>NC_052546.1:0-1250000 GCF_016699485.2 Gallus gallus
AACAACTCAAGTGATGATTATTTCAAGTAAGTTTTTTACTACTCATTCTACAACACCTTCTAAGCATACAGCTGTTCATAAGAACCAAATCTACTGAACCTTTAAGATTATACTGCCAACTTAGTTCAATAATCAGAACAGCACCTAGCATTACAAATAGCATAACCCTTCAAGATCAACACCAATTAACTGTAAAGAAAAGCAATTAGAATGACATTCACAACAATTACATTGAAGTCAAAGACACATCCCCAACACATCCGATCCCAGCAATGAAGGCAACAACCACAGAAGACAAAAGCCCTGCATGAAAACAAAGACAAAAAACAGGCACAGCTAATTGCGTAACAAGACACACACAAGATAAACGCAATAGAAAGACAAGCGAGCAAAAAGTCAAAGACGAGGGCAAAAGAAACCGCTAGCAGAAAGAAAAGAACAAGGCCCAGAAACAGCAAAGACCGACACAATTCATGCAAATTAATAAACCAAGGGAAAGCAAAACCGAAACAGAATAGAAAACAAAGACAAAAAAACCACCATGGGAGATCAAAAACCAAGCTAAGAACACAGCACAACATACACAAACAAAAAGCAATTACCAAACACAGAAAAACCAGTAAAAAAAGAAAAACCACAGAAAGGTAACACTAAAACTGGCAAAAAAACCTAACAAGAACAGTAAAGAAACCCAAGAGCCAAAATTAATGAAAATACCTAGACCAAACCAATTAAATAATGAAAACAACCCCCCCCCCAAAAAAGCTATAACAAACGCAAACAACAGCCACTATAAGTAAACCCATAGCTAGAAACAAAAAGAAGCCTATGAAAGCCTACAAGAAAAAATGGACAAAAGACACAGTAAAATACAAACAAACAAAAACAAGCAATCACACACACACCACCACCACCACATGCAAGACACAACAATAACAGCCATACAAAGCAAATGCAAACGGAAAAAGAACAAAACCCACCAACCACAAACAAAAATCCCAACAAAGTAAAGTTACCACACGGGCACAAACACAACACAAAGACAAAACACCAATAAAACTTGAAACAAAACCAACGAGAAGCCCCACAAAAACAGAACACAAAAGCCAATGTGACAATGAAGCTAACATGCAGGAAAAGCAAAGGCAAAAGCATGAGGAACCAAAAAAAAAAATAAGAAACACGCAAAGAAAGCAAAAATACATCCAAAAAGCAAGGAAAGCACCCACAGAAAGTTAATGCAAAAGCAAAAACGGGGCCCGCAAAACATGAAGGCAATGACTAAAACAAGCAAAAAACCAAGGAGAAACTAAACCAAAGGCAAAGCCAAAAGCAAAACACAACACCTAACAGAACAAAACAAATACAACACAAACAGCATGACAAAACAAATGGAAACCACTCACACAACACTCAGAGAAAACAAATGACAAACAGCACAGAAAATCAAAAGAAGAAAACCCATGGGAAACCTAACCACAAACCTAACGACACCAACAGAGAACAAAAATCTACAAGTAATGGAAAAAACACCAGACAGGAACTAAAAGGGAAAACAAACTAAGAAAACACCCACAGAAAATCAAAACCAGCAAAGCACCTGCAGAAGGCAAAAACCAAAGCACCCCCAAAAAGCTAAAAAACAAACACAGCACTACAGAAACCTTAAAGAAAAGCAGAGGCGACGCAGAGTAGAACACCAAAGCAAACCCAAACCAAATGCAAAAATGGTCACAATGCACAGCACAACACGAAACCAAACTGAATGCAAAACCCAGGGAAAAGCAAGACCAAAGAAAGAAAACCAAAACCAAACGCGAAGGCAAACCAAACATGCAGCAGAAGCAAAGAACAACTGAAACATAAGAAAAACACTCACACAGTGCTAAAACAAACTCAAAACACCACCGAAGAATAACGAAATCCAACACCGAGGCAAAGAGAACACCCAGGAAAAACTGAACCAAAAGGTAAAGGACAACACACAAGGAAATCCAGAGCTAACACAAAGGAGAAAACAGAAAACGCCCACAGAATACAAAAGAAAAGGTAAATGATACAACAACTGAAACACAAAGGCAAAAAAAAAACCAAAACCAAACAAAAGACCCAA
This sequence comes from Gallus gallus, assembly GCF_016699485.2. Classification (NCBI taxonomy): domain Eukaryota; kingdom Metazoa; phylum Chordata; class Aves; order Galliformes; family Phasianidae; genus Gallus; species Gallus gallus. Next base: position 2,114 of record NC_052546.1, read on the forward strand.
ACAAAACTAAAACAAACGCTAATAAAAAGGCAAGCAAAACTGCCACAGAAAGCCAACACAAAGGTAAAGGGAACAGGAACAAAAAATCAGGAAGAAAACAAACAGAAAAAGACCCAAACCTGTAAACAACCCCAAAACACAACAAATATTCCAGGAAATGCTTAACAAGGCCACACTACCGAATAGGAAAAAACTCAACTACAGACAATGCACTTACCTCTTTGGATGACCCAACTCAACTTTGGATGACTTCAACTCAAAGTAAGCATTCAAGCCTCTCAAGGACACTAACCTTTCTGTTTCTTCCCACATACTTGAAGAGCTGCAAACTTCACAGTGGGCTTCTTAACCCGCACAGAAATGCCACACTTCTGAACAACCACCTGTCCAACACAAAAAATGTTAACAACTGAACCCAGCACATATAAGCTTGCCCCTCTTCCACAAATACGCCCTGTACAGCTCCAATCTGAAAACAAGATCCCTACTTCCAAGCCCAAAAAGCTGCTGACTACTCAACTCACTGCAGGGATGCAACATCAACAATCAAGGCACATTGCTAATCTATATCAACTCAACAACCTTATGTCTACTTAAAAACAATCACCACCCTATTGTAAAGTAAACCAGGAGCACATCACAAGCCTCTGGCAACACATACCTCACAAACTCGAGTCTGCAACCCACCTGTTGAAACTACAAACCAACAGACAACACTCCCGCTTCACCTGACAAACTGAAGAACGCCGTACTGCCAGAGAGAACAAGATATCCTGGAAAGAAAGAAAACAGGAAAAACAGTCAGAGTAAAATAGCAGCAATAAATAAATAAACCAAACAATACAAAGGGAGAAGTGCAAGCACCAAAAACCACACCAGCGTGCAAAAAACCCAGTGCATCAAGACCCCACAACAAAACATAATACACAAATTAGGAGAAACATCACAACAGCTACTAAAGACTCATATTCTGAGGCTATTAAGAAACTCACCTGAGCGCTGTAGCAGCCGCTCCTGGGGAGCCGCTCCGGCACAGTCCTGCAGGGCAACCCCGGCAGGGACCGCTCCGGCAGGGACCGCTCCGGCAGGGACCGCTCCGGCAGGGACCGCTCCGGCAGGGACCGCTCCGGCAGGGACCGCTCCGGCAGGGACCGCTCCGGCAGGGACCGCTCCGGCAGGGACCCCCGGGGCAGCTCCAGCAACGAACCGAGAAAAGGGAAATCCAAAACAACCCTACCTGACACTGGAGGAGGACCCCACACCACCGACCCGGAACGGGAGCCACCGACGGACTGAACTCCCTCCGCTGAAACGCGGCTTTTGAATGCGGGCGGAGGGGCGGAGCCAATGACGTCACAAACGGAAGGCGGGGCAGACGACCCGAAAGGGCGGCCGGGGGTGGGGCCGGCGTGCAGAGACATGCCCGTACGGGACACGGCGATACAGTTTAAAGGGGCCAAACGATGAGACAACAGTGGGCGGGGGACCAACGGCGGGGGGGAAGCACTGATGGAGACGAGGGGGAGTGTCAACTGCGGCGGGGCCAGAGGAGAGGGGAGCTGCGGCAACGCCTACGGGTGCGATGGCAAGAACGCTGACAGCGACGCCGCAAAGATGTCAGGGGTGCGGGGATGGAGGGTGAGAGGTGGCTGGACGGCTGGAGGGCAGCAAAAGACCGAGGACCCACCATGACGATGATCGGCAGCCGATGCCAACAGGGGCAGGGTACCGTTCCAGGACTTTCAAAAGACACGATGGAAAAACTGTTGGTCAACCCCACCACAACTTGCCACTGTGAACAACACCAATGCCAAAGCTCTGTGGTGTATTCCAAGCACAAAGCAAAACTCCTACACATGTCCACTGCCTTCAAAGATCTAAAATATTGGCATTATACTCTAGGATATCCCAAACACTGCCATAAACACTCAGTACTCTCTACAGACATAACAACAACACCAGGTTCAGCAAGCATTGGCTGCCAGACAGCAAAACACTCACAGACCTGCTCATTATTCTCCATGGCACATAAAGCCTGTGCACTATGCTGAACATTGCTACCACAACCCTCACTAACTCTAAAATACCCAAACCTTGTGCCACACCCACTGGCCACGTTGGGCAGCCTCACTAGCAGACACGGTACCCTAGAGATGTCCCAGGTCAAGCACTGAAAACCTTAAGAAAATAGTCACAGCCTCAAACAAACCCACAAGATCTACTAGCTGGGGACCCCACTCACAGGATAGCTGTTGAAACTCGATGACGTGTCAAATCCCTTTCAAGCCTGAACAATCCAGGATTCTAAGATGCAATAATTCTGTCTGTAGTCTACCTAGACTTCAGCAAAGCCTCTGACAAGGTCTCCCACGATATGCTCCTGCAGAAACAGGCTGCCCGTGGCCTGCATGGGTGTACTCTTCTTGGAGTAAGGAACATGCTACACAACTGTGCCTCACAGATAGTACTTAATGGAGTTAACTCCAGCTGGTGACCTGTTACAACTGCTGTTCCCCAGGGGCTGGTACTGAGGCCCATCTTGTTTAATGTCTTTACTGAGGACCTACATGAGGAGACTGAATATACCCTGAGTGTACAGATAACACCAACTTCAGAGGTAGTACAGATCTGCTTGACAGAAGGAGGCCCTTCAGACAGATCTAGATAAGCTGCATTACTGGGCTGAATAGAATGGGATGACATTCAACGAGGCCAAGTGCCGGATCCTGCACTTTGGCCGCAATCACCCCATACAGCTCTATACACTTCTATCAGATTGGCTCAATAGTACTCAATTGGTACTCAATAGACAGCTAGATGACAGACTACAAGATATGGCTAAGTACCACATGGTAGTAATGCGTTGGCAGCACATTTGAACTACATACTCTTGTAGATCCTTCCAAACCTTGTGATTCCATAGTAATACAGTTCTGTACATACTCTAACACAAAACCACAAAACATCAGGGATTGGAAAGCACCTTCACAGAACATCTAGTCCAATGCCTGAGCGGGAGCAGGAATCCAAACGGGCTATTAATATCTGCAGAGAAGAACACCCTACAACCTCTCTTTACAGCCTGTACCTGTGTTCTCTCACACTCACAATAAAGAAGATGGATCTCAAATTTTAAGCAGAACCTGGTCTGTTCAATCCAGCACCCATTACTGCTGCTCATATCACCAAATGTCACTGACAACAGCCTTCCTCAATTCTACTCACACCCAGCCTAGCTGTATTTATATACACAAATAACATCACACCTCAGTTGCCTTGAACCTAAAAACTACACGGAGAGGAGAAACACTCTGAACCTACAAATCATCCCCATTCCATCCCCATGCCATTAGCCTTCTAGGCCACGAGTGCACAGTACTGGCTCATGTTCCTCCTCCTGTCCTCCATGAAGCCCAGGTCCCTTTCACCCATACTGCGCTCCAATGGGGCGCTCCCTAACCTATAACAGTTCCTATGGTTCTTCCCACATGCAATGCTCTACTATTGCCCTTAGTGTACTTCATGAAATTCCATCCCACCCAACTCTCCTGAGAGTCTAGATCACCCAATATGTCAACAAAGCCTTCTGGCTTCTCAGGCACTCCTTGCAATTTTCTGTCATCAGCGTTCCTGACCTTGCTCTATTCCCTCATCCAAGTCATTAATGAATATAGTAAATAGCACCAGTCCCATTACCTATCCCCAAGGGACACCGCTAGACACAAGGTTCCAACTAGACACTGTCTCATGCACCAGAACTCTCCAGCTTCTTCCCTTCAGTGGCTTTGCAATCCGCCTTGCTATCCAATCATCCAGACCATGCTTCCGTAGTTTACCTGCAAACGTGCTGTGTGAGACAGTGATGAGTCCTTCACTGAAATCAATATACCCACATGCACTGCTTCACCATGAGCTCTCCAGCACATGACATCACCATAAAAAGCTATCAGGTTCATCAAAAAGGACTTCCTGTTGCTGAAGCTGTGCTGACTGCATCTAAAAACACTCTTACTCTCAATACGCATGATGCTCTGTGTCAGAGTATCGCCCCACAGAACTCCCTCAGTGTACTTTAGGACTCCACACGGAGTTCCACATGACTGGAAAGGCTTCTCACAGCCAACATGTATAATCTGGCAAAATAGGCCCCAAGCTGATAGGATCTTTGTGTTGCACATACTTGTTCATAGCCCGAAACACTAATTGAACACCTCCTGGAAGGTGGAGCCAACGCAAAACAGCTCAGGTGCAATCAATGTGACTCAATGACAGGAAGGGGCGGAGCCAAGACCCACCCCCCTCCCAAACCGCATTTAAGAGCCAGATGTGCAGGGGAGTGCATTTTCCTGGAGATCCCTGCCAACCTATGACCTTCCAAAGGTAAACATATTCTCTTTTGCTTCTATAGCCACAGGTCCTGGGCTTGGCCTTATTCTTGTTCAATGCAAATTGTGACAATGCTGTCAGGCTGTCATTACTGTGATTTTTATCAAGGCTGTTCATGTAATCTACCTAGACTTCAGCAAAGCCTTTGATGCTGTCTCCCACAGTATTTTCCTGCACTATTCTCCTGCAGAAGCTGGCAGCCCGTGGCTTGGACAGGTACACTCTCAGCTGGATAAAGAGCTGGCTGGAGGGCTGGACCCAGAGACTGGTGGTGAATAGAGTCAATCCAGCTGGCGACCGGTCACGAGTGGTGTTCCCCAGGGGTTGGTGCTGGCGCCTGTCCTCTTCGATATCTTTACTGATGACCTGGGTGAGGGCATTGAGTGCACCCTCAGTAAGTTTGCAGATGACACCAAGCTGGCTGGAAGTGTCGATCTGCCTGGGAGTAGTGAGGCCCTACAGAGGGATCTGGACAGGCTGGATAGGTGGGCTGAAGCCAATGGGATGAGGTTCAACAAGACCAAATGCCAGGTCCTGCACTTTGGCTGCAACAACCCCAGGCAAAGCTGCAGGCTTGGGGCAGAGTGGCTGGAAGACTGTGTAGAGGATTTGGACCTGGAGGTACTGATTGACGCTCGACTGAACATGAGCCAGGAGTGTGCCCAGGTGGCCAAGAAGGCCAATGGCATCCTGGCTTGTAACAGAAATAGTGTGGCCAGCAGGAACAGGGAAGTAATTGTCCCCCTGTACTCAGCACTGGTGAGGCCGCACCTCAAGTACTGTGCCCAGTTTTGGGCCCCTCACTGTAAGAAAGACATCAAGGCCCTGGAGCGTGTCCAGAGGAGGGCAGCAAAGCTGGTGAGGGGTCTGGAGCACAGGCCTTATGAGGAGCGGCTAAAGAAGCTGGGATTGTTCAGTCTGGAGAAGAGGATGCTCAGGGGAGACCTTATTTCTCTCTATAACTGCCTGAAGGGAGGTTGTAGTGAGCTGGGGGTCGGCCTCTTCTGTAACAGTGATACGACTAAAGAGAATGGCTTCAAGCTGCACCAGGGAAGGTTCAGGCTGGACGTTAGGAAATACTACTTCTCTGAAAGGGTGGTCAGTCACTGGAATGGGCTGCCCAGAGAGGTGGTGGAGTCACCGACCCTGGAGGTGTTCAAGGAACATATGGATGTTGTGTTGAGAGACGTAGTTTAGTGAGAGCCATTGGTGATGGGCGAATGGCTGGACTGGGTGATCCTGTGGGTCTTTTCCAACCTCTGTGATTCTATGATTCTATGGTCATCTTAGAGTGTTGCACTTTTTCTTCAGCACCAGACATGCCTTTGTTCACATGCCTTGTGAACCAAAATATGTTTTCTTTTATTCAAACTATAGCAGACATAACACCCTTTGCCAACGGACCCTCTAAAATTTGATCGTGCAATGTTTTACCCAGGGCAAAGAACAGTAAGCCAAAAATTTGGATGACAATGCAAACACTTACAGGCTGCAGAATGGAAATGGAGGCAAGATGTCACAGAGTTATCTGGATAAATCTATTCCTGTGACAGGGGGCAGTTGTCCCGTGAGCCCCCTGGCTTCCAAAAAAATGTGAAGGGAAAAGGGAAGGGGGTAGGGGAACAGGAGTTGGGCTCAGAGAGGGAGAAAAAAGAATGGAGCAGTGGCAACAATCTAAGGAGAAAAACTTATTTTACTAACTATGATATCAGAATGCAAGATAACACAATATAATACAATCTAATTGAAAGTAAGAAAGTAATAAATCAAATGAAATAAGAGAGAGAAAGTTTCCAAAACCGAAAGACCTACTTGAATGAAGGCATGCAGCTTGGAAGCACACCCACCCCTCTGCCTGGCAGCCAGAGAGAGCGTGCGCTGAAAAAAAACAGCAACCAGATCCCGTGACTTCTGTGATGTATCTTCCTGCTCTGACCGTGAGGTCCTCTGGGATACGTAGTTCTTCTCTTTTGAGGAGCAGGTATCTGGAAGGTTGTCAATCCACGGAACTGGAATATTAACTCTTTAAGTACGCATACTGTCCATGATGTTATGATGTGGAATACCAATAGCAAAATTACAAAACCATGACACAAGAAAACAAACAAACAAAAAGAGACATGACAGTATCGAAGGAGAGCAGAAGGGAATAGAGATAAAGAAAAACTTGACATGCAGCAGGAAACAATTGCATACATAGAAAACAAAACAAACAAACAAACAAAAAAACATGTGAGCACTGCACAGAGATCAAAAAAGAAGAGATGAACACTTCCATGATGTACCGCTGAGAAGTCAAACTCCGGCACTAACTCAAACGCTCTCTCACAGCCTCTGCAGAAATACTGAAGAAGGACATTGAACAGATTGGAGTAAGTCAACAAGATGTTTTCCACCTGTATGGTAACTCAGAAATCACTGCCCAAACCCCGAGAAAAAAAACAACAGATAAACCCTGGCAGTGCACGTGCACACAACTCATATGTGTGATAGGAAGCCTGACTCGGGCCCTCTTACTCCTCATCTAACAGCTGACTGCCACTAATGACAGAACTCTTGCTGGACATACCTCATTTGTACATTTTTTCCCGCAACACGATGTCTTCAGACAGCCAGCATGGCTTTACCAAGGACAGATCTTGCCTGAGTAATCTGGTGGCCTCATATGATGTAGCCATGGCATCGCTGGTTACAGGAACAGCAATGCGTGCCGTATACCTGCACTTCTGTGAAAACTATGACTTGGTCAGGCACCACATCCTGCTCTCTAAATTGAAGAGGTGTAGTTATGAAGGATGGACTGGTCAATGACTGAGAAACGGGTTGGCTGATTAACCATGATTAATGGTTATGCATCAGGGGGGAGGCTGATCACAAGTGGTATGCCTCAGGGGTTGGTCTCATGACTGGTACTCTTCAACATCATCATCAGTGACACAGATGATGGCATCGAGTGCACCCTGAGCAACTTTGCAGATAACCCCAGCCTGACTGGTGAAATCAATATGCTGGAAAAGATTTAGAAAAAGGAGAAGAAGGAAAAGGAAAAGATCTAGAAAAAAGGAAGATAAGAATTAGAAAAAGAATGAGACAAAGATAAGGAATTAGACAAAGAAATTGGAATAGAAAGAATTGGAAAAAAGGCAAGGAATAAGGGCGTGGAAAAAGGATTGGAATTGGAAAGAGATTAGAATTAGAAAAAAAACCATAAAATTAGAAAAATGAGAAATAGCAAGTAGAAAAAGAAAAAGAAGCAGAAATAGAAGAGGAAAAGGGAAAAGAGAATCAGGAAAAAAAGGGAAAAAAGGACAAAAGGAGAAAGAAATAGAATTAGAGAATGAAACAGAACTCTAATTAGAAGAAGTAAAAGAATTAGAATGAGAGCATAAGAAACACATTTAGAAAATCGATTAGAAAAAGGAAAGGAAAAAGAGTGGCAAAAGGAAAAAGAACTGGAAAAGGAAAAAGAAAAAGATTAGAAAAAGAGCTGAAAAAGAAAAAGAACTGGAAAAATAAAAAGGAAAATAAATAAGAAAAAGAATTAGAAAAATGAAAAGCATCAGAATTTGAAAATTTATTGGAAAAAATTACAGAAAAAATAGAAAATTAATTACAGCAAGAAAAAGAATTTGAATTGGAAAAAAAGAACTGGAAAGAGAACTGGAAAGAGATTTAGAAGAAAAAGAATTACAAAAACAATGAGAGAAAGAATAAGAGTTAGAAGATTAAGAATTAGAGATGGGACCTGCAGAATGGGACCTAGAGAAGTGGGACCATATGAAACTAATGAGGTTCCATAAGGCCAAATGCAGGGCACTGCATGTAGAGCAATCCCAGATATTTAGACAAACAGGACAAGATCTGCTTGACAGCAGCCCTGCAGAGAAGGGGCTGGTGGATGGCAAGCTGGACAGGAAGCAGCAGTACACTCTCGCAGCCAAGAAGACCAACCGTATTCTGCATGGAATTAAAAAACAGCTGGCCAGCAGACAGCGAGAGGTGATTGTCCCCTTCTACTCAGCTCTTGCAAGGTCCTATCTGAAATATGGTGTCCGGTCCTGCAGCCCCCACTACAGGAAGGACAAGGACCTCTTGAAGTGGGTAGAGGGGAGAACAACTAAGATGATCAGTACTCTGACCGCCTCTCCTATAAGGAAAGGCTGACAGAATGGGCCTTGATTAGCTTGCAGACAAGAAAGCTCTGATGAGACCTCACTGTGACCTTCTGGAACTTGAAGGGAACATATAAACAGTAGGGGGGAACAGCTGTTTTCAAGGGTGGATATCGATAGAACAAGTGAGAATGCTTTTAAACTGAGACAGGGGAGGTTTAGGTTAGATATTACGAGGAAATTTTGCACACGGAAGGCGGTGAAGCACTGGAACAGGTTGCCCAAGGAGATTCTGGACGCCCCATCCCTGGAGGCATTCAAGGCCAGGCTGGATGTGGCTCTGGGCAGCCTGTTCTAGTGACTGACGATCCTGCACGTAGCACAGCCATTGAAAGTAGATGATCGTTGTGCTTCCTTTCAACCCAGGCCGTTCCATGATTCTGTGACTCTACGATTCACAGACATATGACCAGCCTTATTTTTCTAACATTTCCTCACAGCACTGGCACCTCTGCTGTTACACTAGCAGGAGAGGATCTCCAGATAAGGAATAAGAAACATCATCAAAGAACAGAGTAGAGAAGAAAAAAAAGAGAAAATATCCCATTACAGGAGCAGCTGTGTTGTCCAGAAATCAAACTATAACCACAGAGTACTGATAAAGCACAAACGTTTATTCAGGACTGTCCACACAACAGATGCAAAGGGAATATTCCCACCCAGCCCACATACAAGAAAGGCACAAACATAATAAACAAGCTGCTCACGTCAGTATTACGTGGCCAAGAAAATGTTGCGTTATTACAGTGAGTCCCCCAAAGGATTGTCTTTTTATTCCCCCCCCCCCCCCCCGCCCCAACGCTCAGCTCTTTTGCACATCTCTCGGTGATCTATAGTGGTCTTGTAAAGAACATCGTACATCTCTCTTGCTGTGCACTCCTTGAGCTTGGTCGAGATGGAAGACAGTTGACTCGGTCTAGCCCATCATCAGCTACAACTCCATCAACCAATCCGCTGCTTGTTAGTTCATGTGTGGTTTTACTGTCTGACCTGGCATTCCAGAGATAGGACAGCTAACGATATTATTTGCAGAAACAGGAGGCCCGCTGTCGGTACAAACTGTCTGAGTCTGCAGAAAAACATCTGTTATTGCCAGCCAAAACCTGGCTTAGCGAGGTCAGACCCGTAGCTGCCCATTCAGCACCAGATGAAAGCACGTAACTTACAACCTAAGTTATTTCCCTTAATTCACCAGTAAAGAAGGCGGCTGCGTGGACAAAGAGGTACTCAAATGCTTCTATTGTCCAGGAGAACAATAAAAAAGGTATTTAATAACCCTAATAAACTGCTTACAATAAGATTGCGAGACTAGGTAAAGAACAACCAAAATGTCATACTTTTATGATTTCTGCTTATCGCTATTCCATAACATAATGTCATAAAATGCACTGTGAGTTAAACACTTAATGCTCTGGTTCCATGGACTGTAGATAGTTCCACATACGTGGTTCTCAGAACACAAGAAGAACTACACGCTTCATATCGCAGAAGACCGAGTGTTATATTGCTTTCCATTTTCCATTCAGGGTTAAACATAAAACTGCTAGCATATCACAAGACATCCTCTTTTCCCTGCTGCTCAGCTCACTTGCACGGCTCGCCTCAGTGTTACAGTAACACCTCTGTTTTTCACAAACTCTCTTATTTCTTATGACTGATAAGCTTCTATTCTAATTGGATAGTATTGTAACATGCTCAGTAACCTTGCATTGCAATACAGTATTCAGTAATTGACCTTCCGGCTACTCATGCTTCCGAACACTCGCTCAGTCCTCATATTCTCACTGTAACCAACCTGGTACAGAAATACTGATTGCAACCAAAAATGATCTACCTACACGATAAATCCAGCACTGAAGCCTACAATTAGCAACTCCGATATCTCACAACCTTTGCAAAAAACAGGCACCTTTTCTGGCCCTGGGATACCTCACAAGGAAGGAGAATACTCTAAAAAACAACCGTTTGCCCATCCTGCTTCTGTGGCCCAGCAGACTGTATGGGCCCTTGCTGCGAGGACCAGCTGATTTGCTGTAAGGCATACTACCTTGGCGTGCTGGAAAACAAACAGCTCCAGCACTGCTGCAGATTGTTTCACTGACTGCCACGTCCCTTTGGCAATCTGGCTTCCAAAGATGACTTCTACAGGAGAGAACAATCACACCGTCCCTGACAGTCAAGACAACTGAAGCGATAAACTTCTAAAACAATAGGTACAAAAGGTGCTAAGGGAAAAACTGCCCTGCCATGGTCTAGGAAACAAGAACGCTGCTGCTCAATGCATTGCCATGTAAACAACTCTGTGGAATTGGACTTGTCCCGGTTTTAACCTAAGCAGCCATTTCCCTGACAAGGCCATGGGGGCCAGCAGCAAATGGCTCGCAACATCCGTCTTGATGACCATCTTTCCCCTAAACGCATGCAGGCAGAAATGACCAGAGATGCCGGAAGCTAATAAAAAGCTCTTTGACATTCTACAACAGCTGGACATCTGTAAGACAACCAAAAGAAAATAAATGCAATGCTATGTGTGGGTACTCACAAACATCCACCCGCCTTTCACCAAATTTCAGATCCGGGGCGCTAAGGTGAATCAAAAAACGGTTGGATAGAAACCAAACAGCACACTTCTGTTAGCATTAAGGCAGGAAGTCTTTATTAGCAATTCCAGAAAGCACGGAGGATATTTCCAGCATAACAGCTTCGAAGATGACACAATTCAGACTCCACGCTAGTTCCACAGATACCGCACGCTCAGCAGTAACACACAAGATGATAAACACAGACAGACCCCCGTGTCGCTCCAGGTCCCTATGCTCTCCGAGACGGATACTAAAGATTTCCAGTCTTCTATTCCAGGCTCGCTTCTACTCCATATGATTCTTTGAGCATCATGACGGTCAATCCAGCAGCTTTCAACTTCATCCAGGCGTCTTCCTAAATCACCCTCTATAAAAGTTTTCTTCATTCACAAATGCTCAATAGCAGAATGCCAGGTATAAGCCCTGCGTTCATACCAAAATCGTAATGTAGACACACTCACTCAAGAGGCATTTTTATTACAACGTAAGATGCAACGAGAAATCTCCTAACTCGCACAGCCAGGATAGCAATGGTTACATATTTTAAAACATAACATACAAACATTAATTACATTGCAAGAAAGATGGGTGGAATTCCAAGACATTATTAACACATTGCCCCACCCTACTGTCATGGTCCTAAAGAAGCAGCGCGGTTCTCTGGTCAGTGTTGGATGAAGGTGATCAGCATACCTCGCTGAGAGCTTCCAACTTCAGAAGGTCAGGCTTGCATTGTGTCGCAACAGCAACTTCACTTCCTTATGCTCAGCAATGGCAGCTCTGCCTCCTTATGTTCATGGGACTGCATATTCAGTTACAAAGAGAAACTCCGCTGACCTTCAATGGACCTTCCATTGTGTCATCAGCTCTCCGCCCTTATCTTCCTTGTACTCACAGACCTCACGTTCCACCACTTTCTGTGTTCCTTCCCAACTTGGCACATACTATGAGGTCCAGATTTATACTTCCCTTGATACAATCCACCCTTTTCTATAGGTTATGCAAAGGCTTTTGCTTTCAGTGCCCAACTGTCAAGTAATGTGTTCCAGAACTATTTCCCCGTTTCTACCTGACATTTCACACGGTACCTCTTCTAGGTGGAGCGCTCATCTACCATTTTTCAATAGCACCAGAAAGAACACCTCGCACCTATGCAGGTTATCACAATGAGGATCGTCAGTACAACTACAACTGGTCACTTTAGCCACACAAAGTTAGGCAGCCAGTTACAAAGCTTATTCCACATATCCATGATTCCAGCAGAAGGGTCATGTAAGGAGACTTGGTGTAGCTCTCAAACGCCTCTCCAAATGGCTTATAAATCACTCTCTACGTGTACATTTCAGTCCATGTAAGCGCAGTGACTTCGGTTAATAATCATAGAGACCCCTCATACCTTTGCGGTAAGAATGTCGAGGGCCATTCTATTCTGCAAGACTGATTTACTCAGCGTGAGATCTCTGTCTGAAGACCCTGGATGGCTTCTAAACTTAGGTTCTCAATTCTTTCCATAGTGACTAATACATTCACAACTGCTTGTTCCAGTTCAGTGACTCCGACAGCTGAAAGTACCCATCAAATAAAACTATGGAATCCCATAGTCCTTTCAACTAGTGGAGTATTCCCTCTCTTAATCTATAGCTGCATAGCTCTTAAAAATCCTCATGGTGGCTCTATGCAAGTGTAGATACTTGTGTGAGGCATCAGATAACCTGCTGTGCATGTCCCAGTCCAATTCAATGGGAGAATTTCACATGCGTATTTATTTCGCACACATCCACCAATACCCAAAGAGGAGCTGACAGTGTTTTTGCCTATGCTACATTGATGCAGTCCCCATGCCCGCTATAGCTAATATATCTTTATCTCCAGACTGCACTGTATTGTTAGTGGCCCTAGGATCACAGTACCTGCCTTGCTGCCATCGAGCAGTCTCATTATATCTCGTAAGCATCCCAAAATTGCCATATTCCCAACAACACCCTACACCTGACAGGTTCCTGCACCCAAAGTTTATATGGTTTGCACTGTTGTCATTCCTGTCTATAAAAATGGTTCAGGTATTAGTAATAATAACAACAACAAAAAAAAAAAAAAAAAAAAAAACAAGCAAACAAACAAATCAACGACCTTACTCTGATTTTCATCCACGCATTTACAATTTCCACCGTTTTCCATCTGATTTGTTACATAATTCAGTATTGTTCAATTTAGTGCAACTGCTGCGTAAATTGGCACACTTCCTACACTTCTTGGGAGAGTCATACAAACCCAACAGTCTGAAACACTAAAACCTTCCTTCAGCAAGATTTTCAATTAGTTTTACATGCCTGTTTTCCAGCCAAGCTAAAGCAACAGTTAAAACTATAGAAGACAGAAAAATATTAAGACATTTATTTTCTTAACATAAGTTTCAGAGCTCTTTTGGGGGTAGAGGTCCACTGAAGTTTTGAGGCCTTCTTTGCCCTGCAGCGACACGTCCATGAAAGCGGCTCCTAAATTCAGATTGCCAGGTGGGCGTTGACAAATAGTCAAAATGGTCCTTCCCGCTTCGACTAGGACAGTAGATCGGAAAGAAATGTAATATACTCATAACAGCCTGGAAAAATATCATGTAACAATCCATCAAGGCCTCAGACACTACTCCCCAAAACCGCTACTTCTATTCCACAAATCTGCCTCTGCAGGCTTATCAAACATTCAGTTAGTATTGAATGTGTGAAATTCACAAAAAGAAAAAAGAAAAACTCTGCATGAAGGCAAGAAATGCTGTTCAGTCATGAAGGAAAAAACAATCCAAAGTTTGATGTCAGCAAACCAAGGCACTGACAACCCATCACTACTTCAGAGCCCTAACCAATTTAGTGTGAGGACAAATGTGATGAGGGTGGGAAAAGCTGGATTTGGACTACTGTTGCCTTCTGCAACTGCAATGTTAACCTCCTGCATTAGCCCTAGTGTGCACTGACCAATTACCTGATCAGGGCCAAATGACTGCAGATGTACACCAACATGATGAGCAGTAAAATGGCGTCTATTCACTACTAAGCACAGCTTATATACCTTTACTGAAGCTATCGTGCCCTGTCCTGATTTGTCTGTACTGGATCTAACCCCTTACCACAATTCCTTATTTGGCTCCTATTGTCTCCTCATTCCTTTGCCTTCTTATCTTGTTTACTTTGTTAGCAAGGACAGTCTGTCTGAGCACAACAGCACCCTTTCACTATGCTTAGGGAGAGGCCTATCCCATACGGCACGTATCCCCACAAAGCACCTACTACAATAGACTACATTGGGGAATATTTGGAATTTGGGCCAAAGGGCACACAGAGTAATCACTTATCCCTTGCCAAGCATCAGTGCACAACCAATGCACAAACACAAGAAGACATGTAAGCCCCATCGAATCTGGTAGTGGAGTCTTCAGTCCAACAAGAAAAGAAGAAACATTGGCATGTGGTACCGAACAACATGGGTTAGGATGAAATAAATGTAATTCCAGACACCCCAAATCATACAGGACACTCACACAATAGCTGTAGTGGAGCCTACATCTTCATTTTCCATCACACTTGGTCAAAGAACATCAGTTTACATTTCACTCAGTGTATCTCCAAAGAGGCATTGACAGGCAACATGAAACACAAGAAAATAGAGAAGAGTAACACTGCATAACAAGAAGACACATTACTGAACCTAAAAAGAAAGAACACCACCATGTTGACAGGGAGCAACAGAAGGCACTGACATCCAGCAGTACTGGAGAGCCCTAAGCCAGCTGGTGTGGGGACAGACCGGGTGAGTGATGGTCGAGCTGGAGTTGGACTCCATCAGGGAATACTTGGACTTGGCAAGCACTGGGAGATGGCAAAGCGCCAGGCGGCAAGGAGAGAAAAGGAATGTGCTGCCGATGGATGTGAGAGGCAGTGCCAGCGGGGCGTCCCCCGCTTCAAGGGGCACTTCTCCTGTCTCACCCAGGGCAGCCTCTCTCCTCATTTCTTTTGGTTGGATTCTGAAGGCTCTGATCCGTTGGCACACCACATCTGCCTGGCCAGAGCGAGACATGGAGGCCAAAGGGAGCTCCTGCTTGGAAATAGAGAATGGGAAAGGTGGTGTCAAGCAAGCGGAACACCCTTGATAAGCCCAGTGAGCACAAGCGACAACCAACAAGTCCATAGGACCTCTGCAAGCATGGGAACGACCTCAGGGGACAACAGAGCTTGCCAGACAGGAAGGAATAGATATTGGCATCCACCTATGGGTGTGGGTACTTGCTGTGTCCACCAAGAGCCTCAGTAGAGTCCTTGCACTGCTCAGCAGGGTCACAACTCTCCAGTGCCACCTGATGGACACAAGAAAAGGTAAGTAGAGATTACCTTCTAGTAAGGATGAAGGAATCACTCACCCCTTTCCAAGGATCAGGGCACATCCCACACTGCAATCAAGGAGGTCAGGGAAGGCATCACCATGTGGTGGATAAGTCTCCAATACTAGAAGGAAAGAAACTTTCCTATCAGGTACTGAACCAAATGGCTTTAAAAAAAAAAAAAAAAAAAAAAAAAAAAAAAAAACAGATGTCAAGCTAGAAACCCCAAGTCATACGACACACTCACTGCAAGCCTGTTTTGGAGTTTACCACTTGATTTTCCATCTCACTTGCTCAAACCTTACCAGAAATCATTTGGTTTATTGCAGACCCAGGATGGATCAATAAGCAGCCCGGAAAAAAAATAAAAAATAAAAAAACTAAGGCAAACATCACATAACAGCAAGAAAACATAGTGAACCTGGATATAAGAAAACGAACCCATGTTCTCTGGGATCAGCAGAAGGCACGGAGATCCCACCAGAACGGGGGAGCCCTATGATGGGCAAAGGAAGAACACCCGGTGACAGCAAGGTGAGCACAAGCAACAACCAACACCAAGCCCATACAACCTCTGCAAGCGTGGGAAAAACCTCAGGGGTCAGCAGAGCTTGCCAGACAGAGGAAGATGTGCATCTTGGCATCCACCTCTGGCTGTGGGTTCCTGCGGCGTCCACCAAATGCCTCAATAGAGTCCTTGCAGCGCCCCGGACAACTGCACTTCTCCACTGCAACCTGTTCCACACAGCACAAGACAAGTAGAGATTACCTTCTGGTCAGGATGGAGGAATCACTTACCCCTTATCCAGTGCTGAGGTCACATCCAACTCTGCAAACTGGGGAGAGAAGAACAGGCAACGCCATCTGACGGCAGAGTCTCCTATCCTAGAATCAAAGTTAAAACCCTCAATAGTAGTACTGAACAACACAGGTTAGGGAGGAACACAAGTCATTCTAAGAACCCCAACTCACGCACAGCACTCACCAGCAGCCTGTTCTGGTGCCTACCTCTTCTCTTGGCATCACGCTTGGGCAACGCAGAGCAGTCTGCATTTGGGTCACTGAAACTCCACCGAGGCGCCAACAGGCAACATGGAGGACAAGAAGAGAGAGAAGAGAAACACTCCATAACCTGTAGCAAACGCTCTGGAACCCAAAAAGCAAAGAACAGAGCCGTGCTGACTGGGAGCGACAGAAGGCACCGACAGCCAGCACTGCTGGGGAGCCCTAAGCCAGCTGGTGCGGGGACAGACCGGGTGAGTGTTGGTCAAGCTGGAGTTGGACTCCATCAGGGAACATTTGGACTTGGTGAGCCCTGGGAGACGGCAAAGCGCCGGGCAGCAAGGAGAGAGAAGGAACGTGCTGGCTGCCGGTGGATGCGAGAGGCAGCGCCAGCGGGGCGTCCCCCGCTTCAAGGGGCACTTCTCCTGTCTCACCCAGGGCAGCCTCTCTCCTCAGTTGTTCTGCTCAGGGTCTGGACTCTGCATACCGTTGGCGCACCACATCTGCCTGGCCAGAGCGAGACACGGAGGCCAAGGGGAGCTCCTGCTTGGAAATGGAGACTGGGAAAGGTGTTGTCAAGTAAGAGGAACACCCTTGGAAAGCCAAGTGAGCACAAGGGTAAACCAACAACAAGCCCATAGGACCTCTGCAAGCATGGGAACGACCTCAGGGGACAACAGAGCTTGCCAGACAGGAAGGAATAGATATTGGTATCCATCTATGGGTGTGGGTTCTTGCTGTGTCCACCAAGAGCCTCAGTAGAGTCCTTGCACTGCTCAGCAGGGTCACAACTCTTCAGTGCCACCTGATGGACACAAGAAAAGGTAAGTAGAGATTACCTTCTAGTAAGGATGAAGGAATCACTCACCCCTTTCCAAGGATCAGGGCACATCCCACACTGCAATCAAGGAGGTCAGGGAAGGCATCACCATGTGGTGGATAAGTCTCCAATACTAGAAGGAAAGAAGAAACCTTCCTATCAGGTACTGAACCACATGGGTTACACAGAAAAACAGATGACATGCTTGAAGCCCCAAGCCATACAAAACACTTACCGTAAGTCTGTTTTGGAGCCTACCTCTTCATTTTCCATCTCACTTGAGCAAACCTTACTAGACTACATTCGGGTTACTGCAGACACGAGAGGGATCAGTTGGCAGCCTGGGGGGAGGAAAAAAAAAAAAAAAAAAAGGAAGGAAGAGAAACATTGCATAACATGAAAAAATGATAACGAACCTGGATATAAGAGAACAAACCCATGTTCTCTGGGATCAGCAGAAGGCACGGAGATCCCATCAGAACTGGGGAGCCCTATGATGGGCAAAGGAAGAACACCCGGTGACAGCAAGGTGAGCACAAGCAACAACCAACACCAAGCCCATACAACCTCTGCAAGCATGGGAACAACCTCAGGGGTCAGCAGAGTTTGCCAGACAGAGGAAGGAGCGGATCTTGGCATCCATCTGTGCGTGCGGGTTCCTGCTGTGTCCACCAAGAGCCTCAGTAGAGCCTTTGCAGCACTCGGGAGGGTCACAACTCTCCACTGCCTCCTGATGGACACAAGACAAGGTAAGTAGAGATCACCTTCTGATAATAAAATACAGCTCTCTTACCCCTTTCCAAGGATCAGGGCACGTCCAACGCCGCAACCTGGGGAGGTCAGGAATGACAACGGCACCTGGTGGTGGAGTCTCCAGTCCTGGAAGGAAAGAAGAAACCTTCATGTTTGGTGCTGAACAACACGGGTTAGTAAGAAAGAGTGGACGTTCTAGGAACCCCGAGTCATGCACAGCACTCACCAGCAGCCTGTTCTGGTGCCTACCTCTTCTCTTGGCATCACGCTTGGGCAACGCAGAGCAGTCTGCATTTGGGTCACTGAAACTCCACCGAGGCGCCAACAGGCAACATGGAGGACAAGAAGAGAGAGAAGAGAAACACTCCATAACCTGTAGCAAACGCTCTGGAACCCAAAAAGCAAAGAACAGAGCCGTGCTGACTGGGAGCGACAGAAGGCACCGACAGCCAGCACTGCTGGGGAGCCCTAAGCCAGCTGGTGCGGGGACAGACCGGGTGAGTGTTGGTCAAGCTGGAGTTGGACTCCATCAGGGAACATTTGGACTTGGTGAGCCCTGGGAGACGGCAAAGCGCCGGGCAGCAAGGAGAGAGAAGGAACGTGCTGGCTGCCGGTGGATGCGAGAGGCAGCGCCAGCGGGGCGTCCCCCGCTTCAAGGGGCACTTCTCCTGTCTCACCCAGGGCAGCCTCTCTCCTCAGTTGTTCTGCTCAGGGTCTGGACTCTGCATACCGTTGGCGCACCACATCTGCCTGGCCAGAGCGAGACATGGAGGCCAAGGGGACCTCCTGCTTGGAAACAGGTTGGGAAAATATTATAAGGCAACAACACCCGGTGAAAGCCAAGTGAACACAAGACACAACCGACACCAAGCAGATAGGACCTCTGCAAGCATGGAAACGACCTCAGGGGTCAGCAGAGCTTGCCAGACAGAGGAAGATGTGCATATTGGCATCCAACTATTGCTCTGCGTTCCTGTTCTGTCCACCTAGATCCTCAGTAGACTTTTTGCGCTGAACAGAAGGCCACAGTTCTCCATCGTCACCTGCTGAACACAAACTACATTCTGGTAATGATGAAGGAATCACTTAGCCCTTTCCAAGGGTCCAGGCACTTCCAATGCTGCCACCCAGGGAGGTCAGGAAGTGCAAGAGCATCTGGTGCTGGTGTCCCCAATCCTAGAAGGAAAAAAGTATCCTTCACACACGGTAATGAACAAAATGGGGTAGGGAGGAGTAGTGGGCATCCCAGAAAAACCCAAATGAAACACAGCCCTCACCAGAAGTTTGCTTAGGAGCCTACATCTTCCTTTCCCACCACACTTGGCCAAACCTTACTAGATTGCATTTGGGTCATCGTAGATCCAACCAGGTGTACATTTCCATCCTGTAAAACAAAAGGAAGAAAAACACATCACAAAAGCATGAAATGGTACAGAACCTGAAAATAAAAGAACAAATTGAAGTACTCTGGGATCAACAGAAGGCACGGAGATCCCACCAGAACGGGGGAGCCCTATGATGGGCAAAGGAAGAACACCCGGTGACAGCAAGGTGAGCACAAGCAACAACCAACACCAAGCCCATACAACCTCTGCAAGCGTGGGAAAAACCTCAGGGGTCAGCAGAGCTTGCCAGACAGAGGAAGATGTGCATCTTGGCATCCACCTCTGGCTGTGGGTTCCTGCGGCGTCCACCAAATGCCTCAATAGAGTCCTTGCAGCGCCCCGGACAACTGCACTTCTCCACTGCAACCTGTTCCACACAGCACAAGACAAGTAGAGATTACCTTCTGGTCAGGATGGAGGAATCACTTACCCCTTATCCAGTGCTGAGGTCACATCCAACTCTGCAAACTGGGGAGAGAAGAACAGGCAACGCCATCTGACGGCAGAGTCTCCTATCCTAGAATCAAAGTTAAAACCCTCAATAGTAGTACTGAACAACACGGGTTAGGGAGGAACACAAGTCATTCTAAGAACCCCAACTCACGCACAGCACTCACCAGCAGCCTGTTCTGGTGCCTACCTCTTCTCTTGGCATCACGCTTGGGCAACGCAGAGCAGTCTGCATTTGGGTCACTGAAACTCCACCGAGGCGCCAACAGGCAACATGGAGGACAAGAAGAGAGAGAAGAGAAACACTCCATAACCTGTAGCAAACGCTCTGGAACCCAAAAAGCAAAGAACAGAGCCGTGCTGACTGGGAGCGACAGAAGGCACCGACAGCCAGCACTGCTGGGGAGCCCTAAGCCAGCTGGTGCGGGGACAGACCGGGTGAGTGTTGGTCAAGCTGGAGTTGGACTCCATCAGGGAACATTTGGACTTGGTGAGCCCTGGGAGACGGCAAAGCGCCGGGCAGCAAGGAGAGAGAAGGAACGTGCTGGCTGCCGGTGGATGCGAGAGGCAGCGCCAGCGGGGCGTCCCCCGCTTCAAGGGGCACTTCTCCTGTCTCACCCAGGGCAGCCTCTCTCCTCAGTTGTTCTGCTCAGGGTCTGGACTCTGCATACCGTTGGCGCACCACATCTGCCTGGCCAGAGCGAGACATGGAGGCCAAGGGGACCTCCTGCTTGGAAACAGGTTGGGAAAATATTATAAGGCAACAACACCCGGTGAAAGCCAAGTGAACACAAGACACAACCGACACCAAGCAGATAGGACCTCTGCAAGCATGGAAACGACCTCAGGGGTCAGCAGAGCTTGCCAGACAGAGGAAGATGTGCATATTGGCATCCAACTATTGCTCTGCGTTCCTGTTCTGTCCACCTAGATCCTCAGTAGACTTTTTGCGCTGAACAGAAGGCCACAGTTCTCCATCGTCACCTGCTGAACACAAACTACATTCTGGTAATGATGAAGGAATCACTTAGCCCTTTCCAAGGGTCCAGGCACTTCCAATGCTGCCACCCAGGGAGGTCAGGAAGTGCAAGAGCATCTGGTGCTGGTGTCCCCAATCCTAGAAGGAAAAAAGTATCCTTCACACACGGTAATGAACAAAATGGGGTAGGGAGGAGTAGTGGGCATCCCAGAAAAACCCAAATGAAACACAGCCCTCACCAGAAGTTTGCTTAGGAGCCTACATCTTCCTTTCCCACCACACTTGGCCAAACCTTACTAGATTGCATTTGGGTCATCGTAGATCCAACCAGGTGTACATTTCCATCCTGTAAAACAAAAGGAAGAAAAACACATCACAAAAGCATGAAATGGTACAGAACCTGAAAATAAAAGAACAAATTGAAGTACTCTGGGATCAACAGAAGGCACGGAGATCCCACCAGAACGGGGGAGCCCTATGATGGGCAAAGGAAGAACACCCGGTGACAGCAAGGTGAGCACAAGCAACAACCAACACCAAGCCCATACAACCTCTGCAAGCGTGGGAAAAACCTCAGGGGTCAGCAGAGCTTGCCAGACAGAGGAAGATGTGCATCTTGGCATCCACCTCTGGCTGTGGGTTCCTGCGGCGTCCACCAAATGCCTCAATAGAGTCCTTGCAGCGCCCCGGACAACTGCACTTCTCCACTGCAACCTGTTCCACACAGCACAAGACAAGTAGAGATTACCTTCTGGTCAGGATGGAGGAATCACTTACCCCTTATCCAGTGCTGAGGTCACATCCAACTCTGCAAACTGGGGAGAGAAGAACAGGCAACGCCATCTGACGGCAGAGTCTCCTATCCTAGAATCAAAGTTAAAACCCTCAATAGTAGTACTGAACAACACAGGTTAGGGAGGAACACAAGTCATTCTAAGAACCCCAACTCACGCACAGCACTCACCAGCAGCCTGTTCTGGTGCCTACCTCTTCTCTTGGCATCACGCTTGGGCAACGCAGAGCAGTCTGCATTTGGGTCACTGAAACTCCACCGAGGCGCCAACAGGCAACATGGAGGACAAGAAGAGAGAGAAGAGAAACACTCCATAACCTGTAGCAAACGCTCTGGAACCCAAAAAGCAAAGAACAGAGCCGTGCTGACTGGGAGCGACAGAAGGCACCGACAGCCAGCACTGCTGGGGAGCCCTAAGCCAGCTGGTGCGGGGACAGACCGGGTGAGTGTTGGTCAAGCTGGAGTTGGACTCCATCAGGGAACATTTGGACTTGGTGAGCCCTGGGAGACGGCAAAGCGCCGGGCAGCAAGGAGAGAGAAGGAACGTGCTGGCTGCCGGTGGATGCGAGAGGCAGCGCCAGCGGGGCGTCCCCCGCTTCAAGGGGCACTTCTCCTGTCTCACCCAGGGCAGCCTCTCTCCTCAGTTGTTCTGCTCAGGGTCTGGACTCTGCATACCGTTGGCGCACCACATCTGCCTGGCCAGAGCGAGACACGGAGGCCAAGGGGAGCTCCTGCTTGGAAATGGAGACTGGGAAAGGTGTTGTCAAGTAAGAGGAACACCCTTGGAAAGCCAAGTGAGCACAAGGGTAAACCAACAACAAGCCCATAGGACCTCTGCAAGCATGGGAACGACCTCAGGGGACAACAGAGCTTGCCAGACAGGAAGGAATAGATATTGGTATCCATCTATGGGTGTGGGTTCTTGCTGTGTCCACCAAGAGCCTCAGTAGAGTCCTTGCACTGCTCAGCAGGGTCACAACTCTTCAGTGCCACCTGATGGACACAAGAAAAGGTAAGTAGAGATTACCTTCTAGTAAGGATGAAGGAATCACTCACCCCTTTCCAAGGATCAGGGCACATCCCACACTGCAATCAAGGAGGTCAGGGAAGGCATCACCATGTGGTGGATAAGTCTCCAATACTAGAAGGAAAGAAGAAACCTTCCTATCAGGTACTGAACCACATGGGTTACACAGAAAAACAGATGACATGCTTGAAGCCCCAAGCCATACAAAACACTTACCGTAAGTCTGTTTTGGAGCCTACCTCTTCATTTTCCATCTCACTTGAGCAAACCTTACTAGACTACATTCGGGTTACTGCAGACACGAGAGGGATCAGTTGGCAGCCTGGGGGGAGGAAAAAAAAAAAAAAAAAAAAGGAAGGAAGAGAAACATTGCATAACATGAAAAAATGATAACGAACCTGGATATAAGAGAACAAACCCATGTTCTCTGGGATCAGCAGAAGGCACGGAGATCCCATCAGAACTGGGGAGCCCTATGATGGGCAAAGGAAGAACACCCGGTGACAGCAAGGTGAGCACAAGCAACAACCAACACCAAGCCCATACAACCTCTGCAAGCATGGGAACAACCTCAGGGGTCAGCAGAGTTTGCCAGACAGAGGAAGGAGCGGATCTTGGCATCCATCTGTGCGTGCGGGTTCCTGCTGTGTCCACCAAGAGCCTCAGTAGAGCCTTTGCAGCACTCGGGAGGGTCACAACTCTCCACTGCCTCCTGATGGACACAAGACAAGGTAAGTAGAGATCACCTTCTGATAATAAAATACAGCTCTCTTACCCCTTTCCAAGGATCAGGGCACGTCCAACGCCGCAACCTGGGGAGGTCAGGAATGACAACGGCACCTGGTGGTGGAGTCTCCAGTCCTGGAAGGAAAGAAGAAACCTTCATGTTTGGTGCTGAACAACACGGGTTAGTAAGAAAGAGTGGACGTTCTAGGAACCCCGAGTCATGCACAGCACTCACCAGCAGCCTGTTCTGGTGCCTACCTCTTCTCTTGGCATCACGCTTGGGCAACGCAGAGCAGTCTGCATTTGGGTCACTGAAACTCCACCGAGGCGCCAACAGGCAACATGGAGGACAAGAAGAGAGAGAAGAGAAACACTCCATAACCTGTAGCAAACGCTCTGGAACCCAAAAAGCAAAGAACAGAGCCGTGCTGACTGGGAGCGACAGAAGGCACCGACAGCCAGCACTGCTGGGGAGCCCTAAGCCAGCTGGTGCGGGGACAGACCGGGTGAGTGTTGGTCAAGCTGGAGTTGGACTCCATCAGGGAACATTTGGACTTGGTGAGCCCTGGGAGACGGCAAAGCGCCGGGCAGCAAGGAGAGAGAAGGAACGTGCTGCCGGTGGATGCGAGAGGCAGCGCCAGCGGGGCGTCCCCCGCTTCAAGGGGCACTTCTCCTGTCTCACCCAGGGCAGCCTCTCTCCTCAGTTGTTCTGCTCAGGGTCTGGACTCTGCATACCGTTGGCGCACCACATCTGCCTGGCCAGAGCGAGACACGGAGGCCAAGGGGAGCTCCTGCTTGGAAATAGAGGGTGGGAAAGTTGGTGTAATGCAAGGAGAACACCCTTGGAAAGCCCAGGGAGCATGAGTTCAAACTCACAGCAATTCCATCGAATGGCCAGAACAGCAAGAACGCTCTCTGGGAACAATAGACCTTGCCAGACAAGATCAAGTGTTGATGTTGGTGTCCAGCGTTGGCTGTGGCTTCCTGCTGCGTCCATCAAGGTCCTCAGTGGAGTCCTCACATCTCTTTGAAGAAGTCCTGGTGTCCAGTACCTTCTGCTCAACCAAACAGCCAGAGCAACCTCCAGGCACAGACCCTTCCCCTTCAGCTGCCAGCCTTTAAATGAGCTCAGGTGGGCTCTGGCTCCACCCAGTCCCACTCCACAGGGGAACTGCTTCCACCTGTGCTCCCTGGGCTGTCCACTCCTTAACCAGGTGCTCCATCACTGCTTCTGGCCCACAACTAACAGTTCAGACAGAATCAGAAACATTAACAGAATTAGTAACAAAATACAGGTTGGAAAAATAATTAGAATTGGAAAAAAATAGGTAAAGAATTATCAAGTAAAGAAGACATAGAATTAGTAAAGGAATTGGAAAAAGAATTGGAAAAGTATGTAGAAAAGTAAAACGAATTAGAAAGAGAAAGGGACTTAGAAGGAGAAAAAGAATTAGGGAAGTATTTAGAAGAAGAATGAGACAAAGAAAAAGAATATGAAAAAGAAATAGAAAGCAGATAATTAAAAGAATAATAAAAAGGGGCTGGAAAAAAAGGGAATGACGTAGAAAAGTTACTAGAAAATAATATCAAACAGAATGGGAGTCAGAAAAGAAAAAGGCGAAGGAAAAAGAATGAGAAAAAGAATCAGAAACTGAAAATAATATTAAGGAAAGGAAAGAACAAAAAGATTAGAAAATAAAAAGTTCAAAGTATTCATAAAGCAAAAAGAAATTGGGAGAGGACAGGGCTTCCCCCAGGGAGGGGGGACAGGGCCTGGCTTTCAGGGTAAGAATATGAAGAAGAAATAGAAGAGGGATCAGAAAATTAGAAGTATGAATCAGAAAAGCAGGAAAAGGAATGGAAAATGGATTATACACAATAATTTGAATAATAAAGGAATCAGAAATAGAAAATAATATTACAAAAAGGATAAAAAGATAGAAAATGAAAAGTTAAAAGTATTCTTAAAGCAAACAGCAATTGGAGAGGAAGGTGAGGGGGCATGGCTCTGAGATCGCACTGCTCATGCGCTTGATTTGATCCCGCACTGTGCATGCACCAGACCCAAGACCGCACTGCACATGCTCCGGCAGTGATGCTGCACTGTGTATGCACCAGCCCTATGGCCATACTGTGTATGCACCATCCCTGGGACCACACTGCACATGCGCCAGCTCCAAGAACACACTGTGCATGCACCATCCCCAGAACCATACCGTACATGCACCTCCTTCGAGATCGCACTGCACTTGTGCTAGCTCTGGGACCTCACTGCACATGTGCCAGCCCCTAGACCGCACTGCACATGCGCCATCTTTGAGACAGCAGTGTGCATGCACCAGCTCCGGGACCGCACTGCGCATGCGGCATCTGCAAGAACACACTGTGCATGTGCCAGCCCCTGGGCCACACTGCGCATGCGCCAGTTCCAAGAATGCACTACGTATGTGGCATTGTGCACTCTTCATTTTGCATGCGCACTTTCTGGTACACACCTAAGCATGCAGTTTTTTTGGACTCCTCATTATGCATGCAGTGGGTGCAAGGTACACTGGGAGCCAAAATAGTCCGTTCCCGGGGCAGGCTCAGGTGTCAATCTGCCCGAGCAAATAGACAAGGAGCACTCAAGATTCGAAGAGAGAAAAGTACCACTGAGCCAAAGGTCCAAGAGTTGACTGCCTGCCCGGCACCATAGGGTTTTGTAGGAACACATGTTATTTATAAGCTTCATGGTGAATGTGCACAATTTCCTGGAGGACTAAGTATAATAAAGGTCAGCGGATTTGCTGCACAGTGCGACTACCTAAACCATTTCCGCATGCCTGCACGCATGCGTCCTGCTGCCTCCTGCACCAAACACGGCCACAATTTCACTGATTGGCCACACGGGGGCATGAGAAAAACTGGTGCCCCCGTACCTGGCCTCGCCACTCTGAGATTCTGTCTGGCTCACCCAAGGCTCAGAAATATCCACTCAGTCAGTTTTGATATCAAGCAATTTGTTGTCAGCTCCTTCATTCACAACTGGTGCCAGGATCTGCTGCAGGGCGTCCTGACCACGGGCATGGCAGCTGAACCATTTCAGTAACAGTGGGATTCCCAGGCACAGTTTCAAGGATTTCAGTCTACTTTTGACCCAAAGGAAGAATTAATATGAAGCACAAGGTACGCATATGTCATCATGAGGCATGCTTCTCAGCATCACTTTCGGGAAACAGATAATGGATTTGTAATAAAAATCTCAGTACAGCAGTAACATACAACGTTATATAAGAATAGTACAGGAACACTTTACAAGGCAAGGAACTTTATGACCTCCGTCTGGGAAATCCAGCACCGTTTGCCCGCACCTCTTTGGCAACTATTCTAGATCCAGCTGTACATTCTATTCCAAAGCACAACTTAAAACTACAGTGGAAACAAAGGGAGTTCTACATAGGCAGAAAAACAAAACAAAACAAAGAACAACAACAACAACAAAACAGTAGGTTTCTTTCAGTACTGAAAATAAGCAAGCAAGCAATCAGTGACAGAAGCCATTCCTAGAACACCGCTATGGGAAACATAGTGGCAGAGAAGCAAGTATCCACACTTCCCTGAACGACTGCTCCAAGAGAAAAAAAAAAAGAAAAATAAATTTCTTTTAGACATTTTCTGTTTGAAGGCAGATACCATCCCCACACTTAAGAAAAAAAAATTACAGTGCACAGAGGGATCTCCAGCAATATGTGTAATTGGTCTAGGCAACAAGTGACACAGGTCGGTGTCATAAAGAACTGAAGTCAAGCTCCTAAGCTCCAGCTAACCCTACCAAACGGACATGCCTACGGACAGACAGAATCCTGAAGTAAGACAGCCAGTAAAAATGTCTAACAAAGCACCTGATTCTCAGCCTTCTCAGTCCTCTTCAAAAATCCAGAGGCCTCCCTGTTGGCTCCACCGCTGACCTGTAAAGCCCAAACTCGCAATCTGCTGGAAGTCCTTGTAACTAAACAAAAGAGAATTTCAATTGGACTGAATTTTAGGAAACCATTGCATTAGATCAAAAAGAGTGCCTCCCTGAGTGACTGGAAAAAAGACAGCATCATACCTATTTTTAATAAGGGAAGAAAGGATGACCCTGGGAATTACCAACATAACAGTCTCACCTCTGTGCTGGGAAAGAGCACAGAGCAGATCCTCCTGGAAGTTGCACTAAGGCACAAGTAAGACAGGGAAGGTGATACAGGAGAACCAGCACGGCTTCACCGAGGGTAAATCCTGCTTTACCAACCTAGTGGCTGTCTATGATGGTGCCACTGCATCAATAGACAAGTAAAGAGCCACTGATACCATCTACCTGGACCTCAGTAAGACCTTTGACACAATATCCCACAGCATCCTTCTCTCCAAATGGGAAAGATACAGATTTGACGGGTGGACTGTTGAATGGACAATGAACCGGCTACAGGATTGGGTCCAGAGAGCAGCGGTCAATGGCTCCATGTCTGGATGGTGATTGGTGATGAGTGTTGTCCCACAGGGACCATGCTGAGGCTGATACTCTTCAATATCTTCATCAGCGACATCATCAGTGGGGTCGAGTGCACCCTCAGAAAATTTGCTGACGACACCAAGCTGTGGGCTGACACACCAGAGGGACAGGATGCCAAACAGAGGGACCTAGACAGGTTCAAGCAGCAGGCACAGGTGAACCTCATCAGGTTCAAAAAATCCAGGTGGAGTGTCCTGCATGTGGGACAAGAGAACCCCCCACTACCAATACATGCTGGGGGATGAATAGACTGAGCATAGGCCTGTCCCAAAAGACCTGGAGGTACTGGTGAATGGCAAGCTCGACGTGAGCCAGCAATGTGCTCTCCCAGCCCAGAAAACCAACCATATCCTGGTATGCATCAAAAGAAGCGTGGTCAGCCGGTGAAGGAAGGTGATCCTGCCCCTCTGCTCTGTACTGAAGAGGCCTCACCTGGAGTACTCCATCCAGATGTAGAGTCCTCAGTGCAGAAGAGACATGGACCTGTTGGAGCACATCCAGAGGATGGCCACAAAAAAAGTGAACTAAGGGATCGAACACCTCTCCTACAAGGTCAGGCTGAGAGAGCTGGGGCTGTTCAGCCTGCAGAAGTGAAAGCTCT
Source organism: Gallus gallus (assembly GCF_016699485.2). Classification (NCBI taxonomy): domain Eukaryota; kingdom Metazoa; phylum Chordata; class Aves; order Galliformes; family Phasianidae; genus Gallus; species Gallus gallus. The sequence goes on from NC_052546.1 coordinate 30,693, forward strand.
GAGGTGACCTGGTAACAGCCTTTCAATACCTAAAGAGGAGCTAAAGGAAAGAACAAGGGAACATTTAGGTTAGACATAAGGAAAATATCTTTTACAGCGAGGGTGGTGAGGCAGTGGAACAGGTTGCCCAGAGTTGTGGTGGATGCCCTGTCCCCTTCAAGGTGAGGCTGGATCAGGCCCTGGGCAACCTGATCTAGCCGTGGATGTCCTTGTTCGCTGTAGGGAAATTGGACTAGATCATCATAAATGGTCCTTTCCAACTCTAAGGAGTTTATGGTATGATACCTGAAGCCATGAGACATGATGACACAAAGGACATCAATGGCCTGGTGTGCAACAAGGGCAGGCAGGGAAGCCTGCATGCTCAGCAGCTCTGGGGAAACTCACCAAGTACTCCACTCAGGAAGATCCAGACCAGTTGTAGAGCCTCTCTGTGCCAGTCTCAGTATTCAGTACATCAGAGGCCTTGCCTCATCACACTGTCGGGTCCCATAGCTGCAGAGCTAGCTATTTAATGGGGGGTCAGGGGATGGAAGGAAGAGGGGCAGGGGGTTTGGGTACCATACAGGTTAGGAAAGTAATGGCATCCCCAGACAACTGGAATGGAGATATCTGGGGTGATCCTGATGAAGTGGCCCAGTGGAGAACAATCCCTTGTTTCCTATAAATACAAAGCCAGATCTGCCATAGAAACAGAAAGAACCATAGGACCCTGGGGCGGTCGGCCACAGTGTGCTCTGAGTATTATGCCCTGGCACCTGTTACCACTGACAAATTTGTAAGGACAATATAGGAGAGAACCAGACAAAATGGGAACAGAATATTTGTGCTCACTATGCTCGAGTAGTGGAGACTGTATTATATCAAGTGAGGATGAAGAAAATGGCTACTGGGGCCCAGTGGTTTTCTTAAGCTCAGGTCCTAGCCTGGTAGATTCACCTCACTCTATCACTAGCCATGTAGCTTATTGGGCTGGAAAAATAGACCCCACTGAGCAAGGTAACCCCCATTTCATCTTTAAGTGAGCTTCCCACAGCTATCACAAAAGCTGCCTGCATACAAGCCATGCACAAACAAGGGGCTTGTGGTGTTCCATTATCTGCTCCACAGATTTCACAGTGCTTAAACCACTAGCTAGAGGAGCCCCAGAAATCCTTAAACCCCATCGAGCTGCAAAACAGAAAGAGATCAAAAGGGACGCAGAACATAATTAGGAGACACAGAACGGACATGGAGAGAGGACACAGGGAGAACACAAAGACGCGGGTGGGGCACGAGGACACAGAGAGAACAGGGAGGGGGACACAGAGAGTACATGTCATAAAATGGGCTGGGACAGCGTGGCGGCAGACAAACCAAGTTTGGAGTCCCAAGTTGGAGACTGTGAGATGAGAATCATGAAAGAGGGAACAGAGACTTAATGAGAAGGTATTGAGTTTAAGAAGAGTTGCAAAGAAGATCTGGAAAGCACAGAACCCCTTTATGGAAAAGAGCACCAGCTCCAGGCATTTCTGGAGTTGCAATGCTCAGTAAGCCAACCAGGGTTACCTTGGGGCTGATTGAAGCATTCCAGAAATGAAACAATAACAAAAGAAATGAATGTATGTCAGTTCCGCTACTACCAGGTCAGAGAAAGGGAGACAACCCCTTCATTTTTCTCAGAGAACAATTGAAGGGCATCATAAGGACAGGCATAGCAGATATAGCTACCCTAAACCAGCATAGAATCCTCTCAGAAAGGCAGAGATCAAAACCCTGCAATAAAAATAATAATAATAATAATTAAAAAAAATCACCTACCTCTTTCCAAGGACCAGGGCTCACCCAGCAATCCACAGGACACAGCCTCCAGAAAGAGACAATTCCTCTGTGGCTGCCAGCCCTTAAATGAGATTAGGGAGGGGTGGAGACAGGCTCAGCCCCATCTGGTCCCACAGGTGCATTGCTTCCACCTGTGCTCGTAGGGCTACACCCCTCACCAGGTGCTCCATCACTGCTTCAGGCTGTGATCTCAAAGATCCCATAAAGGCATAAAGCCAAAAAAAAAAAAAAAAAAAAAAAAAAGTAATTGGGTCTGCCTGTCCAGCAAGGGGAGGTTTATCAGTGGACAAGCTATGATGGCCCACATATTTTGATTCCAGTCTGTCCTCAAAGGCAATTGGTGAAATTTCTAATAGACAGGGTAGCACAGATTTCAATACTGATACAGCAATTTCTGCTGAGGCACGATGTGGGATTTATGAAGACATAGCAGACTTGGAGAACAGGCAAATCATCTCCAGAATGCACTCGCTGTACAGCATGCCCACTGTTGCAGGGAGATGGGATGGGGAAGGAAGTGAGGAAATAAAGGGGAAAGCCTGAAAAAGAAATGGGGAAGGCATGGGACAAGACATAGGGGAGTGAAGAGCAGCCTAAAAAGCAGTAACAAGCTCTGGGAGAACTGTAGAGTGCCAGATTCTGTATTGGGTGCGTATTTGTGTGTGTATATTGTCATTACCTGTATGGGTCAAGGTTGGAGTTGTCGCTTGTGAGCTGCCGCAGTGGAAAATGCTCGAGCAACTGCTGCAGTCTGTGCAGACCTGTAGGATGGGAGAGTGCATGGTAAGGACAGCCCAGCAGCTCTCAGCTGGATGAACTTCCTCCGTGTGCCCATACTGTGAGCCGTGCGGCTGTGCCTGGCTGCACTGCTCCAGCCCACAGCCCACTGCCTGCAGCTGCATCTTTGCTTCCTACCATCCTGCCCAGAGCCTCGAGGGTGCTCCCACAGTCCCCTGCCCACCCCCAGAATGCCAGAGAAGACATCTGGCAGCAGGATGGAGGAATCCCAGCACCCTGTTTTACTTCTGCCTGTAGCTCTCTCCTCTTCTGCCACATAGGGCTCCAGCCTGTGAAATGGCAATGATCTGGGGGAAAGGGAGTGCTGGCAGGAGCGACTGCTGCAGTTGACTGGGGAGGGTCTGCATACCCCATGCCCGTGTGGGCTATCTCTCTGGTTGCAGGAGGAAGGGCAGATGAAAAGCTGTAGCTGAGCCTGATGGACCTGCATAACTCTCAGACCATCTTGCCAAAGGCAGCTGTGACACACTGATTCCTTCTATGCAGGTGAATTAATTTTTTCCATCTGTAAACTGAGGTGAAGAACTGCAGTTTTCATTAATCTTTGTGGAAACAATGTAATGGTCCACACGAATCTCAGAACTGCAGCTTTATGCAGTGTCTGCCTGTTTAGACATGCTAGGGCCTAAAGCTATCCATTTTATGGCATTAAAAAGAATAAAAAGACAGAAATGAAACTCGGAGTTGAAGAAAAGCGCTTGGAAACAAAGACATTAAAGTACGAACAAGACAGAGGGTGAGCGAACATTAATATGGCCTGGTACTTTCTGCCAGCATGCTTTAATTTCGTTATCATTAAATATGCTGGGCAGTTACATTTTGGTATGTGAATATTTGAAACAATGCAACAGATGGTGGCAAAAAGAAAAAAAAATCCCTTTTTCATTTTTACAGATATTCATAAGCACTTAGCACAGCTTTCATGGGCTTGGAGTACTTTTCGTCTGTTTTCTTCGTCTTTGCCCCCCTTCTAACTTCGTATTCTTCCCCCGTCATCACAAGAGAGAATGGATCGCTAGGGGCTGCGCCGAGGATCCGCGGCAATCTCGTCGGAGTATCTCATTCCACTGTCTCTGCTACCGCCAGGTGGCCAATGCGCGGAACTACAGCTGTATGCGGCGAGAATGCAGTACGCATGAGCGACATTATAAACGACAGTACGCATGCGCGAGATTCGAGACGGTAGTACGCATGCGCGACATTATAGAAAACAGTACGCATGCGCAACATTCGAGACGGCACTGCGCATGCGCGAAATCATAGACGGCAGTACGCATGCGCGAGCCGCGAGAAGGCAGTACGCACGCGCGAGATTTTAGACGGCAGTACGCATGCGCGGCATTATAGATGACATTGCGCATGCGTGGGGTTCGAGACGGCAGTACGCATGCGCGAGCCGAATGACGGCAATACGCATGCGCGTAATTATAGACGGCCCTGCGCATGCGCGGTCTTCGAGACGGCAGTCCGCATGCGCGAGCATCCAGACGGCAGTACGCATGCGCGAAGTTGAAGACGGCAGTACGCATGCGCGAGACTATAGACGGCAGTGCGCATGCACGAGACCATAGACGGCACTGCGCATGCGCGGGCTTCGAGACAACAGTACGCATGCGCGACATTATGGAAGGCAGTACGCATGCGCGAGCCGAATGACGGCAGTACGCATGCGCGACAGTATGGACGGCATGCTCATGCGCGACATTATGGAAGGCAGTGCGCATGCGCGTCATTATAGGCGGCAGTACGCATGCGCGACATTATGGCCGGTAGTACGCATGCGCGAGCAGCGAGACGGCAGTACGCATGCGCGGTGTTAAAGACGGCAGTACGCATGCACGACATTATGGAAGGCAGTACGCATGCGCGAGCCGCGAGACGTCAGTACGCATGCGCGAGACTATAGACGGCACTGCTCATGCGCGGGTTTCGAGACGGCAGTACGCATGCGCGAAGTTAAAGGCGGCAGTACGCATGCGCGGCACTATACACGGCAGTGCGCATGCGCGAGCACCGAGACGGCAGTACGCATGCGCTAAGTTCTGGAAGGCAATACGCATGCGCGACATTATGGACGGCAGTACGCATGCGCAAGGCGAATGACGGCAATACGCATGCGCGTAATTATAGACGGCAGTGCGCATGCGCGAGGCTATAGACGGCAGTGCGCATGCGCGACATTATGGATGGCAGTACGCATGAGCGACATTCTGGAAGGCAATACGCATGCGCGACATTATGGAAGGAAGTACGCATGCGCGAGCAGCAAGACGGCAGTACGCATGCGCGGTGTTAAAGACGGCAGTACGCATGCGCGGCACTATACACGGCAGTGCGCATGCGCGAGCACCGAGACGGCAGTACGCATGCGCGATATTATGGAAGGCAGTACGCATGTGCGAGCACCAAGACGACAGTACGCATGCGCGGCATTCTGGAAGGCAATACGCATGCGCGTAATCATAGACGGCAGTGCGCATGCGCAACACTATAGACGGCACTGTGCATGCGCGGGCTTCGACACGGCAGTACGCATGCGCATGCCGTATGACGGCATTACGCATGCGCCGCACTGTAGACGGCAGTGCGCGTGCGCGACATTATAGACGGCACTGCCCATGCGCATCATTATAGGCGGCAGTACGCGTGCGCGAGACCATAGACGACAGTACGCATGCGCTTGCCGTACGCATGCGCGAGTCCCTAAACGGCAGTACGCATGCGCAGTGTTCGAGACGGTAGTACGCATGCGCGACATCATAGACGGCAGTACGCATGCGCGAGCGTTGGGACGGTAGTTCGCATACGCGACATTAATGACGGGATTACGCATGCGCGAGCTTCGGGACGGCAGTACGCATGCGCCGTATTATGGAAGGCAGTACGCATGCGGGAGCAGCGAGACGGCAATACGCATGCGCGTAATTATAGACGGCCCTGCGCATGCGCGAGGCTATAGACGGCACTGCGCATGCGCATCATTATAGGCGGCACCGCGCATGCGCGAGACCATAGACGGCAGTACGCATGCGCGAGCCGAATGACGGCAGTGCGCAAGTGCGTAATTATAGACGGCAGTGCGCATGCGCAACACTATAGACGGCATTGCGCATGCGCGGGGTTCGAGAAGGCAGTACGCATGCGCGAGCACCGAGACGGCAGTACGCATGCGCGAAGTTAAAGACGGCAGTACGCATGCGCGAGCGCTGTAGGCGGCAGTGCGCATGCGCGAGACTATCGATCGCCCTGCGCATGCGCGGCCGTTGAGACGGCACTGCGCATGCGAGAGACCATAGACGGCACTACGCATGCGCGAGCACCAAGACGGCAGTGCGCATGCGCGTCATTATAGGCGGCAGTACGCATGCGCGAGACCATAGACGGCAGTACGCATGCGCGACGTTACAGACAGCAGTACGCATGTGCGGCACTATACACGTCAGTGCGCATGCGCGACATTATGGAAGGCAGTACGCATGCGCGAGCAGCGAGACGGCAGTACGCATGCGCGATGTTGAAGACGGCAGTACGCAAGCGCGAGCACAGTAGACGGCAGTGCGCATGCGTGAGACTATCGATCGCCCTGCGCATGCGCGACCGTCGAGACGGCTCTGCGCATGCGAGAGACCATAAACGGCACTGCGCATGCGCGGGTTTCGAGACGGCAGTACGCATGCGCGAAGTTAAAGTCGGCAGTACGCATGCGCGAGGTTAAAGGCGGCAGTACGCATGCGCGGCACTATACACGGCAGTACGCATGCGCGAGCCGAATGACGGCAGTGCGCATGTGCGTAATTATAGACGGCAGTGCGCATGCGCGGGGTTCGGGACGGCAGTACGCATGCGCGAGACGAATGACGGCAATACGCATGCGCGTCATTATGGACGGCAGTACGCATGCGCCGCATTATGGAAGGCAGTGCGCATGCGCGAGTAGCGAGACGGCAGTACGCATGCGCGATGTTAAAGACGGCAGTACGCATGCGCGAGCGCTATAGACGGCAGTACGCATGCGCGAGACCATAGACGGCAGTACGCATGCGCGAGCCGAATGACGGCAATACGCATGCGCGTCATTATGGACGGCAGTACGCATGCGCCGCATTATGGAAGGCAGTACGCATGCGCGAGCAGCGAGACGGCAGTACGCATGCGCAAAGTTAAAGACGGCAGTACGCATGCGCGAGCACTATAGACGGCTTTGCGCATGCGCGAGTCCATAGACGGCACTGCGCATGCGAGAGACCATAAACGGCACTGCGCATGCGCGGGTTTCGAGACGGCAGTACGCATGCGGGAAGTTAAAGGCGGCAGTACGCATGCGCGGCACTATACACGGCAGTACGCATGCGCGAGCCGAATGACGGCAATACGCATGCGCGTAATTATAGACGGCCCTGCGCATGCGCGAGGCTATAGACCGCAGTGCGCATGCGCGTCATTATAGGCGGCAGTACGCATGCGCGAGACCATAGACGGCAGTACGCATGCGCGATGTTACAGACACTAGTACGCATGTGCGGCACTATACACGGCAGTGCGCATGCGCGACATTATGCTAGGCAGTACGCATGCGCGACATTCTGGAAAGCAATACGCATGCGCGACATTATGGAAGGCAGTGCGCATGCGCGAGCCGAATGACGGCAATACGCATGCGCGTAATAATGGACGGCAGTGCGCATGCGCAACACTATAGACGGCACTGTGCATGCGCAGGCTTCGACACGGCAGTTCGCATGCGCATGCCGTATGACGGCAGTACGCATGCGCCGCACTGTAGACGGCAGTGCGCGTGCGCGACATTATAGACGGCACTGCGCATGCGCATCATTATAGGCGGCACTGCGCGTGCGAGAGACCATAAACGGCACTGCGCATGCGCGGGTTTCGAGACGGCAGTACGCATGTGCGACGTTAAAGGCGGCAGTACGCATGCGCGGCACTATACACGGCAGTACGCATGCGCGAGCCGAATGACGGCAGTACGCATGTGCGTAATTATAGACGGCAGTGCGCATGCGCAACACTATAGACGGCATTGCGCATGAGCGGGGTTCGAGACGGCAGTACGCATGCGCGAGCACCGAGACGGCAGTACGCATGCGCGACGTTAAAGACGGCAGTACTCATGCGCGACATTATGGACGGCAGTGCGCATGCGCGAGCCGCGAGACGGCAGTACGCATGCGCGACATTATGGACGGCATTACGCATGCGCGACATTATGGAAGGCAGTACGCATGCGCGAGCCGAATGACGGCAATACGCATGCGCATAATTATAGACGGCCCTGCGCATGCGCGTCATTATAGGCGGCAGTACGCATGCGCGAGACCATAGACGGCAGTACGCATGCGCGATGTTACAGACAGCCGTACGCATGTGCGTAATTATACACGGCAGTGCGCATGCGCGACATTATGGAAGGCAGTACGCATGCGCGACATTATGGAAGGCAGTACGCATGCGCGGTGTTAAAGACGGCAGTACGCATGCGCGGCACTATACACGGCAGTGCGCATTCGCGAGCACCGAGACGGCAGTACGCATGCGCGATATCATGCTAGGCAGTACGCATGCGCGAGCCGAATGACGGCAATACGCATGCGCGTAATCATAGACGGCAGTGCGCATGCGCGGGCTTCGACACGGCAGTACGCATGCGCATGCCGTATGACGGCATTACGCATGCGCCGCACTGTAGACGGCAGTGCGCGTGCGCGACATTATAGACGGCACTGCGCATGCGCATCATTATAGGCGGCAGTACGCGTGCGCGAGCCCATAGACGACAGTACGCATGCGCGACTATCAAGACGGTAGACGGCATGCGCGAGCCGCGAGACGGCAGTACGCATGCGCGGCACTATAGACGGCAGTACGCATGCGCGAGCACAGTAGTCGGCAGTGCGCATGCGCGAAGTTAGTGACTGCAGTACGCATGCGCGAGACTATAGACGGCAGTGCGCATGCGCTAGACCATATACGGCAGTACGCATGCGCGACATTATGGACGGCAGTACGCATGCGCGAGCACTGACACGGCAGTACGCATGCGCGAAGTTAAACGCGGCAGTACGCATGCGCGTCACTATAGACGGCAGTGCGCATGCGCGAGAGCATAGACGGCACTGCGCATGCGCGGGCTTCGAGACGGCAGTACGCATGCGCGAAATTATGGAAGGCAGTACGCATGCGCGAGCAGCGAGACGGCAGTACGCATGCGCGAAGTTAAAGACGGCAGTACGCATGCTCGAGCACTATAGACGGCACTGCGCATGCGCAACACTATAGACGGCACTGCGCATGCGCGGGTTTCGAGACCGCAGTACGCATGCGCGAGCACCAAGACGACAGTACGCATGCGCGGCATTCTGGAAGGCAATACGCATGCGCGACATTATGGAAGGCAGTACGCATGCGCGAGACCATAGACGGCAGTAAGCATGCGCGACAGTATGGACGGCAGTGCGCATGCGCGAGACCATAGACGGCAGTGCGCATGCGCGACATCATGGAAGGCAGTGCGCAAGCGCGTCATTATAGGCGGCAGTACGTATGCGCGACAGTATGGACGTTAGTGCGCATGCGCGAGACCATAGACGGCACTGCGCATACGCGGGTTTCGAGGCGGCAGTACGCATGCGCGGCACTATACACGGCAGTGCGCATGCGCGAGCAGCGAGACGGCAGTACGCATGCGCTAAATTCTGGAAGGCAATTCGCATGCGCGACATTATCTCAGCAGTACGCATGCGCGAGCCGAATGACGGCAATACGCATGCGCGTAATTATAGACGGCAGTACGCATGCGCGACGTTACAGACAGCAGTACGCATGTGCGGCACTATACACTGCAGTGCGCATGCGCGACATTATGGAAGGCAGTACGCATGCGCGAGCAGCGAGACGGCAGTACGCATGCGCGATGTTGAAGACGGCAGTACGCATGTGCGGCACTGTACGCTGCAGTGCGCATGCGCAAGCACCGAAACGGCAGTACGCATGCGCGATCATCATAGACGGCACTGCGCATGCGCGGGCTCCGAGACGGCAGTACGCATGCGCGACATCATAGACGGCAGTACGCATGCGCGAGCGTTGGGACGGTAGTACGCATGCGCGAGCACCGAGACGGCAGTGCGCATGCGCGAGACTATCGACGGCAGTACGCCTGCGCGACATTATGGAAGGCAGTGCGCATGCGCGTCATTATAGGCGGCAGTACGCATGCGCGTCATTATGGACGGCAGTACGCATGCGCGACATTAATGGACGGCCGTACGCATGCGCAACATTATGGCCGGCAGTACGCATGCGCGAGACCATAGACAGCAGTACGCATGCGCGACATTATGGAAGGCAGTACGCATGCGTGAGCAGCGAGAGGACAGTACGCATGCGCGAATTTAAAGACGGCAGTGCGCATGCGCGAGGCTATCGACGGTACTGCGCATGCGAGAGACCATAGACAACACTGCGCATGCGCGGGTTTCGAGACGGCAGTACGCATGCGCGAGCAGCGAGACGGCAGTACGCATGCGCGAAGTTAAAGACGGCAGTACGCATGCGCGAGCGCTATAGACGGCACTGCGCATGCGCAACACTATAGACGGCACTGCGCATGCGCGGGCTTCGAGACCGCAGTACGCATGCGCGAGCACCAAGACGACAGTACGCATGCGCGGCATTCTGGAAGGCAATACGCATGCGCGACATTATGGAAGGCAGTACGCATGCGCGAGACCATAGACGGCAGTACGCATGCGCGACAGTATGGATGGCAGTGCGCATGCGCGGGACCATAGACGGCAGTACGCATGCGCGTGTTTCGAGACGGCAGTACGCATGCGGGAAGTGAAAGACGGCAGTACGCATGCGCGGAACTATAGACGTCATTGCGCATGCGCGAGGTTCGAGACGGCAGTACGCATGCGCGACATTATGGTCGGCAGTACGCATGCGCGCGAGCATAGACGGCAGTGCGCATGCACGACATTATGGACGGCAGTACGCATGCGCGAGACCATAGACGGCAGTACGCATGGGCGACAGTATGAACGGCAGTACGCATGCGCGACATTATGGAAGGCAGTACGCATGCGCGAGACCATAGACGGCAGTACGCATGGGCGACAGTATGAACGGCAGTACGCATGCGCGACATTATGGAAGGCAGTACGCATGCGCGAGCCTAATGAGTGCAATACGCATGCGCTTTTTCATAGACGGCAGTGCGCATGCGCAACACTATAGACGGCACTGCGCATGTGCCGGCTTCGACACGGCAGTACGCATGCGCATGCCGTATGACGGCAGTACGCATGCGCCGCACTGTAGACGGCAGTGCGCATGCTCGACATTATAGACGGCACTGCGCATGCGCATCCTTATAGGCGGCAGTACGCGTGCGCGAGCCCATAGACGACAGTACGCATGCGCTTGCCGTACGCATGCGCGAGTCCCGAAACGGCAGTACGCATGCGCAGTCTTCGAGACGGTAGTACGCATGCGCGACATCATAGCCGGCAGTACGCATGCGCGACATTAATGACGGCATTACGCATGCGCGACATTATGGACGGCAGTACGCATTCGCGACATTATAGACGGCAGCACGCATGTGCGTGTCGTGAGACGGCACTACGCATGCGAGGCATTATAGACGGCAGTACGCTTGCGCGACCCGCGAGGCGGCAATACGCATGCGAGACATTATATACTGTAGTACGCATGCGCGACATTAAAGACGGCAGTACGCATGCGCTACATTATGGAAAGCAGTACGCATGCGCGAACTTCGAGAGGGCAGTACGCATGCGCGAGCCGCGAGACGGTCGCACGCATGCGCGAGTTTATAGACGTTAGTACGCATGCGCGAGTATAAAATCTGGAATACGTATGTGCGAACTGTTAGGCGGCTGTACGCATGCGCCAGCTCCGAGACGACTGTACGCATGCGTGGAACTTGCGGCGGTTGTACGCTTGCGCGAGCCGGAAGAGCGCAGGATGCATGCGCAGTATTCGTGTCTGCAGTACGTAGGCGTACACCCCGAGAGGGCTGTGCGCACGCTCTAACTCCGGGTAGGCATGGCGCACGTTCTACCCCCGGTAGGGCAAGGCCTATGCCCCAGAGCCGGGATCGAATAGCGCATGCGCCAGCGCATAGATGGCACGGTGCATGCGCTTGTAGTGTGATGACACGGCAGATGCGCCAGTTTTGGGAAGGCACCGCGCACGCGCCTGCTCCGGGAGGGCAAGGCGCATGCGCCAGCGCCGGGATGGAGCAGTGCATGCGCCATCTCCGAGCGTGCACAGCGCTTGTGCCAGCTTTGCGAGGGAACTGCGCACGCGCTAGTTTCCGGGAAGCACAGCGCATGCGTCCTCCCAGTAAAGGCCAGGCGCATGCGCCCGCTCCTGGATGGCACAGCGCATGCGCTACGTTTTAGAAGGCACTGTGCATGCGCTATCTCCGGCAGGGCCGGGCGCATGCACCTGCTTCGGGAAGGCAGGGTGCATGCGCCAGTCCCGAGAAGAGAGAGGAGAGCGCAAGCGCAAGCTCCGAGAAGTCACGGCGCATGCACCATCTCCGGGGGGGGGGGGTACAAGGCGTATGCGCCATCTCCGAGATCAGTCCGCACATGCACCAGCACAGAGATGGCACCGCGCACGCGCAAGCTCCGGGATAGCAGAGCGCATGAGCCGGGAGCGAGATAGCAAGGCGCATGCGCGTGCCTCGAGGGGGGCGGAACGCATGTTCCATCTCTGCGAACGCTCTGCGCATGCGCCAGGTTTGGTCAATTCTTGCGCATTCGCATTATAGTTTCGGCGCTGGCGCATGTGTTTTGCGTTCCTGGTGTCAGCGCATGCGCGTTTTCGTTTCGGTAGTGGCGCATGCGCAGTATTGTGTCGGAGCTGGCGCATGCTCAGTGCTGTTTCGATGCTGGTGCGCGGTTCAGTCTCTGTAACTGCGCATATGTAGTGTTTGGGGGGGGGGGGGGGGTGGGTGTCAATTCTGGCGCATGCGCATTGCGCAGAGCTGTCTCAATGCTGGCACATGCGTTCTGTGGGTTTTTTTTTTTTTTTTTTTTTTTTCCTTTTTAGGCCTGGCGCATGCGCGTTGCTGTCCAGGAGCTGGTTCATGCGCAGTGTGGTTCTGGGCGGAGTCCGCACTGTGCACGCGCTAGCTCCGGGACAGGAATGCCCATGCGCCAATTCTAGGCATGCATTGCGCATGCGCCTGTTCTCTGTACTCGGTGCGCATGCGCTTGGTTCCGAAGTGCCCTGCGGTTGTGCCAGCATTGAGCTTGGACTGCGCCTGGGGCAGTTCCTAATATGCACTTCGCCTGCGCATTTCTTAATACTGCTATACGCATTGGCCAGTTGCAGCCCACCAATATACTTGCGCCACTCTTGACACAGCACTACGCATGTGTCTGTCTCCACACCCCAGTACGCATGCGCTAGTCTGGGTACGGCAACACGCATGCGCTCGTCTCGAGTCACCACTACGCATGCGCCACTTACCGCGCAGCAGTACGTTAGCGTCTTGTCTCACGGCGCGCATGCTTCCTTGCTTCCGTGTCGCCAAATACAGACAAACGCAGTTTTGCCTTTTGGCCACGTTAGGGCAGCAGAGACGGCGGAAAGAACTTTCATGGGCTTGGCGCCTGGCGCTCCCAACACAAAAAAGGCTCAGAGCTCTTAAAGCGAGTCCAGAGGAAGGCCACTAAGATCGTAGGGTTGGAGCACCTCTTCTATGAAAAAAGGTTGAGGTAGCTGGGGTTGTTTAGCTTGGAGAAGAGAAGGCTCCCGGGCGACCTCATTATGGCCTTCCAGTACTTGAAGGGAGCATATAAACAGGAAGGGGAATGGCTGTTTAGGAGGGTGGACAGTGATAGGACAAGGGGGAATGGTTTTAATGTGAGACGGGGAGATTTAGGTTAGATGTTAGGAGGAACTTTTTCACACAGAGGGTGGTGATGCACTGAACAGGTTGCCCAAGGAGGCTGTGGATGCTCCATTCATGGAGGCATTCAAGACCAGGCTGGGTGTGGCTCTGGGCAGCCTGGGCTGCTGGTTGGAGACCCTGCACATAGCAGGGGGTTGGAAGGAGATGATCGTTGTGGTCCTTTTCAACCCAGGCCATTCTATGATTCCAGGCCTTTTCAGACCAACCAATCATAGCGCATTGCTGCATCCCACCCTTTTCAGTCCAACTAATCAGAGTACGGTATTGCTTATAGGTTTTTTCCACTCCACCAGTGACCAGCTCATCTTCACACCTATTACAGTCCATCCAATCAAAGCGTGGCACAGCAGCCAACACTTGTCAAACCAACCAATCAAAGAATGGTGTTGCATTCCACCATTTTGAGCCGCACCAATTAGAGGACTGTGTTCCATTCTGCCCTTCTCATCCCCAGCAATTAAAGCAGACTGTTGCTTCCCTTTCTTTACTGACCAACAAATAAAAACTCATTTCTGTATCCAGTCCTTTTCTGCCCAATCAATCAGAGCATGATGCTGCTTCCTGCTGCTTTGCTGACCAGCTAATCATATCTCAGCACAGCTTTTTGCCCTTTTCAGCACATCCAAAGTGCAGCAGACCTTTCTTCTCATTTCAGCCCTACTGATCAGACCATATTACCACATCCAGCCCTATTCAGCCCAGCCATAGTACAGCACCTCTTCTTGTCCATTATATCCTAACCAATTACAGCGCAGCACAGATTCCCATCCTTTTCGGCCCAACCAATCAGAGCCTGGTGTTGCTTCCCATTCTTTTCCTCTCAACCAATTAGGGAGCAGCACAACATCCTTTTAAGCCAAGAAAAAAAAAAATCAGAACGCCGTGCTACTTCCTCTTTCTCCTCCCAACCAATCAGTGTTGTTTTGCTTCCTGCTCATCCAATCAGGGTGCATGCTGCTTCTCAAGCAGAGGGAGATCTCTTTGTTTCTAAGCAGAGGGAAACCAGGAAGATGGGACTCCTCCATCCCATTGTCAAAGGTCTTGTCCAGCATTGTGGGGGTGAACACGGATCTGCAGGATAACCCCTGCGGCTTTGTGTGGAAGGAAAGGAAGCAGCGATGCAGCTGCAGCGCAGGCAGGGGGCTCTGGGCTGATGCAGTGCAGCCAGGCACAGCTGCACAGCCCACAGCCTGGGCACACAGAGGAAGCTTGTCCAGCTGCAGCCTGGGGCTAGGGGGCTGTCCTTACCAAGCACTCCCCAACTATATAGGTCTGCATGGACTGCAACAGTTGCTTAAGATCTCCCCTGGGTTGGCCCTGCCTTCCCACCAGGTGCTCAATCAGTGCTTCATGCCATGACTTAGCATTTCCACTACAATATTTTTAATGTACTTTTTTTTCTTTTAGCCACAAATGCCTTTCTTGCATTTAAAAAAAAAAATCCAAAAATAAAACTCAGATTGCTGAAAATACACATGGTCGTTCTGTTAATAATGATGGAGAATTTGCAAAGTGATTAAAGGTGTTTTGCAAAAATCAAATGAGTCCAACCTAATCAAATCAATTAAACATCATTATTAGAGAGATAACATTAAGATAGTACCTGGAGACCTTAACAAAGAAGAGGACCCCTCCTTGTGCCAGGCGAGCTTTATGTACAAAGGGAGCAGTGCCACTGTCATCCTTGGGACCTCTCCAACTCCTTTCCAGGGCATGTACTTTGCTTTGCTCTCCTTAAGTCAGGCCAAGCTGGAGGAAGAGAGCATGCATACCATGCTCAAACTGTACCTGCTGCTGAGCACACAGCAGGTGCTACCTGAGACCCATAAGCATTCAGGGGCACCTGGGGCTGCAGCTCCACTGAAGGTGTGGAAGGGTTTTTTCCCTCTGCCTTCCAGCAGCTCCTGGCCTTGCTGCAGGCCATGGTGTGCGCTCACGCTCTGTGCCAGCCCTTACTTCTGCACTGCACCTTGTCTCTCATGTTGGTCTCTTTCTTTTCTGTATTTTAGTATGTGGCTATTTTCTTGCTGCAGATGATGTAGGATTTGACTGAGACTGTGGGTGACCCCAGTCATCCGTATGGGGCCTTCTCCTCTGGAGGAAATTACCTTTGTTGGGGCTGGAGCACCCTGGCAAAGGTGTAGCTGTGGAGAATCCCCTTGCCCAGATGTGGGAAGTAAGTTCCCTTCTGCTTTGGTGACCCGGCCCCAATACAGTGCATCCCCAACCTGCAGCACATCATAATGACAGCATTTCCCAACCCCCATGGCCAGCAATGCCACATGTACTGCACCCACTAAAGCCAGACTGATTTTATTCAAATTGCAAGTGTAAAACAGAATAATAATTAAAAAACAAAAAACAAAAAAAAAACAACCAACCCTCACTGGCTTCAGAGAAGAAAGCCAAAGGAAAATTGCTCCCAGGCTCTCTTTTTCTTCCTTTGCCCTCCCATGAACTAGTATTAATGCTGTACATGTTACAACACGATGAAGGGGGGGAGCAGCTCCAGCTCTGCATCTGCTCCCCCCAGGGAGCTTTTGGCACAAAGGCTGGAGTAGCACAGGTGTTAGTACTGGGTCTGAAAGCTAGAGGGGCAGCTAGGGGCTGCCCTGGAGAGCAATGAGAGGGCAGGATGGGAATGTGGAAGAAGGGCTTTATGTTGGAGGTTGCCCCTCACCGAGGGGACAGGCCAAGGGGCCAAGTCTGAGACAGGGGCTGTGCCTCCACCCCCCCTCTCTCGCACACGTCTCAACTGTAAACTGCAAGCAGGGGGCACCTGGTTCTCCCAAATGCTGTCCCCATGGTAGGGAAAATTAAGGGTCTGAGTAATGTCAGGAACTGGCTGTGCTCAGCACCCCAGGATGAGTGGTACCTGAGGTGCGATGTCAGGATTCCAGCCTTGTCTGGGGGCACAGCCTGGAATGCTGGCAACAGCCTCTGCCCTGCTCCCTGGGCCATTTTCACACACAACTGATAATGTAACTGCTCCTCAGCTCACTGCTATAAATAAAGGGCACAGGTGTACGGAGCACTGAGTGGTGCTCCCAGTCCACAGACGCGTACGGTAGACTTGGACCCTTGGCCGTGCTGCTGGCAGCTCCGCACTTGGTCATAGATTTCCAGCTGCAGCCCGGCGGCACTGGCGGAGCCACTCAGTCTGTTTTCCAGACCTTGTTGAGGAATTTGACCACCTCATCATAGATGACAAAGACAATGGCCACATCGAGGCAGACACGGCCCAGGCGGGGTATGGTGCCCTTGTAAAACCTGTGGGGATGAAGAGGACTGAGGGGTAAGGCAGGATCATGAGGATGCACCAGCGGTGCCTCAACCCTTCCACACATAGTCACTCCTCACTGCTCTCATCCTTGCTTAGAATCATAAAAGCATTAAGGTTGGAAAAGACCCCTAAAGATCATCTAGTCTAACTGTCAACCCATCACCATCATGCCCACTGAACCATGTTCATCAGTGCCACATCTGTGTTTCTTGAACACCTGCAGGAACAGTGACTCCACCACCTCCTCCCTGGGCAGCCTCTTCCAATGCCTCACCGTTCTTTTGGTGAATGTTTTTCCTAATACCCAACCTGAACCTCCCCTCCAAGGTGCATCTTGAGCCACTACCTCTCAATCTATCATCGTTACCTGGGAGAAGAGACTGACTCTCACCTCAATACAACCTCCTTTCAGGTAGCTGAAGAGGTCAACAAATTAAAGAGGTGAATAAGATCACCCCTTAGCCTCTTCCACTTCACTGAACCATTCAAGTTCCCTTAGCCACTCCCCACAAGACTTGTGCTCCAGACTCATCACCAGCTTCTGTGCCCTTCCTTGGGCATGCTCCAGGGCCTCAATGTCTTTCACGCAGGAAGGGGTCCCAAAAAGAATACAGCACTCAAGGTACAGCCTCATCAATGGTATGTACAGGGGGACCATCACTTCCCTAGTCCTGCTGGCCAGACTATTTCTGCTACAAAAACACCCAAATTCGTATGTCATCCTTGTGCAGGGCCCATGCTTATCTTCTCTTTATCATTCACTCTGTATCTGCTTGTCCCCAGTATTATCTCATAACACCCCATGACCCAGCCCCAGGTCTACGGGAGCACTCACGCCAGGGGCCCTTCATATTTCATGATCTGGTAGGCGCAGTCCCAGGTGCTCTTGTACTTATGTGCCTCCAGGCCCTGCAGGAAAGGAAAAGAAGAGTCAGGCATTGGAGCTGGGGTACCCTGGAGCGATTAGGTGGAAACAGTGGGTGCATGGCATTTCCATGCTACAGCGCTGCACCTGCATCCTGGTCTTAACCACATCCAAGGGTGTGTTGCCAAAGACGCTCGCAGCTCCTGCGAGGGCTCCAAACACGCCTGTGACGAAGGGGTTGATGACCTTGTTGGGATCATCTCCTGGAGAGGAGGAGAGGTCTGAAAGTGGTGACAAAGCCTGGAAATGGGACACTCTGTCCCTGGCCTTCATTTCACTCCATCATGAGAGGCCGGGGAAGCTTGGGGTCTTGCAGGGGGAACCTCAACCCCTGCAACATGGGACTGGCAGCATAGCCAGCACAGCACTGTGGGAACATAGGGACATGGTACCTTTGTACCAGTTCTTGAGGGACGTCATGACGAAGAAGCGGATGGCCTGGTTGGATCCTTGCTTGAGGACAGTTGCAGTTAGGCCTTGGTAGGTCCCCTTCAGCCCTACAGCAATGGAGGATGTTGAAGGAGAGCACCAGCCCTGTCCCCAACTCATTCCAGTGGGTCCACAGCCCCATGCACAGCCCTGGCCCCCTCAATGGGCTCCTGCAGGACCCAAGCCCTTGGCCATTACTCCCATTACTCACCCTGCTCTCGAACAATCTCCCTGACACCATGGAAGAAGCCACGGTACTTTGGCTTGGAGGAGCACTGGTCATGGATGAACTTCACCTGTGGGAAGATAATGAGTTGGGCCCAAATAAAGTGATGCAGCCTGGTGCTCCTCTGGGGAAGATGCCATGAGCAGGGGGCCCCTGTCCACCGCCCACCTTGATGGTCTCCATGGGGCACACCACCATCACAGCTTCGGCCACACCAGCACCCAGCCCACAGACAAGGCCCCGCGTGCTGTCCAGCCGGCCCTGCTCATCCCTCATCTGGTTGCTGAGGAACTCGAACATGCCAAACCTGTGGAGAGGCCAGGGTGACAGTCCCAGCAAGGGACCAGAAACTACTGGTAATGCTGAGACCGAGGTCATTGTCAGGAGAGCAGTCCAGGGACCTCCATGACACACTCACCTGACAGCTGCCTTGGGGATGGAGCCATACACCAGTGAGCTGAGCCCACGGTACAGCCCCCGGACACCATGGTCACGGACAGTCTGCTTCACGCAGTCCCCTGGGGCAGAGCACAGCGGTGTCACTCACACGTAGCACACACCAAGGGACACCCCTAGCCCCCCCAGGATGCCCTCAGGCCCCTTGGTCTCACCAATGCCCTTGTAGCGAGGCGGGTTGGCCTTCTCGTCCAGCTGCAGCTGTGTCTTCACATACTCAGTGGGGAAAGTAATGCAGATCTCAATGCCTCCAGCAAGGCCACCTAGAAAAGAGAAGGTGGAATTGGAGCTACAGTAGTGCTGCACTGAGCCCAGACCTCATGGGTACTACAGAATCCACAGATGTGGCCTCACAATGCTCAACCCAACACCTCACAGCACCTGGGCCAGGCCAGGATGTGGCATCCTCCTCCTCACCAGGGCCCTGTGACCAGTATTAATGCAAAAGGCATCAGGCAAAACAGTGGGGAATAGGCAGAGCAAACCCAGTCAGCGCTACAGTGCCCCTACTCAAAGGTGCTGCTCCCTTTGGAGATGCAGAGGTGAGGAGCCAATGCAGCCATTTACAAACCTGGCACAGCCACCTGAACCTACTGCCAAGCCACACCTGGCAGGAGCCCACTCACAGAGGCACCACGTAGGTATGGAAGTACAACTTCAATCAGCCCACTTTGGCTGTCCCACACAAGGGAGCTGCCAAACACTGATTAGAGCATTAAGACAGTCTCAATGCACAGCACAGCCAAGGCTATAGCAGCACTCAGCTATCAGCAGCACCAACCCCACGAGAGGCAGGCTACTGAGTGCATGTTAGCTCCCAGAGTGGGAGAGCCAAAGCAGAATGCAATTCTAAGGCTGTAGACTGGCAGCATCTTGGGGGCATCATCCCTCATGGAGACCTGGCACACCTTGTTTCCCTCACAGAGCTGTGCCACAAGCCTGCAGATGCAGAGCAAGGCAAAACACAGGTTCTGCACCGCTGCCTCAGCTTCCCTTCCCTGTGCCACTCAATTCCAGCAGAAGCCACATTCTATGCAAATCAACCACCCCATCCCCTGAGGCCAGCCCAGTTCCAGCTCCTTCCCAAGTGCCACCTTTGCAGGGGTGCAGCGACCTTGCTGTCTGTTTACCTGGACTTTACCCAGCAGAGCTTCGGTGCTTGCAACACTGCTGAGTAAGCATGAGCAGCCAGCAGCGTCTGCATGAGAGGTGAAAGAGCAGGGAGCCCACACAGTGCTTCCGACCCAAGGTCCTCAGCCATGAGCCGATGAGATGGAGGAAGCACAAGGACATCCTCCAGGGCCACGCCAGGATTTTGCGTCTCCTCCCCCCCACCCTCTTACCTCTCCCTCATGAACCCTGCAGCACAGCCAGCATAGACAACACTGCTACAGAAGGAGAGATATGCACCTGACAGCTATTCGGTGTTACTTGCCCAGGATAACTGTGATTGTGCTTTGCTGGGTGACAGCTCCAGGACTCAGCAGGAAGGAGAAAAGGGATTGTGAGGACAGCACAAGGGCAACTACCCCAAGGGATTTAGGGGACAGCATCAGTAGCTCCTCAGGGCACCCTGGGGACATGCAACATTTCCCAGGATGGGTGCTGGGGGCAGAATGACACAGCCATGGGGCTGCATCGTTTAAGGAAGGTGAGTGCTGCCCCTGCAAAGCCACAGGCAGCAGCCACTACCCTTCCAAGAGCTAGAGAACAGAAGGTGGCAGTAGCTCTCTGCCACCCCTGCATAGTATGCTGCTCTGCTCCATGCTCCTGCCCAAGCATCAGCAGAAGCAGCAGGTGCCTGCACAGCTCTGATAACAAGTGGGCACCTGGAGAGCAATCTCAGCCTCTCCATTCTAGGGGCAGTTTCCCATATAGACACACAAGCACACCATTTCCAAACAAAGAGCTCTTCTTGCCTTCAGCTTTCTCAAGATCCTTTTTTGGGCAGACATAATTTCCAATGGCCTGCCAGGCAGTAGTAGTAGGGCTAGTCCATGCCCAGTGCTGCTGATAAGGAATGGGACCCCTATGGAGCCCCAGGTACATGTCTTTGCCTTGAGCTTTACCCCTCACACTAACTATGCACCCAGAGCGCGTGGCTTGTTTCCTTGCCAGGGGACTTTTGTGTCCTTCCCTGTGAGCCCAGATAGCCTTTACAGCTGGGACAAACAAACAAACAAACCACCAAAAAAAAAAAAAAAAAGTCCAGCAGCAGGGTGCTACAAATCAGGAATCACAGCCAGGGCTCGTCTGCTCCTGCAGCCACAGAGCCCTCCAGGTGCCCCACATCCATCCTCTCCACACCGGTACCACCCCATGCACGCAGTGAAGCACAGGATCATAGAATTACAAGATTGGAAAGGACCTACACAAGATCATCTAGTCCAAGACGCGCCCTCCCATCACCGTTACTACCACAAGCTACTAAACCATATCTCATAGCTCCTCATCCAGACACCTCTTGAACACTGCCAGGGACGGCAACTCCACCACCTTCCTGGTCAGGCCAATCCAGCGACTAACCACTCTCTGAGAGAAAAACTTTTTCCTTACATCTAATCTAAATCTCCCCCAGCGTAACTTATGCTCTTCAAGGAGAGAAAATCTTCAATGTCTTTGGCGGTGAAACAGGTTCCACAGGCTGCTCCCTGTTGTGCAACAGGCTCCCACAGTTCCTCTATCAGCACCAGGTCCCAGTTTGCTCCAAGGAGATGGCTGTGGGTGGGATGGCAGCAGTATCTGGCAGCCCTCCCAGTGCTTGGCCACCTCCTCCTGCAACATACCCCCTAGACCAGCACCTCCTTATCTTCCCTGTTGCACCATGTCTGGAGAAAGGCAATACCATGCTGCTCAGGAGAGTGGAGAGGGGTTGCGCTGACAGCATGGCCCCTTCCTCAAAACCAGGTCACCTGAAGATCACCCCTGCAGTATTATTTGAATGGGAAACGCATCCTACAATGGGTCAGAACCTCAGAACATGTCCACCCATAGCATGGGGCGTGGAAGAGCTCCCATCTGATAGGTGCAAGGCCAGCTGGGAACGCTGCATTTCATCATGTGGATTGGGAAATGCTTTCATTACAGCAACAGCCCCATGCCTGACAGGAGCCCTGCACCCCACAGGCACACATAGCAGTGCTAACACTGAGTTCCCCTACGTCACAGTGGGTTGTTTGTCCTGTGGACAGCCCTAGGGACAGGGAGCCCAGACCTTCCCTGAACTGCCACAACTCACTCATTCACCTTATCTTTGCCTTTTCCTTCTTAATGGGATAATATTGCAATAATCTGTTTTATAGTACATTTTCAACTCCTTGACTACAAGTGTAATGACAGGATTAGAGCCCCAGCACCACCCAAACCTCACCTTGGTGCAAGCTCAGCCATCCTGAGCACCCCCAAGGTTGTGGTTCCATGCTGGTGTCACCAAAACTGAGTGCAAATGGCAGAGCACTGCTAGGCTCAAGGCCCTGGGGGCAGTCCACACTCCTCTGCCATCAGCACAGGGCACAGCGACAGCAAAACACAATTGCAGACAGAATCAGCCTTGAGAATGCAGCATGTGAACAGGGTCATCACCTCCTGGCTGGGTGTGAGGGGGGCCCTAGCATTAGCATGCTATGCATGCAGCCCTTAGCAATGAGAAGCACCGCAACATCCCAGAGCTGTCAGCATGCTGCTGATAGCTGCCAGGAGGACGGATGGCTCCTTCTGACCACTGATGTCAGCCCTAAGGTGATGGTGCCCTGTGGAGCAGCAGGCAGGTGAACACTGAATACCCATTGTCAATGCTTGGGTTCAGACCCTGAGCACCTCAAGACCTTGACTGCTCTCTTCCATAGGTGTATCGTTTCTTAAGAAAAATCACACCAGATTATCAAACGAGAGGAAACAGAAGCTTCTGCTGCTGCTTTGTTCCTCTTCTGACCCTGAGGCTCCCTGCCCTAACCCACAACCCTCTCTCTACCACCTGCCCTCTCTCCCTGTGCACTTGCTGCTCCCAACAGCACTCACTGCTCATAGCAAACCCCACAACAGCAGTTGCAGCTGCCTCTGTCTCTTCTAAAGCCAAGCACCGTATAGGACAGCATTCAAGAACAGAACAGCATGGAGAGCACCAAGGTGTCGACAAACAGAGCAGAGCAGCAACAGCTTATCTGTGAAAAGGAGCAGACTCCAGGCCTCAAAGGCAGCTAAAAATTGAGCTGCACTTAGCTCTAGGCAAGCAAAGCCTCCCACCATAATCAAAGGCCTCCTAAGCAAGGCATTCACCTGCTGCATGGGGCTCCAGAGAGCCAGCCTCAAGCTGTGCAGTGCCAGAAAACCAAGCTTGAAGAGCTTCAGAGCAGCCTAGACAGCTCTGCAGCCAGATAACCAGAAAATGTCCATCTCAGCACAGAGCCTGCTTGTTTAGCAGGATTTTAACAAAGTTTAAGCAAGCCAAAGCACTGTCATGTAGTGATGTGGAAGGCTGCCCTCGACCCCCTGCCTGTGGCACTCTCAGCAGCTTGATGGGAGGCAACAAGGTGACTGCTGCCCTAGCACCCAGCAGCCTCTTGGACAAACAAGAGTCCATTTACAAATGATTTCTTAACATTTTGTTTGCCTTTGATGACAGTGAGAATTCTTGGCAGCAAGAGCTTTGCTGGCATCCTCCAAGGACAGTAGACCCATACTGCCAAGCTCAAGGTGCTGTGCGGCAGTGGCACAGTGCTAGCTCTGGCAGAGGGCACACATGGCTCAGGATGGCAGTAAGGTACCTAATGCAGAAGGACCACAGCCCCACAGCCTCCCAGCCCCTTCAACTCCTCGCAGCAGAGCTGTGAGCACAGCAGGAAGGTCCCTGAAAAAGCAGCAAATACCTTCAGGTCAGCACAGACCCCAGAGCTTCATTGCACGCCCCAGGGACAGGCAAGAGTTACAGATAGGGCACAGGGAGTTAACTGCAGCTCTTGCCCATTTCTGTGCTTTGTAACACAAAGTGCCACAGAGCCCGCTGGATGCATGCCCGTTCACCAATTATTCTGATTTGCTGCAAGCGAGGAGCAGACTCGCATCCCAACGCTGCTCTCCGTCCACCCCTGACACAGCCCCGCGACGGCTATTCCAGGCCCAGGCTCAGTGCCGGGGAGCACAGCCCCTTCCCTCGGTCCCGGGCCGCTCCAAGGGCTAAGGGCTGATAGCGGGCGGATGAACAAAGCGTCGGCCGGAGGAGGAGGAGGAGAGAACGTTGGTTGCAACACAGCAGCTCGGGACGTGCCGGTCAGGTCAGGTCGGTGGGAGCACGTTTCAAAGGCGAGCGCTGAGCTCTGCTCTGGGAGCTGTCCTGCGAGTAGGAAGCGAACGAGCAACCACAAAGGAGATGAACGAGCCTCCGCCCTAGGCTCCATTCCGCTCAGAAGCGGGCAGAAGGAAGCGCGGCAGCTCCGGCGCCCGCCGCGATCCCATGGACACGGGCAGGAAGGCGCGTCCCGAAGCAGGGACTCGCTATCCGAGGTGCCCCCCCGCACCCCCAGCCCAGCTCCCGGGGCTCCACTCCCACGCTGACGACTGGCACGCCCTCAGCTTTGCACCCCGCCCTATGGGCGCTTACCCGCCAGGATGG
Source organism: Gallus gallus (assembly GCF_016699485.2). Lineage (NCBI taxonomy): Eukaryota > Metazoa > Chordata > Aves > Galliformes > Phasianidae > Gallus > Gallus gallus. Next base: position 55,214 of record NC_052546.1, read on the forward strand.
CCTTGCCGGGGTGCGTCAGCTTGGCCTTGCCGGCGGGGGCAGCAGCAGCGAGGCTGCGGGGACCAGCAGGCACGAGCATGGCCGCGGAACTCCGCGGCTGCTACGCTGCTTGCAGCCACCGCCGTATTTCAGGGCAGAACGGCAGAGCCGCGCCCACTGAGAGGCGGTGCCGGTGGCGTCACATCCTCATGTCGTGCTGCGGGGCGGGACTGGGCCCTCCACCCCAGGGGGCGGCACGCAGCCTTGGCATAGTCGTGGCACCAGTGCGGTTTTCTCCCCGTGCTCGTAACCTATCAGAGAAGCTCCCGACGGATGGAAGGTGGTGTCGGCCAGGCAGCACTGAGTCACTCTGCTGGCGCTGCCTTTGTCCCGCTGAAGCAAAGCAACAAACCGCTGTCTCCAAACAGAACCCCCCAGAGCTCATTGCAACCAGACCTTGCTATAGAATGCCCCTATAAACCAGTGAGGTTTTCCTAACGCTGCTCTGTGTCTGAAGGAAGGCAAATTTGGCCTCCTGTAGACAAAGAGTGCTTTAAAGTAGTTTTGCTTCTCCAGAGCCAGTTCACCTCAAACAATGATAAAGGCAAAGAAAGGAGAGCCCAAAGCAGTCATCACACACAAATGCCTACTATATAGCTTTGAAGAGAAACCTAAACATTCTCAATTAGCACTAGAGGGAATGGCTTCAAGCTGTGCCAGGGAAGGTTCAGGCTGGACATGAGGAAATACTACTTCTCTGACAGGGTGGTCAGGCACTGGAATGGGCTGCCCAGAAAGGTGGTGGAGTCACCGACCCTGGTGGTGTTCAAAGAGCGTTTGGATGTTGTGTTGAGGGACATGGTTTAGGCTAGAACCATTGGTGAAGGGCAAATGGTTGGACTGGATGATCCTGTGGGTCTTTTCCAACCTTAGCGATTCTATTATGCAAGCTAAAAGGGGGCCTGGGAGCACACAGGAATGTGGGATTCTTTCAGGTCATGCTGAGTAGTTCCACTGGGGATCCATTATCTGCCACTGGTAATGCACCTGCACGCACTGCACCATGTGTGCTTCTGTTCTGTGCATGATGCTGGGCCCACAGCCCTTCAGAAGGCAGAGGTGAAAGCTGGGTTTACAGAAGTGCTGTCTTCCTTCCCACCTGGGAAAGCAGGGAGTGCTGCAGAGAGATGAGGCAGGAAGGAGCTGCATTCTGCACTGTGCCAGAGCAGCCTCCTTGCTCCCAACAGGGAATGCTGTGCAAGAAATCGCCCCAGCTGTGCACACAGAACATTCCTGTTGAGACTTGCAATGCATGCATTTTGAGAAGTGATTCCTGCCTCAGTAAGGCTCCATGCACAGGCAGCCAAGTCAGTCAGTGAAAGTTAACTCCCAGCAAGTGCTAGAGCTGCAGCTCCATGAATAGACCACCTGCAGGAATACCATTCAGGAAACTGAAGTGCCTTTCTCCTTCCAGAAGTAAAAGCACAGGAACAAGTCCATCCACTGCAGAACACTCCCAGATGCAGCCAGAGCTACACGTGGTTTCACAACAGTTGAGGCACATCCACTGAGGTGGTCTCATAGCAATGGCTTTGATACAACCTTAGCCTGCCTGGTCTGTGGGACTGCAGTGGGCAGACCTCTCTCATACACATCTTCAGCACAGCCCGTGCTCACAGAAGACAACAGCTGAACAGCCCGTGCATGACATGCCTGCTCCCATTGCACATACCCACCCAGCACACTGATCAGTCCTCCCAGAGAAAGCCACCCCATGTGGTAGCTAAAGACCTCTTTCAGCATTAAAAAAAAAAAAATCACACCTAGGCTCCTTTGATTTACAGGAAGGCTCTTAGCTCCAAACTCCAATACACCTGACTGCTGTTTCCACTGCCAAGTGTGCTACTGAGTTTCAAAACCACCAGAGAGACCTTTGCACTCCTCCAGCAGTATGAGTGCCCCTCAGCCCAGCTCTGCATGAGCAGTGACTCCCTACACAAGCACAGAGCTGGGGGCTAAACACCACCATGATGCTCAATGTTTATGTCATGCTGACTTCAGCTGAGCTATATGGATACATAGAGTCACCCCTACCTGAAAATCCAGCACAGGGAAAAAAAGTCAGCATGTGAAATACACACGAAGACTAAAAACTCATAATCCCCATCCCAGATGCATAGCAGCTGCTCAATGCTCTGGCTCATAGTAGTGGTATGGCAAAAAAGATAAAACCTTTCACAGATGGCAAACAAAGAAAAACATTCAGACTTCTGATCGATTTCTGTGACTTCTCACTAGCTTTCTGTCAAATTATTATAACATTTGTGCATGCTTGTGTCTACACACAAACCTACTGTTGTGACCCCACAACTACCTTCACAACAGACACCTACGTTGACAGATTCCCAGACAATCAAATCAGCAAGGCTGGTGCACAGTCCTATCCTGTCCGAGGAAATACTTAACCACATGTTTAATTCTCATGATGCCCAGGGGTGCTTACTTAGCTGAACTAAGAGAAAGGATTATTCATATTTAATCGTATACAAATTGCAAGCCATCTCATCTCAGCCTGACCTCCAGGAAGCTGCTAACAGCAACCGTTAGCTGCAAGCCTGAAGGCAGATAGTGTTTAGGGAAGATAAGCAATCTCTGAAATAGCAGAAGCAGCAAGAGGTGTGCTCTAAATCCCTACAACTTTCATGTAAGTGAAATCTTGACCAAACTCATACAGTCAACAGTATCTCATAGGAACTGTTAGAAACAGGATACCAAGTCCTCTATTTTACAGCTCTCAATCCAGGAATTTTCATGGAAACAGCCACCTGGTAGTCAGACAGTATTTCCTCTGCTATTGGCTGGCACTTGTTTCTGCCGCCACAGAAACAGAGAGAACTGTTAAAGACATAGCCAGGTGCTACTACAGCCTGTACACCTTATGGTATTCCTTCCTCAGACCTCAACAGTCAGAACTAAGAAAACCGCAGATGAAAGCAACATTCATAGCTTTTTTGTTTGTTTAAAACACAGTGATTGCAGAAATAATATTCTGGATTCTAGAAAGCCCATAAACAAAGACCACGCTTGATCAGCTCCAACTTATCCCTTCTTTGACCATACTGACTATCTGTCAAATTTTTCATTATTGGCACAACTCACAAGCACCCAACAGTACACCATGGTTTCAAAGTCCAGAAATGACCAATAGTTTTCTATTATATATCCTTGAAGCAGAAAATTTCTTCACCTCACTAAATAAACAGCACTACCATCAGAACCACTACAACTCAAACCACTAGAACTTTCCTCATGCATTATTAATCCACATCACTTGGAGTTTTATGGTACATTAATAAATGTTATTTCTTCTCAGGTTCTCTGACACAGCAAACAATTCTCTTAGGCATAAAAGATCTTACGCATAACAGACTTCAATGAGAAACGATCATATTGAATGTTTGTGAGTCAATGTTTCACTAGCTTTCAGATGTGTGCGCAGCAGGAAGCTCTGTGACTGTGAGAAAGATGATACTCTCCTGAAACAACTTGCGTCATTCCCACTTGAACACACATGCAATTATCAAGACTGACTCTCTTAAGAGCCCATTAGAAATCCTTGTTAAAAAGAGATTTTGAAGTCTTGATTAAAACCACAGCAGACAGGGAAAAAACAGCAACACCTCTCCTCTCCTTGACTCACCGAACCATGCAGGAGAACACTTAACTGAATAAATACATTCTGACACATAACAGGAAGACAAAATTTACCTTTCAGTGACTGCATTTCAAATTCATACAAATTTGTTACTAGAAAAGCTGACAACATTATCTGTTTTAGCTAGAAAGAAAACTGATGGTTTCTGCTACCTTCCTGAAAGATCTAAAAGGCTCCAGACTGAAAGACATAGACTGAACTATATGCACGCTAACAATTTTACAGTGTTTTAATAGTAAAACATGAGTCAGGATCTATCCTTACCTTTGGAAAGATATCCACAGAAAACATGCAATATAGAAGAACAAGAAAGCAAAAAAAACTCTTTGAAAGCTGAATGCTTGTTGAAGTAAAAAATGTAAAAGAATTTTAAAAACTCCAAGTCCATTAAGCTGGTACACCTGCAGGTTGCTATGGAAGTACTAATTCACTCTGCAAACCATAACCTAATTGCACACCCACATTACAAAGCAACTCGTGTTGTTAATCATTTTTCAGCTTTACGTTCCATAACATTTTATCACAGATTCAAGATGACCCAATTTGACTTTGTGGGAACAAATGAGAGTGAAGCACTCTTGGCGTACACTGTAAAACAGAAGGAGAAAGATATTCAGACTGGAAACAGTGACAAGCAAAACCACATAGAACACAAAGGATAAAAAAAGTAATGGGAAGCAGTTCTACAGATAAGAAATATGCTCAATCACAAAGGTTTATGCACACTTTCCAAACTTTTTGTTATGGAAACCTGTTACGTACAATGCTACTTGTTCTAAGATTTGCCTCAATTTTTTTCTCAGTGAAAATTAGATCCACTGGCAACGCTGTTTTCATCACACTAACAGTCTCCCAAAGACTAAGTTCCAGCCTGCCAATTAAAATGTCACAAACACAAGCAGAAACTTTAACCATGCAGAAGCATAAAAAACAGCTTTGCATGAGTGTATCATATGTTCAAATACAAAAGTTATTTGAATTTCCTTGTCAGTTGAAGGAACTAAAGAAAATTCAGTTTCACACCTTACAGCCACTACCATCTTTCCTGTATCACCTCCATAATTAGTATTAATTTTAATAGACTTTATCTACCTAGATTTTTTTTTTATGCAATGAAACAACTTAAGAACATTTTCTTCTGCTACGCTACCATCTAATTGTACAGTTCTCTAAAAAGAGGGGTGGGAAATAGCAGTTTTGTAAAACACCACAACTTAATTTAGACAATAAGAAACAGATCTTACCCCAGTGACGTATTCCTCCTCAATTTCCAGGGCTGGCTTATTTGGCTCAACAGAGCAGACAGCAGCAGCTATAAAAGAATTCTGCTTCCGAAAGTAGCTTTTTGACATTCTTCTTTCCCTTTCCCTTTACTTGGTGTTTATACCAAAAGAAACTAGGAACACTTGAAAATGTGAGGGAACAAAGAATATCAGTAAGTGCCAGCTCAGAATGAGCAACTGAACACTGGTTGGAATTTTATGCCAAGATAAGCATGTGTCCTTACAGTTATTTGATGAGAGGTCCATTTCCACCTAGGTCACAAGACATTAAAATGGCTGCAGTGCAATGCTTGTGAATTGTTTGTCATCTGATGCCAGACCCATAGTTGCCCAAACTTCACCATTTTGGGGAAAATCCCCGTAACAAAAATCCCCATTTTGTGAGAAATCACAAAAGCCTGCTTTCTCCAACAACAACCACCAGCACATTTGTGTAAAGCACACTATGTAGATTCTTAAGCAAGTTACTATTTTGCAATATCACAAGCCTAGCAGTCTCCAGATGCTGTACTCTGCAGCAAGTTCTGCACAAACAATCCATTTCACATGATAGCAATTCACGTCTCAGCAAAGCCAGAGGAATTAGCGATTGGAGATGTGGTGCAAATAATGAGTTTCTGAAAAACTTGGATGAACACCACAACTTTGTAAACTGGATTAATTCTTCCTACTAAATGGTGGGCAAGAATTTGTTTCACATTTTAGCTACAGCCATACAGTAACAGTTGAGCGTATGCTTCTGGATGCATTTTAGAGTGGAACATGATCACAGAACTTATAAAATCCATTATACACGTCAAGACCTTAAGATACCAGGAGACCAACTGAAGCACAACTATTTAAGAGAGCTGACAGCCTCACCCTTTTTGTGAACCCAGTCATTCCTGTAATTAAATTTCTAGACTAAAGCAATTAAAGAATCTTAGGCTAGCTCAGTTTTCTACAGGTCATGTTCTGTTCTAGTATTTAATCTAGCAGTTTACTGTATTCCAACATAGCTTGTAATTGTTACTGTAAGGTTGTACTAGATTTTCAATTTGAGGAGAAGGAAACTTCCACAGTTATACTAATTTTAGAGTTTGTCTTTAATTCCAGCTGCCTCACCCAAACTGCTGTTGACCCACAAGAAACTGATTACAAAAGTATAAGCACTGTTTGTCTGGAAAACAGTGTGCTATCCAGCTAGCTCCTGCTAGGACTAAGACTGGATGAAGTGCAGATTTGCTTGAAATCATTAGCTGCTCTGTATTTCAAGCTTAGCCATCAAGTGCTGATCAGCACAAAACCAAAGCATTACATCAGCACTTGGAGCATTCTGGCCTTCATTAAAAAGGTAGGTACCACATCCCTTTGCCATTTCTATCACACAGTACAGCAAGCAAGAGAAACAACATAATAGTTAGAATTATGCAAAAACATTGTCTATAGTTACTGATTTTAAAACTTCCCAGGCTGGATGGGGTTTTGAGCAACCTGGTCTAGTGGGAGGTGCCCCTGTCTATAGCTGAGGGTTGGAACTAGATGATCTCAAAGGTTCCTTCCAACGAAACTATTCTATGACTCTATGATTAATTCTACACTAGTTGGTATTTAAAGATGATTTGCCCCATTCAAGTAGAATATGATATGAAAGGTGTAGCTCACTACCACTGCTGCTAATGATTAATGATTTCAGTGGAGAAAGCATAGAAGACTAACAGTAGCATCTCCCCCAGCACAAGACTGTACTTATGATTTTCCAGACCAATGAATGAAGCTACATAAGCATGCGACTACCTCCTGCAGCATCACCTCTACACATAACAAAAATGTGCTGATGTGTCTGGTGAAGAGACCACTACTCCCTTTTAAGTCACTTGCTGAGCCCTCCATGTTATGTGCTTTGACAAGTTTCCCTTTTTCCTGCCTGGCATCCTTAGCTGTCAGATTAAGATACCCGATGCGGCAAATTATTACTAATAACCAGACCCCACCCCCAAGATACGAAGACTAGAACCACACAATAGATACTGCAGATTTACATTTATAGTTGGACTTTTATAATAATTAAGATTAGCACAAGATTCATAACCATAAATCATACATTGTTATCTAAGTACATACAATGTTAATGATACAGGTATTTGAAGAACGGCACAAAGTAGTAATACAACCCCATGGGCATTCTCAAAAGAAAGAGGTGGGTGGTAGACACCACTGATGCTACTGCAGCACAGCAGAACTGAATCACCGCATCTTGTTGATTCAGATGGAGCTGACTGCTCATCAGACGAGGTCAGAACATAGCGTGGCGGGAAGCCAATGCCAGAACCAATTAAAGGTGCAAATAAAAAGACAGGATCACGTCCCTCCCTACTGCCTCACTGTTTTAGTAATGTACCCCCTTCTCAGTTCTGATGCTGTGCTCTTGCACCTCTACAACTTTGGCAGGCTGTACACACACTCCCACATTCACTTGCCACACATAGATCAAGTTTCCTTTAGTACCATTAAATGTCAAAAAGTAACACGGTCTCCTCTTGTTAAACAAAAACGATCTGGGAAATATTTGCTCTCTGGCATGAGAAGATTTATTTTCTTTAAGTTTCAGATCTACTCCAGAAAATATAGAACAGACTCAAACAGCATCGAACCCCAGCGGCACTGTTGCCCAGAAAAGGAAACTTTCCCATTATTCCTCTAAACATTCAGAGCACAAATATTAGAAAACCCCTTTTTTTTTTTCCACACAAGACTGCAAACAAAATGGGGTAGTCAGATGAATTCATTAGGGAGATGCTTCACTGAATTGTTAACAACCCTGCTACTTCAGTAACTTCAGCTAAAGCTTTTTAACAACTTGGTACCAGGCAATTTCCCAGCCACCTTTAATGGGCTTTGCAAAAGAAAGAAAAATATGCTCTCTTCTCCCTGGCCTCAAGCAGTTATTGCTATGAGTTAGTGAAACAGTGCCTTAACTTCAGACAAGAGTCTCACAATGTTATTAACAAAAGCTGCCTTTCAGAGGTTGAAATGTAATTGGACAGTAATCAATAAATAACAGTAACAGGCATCCTGTTGAAGTCTCCTCACTGAGCAGGGCAGCTAGTGTGTTAAGACAACAGGTCATCTGTGCCTTTAGGACCATTGTACGCTCCTCAGAGAAGTTACAAAGGGAAGGGAAGAAAGAAGAGACAGTGAAGGTCTGTCAGAGAGCTAGTTACACATTGAAACCATAAACAGGTGGCTGGGTGAATCCTGGTGCTGTGAATCCATATGGAAAGTTTGTCTGGGGCGGTACTGCACTGGGGCCTGCTGTTAACATCAACTGCTGGCCTGGAAAAGCATGAGGGGAAAGAAAAAAAAGAGTTAGTTTATGTACCCAAGCTTTCCTAATGCTAGCTGTACTATGGGACAAGATTATGAGGCTTTTAGCTAAAAATTGACCACGGTGCAAGCACACATTAGCATGTTACATTATTACTCAACATGCACCAGAGTGGGCATTTAGGCCATCTGCTCTTGCTACCAGAAAACTAAAAGCAAGACAGGGCTCAGACGAAAGAGGAATATCAACTGCTTTTGAGGGCGCAATAATGATGGCTTGTTTTGAAGAGACAATATTGAAAGCCAAACTGATACTATTTAAACACCGTGCATGGTCAGAAATGAATAGTAAAGCAATTCAAGCAATTAGTTCAGTCTGTTAGGTCTTAATCTAGAAAGTACTGCAAAAAGTCTGAACAAACCTCAACAGATTTTTCTTCATAACTAAGAGCACACATGCCTCATGCATATGTTAACTTTAAAGTTAACGTTTATATCAGACAGTAAACCATTCACATCCTTCCCTTACCAGCCACTTCTAGATGCTTGTTAGCAGAACGCCTCTTCAGAAGGGCTTCTAAAATAGCAGCACACTTGAGGACAGCTACATTTTTTTTCACTGCTTTTGTCTCAAAATGAATGAAATAGAAAGCCAGTCTGCCTTTCAACTTGGAAAAGCAGAAAGCAGACACATTCCTCTTTGACAGGAACAGTAGGAGGAATTAGCATGCTTGTGTAAGTTATTTCTGGAGTTGGGCACACCTTGGTATCCCCTTTCCTGTTACTATACTAAAAGCTTATTCCTAAGCTAGTGTTCTGAGCCATGTAAGAGAAGTAATTCTTTAGCTGTACTGTAAGAGTGAGATGTCCTTTCAACTGGCACAGCTTTTCTAGCAGAGACAATCACTTTACTAGCTTCTGGAAACTAGCTTACTTTGGAGTAAGTCACTTAAGTTACCTCCACAAACTGATCAGAGTGACAAAAGGTTATCAATTAAAACCAAGTATTTCACATACCAAATACTATTGGAGTAGGTTCAGTTACTTGTTCCTCTTCTTTTCTTAGGCTTTCAGAAGCATCAAGATTATCCACCTACATTGAAGCGAACAGGAGATGTATGAAGCCCTTGTCTAGGAACTGTACCATCACATGAGGGTTCTCGTGCCTGGAACCTTAGCTATCAAGGAATCCTTTCATTATTAGTCTAGGTTGGAGACTATGGCTGGGAACACACAAACATGCAGACTGATTCTGCACGTTTGTAAACTTGCTCTCCCAATTTGCTTCAAGTTTACTGCAATTGCTGTCACAGGTAGCTGAGAAAAACCACCATTACCTTTAAAATGGCATGGTTTTTCAGAGTGCTGTTCTATTCACTGTTAACTCTGTGACCCAGAAAACAAGCCAACAGATTGTAGTTCCAAGGATCATCTCAAACAGGCCTAATCTACAGTTACCTATTAACCTGCAAGCCCTCTCCATTTCAGAAAGAGCACCCAGATATGTGCAAATATTCCAGATCCATTAAGATCTTATATACAACTAGACATTTGTGTTACTTGTGTTACAGAGTACTGGTTTAACTGCATTAATATTCACATAAACTCCGCTTGAAGGAAACTCTAGAGCCATCATAGAACATGTTCTAGTAGTATCAGCTTCTACGTAGAACACAGTGTGTTGTGAGAAATAAAGCTGTCCACAACAAAATCATTTGCCAAAGTGTTACAGTAGCACAGGAACCCTGAACGCAGCTTTAAACTGGGAACAGAATGAAAGGATGGGCAGAAAAGGCAACAGTACCTTCCTTCTTTCACATTTAAAAAGTTACATATTCCATAGGCAAACCACTGAGAACAAAGGCTGCAAAGCCATAAAATCACACAAATTCATATCCAGATGCAGGCAGTACTAACATTCTGGAAAATATTTCAGTTAGCGCAGTGCTTTTTTTTTTCCAGCTGCTCCTTGGCCTCCTTTCCCACTAAAAGAATCACATCCACTTTGACAAGTGCTGCAAAAGGGGTTTCTAACATACTTCAAAGAGGTTAGCTAGTTCTTAATGGTTCCCTGAATTTTTGAAGTTTGCTCCTCAATAACTTAAGCAGCCATAGGTCCTTAACTCATTCAACTTTGTCTTAGTTTCAGCTGGGACAGAATTATTTTCTTCAGAGTGTCTGGTACGATTCTATGTTTTGGTTCTAGTAGAAAAACAATGTTGATAACACACTGATGTTTACAGTTGATTGCTAAGCAGTGTTGTTTAGAGCCAAGGCCATTTTCAGTGAAAGGCCCATGGAGCTCAGAAGGAACAGGATTAGGACAGCAGACTTAAAACTCGCCAAAGGAATATTTCATACCATATAACATCAAGAGTTTTGAAGGGGGTGGGAGTTCATGTGGCACTATTCTGCTGCTCAAGGGGATAGCAGGGCATTAGTCAGGGGTTGGTGAGCAATTACTTGTGCATCACTTAATATATACATATATATATACACACACACACACACACCACTATATATACATATATATGTATAACTATTTTCCTTTTCCCTATCTTAGTAAATAATTTTAACCCACTAATTCTACTTTGTTGTTGTTTTCTGATTTTTAACTTTCTCCTTCATCCCACTGGGAGTGGGGGGAGTGAGCAAACAACTGCATAGTGCTCAGCCACATGCAGGGTTAAACCACAACAAACTTACAGCTGTCAACCTAACAGCTTTTCAGAATGACATTAAATACTAGTGTCATAAATACTATCCCCTATTACTATGGGTCAAAGTAATTAAGAGCTACCATTTTCAAATGAGGTGTATTGCTATACTTATGATCACTAATTCCCACTCTCCTGGATTAGTCTTTACTAAAGCATTAGCCCCAAAAGCATTGAAGAGCTTGGAACAAAAGTTCAGTTACTCCCTCTGCTGGAAAAAAACTGCAACCGTACTGAGAGCAGATACCTTGAAGAAGGGACAAAAGCAGCAGCTCTTCAGCAGAGGCTAAACATCTTTCCAGTTTGCTGCCTGAAAGTGAAGTTTCTCAAAAGGTTTCCAAATTCCAAACCTTTTCCATGCTATCATATTGCGTGTGTGCCTAGTTCCTTCTGGGGCATAGGCTAGCCTATGCTTTCGCATCTTTCTCATATGCATTAAATCAAAGGTAAGTTCCAGAAGACATACACAGTCTGCTGGTAAACTAACCATTTCTTTCGTACATTTAAAGTTAGACACGTGACGAAATTTTAGACATACCACACTCAAAACCCATTCTCTAGTCTGAATTAACTACAGTTATAATACTAAATTAGTTCCACTGTAATCCATTCTCACCATGCAGATTTTTCTTCCGACAAATCATCCAGTGTTTAGTAAGTGACCACTTGTAAATCCAACCAGCAATTTAAAAACCATGATCTTAATCTAGACCTTATATGGAAGAATACAAGTGGACTTCTGTGGCAAGTTTTCCTTCAGTAGAATATGAGGATGAGCAGTTTAAGATCTGTGCAAGACTTTTACTGATGCTTCACATTGCTAGTCAAGCTCACAGTGCCTGGAAAACTACCAACTCTAGTAATTTATACCTTAACAAGCAATTTGCACTTCGAACACATCACGTGGTAACTGCTTTCATCTTATGAACATCATCCTCCTTGCCACCAGGTATTTGTGATATAATGATCAGGAGCTCCAACAGTCAAGTTCTCAAACACTTGCTTCCATTTCCCATGAAAAAAAGAGCAGAGACTGGTTGGATTTTCAAGTCGCTTGTGAACAGTCATCCTTGTAGCATTAGAAAGTGAACAGAAAATGAGTTAGAGCTAAATGACACTGCTCTTCTGGCAGAAGCTACAGCTAGATTCCTGTAAAAGAATCCTAGGATATTGAGAGACACAAACACAGAGTTTAAATCAGAGTGTCACCTTATAGAACAGCCCATCAACCTGCAAGAAAATTCAGAGGGGAATTCTTAACATGACTGATTAAGAGGTAATCTGAAGCAATCACTTCTAGATTACTGATTTCAACAAAATTCTTAATTGTGATGATCTAAGCAACTCTAGAACCTTTTAAGGAAGAATCTTAGTTTAATATGCTAGAGCTGCTTGAGACAAGCATTTCAAAACTGCACGTGATCAGAATCTCTCCTCTCTCAATTCACGACTAACTACTGGTATCAACATTGTACAGATTATGCACCTGAAATTCTGTTTTCAATGAAAATTCATTTTCAGCAGTCTACTGTTGTGGCTGGTGTAGGAACTGCTGTTAGTCTCACAGAAGCTATGCTTTCTATAACAAGAAAACGGAGTACTTTCACAGTTATATCAAGTAAAAAATGATACCAGTTCTCTCTAACAAATCCTTAGTTTAATCAACTACTACGGAGATGCTCTAAAAAGCAGACCATTGCTTATGTCCCCTGTTGAAAGCAGAAGTTAACTACATCTCTTTCAAGTCCCAAGCTGCCTATTAAGAAGTCTAGCTATTTAGCCTGAAGTGACTGAACTCAGAGAAATTCCCAGAGGGTTTAGCATGAGGAATAATAACACTCCAAGTACATGCAAAGAGCTTTACTTGGTTTGCATAAAACTAATTGTACAGCAAACTAAAAGTTTCACAAACTAAAAGTTTCAATTTCTTAGGCTATGCAATACTCACTTTGGTGAGGTACTCTCTCATCACTTGGATGAAATAAGGCATTGCGAAGTCCATGATATTATGCCTCCATGCCAATTCAAGGACTACATCTGGGTGCAGCAAGTCGTAACATGTGAAAAGGCAGGCTGCAAAACACTCCTGCTTGCCTTCTTCCAGGAACCACTGAAGCAGCTTTTCTGCTAGTTCTACATCTTTGGACTCTGCAGCATACTGCATAGCATCCTGCAGAAAAGGACAACAGTTAAGCTTGACCCTTGCCTGTCAGCTTCTTGCTCTCCACCTTATGTGCATACTACTACTAGCTAGATGAGTGGGGTATTATGCAAAACATGAAGGTAGTCTTTCAAATCAACACACACGTGTAGGAGCTAAGTTACAGCATATGTGCTCAGTTAAGTCCTCTTATTTTGAGTTAAAACTGTACAGATGCCATTAGTAGATACTGAGAGATCTGAGTGCAGGATAACATTATCAAATTAGATTTAAGATATAAATTCAAAAACACAAGCTATTCTGCTCTAAGATTCTTTCCTTAAATTCCAAGCAAAGGGCTAAGATTTATTGGAACAAACTAAAGATTTGAAAAGAACAGAGTTCATTCAATTTCCAGGACATCTCTATGCTTCACAGATCAGACTTTTGACAGTTAGGAAGAAAGGCTGCATTAACTCACCTTATACAGATGGTCTTTCTTGCATAGTTCCACACTCTGCTTCCAGCGATTGTTACCCTTATACAAGTATGCTGCAATACGCCTAAATTCAATTAGCTCATGCTTTTCCAGACGCTGAGCCAAAGTTATGTTATCAAAGTTGTTGTAGGCATCAATGGAAGCTCTCAAACCCTGTTTGAGAGAGAATTGTTACCTAAGCTTCCAGATGGTAGTTGGTGAGCACTACAGAACAGAAGCATCCAAGCATAGCTCACAAGTGCTTAGGTTTCTCTAGCTGGGTGTTGATGCTATGGCTGGCTACAGTTTGTTTGCCGTGCACACTTCAGACTTTTGTCTTGAAGGTTGTCTTTAATATAACTGATATCTGCTTCATTTTCAGGTTATCATACTGTGACTCAAGTCCCACCCATGCCCCAAAGGGTCTGATTTTACAACACCATTACTGTTGCACTGCAGAAGATCCCTTCTGCTCAAGGGAATCATGCTTTGTCAGCTTGGAAACAACTGAACAATTTAATTAAACAATCAAATAAACAGTTTAATTGCTTTCATCCTCAACAAGATGCACACCTCAGGAGTAATGCTATCTTGTGACGCTTACCTGGTAGTCCTCCTCCTCTGTTAAAAGGTTGTTTAGAGCTTCATTAACTCCTTTATTATTGTGGTTTTGCACTGAACGCAAATAAGGCTTTACTAGAAGCAGCTGATTAACCTGGAGTTGAGATATTTTTAATACAAGATTAAGTGTACTTGTTTCAGGAGTATTGAGTGTCAAAACAAATTCCTATTCACTATTACAAGAGTTTTATGCTTACTTTCAGGATCCCTCAGAACTGCCAATATATAATTTTGTGTTGCCAGAAATAAAATCAAATGGCCTCTTAGGCCAGTTATGCTAACTCTTCTAGTGCTTCCCATATCAAACTAGGATTGGACTGCTTCTCAGTCCTTCATGCTTGAGGTAAAGCCACCTGACAGACACCAGCCATTTCTTCCCCAAACAGAGGCTGGAATTCCTGTTTATCCAGTAACTCCCAAACTAACCTTCGAGAAAAAATTGACTGTCCTGGTGTGATCCAGTCGTGGAGATAATACAAGCAGAAGATCATTGATCAGCAGAGGTTTGTAGTCTAAGTAGAACTGCAAGGCTTTGTAATATAGCTCCACGTTCGCCACCTGTGTGGTTACACACTAGTTAGTACTTTAAACACAAGTAAATCTAAGTTGCTTAGTTTGGATCACTTAACTCAGCACAAAGTGTATCTGATTCTTAAAAGAGTAAGTTTACTTCTACAAGTCAGAAGCTTTACACTTGCATTCAGAATTCTTGTTCGATTTTATGAGTGCTTCTTGTGTCATCTGCTTCCAGATGGTGAAGTCACAACCTACCAGGAGTAGTCCAAACCAATACGAACTCATCTACTGTTAAGAGATACTGGTATCGGCATCCCAGTAGACTTAGGGGTAATGTGACCATGTGTTGAACTCCTAAAGGCTGTAGTCTTAACCACTCAATTATATGTATTTTATTGCCTTGAAACCTGTAGAACCAGTAAAAGTAGGTACACAATCTGGAATCTTATCTGAACTATTCATCATCCCACTATTCTCCACTACATTCATAGGACTGGCCAGCCCAGTTCTCCCACTGAAACAGCTGGAGACATTTGCAAAGATCTTTCAAGAACTGTTACACCCTCGGACAAAGACAGTGGTCAGGTCAAAGAAACTAAGGAGGTTATATCTCCTGCCTGCGTTCTATGATCCTGAACAGACCCTGAAAACATTGTCCTACCTGATGCTACTCAACAGGATGTGAGGCACAACAGAAAACAAAGGATACAAGCTTAGATTAACTTGTATTTATAAAAAAATTTCTAAGTTTTATTTTAAGTACAGCAGGAAAACATGGGAATAGTAGCTCAAGCAAGTCTTTTCTAAATAGGGATTCTGTTGTGCATTTTTTGCCACAGTTCTGAAAGAGTCTTTCAGCACCTTGATTCACTTAACTAGTCACACCAGACTGTCCCAGCTGAAAACAGAACACTTACCTTGGCAATTATGTCTTTAAACTGTCCTTCCCTCCAGGCATCAGTGGGATGATTCATCATAGTAATTATTGCATTGTCATACTCCTCATATTTGTCATAGAGGAATACAAGTTCTGCCCAGAGATG
This sequence comes from Gallus gallus, assembly GCF_016699485.2. Taxonomy (NCBI): domain Eukaryota; kingdom Metazoa; phylum Chordata; class Aves; order Galliformes; family Phasianidae; genus Gallus; species Gallus gallus. Next base: position 71,012 of record NC_052546.1, read on the forward strand.
AGCCTGTTCTGCAGCTCTGAGCACCTGATAGAAGAAGAAAATAGTTAGTCCGACTCACTGACATCTTCCTTTCTTCACTTGCATTCACTGGCATCTTCCTAACTTTGCTTGCAATGTAGTTGCTAAATACCTTTGGAATATTAACTCTAGACCAGAAGAGTTCCAGATGTTCCCTCATTTTCTGAGGCTTAAATTTGGAGTATAAGATGGCAAGTTCAGTAAACATTCCCATGTGAGCACGCTCTAGGCCCAAAGCAGCTTCCAGAAGGGCAATCAGCTCTTCAAAGTAGCCACGATCCTGGATATTAAGAAAATAAGGATTAACTGCAAATTCATGGCCAACTACCACTTAAAGCTTAATTCAACAAACTTTCCCCACCAAATTAGTTTTTTAAGACACTATTCCAGTGAGGCAATGGAATCATAAAAGATGGAAAACTGAAAACTACCATCCTTACATTTACTATAAAAAAAATTGCACGCAACTACTGGGAAATGGAAAAAGTGTATTCAATTCACTTCTGCAGTCATTAAAGATCAGTCTCACAGGGTGTCAAGTTTTAGCTGTGACCATTTTATTAGCAGATATAAGTAAGCTGTATAAATTTTCTAGGGCATTAACAGTGATCTAACCTGATAGTAACTAATCAGCTCTTCAAGTTCATCAGCATGGATGACTATGTGCAAGCCACATATCTGTGCCAAGCGGAATTCTCTTCCATCCACACAGGCAAAACATACCTGCAATGAGAGGCAGCAAATAGCGAGTTCACAGCAGAATACTGCAATGCTTACTTCAAACTCCTCATATCAAAGAACAAAGTTGATTAACAAAGCTTTACCAAACTCGAGGCTTACTCCAGTTCCAAACAGGTATTATTATAATGATTGTTGTAGAATTAAAATCTGTGCCATTCATTTCACACTGTTCTAAAATCTAGCTTTATAATTTTGGGGAGGTGACAACTGATAGATACAGACATGCTCTGTAGCCAGAAACAGGTAGCAAGCCACTACCAGAGATCATTGTAGATGGGCATGAATCAACTGTTCTTTAATTTCCAGATTACTGACAGAGCAAAGGAGTCTAGTTATGTTCAAAAGCAATACTAGAACAGGTTCTATAAACAAAAAACACAAGTTTTAAGTTACCTCCTTCCAAGTCCTTGTGCTGTTGGCCTTACGGCCACTGTCCACTGCTGCCTGATACTCCCCAAGGTGCACCAATGTAGATGCCAAGCGAGCAAAGTTGGATACATTGTTATAGAGTAGTTTTGCTGCTTCATACATACCCTCTTCATAACAACGATCACCAACCTGGATTAGAAGTACACAGTAAGCAGGGTTAACAGCAAGAATCAAGTCAGCTAAGCAGCAAGTCAGACGTGGGAACAGCGATCAAGGCATACCTGCTGTATATGGGCATTATTAGGGCCGCTAATAAATTCCTCCAGTTCTGAGAGACGATTAGTTTTCGCAAAGGCAAAAATAAGTTCTGTCTCTACATAAGACTCTCTAGCCTTCTTCCTGGCCATCTGCAAGAACTTGACTAGGTCCTCCCAGTTGTCTTGAAGAAAGAAGAAATATTTAATACCCTCTACTTAGTTTTTCTGTATTGCTCCCCTTGCCCATGTTAGGAACAGTTTTCACTAGAATACTCTGTGATACTAAACCATCCACACTTGAGATAAAAGTATTCCCCACTAAACAATGGGCCAGCTTCATGCAGCCATCAATTCTGCCACATACAGCTAAATCAATACACTATACTTGCCTGTAATTAGGCCATAATTGTCTAAATTATCTCTACACGAAGGTTTCACTTTGATATAGGAAAACAGACAAGCTTTTTGACAGGAATCTCACTAATCCATATATTAGCTGATCCAATTTTCTCTGAAAAATAATGTGCAAATCTCAAGAATCCTTACTGCTCAAGGTAGATGAAATAGCCCAATTCATATCCGAGTGTTCTTAAGTTTGAGGATGATTTGGCTTACCGTTTCTATTAGCTGCTTGAACAACTTCCATGTAGGCAGATGGGTCATCTGCCTTTATATAGGAGTCAATAGCTTCTTTTACCAAGTCTTTCTGCAGCTGTGCTCTGGCTAGCTGGCTCCATACTGCTGGCTCATTACATCTCTCTGCAAATTCATAAGCACGGTCTAAATTCCCAATGTGCTCAATCAGCACCTGTTTGAAGTTGAAGTTGCAAGTTAAAAGAAAAATTAAAAATTAAAATCAAAGCCTTCGATTGTCCTCCTTCAAGTACACAGGTAGTTCTAAATAAGCAATGCAAAGCTAACTGCTTTTAGAAAAAGTTATTTCTATCTAGTAAAGTAGAGGTAGCAAGAATAAAACTCCTGCCGCTATAATTTCTCTTCTGCCTTGAAATCAGTATGCTGGTCTACAGATAACACCTGATAGTATTCAATTTTCCTACCCCCTTCATGTGTAAGGTTCTGAGGTAGCCACTCAGAATCAAACATAGCACACACAAGCAAGTAGCACAACACACAAACATTCCTAATTACTTTGAACAGATATGCATCTGAGGTTATTACTTTGAAGTTGTTCTGCTATTCTTTGCACATATTCCCACTTCTCTTTACAATTTGATATCATATAGGAACCATATTGTTACATCTCAGATTTAAGTTACAGTTGCTCTGGGAGAATCAATAACAATATACTTCCCATTCTTTCTATTACTAGCAGTCTATACCTTCATGAAGGAATCACACCTCACCTGAACTGCTGAAGTATTAACATCAAATTTTCTGAATATAGCAAAGGCTTCTTCATACAGCTCATTACTGATGGCAATGTTTGCAATATCTGGGGCATCATAGTTATCCAGTCGATTAATGTATTCCATTACACGAGTGCGGTCAGCCTTAATGGCAGTCAGGATCAGCAGATTCTGGAGATTCCTTTGGTTAACAAAAGGCATAGGCAGTGCAAAATAACACCTACTTAAGTGACATGTATTGTACATGCAACAAAAGCTACATACAGCTGCTTGCTGTTGATAGCAACAACCTTTCATCCCCAGATTCATGAGTATTGATATTTGCCTTGCAAAAGAAATGGCTTGCCAGCATTGGTGATGTTTTCTTTCAACAGATCATTGCAAATTGAATAGCATGAATGAGCACTATATTTAAAACACATAATGCCTCAAATTCTGCTTTTTCACCTGACAATTCACATTTAGGAGTGTTTAGGTCTTAGATCCAAGAAACCCACAAATAACTGGGATTACTTCACAACCAAAACAGACATGTGCTAAATTTTGGGGAAAAGCAGTTCTCTTCTTACCTGTGTTCGCTGAATACAGAATTATCCAAGACAATTTTTTCCAATAACTCAATTAATTCATTCGGCAGGTCTGCAGTCATGAAAGCTTTCACAGTGACAGAAACCTCCTCTGGATCCTGTGTCTCTGATAAAGCTGTTTGGACAACCTGGATTTGAAGGCAGGAGGGTTTAAGTCTTTCCCAGATAAGATTCTTACTAACTTATTTCAGTGAACACCAAAGTAAGGTTTCAGAACTGCCATCCTCAGCAAAAAAAGAGCTACTTCTGAAGTGGATATGGCTACTAAAAAAAAAATCACATTTTCAGAGTGCACAGGGATGCACTCTGCAAATGTACTAGAGGCGCATCACCCCATAGAACAGAGCAATATCTTACTAAATTTTCTGACCATGAGGTTCTGAACTAATACTTGACACTCAAACTCTTAAACTGCTGTACAATTGAGATGAGGCCTCAGGGGACCCTGTGGGAGAAGACAGTTACTTTAATGTTCCATAGTGGGTCTGAGTAATTCTTATACTGACAAAGCTTATCCTTTGCAACGTACCTGGTCAATAAGCTGGCGCCTGAATGGGTTGTTTTCTTCTAGAACATTTGCCCAGAGTTCAGGGTCCTTCCTGCGTACTAGGTAGCGAGCCTCACTCTTAAATAGTGAGTTCTCATTGCAAACCTGTAGGATAAGATGCAAATATTAGAATATTGAGAGTAAGTATCACACGACAGGTTTAACTAGCTATGAGTCAGACATTCTAAAAGACTGACTAGAACTAGCTGCTGACCAATACTAATGCCACAAAGTTCTTACCCAACCTTTGATCTGGAAGGCTCATGGAGAAGGTCTCCAGAAGAATTCCTACAGCTTCTCTTGGTTTTGCCCGACACAAATACTGTGACAGTGGCTTCACAGTAACTATTTGCTTCTGTTTGAAGTGAAGACCTGCAGAAGCCTGAAGAACTTAAATTTTAAATCTAGAAAGGGAGTCACTTACTTGGGCAGTGTTAATAGTGAATTGAGGGAATGGTGCTTGTGTTTAAAGCCAGAAATAGGTTACATATTTGGTGTCATTAGTTTTACTCTACAAGTGTTCAGAGTAGCAAGTGGCTTGGTTTCCCTTGTTGAAATGTGAATAAATGTGAGATTTTCTACAGAAGTACAGCAAGTAGCTATGAATTATGATCCTATTAGTGCCACTCACTTATATTTCCAGCTGGAAGAGTAGAAACCTGAAGGCCTATTCACTTTCTTCTACCAACAGGTCACATTCTGTTAGTACCAGAATTAGCTCTTTAAATCTCAAGTACTTTGCTGTAAGAAAATTAGTAGTAGCTCACTTATTTTTTAGTATACGTTTATGAGTTGCCTAGTTACAGGAGTTGAGCCCTCTTCCAGGAAAGAGCAATGTTTTAAGTATAGTTCTTACCGAAGGAAGAGTTTTCATACATATCCAGAAAGTTAAAACTTATCCTAGCAATATCTCCTATCAAAACAATTCAGAGCCACCTTCGTATCCTCAAGTAAGAAACAAGCTGAATACAGCCAGCTACCCATTTTAACTTTACAGCTACAGAGAAGGTATTGCTTCAAAAATTGCTTCAGACAGGGAAGTTCTCTCTTTTCAGAGAAAGACTAGAATGGTTAGAATATTGTCTAACAGCCACGGTGTGAGTCCTGTCACGGAATAACATGTACTTCCTTTTTTAAAAAAGGTGAAAGCAAACCAGTTTCTACCCTTACACAGCTGACAATCTCTGCATGTATTATCACAGAAGTGCAGGTAGGAGAATGTTTTCTTTCACAGAAGTCACTATCATTGCAGTCCGACATTAAGCTCTAGTGCTCAGTATGGGACACTACATGTCTGGAGAACCATACAAATTTCACTTGCCCCTGAACTTCTAAGGGAGGTTTAAGGAATCAATAAGCTTTAGACAGGAGAGGAATGCTATCTGAACTGGTCCTTGCAGTTCAACTGTCAACATTTATTTTTTCTTGTTCTAGCTGTGCATCAGAGCAGCTCTCTGAGGGTCAACCACAGCAAAGGAAAACTACATCCTCCTTTCCAGTTTCAAACTGAAGTTTCAGGGAAACTCTTTTTCCTCCTGTAGTGTTAAATTAGGTAGCTACCTGTCCCTTCTGCTGATCAAGTGCTCAAGGCTTAAAACAAACAAACAAAAAACCCTAAAGTTAACAAAGATTTAACAGTTGTAATACTTATCAGCTGGGCCCAACAAACTTTATCTAATTTTGAGCAGTCTGTGGATGAAAAACATGAGTGGTACCTTAAATCTGCAGTTACATAATTTTAGTTGGGACATATAGCATTATAGTTCCTTGTTATGATAAATGTTACTGTCTCCGTATAGAAGAATCACGTCTACCTCAAGCCCTGAATTAGACTGCAAGACAGGATTCCGCAAACGTTGGACAAATAGCTGACTTGGCTTCCACTTCAGGCAGCAAGTACATTCTTTAACATGTTTATAAATGGAGTTTTGCTAACCTTTATGAGTTCCAGATCACACTGGCCCCTCTCATATGCAACGCAGGCCAGATGAGGGTCTCTCTTTTCACAGTATTTGCCAACTACACGACTGTCATAGTACGGATTCTCACGAAGGAACCGCTCTGGATTATTATTACTGTCAATGTAGATTTTGGCCAAGGCATTATGAGTCGCAGGTTCTTCACAGCCTTCATGAATCCTTGATTCAAGCCATGGCAACAGCAATTTAAGCCTTTGAAGAAGCAAACATTTGAGGTTTGTAAATTGGACTAAGGAAACCTGACAGATACCAACTAATATCTGACCACATCTGACCTTTAGTTAAATATAAGAGAAGCCTGCAGGTACCACTAAGTATCATCATCTTTCTTTTCAACTTCTGCTCTATTAAGTGGCTCTTAACCCTTAAGATTATTTTATTTTACAGGTAACTACAAACTAATTACACAAGGTGCTGTGTGCCAAAAATGACACTGTGAAGACAATTTTATCTAGATTTACTCCAGAGGCACATCTCATAGATGGATGTACAGCAAATTTAGAGTTCAAATGCTGTATTATTCATCATGCAGTGCTCTTGGGCATTCCTATATTGTTCCAACAACCAAGAGACTTGCTAGCAAATCTAAGCTGTTTCTCTACAAAGACACAAAAAACAATATTAATATTGTATCATTCAAAAAAGCTGCATCCAACTTGGATATATATCAGGGTCAGGAAAGCCTGTGGATGATATTTACATTTGGTAATGGTATTTTCATTACCGATTTCTTTTTTCCACTTCAGCCACCAGCTCATCTGTTGAGAACTGGCCTCTAACCACCATGATCAAGTTCTTAATGACATCTTCAGAACAATCCACATCAAGAAGCCCTCCAACCACTGCTGGTATGCGGCTGGGGTTCACCTAGAATAAGCCACCACTATTAAAATCAGTTATTAGCACAATTAATAACCCATCCCCAGTCTTCCATACAAAGTTCTAGTTGAAAGCTTAAACCATGCTTTAAGAGCAGTGAATTTTAAGTTACTAATGCATTTTTACATGAATTCTAAGAAAAACCTCTGCTCATAGGTTTGTGATAGACAAGAGCTCAGTAAAAAGCATCTGCATAAGAAGCATGAGCATGAAACATGCCGCCAGACCTGCTTTAATTTTGGGTTTGTTTAGCTTGGAGAAGAGAAGGTAATGGGGAGACCTCATGGCATACTTTCAGTACCTGAAGGGAGATTACAAGCAGGAGGGGGACAGACTTTTATACGGTCTGATAGTGACAGGACAAAGGGGAATGGCTTTAAACTAGTTGAGGGGAGATTTAGGTTCGACGTTAGGAAGACATTTTTTATTCAGTGGATGTTGAGGTGCTGGTACAGGTTGCCCAGTGGGGCTGTGGGTGTCCCACTTCTGGAGGCATTCAAGGTCACATTGGATGGGATCCTGGACAGTGATCTAGTGGGTAGCAACCCCGCTGATAGCAGAGAGGCTGGAATCAGGTGATCTTTAAGGTCCCCTCCAACCTAACCCATTCTATGATTCCATGATTAATAAGCCAAAAAAGTTAAATTTCTTAGACAGAAAGAAAGAGCAAGAGCTTAGAAGTGCATTCTCCTTACCTTCTGTACATAGATCTCTATATACTTCTGCAGGCTATTGCGATATAAGTAGAGCACCAGGTCATGAACAAAGTCGAATCGATCACAGACAATGATCAGAGGAAGCTGGTCTGTCAGCTTTGCCTCCTATATTTTGTGTGGAAAAAAAGTGTGAGAAAACATTCACCATTTGTTAAAGCATTTTCAAAGCAGCACAGCATAATTTAGTTGTTCCAGCACTAGAAATCAAAAAACATTCAAATTTAAGACTGCTGAGCAGATGATTAACTTCAAAAGCAGGTTAACCACTACGAAAATCATATGGTCAGTCTAGCAATTGAGTTTTAAATTTAAGCTCTTCAACGTATCACACATTAGGCCTACATCCCTAGCTTTGGCAGGACTATCTATTCACATATCCATTCAGAAGACCATCACTGGGCTAAGAACTTCATGCAAAAATAAAATGGCATTAAAATCCCACTTTACCAGTCACAAAGTATGCAAAGCATTATGACAGTTGACTCCAGTTTTACTAAGGTTTGTCTAATCAATCTCTTTGCTAAAATTTCAGCTGAATACTTCAGCATATTTCCTTCTGCCAACACCAATCTGCCTAGTGTTAGGTGAAGATAACTTGTACCCAACTCGATCTCAGTACACCAGTTGAGGGAGCAGAGTGGTGGGACTGGGATGCTTTTGGTCCACCCAGTCACAGCTCCAAGCTGCTCAGACACTGGAGCTGCGTCTAGACGACCAGCAAACAAAAGGCATGAAGGTTGGTATGCAACAGTCCAACTGCTTAAATGAACAGGTTTTGGATCATGCCAATTCAACAGCACAAAAGCAACTGATGACAGAACAATATGTGGGCATGAGGGAAGGTTGATGGTTGGACTAGATGATCTTTCTGATCTTTTCCAACCTTATTGATTCTACGATTATACATGTTAATTTTACAGGAACTGTGGTTTTTCCAGAGGTAGCCCAGAAGGACCTACTGTATGCCTGGAAATAGACTGGATTCCTATTCTACTTATATAGTAGACTATTCATGGCCATGTCAGCTAAAACTTGAGTTGGTATTCTCCTCCCTCTAGAATGCTTAAGTTCTGTTACTCTACAGAGATTGACTTGTTGGACAGAACTTACCTTCAGAAAGTTTTTCACCCTTTCTGGGTTATAGCAGTTACTTTCACGGCAGATTCTTTCTACTTCCTTTATCTGACCAGTCTTGCAAGCTGCCTGGATATATTTGAAGTGAACATCTGGATCCTGACTGAAGTTTACAATGGAACCCAAGAAATAGAACAGTCCTAAAAAGAGTTACATTCTTAAAACAGCTAGAAGGACAAGTGAAGTAAGTGCAGACTTACGAATTTCATCTTATAACTTAGATCAACATTGCTGAGAGTAGCTTTCAGTTAATTACAGGAAAACCAGGGTTTCTTTCCTCCTTTCCAGATTCTCCTTTGTCCCTGAGAAAGGGTCAAAAAACTTTCTAGAACAGAAGTTATCCCAAGAATGCACTTGAATAAATGCACTCTAGTATCCAGCAAAAAGGTGAGGTCCTTATTAAAAGGAAGAGCTTCTTTGGAAGCAGATATTACTGTACCTTCATAGCTTTTGAAAGATTCAAAAAGCTCCACAAGAGACTGGGTGCCAAGCTGCTCATGGTACTTAGAAGCAACCTGTACACAGAGTTGTAGGTTTTGCCTAATGTTGGCTGACAGCATAGCACGCAAGCATTCTACAGAGTCTTCAACAGAGAGAGAGCCAAAGAAATTCACAAGCCACTGCAAAGAGAAAGAAGCTTTACTTGGTAAGTTATAGAGAATTCAGCCAATTTTTAAAAATGTGACAATTAGCCAGAGATTCTACCCTAGCTACTGTAGGTAAATCTTTCATGCACTAAGACCAAAGACTTGAAATGAAACAGACTAACAGACTCATCTTTTACAACTAAAGCAAAAACACAGCTTGTGAGATTTGAAACCACCCGGGAAACTGAGGACAAACTTAAGCCATCAAAAGTATAGACCAAGGTCTAGTAATTAATTGGATAAACGTTATTGAGTCACAGTTACACATGCTGCTTAGGTACTGATAAAACATCTTAAAGCTGCTGCAGGAATTTTAGCAGCTACTGAAGTGCTAAGCAGTGGTCACTTCACCTACAGAACCTCAGGCTTTCATTTGCACAGACTTACCTCAGGATTCAAGAGATGAGTATGAACGACAGCACGTTTAATATCATAGAGATCAGTGTAGTGCTCCAAAGCTCGCTGGAGCAAGCCTGCCTTTTCACATAACTGGGCAATATGAGCACGATCATAGTGCGTAAACATTTGGTTTCCAAGGATGGCATCTGCAACCTAGGAGATTAGATTTCATATGCAGACTGTTAGAAAACCACAATAGCTCAGACTAAAAGTTGTTGAAAAGACATAGCAGTGACTCACTCATAGTCTTTCATGTTGGTAAACTATATATAGACATCAGTATCAGACTGTTGAAAGAACTCTAGATGCAGAATATCAGCACAAGCCTTCTGATTTTTCTCCTTCATTTCTCGGAGGAACTAGGTTAAGAGTCTTACCTGTGGGGCATGAATCAAATTCATTTCCAGCAGACGAGTCTGAAGGTGGCCTTCTGCTGGGCGGTTATTTTTCAAAGCATCCAACAGAAAGGATGTGCATTGCTGAATAAGACTGTTCTCCATGAACACATCCACAATCTGTTGAGAAACATCAAGTTAGAAAAGAGAGTCTACATATACATTTTATGTTTATCTGTACACACTAATAGCCTGTCTAGAAAGGCAGTTCATCCCAGCATTTAATATGCTATATTTACTTTTTTATTATAAAGATAAAGATGACAGAAAAATTTCACACTTCCTTTTTCTCTAGAACTTAAAGGTGTGGATTACTTTGACTTATCATGCCAGATTTTGCCACCAACTATTTAGTTTTAACAAAGCAAGCAAAGCCCATCCCTTCTCATAGTTTCTGCAAGAAAAGTTAATCCTTTTTCTAAATAACTTTACTTATTTAATAATGGAAGCTGTTGCCTGATTTAATGACAAGCAGTCTCTGTGAGCCAGTGCTCATTTTAGGTTTATTTGCTCATCTTCCTATAAATCCTCTGCTACAGTAAAAGTTCATATATGCTCTATTAGAGTCAGCAAAAGGAGCTTTCTAAACTGACATGACAGTAACATTCTCCATTGCTTAGATTAAGAACGTGGCAGATTCAGGATCAAGATTATTGTAATAAGCCAGCTTGTGCAAGAACTTGAGAGAACACTTGCTTCTAATGGCAACCAAACTTGGCTAGTTTAGTCCTTTTACTAACCTAGCCAACTAAAGACCTGAACTGGCCTTACCAGTTGCCAAAATGGTACTATGCTATTACCTCTGTCTAGAAAGAGACCAGTGCTCTTGTTGTAGGCATCACCTGGTTAATGTTAGCCAGTGGCTCCTCATCCTGTACCAGCATCTGAGAAAACTGCAGACCCTGCTCAGGACTGACTCTCATCACACTTCTCAGCAAGAAGATCCAGTCTGGGGTATATCCAACCTAGAGATTTCAGGAACAGTCATGCATGTCTGGGAAGCTTTAAATATTTTAAGACTTCAAAATCTGCAGTGTAAGTGCTATGAGTCACATTGAAGTTTATCACACCCATTCTCCAATTCTCCATCTTCCAGGAATTCTGAGACAAAAGTGTTGTTTGTATGTTAACACAAATTCAGTATCTGCTTATTTAGTAACTGAACTTACTCTAAGGCAATTTTCTTGTTGGCTCAGAAAGCTACTAGAACCAAATCAAGAGTCTCAAGGCATTATCATACACAGTCCTAAATTTATAAGTGCACATCACACAAACTACTTTGTAATTCTGTCAAAAAAATCCCTGCTTTAACAATAATGACAAAGCCTTTTTTTTTCTTTCACAATAAGCTTGAGCCAGTTCATAATTTGATAGTATACAGAATTCTGGAGGTTATGATTTTAACTTTCATAGACCATATCATTAGACCTTAGTCACATACTATGAATTCTGCTATTTCTTAATCTTTGCTACTTACTCTGTTTTTGAGTAAGAGAAAGCAAACTTCTCATGAAAGGTAACTTGAGAACGTACACGTTAAACATAAGAGTCTAGCAGCTTGTGATAAACAACTTTACCTTTTTAGCATACAGTACTATTTTCTGGAATTGACCAGTTTCAGCAAAGCACTGAATCACTTTGTTTGGCACATTAGCACGAAGATAGACACTAAGTGCAAGGGTTGGGTCAGCTGTCTTCACCAAGTCTCCCAGCTCCTCTGAACACTCCAGCTAAAGACAAGTGATATTTTGTCAAGCGCAAGTATTCATATATGTAGTATGAACAAGAGTTGTTCATACTCAGCTGCTACAAGGCAGCAAGATTAAGCTAGCATCACAATCAAGTCTACCTTGTCTTCCTTCAGCCATTTCTCCAGAAGCTGCTTGCGGCCTTGCTGCAGAACAGGGCGACAGAGCTCAAGAGACTCAAATTTGTTCAGCTGTCCCTGATCAAGCAATATTCCAAAGTACTGGAGCAGGGGAGACGCATGCCCTGGCTGAGCTGGTACACTCTGGAACTTCCTGATTGTATCACTGGTACGTAGAATTCCCTGTAGAGGCACATGACACAGAGAAGTAACATTTTACTTGTGAAAGCTGAATTGTGTTAGAGAAAAAAAAAAACCACCACCACCACCAAAGCAGGTGTTAATTTCAGCTACACACTGAAGAATTTATTCTTAATCTTTCAGGGTAGAGATTTTAATCAAACCTAAACCAAAGATCTTCTAGCAAGAAGTCAGCGCCCACAGCAAGTCAAGTCTGTGTTGAAAAAGTATGACAGATGCTCCTTGATGGTATACCGGAAAATATATTAGACAGAACAATGAAGTGAACTACAGACAACTTAGGTTAGCATTGAAGCTTTTAAGCTCTTGGACGTCAAGTGCTGAAGTGCAAGTGACCTAAGGAAGTCAACTAAGCTACAGCAATCCAGATGGCTTCTAACCTCTATCCTTAGAATAACTCACCTTTGGTGCAGATGCAGCTACTTTAGCAGCATCTGCATAGCTTCCTTGAGCAAACAGCGTGTTAAACTTTCTGGCAAATAATTCCTCTGCACCAGCAAGATTACTACGTATAGCCATACGCAGGCCCAAGTCAGGATTCTGGAGAACATTTGTAGCATAGTTCACAATGTTGTCTTCCTCAACACATACAGAAAGCACCTGGAAAGGATAAAAGGCATACCTAAGAACTACTGTCCTTTCCATAACTACTGTATACAACACAACAACTGAATATCTACTCAGCCTGTCAGTGAAGCAGCAGATTATCCAAAAAGAAAACAAGTCAGTTTCTCCTTCTCAAGCAGTCTGTGCTAGGAGAAGTTAAAAAAATGGATAAAAATCAAGTAGTTACTCAATCCCTTTAACGATGTTTGTTGCATCAAGTCATTCATTAGGTTTACTTACATTCCATCTCAGCCTTAGAAGACTTAAAAACAGACTGCTGGATTAGTTACCTGTCCTTTTTTGTTGACACCAATAATGCCTGAGGTAGGTTCATGAGAAGCTGTGACAAAAATAGTGTCGGCACTAATACGGTTCATGTAGATGCAAACTCCAGACTCCAAGTCATACACGTGAATATATCCATATTTTGTGATCAGGTAGATAACACCGTGCTTAATTCCAATCTGTTAAAAGATAATCTTTTACTAGTATAGACTAAAACAGTGACAGATAAGACAACTGCCTTTAGCCTAGTCACAAGACAGTACTGCAATGACACGCCTTTGCACTAACACTAGGAACAAATACAGCTTCGGGCTTCCTTGCTACAAATTCAAAGCAATGGATAGCTCTGCTTGCCAGTCAGAGCCGTACCTTCACTGAACACAGGCTGAAGGAAAATTACGATTCATCTGCAACAGAGGACATACCATTTTAAAGAGTGAGGATGAGGCATATATAATTCGGGCATAATTAGTATTCAGGTCAGATAAGCCAGTACAAGTTTCTTTTCAGAAATCTTGTGTGATAATCCCACTCTTTTCCAGCAAGGACCAACCAGAGCACCAGCAGATCCAAACCAGGCTCAGCTGCTGAGGACTACTGTTTAGCTGTCAAGTCTCAAAGCCAAGGAGGCTTTCAAGCCAAGACTGTATTTAGACAGAAGTATTTCCACGTTGGACCAAGTCCTCAGAGCCCATGAAGCCTGCCATGCACACAGTTTACACTGTTTACCTCAGTTCACTACAGCTTCTCTTGGTTTATTCACAAAGCTGGTCTATTAGATTGGACAGCAGTTGCATGCTCCAAGATGGTTTGTTTTTCCATACGCTTAATGAAGTTTGGTCTGTTAAAGTAACCAGTCATGTTCTTTTCCTAAAAAATTTCCCATTAATATCCTAAGGTATCTTTTCTGTGTTGCTTCTACAGGAGGCAGACTAATATAGGGCTCTCCACTCCATTTGTCTTTGTCTTTGGATATTTACCGTAGATGAAACACCACTTTCATGATCAGTTACATCAAGCACTGTAACACTCATATCTAGAGCCCTGACCATCGGTAGACAATTCAATAGCCTGAAAAAAAGCAGAACTATCCTGCTATCAGCAAGTGTTATCAGATTAGACAAGAACTCACAAGTACTGCTATTCTGACAGACTGCTTCTAATACCTGGTATCTAGTTACTTTCAAACTGCTGTTATTAAGACAGAGCAAAAGCTTGTCAAACTTTTATCTGTTCAAAAACAGGTCTGACCAATGTCAGAGACATTCTACCAGAAGGCAAATGATTTTTGTGGCTTTGTCTTTTTTTTTTTTTTTAATACAACCTAAGTTCACATATTCAGATAAATACAGCCTACGTAGATAAATACAGATGCCTGCTACTTGCCAGGCTATTATACTGATTTGCTTTTTTGGTCAAACATTTACCTGCATTGCCACAGGAAAGTCCGTCTGTGCCTCAGGTGGGAAAAATACATCAACAGCTTTCTTAACAAATGGCTGATTTCCAGTAGCTGGTTGACCCACTTCAATTATGTGAAGCTAAGAAAAAAAAAGAGTACACGTCACAAGATTGCTGGCAAGTCCAGTCACATGAAAGAAGTTTCAATCTTCAGATAAGCTCATGAAGTCATCAGTCACACTTGGCTGCTAAATATCTGTCCAATCCTGAAGAAATACACCGGGGAAACTGTGCTCCAGATTTTTCTGAGAGGAAAAAGAATAAGTTCCCCAGAAATTAATAATGCAAATACTAGGAAAAGCTAACAAATGTTTTCTATGAAAGCATACCATATATTTCTATTCCAAGACACTCAACTTGTTCCAGATGTTTTGAGTGAGACTTGTCAATTTATCAACAATTTGTATAATATAAGAATAGAAAGAATAAAAAATTGTAATGTGACCTCTGCCCTTTACAGACTGCTAACAGATGTTGTAGAACCACTGTTGAGTCTTACTGTCAGATACAAACCTATCCAACACTGCTAAGACTTACTTAGTCTCTTCTATACTAGATTTTAGACATAAAAGGCTGCTTGATGACTTGATTTCATTACACAAAACGTAATGCGAGTATAACTTGACGCTTTAAAACCTTGATGTCAGTTCTCATTACATCTGCATTTGTTCTTTTGCAGAAGTTTCATTAAAGCAATTCAGATTTTTAGCAGATTCTATTCCATTAAAACAAAAAGATTTACATACCAACCGAATACACTGCATATAAGGTTCACAAGCTGTTCTTCTGTCAGCTGAACAATGCGATTGCTGAAATTCTACCACTAATGAGTTGTGCTATACCAAAACAAGAAAACAGTTGCAAACTTTACCTTGCCTCCTGCAGGACTCCTCACAGCAAAACAAAAGAGTGTGGAAGGTTTGGCATTTCCCTCTATTTTGAATTCTGCAAAAGCTGCTGCATGGCCCTCTATAGGCTGGGAGACTTTTCTATCAACAGAGTACAGCTGCATTGCACCAACCACACGATTTTGCTAGAGGAAAAAGGAAAAAAGTCAGCTTTTGGAGATAACATTTCAAATATTTATAGAACAAGACCCTAGGGACAGCTAACTAAGAAAAAAAAAAAGACAACTGCCTCTCATCCTCTCCTCCAATGTTTTAGTCACATGAAAGGTCAGCTTATTCTTCCAAAATAGGAATTTTTGAAGCTTTGATCTACAGAAACTAAAGTTAAAAAATTATAGCAGCTATAAGCGAAGGAAAACAGAACAAGGCTCTGCTGATCATTTTCATAGCACGATAATTCCAGGTAACTTACCTGTGCTGAAATTCCTATCAGCAACAGCCATTTTTGATGTTCATCAGTTCTATAATTGATGATTTGGCAGCCTGCAAGACTAGCGTGTCTGTCAAACATCTTTTGGGGCTGAGATTCTCCCTCCATGCTCCAGTGGTAAACTGCTGTCTCTGTCACCAAGGCAACTGTATTCACAGATATCCATTTCCAGAAGATCACCTCCTCTGCCATGGTGTGGGCTTTCATTTTACTTTTCATCTCAATGTTAAAGATCTGAAGTGTTTTCCCAGCTAGTATGACAAAACCCAAGAAACATCACTGATCAATTACTGTAATAGCCATCCTGTAATTTGCCTACTTACAATTCTGCTTAACCTGCAATTCTGGTGATCTTACATGTCACACCCAAGTGTCCTTTGATACTTGACCTGTACCAAAACAGAAACCCTTCCCAGCCCCTAACTTCCTCCTGAAGCAAAAAGACTCTTTATGGACACTTATGTGGCATTCTAACCAACAACTGACAAGCAAAGACATTCTGGCTAACTACAAGGTGTAGTTAAAAAAAACTATCTAAGCACACGACTTGAGTAAATTCTGGTTTATGCAGTGGCACTAGGATATCAAATTATAGCTGTATAATTGATGTAATTCAGTATAATAGAAAGAATGGCTCCAGTTTGTGTTGATTTAGTAGCTTTTGTAGATCACCCAGACTGAAGCCAGCAGCAACAGATTTGTGACAGCTCCTGAAATAGCCAGACTATGGTTTCTTTTTTTTTTTTTTTTTGCTGGAGCCAAACAGGCTCTGCACTTAGCTGGGAAATGGATGGGCTCTGTAAAACAGTAGTACAACTGCCTGTTGAAGAGGGCATTAAAAAGGTTAGAAAGTTTATAGAAAGGCTTGGAACTTTAGTTCTATAAAAGATTACTGTTTTACAATTTGGGTAACCATACTGAAGCTTTAAGCTTGTCTTCAGCATTCCTCTGAATCACAAGAAGAAGCAGGGGTAGACTTACAACTAATATAACCGAGCCAACTCCTTTTCAAAGGATAAGGAATTCTATGTCTTTCAGGATGTCTAAGTGTTATTTTACTTGACTGCAAATGAGAGAATTTAGCTCTAGGAAATATCATTTGCTGTTCACAAGACACCCACTCAGACTGCTAGATTATTGGTTTGTATTGCCTTTACTTCCATATTTCTGAAACATTCCTTCTGGATAAAGAACTGACTGGATGGCCAGGTGCAGAGAGTAGTGGTGAATGGAATCACATTCGCCTGGTGACCAGTCATAAGTAGTGTTCCCCAGGGGTCAGTACTGGGGCCTATCCTGATCAAAATCTTCATTGATGACCTGGATGAGGGTATTGAGCGCACCCGGAGTAAGTTCACAGATGACAAGTTGGAAGGAAGTGTCAATCTGCCTGGGAGTGGGAAGGCCCTACAGAGGAATGTGTACAGCTGGATATCTAGGCTGAAGCCAATGGGATGATCTTCAGCAAGACCAAATGCTGGGTCCTGCACTTGGGCCACAACAACCCCAGGCAATGCTACAGGCTTGGGGCAGAGTTGCTGGAAGACTGTGTAGAGAAAACAGACCAGGGGGCATTGGTTGATGCTCAGCTGAAGATATGCCAGCTGTGTACCCAGGTGGCCAAGAAGGCCAGTGGCATCCTGGCTTGTATCAGAAATAGCGTTGCCAGCAGGAGCAGGGAAATGATCAGCCCTCTGTACTCAGCACTGGTGAGGTGACACCTCAAGTATTGCATTCAGTGTTGGGCTCCTCGTGACAAGACAGACATTGAGGCCCTGGAGTGTGTTCCGAGAAGGGCAACAAAGCTGGTGAGGGGTCTGGAACACAGGCCTTATGAGGAGCAGCTGAGGGAGCTGGGATTGTTCAGTCCAGAAAATAGGCTCAGAGGAGACTTTATCGCTCTCTACAACCATCTGAAGGAAGGTTGTGATGAAGTGATGGTCAGATGGATCTTCTACCATGTCACTAGCAGTAGGACTAGGAGGAATGGCCTCAGGTTGTGTCAGAGGAGAATCAGGTTGGAAATACATCTCCAAAAGAGTGGTCAAGCACAGGAACAGGCTGCTCAGGGAGGTGGTGGAGTCACCAACACCAGAGGTGTTCAAGAAATGTTTAGATACTGTACTGAAGGACATGGTTTAGTGAAAAATATTGGCAATAGGTGGACTGCTGGACTGGATAATCTCAGAGGTCTTTTCCAACGTTGGTGATTCTATGATTCCAATATACTGGAAAGTCTTGATGCTGCTTTCAAGAGATAATAACCCCAAGCTAATATTTATCTGACTGCTTTGTAAGGGTCTAGTATAACATACACAGGAAGTTGGTCATAATACTTTAACACAGTGCCAAGAGACAAAGCAAGACTTCAGAGTTACTACATGCAGCACTTATGTTCCATGGATTAACAGCAAGCGGATCTATTAATCTGATCAGCCAGCCCCTATGACAGCCTACTAGCTTTCTTTAGACCAAAAACAGCCTTCTTCTGACCATGCTGCAACTTCTGCACATGCAGTTACTGTATTATATGCATGCAAGAAGTGCCTAGGCAAAAGACTAGTGCTATCAAAGCACTGATAGTGTGGGCTATAGTGTGCGGCATCCAGAAGGCAGATAAGCAGTTCTGGAAGAACACTAGTTCACCATCTAAACAAGAACACCAGTATGTGCATACAGAAACTGCTCTTTGTCTTCCTGAAAAGGAAGCAAGGGAACCCCAGCTTTAAGAATACAGAAAGAACCAATAAGCTACAAAACGACCTACAAGCTCACGCTTGTCCATTTTCTAGAATAAATAGCTGCTGTGTTATGATTGGAAATTGCTTTAAGGGCTTCATCAGTTGACTAGCTCTGATGGCGATCAAAAGGTCCCCAGCAATATTATTTCTTAAGTTTGGCAACACAGATTCAAGCTTCAGAGCTCTTAACTGTAATTAAACTACAGTAATCCAGTTATTTGGATCTATTAAGAGATAAGAACCTGCTCTAAGATCACAAACAGAAAAGGCAAGTGACTTTGAGTCTTCTGTGAACTTGATTGCTTTTTCAGGCCAAGACCTGAGACAAAGAGCCAGACTTGCATGGGTTTTCCTGATCAAGACCCCAGACTGATCGGTATATTTGAGACAACTCAAGTCAAGAAAGCTGGGGTTTTCGACTGCTGTTCCATTTGTTTTTATAAACACTGGCACAAGAACTTATATTTCAGTTCACCAGAATATGAAGTTTCTCCATTCCATAAAGAATGGAAGAATGCCTTGAGTACTGCATTCTCCACTTGTAACAACTAGAGACTACTTCCAGTGCAAAGCAAAGCAAGAGAATCTTGGAACAAGGATAATGAATGAAGCTTGGTAATGCCAGGAGAATGCCACATGCAATCCAGAAATGAAATTGTGCATACTCTGTTTAACTCAAGAACCATTCCATTTATTGTTTGAGTGGGATTATACGTTCATTGCTCAATAGTCCTTGGATAGTGAGCAGCTCCCAGTCACAGCACACTCAGTCACGATACGTAACAGTTTTAACTACTGATGCCTCAGCTACTGATACCTCAGTCAGTCAGTGGGGAAAGTCTGTTGTGACAGGCTAACTTCAACCGTGTCTTCGGTGAAGTTTACTGTAATTCTACCAGTTATCTCGAGCAATAGCATGTGCGTTAGTTGGCTCTATTAATTCTCTTTTCTCCTTAAATCTTTGGTTATTGGACTTGATATAAGAAATGCTCTAAGTACACAATACCTGGCAATTTTGCCTTTCACTGTGACATCATACAAATAACTTTGTTCAGAGGACAAGTTTATTCGCTCTGTATGGACAGAACAATACTTCTTTTCAGCAAGCCTGACACTGGCAAGAAAAAAAGTGATATTCTGACAATCTGACGATAATCTGTTCAGTTAGCATTAGTAGGTGAGTTTTAAAAACAGATTATACTGTTTCCTTAAGAGCTAGATGAAGTTCTGCTAGTACAGAGAAGGTGCTTTCCCTGACAATAAAGTTTATTAAAAGGGGCCTGAGGTTAAGGATAGTGAAATCAAACGAATCTGAAATAAATCTGTTCATTGTTGCCCTTAACCACATCCCAATAAGGCTGTCCTTTGCAAGACGTAAAAGCATCTCAACTGAACCACAATTACAGCTAAAGTCAAATGTTAACACATCAGTTCTCAACTAATGTCAGTGTAAGTCTGATATCATAGACAGCAAATCACACATTTTGTGTCAGTTTCTGAGGAATGTTATTTCTTAGACCCCTAAGCAAATTCATCACAGATTTTCACACTGGTTATCACATTTAGGAAGAAACAAATAGCACACAGGACACACTAACAGAAGTCTCTCAAAAGTATTGCAACTTGGTTTTGTCTATCAGCTGTACTTCCATTAGAGGGGGAGAGGGGGGGGAAAGAGAGAGAGATTGAATGGCCTGGGTTGAAAAGGACTACAGTGATCATCTAGTTTCAACCCCCCTGCTATGTGCAGGTTCACCAACCACTAGACTAGGCTGCCCAGAGCCACATCCAACCTGGGATATACATATACATACATGTATATGTATATACACACACACAGAACACTCCTCTTCCACCTGGTACAGTCAATAGTCAAAACAGACAAATGGTTAGCAAAATGCCAACAGAGAACACTTCCACTATAATACCAGCTAAGGATTAAGGCCCTCTATATGGTTATGAAGTGAACTGTCAAACGCCTATCTCAAAGTTCAGTACTTTTT
Organism: Gallus gallus; assembly: GCF_016699485.2. NCBI lineage: Eukaryota > Metazoa > Chordata > Aves > Galliformes > Phasianidae > Gallus > Gallus gallus. The sequence continues at coordinate 91,549 of NC_052546.1, forward strand.
GAGATTAGACCATTCTGTAGTACTAAACATGAAATAACAAAGTACACTCACCATCTGTTTACATAAGATGCAAGAAGTACATAGTAACAAACAGTTATGGAGACTAAATACTAAAAAAAACCACTCATCTAAGAAAAGAAATATAGTAAAAAATGTTTTGGGGGGGCTACTCAGAGTGCTACCTAAAGACAAAAATCAACACCACATCTGTAGGTTATCAAACTAAACAGGTTCATGCATCCAGTCTTCTTTACATTGTGTCATGTAGTTACTAGTCAGGCTTACAGCAGTTTGTTGGTACCTAGTAAGTGCTTACAGCAAAGGGTAAGTACAGAGCAGAGCATAAGAGCAGTTTTAGTCTTCCCTCCACTCTCCCTACAAGTGTTCATTATTCTTTGAACATCCATTTGTGCTCAGTGAAAAATAGTAGGTAGCAGTGCCAAGCCTGAGTATCTCTCACCTAGTGGTAGGCAAACCATCCAATGATTACTGAAATATTCACAATCAAAATACAGCACGCAAATTCAAGCAAGACTTTTTTTTACTATACTTTCTTTGTATAAATCTTACACAGCTCTTATGCTTCAGAGCATACATGAGAAGTAATGAAGCTTAATAGTAGGTTACATATTATAAGAATAAAGGATTACTCACCTTTTAGTGCAATTACTTTAGAGGCCGGATTCATTATGGCACTTTCAGCAGAAATTGGACGTCTGATGGGTGTTGCTGGATCACTCATGTCAATTATTACTACTTGTGCCTGCTCTCCCACTTTCTCTCTGATGCAAATGAACTTGTCAGATTCCATTGTTAGGGTGCTGAATCCAATGTTTGCTGGGTTAATACCCAAACTTTGGAGCTAGAAAGAGGGAACAGTGCTTTATTATCCTTATCATGAAGATTTATCTGTCTAACTTAAGTCCCTACATATAAGATCCCCTCCCGGTATCTCATCTGATCCCTTGTTTCAGTTGCTCCCATCATATATAGAGACAGACTTTTTCCCTTCTCCCTCTAGATGGAATCGATATTGCGGTATTCCCATGACATTTAAGGGAGCATCAGTAGTTTAATTACCAGTCTAATGCAGACTGTTACATTAATCTGAATATACTCAGGACCTGGTAAGTACCAAGTTAGTATCACCTATCTTCACAGGTTTTACCTCAGCTTATCTGCTCAAACAGATACTGTAACAAACACAAGGTAAGGTCGTAATGCTGAGTTCCTTCCCAAGAAACAGCCTGAAGACACCAGAAATAACCAACTGCAACATCTACAGCATTTATAGTACAATTAGAGAAGCAGTCTTAAGTCCTCTATCTTCCCTCCCAACCTTCAACTCCACATCATCTCTTTAGGAAAAGGAAAGCTGAGAGAGCAATAGACAGATGAAAAATATACTTCACTCCAGGGCCTCCCCTTCACTGCAGAGACCTCACCACGTCTACCTTGGCAAAGCTAGATCACCATGTTCTAGCTTCATAGTATTGCTAGGACTAAAAACCAGGATGTAAGCCAACTCTTATTTTCACCTGGAGACAAACTGCATGATTAGCAATGCCTTCTTTACATCTGTCTTTAAAAGCCAGACAGGTTATCCTCAGGGTACTCTACTCTCTGACCTGGAAGACTTGGATGGGGAGCAGAATAAAACCCCCTTGATTCATGTGGAAACTGTTAAGAGACCTGCTGTTCCACTTGGGCTGCAACAAGCCCATGAGGCCAGATGGGATCCACCCAAGGGTGCCGAAGGAGCTGGCAGAGGTGATAGCCAAGCCACCAACCCTGGAGGTGTTCAAGAAATGTTTAGATGTTGTACTGAGGGACATGGTTTAGTGGGAAATATTGGCAATAGATGGATGGTTAGGCTGGATGATTTTGGAGGTCTTTTCCAACCCTGGTAATTCTGTGATTAGCAGGTCCAGGCATCCCCACTTTGGTTTAGAACATTTCAGACACCTCTTTCCTCCTTTACTTTGAGACTGATCTAGCACCAACTACTTCCCTTGAAGCACACAATAACCTTGAATGCATTGGAATTGCAGTCATAGCTTGTGTTTATACAGCATTTATGCTACCTCTGTCTCTTTTTACCAGCTAACAGCTACCATGGCTTGTTAAAATACACCTTCTGTTATATCAACCAAAATATGATATGCTACCATAGTGATATTTGCTGATTCAGGTTTCAGATAAACCTCTAGACATAGTCAATACAAAGCTGTCATGAGACAATAGGAACATCTAAGTTACAGTCATACAAAACTTAACTTTTTTTGTTTGGGTTTTTGTGTGCGCGCGCTTTGTTTGCCCCCTCCCTCCCCCCCCCCCTTTTTTTTTTTTAATTGCAGCTACTTCCTGCCATCCAGCCTCTTCCTTCTTCTCCCATAGTCTCAGAGAAAACAGCACTAAAGCTTCCAGGTTATTTCATAGCTGTAGTAGAAATGCTGTGCAACTGTTTGCACAAATAATACAGTTGAACACTATTTTCAATGGCCTAATTTTATAAATGCACTTGTTCATCTCGCTTCTCTAAACTTAATTCTTACTACTGCATGCTAAGAAAAATGTGTTAAAATAACCACTTATTCCATCTTTCCTTGCCCAAGAGATCACATCTCTTAGATTAACAGCACAAGCAGGGATTTCAATGCAGACCCCTCCTCCCCACACATGATCAATTCAGACATCACTTAAGCTCAGGCACATGACAAAGTAGCTATTCTTAAAGCAACTTCAAGTCATTCTGCATCACTAAGTGGATGCCTAGGTTTCTCTTTCATTCTTCCACATTAACTTTGTTTTCATTCTTTTCCTTTCATTCACTAATCATCAGATTAGTGAGAAGAGGCAGCAGTGAAGGTGGATCAGTGTTTCAACTGGTCTGTAATATCTGATTTAGCTGTGCCTCATACAGCAACTTGGTATGGTTGTAAACTACATTTCATGCAACAGTAACTGTGACAAGCCCAGGGACCTGCTTCATGCCCCAGAGCACAGATGTTCAAACAAAGGAACAGCAGCTACAGTTTTACTGGGGATTAACACCAGCCTACAATCCAAACCCGCACCATCATGGCAGCAGCTATTCCCTGCTGAACAGCCTGACCCAGCCCCAGGCACACATCCATCACTCAGCAACAGCCAAACATCAGGGTGCAATGGGCACTGTCCGGGCCACAGGGAGGATGCAGCGTAGCGCTAACTCAACTTATGGCAAATAACTTTATATGTGATACATTGGCTAAACACAGTCCTGTGAAAAGTGAGAAATATGCAGCTTTGCTTTTCTGTTTTGATACAGGAATTTGGGAACAGGTTTCAAGAGCGCTTCTCCAAAAGCAATGCCTCCTAGTTTATTATATTGGCCCACAAAATCAGAGGTGGATGCTGATGGTATGGCAGTATAGGTTGAACCTTACCGGCAATATCCCATTACATTTCATCGCTGGGTGACAGATGGCAGCAGAAGGGCAGTCTCACAAAATGGTGTCTGACATGGAAGTGCATATGAAGCAAAGGTGTGGAATTTAAGTCCTCTATGGAAGTAAAAATGACACACACTGACATTTATCAATGCTTACCGAACATTTATAGAGACCAAACAGTCAATGTGAGCACAGCGAGGGAGTGGGTGGTGCATTTCAGCAGTGACAACAACAGTGGTTCAGACCCACAGGTGCAGACTTTTACAAGCATAGCATGCAGGCTCTTCATCACTGGCAAAGATGTATCACTAATGGCTGTGATTTTGTTGAAAACAGCTGTTTTGTAGTTCCAAATTTGCTCTCCCAAACACCATTACTATGCCAACTGTATCTCTTGTAGTTTTCATGGACTTCAGAAGCAACCTAATGTCACAGGCTGTTCAGTATGTTCTGATCTGGTTGATTGTTTCAGGGTACATTCAAGTATGAGTGACAGGATGTCTCAGGAGCAGAGGCAAGCAAACCATTCACTCAGAGCAGCACAGTGTATATATTTAGTCAACATATACACACTCATACACACACAGGCATCCATTTTTAGATAATCCCCACAAGCAGGAAGCAGAACATCCCTAAGCAAGTGTACTATTACTTTCTGACCCTTGAGAGATGGCAAACCACCAGAAGGAGAGAGAAGGAACATGCCGGCAGTAGATGTGATAGGCAGCGCCAGCAGGGTGTCCCCCTACTTTAAGGGGCTCTCTTGCTTTGACACTCCCCAGGGTCTGCAGGGTTTGTTCCACTGCACACTGTACCCACACATCCAACGTGTAATACAGAGCCCAAGCGGAACACCTGTTTTTGCAAAGACTTGTTTTGAAAACAAGATAAGCTACCAAGGTCGTCTCGCTCTACAAAACAAGATACTTGCGGCTATAGTCACAAATACCAGTTCCCTTAAAACAGTCAGAATACTTTGTTCCATCCCAGGATCATTCATCAGTCAGGGGCCTTTAGGTCCCCAACATACTGACCATGGCTTGTTGCAGCTTATGTAAAGCTACTCACTAACCCATAAATTGGGTATGTAACTGAGATACTTAGAAATGCAGCATTGCATTGGAGCCACACCCAAGAAAAACTCGGGAATCATTTTCTCTTCGGCTTACTAAAGAAGAGCTATTCAGCTTAGTAGTTCCTAATCTTGACGTACATAAGCTTCAGTAATGCAATACAAGCTAAATGTATGCATGTGTAAGAAGGTATCTGGAGAGGTAACAAGCACATCAGCACAATAATCAACACCCATTCAGCTGTCTCCTCAGTTTACAGGTACATACTTCTATACAAGCTAGTAAACAGAAGTAGGTGCCATTCATGCCAAAAGGTTATCAAAGTTTAGACACTAAAATACCAGAAGCAGCTTGTGACTAGAGCTTCCAGAACTGTCCAGAGAGCATGTAGCTATTAAAGGCTTCTGTATCAGTAAGGGAAAATGTTTCCACATTAAGAAGATTCACGTAATAAGAAAGTTTGTTACCCAGTAAACACACAAGTTGTAGCCAAGTCATCTATGACCCTAAAAAAGGAGGGTAAGTGACAGCCCCTTAGATTCAGTGTTCCTGATTATATGCTCTAGACTTGAAAATATCCACTCACTGAAAATTACACATTCACATTTCAGTGTTGGGCATGATCTCAGTTCACTTACCAAGATACAACCTATTATGAAAGACTGATAAAGTGAAGTGTCACAAGTGATTTAACCAAAGGATAGCCAGGCTTGTCTTGATTTAATTAACCCTAACTCAGAGCACTGAAGTAGAAGTGCAGCCTTGTCAAAGCCTCTTCTCAGACAATGTGCTTCAGCTTGACACCTAACTTGACACTCACCCTGTACAGTGAGAATCTTGAGGTGTTAGTCTAGTTCAAGCACAGCTTTAAGCCCAAGCTTATCCCCCTCAAAATCTGGTCCCTACTGAAGAACCATAATACTTAAGGTATCTTTACTAAGAAATAAGTTTTTGCCTCAAATTCTGTCATAACTTACAGTTCTAACTGCCATAACATCTACAGAAAGTTTCAGAAAGTAACTATACATAGTGTGTGACTATTGCTGCCATCCTCCTATTAGGCTTGTCAGTAAACTTCTTAAGGCAAAAATATTAGTACTTCCTAAAGGATGGTCACTTAATTAAAAAAAAAGCTTCCTATTTTAGCTATTTGAGAGCACTGAAAGTTTACTTCCATCAGAAGCAGTTCAACAAGCATGTTCCTTATGACTACACATAAGAACAGGAACAGATACCCTTTACAACCATAAGAAAGGAATATTTAGCCAGCATTGCTTCTTCACTATCAGGCTGAATGACCCAGATAACACATATCTAATACTACTATAGGCTAGATTAGATCACTGCCTACCAAACATAACTTTAAGAATGTTAAAATACTGATAACTCCTGTAATGATAAAAAATTAACCAGAGATATATTATATAAATGCCACAGGTAGAATGAAATGACTGAATCTGGGTTTTCGGATGATTGAATCATCTGAAATGTATTAATCTTTCCCCATTCCAGTTTACTGATGCTTTTATATGAGAATTTTACTAAGTGTTGGGATTTCTAGTGCAACACTCTTTCTGCAGAAAAAACAGTGATCCAGACTGAGCCAGCAAAGACCAACTCAGACATTGATACAAAGTCTTCAAACTAAATCCCTTTCTCTAGTGAAGAATTTTTAAGACTAATCTACTGTCTGCTCAGTGCTATATCCAAGTACTTGGGACATATCATCAGTTAAATGCTGGAGCTCACATAACTTGATGACTTTAAAATCTCTCTGGGGTTCAGAAAATATCCCACTCCCGCTTAGTGCTGCACAGCAATAATGGAAACACTTTTCAGAGGTTTCAATCAACAGTTGTTTCAATCCCACTACAAAAGAGTAAGGCTTGGACAGAGGCTATAGGTATCTAAATATTAAGTACTGCCTACTAGCAGCTCTGTAAGAACATATCATTTAAAGCATAACACAAACTAAGAACACGGTAAGTTTCTCAGAGCACTTATGTAGCTTGCGTGGCTATATAAAGTTAAAACAACATGCACAATAAGGAACTGCATATAGTTGCTGGACATCCTGTCCCCACTGCCAACCCTCCTGTTGTTGCTCCCTCTTACAGTAGCTACTGTCTGCTTATAAGCTCATAGCAGGGTTGAAGGTACAAGCTGTAACAACTTCCAATTTCACATGCACTGTGACTAGTAGTCATTCCTCCTGCACAGCCTTGCAAGTATAGTTCACTTAGAAGAATGATCAACATAAAATAAGCTGCACAAAGAACGTAAGCAGTCTACCTGTAATTCTTCCATTTTATGTGAACCAAGATCTTTTCCTCTCCCCCCCCCCACTTGCTTATCCAGCTAGAGTCTGGGATAGTTCAGTACTTAGCACCACAACTTGTTTAGCTTCCCTAAAGACCACTTTCTGCATACTCCATTTCTCCTTTTAGCAGAGTATAGGGAAGGTATATGGCAAACAGGTATTGGACCAGAGAGATTATTACGCTACAAAGGAGCAATGAAATAAAGAGCTTACCCATGTCCAGGGCTCATAGAAGGGCTCCAAGAGGAGTGATCTCCAGATAGGAGATCCTTCCTCCTTGGGAGTCAGCCCTTAAATGGGGTCTAGGAGGGGTACAGCCAGGCTCCACCCCTTCCGGTCACTCAGGTGAAATTGCGTTCACCTGTGCCCCTGTGGCTGACTCAATTCTCACCTCAGGTGGTCAATCAGAGGTTCAGGCCGTGATTCAACAGTTTCCATACAGGAAGACTTAGTATAAGTGAAATAATGTTCCACCAGCACCAGGCTGAATTTGAAATTGAGTAATTAGAGTTAACAGCTACTCTAGCTACTTACAGACATACTACTTAAAATCGCTACAGATAAACAGTACAATTTGAATTAAGATGCAGAACAAATTAATATAGGATCACCGATACACAGCAGTTATAAGAAACTGTTTTTGATTTAACATCATAAAGCAGTGTAGTAGATCTGTCATACTACTCATTTCAAATATGACAATTTAACTGTAGCCAAACCTATTCCTTAGAAGAAATGAGGAAAAAAAAAAAAAAAAGATTAAGCTGAATGATAATGAATTATTATGAACAGGAGTGAAGGCTTAATCCTGTCATAAGAAAACTCCCTACTGACCAACAACAAGGAGCAAACTGTGACTCTAGATGTTAACACATCTAGAGTAGAGACATATAATGGTATGTTAGAGTTGATAAAACCATAATTCAGATATCCAGCCAGAACAAACACTGCCAGCTCCCACATTTCTCCTGATCTCCCTCCCCATTTCACCTGTCACGTAAAGACAGATGCTGAAGTAACACTGAGGAGACTGATGCATTCCTGTCCCAGGCACCAATCTCAGTTTCCCAGTGTGAAACACTGCTTTGGAGCCACTGTTCTCAGTCCGAGGGGGTGGTGGGGGAGCAGGGAGGAGTGAATCCCACAGAAGAATCCAGTTCCACACACTAGTGGCATGGTCCTAAGGTTTCCCATGCTCCCCTGTGCAGTCTCCCTCCAGCACGGGCTCAGTCCTCCCAGTAATATCAAAACATTTAGGAGCAAAAGCAGGTGGTGGCAAAAAATAGCATGTGACTTCAGTAGGACTCCCTGGGGAAGTTACTAGCCCCCAACTCACACCAGAAGTGCTCTAATACTCGCACTGACAGTGTTGCAAGACAGAAACAGTCACGTAATATGCAAAGCCGGACACTGCATCTATAATATAAGCATAACATCCACTCATCATCACTGCACAGCCAAAAACAACCAGCAGGATCAGTGATATCTACTAGCTTTAAGCTGTGAGAACCAAACGCTTCTTTCTAAGGTGAGTCTGACATTAAAAATGCCCTGATCCTCACTTACTTACTCAGACAACTGCCCTGTAGCTACCATGAATTAATTGTATTACAGCAATCGCTGCTATCCTGTAGGGTTAAGGGGGGAGGATGAGAAATTCTTCACTATATTAAACTCTCAGCTCCAGAGAGAAGGCAGGTGTGTGCTCCCACTGGCACAGAGCAGATATTTCTAGAACCCATTGCCCAATCATTTTTTCCAGCATTGGTCTCCTCCCCGAATGACCAAGGCAGTTCTTACAGTCACCTGAAAACCCTCCCCAGAAATGAGCTGCAAGGCCTGTAGCAGTACCAAGTCTCCCAGAGGATGGGTCTGCAGTCCATATTTTGAGATGGAAGACTGATTTGACAGGAGGCTGTGCAGAGACAGCAGGATGACTTGCCAACTCCACTTCCTGTTCCCCCATTCATTTAGCAAATTCCTTTAATTCCTGCCTTACACTGCATGCTCGCAGGCTGCTGTTCTCCCACTCCATTTCCAACCCTTCCTTAGCACGGGGTTATGAAGGAACAGAGAAACCGGTTTGGCTGCACGGCATCCATTAGTGATGGACTGCTTCCAGCACTGATGCTACACATAGGCCATCAGGAACAGAACTATGTCATTTTGAGAAAGGGCTTTTTTTCTTTTCCACATCGTTATGCTTGGAAGGGAGGCAGAGGCCTTCCAGGCCCTCGATCCCCCAACTCACAGCCACACGGCTTCCCGAAATCCGGAGGCTGACGGTCGCTGTGGAGAAGAGTAAAGCCCCGCACACCCCGAGAGACGACGGCCTCCTCAGAAGCGGGTGGAGAACACTTCCCGGAGCGGCCCCGAGTGACTCTGCACAAATCGCGCCCGGCGGTGGATGGGGGCGCTGCGCGCCGCGGTCCCGCACCACACAGCTCCCCCCACCCCACACTAGGCCGCGGCCGCCCCTCTTCGAGGTGCACAGGGAGACAGAAGGGAACAGCCCCCTCCCTGTGTTCCCTTTTCCCTTGAGCTCACCTGGAAGTGCTCCTGGAAGCGAATGGGCAGGATCTGGGCCATGGCTGTAGGGAGAGCTCCTCGGGGACGGGCGCGAGAAACGAGAGATGGAAGTGAAGCGGGTGAGAAGACACCGCTCCACCCCACACACGGAGAGGAGAAGCGTGGGGGGAGAGAGCGGGAGAAAGGGGGGGGAGGGGAGGGGGGGGGAAGAGATGGAAACGAGGAGCGGCGCAGGCGCACTATCCTCACAGAGAAGGCGCCCCGCCGCCCTTTTCTGCCTCGCGGGGCCGCTTACTGCAGCGGTGGGATCACTCCGCTCCTCAAAAGCTTCGCCAGGGTCTTCTCAAATAGTCCCGTTCCGCCGCGCCTCCTCTCCTGCCCCTGTCTCCCTCGCCTCCCGCCTGCTCCTCGCCCCGCCACCGCCGTTCTATCTCCCATGACTCCCGCTAAGCAGCGGGGAAACGGCTGCGAGGGCAGGGGGCTCCTCCGGGTCTGCTTGTCAAAGTGCAATATTCTTCCGCAACGCCCCATGACCGAGCCTCCTCCCTGGCTCCATACGGCGGAAATGGTCGGGGGTCGGTCCCGTTGATTCCTCGGTTCGCCGCTGGCATGGAGGCTGCCCTTCGCGGCACGGGCCGATAACGGTGCTGCTCTGCCCTCAGCGCTATCCGCCACCGCTGACGAGAATGCTGAGGGGCTGCCAGGAGCTGAAGGGAGGCTATGGGGTGTGTTGTGAAGCCTCCGCCGCTGAGCTTTGAAGTGGCAACACAGATCTTTCCCTGAGATGACATCGTGAATTGGAAAGTTGTTGAGTAACTGAGGAGTGAGGGGTCCGACACAAGCCGTAAATCAGAGCTTTTGATAATTAAAACCTTGATCCCCATTGGCGACCCATCAAGTGGAGAACGCCCCCTGCAGCCTAAGGAGGGCTGCAGGTGTTGGGGAAGCCCTAAGCAGAAGACACAGGGAAAGAGGTGCCGGCGAAGGAAGAATTAGGAAATACTTCTCAGAAGGAGTGGTAATGTGCCGGAACGGGCTGCCCAGGGAGGCATTAGAGTCACCATCCCTGGGGGGTGTTCAAGAAACATGGAGATATAGCACTGAGGGACGTAGTTCAGTGTGCATGGTTTGACAGATGGACTTGAAGACTTTAGAGGTCTTTCCCAACCTTAATAACTCTGTGGTTCTGTACAGCCACATCCCTCAGGAAGCCCACAACCTACATCCCTCACTGGTGGTAGGCACCAAGGAAAGATCAAGCCAAGGTGGAGAGAGCTTTTTTTTTTTTCTTTATAAGGTCCCACAGCTGAATTGCCTTCACCTGTGCTCCCAGGGCTGACCAGATCCCTTCCCCAGGTGCTCAATCAGTGGTTCGGGCCGTGACTCAACAGTTCCCATACATGTGCCCACTGGCCCAATCCTGCTAATTACAGCATCCCATCCTTTCCATGATAAAAAAAAAAACAACACCTTACTTTGTATATACATTTTTGTCACTCTTTTGTCCACTCATGTCTTCCTCATTTTTGCCTTCTCCATCCAGTTCTGTGTTTAAAGATCTGTTCTTTTAACACCTTGCTTTGCTGATCACAAAGGTTTGCTTGCTTGAAACCTGATCATCTCTGAAAAGTTTGTTGATAGCATTTGAAATTTTGACAGAAATCAGAAGTATTGTACTATTTTTTCCTCCACTTTGCAAATAGCTGTTCTTCCATAGCTAATTAAGTTGACCCCTTTCAGTTAGCTGAGTGGTCACATTATTTGAACTCAGTGCAGTATTATCTGTGAAGGCTGTGAGACATATTGAAGCCAAGCAAAGGTTTTTTCTAAGCAATAGAAAAATCTAGCAGCTTTTAAGAGTACTGACATGCAGGCAGAACTCATCATTGGCAAATGACTGTTAATCATTAAAAGAATGAAGAGATTTACAATTAATACAGAGGAAAATGAAAGATCATCTAGAATTATGATGCCAAGGAGGACAGCTGTTTTCCCCAAAAAATACACAAATAGAATTTGAAGGCCATTTTCTACAAAGTTCTGTCTTGCCAACAACAAAGTCACAATCCATCTAGAATTTTAATAGCTGAGACAGGGCTCCAAAGTCACTGTATTTAGAAAACCCTGCTTGGCATCCAGAGATCTTCCTAATTTAGCAGTCCACTTATTCCAAGGGCACCTCTGTTTTCTTTCAAAAGCCTTATCAACCCTTTAGTTCAGGACCCCAGAGCAGTTGTTCTTACTTTCCCATTTCAGGGATATGTTTATTTGAAAGCAAACAAACCATCCAACTACCTAACAAAAGAAAATGCAAACTGTAGGACTCCCTCCTTCAAAACAAAACACAAATAAAACAAATACACTCCTCAGAAGTAGGGGAAAGAGAAGAGAAAACATCAGTCAAGCACAGGCCCTACTCTTTCCATCTGTACATACTTGCACGAGACAAGCATCTTTTTAAGAAAAAGTTGAAATGGTGGACCAGCTAGAAACAAATTAACTGGAAGTACTGTCTTCTAAGTTGCAGAAACTGATTCTCCATGCAAGCAACAAAAGATAATAGCATTCTTGGCAAAGATTCAGTATTCACTTCCCTGTTCCATTCTCTACCATTCTCTGCTGTACTCTTGACTTGAATTTTCTGTATGCAACTAAAAAGGTGCATAAAAGGAAGAGCTCTTAGTTCCTATTTGTTGGAGAAACTGCAGAGAAACTGCAGCAAAACAGTTCTCCGAATTTTAAGAGCCTGTCAGCCTATCCAGCATAAAGATTCCCTTTTCAGAGATTGTGCAGCAGCACTTCTGAATCTCTGTGCCACAGTTTCAGACAAATTAAACTTTATTATGAAAAAGAAACACACACAGAAGCCAAGTTCCTGTCTTCATACACAAGTAAGAACCCAGCTAAACACCAGGACATTCTGAAGACTTTTGCCATCACAAAATTTGGGACCATACAGGAATATTACATACCTGTTGCTTTTAAGTTTTGAAGATGGTACAATTATTTTTGTCTTATTCCTATCCTACTTGTCTTCTTCATGCATACAGTTTATTATGTTCTTGATAATACCAGGGATTGTGGCAAGGTTACTCCTCAAGTAACGTCTCGGATTATTTCCTTGTTGCACAGAAAAGTTTTACATAAATGAATGCTTACCTGCATTCCACTTTTACATTAAGAAAATCTACTCAAGAGTCAAGTAAAATGGAATGTCTTCTTTTTATGCTCAGAAAACAAAACCCAAGCTAATTTCCATTTTGACTCAAAATTTACAGAATATGTTGTAGAATTTAATAGATTTTACTATGGGAAGGAAATATCTGAAGTTGTAATAATAATAAAAAAAGGGAAATAAATGCAAAATCTCTCTATTAACAATAAACATCTTTATTAACTAGCTTACTGCTCAGCATTTATTTACTTCAATCTTCTAAATTGCAGATCATTTTAACATTAAAATAAAAGAAAAAGCAAGTGATACACCTGGGTGGTATAGAAATACAGTCTTGCTTAATAATAATTAAAAAACCTATAGACAAATAATCAGTAGTCATTACCTGTGATTTTGAAAATTAAGCTCCATACATTTCTGAGTTAAACTTAATAAACCTCCTCCATATAATGCTATGCTTTTAAAAAATACCTATAAAGGTCTACATGTTCAGAAGGCAATGATTGTATTCTCTATTTCACCATTTAACAAACAACATCACTTTACAAAAGCTATCAGGCAGCAAAATATTTCAGATAAACTTCACATATTAGAACTCAAAGCAACAACAAAAAATACAACCAACAACTGTAAAACCTTTGGGAAAAGACCAGATTCACATAGAGAGCATTAATATATAAGCCAAATAAAGGCAGTAGTTTCTCTTTGAAATGTTGGATAGCACACTTTCTGCACCCCAATAGGGCACAGTACAGTGTCTGAGTAATTTCAGTAAAACAAGGCACAGCAACACATCTTTGTAGTACAGAAAGAAATTCAGCTATGCATAATTTGTTACAGTATTTAATTCAACACTCAAACAACTTCAAATTATACGCACAGGGGAAACTAGTAAACACATCTGACTATTCCCACTTTTTTTTTCCCCTCCTTCCTGTTTTTTGCATATATCTTACTATACATACGTTAGAAAGTGTATGCCAGTCCCCAGTGTTTAACAACTCTTTAAAATTTATTAGCAAACTTTCTGAGAAACAACATGTATCCTTTCCCAAAGAAGACTAAAAGGAATATTTTCTTCTCTTACTCTGACCTTAATATTAGGCTTCTACTCAAGCCAAAAGGAATAATACTGATCAGAGCTATTTTAGAGCAAGAACATCAGTTTCTTATGCCAACAAAAACATTTAGGCAAAACAGTTTAAGTTATCAAGTTAGCACTTGAGTCTTCTGAAAGTCCTATGCTTTACACAAAGTAAGTTTTTCAACAGTATCCAAAAAGAAATAAAACTGTACTTCATCACAGAAAACAATGTGAAAAGTTACAGAAAGTACTTCATTACATATATAAAGTGACATTTCCTGGAAAGGCAAAGATCACGGTGCTTTTTCTTCCTACCTTAGAATTTCCACCTTCCTACAGGAGAAAAGGCTACTCTAATGAGAAAAAAAGTATTACGCTTACAAAATACAGTTGTTTCTTCATGTAAATTCAGCAGAACACACGAAAGTTAAGAAAGGTAATTCAGTTAGTAGCACAAATATTCGTAAAAATTTTTCTTCCCCTAAGAAAGGAAACTCAACATGTGAAACAATCCTTTAAAAAAGAATTTTAAATGAAACAAAAATAATAAATAGAACAGAAAAGCCTAAGTAGCAAGAAAAAAAACAGCATATAGTGGAAATGCTAAGTCACAGCTTGGAAACAGCAATAGAGCACCCAGGGAGAAGGCAGAGCCAGCCCAGAGAAACTCAGGTGCATACAATGTACCTGAGTGATCTAAAGAGTTGGAGCCAGGATCCACCCCTTCCCAGACCTCATTTAAGGGCTGGCAGTAGAAGCAAAGGTATTTTGCTGGAGATCTTTTCCATCCTGAGGCCTTTAAAAGGTAAGCAACTGCTTTTTTATTTATTTATTTTTCCCTTTACCTACAGCTGTTGCATTTAGGCTTATTCTCATTTGCCGCAGCTAAAGGCTTTGTTACCCTGCTATTGTTGCTGTGCTTTCCCCATCACATTATAGCATTACAATGTATTACTGAGACAATTAATTAAATTGTTACAGATGCAAGAAGTCAGACTTCTGTATAACCTCCACGTGTTGGAGATCCTAGTCTTCTTGGATTATAAGGTTCTTAAAGCAGAAATAAGGATTTTAAAAACTTCTTTTCATTCCCCTTCTTTGCCTGTGTTTTTAAGGCCATCAAGGACATTCAGGATGCATGAAACTTTTAGTAATGCTGATACAACTAAACTATTTACCAAAACAATTGAGTTCATTCTGTGAATTAACTTAGACTAAAAAAAGGAACAGCTGACTTCAGAAAGACAACATACTGTTAAGACAACATTCAGTTAAATAAACTAAAATTTTAGCTGGGAATCAAGCTCTGCATTTATTTCATGTAATACAACTAGATCTTCTAGCTATGCTTTTCCTCCACTTCCCCAAACTTAGTGGGGGGAAAAAACCTCAATCTACATCCAATTTACTGAAGTCTGACTTTGGAAAAAACTTAATTTTGAAACACTTGCATATAAATGAGGGCAGGTTTCAACCTACAATGAGTTATTTACTGTGGTGGTTTTTTGTTGTTCTTGACAGATCTTACAAATCCATTTTAAGATAAGTAAAACCACCATTCTTTATACCTTATTAACAAAACGGGGAGTGAGTCAAATATATAATCAATAGAAATACAATCATAATTGGAATATTCCTTCACTGAGGTGCTTAACAGATTTTGATAACTAATGACTAGTATAACCTTCTCAAGGCATTAGATCATATAATTAATGACTATTCTAACAGTTAAAGAAAATTATGACGCTGACCAAAACGGTAGATGATAATGTTGATATTAAGCTTTTTCAAGACTTCATGTTAGTATAATGATACCTTAAAGCAAAAGCAAATAAGGCTTTTCATGCTCAAAAGCTCATGTAGTTTTAAGCCTCTGCAAGTGCTATCTTTTTTAGAGACTAAATTAATGATAGTAGCAAGGTTAGGAGAAACAGCTCACCTTCAGACTAATTCACAATTCTACCATGTACTTTTCATAACACTATGCTTTAGAAGTGTGTGTTTTTTTGTGTGGTTTTTTTTTTTTTGTGATTCATTTGTCTTTACAGTTGAATTCCCCAGAGACATAGTAACTCAAGAAATGGTCTAGTTCTTTTTACATCTCCTTAGCCTATTGGGTGAACTTTATAGCAAGTCAATGTAACAAATTCCCTTAAAAAAAAAAAGAGTACGAATGTGATACTCATGAAAGATAAAAGCTTGGTAGTCCTAAACACCTTAGTTATCTTAACCTGGATGAGAATGTTGCACCAGCACAAAGTGATTCTCTTCTTGGCCTTTTACTGTCAGTTTTGATAGCGAGTATTGCAATAATGACACAGGTTCTCTCCAAACTGAAATTACTTGTTTTCAAGAGACATCTAGCTCTCACTGTCATGTCTCCAGGTTGGAGCAGAACTGTAATTACTCTGCAGTTCTATTTACGAATGAATAACACAAAATGGAAGACCCAACTTGTATCTGGAAGACTCAAAACTTTTTGAACTTTTCTTCATCTATGGGAACTTTCTGTACCTGCTAAAGTCAATGGAGGAGTTAGCTCCTTAAGCCCCAAAAATGCCAAGAAGGCAGTCACTTCAGATTATTTGTACAGCTGGAAATGGGCATTTTTTAAGCATATATATATATATAGCTGCAGGTAAACAGAATTTGCAATGTTTGATCTGAATAAAGGAATACATTCTGTTCTCCCCGCCCCTCCTGGAACTGAAAAGGTGAAATGTAGTTAATTTTCTCATCGCAGCTTTCAGGCCAGGGATACTGAAACTTTGTAGACTCTGGACTCCTCCATGCACACAATGCACAGTAATACAAAAAAATTAAGAGCACTGAGAGATTTTACTCAAAATACACTTCTCCCATGTACATTAGAAAGAAACTTAAGGTATTATGCTACACTTTTAATGGCAACAGAAACAGTAGCCTAACGGGGGAAAAAAAAAGTCATCCAAGGCTGTTTTTTTTTTTTAAAGAGATCTGTTGAGAAAAGACAACTGAGAAGAAGTAATGCTGGACAAAAATTTCTGTTAGATCTTTAAAGTTGTCGGATTTTTTTATCAGTGCTTTTAATACCGACGTCTAGAATCTCTACTTTTTTGGTTAGCCGATCCAGCATATCATCTTGCTCCTCTATTTCTGTCTGCAGACCAAGAGCTAGGTTTTTCAGACGACTCAACCCAGAGGACATCTCATCTGTCAAAGGAGAAATTGACCATAAGGATTCAAAGCAGTATAAAGCATATTGTTTTAAATGGATACTACCAGGATTTCCTCTCCTCCAAAACCTTGAGTTAGAAAATATTAGTTACAACTGCTCAAGTCCAAGCATTCTCTAATAATGCAAGAAGCAAAATTTAAATACTGCTACTGCATTACAAGAAAGTAATCATGTCTTTAATTCCATTACAAGTTAAATGCTTAAAACCTATAATGAGGCACCCTCTCATGTAATTTTCATTTTTTAAAAGATCTTGTTGAAAATTGGACTGTATCTTTCCTCAGCTCAGTATTAACAAGAAGCTATTTTTCCCAACTGATCTGCATGCAGAGATATTCTAAATACACTGAAGATTTAAGCAGTTAAATAATTAACACAGATGAGAAAATTGAATTTCCAGAATTAATTTGACTACAAGAAAACTATGCTATTGTGTGACTGACTGGTATAGATACTTCTGAAGCTAGTAAGTTTCGCATGATTTGGGAGTAGAACAAATGTGCTTCCACTAACTCTTATGCTTGATTATTTCTCTTTGATTTATTCCTTTCTGATTTCCTTCCAATCTCCTCTTTCTAGGTCAGCTAAATAGTGACAAATGTAAGCAAAGAGGCACTTTGTATATACACTACAGTAAAAAGAAAAGAAGGTCAGCTGAATATTTTTTGGAAGTAATAAAAGAAATGCAGCAAATTCACAAATTATTTCATACCTTTCAATTGTTCTATTTTCTGCAAAACATGTTTATTTCAAAAGTTGCAAGTTTAAGTTCTCTTGGTCCAAATCAATGTACACTTTAACACATGCATGATACAGCTGTCAGTCTGATAAGTTCAATATATCTTTCAAGATAACTGGTAAACTTTACATGATGAGGTTATAAGTACCATACTGCTCTAATGCAGATGTTGAGTCATTACTGTTTTTAATACTCCTAGTATCTTAACAAGGTTATGTTATTACTGTTTTTTTCCTCCAAAATGGAAGGATTAGCCTGCTTGTCCTAATGATATTTCAGTCACAGTATGATTCAAAGAAATATTAACATATCCTGGGAAATATTTTCATATCCTGGGATACATCAGCAGCATTTCCTCATTCAAAGACCAGAGATTTGCTTGCATATTCACATTTAGTAAGACTGCTTTTCATGCAGTCAATATATGATCTAAGAGGACTCATGCTTTTAGTGTAGATGGTTTGGAAAGATGATCTACAAGCGTTTTGTTTTTTTTAATATCAAAGCTCATATGAGCTATACAAAGAAAGTTCTTGGGAATATATTACTTAAACATTTTCTCTGGCTTGAGAATGAAAAATTGAAAATTGTACTATATCAAACAGCTTCCATTTTCTCACTTACCTAAGTTGTTATCAATTTTTTTGTGGTAAGCTTGCAGACATTGATTCTTTGGACAGGCATCCCGTTGCACTGAAGAAATTGAATCTATGTTGCTGAAATCACTATCTGCTAAGAGTAAAAGACATATAAAGTATATAGTAAAGAAAGAAGAATCAAGTTTTGGAAAGCTATCAAAACTTAATTTGACTATGGTTGCCACGTAATTATATAACTGGTTGGCAAGAGCATTAAAAGCAGTCCAACATCACTACCTACTGGACACACTCAAAATGAACAATTATAAAGCTATAATCACCCTCTTGCTGTCTTTTGTAACTCTACTGTGTAGATTAAAAAAAAAAAACCAAAAATATCCAATAAATCCCACAACCAACAGAACAAGCTTACTACCTTCTGTCAGCATTTAGCATTCCCACAGGTAAAGCCACTAGAGAGTCACTTCTGCCCTCTGTTGGACAGACTCTTAATATTATGCGAAATGTAATGGAGATTGAAGTTAGCAGAAAGCATCTCTTTTCTTAGAGAATTACAAATCAGGAATGCTAGGATACCAGGAATGCTAGGATACCTAACTTCTCCAGAAGTTAGGTAGCAACACAAGTCAGCATTTGGCCCTACCTTCACCACTGAGCAAGTTCCCTCCACTTTGACGACAGGCATTCAGTATAAAATAGACAAACCTGAATTATCTAGGCGTCTTAAATTTGGATGACTTTCCTGAAATTTTGAGTCTTGATCTTTGCTAGACATCACTGCTTCTTTTAATCTGGTAATAGAAAAAAATATATAATCTTATGGATCAAAGGCTTCATTCTGAATCAGTTAAAGAACAGGCATTAAAATTATCTAAGGAAAGAGAACTTAATAGACCTGATCCAACATATCCCTTTACAACTAATTATTATCACATCTTCAGTGAAAGCAGAATTGGTTGCTCTAGTGCTGAAAATAGCGTAAGCTTTGATTTCAAGAAGAAAATCACATCTGCGGTCTTAGAGGCAACCTATTCCTTTCCTCTAATTGAAAATGAAAAAGGGAAGCAGAAAAATCAATCCATGCAACGTTACCAGGTTTTACATATATTTCTCAGCTGAAGACAGACAAGTACTGTGAGACACTTCATTTCTGCTTATAACTTTTAATTAAAAAAGCTGAGAAAGATGCATAATACTTAAGTAGATGCATGTCAATGCTTCAAAACCATGATTGCCTAATACAACTGAATTAAGCATGATGATTCAGGGGACTCTGAAAAGTAACTTGCGAAAAAATTCCTAAAAATCTGAAGTTATTCTTACCATTACAAATATAAGGAAAAGAATATTTTTTTTCAGAGTTAAAGCAAAATGGAAACCAGACACAATCTCAGGAGTTTACAGAATCAGTACGTTATTTTTAAATTCTGATTTTTTTTTTCTGGTTTCAGAGATGCTATGGGGAAAAAAAAATAAATGGATGAATTGAAGAGTTCAGGAGAAAGACACATGAATGAAAATAGTGACACTGTGAGGAAGCAGACGAAACACTCTTAGAGTCAGATAATTGGAGAGGGATCAAAGAACACAGAGTAGATAGCCAAGACCCTGGTAACAGAATGAGGAATACATGACAGCACTATGTTCCACTTCAACATTTACTTTAGAAGAACTGCTCTAGATCCAGATTCTCTCAGAAGATTTCTGATGACAGATAACTCCTCTTCTTGAACCCAAGAAAACAGTATCATGCCCCAGTAAAATTTTCATTTTACTTACCTACTGTTGCCATAATATTCAGGCATTCCATTCTGTTCTGGTTTGCTCTCAGGTGGTTTGGCTTTGAAGTAGTTAACCAGGCCTCCAAAAACGCTCTTAATGCTATTTATATGCCTTTGACTAGTCTTCAGGTCCTGGTCCATTTTATCAACCATTTGTTCTGTACGCTTCAGTGCCTCTCCTTGACGTATGAGCTCCTAATGGATATTGACAGATAAAATGAAGCTAGTAAAGTCAAGGTAAACTGATACATCAAGCATTTTTAATAAATGTGCTTAAAAAAAAAAAAAACTCAACTGTGCAGACTACTCCTAAAGGCATGCAGCCTTTTCACTCGCTCCTGTTGTTCTGGGGGCATCTCAATGAAAAGCTGGCAGTCAGGTGTGACATTGGCCAGCTACAAAAACTTCATTTGTGCACAACTAGCTTCCCGGTATGTACTACAAAAGGGATTTAGGCACTTTCCACGCTGGTCCTCTGTCAGGCTGTATTGCTTCTTAATGGAACAAGTATCGCAACTAATGGGCAATGCAGTGAAAATGCAAAGGTTTACAACCAGGAAATGAAATCTATGTCTAGTTCTGGAACTGGAAATTAACAAGGGATGCTATTTTTACATTGCTAGGTTGTTCTGGATGATTTATAAACAGACTAGCTAAAGAATACTTTCTAGATATATTATTATTTATCTATTTAATATTAATATTTATATTAATTTAGATTAATATTTCTTGATGTATAATTCTAATACAGCTAGAATTTTTTAATTTTTAAATTAGTTTTAAGGCAATGCTAACAGTGCAGGAGTTATAAATCCTGATATGCACAGCTGTATTATTTTGTATTTCACTGGCATTATGTGAAAGCAATCCAAAGATTCATTCTGATGGAAGACCTCCCCTCAGCTAATGCCGGTGCAAAACCAAGGCCTTGCATATATCTACAGAACTCCAGTATAACCATTAACCTCATGCTAAGACTCAATTCTCGGTCCCTCCTTTCAGCCATTTGTAACAGAGATCACAAGGCAGAGCTTGCTAAGCTGCCACCAGCACTGCTCCTGGGGTCACTTTGGCAGTCATGCTTCTGCACTCCAGTGAACTCCCAATTAGCAGATGACATCACAGCAAGGCCCTCATTAGTAATGGCTGAATATAAACTCCACTCCAAAACAAGCATGTGAGAATGAAGGAAATGATTAATAGAGGGGGAACCAAGAGCACAATCAACAACTAAGCGTGCAGACTTCTCATGTCATCAGAGAGCCACTGAAAACATACATTCACTGTTAATAAAACCCAGTAAGAAACTGACACAGCTGAGCTCTGCTCTCAGTGTAAGGAGAATCCAACTGGGATTTCATGCTTTAAAAACCAGCCTCTCTTCAGCAACAAACCGTGATACGGAGGGGTATGCTGTCTCTGAGACGCTGATCGATTTTGAGAAACAGTGACAGCGCACAGAGGACGAGAAAACATCAGAGTAAAAATCCCACAGCGGAGCGGGGCAGCGGCATATCCAGGCCGGGCATAGCCCAGGCCGAAGATAAGGGGCAGCCCCGCCGCCGGGTCGCTGCCGCAGGGACCCAGACCCACCTCGGAGGCGGCCACGCCGATGCGCTCGGACTCGTAGAGCAGCGAGAGGGAGCGCGCGGTGCTGTCGGCGGTGGCGACAGAGCGGCGCAGCACCTCCTGCTGCAGATAGCGCTGCCGCTCCGCACCGCACACCTCTCCGCCGCCCCGCGTCTCCTCTTCGTCCTCGTCGAAGGGGTTGTAGCTCCTCGAGACGGCTGACATGGTGAACCTCCCCAGCACACGGAGCCTACGCTCTTCCGTCAGCGGGTACCGAGCGGAACTGCCGCTTCCCCGGGGCGGGCCAAGCCCTCCGCTGAGAGAGGGCGGTTCGCCGGTGGAGGGGCGGGGCGGGGAGCTCCGAGCGGTGAAGCCAAGCAGGGCGCCGCCATCTTCTCGGTGCGATTGGTTATCCACAATTGTCGTGAGACGGGCGCTCTCGCGAGAGGGGCGAAGCCGCTCTCCTACTCAATGGCGGCCGCGACGGTGGCGGCGGCAGCGGCGGCAGCGGCTACGGCAGCGGCAGCCGCTGCTGCGACTGCCGCCGCGCCCACTGCCGCCGCCGCAGCAGCTCCTTCGGCGGGCGTGGGCCGAGGGAGCAGCGCGGGCACCGCGCGGGGCTTCTACTTCAACACGGTGCTGTCGCTGGCGCGGTCCCTGGCGGTGCAGAGCCCGGCGCCGCTGGAGAAGGTGGGGGCGTCGTGTGGAGTTGTGACTCGCGGAGGGCTGTCACGCGGGCGGGAGCTCTTTGCGAGGCGCGTCACGCGAATGAGACCCTTGGGTGCTGCGAGGGAAAGTCTCAGGCTCTGCCTGTGAGGAGGCTGTGTGGGTCTTGTCACAGTATGCGTGTCTGGGGACTGAGCGGTACTCCGGGGGCGGGCGGGCGTGCCCAGTCATGAGAGGGCGCTCTCGTGGGCCTGTGGCGAAGGCGCTGTGCCCCGCGGAAGCCCGGGGCTCGTGGGGCATAATTGGTCCTGGCCTTGTTGGAGCTGGACGCGATTGCGGTATTTGGTGAAGTCGGAGTGATGTTATCTGCTGAGGGTGGAAAAAAAAAATTAGCTGAGATAAACATCTGCCAAATATAGAACTCAGTAGAAGGGTCTCAGTCTTGGGAGGCTTCCTGCTGTGATCTTTGTTCTGCTTGGAGCTGCGGCTGTGAGGAGACAGCATCGCAGCCTGGTGCCTGTGTGCAGGGTGGCACAGCTCTGTGCCAAGAAGAACTGCAGTACGTGGCTGTTCTCATCCAGATGTTACAGTGCCTTTATTTAGTTCTTCTGAAGTGCTTTTGTTGGTCGTATACCTAGTTGCAAATCATAAAATCATAGAATCATTACAGTTGGAAAAGACCTTTACAACAATCTAGTCCAACTGTCAAACCAACCCCACCGTGCCCACTGAGCTGGGCCCCTCAGTGCCACATCTCCACATGTCTTGAATACCTCCAGGGACAGTGGCTCTACCACCTCTCTGGGCACTGTTTCTTAATGTCTTGCTGTTGGCTCCTTGTTACCCATTGATATTTTTTTTTCCTCAATGTGAGAAACTACTCACAGGGGTGAGTTATGTGAGAAACTACTCACGGGGTGAGGAGTTATGTGATATCAGTAGATGAGCTGTGTAATTGTGATGCTCTGAAAAGTTTCAGTTTTTCAAGTTTCTTTTGAAATACAAAAATAAGCTTCTTCAAGCATTGCAGGAAACTGAAATCAACCTATGTCAAATAGTTGTAGATTTTCCCAGTATCTGCTATTCTTTTCTTGCTCTTGGCCCTTAGATGTTTTCATTCATACACTGATACTTAAAGGAGGGCAGCGTGGCCAGATGTCTTCCAGGAACTGGGAAGAGCACTGTCCTCTTCAATTGGAGGAGCTCTGGATGAGTCCTGAAATCCACAGCCCCTGAGACTGATTCTCTGCTGTGAAAATACTTGCATGTGTATTGGTGCAGCCCTGACCTGCTGCTTGGGGTGCTGTGGGACATAGATGCGATGAGTAGAGCTGGTCCTTAAAAAAAGACAGCTGGGATTTTCCCAAGGTCTACTGAGTTGTGTTTTTGTTTTTCTGTTACTGTGTTTTGTTGTTGTTTTTTGAAAGACGGTTCTAACACTCATTTGTTTAGTTTTTTGCATTGCTCTGTCTTTTTTTTGGCTTTGTTCCACCAATTCTTTCACTTCACTGTTCTTCAGGTACAAAAACTCCTCTGTATGTGTCCAGTGGATTTCCATGGAATTTTTCAGCTCGATGAACGTCGCAGAGATGCTGTGATTGCTCTGGGAATCTTTCTAATTGAATCTGATCTTCAGGTATTTTCTCCGCTAGGCCTCCTCTACTGAACTTGAAAGATATTGGATTAATTTAAATGCATTAGTTCAATTAATGAAAATTTGTTATTATTCATTCTAAAAAGTTGGCATGATAAAAGATCAGAGATAACAGATGGAGCAGTCAGGAGAGACAAGGAAACAAGAAAAGTACTGACGCATGTGACAGCAGTGGCGGCACTGCCACAGCCAAACTGCTGTTACATTTTTTTGGTCCTTGCAGATTAAGGAGAAACAGGAAAGATTATGTCATTTTATGCAGGCTTGCAGGTGGTGGTAGAAAAGACAGAGGCACTTGTTTACAAATTTTAAAGGGTAGGTGATGAATCAACTGTGTAGTGTTGAATTTGAGGTAGTAAAGGACGGAAGTGGCTTCTGAGGGGAAGCATGAGTTGTGCTGTCAGATTTGTAACAGCCTTATTATGCTTTGGCATTAGCTAGGATAAAAGGACACCCAGTTTATGTAGTTGGCTTTGTGTGCAAGCATCCCTATTGTATCTAATTAGGACAAGCTGGTTATTTTCTCCTGCAGTGCTGCATGCAGTATTGTTTCTTGAAAGAGAAAGGAAGTATATACTGACTCCATGGTCCAAAGAGATTAGACTTCTTCAAGCTTCCCAATTATGCTAGGGTTTGAACTGGACCTGTTTCCACCTGTTTACTGTGATTCAGCTTGTGTACATAGAATTTTTTCATAGTGTGAAACTTAAGGCAGTTGTATTCATTCCTCCAAGCATTTTTGTGATGTTTTCAAAGTCAGCAGTTTTAATTAATCCAGCTTTATGAGGAAGGAAAATGTTATCCTTTGACTTGTAGATTTAACTGAGCTGTTAAATGCATGTGCTAAGTGATTTACATAAGGCCATGGGTTGGGTCTCATACAGTATATAGAGGTTGGCACTTCTAAACATCTAACTGCCTTAAAATTATTTTGTGACTTTGCTGTAAATCAGAAAATCCTGAAACTTAATTAACCCCAACTTTTATTGAGAATAAACTCAATAACTAGAATGAAATGCTTGAGTTTATAGCACTGAATTTATTTGTTTACTTTCCTTTGCCTATGTTGAAATCGGTTTTGCAATATTCAAGAAGTGTGTGGAGTAATCGTTAGAAGGAGTTCTGTGTGTGGTTGATGTAATGTTTTCATTCCTTTAAGGTACCTTGGGATGACATTCTTCAGCATTTTGTCTCCATTTTAAATATAATATTTTGCTTTTTAGCACAAAGATAATGTGGTTCCTTACCTTCTTCGGCTTTTAAAGGGACTTCCTAAAGTCCAATGGATAGAAGAAAGCAGTGCACGGAAAGGCAGAGGTGATGTTTGTTGTTGTATTGTTTTATTATTAACATTCTCAATAAATAACAGCCAAGAAATAGCAATAAGTCTCTTTAGGGTAAGGTATAAAGGGAGGTGAGAGTTGTGATGAGGTTCTCATCTGACAGCCTTTCATATCAATTGTTTTTTAGAAATGGAGAGAAAGCTGAGCACCTCCCAGCTTTCCTGCTTGACTGCTAAGTGATAAATCAAGTGATAAATTGCATTTTCCAAGCAATTCAATATATCTTAGTACTAGATCATGGAAGATTACATAGTAGTAAGAGCAGGAGGATGGAACTTGAGATTTTTATACTTTGCTTTCGTTAGATACTGATGCTTAATTTCTTCCTCCTTTTAATATCTCTTAGAATTAATATAAGAATAATTCTGTTTCACAAATGATATTAAATTTGAGTTTTTTATATGTATTTGAAAACCTGGAGAAGTTTTCACAAATTAAAAATATGATTTTAATACTTCATGCTGAAATTATGGTGGCTAGAATATACTTTTAAATTTTGCTTGTACTGTATCTGAAATCTGTCTCAGAACTGTATGACATGAGAATCACTTGTGTCTTTATTATGTTTGCTCTTACTATGCTCTCTCTAATGATTCTCAAGTGTTTGATATATTACTTTGTAGGCTTGCTTCCAGTTGCAGAAAACTTCAGCTTCTGCTTGGTAACGTTGTTATCAGATGTTGCTTACAGGGATGCCTCCCTCAGAGAGCAGGTAGAATTTAAGTTTGTGTTGACATTTATCCTGTTGCTTTACTTTGCTTGAGTTAGTTAACCCTCAGGTACACAGTAGATATTCCGAAGTCTTTTTTTACTTCTGGGTTCCAAAGAATGACTGTCGTTGAGTGCAGAGTTTTAGCATTCAAGCTGTGGTACTGAGACCAGGACTGCTGCAATTTTAGTTTGTTGTTTGTGCTAGTTAGCTGAAGGCTTTACAAAGGAACATCTCTAATGAGAGCAATATATTTCCAGTCCTGCAATGTTACAAAATCTTCTTACTAAATCTTGATTACAGAGATACTTACATTTCTAAGTTCATAAGCAAGTTTCACATGTAGTGCAGTGATATCAGATAAGATGATAATATATTTTTACCAAATGTGTTTTTATATGTCTGTCTTGAATGGTTTAGATTTTGGATGCAGTTCTACAAGTCATGCAGTTTCTGTTGGGAATGTGTCAGACTCCACAAATGCATGATAAAGGTACTGTTAAAATATATCTTAATGTCATTTCTGTATCTGAACTCCTGTTATCAGAAGTTCTCCTGCATTTTCTAATTACGAAGACTGCTCCTGAGATGTGAGCAATTCTTTCTGAGTTCTCTTAGCACACACTAACTCTGTTGCTGTCTGTTAAATATGGCAGCTAGATAAATTAATTTGTCTTCCATGATTTTTCCTCTGCTTCCACAAATAAATCTTTGTAAAGCAAATTGAGCTGAAACAATTCAATGAACTGATAGCAAAACCTTGGAGATGTAGCTTAAAGATACTCTTAATACTCTCTTCTTTTTTTCTTCTTTTTTCTACAGAATATTTATGCAAGTATGCAGTGCCCTGCCTGATAGGAATTTCTCGAGCCTTTGGTCGCTACAGCAATTCAGAGGAAGCTCTTCTTTCAAAGCTTTTTCCAAAAATTCCCCCACATTCCCTGAGAGTTCCAGAAGAGCTTGAAGGAATTCGCCGACGATCCTTTAATGATTTCAGATCCATTCTTCCCAGTTCTCTTCTCATGGTTTGCCAAGAAGGAACACTGAAGAGAAAGGCTAGCAGTGTGTCTAGCATCTCACAGGTTTGTATAACTAGCTCTGTTTTGGAACTGATTCTATGAAGATGTCCATGATCTTGATGGAATTACAATAGCTTTAGGCCTGGATAAGTGGAATTTTTTCTTAGGACAGTGTTTTACCACATTCAGTGATCTTTATTTTGGTTCCATGACTAAGCTTCAAAATAATTAGTGTCAATTAAACTAACAACTGTACTAATGTTCATATGGAACAGTTGGCAAATTCTGTTCCTTGTTATATGGTGGTATGTTTCATGTTATTATGTTATTATGAGGGAAAAAGGTGTTATGCTTATTGGAGAATCTGGGGAAACTGGCACTACATATCTAGAGTTATCCAGTGTGCTGAGCCTACATGAGTTCTCACAAGTTTTACCAGCAGCTGAGGGTGTTCGTTGTTAGGGGGAAACTTTCTATGAGAACTTACTGTCTGGAAGACTTCTCAGTAGTTTTTGAAGTATGCCTTCTGTGTGGCATTTCAGGTTAGTCCTGAACGTGGAATTCCCCCACCTAGCTCTCCTGGAGGATCTACAATTCATTACTTTGAAGGTAAATTATTTTGCAAATCAACAGTGCGTGATTTTTATTATTTTTCTTTCTTTACAGAAAATTGAGAACCAAAATTGTATTTATTTTATTCTCTGCCTTCTAGGATTCTTTAAGAAATTCCCCAGGACATGTCTGTTAGGGTTCAAAAAAGTTGTGGAGTAAAAAGCCAGTCATTCCATTGATTTCCAGGCTTAGTTGTTTCTGGCAGACTTTTGAGAGGCATGATTTCCTGATGCTAGGCAGTGCCTAGCATTGCAAAGCTTAATTCAACTATGCAAGAAATATTTCTGGAGATTATACAGAGTAAATTTCAGAAACAAATGTTAATACTCCACTAAACGAGTAAATTATGGATTAGTGTCTGGAAATTTGAGACCTCTGTGTCACACTAAGTCTAAAACAACGCTGCTTGAAGTAAACTTGATAGAGGACACTGTTTAAGACCTAGTAATTTGCTGAAGTTAAAAGCGATGATAATAAAGGAAACACTGAAGTTGATTCTTAACCACTGGATTATGACATAATTCTAGCTTTGAGGTTTTTCTGTTGTGACATGCAGGGCTTGTCTAGGACTTTACTAGGATTTCTAGTAAACCAATACTTGGACAAGTCCAGTGGCAAACAAGTTCCATATCTGAGTGCTTTGGTGTCTCTTGATTTTTGTCTAGCTGTTTGAGGTTTTTAAGTTTGTGCATTCTATATTTCTAGGTCATTTTCCACTCTGGAACTGTGGCTTAAATTGATTTCTTCCATGTTAAATTTCCTCTTTCTTCATATTACTATTTGTAGTGGCATCTGTCTTCCTTCATTAAATCACTGGGGTACAGGGTAGTTCAAGTATAATTCCTACATGGCCAAGTAAGAAAAAAACCTGTTTACGCTCTATTTATCCTGTTGAACCAAGCTATTAGGTTTACTACTGTGCTCTAGGTTCTCTGTGTTTTGAATGTGTTTTTTTTTGGTGATTTTTTTTTTTGGTTTGTTTTTTATGCGTTTTTTGTTGTTGTGGATTTTTTTTTAAGGAAAAAATGCAGAAATGCAGTACATTAGAGTGAGACTGTACACAAAACATCTCAGAACATGAAAAGCATGAGGGCAAGTCTTACTTTTTTACAGTTATATGGTTTGTGATATTATTGTCTTCAGAAAAATAGGGCTTACTGGTCTTGGTTGTTTTTTTGTGTGTGTGTTTCTCCCCCCCCCTCCTCCCCCTCTAGCCAAGACTGAGGCTTTAGGGATAGAAAAAAAGACTGAAAACATTTTTTTTAAATTATTGTTAATAATCAGTGCTGCTTGATAGCCTATTGCTCATAGGAGTGCTACTTTAGTACAGACAACTGAGTACTTTGAAAAGACTAAGATGTGATTTCAAAAGTGTAAACAGTGCCAAGAGCACTATAACTTGCAATCTATTTGCTTAACAGAATAATTGAATCTGAAAAATTATTTAATTTCAAATTGCAGTAATGAATTGGCATCTTTTCTAAGATGAAAAGCTTTTCCACATGTTTATTTGGACTAATCTAGGAATAAACTTGGCAAGATAGTTTTGACTCAGCATATTCTTCTTAATACTGTGTTCATGACTAACATAGCATTTACCAAAAAAAGTTCCAGGTCAGTAGTATGCTAAGATCTGTGAGTGGTGTCTGTGACATGAACTTAAGAAACTGAAATCAATTCTGTCTGCATGATTGTTGCTTTCTAATGGATATTGTAGTTTTGTGCCTTGATTTACCAACAGAATAGCTGAATTGAGCTTCCAAGTAGTTTGCCAGTTAGTGACTATACATGTGTTGCAAAATAACTCCTTTTAATGGTGATTCAGCACTGCCATTAAACAAAACTTGTATTTCCCTCCTCTCCCTAAACTTTTTTTATTTTCTGATCAGGTTCTTATCTTCCTGATGGTAGTGCAGTGGATCCTGAATATTACTTCACTACCATCAGCTCCAGTTTTTCAGTTTCTCCTCTCTTTAATGGCATTAACAATAAAGAATTCAACATCCCATTGGAAATGCTCCGTCAGCTCTTGAATATGGTATGTGATGAAACACTATGCAGGCTGCAGTGATTCTAGATATCCTTACTAGAGAAACATGCAGTTTAAGTTTTAGAATTGCAAATAAAAAGACTATGCTTATCTTCCAAGGTTTATGCAGTATTATTCTTACAGCCTTTAATATCATAATATTCCTAAAAATAATAATATTTCTATATAAGTAATATTCCTAAAAAGTGCAAGGGCTACTGGCTGCAGCTGTTTCACACATCAGCTGTTTTGCAGTAGCACACACAGGCCAAAATCTGTTAAATATTGTTGCAACTGAAAATTCTTGAATTGCATCTGGTGTTTTGCAGTTGTGATGGGTGTTTCTTTGCATGTGCAAAATTGTATCATCTTATATGTAGGAAGATTTTTTTTTTCCTGCTCTGTAGGTAAAACAGATCGTTGAAGATTCTCTGCTGAAGACCTTAGATGCAGTTGTAGCTGAACTTGCAGAGGTATGTTTTTAAAATCCCCTTCTAACGATCAGTACACTTCATTTTTGTCTTAATACTTAATACTTGGAAATTATTTTTAAAATTTAAGATATACCTTGCCTTTGCAAAAGGATCCTAGTTTTCCGGTTCATTTATTCTTTCAGTTCTTTTACATCTACCTTTGGATTGCGTAAATCTGGGAAAAAATATTTTTCACAAACATAAAAGGAAATAGTTGCTCTCTTACAAATGAGGTACTGAGCTACTTGATCTCTTTTATCTTTCTAAATTACATTAGTTTCCCAGACTGGTTTCCTATATTGTCTTTTCTCATGGTGATAGAATGTGAATTTTTGCTGATGGCTTTTTATTTCTCCCTCCCCTTTTTCTACGTTGGAAATCACAACTGTTCTCTGTTTCAAGAAGTGTAATAGTGTTATGCTTCTTTGACCTTTACTATTAGAGGTGGCATGTTTGTTTTTGTAGGTTTGTGAGTAATTGCTCCCCTTTCTATTCCCCCACCGTGTTTTCTGGGGTTAGCCCTGTTTCATTGGAGGTGTAAAGCTGAATTGGAAGGAGCGTGTGTTCAGTTTTGTGAGAATGTGTTTGCTGTTCTTTCCAGCCTTCCCTTGAGTGCTGCTGTATTTAGATTTAGGCCAAAGTGGAGACAGCTTCTGTTTATCCTTTCTCAGTAAAATGATAGATTTGATTTTTATTGTTGATTATTATTAAAAGACAGAGAGAAAATGCATGTTGTCTTCAAGTCAGAAGACTGACTGAATATTATTCAGTACACTGAGTTCATTTAATGCACTTAGTAGTTGTACTTATTCTTCTGTTAAATATAGCAAGAACAACAAGCTGTGAGGTTACTTCTGATGCATATTTTAAATGTTTGTTTACATTGCAGGAAGACAGTTGTGACTTGAATGTGAAGCTTTATTTATCCACCTTATGTAAAATACTTCATTTTTATTTTCTGAAAGCATGCTTTTTCTTTTGCAGATGGGCACTAATACAGATATCTATTATAAAACATTCAGTGATCCTCTTTATCTTGCTCAGTTCAAAATGCTGAGAGACACCTTATATTACATGAAAGGTATAGTATATGTGTATTTTGTGTAATTTAGGATGTATTTTGAAATGTTTCCATTTCCTAGCACCATTCTAGGTGCTAGGGAAGTAAAGGAAAAAAACTTTGTGTGTGACTGAAATGATCAACAGATGGCATTTCAATTGTCTGATTACTAGTTTGCTATGAAGCTTATTTTTTATGTAGAGCATAAACTTCATGAAATAATTGCAATCATAACATGGCAATGAATTTTATTTCTGCTGACTTTCTGATACGGTGGAGATCCCTTTCTTCTATACTAGTGCTATCTCTTTTTATTTCTTTAGACCTTCCCAACTCATTTGTGAAGGAAATCCATGATTTTGTGCTAGAACAATTCAACAGCAGCCAATCAGAACTTCAGAAAATCCTTCATGATGTTGATCGACTGCACAATGAACTGAGTCCCCTAAAACTGCGCTGTCAGGCTAATGCTGCCTGTGTGGATCTCATGGTGTGGGCTGTGAAAGATGAGCAAGGTGGAAAATGCTCTCCTGTCTCTGGAATGTCTGTCTTCTTTATTTTATTTTTAACCTGTAGAAGTATTTATAAACTCTCTGATGTTGGAGAAATATGAAATAAATTTGAGCAGCATACTCTTTGTTTTTAGAATTCAAGAGTCAGACTTCCATCAATAAATCATTTAATTAGATGACCAGGTATTTAGACGTCTCTGTACATAATTAAAATTCAGATTAGCTCATTTAGAAGGGACATTATAATTGTTGCTGTTTATTTTTAGTTTGTTTTCAATTATTGCTTTTAGTGTCTTAAAAGTTTCTCAGTCCGACAACTGAAAATGTTTTTTCTTCATTGCTGTGGATATTGGGAAGCTCCTTCTAAATTTTTCTAGTTTTCTTTCTTGTTCTATAATTCTTACGCATTCTCTGAATGCATGTAGTTTTTTCTTTTTCTTTCAATCCTTGTAATACTTACTTTCTGTAAGATATGAAGTATGCTTAAAATCAACTTTAACTACTGTCATTCTTTCAGACATAGTGTTTGGGGGAGGCTAATTAGTGCAGATACTAAGATTCCTAAGCTTTTTATTTACAGAAAAAAAGTGCTAAGTATCTTTGAGGAATTGTAGTATGAGGAGAGTGATAAATTCTTTGTGTGTTTTAGACATTTCAATAAGCATTGGGTTGCGTGTGGCCTAGTAACAAGACTAACAAACTTATTGATTTCTGTTGGATTTTTGGTATTAAGGTGCAGAAAATCTGTGCATCAAGTTATCAGAGAAGCTGCAGTCGAAGACTTCCAGCAAAGTCATCATTGCTCATTTACCACTCCTAATTTGCTGTTTGCAGGTCTGTCCTTATTGTATTTTACTCTACAATACGAGTGAGTGAGAGTTGGGTTGGGGGGTGGGGTTACAAGTTGCTAGAAAGCGTTTTATATCTGCTGTTTGCGGTACTTTTCATTATGTCTTTCATTTAGACTTCAGAGGTCTGGTGTAGAAACTAGATCTGCAGCAGAGAAATGCATTCAAAATGTTCTTAGCTCTTCTTGATCTTGAAGAATAATCTTGAGTGTTTTTAATTGGTATTTTGTTCTGAATTGTTTAGTATTATAGTCTGTTATATAAACTGGGATGGGTGAATTATTATTTGTTTGTTTTGGGTTTTTTTGTTTTTTTGTTTTGTTTTTAGGGTCTAGGTCGTCTATGTGAGAGGTTCCCTGTTGTGGTTCATTCTGTCAACCCATCTTTGAGAGACTTCCTTGTGATACCTTCCCCAGTGCTTGTGAAACTTTACAAGTACCATAGCCAATATCACACAGGTAATTGGATGGGATGGGGAGGGAAAGGCTGTATTAGAAAAGATATGCTAGTTATTATTCTGCAGCTTTATGGCTTGTTGAGGCTTTTGCTTACTGAGGCTTTTAGATGTTCTGTGGTGATGCATCTGTAGGGGGAAAATGGAGATTAATTACTGATTTATTTATTTTTTTTGGAGATAGAAGGAATGCAGATTGGGATAGAAGTATATCTATCAGTTGCATTAACAGTATTTGTACAACTAATTTTTATCTTTTGAGCAGCCTCACTGTGCCTGCTTTGTTAAAACAGATAGGGCAAAAGTTCTTGAGACAAGACTGGGTGAGATCACCAGCTATTGTAGTGTGAATCTTCATTATTGAGCCCTGTATTATGTGTATCTTATGACAAACTTACTGGTGATGTCAGTTTATTTTATATGTAGCTTAAAGTAGAAATAAAGAGTTGCATTCCTGGTCAAGAAGAACAAGTGTGTTGAAATACTGTGTTATTGTGTAGGCTGTGCAGCATGTGCTGATAAGCAAAGAATGGTTACTTCCAGTTTGCAGGTTGAGTGTTACATTTGTATTAGCTTATGTAGCAGAAATACTAAGTCACAGCCTGAAGCAGTGATGGAGCCCCTGATGGAAAGGCAGGGCCAACCCAGAGGAGCTCAAGTGCATTAAGTGCTCGTGAGTGACTGGGAGGGGGTGGAGCCAGGATCCACCTCTTCCCAGACCTCATTTAAAGGTTGGCAGTGGAGGTGAGGGTATCTTGCTGGAGATCCCTGCCTACCTGAGGCCTTTGAAAGGTAAGCAGCTTTTTTTCTTTGTCTCTATGTCCACAGCTGCTGCACTTGGGCTTATCCTCACTTGCTGCAGCCTAGGACTTTGCCACCCTGCTATTATTGCTGTACTTTCCATTGCACTGTAGAGTTACAGCATGTAACCAAGATAAGGTGGATGAAAGAATGTGAACTTCATAAGGCAAATCATAACTGAGTGTGCAAACGTGTTGGCTGTACTTTGATACTTTTTGGTCACACAGTGAATCAGCATTTTTGTGTAGTAGGATGTGCTTACTTGCACACGCAAGTGAGCAAGTGTTGTGAATTGACTTCTTAATCCATAAAAATGCTAGCCTTTTCAGGTTTGTTTTCAGTGTTAATCTTGGAAAAAGTGGCTAGCAATATAGTGTTCCATTTTTGTTCTGTGACTTCAGATTGCCATGGAAAATATTGTTTTCCTGGTTTGACAACCATGTGGAGTCTTTCTACTCTAGACTTGAAAGACATGATAGTGGTATTAAAATGGTCAAGAAAACTTTTGCATAATGACCAACATGGAGTAGGTTTTTCTGTGCAGTGTTGGTGAAAGACAATGAGTAGATAGGATTCAACTCATAGGATTCAACAATGAGTAGAGTGGATTCAACGTGTTGGGAGAATATTTGATGGTGTGTTTGTTGTTTTTCAGTTGTAGTATCACATTACAATTTCCCAAAAGAAAGTGTACAATGTAAATTACTTGCTAATGCAAAAGTACTCTTGTAATGCAAAGGCAGAACAGATAAAATGAGGACTGAAGGTGACTAAATGTAGGAAAAACTAAATACAGTGATAGCTTGCCAAGGTAATGAACACAGTTTCAAATTTCTTCAGCTGAACTCTGACCTGTCAAGTAGCCTGTTTTACACTTGCCAGATGCAGCTCTGCCTGTATGCTAACATCTTGGGAGATGGGGGAAGGATGTTTTGGATGGTGCTGATTTCTGCACTGTGTTTGTAGTAGGTGCTAATGACATCAAGATTAGTGTAACCAATGAGCATTCGGAGTCCACTCTAAATGTAATGCCTGGCAAGAGAAGTCAGCCATCCATGTATGAACAGCTTCGTGACATTGCCATAGATAATATTTGCAGGTAAGAAGTGTGTGATAACAGAGGAAGCATACACCATTTGGAATGTATTTTCTCTTTCCCTAGCAGGAAAAGTACTGGGACCATTTAGAAGGCACTGCACAGTGCTATAAATAAGTGTTGCCTTTTTCTGTTATGAACTGTTTTCCTTTAGACAATCCCTTGGTTCTGCATGTGTCCTAAATTCAAAATGGTCACTTAGTTTCATTGTTTTGCTTCCCACATACGTGGTACTCAGGTTTTGATGCTCAGCCAGGTTTTTGTTTCCTCTAACGATTGTTATTCTCTTCTAGACAGCTTCACAGAGCTGTAGGGAAGACAAAAAGTTGGTAATCAGAGACAAGGACTTAAGGGTGCTAAGTAAATCTACGTGATTCTAAATCTATCTTTTACATGTTCCCGTCTTTGTTGCTGCATAAAGCAGTAGCAGAAGTTCCACCCATTTTTTTTTTTTATGTATCTGTAGTACTTCTAAACAGTTTGTTCTTAGTCTTTAGTATAGACTCTTCTTCCTTATTCCTGGTGTGCATGTGCAATTGTACAAACTGAAATACTTGGTTTTGTTGGTTGTTTTTCCTCTACCTGTTGTAGCATGTTCTCTATTCATTTTTATTTCAGGTGCTTGAAAGCTGGCTTGACTATAGATTCAGTGATTGTTGAAGCCTTTCTTGCCAGTTTGTCTAACCGTCTGTACATCTCACAAGAAAGTGATAAGTAAGCTGTTAGTTATAAAACCAGTTTTTCCTTCACTTAACCAGCCCGAAACTTATTCTAAGGCATAAGTACTGGCAGCATTATTTTAGAATTAAGTATCTGAGATGAGTGAGGGTAAGTCCTATAGTAGCTGGCCAAACCATCTTGTCTTAATGCTTTGCACGTCACATTTACCTCCTTACTCTATTGCTTCTAGAGCAGTTTACAAACAGATTCTTGCATAGTGCATTTATATGTTCTGGTTTCTGGTGTTTTTTGTTTTGTTTTTTTTAAACCTGGCATGTATGTCTTTAATGCTAAATGCTGAGAGTAGGTGGGTGTGTAAGGGGCAGCAGTAGAGTTTAACTTTTAGAGTTTAAAGCAGTAGACTTAAATTTAGTATACTAATTGTTTCTTACGTGGGATGTACCCTGCTTTGAGGACTTATTGATGCTGGACAACTACATGTGTGACTGGGTGGGGTTTTTTTGTTTGTTTGTCTTATAACAGGGAAGCTCATTTGATTCCTGACCACACAATTCGTGCTCTTGGGCACATTGCTGTGGCGTTGAGGGACACACCGAAAATGATGGAACCCATCCTACAGATCTTACAGCAGAAGTTCTGCCAACCACCTTCTAATCTTGATGTACTCATTATTGACCAGCTGGGCTGCTTGGTCATCACTGGAAATGTAAGGAAAGAACTGATGAAAAGAGTTCCAGTTTATAGTCTTTTTCCTTCGGTTTCCTTTAGAAAGTGCATCTGCAAGGATTGTTTTGAAAGGTTTTCTTAACTTACTTATGCGTGCTTGTGCAATCCTATTCTCGCTGACATCAGAAAACAAAAGCTAAATAATAATGTGTAAAACTTCTGTGCCTGTAAAGAATATTAGTCCCTACAGAAGATTATGAAAGTTTAGAAAATGAATTTCATGTTCTTAGAAGTTAAGTAATTTCTAAACTTGGTCTGCATCCCTGACAGGTGCACATTATCATATTTCATATCAGTGATTAGCTTTTGAAGTTTTGTAAGTCCATAAGTTTAAAGCAATTAAGTGAACATCCAAGCAGTGAAAAACATTAATGAAAACACTTCAACTGTGTGCTCTTTAGAAGCTAAAGCTATTGTTCAGGTTACAAGTAGGTGCTTGAAGAACTTTTGTAATGCTTAAAATGTACTTTACAGTGTCATTCATCATAGCAGAGGGGGGTAGTATTCAATAAGCTTTTATTAGTATTTTTTTTGTTTATTTTACAGCAATATATATATCAGGAGGTGTGGAATCTGTTTCAGCAAATCAGTGTTAAAGCAAGTTCAGTTGTTTACTCTGCCACAAAAGATTATAAGGATCATGGATACAGGTAAGACTTACTTGTGTCCCTTAAATGCATACTGATACTATGCGGAATATTGTTTTCCCTTTCCAGAAACACAGTCCTTTGCTGTTTTTTGTCTGTAGTCATATCTGCTACAAGACGGTCGTTTCTTCTTGGCAATGACAAAATCATAAACAACAACACATCATTCACAGACAAAGCTGACAAATAATTTTTTCATTTAAATAATGACTATACTAGTTTTATTAAAAGAATTATTGGTCAGCGTTACTAAGAAAGGACTGAAATTAGAGAAGTCTGTATTGAGGGGTTGCTTGTTCATAATTTCTTTTTTCTTTTTTTCTCAGACACTGTTCCTTAGCGGTCATTAATGCCCTAGCTAACATCGCTGCTAACATTCAAGGAGAGCACCTTGTGGATGAACTGCTGATGAACTTGCTGGAACTGTTTGTTCAACTTGGGCTAGAAGGAAAGAGGGCTAGTGAGAGAGCAAGTGAAAAAGGACCGGCACTGAAAGTAAGATAATTGATTGTGGGTTTTTTTTTTTTCACTTCTATGCAGTAAAACTGCATTTTTACATGCGCAGTTCGTAAAATTGCATATCTTTAAACCTAAGAATGTATTTTTGTCCTGGAACTAGAGCACAGATCTGGTATGTCTCCCAGACACCTGGCTGATCTGAATATTGTATCTAAGATAAAGCAGTGGTAATTCCTATTGTACAGCTGCTCCTCAGTTTGTCTGAGCCTTGGTATGACTATCTGAAGAGTTCAGTTGTCAGAGGTGGAACTCCAAAGAGAAACTGGGAACGCTGACCTCTGAATACCTCTTACTTACTGTGTCTCAAAATGCAGCAGAACTCTGCTCCTACTTCTAGCAGTGCCATATGATCATAGAAAGTCTCAGGTTGGAAGGGATCTCAGGAAATCACCTAGTCCAGCTTTTTGCTCAAAGTAGTCATCTGTGTCATTCTGGTTAATCCTTTATTACTGTTATGACTGGATGCATCTGAAACCTTTCAAGATCCATGTCGATGCAAGCCTCTCAGTCTAAGCTTTTGGTAACAAAGTGAGCCCTCTCTGGAAGGAAGCTAGAGACCTGGTCACAAGGGATATGGAGAAAGGCCTTTCATGGACCCCCACTACATCCTTATCTCCAAATTGGTGGGTGGACC
This sequence comes from Gallus gallus, assembly GCF_016699485.2. NCBI lineage: Eukaryota > Metazoa > Chordata > Aves > Galliformes > Phasianidae > Gallus > Gallus gallus. The sequence goes on from NC_052546.1 coordinate 129,552, forward strand.
AATCTTTATCAATGACATCAGTGATGAAATTGAGTGCACCCTCAACAGGTTTGCTGATTACATCAGGCTGAGTGGTGTGGTTGACACATTGGAAGGAAGGGATGCCATTCAGAGGGACCTCAACAAACTTGAAAGCTGGGCCCGGGTAAATCTGATGAGATTCAACACAGCAAAGTGCAAGGTTTTGCACTTGGGCTGGAGGAATCCCAGGCATATATATAGACTGGAAGGGGCAGTCTCTGGGAGTAACTCTGCAGAGAAGGACCTGGGGGTCCTGGTGGATGAAAAACGTAACATGAGCCAGCAGTGTGCTCTTGCAGCTTGGAAAGCAACTGGTATCCTGAGCTCCATCAGAAGAAGGGTGGCCATCAGGGACAGGGAGGGGATTGTCCTTCTCTACTCTGCCCTCATGAGGCCCCATCTGGAGTACTGTGTCCAGGTCTGGGGCCCCCAGAACAAGAAAGACAGGGAGCTGTTGGAGGGGGTCCAGAGGAGGGCCACAAAGATTATTAGAGGGCTGGAGCACCTCCCATACAAAGATAGGCTGAGGGAGCTCGGCTCGTTCAGCCTGGAGAAGGCTGCGGGGTGACTTCATTGCAGCCTTTTAGTACCTAAAGGGAACCTATAACCAGGAGAGGAGTCAGCTCTTTGAAAGGGTAGATAATAGCAGGACATACTGAAGGAGGTAAGATTTAGGTTGGATATCAGGGGGACGTTCTTTACTATGAGAGTGGTGAGGTGCTGGAACAGGCTACTTAGGTTGTGGATGCCCCATTTCTGGGAGTGTTGGATGGGGCCCTGGGCAGCCTGATCTAGTATTAAATGTGGAATTTGGTGGCCCTGCCTGCAGTGGGGGGGGAGGGGGGGGGGGGTTGGAGCTTGGTTGTCCCTTCCAATCCAAGCCATTCTATGATTATATGAAAGTTGAGGTGCTCAATGACATCTTCGCCTCAGTCTTTACTGACAGAGGCTCTAGCCATGCTGCCCAAGCTGCAGAAAGCAAAGGTAAGAGCTGGGAGAAGGAAGTTATGCCTGCTGTAAGTGAAGATCAGGTTCGAGACAATCTAAAGAACCTGAAGGTGCACAAGTCTATGGAACTCAATCAGATCCATCCATGGATTCTCATGGAAGTGGTGGATGAAGTTGCCAAGCCCCTCTCCATCATATTTGAATGGTCTTGGCTGTCTGAAGTTCCCGCTGATTGGAAAAGGGGAAACATAACCCCCCATTTTCAAGAAGGGAAAAAAGGAAGATCTAGGGAGCTAGAGGCCAGTCAGTCTCCTGAAGGCCCTACTAAGGCACATGGAAAATAAAGATGAGGTGATTGGTGGTTAACCAATATGGCTTCACCGAGGACAAGTTATGCCTAACAAAGTTGGCAAATGACACCAAGCTGAGTGGTGCAGTCTACTCTCTAGAGGGAAGGAATGTCATCCAGAGGGACCTGGATAGGCTTCAGAGGTGGGCCTGTGCCAACCTCATGAAGTTTGACAAGGCCAAGTGCAAGGTTCTGCTTCTGGGTTGGGGTAATCCCAAGCGGATACAAGTTGGGCAGAGAATGGCTTGAGAGCAGTCTTGAGGAGGTAGATTTTGGGGGTGTCAGTTGATGAAAGACAACATGAGCTGGAAATGTGTGCTTGCAGCCCAGAAGGCCAACTATATTCTGGTTTGCATTAAGAGATGTCTGGTCAGCATGTCAAGGGAGGTGATTCTGCCCCTCTTCTCTGCTCTTGTGAGACCCCACCCCTCCGCTTCTGGAGCTCCCAGCACAAGAAGGGTATTGAGCTGTTGGAGCAGGTCCAGAGGAGGGCCACGAAGATGATCAGAGGGCTGAAACACCTCACCTACAAGGGCATGCTGAGGGAGCTGGGGCTATTCAGCCTGGAGAAGAAAAGGCTCTGAGGAGACCTTACAGTGGCCTTCCAGTTCCTGAAGGGGCCCTGAAGGAAAGCTGGGGAGGGACTTCTTATAAGGGCATACATCGACAAGATGAGGGGAAATGGCTTTAAGCTGGAAGAGGGGGGACTTAGGCTAGATATTAGGATGAAATTCTTTACTGTAAGGGTGGTGAGACACTGGAACAAGTTGCCCGGAGAGGCTGAGGATTCCCCCTCCCCAGAGGTGTTCAAGACCAGGCTGGATGGGGCATTGTGCAACCCCCATACATTAGGGGTTTGGAACTAGATGTTCTTAAAGGTCCCTTCAAACCCAAACTATTCTATGATTCATTTTGTGATTCATTCTGTGATTTAACATGGGCATTTTTCTTGTGGTTGTTGGATATCAGAAAAGAGGTTATATCGATTAATATTTTCCACCTTAAGGCAAAGTATCTAATTCTGAAGTTTAAAAGACTGTTCTGGAAGGGAACAAGAGGCTTTTCTTCAAGAGGCTGCAAGAGGAGGCTGCCTGAAGAATCTTGTTGAAAAGCTTCTGGCTCTCTGTCCACTGTTGTGGATTTCAAAGGTGTTCTCTTGGCCACCTTACACACATCCAGCTGAAAGGTTTGGTTTGTAATTGGCAATGTATGTTTTCATGTGCATAGGCGGTAGGAGTGCATGATGCTTGAAATGTCATCTAGCAAGTATTAGAAATATTTTTGCAGAGGTTTTTGATGATTCCTTCTTCTTTCTCAGGCTTCCAGTAGCGCAGGGAATCTTGGTGTCCTTATTCCTGTTATTGCTGTGGTAAGTACCCAGTTGAGTAATTGAATAGTTTTTCTCACTTATATCAAGTATCACTACTATTGCAAAGTCAAATGGTTTGATTAACAGCTAGTGAACTAGTGTACAAGTAAGCATCCAGTATGCAGTAGTATAGTTAATAATTTAACTGTGAATCACAAAATATCACTAAACATGAATTTAGAGAGTTCTGTGGGCTAAATAGTACCACTAAATAATACCATGTTATACTCTGTATAATGTATGGCGTGCAGTGTAATAAACAGCACTTACCCAAAGAAAAAGTGCCTAGAGAAAAAGTGAAGACCAAAAGTTAAAAATAAAGTTTGGCAGTGCAGCAAATTCTGCTTCTTTAAAAAAAAAAAAAAAAAAGAGGATGTAGGAGAGGAAGTGTTATCAATTATCCTGTGTATCCTGAAACTAGAAACTAGAATTGGCTATCATGCTGATAGCATTTTAGGATTCTGGTGGCCATTCCAGGTTCACATCTTCTGTTTATCTGCTTTTCGTTATTATTTTTTTTTTTAAAGTGAAGTGTAACTTCTAATCCATCCAAAAATTGGTGTGTGACCTTAATAGACTCCCAATAAAAAGCTTATTATGTCCGAGCTGGGTTCCCAAGTCAGGAGGACTAGTCAACTCACTGTAGTTTCTACAGGACTTTTAGATGTAAAAGATCCAGACAAGTTTATTGGAAGACAAAAAGCATCAGGTCACTTTCTCCCTCATGGAGTTGAATTTTTCTTTCGGTTTTTTTTTTCTTTTTTTTGCACAGCTAGTGGGATAGAAGAGGAAAATGTATTACATACATGCAGTAAGCATGCCTATCTGTAATTTGCTAATACTGTACATCTGTTAACAAGAAAAAAAAATAATGCTTTTCATATTCTGCACTCACATTGCTTACTGAACATTTTCCAGGACGAGAGCCCTAAATTAACACTGATGACATAGAACCTTCCTCCATCTCTTCCATCAGTTTCCAACATAACCAAATCCTAGATTTGCAGAAATGTATTTATAAATGACTTGGATTACTATTCAATATCTGCTTAGTTTTTGAATGAAGTAGCAGATCTTGTGTTGAGATGTATAATCTAGTGGGTAGTATTTTTGACTTATCACTTAAGCGAATGGTAGTGTCATCGCTGATGAGGGTGCAAGATCATTCCTTACATAATGGAGACAAAAAAAGAAAGATTAGTGTTTGTTAGAGACTTAATGTAAAAGTTATGGAAATAGTTTTGTTTCAGATTTTTATTGATGTATTTTTTTCTGAATAGCCAGTGAAAACTGCATTTTTCTTAACTAATGTGACCTTTAAATAGAGTCAATGCCAGAATCTGTAGCAAGAGTTAATGGTTACATTATGGTTGTTGAAGCAAATATTTGACTTTCTTGCACAATGTATGAAGAGCGTGAGTTTTGAGCAGTAGCTGATTTGCTTTTATGCTTGACCTCTTCCCCTTGAATAATTCTGGTTACTTAGGTTGCAAAGACAAAAGGAAAAAAATCAGATCCTCCAGCTCATTTAATCTGTGATAGACTGGTTATATTTGGGATGTGAATATTTAATATTTTGAATATAGATAAAGATGAAATGTTTACATGAATTATAACGGTTTGTATAGTAAAACTTCAGTACTAAAAATCGTGTTCCCTGTGTTGACTTTTGAGTAAGCACAGTGTAAGCTAGAAATAGAAACATCTGGGTTTTTTGTTTGATGTTAGTTTCTTTGGCTATTCTGTTAAAAATGACTTTATGTATGAGGAAAATAATGGTAGTAGATGAAAAATTACAAATGTCAGCAATGTGCAATCAGTGAGTTTAATATTGAAAAATACCTTCTAAAGAGTTGCCTTACTTCTTAAGCTGTTTAAAGTGTTGGTTTATGGCTTTTTTTGTAGCTTTTTGTATTTTTGTTAACGTGAGGGAAATTTATAATACAAATATACTTAGATTTATAGAATATTTGATTTTGGATATAACCTAAAAAATCACTGATTTGAGAGACGTGTTTTAGAAGTCAAGATGCAAAGGAAGGTGAAAGACATGGGCATGTTCAGAGGCTTTAATAACTTGTATGTAAGGTGTAGCTCTGTTTCTGATACCAGGTTGGTGGTGATTTGCCTGTACTCCGTAGAATATTTTCACTTTTTCAGATATGAAGCAAGCTTGTTTGCAGTCTTAGTGCATGATTTGAAAAGTTTTGTCTGTTGAGTTAAGCATGGAGAGTGCATTTGAATTGTAAACAAACATTGTCATTGCTATAAATCAATTTTTGTAGAGAGAATTAGGTGACATTTAGCTGATCAAAAGAGCGTTTTGCTAGCTGCTCACAATACATAAGGTATTCTAAGGAATTACCTGCTTGGCCTAATTCTGAAATTGCTTCTATGGGTAGAGATCAGAGAACTGTGTTGAAACCAACAAAGTCAGACTGGGGAAAGGTAGTGGATCCATTAGGATTTCATTACACCAAGACTTTGTCTCCTCTTTGTTCTGCTGATCCGTTAAGTTCATGGTTGGTAGCATGGTCTGCTGAATGTTAAATGGTACAAGCAAAAGCAAGAATGCTGGCACCTACTGTTATTAGAGTATGTAGAAGTATCCAGGAGAGGCATAGATTTCTAATGCCAGTCAGGTACCTAGGATTTTCTTATTCCTATTTACTATGAAAAGGTACTCCAGCAAAAAAAAAAAAAAAAATAGATCTGAACTTCAAGAATCCAGATAGTCTTCATATTTTATTGATTACATTTTACAGAGTGAAGTAAAACACAGAGTAAGTTACTTTGAGATATTTCTTAATATACTTGTATTGATACATTGCACTAGCCACTGCAGTCAAATCATCTGCTATTGAGTCCATTCACGTATAAGTATTTATAGATACTGTATATTTTTTATACCAGTGGCTTTTGTATTAACTAATATGACAAGAAAATTGCCTTTTGTGATACTTCTGTGATATATTAATGCGTAATTATACAACCTGCGTATGAAAGCATGTCGGTGGTGTTCTCTGCTTTAAGGCTTGGCAGGGTTGACAACTCTACCCATGAACAGAAGGCAATTGGTACGATGTTCATAGATCAGAAACAAAAAGGGGCGGTCGACAATAAAGCGAATCTGAGTAGAAAGAGGCATGAATCCAACGTTGGTTATTGCTCCAGCTTCTGTGCCTTCCTCATTCACAGTTATTGTGCCTTGATGATTGAACTGTGGAAAAATAACATAAAATAAAGAAGGATCTCAGTATACACAAATGATGTGCTCATAGCCTTCTCTCTCCCAGCAAAGCAGTGTCCTGCATGTGGCTGCCTTTTAACACTCTTGCTGGTAGCACCTGTGGGGCAGCAATCATTTGGGCTTGGCTTCTGAGTAGCCCTGTTGCTGACTGTCTGATCAACCGGACATCTAATTGATCAACTTGACATCCAATTAAATGTATTTCTCTTAAAAAAAAAAAAAAAAAAAAAAGATAAAAAAGGCAAGGACATATAGAGAAACCCACAACCCCCCTATATCTTCCAAGAAAGTCTATATAAAATAATATTTTAGATTATTAAACTGTGAATTATTATTATGGTACTTTGTTTTCAGATGATATCGCTTAGTCAGAAAGGAGGTGAAGACAAGGAGAGGTATAAATACTCTGTCAATGGAGACTTTCTCTTCCGATACACCACAGTAGTTGCCTTTTTCACTGAATAGTTCTTCTATTCCCATGGATCTCAGAAAACCAATCAAGTTGTAGTTTTTCTCCAGCTTAAATTTAGGCAGAACTACTTCTCTGGTTCTAGTAAAAATAAAAATGAAAAACAAAAAAAAAATTGTTGAGAAGATGCATATTTGCGTAATTTCTTTGCTATGTATTTGTTTTAAAAAGTAGGGCACAATTAATACAAGAACTTGTACCATGCTTTTACAAATTAGGCATTATTATTTTTTAAGCTGTGTTCTTTAAAAATTAATTAACATACTGTTAGTTTGTTGGCATAACACAATGCTTTGCTTTGGTTGTGCACATAGTATATAGGGTCTGGGCATTTCAATGTGTGATTGGTAATGCTTATAATGAACTGAAATTTTCTGGGGTTCTAAGCTAGCGATTTGTCACTTCTGTATAAGTTGTAATAAGCTTAAGTTGAATGCTTTAAGTCAAAATATGTTTTCTTCTATGCTGCCGACTTTCCCTTGCCAGTATGACCAGGAAAGTATATTAAGACTTTAACAAAATGTATTTTTCAGCAGATACCTGTTCGTCATGCTCTTCTGCCATTTTTCCACCACCTGAGGGGTTATTTGCTTTTCTAGGGCTTTCATGCCAGAGAGCTTGTGTGGAAGTACAATCAGCATGCTGATGTTCCCCACAAATGGAAGCTGGATCACGCCACAGTCCAGCTCTGGATCTGCAGCAGCTAGGAAGTTCCCTTTAGTCTGCATCATAGGAACCTTTATTGTTTGCTTTTCATTCAGTCGAAAACTTCTCTTGGTTGTCATTTCCACTGGAAACTTATTCTCCCACGTTCCTGGTAATACAGAAGACAGATAAATTAAAAAAAAAAAAAAAAAAGAAAGAAAGAAAATATCCTTATTTAAAAAAACACTCCCAGAGTAAAAGTATATGTTATACTTTATTCATATAAATTTGAACTTGCTATAGGTGAATGTTAATTTTACTTAAGCCAGAATGAGAGCATAGGTTTTAAAGCAACTTTAAAATTTGTCTTTATTTCCAGCTTAAAATTCATCTGATCTTAATGTTCTGAATTACAGAGGTAATGCAAACTGGGTATGTGAAAGGGCTCTGTGTGCCCCTTTTTTCTATAAGGAATCTAGAAATTAGAAAATATAAACTGATGCAAACCACTTGATAGAGCTTTCACCTAACAGTACGGCTGTATTTTTTTTTTTTGAGATCTGATACTTGAATCCAGTTCTGAAGTAGACTGCATCAGGCATGTTATTGATGCATCAAGCTATGTAACAGCTGTTTTCATTTCGCATAATATTTCAAAGATATTATCCTGAAGGCATTATTTTGACTTAATTAGTCCAAGCCAATGAATGTACCATGTTAAGACTTTCTGAACAGTTTGGGTGTTTACTAGTTAATTGTATGATCCAGTTTGATTTGATTTCAGCATGCTTGTTGGTCATCTAATTTATTCTCAAAGAATGCAGTTCAACACACGTTGCAGCTGAGAAAACATAATTGATACCCTGATGGTGAACAAAAGAAAAACTAAGAAACAAAACCAAGCAGACACACAAAGCCAGTGCTTTTTTAGCAGTGCTGCTTTATTATCCTTAGAGCTGTAGCTCTGTGAGAAACGTTCTTAATAGGCAGAGAAAACTAGAATTTCGTAGTGGAGATAGGGCTACTGGTACTTCCTGTTGAAGTTTTAGATTTTAGGTTGCCATTGGCAAGCAAATATATGGGGAGTATGACTGCAACCATGTGGATAGTCTACAAACTTAACTTTAATCTAATCTTTCGAAGTAGGGGTAAATGATTCTGAGCCCCTTAATTTGACTTTTAAATTGTCTGTGTGGTAACAAAAAACCTTGAGTCAGACTTCCATTCTGATGTTTTCTTGATGTGTTAGGAGCAGTCAAAGTGAGACTGTAGTTATTCTGAAGAGAGGGGAATATAAAATGGATTACGCTATTCCCAAATAAATTGCCTTAGTTGTCAGGAGAAAGCACCATCTGGATTTCTTCAGGCAGCAGAATTCACAGGAATTGGACTCATGCTAGGTAATGATTGCAAGCCATCATGGGCTGTGGGAGCTTCAGCAGCTCTGTTGCCTCCTAAGGGATGGGAGCAGAAAACTTTCTCATGGATTCACACTGACGAGTACATTTGTCTTGGTGTAAAGTACTGTTTCTCTAACAAGAAGCATGTGGTCTGGGTTTAGCAGAAACCAGGTTGCACTGTGCTGACTTTCTTGACTGTTTAAAATCCTCCCAGGATGATGTTTTGGATTCCATCTGGGTGGTAGAACCAATCAGTTGTCTTCACTAATAGGCTTTTTTTCTTGTATTCGTGACTAAATTATCAGAGAAGCAATTTTGAACCTGTTAAAATCTTTCAGTCATCAAAAGCTGCTGTGGTCTACCATGGCTAAAATAACTGGCTTCTACTTGATAGGAGGAGTGGAGAATAGGTCTCACATGTATGCTGGATGCCTACCCAAGATAAAACTTTTTTTTCTTACCAAGACTGAATAGCTTCCAATTAATTCTTGATGGATTTTGCATAGGAGAAACTTAAGACTTCTTGGTATCTGGAGCTGTACCATTGCTCAATGACTCTTGTACTGAGCCTCTCTGTATACATGAGAATACTCAAAGGTTTCTTGGTTTTAAGGGCAAAACACAGCTTGTCTGCAGTGACACAAATGGTGTAAATGTTGTAATTTGAAACATGGACAAAAGGTAGTATTTCTCAAAGGACTACTAAACACAGTGGGTACACAAGGAGCAGAACCTGCTTTTGAAAAGTTACTTCACTTGAAATGGAATTACCAGGAGAATGTTACTGTAAGATAAAGGAATGATGCATCTCAATATGGAATTGATCGTTTTTGGTTTTATGGGTTAGAAATTACAATCTTCAGCAGGAGATGCAGTGGTAATTCATACTAACAGGACTCCCCAGAAGAAAAGAAAAAAACAGAAGTCTTTTTGATATTGATGGCTCAAGAGTTCCAATGTTAAAGCTATTTAATTTTTATTGGTGTCTTTGTTTTTTTGAGACAGTGCAAGCACTTAATGATTTCAGAGTATGTATTTTAAAACAGAAGATATTTAAAATACAGCCACATCATGAAAAACAATGCATCTGTTTCACGTTGTGTAGTGCTTTTTTTTTTTGTTTGTTTTCTGGGTAGTCTAATGGATAGTGAATTCAAACCTTCATTATGAAAAAACATTATCATCAGATATGTATTGAAGGATACAAATATTTTGATTTTGGATGGTACTTTGAAATAGGGGATTATTTGAATCTTACGCTCATTGAAAACTAGATTTTTTTAAAGAGAAAAACAACATTATTCAAGGAAATAATGCCTTGCAAGACAGTGAAAAAGGTACGTTGTGTAAAGCTGAAGGAACACTGTTGAAAAATCAAATGCTGGCAATGTAGTTTGAAGAGAGACCTTAAGTATGTGTTTTCAGGAAGCAGGGTCATAATGCGAAAAAGGAAACTCCTTTATGGAAAGCAGTATGTTGTACTCAAAAGCTTTGCTCTCCATTTGTGGTAATCTCTCTTTCCCTCCTGATGCATTACTTTACTTTTATCTGATTTCATCTTACACAGTCAGTAACAGGTTTTGACTTTTTCCTCAGTTCCTCTTTTGCTTGCACCTACTGTCTTTTTTTGCTCATTTAATATTGTTGTAAATAATTGTTGTAAAAATTGTGAACTTTCAACCTGAGGCAAATAGCCAAAGTTGAAAATCTCACCAGGGACAATAAACTGAAGTGTGAAGAAATTGAAAATAAGAATTCATATTAAGAGGATATTGTGTATATATATTTATTTCTAATTGTTCAGTCTATAGTGAAGCATATAGGAGCTCATAGCAGCAGACAGGCCATGCTGAATTTCTGAAACACTCCAAGTAGTGAATGTGGTTTTTTTGTTTTTTTTTTTTTTAATTTTAGGGGAATGTTTTGATTATTGTCTTCAGCCCTCTGGATAGACTCATTGACAAGGATCGCATACTGATCACATAAAAACATGTACTTTAAGCTAGAAGGTCCTTATAGTCGTTCCTTTGAATCCTTAATACTTTAGGAACGTTAAACACTTTAACTGAAATCAACCTCTGCGCTCTCAGTGAAGCCAATAACCTGAAGTAGGCCTGAATCTGACTAGTAGCTTGCACATAAAGTACTTCCTCACCACCCAAGACTTCTACAGAGTCCATGCCTTCTGAGGCTACTTAGCATTCATATGTTGTTTTTTAGTCTCACTTTTAGACTATAAGCATTTGTCTATAACAAGTTCTTGCTGTCCTACTACAATATGCACTAATTTCAGGGCATAACTCTGTGCTACAGAAACATGCAAACTAAGAGGTTAATAGTAGTGTTCGTGATGAGAGAATCAGTTGTCTATTTTGAGCTATAGAATCTGTTTAAGTTTAGTCTGGGATTACTTACCTTTGAAGTAAAGGCAGTTAAGAATCATCATAAGCGTTGTGGGGTTTACATTCACAAGAGCTTCCTTTATTAATCCTTTGGTCAGCTTCAAGATGCGTTCATTGGTTTTGGTTATGAAGTTAGGATCTGAGAAATCAGCTGGTTGGGCATCAGCGAAGTAGTATGTTTTCATATTGTTTCTGAAATCATTCAGAATAGAAAAGTCCTTACGAATATAAAGATCGTTGACAGACCTCAGAGTATAACCAAAATTGCGCCTGAAGAGCCGATGAGTGAGTTTCCGAAAGAGGTTATGAACAGTCATAAGCTCATATTTCGCGCTGGCATTAATGAAGTCTTCAAAGCCAAGAACAGATAATACTTCCTGCTGAGTTTGACCCTTCAGACCCAGGGAAATCATAGCCATTGCAGTGGAAATACCAACAGGAGCCATGAGAATATTGTCTGAGGAGTTGGCTTTGTCCGCTACACTCCGATAAAGATTGAAGCCAAAGTTTGCATTGAGGATATTAAGACGCTGGATTCTGGTTTTGCCTTGGAAAAGTTCCAGAATATTTCCTTGCTGAATTTCAGAAACTATGTGTGGAGCAGCATCGATAATGTCACTGTAGTCGTCTTCACCCAATATCTTGTCAAGATCTAGATAGTCCTCTTCCTCCTCCTCTTCAGGAATCAAGTCATTGGTGATAGTGTTTTCTCTGTGGAACTCGAGTGGTAGGTCTGGCATATTGTAGGTTCCATTTTCGTGTGTATGTGCATCTTTGAGGCTTTCAAAATGGTCACTGAAGTCCTTGATTCCACAGAATGTGGAGGTTATGATGACAGCCAAGGCAAGCAAAGGAAATAGGAACTTCATTCTGAAAACTTGGAAGACAAGGAAGTTGAAAGAAAGAGGGTAATTGAATTTTAATTGTCTGTTCCATAATTTTAGGCCTTCAATGGATTCTGTCAGACCACAAAGTCTGTAGTTACTTTATTCAACAGCATTTATCTGTCTTAGGTAGATAGATAAATTTGTTTTACTGGTAACCATTTTTGCTTACATAATGTCTCCATCCTGCTAGATAATTGGTTGAACTCTTCCTGCTTAAGTAGCGGTTATTGACATATTTCAGTGATAGTAAATTAATTACCTGAAATACACTGATCTATTTTATGTGTAAAATACAGTTGCTTAAAATGTTTACTGTGTTACTAAAAATACAAGTTGAAGAGAAGTTGAAAGATCTCAGCTTTGTAGGAGGAGGGACTGGAGATCCACTGAAGGAGGTCACTGGAAGGCTGAGATGCATTGAAGAATTTGAAGAATAGACATTAGGAAGCTAGAGCAAAAAAAAAAGATGAAAAGAATTTGGGAGAATTTTTGGAACAGTAAAGCTGAACTTTGATGGAATAGAGGAGGTTTGGGCTGTAGTAACAAACTTAGACATTTATCTGCACTGCATGCTGGTAGTGGGGCTGCAGTGTGTGAAGTGTTTAAATGTTCATGCTGGCCTGCTTGTTGTTTTGTGTGTTGCTCCATGGGCGTGCTCACTTTTTACAACCGTGGTACACCTATCTGCCTCTTCTGTTTGGATTCTTGAATCTGCTTCTTATTTAGTTGTATTTAGTTTCAATTTACTTTTATACAGCACTGCACAATATGTAGTGTTTTCTTCATGATGTGAAGTCCTATAAGTTCCTGTTTGTAACTTCCTCCAGTCCTAGTGTTATCCTGATGATAGATTTCTAACTTCACTTCTTACTGTATCTGTGTCTATATTTAAGCAGAATCTGCTATTTTTTTTTTTTTTTCCCAAGAAGGAGCTTGGTCTCTTCTTTGTCTCTTGAGCAGTGCACTGCTGACTTTTTTTTTTTGTCATGACTTCAAAATCAAGAACTAATATTAGATACATAATTTGAAGTTAATCCATCAGCCTTACTCATCTGACAAGAAGTAGGTCTGAGAGACTTTTCACCATCATTCTGACTTGCAGTAATTACAGTAATCTTAAAAAGTTATGAAAAAGTTTAAATTCTTCCTGCAGTAGTCAAAGACCAATACACGAACATTCAATAACTCTGTCAGGTGACACTGTAAAATGGGTGTCTGAATGCCAGGGTCTTGATTTTTTTACAATGCTTCTTTAGGAAGTTATTTGGTGACTTTATAAAATCAATTTCAATTCATAGCATTTGCTTTGATCAAAGAAAAAAAAAAAACAAAGATTTTATAATGTAGGAAAAAATGCTGAATATGGTGAAAGTAAAATTTTACTAAGAGGTTGATTAAAATGTTTTGCAAATTGGCAAATAGACCAAGGAGCTGTAGAAGTAAAATACATAGATGCACAAATTTGTAAACCATTGCTCACAGCGCTTTTCAAGCTTGTAACAGGACTTAAGTAACTAAGCTAAGACTTAATTTTCTGAACTCTCCCCTCAAAGTAATTAGCTTGAAATTTTAAAACAGGGTGATTATCCCATATAAAAAATGAATTGTTTTTACAATGATGAAGGATCACTTGAAGGTGCATTTTGAAGGATTTGCATTCTGATTAAAGGACTTGAATTAGGAGTACTCATTTCTTCATAAATTCATCTTTCTTTCTTTTTTTATTTCCCCCACCCCAGAAGAGAAAAGGATGATTTTTTTATCTCTCTGCTACCATTCTCTATCCAGTAACACGGAAAAGTGTTTTCAGCTTTTGCTGTATAAGAATTTGCTGTCAGTAGTTCCCAACTTTACATTCTCATCTTCGCTAAAGTTTAATCAATGCTCATCTCCACCTACACGAAGCATTCCTCTACTCTGCAATATATGTTCATTTGTGTCAGATCTACCTAAAATAACAGATGTGAATGAGGCTTACCTTTAAGTCACTGTATGGAAAAGATGTGTTGAATAGCTCAAGTGAGGGGAATGGCAAGTTTTAAATCTGAACTTTGATGCTAGTTTTTTTTGTATATCTCCCAAAGTAAACATTCTCTAAACCAAACACTGCTAAACTTACTTCGTCAGCCAAAATCCCTCCCTTGCCTAGTGATCTCTGCTGGATTGCTTGGTTTGTTGTTTGTTAAACTACTTTTATGGCTTTGCAGGTACTTGCTCACATTTGAGGAAAATCTTTGAGCAAAAGTTGGTGTGTTCGTAAAGCTTCATAGTCAAGCACGCATATAAACTTGGCTATTTTAAGACTAGCAGAAACCATGTCACTGCTGTTTTGTGCTGAGATGAGGTTATGTTATTATTTGTATGTTACCTCAAATGTGGTTGAGGCTACTGGGCCTGTGAGGCTACTGGGCCTGTGAGGCTACTTCTGTCAGTGTGCCACTGGTGCAGGCATTTGCTGTCAACTCAGCATTGCTGGTCACCAGCTAGGACTCAGGTTAATTGTACTGCAATATAGGAATTTTTAGTTGTTTTAATGGCAGACTGCCTTATGATCTATAAATATGTCCAAAGTTAGCTTTATGTAAGGTTTTACTGAAGTACTGTGTGTTTTCATACCACAATGGAATTATTTTAGTTAGAAAAAAATCTCTTCAGGTTAGAGTAGATAGACTTCTTATAATGAAGTCTACAGTAATAATATCTGGTCATATTAGGTAAACCTCATAGTTTAGTGAAGCTTTCCTTTAATTTTTTTTAACGTTGTCTGTGCTGCTAACAATTTTAGGGTAAAAGACTGTCAGGTTTTCTATGTACATTTACATTCTATGTACATGTACAAGCTGTCTGTGAAAAGGCTGTCAGACAACTTGAATAGATGTGTTAGAAATGATGTTCGTTTACATGCCTGTTTAGATAGTAAATTCTCCAGGACTGATGTCATTATGTGCGTGGGTGAAAACCGTAAAACATCCCCAACTGGAGCCTCAGTGTATTTCCACAAATCCAATAAACAATAGCAACCAGAAGTATGTTTGACTAATATTTTGATTTTTAGTTCCTCTCTGATACAACAAAGCTTCACGATGCTGTCTTTAGCTCACAGTTTAAAGGACTTTATGGTCTCTTCCTCTCTATGGGTGATGTATACTAATGTAAGGTATTCCCTTCGGGTTACTGTATCAGTATGGTGGTATTCCTGTGTGGAAACCATGGAAATTTAGTTTCGGCATCTTGAATTTATGCTGTTATAAAAATATATAGTTTTTCTTCAAAATAATGTTAGTAATATTGTATTAGTTTCTTCAGGTGACAAAATGTATTACCTCTGTAAATCATAGTAGATGAAAGTACAGAAGTTGATTCCTTCACATGGAATTAGGTTATTGCGATTGCCACCATTTTCTGATTTTATTTTTCTCTGTTAGCTCACTAGACGCTTGCCACCCATCAAGGAAGCCAAGCCGAGATTGCAAAAGCTGTTCCGTGACTTCTGGTTGTATTCAGTGCTCATGGGATTTGCTGTGGAAGGATCAGGTGGTGTAAATTTGAAAAGAAAAACATTGCTGCTCATATTTAAACTTCTGATAAGCAGATGGAAACTGTTCTGTTTTGCTATGAGATTCAGTACTTTACAACTTATCCTCAAACTTAATATAGCAATTATCTGTAACTTAATTATTAATTTTGATCGCCAAGTTCCTGAAATGGAAAATCAGATGCATGGGGTACAAAGGGAAAAGTAGTAGAAACTTATTATCTATTTAGAAGTTTCACTTGGAATCACTTAAACGTGTGTGTTATATTTGGAACATAGACCATTGTGTTTGTGAAGAACATGAAAAATTTGTTCAAGGAAGTAGTGCAGAGTTGGATAATGCTGATTAACCTTGGGAGTCTTAATATTGTTTTTCTCTCTTGCTCCACTTTTCTCTTCATATTTGTGTTCCAGGTCTCTGGCCAGAGGAATGGTATGAGGGTGTATGTGAAATTGCCACCAAGTCTCCCTTACTCACATTTCCTAGCAAAGAACCACTCAGATCTGTTCTTCAGTACAATTCTGCCATGAAGAATGATACTGTGACTTCTGTAAGAATTGGTTTCTTCTACTGCCTCCTTTCTTAATGTCTATCAACTGTTAAGTGATTTAGTAACCAAGAATAACCATTTCAAAGGCAGAATATGAATTTAACCTGCATTCTCTTAGCAAAAATAGCTTTTTTTGCACAGCTCTTTTGACAGCAGTATATAGAAATGTTTTAGATTGTTTTACTGTGTGTTAATATAGATTTTTAGGCTGGCAGCTGTACTATTTTGATCAGCTGTAGAAACCAAGTCTTCATGGAGATGGAAGCCTTTTAATAGTCTCATCCATTCTACATCAGACAGAGGCAAAACCTTAACTGTAGAGAGGAAAAAAAAAAGCTTTGGAAGAAAACAACATATTCATTCTTTGTCCTTGTTCCAAGAAATGTATTTTAGTTGAACTTTATCTTTTATTGTCCTGCATAGTACTAGTATACTCCCTCTGGTGTTGGCAGGATGGATGTTTACATGAAGGCTATTTATAGTAGCAGTGTATGGTGAATTCAATTGCAGCATATAAGATGTCTATGGCTCCCAAATAATACAGAAGTCTGTGTGTGCCTATGTATGGCAAATAGGTATACAGGTATTGGACCAGAAAGGTTATCGCATTACAAAGGAGTAATGAAATAAAGAGCTTACCCATGTCCAGGGCTCATAGAAGGGCTCCAAGAGGAGTGATCTCCAGATAGAGATCCTTCCTCCTTCGGAGTCAGCCCTTAAATGGGGTCTAGGAGGGGTACAGCCAGGCTCCACCCCTTCCGGTCACTCAGGTGAAATTGCGTTCACCTGTGCCCCTGTGGCTGACTCAATTCTCATCTCAGGTGGTCAATCAGAGGTTCAGGCCGTGATTCAACTGTTTCCCTACAGCCTAGTTACATAATTCTGTGACATCAAAGCAATGGTTCCGTGAATTTTCAGAAGCTGAACTTATTGTTATTATTGTTATCATACTGATATTCGGTATTGATCAAAATTACATTATGTTACTTAGAGGAATTGTATTTCTTCACGGTATAATTGTGTGGAAACTAGTAGTTATTTTTAGCAAGGAGTTTGACTCCACTATTCTGTTTAATTATGTATACTAAGAATTTGACTTGCTGTGTTAGAGCATGTTGGTCCTAGTCTGCGTACAGAGGCATCCTGGCATATTTGTGAACATTAAAAAGACTAATAGTTAAAATGAATATTTTTCAGAATACAAAGTAATATAGTCCTCCCATTTCACATAACTGCATGTATTCATCTCTAGGCTGAGTTAAATGAACTGCGGAGTACCATAATAAATCTCCTGGATCCTCCTCCAGAAGTGTCAGCATTGATCAATAAGCTGGACTTTGCCATGTCTACATATCTCCTTTCTGTTTACCGTCTGGAGTACATGAGGTATATGTATACATGTACCTTTATTCTGATTTTTTTATTTTTATTTTTTATGTTCAAATCAGATTTGCCTGACACTATGGCAAATGAGAATCAGTATTTTGAGTCAAAATAGCTCCACTGAAGATTCTGAGACTAAGAATAAATCTGTACAGAAATCATGATAGGTAAAAGGATGTGATGATATAGCAGAGCCAGAAAAATGAATGCTCCTCTATGTAGAAATTAACAGAAGATGGACAAAAGGGTTTTTCAAAGGAGCATCTTTGAATCTTTTGAAGTATAATGTATCTCTTACCTAAAGTTGAAGTCCCATCCTTGCATTGCAGAAGGATTAAAATATCTGAAAAATAATCTATTCTGTAAGATTAATGTAATGTAGATGCTGTGAAAATATGTTTTGTTGTTTTTTTTTTTTTTTTGTAGTGAGTGTTCTTTTGCCTCAGTAATGTGTGTTAGGTTGTACTAATGTGATTTACTGAATGAATTCATGTATTTTATTTCTTTAGAAGTATATTCTTTGCTGCTACGCAAAACGTTGCGTAGCTGAAAGCTGAGGTGCAAGTCTAGTAGTAAGGAAAGTAGGTAAAAACTTCCCCATCCTATTTTTACTTTGACAATAGTTGACAACACATACAGTTTTTATCAGAACTGTATTTTGGCTGTATTTTTAGAAATGTTTTTTTTTTGCTAAGTGATAGTTCCATTGTACACATTCAGTGCAGACAAAAGCTATAGAAATGTCTAAGATTGTATATATTTTTGGATTTGTTTGTTTGCAATGATTTTATAAGTGTATTATCATCAAGTTTCCTATTCCTAAGGCGTGAAATTTGTTCTCTTGATGACATACTTTTTTTTTTTTTCCCCTAACATTTGGGTCCACTTAGTTGAATGTAGAAACAAATGGCAGTATCACACTCATTAGAAACTTAAAGTTAGCATGAGATGAATCATTACTGTGTTTATGTGGTATGTAATGTGTTGTTAGAGTATGTAGATTTGTGTTGAAGATTTTTAAATAAAAGTGGAAAAAAAGCATGCAAAGCTCTTGCTCTCCTAGGGTACTGCGTTCAACTGATCAAGATCGCTTCCAAGTCATGTTTTGCTATTTTGAGGATAAAGCAATTCAAAAAGACAAATCTGGTAAGTTTACCAAGTTGAAATGCATGGAAGTTATCTACAAACGTGCAAAATTAAACCAAATTCAACAATTAAAAAAAAAAAAAAAAATCTCATTCGCTGGAGTGCTTGTTGTTTTATTCTTGCCAAATATTTTGTCTTAGTTTTGAAACAGCTTGGTTCAATGCTGGCTTGCTAAGCATGAATGCTTTTTAACTGTTAAGAATAAAGAAAACTCAGTTCTTATCAAACCTGTAACTTCTCTCAATTCTTCAGGAATGATGCAGTGTGTGATAGCTGTTGCTGATAAGGTGTTTGAAGCTTTTCTGACAATGATGGCTGATAAAGTAAGTAACATGGCATCTAAACTTTAAAATTAATGTAGAAGTTCTTATTCATTTTAAGGGAACGTACTTGGCTTTATACTTCTTTGGCATGTGTTTTAGCCTAAAACCAAGGAGAATGAAGAAGAGCTGGAGCGACATGCTCAGTTCTTACTGGTGAATTTTAACCACATTCACAAGAGGATCAGGAGAGTTGCAGACAAATACTTATCTGGTCTAGTAGACAAGTGAGTATAGATTTTACTCCGCTGTTCTTTTCACATGGACTGCTTTGTGAATACTAATACAATTAAGGAAAGCAGTCGTGGATTTGGTGGCTGCTACTTCTGCTGAAACATCACCTTGTAAAATAACAGGCAACAGCATTTTTAACCCAGTCTCTGAAATCCATGCTTGAATTGTCTCTGTCTACTTAGCATTCCCCATGGATGGAGCAAAGCGAAGTGCCCATGAAATAACTCCAGCATGTTCTTTGATGGAATAGCTTTACTTAGCTTGCTTTTCAGAGAGCTTTCAAGCATGTATTGAGCCTGCCTGCTGTGAGCCAAGGCAAATTGTGATTCCTGTAGAGTATGAGTTTATCTAGTGCTCTTTGAGGAGCTCCATGTCTTGAGAAAAGAAATTCCTTCCAATCCTGTCTTGCTCTAGATTTCCTCACTTGCTGTGGAGCGGAACTGTGCTGAAGACTATGCTTGACATTCTGCAGACATTGTCACTGTCTCTTAGTGCAGTAAGTTTCTTTTATAATGGTGTTATTAGAGTACAAGATGCGTGTTTCCTTTTTTTTTTTTTAACTTTCATAGAACTGAATGTTTTGCTTTGTTTTGCAGTTATATGGCATTTCATAAAGTTACCAGATACTCAGAAAATCAAATTTAGTAGTACAGAAAACAGTATTAACCATTTTGGATAGTTTAACTTTAATCTCATTTTGCATAAAAGTTTGTTGATGGCTTCTTTTGTTTTTTTTGAACAATAAAGGTTGTCAGCATATACAATTTCCAGTGTATATGTGTTTATATCTTTTGTATTCAGTACCTATTATTAATCTGTAATATTTCAATTATTACCGACTAGTATTTTTAAAGATGGAAATACTTTATTAAGTTTTATTTTCATGCTAAATTTTGAGAAGACTTCTGGAATTTTCGAATTGCTTGTACTGAAAACCTTACTGGAATAAAAAAACATCTCTTAGAGCTGTTCAGATTTACTTTGGGAGCAGTTATTTAGGAAGAGTGATGTTCGTAATATTCAAGTTAACTGATAATGTATTTTATTTTGAGAACTGATTGTTGTTTTTGATTAGGATATTCACAAGGACCAGCCATACTATGACATTCCTGATGCACCATATAGAATAACTGTCCCTGACACACATGAAGCCAGAGAGGTAGGTAGTCCTTGATTTATCAAACAACCAAATAATGCTTGTCTTTGTCTCAATGTGAGTTACTCTGAGCTACTCTAAAAGGACAGTGCTTTTGTGGGTAAAGTTCTCTGTTGCTGTCTGGCACATCATAGTACCCATGTTACTTATTACAGCATTAAAACCAGTGCTTCTTGTTCAATATCCTGCAATTCACTGGTTTTTGTTGTTGTTGCTTTGTTATTCTAGAGTATAGTCAAAGATTTTGCTGCGCGCTGTGGGATGATTCTGCAAGAGGCAATGAAGTGGGCTCCTTCTGTTACAAAATCTCATCTACAGGTAATGAGCCTGTAACTGTGAAAGAATTTGATCATTGTAGGTCTTCAAAATTAGAAATAAGTTGTGCTGTTTTTTACTTTCTCAGACTGTTCAAACTTCATTTTAAATTTTGTCTAACTAAAATTTCCCTTATTCTCTGGCAATAAAATAACTAGAATTGTTGCTTTGATCTAAACCTGAATATCTTTGACAGGTTTGAAAACAGTTGATCATTCCAGACTTAATTCAGAAATAAAAATCTGTTATAGTTCTCTGCCTACCAGAATTTAATTATAGGTAGCTTAAAATACCAGCTGGACTGAAATGAGTCGTTAGGTTTTAAGTCTTATTTCTTGGGAGCATTTTTTTTTCCATTGCTGTTTATTTTTCAGTTAAAGAAAAAAAAACATTACATATGAGTCTATGATAAACTGTAGATGTTACTTTCAGCATGGATGTAGTAGATGCTCGCATAGGGCAGAGTTCAGTAGAAAGTGGTAAAAAAAAAAAAAAAAAAACCCACCAACAACTTAGCAAAAACTTTTTATGATGTATTAATAAATAAAACACTTTATGTAAACAAGAGGTCTCACTACAGTATAATGGAGTTCTCTTTTTGTTAACCCATTGCTAAGTAGCAGAAGAAGATGTAGTCCAGATTAGACTAATGTTCTGTCTACCTAGAGGTGAAAAGATTATTTCTGGGAAGGCTCAAGACTGATCCAAAGCACTTAGTTTTGTAAGACTCTTTGTGGAAAGTGTTTCTATTTAAAAAGAATCTCAGATTTGAAGTATTACCTTGTTCACGTAATCGTTTTACAAAATGAAATATGTCTTTCTCTTTGCAAATTTAGGATGAGGTTTTGAGAGTTTTTTTGCTAGGGAGCAGTACCTACAAGAAGTAGACAGTCTGCTTGTCCTCACATACATCTGTAATTAAGTTTTCTGCAGTTATACGGTGTTTGCCTCTGAACTGCCTTGTTTTGAAAAGCACAGTAGTTTTCCAACAAATGTTTTTTGGTGCATCAGGAGTACCTAAACAAACATCAGAACTGGGTATCAGGTTTGTCCCAGCACACAGGACTGGCTATGGCTACAGAAAGTGTTCTTCACTTTGCTGGCTACAACAGACAGAACACCACTTTGGGCGTGAGTATTTGCTTGTTTGTGCAGCTGTCATGTTAATTTTATAACATGAAGTTTAGCCAGATAATATAGAGCCTCTAAAGCATATTTGTCATAGCATTCGAAAATTACTCAGATGTCTTATTTCTTTCCATCTCAAGTCAGAGTATCTTCCAGTCACACTATTGCTATGTAAGTTACTGAGAAGTAGGCTGCTAACAAGCAAGAAAGTAAAACTGTATCTGTTTCCTCTTAAAAACCATCTCTATACGTTTCTTGTTAATTTGAAAGTAGCATCTTTGTGTAAGGCTGAAATGAACTGGTTTTTAGAATAGTATGCTCATTTGCTCTAATTCTATGTAGGTTCACTCAAAATATGCTTTTACATTGTGTATTTCATTTCATTCAGTTTTATGCAGTTTGTTTACATTTTCTTTTTCTTAAATATGTTTGTGATTCCTGAAGAAATCTATAGAATCTGTTCTGTCATCAGTCAGCTTGTTTTCTAGCAGCAGCTTTGAAAGTGTCCTCACTCCAACCTTTAGCAGGATTTTCTTTTTCATTCCCTCTTACTATCATCCTTCTAGCCAATTCTAGTCACTACATGTAAATAGGACAAAGAATTCCCCCAGGATGTAGGAATGTTGTGACATAGTTCCCTAAAGAGGGAAAGTTTTTAAAAAAAAAAAAAAAAAAAAAAAAAAAAACAACTTAGAATCACGCACATGCTGGAAGAGACTTTAAAACTGCAAGGAAAATAATAGAAAAGGTTTCCTCATATTCACACTGCTTGTTTTGATTAGGGCCTGTCTACATGTCAAGAAAGAAAATATAAGGACGAAGTGACAGAAAACTGTCAGATTATAGAATTTAATTACCTTTTTCATGCTTTTTTATCTTTCAAAAAGTGCATGTGTGTAAATTTTGAAAAATTTCAATCTGTATACATGTAACTAATGCACATGTTCCTTGTTTCATATTTATCAATTCTGGTACTTTTGTATGTCATAGTCCTGATTCTATTCTGATTATAAGCACAAAGGAAACTAAGCTTAAAACATAGGTAATGGTATAAAAGGAAAAAAGATAAGTGATTAGATGTAAGCAATATGAATAGCTGTATATGATTTGATCATAGGCAACCCAGCTAACTGAAAGACCTACTTGTGTGAAGAAGGACTATTCCAACTTCATGGCTTCACTTAATTTGCGCAACCGCTATGCAGGGGAGGTAAGTACACACTTTTACACAGTGTGTGGAGTGTTCACCAGGTCTGGCATCGGAATATTGTCACTTCCAACCTAAATTATTCTGTGATTTTATGTTCTTTTAAGCATGGACTCTAAAGTTAAATTCATTCAAGACAGAAGAGTATAATTTTCCTAGGTTATTAAGCAGCTCTTTTGCTGTTGATCTTGTATGAAGTTCTCAAATTACAGGCAAAGCTAAGGTACATTAGCAAAATACAAATAAAAGAGATCTGTTTGTACTGAGTTTCCTTACTCAGCACATGACGTGTACCAAACTAGACTCCTAGAAATATTGTTCTTCGTTTGTAACCTCATTATATTTTTCAGGTTTCTGGAATGATTCAGTTCTCAAACGCTACAGGACGAACATCTGACCTGAATAAACTGATGGTCAAAGAGCTGAACAATGCTCTTGAATCAGGCCAGACTGAATTCTACACACAGGCCATGTTTAAGTTGACTGCGTTATTAATAAGCAGCAAAGGTAATGAAAACCAAATAGAGTTCTGCATTCTAGATGTGAATGCCATGTGTGGTAAACACAGAAGCTATCTGCATATTAACTCTGTATGTATCAACTTGAAGCAAAACTGTGTTTGCAGTTATTTCAGTTAAGCTTGTATTGGGGGAAAATGCTCTTAAACTAGAACCTGTTTATTACCTGTTTTTATGCTGATTATGCTTTTATTTATTCTGCTGTAGAAATCTGTTTGAATGTTTGCTTTCAGATTGTGATCCCCAGCTCCTTCATCATCTGTGCTGGGGACCTTTGCAGATGTTCAACGAACATGGTATGGAAACAGCAATTGCTTGCTGGGAGTGGCTGCTTGCTGCCAAGAATGGAATAGAAGTGCCGGTAGGAAGCTATTTAACTAAGTACTCTTTCTCTGTCCCTGCAAGAGGGAAAGGAAAGAATATATGAAGAGATTCACAGCTGTTGTGAATACATGTAAAATAAGAATGGTAAATGCACTGCTAATCACTTTAACCTGCCAGGAAGTTTCTCTTTGTGTATTGTTGGAAATCTGAACACCCTCACTATAGAGACTGTGGGAAATGCATCCTTAGCAGCAAGGATGATAAAGCAAAGGAAGGCTGTTAGGATCTCAGCTGTACAACTTACTTTGCTGCTTGAGATACCTATGCTTCTCACGAACTAGATCCTGAACTACTGCAATTTGTAGAATGATATTTTAAAACAGTCAATAATATCTCAGCTCATCATTTAGGGCCTCCGGTGTTTGGCGTTATTCCCTTGCATAAAAACTAGGCTTGTAAAAGTTATAATCCTGTAGCAGGATGTAGTAACTTTTAGCAGAGAAAGGACAGCACCACACAATACTGATAGTTCAGCCTCAACAAAATACAGCGCTTGTCTGCTGTTGCCCTTGGTATTTCTGTTATTAACAGAACTTCAGAACTTCTGAAGGAGTCTTTTTTTTTTTTTTTTTTTCCATTGTGCACCTTGCAGAGAAATATTGTGCTTTCCATACAAGAAGATGCTCTTGAAACAGAAAATCCTATAATCTTGTTTTCGTAGTTCATGCGGGAAATGGCAGGAGCCTGGCAAATGACAGTGGAGCAGAAAGTTGGCCTGTTTTCTGCTGAGCAGAAAGAAGCAGATCCATTAGCAGCCTCAGAGGAAAGCCAGCCAAGGCCTTGTCCACCAGAAGTCACCCCACATTACATTTGGATAGAGGTGTGTATTTCTAGAATGTCCCCCCTATGATCATGTTGGAATGGTGCTATGATTAAGCCATTCTGTACTGTTTGTTCTTGTGATTTGCAAAGATAGTGGAGTCATGATGGTAGTCCCTCTGTCTCAAAGCTCAGAGATGTGCTCTTTTTACAGGAGCACAATGATTATGAAAGTGTCTGAAACAGAGACTGGTTGGTTTGATTTTGAGATTGAAAATAAAATTAAAGGATGCATAGCGTATCTCTCTCTCTTTCAGTTTCTGGTGCAGAGATTTGAAATAGCCAAGTACTGCAGTTCTGACCAAATAGAGATCTTCTCCAGCCTGCTCCAGCGATCTCTTTCCTTGAACATTGGAGGGGCAAAGGGCAGTTTGAATCGGCATGTGGCAGCAATTGGACCCCGTTTCAAGTGAGCAGGGTTTCTTTTCCTTGGTGGCAGTAGCATGTGGACAAAATAAATAAATGTTAAGTTTTTATTTTGTCCTTGGCTTCAAGTGGTGGAAATTCTCTTAAAAGCCTGGAATTATGCAGAGTTGAAGCTCTGTTTTCAAAGTATAAGTATCTAACTTTACTTTGAAAGTCAGTTCTGGCGCTTCAGAAAACTTAATGATTTTATATAATGAGTATATAATAATTATATAATTTCATATAGTGAATCATTCACATCATGAATCAATTCTGTGTATCAGCAATAATTCTGCTCTATCAATTAGTCTCTTTTCTGTGACTTGAAGGCTTCAGCTTTCTATGGTTCAGTCATCACAGCTTTAGGAACAAGCTCATGGTAGAATGTTCCGAGAGCTCTGAAACAGGCACATTTCAACTAGTTGAATGGATTTGTAGCTTTAATATTGCTCTAAGAATGGTTTGTGTGGTGTTGAGTTAGTCATTATTTTGGGAACATCAAGGTTTTCGTTCTCTTAAATGTATTAGGTTGTTGACACTGGGGTTGTCTTTGCTGCATGCTGATGTGGTTCCAAATGCAACTATTCGAAATGTTTTGAGAGAGAAGATTTATTCAACTGCCTTTGATTATTTCAGGTACTGTCCCATTTGCAACTACTCTAAAAGTGTATGTGCAACGTTTCCTATACCTTCTATAATAGTTTAAAGCAAAAGCTGTCTTTCTCTAGTGATTTAACTTCCTTTTTTTTGTCCATTCTAACAGAGGCTTTTCTTTTGTTTGTGATTCTTCGTAGTTAATAAACTGTCTTGATGACTTTTAGATAGAATTTTTTTATATATATATACATATATATAATTCTTTTCCATATGTGGTTTACAATGTATTATCTTCAGGAACGTTGCAGTTCTTTTCTTTCTGGTTTTTTTTTTTTGGAATTCATTCAGTGCTCAAAACTGTACCTAGATGTAAGATGTAAAGAATTGCTTTTACATAACAGGTGGCTGAAATACTGCTTTCAAAAATCGTTTTGAGAGTACAACCACACTGAATTTGATTC
Organism: Gallus gallus; assembly: GCF_016699485.2. Lineage (NCBI taxonomy): Eukaryota > Metazoa > Chordata > Aves > Galliformes > Phasianidae > Gallus > Gallus gallus. The sequence continues at coordinate 155,451 of NC_052546.1, forward strand.
CAAGATTTGACATGAACACAGCAGAAAATAATGCAGTAATGGGAGTGTCAGACAATGCAAGGAAATCATAATCTTAAAATGTAATATTAAATTTCAAATGAATCCAAGATGGTGACAGGCTACCACCTTAGTTTTCAGTTATAATGGAAAGCTTCAGGCAGACAGGATGAAGAAATAAGAATAAAATACAGTGTAACATTTGGTCTCATCTCTTTTAGACTGTGGTCAAAAGGAGGAAAAAAAAGATCTTGATTCTTTTTGTTTGCTTTTTTATTTTTAATACATTCAACATTATTTGTATGATTTTCTTGAGTTGGCCATCGAAGTTCCCTACGCAGGGGGAAAAGAGGCTTCGTGAAGATATCAGCATATTGATCAAGTTTTGGACAGCAATGTTCTCAGACAAAAAGTATCTCACAGCAAACCAACTTGTGCCACCTGGTGAGATCCTTCATCTGCAGTTTCAAAAGCCCCCTTTTTTTTTTTTTTATTTGATTATATTCTATATCAGATCTGTGTTCTGTTGTTAGATAATCAAGATACCAGGAGCAACCTGGATATCAATGTTGGGTCTCGGCAGCAGGCTACGCAAGGATGGATAAATACCTACCCTCTGTCCAGTGGCATGTCAACCATATCTAAAAAATCAGGTATCTTTTTAATTGTAACCAGCTAATTATAGCCAACTTTGTAGTATATTTTATCTGTTGATGTTGCCTACAGTCAATATTCAACATGAGGCTCACATTCACCTGGCAGGGTATTTGATTATCAATGCCAAATTGTGGAGGGGTAAAAAACAACAAGAAACCCAAATTGTGCCACTTGTAGCAAGCACAATGAGTAGCTGCATTGCTGACTTTCTGAGATCATTCAAATGTAAATTTACAATTGTCATGTGGTGATTCAGTTCTTAGATGTAGAAGTTGCCAGATGTGGACAGTTTAAAAATGACTTTAACATACTGAATAAAAAACACTGAAAACATTTTTTACCCTTTATTTGAGGAATGTCCAAGAAGACTAACAGAGGTACGCAGCTACACAAGTACTACATGAAGCGAAGGACGTTATTGCTCTCGTTGCTGGTGAGTTTGTAGGGAAACAGTATGAGTTTCGAAGACTGCTGTTTTTGCATGATGTGTTGACTAAAGCACCATGGGAGAGTGAAGCGGGAGTATTTTTACTTCCAGGGAATATGTATTTATTTTTTCCTTGTTTCCCTCAGGCTACTGAGATTGAACGCTTAATCACATGGTACAATCCACTCTCCTCCCCTGAATTAGAGTTGGATCAAAGTGGGGAGAGCAGTGTGGCAAACTGGAGATCGAAGTATGTCAGTCTTAGTGAGAAGCAATGGAAGGATAATGTAAATCTAGCTTGGAGCATTTCTCCTCATCTTGCTGTACAGCTGCCTACCAGGTGAGAAATTTCAAAAGAGAAAGGTGATGTAATTCTTGCTGCCTTTCTTAGAAGTTGAGTGAGTACAGGCACAACAAGTATTGTTGGTACTTGCTCCTGCTTACAGCCTCCTTGCATACTTTCATAGATGGTTGAGACCTTTCAAATAAAAAGGAGTGGATTACTTAAAAAATATATATTAACTTGGCTCAATATCTAGTGGAGTCCAATTTCCATCCGTTTGATGCTAACGTGTTGACAGTGTTTTGTTCAGCAGAAATTATGTTCATTTTTTTTAATAGTATTTAAATCATTAGCAGACATAGCATTTAAACAGTTCTAAAAGTATCTTTGAAAGAAGTGTTCTAGCTATATATTGGCTTGTACTTTAAAATGTATGCTGAGAGAATTAGCATAGTTGGCTTTGAAAGGGAAAGGAAATTCTTTCCTCCTTACAACAATGATAGTTTTAGCGAAACAGTGGTAGTTCATGTGGTTTCTGTAAAATCCCAGACATTATATTTCAACCAATAATTCAATAATGGGCTAAAATGCTAGCTGCTAGTACAAAAGCACTGAATGAGGACCAGCTGTTCCTGAACCCGAATCCTCTTTTTGACATCGTATTGTTCCCTCAGTGTGCATTGTTTGATGGTTGGACTATTTGCTTATTAAGAATTTACTTTCCTGCCCTTTGCTGTTATAATCGTGATTTAAATAGAAGAGGCTTTCAAAGTTTTCTGATAAGGTTATTGTATTCCTGGTTATATGTAGATTTAAGAACACTGAAGCTATTGGAACAGAAGTAACTCGTCTGGTTCGGTTGGACCCAGGAGCTGTTAGCGATGTTCCTGAAGCAATAAAGGTACTAGTGAATATCTATATACAGGGCCCCAAAATGGCTATTTAGTTCAGCTATACTGGAAAATACAGCCTTACCACAGCGTATGTTCTAATGCTAAGCATATTTCTGTAGGAGAGTATGACAAAACAGCTGTGGAAATAAGATGCTGAGGCAAAAATCACAGGAATAAAAGTAGATGGCAAGTTAGTGCTCACTATACACGGAATATCTCAGAGCTCATAACTTGCAGTACACCTGCTGTTTCTGTTCTTTTTACATAATGCATAGAAAGACAACAGGACCACAGGTTATGGTGAGCACTGCTGCTGAAGTTATTTTAAACTTAACCTGTCCTCTTGAGATGCCTAGCCTCTTAAAATGGAAGAGGCTTGTTATGCTCATCTGCAGTAAAGCATTTACAGAAAACAGACAAGAAAACTGCATCTTTTTTCACTCATCTGTTTTTGCTTTTCCCTGTACTCCTCTACTGTGCTTTTAGTAATTTGATCTCATAAACTTCATGTAGTGATCTAGGAGGTGGAATGATTCCGATAGTTAGATTTCCAAAGAAGATAAAATAGCTGTGGTTTTGTAAAATAAAACATAGCATGTTTTTCTTGCCCTGCTTTAATAAGCTATATGATAGCATTACCATCTGATGAGCATTTCCTAGATATTACTAGGTGCTGTAAGCTGCTAATATGGTTTGACCTGTTTTTTCAGTACCTGGTTACCTGGCATACAATTGATGCTGATGCACCTGAGCTCAGTCATGTTCTGTGCTGGGCGCCAACGGATCCACCAACTGGCCTTTCCTATTTTTCAAGCATGTATCCACCTCATCCTCTAACAGCTCAATATGGAGTTAAAGTCCTGCGGTCTTTTCCTCCGGTAAGATGAGTTTTGGGATAGTTGCGACCATAGTCATTGTGGTCACAGGCCTCATTTTAGTACTGTGGAAAGACACGTACGCAAATTGGGCGCGCCTTGTTGGAGGATGTGAATAGATTGGGATGGAAACTTTAAGTTGATTGTCCAACAATAATGGCTTGTATACTTGGCAACTGTTTTGTCATAAATTGCACCAACTTAAATTCTTCAGTGTTCCGCTCAAATAGTACCGAATTCTCCTTTCAGCAGAGAACTTTTAATACTAGTCAGGCTTGTATGAGGACTATAAAATAGATTATTGTTAATATTTTTGAAGTTGGACAGGTCAGCAAAATGCTTGTATTTAAGGAGAGGGCATACATACAGTTTAAAATAAAGAGGGGGTGGTATTTGCAATTTTATTCTATCTCGTAACAGAAGGAAACTTTTCACTGTGTATGTGGCCTGTCTTCTCCTCTTGAGTACTAGAACAATAACAATAAAAACTCTGACTTCTTTTTCAGGATGCCATTTTATTCTACATTCCACAGATCGTGCAGGCACTACGGTATGATAAGGTGAGGATATGAAACAGCTGTACATGAACCAAGCAAATGGCTTTTAGACTTAAAACTGCCAAACAGACAAAATCTAAGCTTGAAATAGTGCTGCTAATTATCATGGTATATCTAATACATAAAAGACAAATGCCTCTAGAGGCTAGCTTGCTTTGGATGCACCTCTTTTATGCAGTCCGTGGGATGAGTAGAATTCATTTGTGCACTTCAACTTCTTTTCTGAGTTTGTTCTTATTCCCTACAAAATTTCTGTGGAACTGTGCAAACGCTTAGTTCTTTACACCCAAATGCACAGTCTATAAGACAGCATACACATTTCTGATATTACATGAGCATTTAGTGATGCCAGGCAATACCAGTGTCTCCACTGCGTTTCCTCTGGGTTGTACACGTACTATGAGTTGCACAGATTTTAAGGAGATTTGAAAACCATGTAGAACATTTAGAAAATGGCTGAGATACTCAAAGTTAGTGATGGAATGTGTCAGTAATAAAGCCAAAACAGGTTAGATCAGTTCCTTACCTTTTAGAGTACACTGCCATTCTTCAGAGGCCTTTTAGCAACCTGAGTGAGATTGCAGCGGTCTTTGCATCAGTTAAATATTTTTGACTTTTAAGAATCACTGTTAGTAAGAGTAACGTTGAGTCTGCTTGAGTTGTAATGATCTTTTCTTATTGGACTGACTATGATTGCAGATGGGTTACGTTAGAGAATATATCTTGTGGGCAGCTGCCAAATCCCAGCTCTTGGCTCACCAATTCATCTGGAACATGAAAACTAATATCTACCTGGATGAAGAAGGACACCAAAAAGATCGTGAGTTCTTTGAAATATAATATAGTTTAGCTCCTTTCTTGCCTCAGTTCAGGCCAAATCTCCTTCTTGCTTTCTCCTGGCAGGAGGGAATCCTTTTATCTGGAAACTTCTTTAGTTTGTAAGGATAGGCCACATTCTGTTGAAGTACTCTACCTGATAAAAGACATGCAGCAATGTTTGCATCAGTTTTTTTGTACCCATCACATGTATCACTTAGCTTTCTGAAATAAGCTTCTAACACGTTTTCTTTTTTGTGTGTAGCTGACATAGGGGAACTTCTGGAGCAGCTAGTAGAGGAGATAACTGGCTCATTATCTGGCCCAGCCAAAGAATTCTACCAGAGGGAATTTGACTTCTTTAATAAAATCACTAATGTTTCAGCCATTATCAAGTAAGTGTTATGCTACAGAAATTGTGCTGTTTTGGGGGTGCGGTTCTGGAAATTAATAGTGCTATAGTTAACAGGCTAAGGTGCTTTTAGTCATATTGAAATAGTGTCTTTTGGGGAAAAAGAATTAATTACTCATATGATAAGAAATTGATTTTTCCTTTTTAAAGTTTAACTTAACAGTCGTAGTAGGATGACAGGTCTCATTTTACTTTGACTCTTAGAGATAATTTGTATCTGGCCTAATCTCTGTGCTTGCAATTAGCAGTTCTGTCTTAACCAGCTTTTACTTCTTATTCTGGAAGCAAATGATTGTAAATTTCAGATTTAATTTGATTTTATAAATACACTGTGGTTAGTAATAGTGAAATGAAGTTCCATAGAAGAGTGCTCCAATATGTGATTGGAATTGGGAAAACAATCTATGCTCCTATATAGGTTGAAATTCTGTCAGTCTAGTTGTCACACCTACATTGTTAATTTGGCTTCTTGGTTAGGCACTTAGCATTCATTCTCCTGAAAAGTTAGGTTCAAGAAAAGCAGTACTCCTGCATTTAGGTGTGGCATGTAACATGTTATTCACATTTTGTGTGGATTTCTAAATAAATAAAAATAAAACATAAAAAAAAAAACAATCAACAAAAACACCTGACGTACCGGTAAATAACTTACCTTCTGCTAAAACTGCATGATACTTTTCCTCTTCACAAGGAGATCTCATTATGTGGTGAAATACAAATAATTGTTCTTCTTTCATACATAAGTGTTTTCCCTTTGTACCTAAATTGTGGTTACAGAGAAAGATGCACTGTCAGAGTAAGCAGATCTTTTAAAGTGAAAGTCTTGCTTACGGAGACTGTCACTGCTGACTGCAAAATACTCAAATTAACTTCTGTAAATCTTGCCAGTGGGTGGCAGCAGCCCAGCACACAGACTCTAAAATCTGTATGGGTGGTTTTATTGCATATTTTTAGAACATTCTCAGGTGTTAAAACATTTGAAAGTCATATAATATATATTTTTTAGAACATACCTCCTTTAAAATGAAGGTTTGCAAACCAGCAGTGTAAAGGCATCAGGTTAAAGGACACTTGCTTCACAGAAACAAACACTACGTATCTTCAATGTGCATGTCAAAATGTTTTCACCCAGTAGGATGAGTTGAAAGAGGGCTCTAGGGCATGAATATCATGATATTTAGGATGAAATCAAAGCACTTTTTGTTAGCATGAAATCATAATTAAGCAACTGTTAATAACTGCATTTGCAAGCATTGCATTTTGTATCTCAAGTACTTAAAAAAACAGTCATGTTTTATGCATTTCCCACGTAAAGACAACAGAGAGGAGATGCTGTTTGTATTGTAGATTGCATAAATGAGTAAATGTATAATCTATAATGGTTTCATTACTGTAAGTGTTTCTGTTGCTGCTTCAGTAATCTACTGTACTGCTTAAAATTAGAGCGTAACTAATAACTAATAAATTTTCAGTTACATGGTGCTAGACCAAATGCGTGCAATTGCATGACTGATTTCAATAGATGGTTAATACAGGTGCCTGTGCGAATTGGGTAATTGCATGTACTAATTGTTAACCATGTTACCAATTATCCAGTTGACACCTGCAGTCATGCTAAGTATGTGAACAAATTAGGCGTGTAATTGCATAGGTATTTTGCTGCCTTGTCCTTTTTCAGTTAGCTTATACCACTTCCAAAGCAGTGTTCTTTTTCTGGTGTAAGTTCCACAAAGGAGAATTATATTGGCATAACTATAGCACTGTTGACAAAAGCGTGCTTTATGTGCAAATTTCTCTGCAAGGAAGTGTCTTCATATTTAATTCACTGCTCTTATGCTGTTTGGTTTTAACAGCTACCTATACATCCAATCAGTGTTATATCCACAAAGCAAGGACTTCAGTAAGACAGTGGTGCAGTAAGACATCTTTGTCGTTGTATAAATTTGTGTACTACCATGGTGTTTTGTTTCACAGTAGTATATAGACTATAGTTATATAAAATATTATTAATCTTTCTAGGCCGTTCCCTAAAGGAGATGAAAGAAAAAAAGCTTGTTTGAGTGCACTGTCTGAGGTGAAAGTGCAGCCTGGTAAGAAGGGATTTCATCATAGAATGTAGTGGTCTTTTTGCATTTATTATCAGTGCAAAATTTTTCTGTAAGCAAATGCTAAATTTCAAGGCAAATGCTAAATGCAACATGTTGAATATTTTTACCAGCTGTTAATTTCTATATGGTGCACCAAAGCTTTCTCTAAAGTGTTTACAGTCAAATTAGATAACACTGGTAAAAACAGCAAGGTATGTCTGAAGAGGGAAAGTAAACAAACTGTTCTTTTGGACCACCTTTGATTGAAAGAGATTAAACATCTTAAAGAATTTATCTCAAGAGTAAAACATGTCCAGTTGCTTTTGTTATCCTTTTTCTTGCTTCAGACATGCCCTTGAAACATGACTATCTCAATGTCCTTTTATAGTATATACTATTATTATAGTATATAGTATTTATACACACGCACACACACACACACACATACGTATATGTATGTATATACACACACATACGTAGACATATATTTTAAACATATTTTCCCCATCTGAATCTTCCTTTTAAAATGCACTTCGACCTCTGTCTGATAGGTTTCAGTTCTCCTACCATTTTTCATTTGCTAAAGGTGCACTGGAATGTGCTGCTACACCTTGCTAGAAACTATTGTAAGAAAAGTCCTATCTGTACATTTCTGTGGTAAAGATTCTGCAGTATTAGTTCAAAACTGTATTCTATTAATTTCTGACAATCATTGACCAATGGGAAGGGTACTGCATTCTTTGTGACATACAAACCATATCCTCCAGTTTATCTCTAACATTCATTTAATTCAAAAGAATGTACTGAAGTTGTAGACACTAAGAGCAATTGTTCTCCATGTATTGTTGTCACGCTGGCCAATAAATCTTATCTTTGTTCTCTGTTCCATTTTCAGGCTGCTACTTGCCCAGCAATCCTGAAGCTATTGTTCTGGACATTGATTACAAATCGGGAACCCCTATGCAGAGGTGGTGTGCTCTTGTATTCTTCCATTAAGTTAATTAGTGATATTTAGCTTTTCTATAAATTCTCATTTGGCTAACTTGCACTCATCATCTTTTTATTTATTACAATGTAGTGCAGCAAAAGCACCATACCTGGCCAAATTTAAAGTGAAACGATGTGGAGTTAGTGAGCTTGAAAAAGAAGGTTAGTAAATGGGTTTTAATCATTGACACTATTAAGTAAGAATCAGCACTTCCCTTAAAATTGCCTGCTTTTAGTGACCTGTGTTGCTGCAGTAAAGAAATACTTCCATATTGAACTTAATCTGCAATGGTTCGGCTCAAAAATGAAAATGCATAAAATGGAAAGAGAAGAAAATTTTTTGAAAACTTAAGTTCTGGTTTTTTTTTCTGTTTTTTTTTTTTTTTCCCTCTTTTTAAGTCCCTGGAAACACACCACAGAAGTATCCTGAAAAAAATGTAAACAGTTACTTTAGACTAACATATAAATTAATTGCCTTTCTGTGGTCTTTTGCAGGATAATCTAAGTGACTAGCTTAATGTACTGCAGGCATTTATCAAGTAAATTATGAAGATGATTTTTGATATATATGTTCCAATTCTAATACAGAAAGGAAACTGTCTTAAAGAATTCATCTTGCAAAGCAGAATTTTTTGTAGTGATCCTTCAGTGTGAAATGTGGTTTTGAGCATAGCGGGCTTGTCATGGTATGAAGGTACTAACTGAAGTGTGCATCTCGGTTTTGCTTTTTACTCTTCGTGCAGGTCTGCGATGTCGCTCTGATTCCATAGATGAAAGTGCAGAAGAAGGAGTGGACAGTAAGAAAATCTGCTGGCAAGCAGCTATCTTTAAAGTGGGTGATGACTGCAGACAGGTACAAAGCTACTACACTTCGCAGTTATATAAAACAAATCTGTAGGTGGCAATATAAAAGAAGGAAATAATTTTAGCTTGGAAATTTTTTTTTTATTTATTTATTTTTATTTTTTGGAATTTTGAGAATCCCTGGTAGGTATGGACTAAGGGAGAGAATTGTTATACTATTCTGGAAAATTTGATTTGGATACAAGTATCACTCTTACAAGACAGTTCATGTAATGCCATGACATAAAAATCTTTCTTAGAGTTTATTTTTCAATTGAACAATTGGTAATGTCAGAGTAATTTCCAAGGTGATACCTTGAATACCATATTGTACACTGAATCTTGATTGCTTTTGATTAAAGGAGAATGCTAGCTATTATCTCTGAAGTTATTAGTATCCCTCTTAATCAAAGAATGATAGAAAGGTTGTCAGCAGTTAAATCTTTGGTTTTGTTTGCTACCCACTTGAGCATCCTTTATCTTTTCCTTTTTTGATTTTCCCCAGAGCCACAGTGTGTGCACAACCTTCTGGGGAAACTTGTGTTCACTTCAGAGTTCCTCAGAGCATTTTTGTCATCTGACTTGCGATCCATAACCCCTGTAATGCTTGTGCAATTTCTTTCTTACATAACAGGACATGTTAGCTTTACAAATCATTGATCTCTTCAAGAACATATTTCAGCTGGTAGGCTTGGACCTTTTTGTGTTTCCATATAGAGTGGTGGCGACAGCTCCTGGGGTAAGTGAGCAGTTAACTCTACTGCTGTAGAAAGTAGTTCCTAATTAAAAAAAAAAAAAATCTATCTTTTCCTGCACACATAAGTTAACGTTTCTGCAAAGAAATACTGTGCGTGTCACTTACGCCAAATACTTGGAGTACCACTGACAGTCTTTTCTCTCTTACTTCCTTCTTTTCTAAAGCTTTTTGCTCTGAAATTTTGCTGCTTGTGGTTATTCATGTTTGTTGTTTGATTTCTGAGACAACGTTGTGCAAGTCTGTGGAAAGTCACAAATTGATTGTGTTTTATGTTGCATGAAAATTCTCAAATGTTGGATATAGTTTTTTTTAATGAACATACTAGAAATTCTGTGTGATGTGCAGACTTTCCCATATTTCTTGGGAGACCTCTGTGACTGCCAAGAGCCATGCAGAAAATGTATGTTGGGAGTATGCTACACAGACCTGTTTCTCTTTTTCCCTTTCAGTGTGGTGTTATTGAATGCATTCCTGACTGTACGTCCCGTGACCAGCTGGGCAGGCAGACAGACTTTGGGATGTACGATTACTTTACAAGGCAATACGGTGATGAGTCTACTCTTGCATTCCAGAAGGTAAAATATCAGTTTGCAGACATAGTACACTTTCAACTGAGTAATATTCTAGCCATAAGAAATAATGACAAATAATTAGGTAATTACTACTGTAATCCTGTACCTGGCTTCTGATGTAGATAATTCATTTTTAGCTATGAGTAAGCTAGCTAAAGAAATTACTACAGTTATAGATCTCTGGAGAACATTGTTGAACATAGATTCAAACTAATCATGAATGGGGAAAAAGAGTGTTCAACTGTATCTGCTTCTGGGATGAGTGAGTTATTAAATTATGTGTTCTTATTTGCTTTGACTTCTTGCTTGTACAGGCTCGCTATAATTTCATCCGCAGTATGGCTGCATATAGTCTTCTCCTTTTTCTGCTCCAAATTAAAGACAGGCATAATGGCAACATCATGCTGGACAAAAAGGGACACATCATTCACATTGGTCAGTCATAGCTATCTTTTCCTTCTGCTATAAAATACTGCTAATAGAATTTCAATTTGAGACGAATCAGATTTCAACTTCTAAACGCACGTGAGACATTTTTCCTGCCAGTTTAGTATTGTATGTATATTTGTGTTAGCTGCTTCTGCATAATTTCGGTTTTACAAGTTTTCACCAGCTTCAGGAAGGAATATACCTGTGTGGATTATGCGTGTATATTTATACATACGTATGAATACAAACATATACAAGTGTATATAAATATGGATGTATAAATACATATTTGGGTTCCTTTCTTTACTGCATGGGTGTGAACTAAACTTGATGAGTAAATTCATATAATTGCATAAGGCTGTAACCTCTGCTTTAGCTTTACTTTTCTAGAACTGTGCAGGTGTTTTAGCCTAAGTTTATCTGATGTCATCATCCTTGAGTATTACTTAATGTTAAACAATTCTTTTGTTGGTGTTTTTACACTTTATCAAAGCTTTTTTCCATTTGGAAATGAAATGCCAGTAGGAAAACAGATATTTTGATGTGAAATGCACCTCTCCTTTCTTCTGTCAGTTTTGACAGTGCACAGCTAAACACCAGAGTGTCTGAAAGCAGTTTATCTTTTGTGTGCAGATTTTGGATTCATGTTTGAGAGCTCACCTGGTGGTAATCTGGGCTGGGAGCCCGACATTAAGCTGACTGATGAGATGGTGATGATAATGGGAGGAAAAATGGAAGCAACTCCATTCAAATGGTTTATGGAGATGTGTGTTAGAGGCTATCTGGCAGTCAGGTAAAGCATTATTAACTGCTCGAAAGTGGAAGTGCTTGCACAACAAAAACCAGATGGGATGTTAAATAATAATAAACAGTAGTCTGTAGAGTGTCTGAGTCTGTCAATCTGGTGCATGAAACAACGTGACACTTAAATTTTGCAGCCTTTGTGTTTTTTTCCTGATCTTATGACATTTGAGAAGATCATGTATTATATTCAATTTATAAATGTAATCATCTCCTTTCTTCAATTTAGCATGCTGTTAATTAAAACTTTGCAGCAAGAAGCTACAGGAGAATCATAACCTTGCTTTCCTAACTGGGACAATCATATTAATCACCATTTCAGCTAGAGTCAATTACATGGAAGAAGCATTACTGTTTCCCTTGTAAAATATTAGAGGTTTTGTAGCTGTGCTTTTCAGCTATGATTGCCAGCCAGTAACATTAGAGATCTGTAACTTTACTATGCTTTACACCAAGCAAACAAGAATCATAGGAGCAGGACAAGGAGGAGGAAGATGTGGCTGCTCTGGCATGGGCTCCCACTTGGCATTGCAAGTTTTGCTTTACCATGGAGAATGAGTACTGAATGGATGTGAAGTGGATGTTGCATGTGGTTAGGAGGACAGTATGACAGAGCTCAGATTAGGGATTGTTCTATCATCATGACTGTGAAATACTATTCATGCTATCTTACAGAATTAGTTTCCTCAGCAAGTAGCCCCAGAAGGAGCTGTCTTGGAGTTCAGCACAATTTGCTTCCTTGAAGTGGCGCAATCTAGGGAAAGTTTTGTGTCAAGCCAGGAATGTCACCCAAGTAGCAGAGCACTAATAGATTAGTGGGAGGAGAGGAGGAAGAAGGGAAGCTGGACTGACATAGCAGAGAATTATATAGTAATTAGCAATTAGAAGATAATCTGTTACTATAGTATCACTGGTTTCAGACCTCTGTACTCTTTTGATGCACTGATCGATCTTTCCATTGTCAAAATACTATTATTTCCCAAAGTACTGCTTTATAAAATTTTCCTTGAGGGCTCCTCATCTTGCAGCATTCTAAATCTCTGATAGTCCGACATAAGGGAATGAAATTTAATTGATTGCAAGGAATGATGTAGCTCTGCCAACAAATGTGAGAGGATTACATGTGTTGTTTTAATTACAGAAAAAAAAGTGTAGTCCAGCTTCAGTCTTCTCAACCTGCCTGCTTTACCTTCTAAAGCTGCAGAAGTTCAAGTGCTGTAACTTTTTTGTCTTTTTTTTTTTGTTCCAGGCCTTACATGGATGCTGTAGTCTCACTGGTTACATTAATGCTGGATACAGGGCTGCCATGTTTCCGAGGGCAGACAATCAAGCTGTTGAAGTAAGTCAGCATGTATATGAACTGGAAAATGTTCATAATGCTTGCTCTTTGTAGCGTGTATATTGTCACAGTTTCTGCAGCCAGTGTTGTTGTCATGCTACTCAAATATCTTACATTTCTTAGTGTTATAAAAATGTTAAGTTTTTTTAGAGATATCTTAGAAAGCAGGGTTTTCATAGGCCTTCTCATACGATTAGGTTCAAGCTGTTAAGTGACTGTTTGAGTACGTGTTTTACCTTAAAGTTCTTAGTGCTGCCAAAGCAAGACCGTAAAGGAAAGATCTGTTTTAATAAGAGGTAGTGTGTTCTATCTAAAGTGGTGCTGGAATCTGAGGAGCAGCAACTTAAAATTTGTTTGACAGATAATGCAGTACTGAACAGGGACTGTGTTATAACATGAAAAATTTATGCAAACACAGATTGTATATCTTAAACAGCCCTTCAGGCTAGTGCCTCCAGAATAGTGCTGCAGTCAGTATTTCCTGCATATAACTTCCTACATTTTCCTAAAAAATAAACACAAATTCATGAAGTATAATGGGCTTGAACTTACAGTCATTGCTAAGTACTAAGGTATTTTAGAAGCGGTGGCTGTCTAGAAAGAGAGATCTGCTGTTACCACTCAACTGGTCAAAAGTTCGCAGCCTCAGTCTCCACTGCAAGAATAAAGACAAGTGCTTTTAAAATATTCCTATTATGTACAAGGTTGCCTTGAAGGGACTACGTACTTGCAGCAAGTGAAATCAACATGGGGCTGAACTTTTGCAGAAACACATTTGTGTCATGCTCAAAAGAAACCTCACTAATTTGTAATCCTGTTTTTTGTGGTGGTGGTGGTGTTTTTCTTATATAGACACAGATTCAGCCCCAACATGACTGAACGTGAGGCTGCAACTTTCATCATCAAGATCATCCAGAATTGTTTCCTCAGCAACAGGTTTGGCATTTTGTATGTCTTCTCTCTATAGTTAAAGGAAAGGTGAACCCATAAGCTGGCAAAGCTGAGTGCAGCAAAAACGTAGAGTTTTCGTGCTTCACCTGTATTTTATTTCTGTGGGATCTTGGTGGTCGTTTTTGTGACGGTGGTTGCAGTGTTTTGTTTTTTTCTTTAACTATCATTTACCTCTGGCTTTGCTTTTCTTCTCTAGGAGTAGGACCTATGATATGATTCAGTACTACCAGAATGACATCCCATACTGAGTCACTCTAAAGATTCACTGCTGAAGTGACACAGGCAACCCAATGCCCTTGCTCCGGACTTCTAATAAATAAGAGATGTTCAGTCACACCTTGCTATCTTCCACCTTCTGTGTATGTGTGTGCATGTGGGTACCTGTTTCCCGGACACTGCAACAATCAGTCTGATTGATTACTTTCTCCTTACCAGGTTCTATTTATTTTTTTCCCCTGGATTTTTGGAGTTGGGCTGCAATCATGATAAAAAAAAAAATTGTACTCTAATCATGAATGTGTGAAAGAGGTGAAGTTGTAGAGTTCGATAATTTTTCATGTCATGCAAGGATTTCTATAATACCTTTTAAAATGTAGAAAAACTTCCCTGTATGATCCCACAAAATAACACAGAAGTGAAGGGCATGCATTTCTCTTTGGAAGCAGTAATGTTGAATTGCTCAAAAAAACCTGATAATTGTCCACAGTGGTGATATCACGTGTAGCTATGTTCATACTCTGCACTGTACATGGTCCCTGCAATGTGGCATTTCATATATGTACATGAAGAATGTATTTTTTTCCTTTTGTGTGTTTTAAAAAAAGAGACTTCTGAGTATATTTAATCAAGAAAATGTAATAAAAGCCCTTATACTTTGTTGCAAGGTTTTTGACATGTACTGAGTTTTATTTCATACACTATAGCATTCTGCCAATTTGTGTACTGGGCCCTGTTCATTATAATGTGGTGCTTTTTTTTTTTTTTTTTTTTTAACTGGAGAAATCTGTTTTATCTTCAGATTCTCATCTGTCTCCATGGTCACATTTTACTCATGAAAGAAATGGTTTGTTCAAGCTTTGTGTGTGGAGGACTTGAAAGGCAGGAGCACGTGCAACCCCACTGCTTCCTGCAAAGAAGGCCATAAAACGTTCAAGGCACTGCTCACTGTACTTGAGCTCTGTGTGTTCTTTTCTTTGCCGGCTTTGTGGAGTCGTGATGATAGGTACAGTTTTTTGTTCGAGAACGGCCCCACCTGGGAAGCGGGCCAATGCTGCACTTCTAGGGATTCCTTTCTCTCATGGACTGCCGAGGAGGCAGCGCTGTAAGATGTTTGCTCTTCTATTTAAGCTGCTCTCTGGGTTGGCTACGACGGGGGCACTTTGCTCTAGCAAATAGCAGAGGCCGAGCTGAAGGGCGGGAGCCCGCCTCGCGCCCGGAGCCCGCGCCTCGCGCCCGGAGCCCGCGCCTCGCGCCCGGAGCCCGCGCCTCGCGCCCGGAGCCCGCGCCTCGCGCCCGGAGCCCGCGCCTCGCGCCCGGAGCCCGCGCCTCGCGCCCGGAGCCCGCCTCGCTGCTCGCGCTGAGGAGAGCCTGAGGGGGCGGGAAGCCGTGAGGCGCGGCCACGGTGAACCTGAGGAGGAGCTGCTCTATGCGTGAGGTAATTAAGATCATAATTAAGGTTTACACAAAGGTATTTTGAGTGTTTTTGTCCCTGATCGTTATGTTATAACATGTTCTGTTGCCTCTACAGCCCTGGTAGAAAAGAGGCACCAAAAAGAGGGGTAAAATGCTCTCTTTCAAATAATAGCCGCAATAAAATGTATATATTTATATATTTGTGTGTGTGTGTGTGTGTGTGTGCGCGCGCGTGTGTGTATGTATTTAGCGAAGGTGCTTCTGTCATTTCTCCACTGTCAGAAACCCCAGGTCTCACTGGGGGTGAGAAACTGGGTCAGAAACCCCAGATACTCCCACTCCGTGGGAGAACCAGATCTCCCTGTCTTCAGTCCACATCGGCTGTGCATATAGAAAGCCCTTAGGTAAGGACCAGAATTTATAGCGGCTCATTTCCGTCCAATGGACCCACAGTTCAGTGCTGCTGGTGCCTCGATCAGTGCTATTTATATGCTGATCGCACGTGCCCTGAGAGTGAAGCAGCAATCTGACCCCTCGTGCCACGTGCTGGGGCAGGGCACTCCCATAGACGCTCCTGGTAGCGACAGAGCAGTGCACGCTGGGTCTGCCAATGCTGTGAGCAGACACGGAGGGGAGGAGCGGTTTCCTCTTGGTAAAGTGCATAGCACTTTTTCTTTACGCCGTAAGTATGCTTGTGGGATCCCCCCTGGTTCTGGTCTAGTTTGGAGGTGCTGCCTTAACTTCCAGGCCTGTTGTAACGAAGGCCTGTGGGAAAAATATGCCCATGTTTAGCAAATCTGGGAGGTGATATGGTTTGTGTGTACTGGTGAGGAGTGAATGTGCAGGGTGTTAACTTTGCTTCTGACGTGAGAAGGGATGAATATACGCCTGTGAGAAATTTCATCCTCATAGTGGTATCTCCGGATAGCAGAAGAGGAAAAAAAATTCCTATGTTGCCATTGTGACGTTCTTTCATGTGAGACTTGGTGAGACATTTCATTTGCTACATCTGACCTTTTTAAAATGCTTGGTGTTACCATACAGATGAGAAAAGTATGTGTGCATCTTTGCATGTGTGCTGTCTGTTTCCTTACTGAGAACCTTGCTTTATGGTTTAAGATGCAGATCTAGCAGCTCACAATGCCTGGCATCCTGTGCATCACAAAGCTGTCTCTTGCATGAGGCTAGACTGTGTGTGTATGGTAGCCAAACGTATGCAAGTGAGCAATCCAATAAAGCCACCTATGGGAGTTGAGCTTGGAAGAATTTTGTTAACTTAGGTAATAAAGAATTTGCAGGAATATCTTTTATTCTGAATGCTTTATATTCTGACACAGAGTCAAACTTTAATCCTATTGCTGGGCCTGGCTGCCTATACTATCCTGAACTACCATTATGCAAGGCAGAAAGATTGTTTGGAAAAGGAAGGTGAGGGCTCTTGGAGCTATTAGGGTACTGGACTGACTGTAAACAGTTTGGCCACATATTAGAAGTTATAAGTCAGTAGGAACTTAAAATATCTGACCTTATTCCACCTAGACAGAAATTTTATGTGCACTCTTCAGAGGACCCCCACGGCCAAAAGCATTCCTGGGTCTGGGTCTTGCGCCAGGGCAGGGTGAACATCAGCTTCCCTGTTCTCCTTTAGAGACTGGAGTTACTTCTCCCTTCAACTCAGCCCAGTGAAGAGTAAAGCTGCCTCCTGTGGCAGCAGAGGAGGGACCCTAGCACTAGCATGAGGAGCAGCTGTCCTTTTCTGACCAAGGTAGGAGTGATAAGAACAGGGAAGAATTATATATGGTACAGTTTGTGAGTTGAGGCACGGTTCCCCCAGAAAGTGAACACAGACCAAATCCGTTGTCATTGCAACCGTGGCAGATAGCAATGCTTTTCAAACTCACTGCAGTTAGAGCTCTGGCAGCTGGGACCAGACCCTGAGCTTGGATCTTAGTACTAGCATGGGGCCTCTGCGCCGATGTGAAGCTGTGCGATGCTGAGTGTTGCCTGTCCTTTTTGGCATCCTGCTCATTTTCTTGGCCCCATGAACCAGAACCTTGCAACAACGTAGGCTGGCAGCATAGGGCATTGTGAAACAGACAGTGGTGCCTGGGACACGCTAACCAAGCAGTTGAAGAGAGAAGCAAATCTTCTGCCTTTCCTTTGAGGTGACAAAGTCTGGCAGGGAAAATTTTGATTGACCTTTAGTTGTGACATATCTGTCATGGCAGACACTGAGTGGTAGAGATAGTAAAATACTTGCATATCAGATGTGAAATAGCTCAAGAGCCTGACAGTTTGTATTCCAGTGTATTCAGCTGGGGAGGTTTTTGACCTTCCAAGAGGCATAAGGGAAATGTGTATGTATGTTTTTGGGAAGCTGCTTTTTTGAATTTTTGGAGAGGTACTCAGTATGCGGGCTCAGATGAAAGTTGTCCATTATTTTGGTTAAGATTCATGGGTACGTACTAAAAAAAAATGCAGCACTCTCCAGATAACGTTATCTCTTACATCCATGGTGGGCCTTCACATTCATGGTGGACATAGTGAGTAGATGGGCACTGTGTTTAGCCTCACGGAGTAAATAACAGAGGCAGTAAGATGGAGGAAGAAATGAGGTCCAGAGGAAAAAAAAACACAGAAACAGTTCAGCTATAAAGAACACAGTGATTGTGAATAATTCATGTGGTCGTTTGGAATACAGGCAAGTAGCAGTTAATAGTCCTCCCTTTGCTGTTTGTGAAAAAGGTGGGATCAGTTGCCTGGAGTCCTCTGCCTCAAAGGTAGTCCTGATCTGTGCTGCTGTCAGGCTTAAAAAACACTTTCTAGGGGTAGATCCCAACAGAAACCTAAGCTCTGAAAAGTGCTTTCTTCCTTTTACCTCATGTGTAAACTGAGATTTAAATTTTAATGCTTTCAGTGTCAAGCCTACCCTTTAGGCTGCAGCCCCAGTTGATAAAGAGAGAAGTAAGTCCAGCTACAGCTGAGGTTGTATCACAGATCAAAGCTCATAGGGGGGCAAATGAGTGTACAGTAATTTCAGGCTCATTAGCTTGCAGACAGAATGACTGAAACAGAGGGAGGAGTTACGCTCTAGGTAAGAAGACAAACCTGCCAAGGAAACGCCTGCACTAGATCCATGATGAAACTTTGCGAACACCTCAGGAACCTGAAAGTCCAGTTGGCTTTCAGGATGATGCTGAAATGGTATTTTTCCCTGCCTCTCTAATGACACTGTAATCCTTCTTCTAATCTGAATAGATGTCTTTCCTTTGAGATGTGGCTCATATCTGCTTGTGGGAAAAGTGACTCAGTGCATAAGAACAAGACTGATGATAACCGCATTCCTACACATTGGCCGAACTGTGATAACCAATTGATTTTGTGTTCCTGCTTTGCCTTGGCTGAAAGGTAAAACTCATGAACTTAAATCTCACTGAAGGCTCCTTAAAACCAGAGCTGTATTTAGAGCAGGAACTCCAGTTCCCGCAACTTCACCAAGGAGCAGGAACGCTTGTTACTCTAACCTCATCACATGGGGCATATGATGAGCTGAATTCCTTTAGCAATGCTTGAAGTGAGGCATAAGGAGCTTGATTTTTATTTATTTATTTATTTATTTTTACGAAGGTTGTGATTTAAATCTGGGAGTTGTTTTGGTTGCTCAGTGCTTAGGAAAACTGAATACAATACGACATAAATCGGGAATCCAAAAATCTGCAGCTACTTTCTGAGAACTAAGTGCATCTGTATGGCTATCTGTAGAAGGGAGCTCACAAAATACAAAGTAAAATCTGAGTCCTGTTTCCCCTAAAATCAGTTGCTGGGACATTTTGGTATTATTGATAGCGATGGAACTAAAAGTGAAATTTCAGCAGCTGCCAGTTTTATTTATGCTAAGGGTGACTTGAGTGTAAAACCAGTTTAATGACAGACTGCTGCTCACTGCTGCCCCTGAGAGGTACTGTGGCTCACCCTGTCACAGGAGACACCAGTTTTGTGCTTACCAGTTGTGTAGAAGTGATAGGAAAAGTAGGGCTTGTTCTTCACTTTTATTAGGGACCCTTTGAAAAAATTCTCTTTGGGATGTAAATGGTTTTTGCTGAAACACTGTTGGCTATTCTGCCTCTCAAATAATTGATGCACTTCGGGAGGAATATGATCACTGGACCTGGACGTACACTGCATGTTTGGTATATGTTTGAGAAGTAGAGGTGTGTTTGTTGGTACAAGCTGCCACCGCTAGATGGTACCATGTCTTTGGCAACAAGGTCCAAAATAACCGTGGAACCGTGGGTATTTTGTCTGCTTTGGAGGTTTTGTTATAAACCCAGAACGTGGTCTGGATTTGCAAACAAATATTTGAAGTATTTGAAACAAAATCTCAGACGGAAGTTCAAGGAATATGAGCCTGCCTGTGCCAAACTGAAAGGGGTTTGCACGACCCTGCCATGAACTGTTGTAAGAAGCTTCATGTGACCTCACTGCTCACCAAGGTGGGCCTAGGTATGGGTTCAAAAGCGGGGAACTAAACGTGATCAGCACTAGCAGCACTTCCTTTTTAACTTACTGTCACTGTGGGTGGCAGGTGACTGAGCGCGTGACAGGATGTAGAATCTTTTTCTCAGGGGAAATTCTTAGCTGTTGCCTAGCTTGAAAAAGCTTCTTTGTCCTGTAGTTACTCTTTTTTCCGTCCCTTTCAATGGGACTAAGAGGATGCTCATGTGATACATGTTATCAATAAACCAACCTGCGTGTCTCTGACTCTTGCAAAGGGTATTTCTGCTGAGCAGAATATCGTAATTGTCCTGTAATTACATGGCTCCAAGGATAGATTGAGGGAACTGATTATCTAAGAGATGTTTGTGCAGTGCTTTGTCATCTCCTTTGAAATTCATCTTTCCACCTCAACGACAATCCTCACATGCAAACCGGCTGAATGTCTTTTAGCAAGGAGTCAGTGCAGAGTGAGGCAGGCATTCGCCTAATGAGCACATTGTGTGCAAGCAGCCCACGCCTGATGTGCTTGTGTCTGCCACACTTGTCATGACTTAGAGGGATACCAGGGGTTTGAGAGAGAGGACTTTTCAGCAGCACTTGGGCACTCAAAAGTGCTTGGACAAATGTTGCTCATGGACTAGAATGCCATGCACAGTATGGCTGTGTTGTGCTACATCAGATTGTTCCCATCCAGGCCTGAAACAAGAGGAGTGGTATTCAGGTGTTAGCCAGACTATCAGAAGGGGAAGGAAGTAGGAGCGCAGTCAGTTAGTCTCACTCCTGGCAGGGTATTAGGTAACTTCAATCTCTGAGAAGCCTTCCAAAATCCATTGCAACTTTTATAGAATCACAAAATGATTTGGTTGGAAGGGACCTTTAAGATCATCCAGTTCCAACCTCCCTGCTATAGGCATGAGATTAGGTTGCTCAACGTCTGGTCTTGAATACCTCCAGTGAAGGGGCACCCACAACCTTCCTGGGCAACCTGTTCCAGTGCGTTACAACCCTCATAGTAAAGAATTGCTTCTTTCTAATCTAAATCTGCCCTCATCCAGTTTAAAGGCATTTCCTCTCTTCCTGTTGCTATATGCCGTTATAAGAAGTCCCTCCCCAGATTTCCTGTAGGGCTCCTTCAGGAACTGGAAGGCTGCTGTAAGGTCCCCCTGGAGCCTTTTCTTCTCCAGGCTGAAGAGCCCCAGCTCTCACAGACTGTCTTCGTAGGTGAGCTGTTCCAGCCCTCTTATTGTCTTTGTGACGCTCCTCTGGACCTGCTCCAATGGCTTAATGTCCTTCTTGTGCTGGGAGCCCCAGAACTGGATGCAGTATTCCAGGTGGGGTCTCACAGGAGCGGAGTAGAGAGGCAAAATCACTGGCTCATGTTGGGTCTTTCATCAACCAACTGACCCCCCCCCCCCCCCCGAATCCCTCTTTTTTTTCTGTACAGCACTGACTGCTCCAGAATTAGTGGGCTGAGTTCTCTGGGAATGTTAAGACTGGTCTGTAGCTGTTCCTTCATACCTTTAACCCTTTCCTACTGTGATGTACAGAGCAGGAACAGGGACAAGAATATATATTTTTCCACCCCTGTCACCTGCTCTGCCAGCTTTCTTCAGTCGTAGAATATTGATGGTCTCTGATACAGACATGAGAGTGAGGAAACTCCAAACCTCTGGTGGGAGCATGGTACACCTTGAGCTGTGAAAGCTCTTATGACTTGCAGGAAAGAACAGTGTTACTGAAACATTGTCAGAGTGCTTGTAAATGTGGATTTCTTATGTATTCAGTGTCGGACTTTTACTTAGGGACTGGGACTCTGAAAAGGCTGACTGTCATGTAGAAAGACTGTGTGACTGAATTGAACTGTTTAAGAGGATGAAAAGTCAAAGAGCAGACAGGATTTTTGCTGTGGATACCTGTAAATCTTGTTGCTTTCTGCTTGGCTTGAGGTTGGGAATCTCTTGCCTGAGAAATGACATTTTGCAAGTTGGTGCTTCCTGCCTCTTCACTTTCTGCATGCTGTTGTGGTAGAGAAGCAACCCAGCAAGCTGATGTGAAGTTGGAGAGATGTTTTTCGGAGGAGAGAAGAGGTGATTTTTGAGAATCAGTGCAGTCTTCCCTCTGTTCTGCTACCTGTGCCTGGTCATTGCCACATTTACACACAGGATAGCAAAGTGAGTAACTACTTGGCCTTGTGCTGGGCCCTTTGATAAAATCTGAAGTTTGAAGTGTTGTCTTTGCTAGCCAAACTTGGTGGGCTGCAGTATTTCAGGAAAGTCAGCAAAACAGCTTGGATCTGTTTATGTGTATGTAATGCAGGATAACATGAAGAGCTTGCTGTTAAAAGTGCTCTGTGACCTCTGGACTGGAAGTGCTAAGGCTTGGTCTTTCATCAGAACTATCAGGCTTCTCGAGCTGCTCCCATTTGTTCGTTGTGCTAAACTCCATTGAAAAGGATTTTAATCTTCTACAGCTGGGAAAACGGGGGAGAAGAGACTTGATAGAGTGATGCAGACTCCCATATACCCCGCTATAGTACAGTCACTGCTGGTGCTGATCATGGAGGGATTCCAGAGCTAAAGCGCTGGATCAGTGTACTGAAGTCCTCTCTAAAAGCTAAGCAGAAGGCTGAGTTCAGGAGGATCTCAATCAGTGAGTGGTCAGCTGGTCATGGCAGCATCAGGCTCTCTGCTCATTTAGGAGATGAGAGTGTTACTGCAGGGAATAAAATATCACTGCTTCTTGCCTGAAGTCCTGCGTATAGAAAAGGAGCTCCAGCAAAAACTGTCTCTCAATCTTCCATCTCTCTTTCCAGCCATTTATGATGCCTGCCAGTTTGTTGGCTGAGTGACTGCTGAATTATTTACCAGCCTGACTGAATTAAGCAGCAGCAAATGCAAGCGAGTGAATCCCACCTGAGACTCTTAAGTAAGGAGGAGGCTGGGGAAGGGGTGTGTGTGTGTGGCTGTTAGGGGCTTGATACATAGTGCTTAATTAAATGCACCAGTCCCTTCCAAGCAAAACCCTGGGAGAAGGGAAGCTATTCTCTTGCTTTGCAACTGGGCAGAAGGAAGCTGGGTGCATGGCTAACACCAGCTCAGGTGACAGTGGAACTCCATCCCCACTATGAGAAGGACCCTGCTGCTAGGAGTTACCTGCAGCCTGTGCTAGTACCACATCAGCACATCAGGGAATAGCAGGGCTGACAAGTGCTGTTTCCCTTCACCATATCAAGTTACTCCACACACCTTGTTCGTGATGGTTATTGTGCTGTGTAGGGTTGACTGGGTTAATGAGTGCATTGTATATTATTAAAGGCTGAATCAGCCAATTGTGCTAATTGTGTCCCTAAGTGCAGCAGTTAGTGAAGGTGTTTAAAAGGACAAGCATTCTCCTAGCACCTTCTAGATCAGAGCTGAGTACCTAGGCTGCAGAGAAACTCTATCAAATGGTAGTGCTCTCACTGTTTATTTTGAGGTAGTTCCTTCCCAGCAAGAAAGTTCAAGCTTAGTACACAGTCCTTGGCTCACGCAAGTCCTATCCTCTCTGTGTCTCCCAGCTATAAAATTTTACAGGTGGGCAAACTGAGACATAGATCATTCTGTGATAGATCTGATTTGATTACTCTCTCCCTAGAGTACATGTGCTTCAGTCTAGTTGCCCATGTACAGTAGAGAGTATCTTTATCTTAGGTCAGCTGATGGAGGACTGGTCACTGTCAATCCTTTTGTACATGTGTGGATACACATACTGAGTATATTAGGAGGTGAGATTTAACTCCTTCAGTTAGTCTGCTTGCGCTACCATCTCCCAGACTTGTGAATTCTTATGGCATCTATTCCCTTCCAGAGCATGGTGTCACAAGAGCCGTCTGTTGCAGAGTAGTTCTTGTTATCTGTATCATCCATTTACTGTGTGAGGTAGAAAACTCTCTAGAAGCTAGTGAAAGACGGATCTGGAAACAAGACATGAGAAGAGCACTGTGTGGTCAAAAGCACATGCCTCATGAATTTATCATGACACATCTCTGAGGGACACTTGCTACATAAATCACCCAATAACATACCTTGTAAAAGATGATATACAAAAATTCTACATTTCCTTCCCATTTCTGCAATATCCCCATTGCTGAAATTAACTGTACAGTTGGTGTAAATATGCTCACACATACTGCTCTGTTGCAGCAACATGTATGTAGTGCATCAAGGTAATGAATTTTTCTTGAATAGCCTATGCAAATACTGTCATGTTTTGCATCATCAGTAAGTGACTTCATATTGCATATAGTAAGGAATTTAAAAGAGTTGATGACCCCTTCTGGCTTTATTCTAGATGGGAGTTGTGTCTGGGTTACTACTCAACCTTTTCCAATAAGTTCGTTCCCAGTCTTAGGATTGTAATTGCTGCATTGAGCTGTGCTTCCCTCTGTTATTAAAGAGAAGAAAAATGGTGGACTTCACTTTCTTTTGTGGAGGTGCCTTTGTTTTCCACTGCTGTGAAAAACAGAGGCACTGAGTCTGAAAACACTGCTGGCATGAGCACACACGACATTCTGATGTTCTGCAGCAGCGCTTGAATCAATCTGTTCTATACAGTCTTCATATGTACAACTAACTTAATATATTTTCTTTAATAAGAAAACTTGATTGTCCTGAATAATCAGAAGACATTGTCTAGATGGATTTCAGCAAAGCACACTGTA
Source organism: Gallus gallus (assembly GCF_016699485.2). NCBI lineage: Eukaryota > Metazoa > Chordata > Aves > Galliformes > Phasianidae > Gallus > Gallus gallus. The sequence continues at coordinate 179,962 of NC_052546.1, forward strand.
AGGTATCTCATGGGAATATTGCTCTCCTAGGCAGAGAAAAGGGAAATTGTTAGCGTGTGGCTTGTATGGTGGAAGAGGGGCAAGTGACAGGAAGCTGCAAAGAAGGGAAAGTCACAAGGATGGAATTCTACCAGCGTGAGATTGACCTATTTATGAATGTTAAATTAACTGCTTATGTACCAATTCACTGAAGAATTATTTAATCCTCCAGAAGCATCCATATACACAAACACATCAGAAGAGCTGAGGACCCTCTTCTTTTGGCTTTGTACCCGTTAAATAGTACTGACCTGCTCTAGCTTTGGCAGGAGGAAATGACTCTTCCTAGTGTTACAGTCCACTGCTGTGTTTCATGGAGTTTTAGTACTCTCTGCCCACTGACTGCAGGAGGGAGAGTTGTGTAAATGTAAATACATAAAGAGTTCATGTCAGCAAAATTTGGTTTCCTTGATCACTTAAGTGAAACCAGGCATGGGCTTTCTATCAAAGGAAGGACTATAAGTCTGGATCTGTTCTCCTCAGGCTAGATCAGAGTTTTCCCCTGCTCCTGACTGCTTGTCTGAGCTTAGAAGGGGAACGGGACAGTTCTACCTTCCATGTCAAAGGAGAGACAACGTTCCTAGCTGATGCCAACACCAGCGGAAGATCCTATTTCTGTACCATCTGTAACCAAGTGGATAGCAGCGTGTGAGCATTAGGGTTGTTCTGCCTTGCACTCAGTATACTCTGTACAGATGCTGAAGCTGTACAGTGGCAAAGGACAGGTTGTTTCCCCACTTGGCAGACTTGTCAGAGGGACAATGGAATAGATGCACCTAGGGGAACAGGAACAACGGAGGGAGCCCCAGACACGACAAGAGGGAGAAAATCAGAAATTACAGTCAAGACTGGGGAGACATGGGACTGGAAGAGAAGTGAAAAGAACAGGATGAAAACAAGGTGTGGAAGAGTACTGTGGTATGACACAGACAGGGACTAACCTTGGCAACTGTCTTGAAGAGAATGTTGTTATTTTTTCTTTCTGCTTCCAAGACTACCCTTTCTCATCTTTCTCACATATGTACCTTAACCAGATTCTTGCACAGCAAGCCAGTCCAATGTGCATTGTACTGCTATGCTATCAATGACTGCCTCTCTTTGTTGAGATACTGTTCTCCCTTTCCTGTTTTCCGTCATGTAAATCTGATGCCAAGAGCAAACCTTTGCATCTGTCCCACCAGCAGGAGGTGATGTGTTAGCAGGGGAAAGTGAAGGAAGGCATCAGTGTGTGGGACTTGAAAGCCATTTCCTGTCCCGCTCATGGATGATCACTGAAGAGTGAAGAACCAGAGAGGTTTAACTGTAACTTATTGAATTATGTGATTATGGCATTTGAGTTCTTTATTACATCTTTTCTATCGTGGTCTCTGGGGTAGAGAGGTACTTATTTCTGGCCTTTGATGTGCTCAAAAAGTCAAGCTATTGGTATTGTTGTTCCTTTGCTTTGATTCTTTGACTCCTCCTCTGGGGAGCATTTTCATGTGCAGAGCTCAGCTTTCTGAGCATCTACTATGTGTCTTTATGGTTTGTTTTTTTAATGGGCACAAGCCACCTCTCCTACTCCCTTCTTTGTGAGTTGTCTGGAAAGCAGACTCTTGCTGACTGGTTCTGTTAGAGAATCTGTATTTGCTGAAAGCTGTATGGAATATTTGGTAGTTCATGGCAATGACAGTAGCTTTGCTCAGGAGCAATGGGTGGCATTGGAGCAGACTGCTATTGCTGCACTGTGCTTTTCCAAAGCAAGGGCTTGGTTTAGACCACTGGTCAGTGAGCTACCTGACAGTAATACAGCACTACAACAGTGCTCTGATTTCCCCTTGTTCCGTTCCTTCTGCGTAGAAAAAAGATCTAACTGTTATAGTTCAGTTATCAAAAGAATATTCACATTCTGCTGTATCTGCTCTGTCCCACTGATTTTGACTGCTGTGCCAGGAGAGGACTCCTCCTAACCCTGCAGTGGAAAATGAAAAGCTTCTACTCCAGTGCCTAGCCACAAAGCAGCATCCCGTGAGCAGAATATCAGGAAGGGAAATTTGCTTAGCCTGCAAAAAAAGGTCAGGCCCAGCCCAGTACACCCTACCAAGAAGGGTCAGTGTGGTGAACCAACTTACGCTTCATTTGTCACCTGTCAGTGCTGAGCATGCGACAATTAATAGCATGGTAGTGCGAAGGACAAAGGGGATTTCTGATGGGGAGAAGTGAGGTAAGCTGTGATTAACTAGAACAGTGAAGGAAGAAGGTCCATTGTGGGGCTGCTGAGTTTCTCTCCTGAGCTCAACATTTTTCACACACACTTAGCCACACACTTGTGTTCCTAACACCCACCCGGGGTCACATTCTTCACAGTGTGTCATATCAGATAATAAGATCTAAATAAAGGGATGGCTGAGCCTTTGTTGATGTAAGCAATGAAGGTTGTAAGATGATCCAAGATGCTCAACTTCTCTGCCAGTGCACAGAACAGGCTCAGGCTGAGGGACAAGCTGAGGCAACAGAGACAAGCCTCTCTTGCTTCTGCTGGTTCTGGAGTTAACCTCCTCATGCAGACTGAGTGAAAAAGGGACTCACTGACCCCTGAGGAGGACAAAGTTGTTGTTAATGGTGCTTCTTCTGGCAAGGAGAAGCAAGGAGAAGCAAGGAGTTCTTCTTTACCATATAATTTGAGCTTAATGCCGGTGTCTGTAGTGGCTGGTCTGTGTACAGTGCCATCTCTTCTGCTTGAACAGTTATTGCTGTATTCCTGCTTTTCACAACACTGTGAACATTGCATGTCTTTGCACGTTTTTGGGTTTTTGTTCTTAAGTGGTTTTCAGGCAGTGCCATGTCCCCATGTAATATATATATATATATATATGTGTGTGTGTGTGTGTATACACCTGAGTGTACTCCATGAAACAGGTTTCTTCAATCTCAGAGCATATGTTAGCTGGAAACAAGCAAGTCAATGACCTCTTTTTTTTCCCAAAGCATGTTTTGGAAATAGCCTTACAGGGACTTCCAGTGCCCAAGCGATTATTTGGTTCCCACATCCCGCTCATCACATATGAGAGAGCTGCTCTTGTTTTGCATGCAGATAACTGGCAGAGCAGATTGTGAAGGCAGGACGCACATTCTACCTCACCCCCAGTGCTGAAGCTTAAATGGCCCTGAACTATTTTTAAAGGAAATCTTTCAAGTGTCATTAACAACAAAGTCATAATAGCAACCTCTGATACAGCTGGGAAATGTCTGCAAACAGTTGGAGCAGGTGACAGTTTGATGAGGGTACGGTTGAATCAGACTGCACACAGCTTGGGGATAAAAAGCCAAAGCTGTTGGGGTTAACATGGCTATCACTGTATCTCATTGTATCTAACACTGTATATCTGTCATCTCATTGTATCTATCATTAGATAGATACATCTATCTATCATTACTCAATCCATGAGGAGGCTCATCTGGGATGTCCAGTGGACCTCAGTTTGAACATTTTGGGGAGTGGGGCAATAAGACATCTCTCCCAACAAAGCTCAGGTTCAAAACTTGATCTCTGTACCACTTTTATATCCATATAAATTCTGTTGGTAAGGAGTAGGGTTCTTTGTCAAAAGCACTGGGAAAGCCTCTCAGCTATTTAAAATTAGAAAGGGCATATTAATAGAAACAGGTGTTAATTCATTAGTGTTGTTCTCTTCCCCTAGAGAAAACACTCGATTAGAGGCAAACATTGTCTTCCAGATTCAGCTATGTTGGTAAAAGATGAAATCACCAACTGATTTAATCTTTTACATTGGTCACTGGGAGAGCCTGAGGCAAAGTTGAATATGTTAAGCATTTTAAATTGCTGGCTATAACCTAGTTGTTGGATCCACCTGAAGAAAGTTATGGAGTACCTACTGGAAGCGCTTCTTTGACAATTTGGTGGGAACACAGCCTCTCTCTGTATGATGAATGGAAGAGATGGAAGGGATAGGTAGCAGCTGCAGGAGATAGGCTTTGGTTTTGGGTAATGATGTCTGGCCATGTCCTGAAATACTGTTGTACCACTGGAGTGGCAGTAGATGGCTCTCTGTGTGTGGACAAATCTTTTATTATTACTTATAAAAGAAAGTTTCAGTAAATCTTAGAAAACTTCTTTACCTATTGTAAAAAATCAAAATATGGTAGGTGCTGTTTCTTTGTCATTTTTAAGGTGCTTCCTCGAGGTTACACTCAGTCAGTGATAGACCTAAAAACAGAATGTAGGTGTCTTGGCCTTTTAGCTATCTTCACTAACCTTTAGACGATACTTCCTCCAGATATTTCAGTAAGGGGTACTATAAAAAGTTCTTGATGTTGCTGTTCCAATTCCTTGTTTCCAGAGGGCTGCCTGCCTTTGTTTTTAATATCGTTGCTTTGAAGCACACTTAGAAGTGACCATGCCAGAAATATTAATAGCAATAATAATCTGCCTAGCATAACAGGCATTTTACCGGTATGTAGGAAGTCAAAAGTCTCTGTGTGTTTTGTACTAGCACACCGAAAAAGTCTTATTGAGTCTATCTGGAACGCATAGGTGGGAGCCTTAACCCCCTATATGCTGAGCAGAAAATTGTATGCAGACCTGAGAGCTGAGTGAAAATGAACAAACAGGCTCATGAGTTTCATTCCTTTGGCAGTGGGAGGTGTAGCACTTCCTGAATTTTTCTGTGGTGGGAAAAGCATCCTAGCCATTTCCCCTTGTGAATGATGGTGTAATTAGAGCTGTAAAAAAGAGCCCATGACACTAAAAGGCTATAAGTACTGCAGATTTAGGACAACAGGTTACTATGGAAACTGAAGTGAAAATAGGACCATAAATGAGTGAATAACAATAACATAGAGTTCTCAGTTTGGATCGATCTGCAAGTTGCACTAAAATACAGCCTGCCTTTCTGTCAGTTATTTGCATAACCTTTTGCTTTGTGCTCTTAATGAAGCCTTGGTGCTTCTTCCCATCAACTCTTCTTTTCTATATAGAAACACTTTTTCCTTAAAAGGAGAGGTGATCAATTTCTAATGGATGGTATCTACCCTCTTACAGATAATATCAAAATAATTTGGACTTAATATAGGTAAATATGCAATATACTAAGCATAATGTCATTGTCTTTACTAGTACTGCTGTGATGTTTCTCTTTGGAAAAAGCTAAATGTTCTTGTTTATCAAATGGAGTATGAAGTCCTCTTGTATTCTGGATGAGTAATAGTGCACTGGAAAGATGGGGCGATGGCAGTGATACCTTTGTGTGATTCACTGTGTGCTAGATTTGACAGATCTTGATAGCTAATTTTCTTCTGGAATCACTGGAACTAAGGTTTTGCAGTTTGAGACTAGTTCTAGCGTTTGTAGTGGAAGATCTTGTCTTTGGCTCACCCATTTCTGAAGAAATTCCCATCCAGTAAAAGATGGTTCCCAATCTTTCCAGGATTTTCAGTAGAATATGGCATCTTACTTAGGTTGTACCATGCTTTAAGCACCATAAGAAAAATGTCGGTACAATAAATGTCCCAGGAAAGAACAAAGCAGGGGCTGGTATTCTTTGCACCATGATTTTTCTTGCTGAGCATTTAACAAAAGCAGAAGAAATAAAATTTCAGGGAGGTAAAGATTGAACTGGTGGTATCAGAAATACCCATATGGTCCTGTTTGTTTCTGTGCAAACAGCTGTGCAAACTTTGTAGTAATAAATATACCAACTGTATATATCAGGGATATCTAGGAAAAAACACTGTATACGATGGACTCGCTGCAGCTAGACTATATAAGCTGAATATATAGAAATATGTATCATAGAATCATACAATCATGTGTGTTGGAAGGGACCTTTACGATCATCTAGTTCCAACCCCCTGCTATAGGCAGAGATGCTTCCCTCCAGCCCAGATTATTCACAGCCCCATCCAGCCTGGCCTTGAGTGCTTCCAGAGAGGGGGGCATCCACAACCTCTCTGGGCAACCTGTTCCAGTTCTCACCACACTCACAGTGAAGAATTTCTTCCCAGTATCTAGTCTAAATCTACCTTCTTCCAGCTTAAAGCCATTTCCCCTCATCCATTCTCTACATGACCTTATAAGATGTCCCACCCCCCAGGTGGGGGTCTCACAAAAGCAGAGCAGAGGGGCAGAATCGCCACCCTCTGTCTGCTGTTGGCCATGCGTCTCTTGATGCAGCCCTGGATACGGTTGGCCTTCTGGGCAGCAAGCGCACGTTGCCAGCTCATGTTGAGTCTTTCATCGACCAACACCCCCAAATCTACCTCCTCAGGGCTGCTCTCAAGCCACTTTCTGCCCAACTTGTATCTATGCTTGTGATTGCCCCAACCCAGGTGCAGGACCTTGCACTTGGTATGTGGAATTATCACTAAAGCTAGTGGCAACTGAGCTGCGACACGGCTTTGCAGTAACTGACTATAAGAGCTTACCATCTTCCCTGCACTCTGAATGGTTCACATTCACTTGACGTGAGTTAATTTTGCAAGCTGTGGTCTAAAAGTCACCTAAGGTGCCGCTTCATTCTTTGCGATCCATTGCAGAAGAGCTAGCCTCATAAAGCATTGGGTTTCTTTCTTTGCATGCACTGGCATAGTTCCCCCAGAATCGCTGTTCCAAATGAGAACCAGTGAAACCAGGTGGTTGCCAATCATTAGGAGCGAGTCAGGGTCTGGATTTCTCAAAGTGGGGTTTACAGCAAAACTGTGTGTCAAAATGCCTATGATTTCTGGTCTGAAGCTTGTGCCCTACTGTTTCAGTGAAATAATTCAGGATTCTGTGATTCTCCAGCTTTGTGTTGCCATAAATGAGAGAGAAACTGTTTCTTTGTACATTTCTAAAATCTCCCACTGCACGGCAAGCCAGGCACATTCCTGATTCTGGCTGCTTTGCTTGTGTAGGCTTGGGGCAGCATCCAGATGCTGACCTGCTGGCTCCAGAGAGCCTCCCCACAGAATAAAAGCTGTAAATTCTTGATCTGATTGGCAGCTCTGAGAATTCAATTCAGGTCCCTGGGGAGAGGCAGGAGACCATTTCCTTTCTCTGTGGCTACTGTCAAGAAAATGAATAAATCCTCCCACCCCAGTCTTCAGGTTGTCACTGTCCTCAATTAATTTTGTTTACATTTTTCTTATTTCTACCCCAGCTTCATCTTAAGGAGGGAATTGCCCAATTTCCCTGCCTGAGTTCAAAGCAAAGCCAAGCAATTTGGTATATATAAATCCAGAGAGGGAGGACAAGAGTCCTGGCTGAAGTCACTGCCTGACTGCTGCTCAAGGAACACCTTCTGCTGGGTCCTGGTATCCCTGGAAAGAGGGAAACTCGAGGGGCAAGACGGCTCACAGTGTTTTCTTTGGTACAGCTCCTCTCCATTCTCTTCTTAGAATGTTACCAGACAATTTGCCCATAGCTTTAGCCATTCTTCTAGGCAAGTATATGTTGTTCCAGATTGGGCTGGGGCCTAGTGTGCTTCCCTTTGTGGGCCTGCTCTTCACCTGCATGAACATGGGGTATGAATTCATGGCACTCACATGTGAAGAGTGCAAGTCCTGTGCTGCGGTGGGGGTTAGGTCAGGCACGACTGAACCGGAGGTGACCAGCAGCTGGGATCCAGTGCAGGGGCTGCTCAGCAGTCACAGCGTGCACTAGGGATGGCACTGGAGGTGGGTAGCCTTGTGCAGGATCGGGAGCAGGGTCTGCAAGGTCTGTCCCTCACCCACCTGGCTGTCCCTGTCCATCCTTTGTTTCAGCAGAGTAAGCATAATTAAACTTCTGTCGTGTGGAAAAATTGCAGGGGAAAAATGGAAACAAATTTTTGCACTGAATTTTAATTAACTTCAAATTTTTGCTCTCTCTCCTCCTTCTTGAAGGGAAAAATGTAATTCTGTTTTTTGGGAAGAAACATTTCAGCTTTGAAAATATATTTCAAAGACCTGTTTAATGGTTAGTGGAACAAAATGCTTTAATGCAAATTATAAACTCCTCCAGAATTTTCTTCAGGAAAGCAACCAGTATTCCTCAATTAGCTTTATTTATGTGTCTTAAGTTACATGTGTAAACATCTTCCTCAGTCAGAACTTTGAAAGAAAAATCTTATTATCTCAGCTACAATATCTGTCTTAACTTAATGTAGGATATTAACTGTGATGGTTATATTCTCACTCTTTTATCTTATACTTACAGGTCTTTTTTTTAAGTATAGATAATCGTTATATGGGTTGGAAATTTTACCTTTAAATGCTACACTTTTGCATAAAAATTTCCATATATTAATGCTAATCAGGGCCACAGGAAATGAAACAGAATTTCTCTAAACCCCCTGCTTTGACTTAAGATTCTCCAGCTTCATAGGTCTAGCTGGAAAAAAACACAGATGAGCCCAGCTCTACTGCCTAAATCTTCCCACAGTTGCAGATGTTGTTTCTAACATCAAGTTTGATGTTTCGATGGGTCATCATTCCTTCAGACCCACAAAGAGTGCTGGCACATGTGGTACCGTACTGTAGCGTTAACACCTTGTTGAACTAAATGAAGAACCTGTACCTCTTTTCAGGGCAGTTGATTTAGTTATTTATTATATCTATGGTCTGGAGGCTCTTCTAAGTGTGACCAAGGAAAGCAAGCCTATTCTGTCTGCTTAGATTTGCTGTACAAAGTGTAATATTTAGGATCTGCAACGTAGAAAAGGTTGGTAACTTGATTTTGGACTGTCAGCAGTCTCAGTAGTGAGAACTGCTCCTGGTTAAGATCTGGTAGTTTCCTCTCTAACATCAGACTCAGTGTAGGTTGGGAGAACATTGTTAGCTGGGAGCCTGGCTCTGTTCTCAGTCATTCTGTGTGCAAAGAAGCATTACAGGAATAAAAGGTCTTCAGGGAGAAGTGATTACTCATATAAATATGAGGTAGCTTTCACATAAAAAGAGAAAATTGTTTTGGTACTGTAAATTGGTCAGTAAGGAAACTCTCTAAGACTCAGTTTAGAGTGTTAGAAAGCAGGCATTCTTTTATTCTTGGCACTGGATGCATGAGAGTATCCTTCCACCTACTTGTGCATACCTGGTACAAAAGATCTTCAGCTTCTATGCTTTACTTGCGTTACATATGCAAAGGTTTTCCTGGGCAGTACATACATACTCAGTACTTCCTCCCACATCATTAACATAATGTTCTGCCTCCTTGCTCATGCTCAGTCTTTTTTTGATAGTGGTCCTGACACACTCTAGACAAAGTCGGTCGTCTTTTTCACTTGTGTTCACTTGAACCTGGTCTCATGCATGCTCAGTTATCGCCTTGCCTTGATCTTATAATACCTACTTTCACAAAATTAGCTGATCCAAGCAGAACTTCCTTATCTGCCTGGCATAAGGGAGTCAGTATATCATTGTCATCTACTTAGTACAAGGGCACAGATTCTTCCTGTTTTCTAGAGCAACTACAGGGCTATCCGTCATAGGACTCTTCTTGTTTTCAAGCCAACTACAGTGCTATCCATCAATGAGTATTAGCAAGCTTAACAATATTGCTATGTCTTGTATCAGTTTAATTTAGAGAGTGAGGGAATGATGGAGGATTATCCTAAAAGCATGTGAAATGAAGACTAATAGGATGATGCTGAGGAACTCCCCTTTATACATGCCACAGTAGAAAAGGAAGGAGATGTTTCATGATTTGAAAGGCAAATTTTTTTTATACTATGTAAAGGAAATGGTGTGTCCCCTGCTGCAGGATGTCCTGTCAGATATAGCAGTGGGATGAGAAGTTAGCAGAATCCAAAGAGGAATTGAAGAGAATTTTTAAAGGCAGAAAATACAGGCTGAGAATCTAGCTCCCTGTGGAAATTGTGAATGATGAGCCTTGAGACTGCCTTCTTGTCTCTCTGTGCTGAGAACCTCAACAACTGCATCAAAGAGGGTAAAGTAACATAAAACAATAAAGCTCTAAGAACCATGTATGCCAAGGCATAAAACTCCAACTTGTGCCGGTTAGGAAGGAACATTCCCTCTGGGCACATTGTTCTGTAATTTGCCTGCCTGTGAAGCTCTTCACATTTAAATATTTGCTAAGGATTGTTTAACAAAAAGGATAACAAATAGAAGAATTCTAGACTTGGAAATACTGAAATCCCAAAGCATGTGGGGTCCTGAACTGCTGAACAGAACTTCTGTAACTCCCAACCAGGGAGAATCCACTGTTATTGGCACAGGTGGAGCTGTGTGAAGCTGGCTGCCTCACTGCAGCCATCCCACCTGGCACTGGGCTTTGCTGTTTTGGAATGGGAAGGAAAACTAAGTGTGCTTCCAGGGGAAATTATTTTTTCTGAACTTGTATGAATGTTGGTGCTAATTTGACATGTTTTATAATAAATGCCTAAGAATCTCGAAGATTTTCTCTAAAAGTGGAACAAACCTGCCCTGGCACAGAGCAGCCTTTCCCAGCAGCCAATTGCTTTCCTCTTACATCTGAACTAAATGAGCATTATTTCACTTATTAAGGACATCACTTACTTATGAGGACAAAAGACTGAAAAGGAAACGGTTACAATGGAGGTACTGTAGCCAAATTGTATCAGCATCCAGGTGCAACTTTTCTATCTGTAAATACATAACACTGTTATAATGTTATCTTCTGCCTGTCCATGTGAAGTGAAATTATATATGTAGGCAAGTACATGCAAGGAAACTGTGCTATTTTCATTGAGACCTGTCTTTGTGCTACTTTAAGATGGCATCATTTTCTAATAGCGATTGAGACAGGCTTGCTGTGGTCTATAAACCTTCAACTCAGCAGTGGTCTGGAATGGAAAAAGAGCCCACCTAGCTGTATAAAAGTCATCCCCCTGCATCATGCTTACAGTTTGAATACTAGAAATACAATGCTTTTAAAGCCAAGTTAATATGTAAAAGTTAAGCTATATTTAGCTGTGAGACATCTAAGGCAATTTTAGTGTCAGTCTTTGGGATTATGATTCACACCATGTATGCCTTTTGACTGCACCATAGAATAGCTTTTAAGTATGTTCTGATTGAACATGTGCTGCTGCTGTCTTTGGACTTGTACAGGCACAATCAGAATCCACAGGCATCTAGAACAGATCTTAGTGCCTTTATTTGAATGTACTTTTTTTTTTTTTTTTTCCCCCTTTATGGCTTTGATATACAGCTTTTTCCTCTCTGACTCATGATAGAAGAAAAAAGAGTCTTGAATTTTTTATAAGTGAATTTTCATGGAAAAAGCCAAAAAAGCATTCTCTAACAATCTGTAGTAATTGTAAAAATAAACAAATGTTTTGGTACAGACTAAACCAATGTATATTAAAAGAACATTTCAGAAAGTTCATTGCTTAACATTAGTTTAAGGAGGGGAAAAAAAGGTAGAAAAATGCTTTCTGCAACTTCTGTTGGTATTAGCTGATCTGATTCTGCAGTCACTGGTACCACTTCAGTCCAGGACTGTGGGAAAAGTGTGCGTGCCACTGTGCTTATACCTGAGATGAGAAAAACAGGATGAGGCCTGGTGAATGCTGATTTTGGAAAAGCAGCTTTGGTAGTGTGTTGCAGGTAGGCTGTCCTAAGCTTACAGCTTGTGTTGACATATGCAGCTAATTTGTGCAGTATATTGCAGAGACTTTGTGTGTGCCTTGGATATAAGCATTAATTGTTCTTACTGCTTAGTGTTTGATTGCTATACTAATTTTGGTAGATGCATAGCAGTTGTTGCAGACTACACTGGCATCTGAACAGATTACTAGGGCCTGCAGTTTGCTGAAGAGCAGCAACCCATGTGATAGAGATTAGGGGGTCAAATTCTGCTCTCCCATATACTGTTGTAAATATCAATAATCAAATTTATTTTATCAGAATGATGCTGGGTTTAAACTGGTGTGATTAAAGGCATCTGACCTCATTGTTCTGTTGTGTTTGATAATATATCCAGTATTCTATAGAGGCTGTCTTAGTAATGGATAAGAGAGTAATCCTCAGGTTTCATTAGGTTGCTGAGATTTTTAAAGGAACCTAAACAACTGTAACATGATCCCCTCATTGATTTCAATGGTCCAGTGTTTAAATATCCGAAAATCTCATCCATACAGTATAATATACAAATAATAGTCTAATGTAGTTTCATGCATCGTCTTCCACAGGGAATGCTATCATTTCAGACTGAGCTGCTGGGAAGAACAGCATGCTGCAAGATGTTGCAGTGACAGCATTGTCATGAGATATGTAATGCTGATTAAATGACATGAATGAGCAAGTGAATGCAAGAATCATAGAATCATAGGATCATAGAATGGGTTGGGTTTAAGGGACCCTAAGGATCAAGTTGCAACTTCGCTGCCAAAGGCAAGGCCACCTACCTCCAGATCTGGTACTACTTGAGGTAGTTCCCAGTCCTTTTTCTGATATATTGTATTGCCTTTAGCACTCCTGTCTGAGCAGGAGTCCATATCTCCTGCAGTGGCAAGCATGACGGTGGTTCTCTGATGTGGCTGTAGATGTTGTCATACAAACAACAAATAGGTCTCATGGATGAACTCTACAGAAGGGCTACAGAACAGGTCCTTGCAGAAAAGGTGTACAGAAATGTGATAACTGCTTAAAATGCAAAATGCTCTAATTTACTCTGTTGCCTTGTCTCCTTTTCTGCTGCCTTCTGTTGTAGCCATGTATTGTGCTTGTCATTAACTGAGAGTATAATCAGTTCAGGGCAGTTCTTGCTTAAGTAAAAGCAGTTGTAAACGTTCATAGTGTTTCTAGCATAATAGAAACACTATCTACTTTTACTTAATAGAAACACATCACTACTTTTTATATACAATTGTAGCTAATAGAAAGAATAAAAATAAGCTTTTTCTCTTGCCTTTTATCTGTGTTATCTATGAATCTGGACTGTATTTTGCTTAATCATCATCAGTAGAGAGATCACAGTGTCCACGGTCTCTGTTATGTGTGCCACTGAAAGCAATGAGAGTTACAGTCTTGTGTTAGCTTAGGCTGAGGGATCTTCTGTTACTGGTGCTGATGCGTCAGTGGTAAAAAGTCAAAGCTGAGCATGTGGTTGAATTTGCCTCACCAACTGTTCATCTTGATCTAAAAACTGGGTGTGTTTACACATAGGTTTGTATAAGACAGCTATGTGGAGCCTTGTGCTGTTGATGTTAATTAGCTGAGTAGAACCAGTATCCAAAGGGAAGTGAGGCTTTAACATCATTGCAAGGAAAGCTGTTGTGTGTGCAGTGGAAGGGATCAGTGTGCCAAGCCTGACTTAGTTTGCTGATCTGAGGAGTGCCTCAGATTCTCATTCATCTTTCTTGTATTCAGTTCTAACTCTCTGTGTTAAATGGCATTTAATCCACAGCATTCAGAAGGGAAATTTTGAAGCAGTCACTGTCATTTGCTTCCTTAAGTGTCCCATCATGTCACCTCACTAGCAGCTATGTACTGACCTGCCAGGACTGTTAGCCCTCAGTGCATTGGTTTCTCTCTCTGTTTTTGTACCCTTAGGAGTTAGCCTGGGGAGGTTAGAAAATCTGGGCAAATGTTAAATGCATTTATGCAGCTTTTACGCTGCCAGAGACACTGTTACTCAGCCCAGTCATCATTACCATAACAACTTAATTACTTTATTTCCAGTTGCTATTGTATTGTTGCTACTGTATTGTAGGCACATACAAAAATGATGGCCTCTGCTCTGCAGCCCTTAAAATATTAAGTCCACATAGAGACAGCAGACTGATACAACAAACAAATCACCAGCAAATTAAATTATAAACAGGTAGGTTTATAATTTGTCAGGTGCTGGTCTTGTGGTTAAATTTAAGTTTGCTTTGTCCTGGATGGAAGGGGGTAGGCTTGCTTGTGTATCGATTTATACAAGTGTATATACTCTGGTTTGTCTTTAAACAGTGTAAGATATTGTAGTGCACAGCTTCAGTGAGACAAGAAACCTGAGGTAACTGTGTTAAAGGGGACTGTCATATACCAGGTAGAGCTGTATGGCTGCTGATGAAAGCCACTGAGGGATAATTGATGGTTTTCACTGCCCCATCTCAGTTGCTGTGCAGGATTTGGTATAAGCTATCAAAACATAATTGCCATCATACCCCTGACTTTCTCTGTTGCCTTCCCCTTGATGCTCTGTCATGGTTTAGTTTATAGACATGCTGGAGAAAAGGGACCCTTGTAGATACTTGTGTTAACTCTGGACACATGCAGCATTCATTTTGAAATACTCCGTGTCTACTTTTATTTTGGGAGGCATCTGGGAAAGCATCAAAGCCAGAAACATGATCTAGACGATTGTCACGCTGGACAGTTAATTCCAATAAAGAACACTCAAAGTCAACACTTGCAACAAGGTGTTTGCAAATATTCCTGATAAGCAGGGGGTTTCAGGAAGTATTGGAACTATTCTGTTGTGTAATATGTTTGCATAAACCATCAGATAAGGCTGTGTTATACTGTTAAAGCAATGGTTGGAAGCATCAATTTTTGGTTTTCTTTTAAACAGTTAAACCCAACACTTAAACCCAACTTGAAATTTTAATAATTTATCTAAATATGGTTAGACAATATTCTTTGGATGGTTGTAGTGGTAAAAGTTGTGATATAAAGGCAGATAAAGTGATATGTAGGCTATTAGTAGGCAGTGTTATGAGCTGGGTAATAGGAGGTGAAAATGCTCTCTGAGCCCAGGAGCAGCCAGGGGGATTGTCTTGCAGGAGGCAACATTAGCAGTGAGCAGCCACTCTCCAGGCAGTGACTTCCTGGAGCTGATGGGTGGTGGTTTGCTTCAGTGCCAGACAGCAACCCATGGGAGGTCCTTCCAGCTGCATGCTAAGTACCTTCCTTGACTGAAAAGGAGGGGGAAAAGGCAGTGTGGTGTTGGGAAGGAAGAAAAAAGCATCATGTACCTCTGCCTCTGGGCAGCGCTGTAAGAGATAACTGTCCCATTTTCCCTGCAGGAATAGTGAAACCTGCAAAGAATGCGTTTAAGACAAGGACTGTCTGGCTGGGGAAATTTGTAGGGATTTTAGTATAACAAAGGTGTGCAACTTTCTAATGGAGACTGAGCCCCAGGCAAAGCTCTGGACAAGAGCAGCACTGTCACTGTTTTACACTGTGTGACTTGCATTTAGAGATGTGTGGGGAACCACAAGCCATATGGGCAAGTGCTTCCTCCATGAAACCTAATGTGCCCTATGTGACAACAGTGAACGGGGTTAATAATTTCTGAGAGGTAGCTCTGCGTGTATCAGTACCTCAGGGCTCTGAAATCTAGCACTAAATTTGAAGTGAGCCGTTCTGACTCTTGTCTTTTAGGGTCGGTGCTGGAGTATTGTAGGTCATATTTTTATAAAAACTGTCCTGATCAGGAGTTGCTTTTCTAACTTTATTTTCAGCATGCTAGGCTTTCTGTCTTATCTGACCTTTGCTTGTAGTCTTGCTGGATTCATGTTATTTTCTTAATCCCTCTTTGCTGACACTAAACTTTTTGATTTATTTTGCTTTTGAAGTACTAGTACTTATTGCCTATTTTGTTTTGCTTCTCTGCCCTGGTTTTCTTGTTACTGATAGCATTGCAGACTGTTGTCCAGTTGCTTTTAATGAACCTTTCTGAAGCCCTTTCAGAAATGATGCTTTATGAGGTATGAGATTACAGGTAATGAGGAATCTTTGCCTATTCGTAGACTTGTTTCTCTGTGGAACACATTTGTGGTGGGCTTTCCAAAAAAGCCATGAATATGGAGCTGCTTGTGAATCTTAGATGTCTATTCTGCAGTTTGGGATCTTGGCAGAGAAAACATGGAAGGTAGGTAGTACCATAGCAAAGTGATGTGTGCAAAAGCAGTTGGTGAGCCTTTTCTTATCCTGAGCTGCATGTGACAATAGTTCTTGATGAAATCAATACTGTAGCCACTGCATATGGCGTGGAAAAACGGCAGAACTGGAACCATAATTTTTACAGGAGTGGGCTTGAAAAAACCACCCCCTGAACTAAGGAACCTCTTTGCAAGTGGACTTTTCAGGTGAGCCTTTGCAAGACAGTGCTTCTTAGCAAACCTAATTAATTCAAGCAGAACACCATATTAACTCAGCTGAATTTCTTCTAGTTCTTCACTGGTGCTGGGCAAACTTAGCTGCAATTGTCTGCCTTGCTCTGTGTGGCAGAGGTTCATCCTCCTCCCTTCTCACTGCTTTGGCCACTTTTGACTCAGTTCAGAAGTGTGGCTTCCTCTGTTATGAAGAATACTGGGACATCCATGCTGCTCCATATTGCCAGTCCACCTCTGATTTTGAGCCTAGCAAGAATAATGGATATCAGCAGAGCCTTAACTGCTGTCTTTTGGAATGTTACTGCTCTCAGACTCTTAAGAAAGGAATACAAGACGCTGCTTCTATGCTGCTGTTAAAAAGTAATAGCAATAATTAGATTTCTCTTTTCTTGTTGTGGTGCTTCAAGGAGATATTATTTTAAAAAGAAATCATTCTAAATCTGGAGCACATATCTCACCAGTTTGGTAAGAAGGTGAGACTTAAGGACCTGAACTCCACTTTGATGGAGTCTTAAAAAACAGACTCTAGCAAGTAAATGGTTAACCAATAAGTCTGAGTGTAGAAAGAGGAAAGAGGAGTATAACTATCATGGGATAAGCAAATGATTAGTGTTATGATGCTCAAAGTATAGCCCTGGAGTCAGGTGCTTAATTATTAATATTTCTGTTCGTGGATGAGTCTTTATGATTTGGGAAATGAATGTTTCTGGCCATGGAATGAGATGTAAGACATCAGTTTAATATGCCAGGCAGGGCTTACAAGAGTACAGCGTGCTTCATATGAATTAAATCTACCCATTAGCCACGTGCTCTCCACTGGGGATGGAGACTTCATCTACTTGCTTCCTAAACCTGCTTATACAATACGAATTTAAAAAAAAAAAAGAGAGAGAGAGAGAGAGAGAAAAGAAGAAAGAAAAAAGGTAGAAACAGTGAACAGCAACATCAACAAAATAATAACCTTCAACTTTATGCCTTTAATATTTTTACAGGGAAATCAAAATGTCAGAAATGGAGGAGGTAGACAGGTGGAAGAAGAGATGAGTGAAGACTCTGGGCTCAGGGAAGGCATGGAAGAGGGCCTGGTCTTGGTGATGAGCCCAAGTCTGCTTTTCTTGTATCCTTGGCTGGATTCTGCTTTCAGTTATGCGTTTCATAACTACACAAATGCACAGTGTATGATAAGCAGCACAAGTTGGAGCAGAGAGCAAATGGCACTCACGTGCCTTTGATGCTGACTTAAGCATCATCTGCAGCATCCCCAAGCCCAGGCACTCTAATCTTTGTTTTGGACCTTGTGTCAAACCGGGTGTTTTAGAGAATGTGTTTGCTGCATTCGTCTGCTAGACTCCTCTATAGAAAAGGTGCATTTACATGGCACTTAGCTGCGTATCATAGTGATTGGGCTTATGCTTATGTTTGGTTTGGAGGCTATTTTGTAAAGGGCTGTGTTAATTCTTATTGAACAACAACAGTACAGACTTGATTCAAATGAGCATCCCAAGCACATCTAGGAAAAACAGCAAAAGAAATTGCTGTAGTGAAATAAATGGAAAAGATTTTCTTCGGTCTCTAGTCACTGAGGGCCAGCATCAGCCTCTGCAAAATCCAGGTGGTGAGCTGCTCCCTCCTGAAGCAGAGATGGACTATCTGGATAAACATGCTGTTTCACTGTCCTTAGTGGAAAGAAGCTGGGTCTTGCTAAGCCCAAGGGTTGCTAGATAAAGCCTTGTCTTTGGTTGAGTAGTGCATCATTTAGCAAAGGGAGAAGTGGTGCATAAAGCATTCCAAGGGATGGAGATTTTCTGCATGCTGTGTATGCTGACACACTTGTGAATGAAGGATTCCTGTTTTCTTCCCTGCGGGTGTTGTTTTTTGACAGTGCAGCTGTTGAAGCTGTGTTCTCACCTTCCACTTCAGTCCCCAGAAGTTGTGTTCCTGTAAAGAGCCAGTGTGTGTGGTGGAATACAAGGGGAGTGGAAAAGATGCCTTTCCTCCTTTGCTCGCTCTTTTTTTTTTTTTTTTGGCTTTATTACAATCCAGCTTTTTTCATACTACTTCCTGCAATATGACAAGGACTACAGTGGATTGCTATGGCAACTGGTCAGCCATGCCTGCATACTAAATGGAGATACCTCCATGAAGGCTCACAGAGGAAGGAGATAAGTGATAGTAATGCAAACAAAGAGAACAAACTCCCAGTAACAGCAGTAGCACCGCTTGGCTTCATTACACTGGGGAGTCGGATGGGGAACATGAAGAATGAAAGCTGGTATTGCTACTCAGGGCCAGAAATGTTTGTGGAGCACCAGGAGAAAAACACCTCCTGCTCTGCCCTCCCTCTGCAGCCTTCATTACAAGCAGATATATAGCAGATATGTTGGTGTGTAAATATAGGTGGACTGCTAATCAAAGGGGAGTCGGAGGAACTACTGTGGTAAATCAGGGATGCAAATGTTCCATTATTGGAGCTTGACCGTGATGAATGGAGAGGGGAAGAAGGTTTCCTCCTCTGGGGGCTTCTGTTAGCTGGTCTGAGCCTGTGCCTGTGGCTCTGGGGAGTGTGGGGCTGGAGAGAGAAGTGTAATGCAACAAAAATGCCACTCTGTCTTGGGGCAGTAAGAGCCGACAATGGGGTTAATCCTGTGTTAAATAAAACTGGGCAGGAATTCCTAAATATCTGGCAGAGGAAGCAAAGAGACTGGGGGGGGGGAGGGGGAAATTTGTCCTTCTCTGCATGATCCACCCTCATCCGTGTGTTATGTTGGGTGTTCTTCTTGTCTCCTAGTGGCAAGCCCATATGGTAATTGCTCCTCCTTGTGACTGCAGGAAGCCAGTCTTTTTGCCAGAGATGAAGGAGGAATATGCAGTAGGTGGGAGCGAGGAAGGAGGGAGGGGGAGGATAGTGTGGCTCTTAGGACGAGATGTCCCTGAACAGGCTCCAACCTCCTGGGGTGGCTCGCTGTGTACCACCCTAGGTCAGACCTTCTCAGCTCCTTTTCTCTGCTTTTCTCATCCCAGCTCAGTGGTTAATGTCCTTGTATCAGGGCCCACTTGAACCTGGCACCACTGTTAAAAATTCAGTGCACTGTGATCCCCCTTGAACTTTGGGATTAACTAGAATGAGTAGATGTTCCCAAGGCAGGGGCAGTGGAGGCTGTCCAGCTGTTTGTGAAGTGGCAGGGTAGCCTGTCTGAATGTGCCCGTGGCTCAGAAAGACATGCAGGATACAGGGGAGTTCAGAGGACGTGCCTGTTTAGCTCAGGTCCTAAGCTGAAATGTCCCAGAGTCCACCATAGAGAGAATGACAGCTAAGTGCCTTGGTCATGCAATTCTTCTGAAGACCTCTGCGAACCATCACCAGCTGGCTTCTGTGCTTTACTGGGAGCAGATTTCCCCTAGTCTTCTATGGGGTTGCATTGGTGCGTGAGGATGAGAATTTCACACATTACCACTCTGTTAAAACAACACATTTCTCACAAGCCAGGCAAAGTGCTTGCCCATGTGCCAGGCAGCTTCTTGAAAGTGCATGCAGAGACACTCATCTGGTACAGGAGCAAGACCACAGCAGAAAAAGTGACAGTGAATGCTAGAGAAAGAGGCAGACTTGCTCTTCCCTAAAACATTGCTGACTTTGTAAATGATTGAAAGCTGCTGAAGGACAATGTGCAATGAACAAAACATGAATTTAGCAGTACTTTCACCCAGTTCTAATGATTTAGAGTACTGCACTACTGGGGCTCCAGTACTGACAGTAGTACTTGCAGATGCTTACTGAACTGACAGCCAGCAGAGGCTGCAAAAGTTTGTTGCAGCAGTGACAGGGCCAGCATATCTGTGATGTGATTCAGTATGGAGTATAAATCAACTTTTAAAGTATGTATTTGCTGCAGAATTGATGGTATCCTTTTTCTTAGCATCCTCTTTGGCTTATGCTAGATAACCACACTGCAGAACTGCAGCTTAGCTAACTGTGCTGCGTTCCTCACTGTCATCTACAGGACTCCTGTGTTCACAGCCCCTAGCACTCTGTGTTACGGTAAGATGAATAATACTGAATATGTTTTCCAGAGAGTTTGTCAGTCCTAATATATATGAAAAAATTAGAGAACTATCTGCCCGTGAATGATAGAGTGGATTTGAGTTAACAAAATGAGAGCACCTGTAATATTGCCTACCCTCCAGGGCTCCACAGTAGCACATTGCTGAACTCACTGGGGGGCTGCTCTTGGCAGGCTTGCTGTTTGCCTGTAGCAAGTCCATCTCATCCTGTTGCTAGGTGCAGGGCCATAAAAGACTTAGCAAACTGATACACTAAGTGAAAGATGTGCAACTACTGATTCTTTGTTTGTTCCCCTACAGCATGTTATATCAGTATGGTACCCCTCCAGCTCTGTGATCTGTGCCCCAAATGGTTGTCACCACAGTCCTCCCACTGTCATGTAACTGAGTACTCTTTCACTTATTAAGGTACTTCAAAAGTTTGGAGATGTGGTTCCTATGCATCTTCAGACTGGCATATGGGGTTGAAAGCAAGAGACAGAGCCAGCCTCCTGCTTTTGTCAGCGGTGATATTTGTAAGACTAAAGTAGCAGGATGGATTGTGAGTAACTGTGATGGTGATAGCTACGTAAATACATATGTTTGACTTTATAAAGTTCTTTTAGCTGGGCTCAGCTCTAACAAGTGCTCTGTATTAGTCTTCTTGCTGTATTCAAGCCACTTTCAACGTGGTAGCTATGTAAAAACAGTGGATTCAGCTCTGAAGCGCTGCAGAGGCTGAGCAGTGCTGATTCCAAAGCATGGTGCTGGGCAGCTCTACAAGAGCTAGGCTTTGAGTACTGATGTTGTGTTCCCATGAAATTTGGCATCCTTCCAGAAGTGGACTTCAACTCTGTGCCCCTTCCACAAAATTATTTTCTTTTGCCAATTTCAGTATGTTACTCCATTTGTGAGGCTGTACCAGGCTCCCTGTGGTTGTTAATTAAACATGCTGGAAATTCTTGTGCTTTCATTTTTGACCAAAGACCTTAAGCTGGCTGGCACAAAGGGATACAGTTTGCTGACTTTGGTGTAGGAGACCGTGAGTTCAGATTCTGTTCCCTTTCTCAGCCTTTTTCTAATGAAAATAATAAAAAGAAGAGAGATGTGATCAGAAAGCACTTTACAAATACAGAAATACTGAAAATGAGGTGTTTGCTGCAAAGACAGAATGAAGTCAGTACTGGCAGAGCCTTGAAATGGGCCAAGTTAAATAAGCATCAAGACCTGATGACTTGGCCCCTTTTTTCTTAGGTTCATAACCCACATGTGGGATCTCAAAAGGGTGAGCCAATGTAACTCTAATTGTGTCTTATTTATCTTGGCTGTTTAAACAACTCACCATGCTGTAACTTGGCCCCTTCTACAGTGATTGCATCTTTATACAGTTGACCTTTTCTTTCCCCTCCAGTTGTGGGGTTTTTTTTGGGGGGGTTTTTTTTGTTTGTTTGTTTGGGGTTTTTTTTGTTTTTTTTTTTTGGTATATGCTACAAGTTTTCACGTCAGATATAATTATCTGAACCCCCGTAGGCTGTAAGGATAAGGTTTCAGCCGTTTTTGGCAATTAGGTTCTTTCCCAGGGCTGCAGATGGTTTAGGTGAACCAGATGTACTCAGATAAGTTTGTTGCAATTTCTTTGTTTTTCTGGTTGTGCTTCAAAGGATGGCCCTTGTGCTTCGGTGTTAGTTGCCTTATAAATTGTAACTTGCACTTTTGTGTTTGTGATGAGTGCATTTTTTGTTTCACTGAAGCTTGGCATAAACCATTCTGTTCTTGCAGGTTCCTCTCTAGAACTCAAGATGTGACAGTTGTGTGCGTTTGATTGTATGCGAGTGCTTGGACTAAGGTTAAAAAATAAAGTGTTACAAGATGTTTGGGATTCCAGAGGCAGCTCTGCTGCTGCAATACCTTATCACTGCATCCAGCTCCATGTAAGGGGCTGCACTGTGCTGGTACCAGGGTTACCTGAGAGGTAAGGACTGCCTGGGTATCAGTCCATTGCTGTGCAGGCAGCTCTCCCCACTCCACTCAGCTGCTCCTGCAATTGCATCTTAGCCTGATTCTTACAGATTAGTGATGGTCTGGAAAGTAGACAGATTGGTGAGCTGGTTAATTCATTCTCTTTTATTATTACTGCTTATACTGAAAAACTACAAAGAGCTGTCTCAGGTCAGCTTCTGCTCTCCCCCTGGGCACTTGAAAAGCCTGTGAGGAGGAGGCTTTCTGCTTTAATTTGGCTTCTATCTCACTAGACAGGAAGAGAGAAAAAATGACTTGTTGTGACTTCAGTTTTGCATTGGGCTAGAGGGAAAGGGCAGAGTGAGTAAAGGATTTGGCCAGAGCTGCACCAGCTGGCTGGGTGGGAAGTATCATCTCTCCCAAACCTGCTGCAGGGCTTGTATCTTAGGGAATCCTTGGTTCTCACTGAGGCCTTCTATTTTTAAATTTCTCCGTCTTAATATTTCCCATGATTAGTTAGAGCAGCCTTTCTTTCCTTTCTGCCGCACTCACTCCATCTCCCTGGACTTAGAGTCACAATACCAATATCCACTAGGAACAGCAGCATCATTTTGGAAGCAGAACACAAAATGTGGTTTAGTGGCAGTCCTGTTCAGCTGCACCAGTTAAAGGGGTAAAACGAGAAGTGTGAAGAGCTCACTGGCTTCTTTTTTGTGAATGAATTGCTCTTTTTTTTCTTTTCTGCAAGTGCCACAGAGGAGCACCCCCAGTTTCCATCAAAGCCCTGTTCTCTGGCAGACCCATGGACCACTGAGCTGCTGAGCCTGAACTGTGCTTACTGAAGGTGCTCAGAACTCTGGTGCTCAGACCCCTCAGGAATTAGCTGCTTCCTCCCCCCACAGTTTCATGTCTTTTTTTTTTATTTTGGGCAGTGACCAGTGGCACTTAATATGGGTCAAGCCTGGCAAACTGGTCTCCATGGCAACCCTTAATGAATGCCATTGGCTCAGTGGTTCCATCCCTGCATCTCATTAAATGTCAATGACTTTCATGGGGCTCGGACATGTAATTAATATCAAACACATGGTATTCAGCAGGATAAGGTTTAACAGCAGGCAACTTGTGCAGTATCAGGAGACTGATGTGGGAGAGCAGGGGAAACATTTGGGCTCTGTACCCAAGCTCCCCAGGAACAAGCAGCTCATGGAAAAGAAGAGGAAGGCAGAGCCTGACTGTTGTGCTCACAGCTCACCAGAGCTGTAGATGGGCTCTTCAGACCTTTTTGCTGTAGTGCAGACTGGGAGACAGCTCCGTGACAGGGGCTGATGCCAGCATGTCATCGCGGTTCTTAGTTGCTTTGTGACCAGTGGCCATCTTGCTAAAGGCAATCTAGTCCCATTGTTATAGGAAATAAGGAGTGATATTGTATGCGCTGGCCAAAAGGGAGCTCTCCAAAGGCCAGGAAGAGTGGAGGGGACTGCACAAGGCAGGCAGAAACCTTTAGTTGCATACTTTTTAATTTATTTTGATCATGTATAGATACAGCTTCATCTATGGTTTCTGTGGCATATAACAAACTCTCCCTTTCCCCTGCACAGCAGCACTACAGAATAGCTTCTGTGTTCTCATGACAAACTACTGTGGACTCAGAAAAATCTTGTGCTTATATTTAGGCTTGAGAGAAAGACATGTGCCCTGATGGCAGTGCAGAAACTACCTGACCCTGTGCCATGCAGCTGTGCAGGGTCCTGAGCAGGCCCATTCTTTAGGGGAAGGGATGGATGCCAAAGTACAGGGCAGAGTGGTGAGAAGTGATTTTTCTTGTTTGCCAAATTGAATTTGAATTTCCTAGGGTTTGTATGCCTCTAGCGAAGATTCCAATCACTTCAGCCCTATTAAAATCTTACAGCATCTTATCTCCTGTGGACTAATGTTATCACACATTAAATGAAACAAAAGGGAGGAGGAGAATGGAGGAAATAACCTCTGCTAATTACTAATGCAGAATGAGTAATGAGATGAAGAAATGATGTGCTATCAGATACAATCCTGGGGTTTTTAAAGCAAATTATTTCATCTTTAGCTGTATTGCTGCTATTCCCAAGGGAATAATATACAATTCTCACAAGAATATGAGGTTATAATTCAGCAGCAGCTCTGGTGAAGTTATATGCAGTTTAATGAACAGTAGGAAGCTAAGATTGAATTAGTGCCTGAGTGCTCTGTCAGGTTGCCTCATATTGTTACTCAGAATATAAAGAAAATTATTATTGACAATACTAGGGAGATTCGTTTTGTCTGAATGAAGGAGGTAAAGGGGTGTACTGAATATGTGACGTAGTGGGAGAAGTTAATCTTGACTGTAATGTGCGATGGGGAGATCAATCATGTGTGGATCAGAGGGATGGATATTTAATGTGTGTGTGACACAGCAAGGGAAGGTTTACCGACTAGGATGCATGGAATGGGACTGGGTTGGAGGCAATAAAAGTGGCTTACTGTGTGACTAGTAAATAGTGGCATGGAAGGGGTGGTATTCAGGGATCCATATACCCACTAGAAAGAGCACCAGTGGCGGGAGAGCGAATGGAATTTCCTACAGAGTTATGCTTAAATTCAATTCTCTAAGTCTATCAAGAAAACCCAGACCTTTAGGAGTCTTGTAAATGGTAGTCTTAATTTTTACCCGACTGCTGTTCCTACCCTCTTGCCGTTAGGTGGCAGCATCTTGATGTGCAGCAGTGCTCCTGGAGCATTTACTGAGCCCTTTCATTCCAGGAGTCTCAAAGGCATCTGCAGAGGTTTGTGAGTTCAAGCTCGTATCACTTACTCCAACCAGGAGGTACAATGCCCAGGTTCCTGATGGGAAGTCTTAAGGGCAGTGTTATGTTATTATGGGAAGGAAAGGCTCAGGGGAGACCTTATAGCTCTCTTCAACTGCCTGAAAGGAGGTTGTGGTGAGCTGAGGGTCAGCCTCTTCTCCTGGGTAACTAGTGATAGGACTAGAGGGAATGGCTTCAAGTTGTGCCTGGGGAGATTCAGGTTAGATGTTAGGAAAAATTTATTTTTTAAATGAGAGGTCAGGTGCTGGAATGGGCTGATGAACACCACATCCCTGGAGGTGTTCAAGAAGTGTTTAGATGTTGTACTGAGGGACATGGTTTAATGGGGAAATATTGGTGGAAGGCAGATGGTTGAACTGGATGATCTTGGAGGTCTTTTCCAACCTTGGTGATTCTAAGATTCTATGGCAAGGAGCTGTGAGTGAGGCATAGTGAAACTGGAACTGAGACTCTGTTTTTGTAGGTCCTAAAGCTGTGTCTCTATTTTCCACCTGTGTTACAGCTGAAGACTTCAGTCACTTGCTGGAAGGCAGATCTGAGGCTGAGAAAGGTGGGTGACATGGGGACACAGTGACAAGCATCAGACAGAGGAAGACAGGGTCTCTGGGTATCCCAGTGCAGTATGGACAGTTGAAACTTGGAAGCTTTTGATATAAACTGGGGGGATGGCAACAATCAGGATGATGGATTGTTTTCTGAACTGGCTTTGTGCTTGGTCTGCACTCTTATGTCCCTCACTGGAATAGGTACCTGGCCAGCAACTGTGGTTGCATATGGAATCATAGAATGGCTTGGGTTGGAAGGGACCTCAAGGATCATCAAGTTCCAGCCCTCTTGCCACAGGCAGAGTTGCCAGCCACAAGATCAATTAGTAGATTTGGCTGCCCAGGGCCTCATGCACCCTGGCCTTGAACACCTCCAGGGACAGAAACTTTTGCAAAAAGATTTTGCAAAATAGTTTTTGCTAACACCAGATTTGGCATCTGTCCAATTAAGTTGACATTGGCAAATGAGTTCTACTGATACAATCTGTAGTATGTAGGTATTAATAAATCTCATGATTATTAATGAGGAAACTTGCACAAACATGTAGTAGAGCAGAATTGCATAGGACTTGTTTTCTTAGGAAACCAGCCTATAAGTAATGAATACTTTGGAAAGAAAGATCTGAAGTTTTTCAGACTTTCAAGAAATGTTTGCTCGAAAATAAACATGAAAAATGCTTTTAAAAGTTCCTATTAAATATCTTTCTTATCTTACCCATTTGTCCACCGGAAATTCATGATTTATTTTTCAGGATTCTATGTCACAGAATTCTAATCAAGATCTCAGTTGCACACACTCGGGATGTAGACGTCACTGACTTGAGTTTCTTTGTTTCATCATACTTTCCATGTTGAAAAATGTAGCCTCTAATTTTGAGTATTATTAGGATAAAGGGATGTTTGGATCTGGTGTACTGGCTGCGGCCCATCTTTAGTATGGAACAGAGTCAGTAGCTATTAGAAGGAAATGAATGTATTGGAATCCAGTGCAAAATACTATAAGCAAAGTAGTTGGTGGTCTTGTTTCAGCAAATTCCTTCAGCTTGAAAAATAGAAGGAGATCTGTCCAGAAATTCTTTTCACGTTTATTCTTGCCATCCACAAAAAACTTCAAAAGCAAATTATATTCAATCTGTTTGGATTTGTCCAATACATTTCACTTTCATATTTTCTTGGAGAAAAAATTATTCAACAAAATATGGAAATGATTTTTTCATTTTCTTAACCTGTGTTAACACAGTGCTTGATCTGCCTGTTCAAAGTGCAGTCACTTAACAATCAGCACGTTTCCATTACAGACAGGAGGAGGGCCTGATCCAGACTATCTAGAACCTTCCCAGTGGAGGGATTCGTAGCAGCTTGAATCACTCAATTGGTTTCTGCTCTGTTGAGTGGTAGATAAAGATACAGTGACACAAATTTTCCAGTGATCAAAATACAAGATACTCTCATAAACAGAAAATAATGTGGGTTAGAAGAGACCATCTTGTCCAATCCTCTGCTCAAACTTCTCATCATGCCTTGAATTTTGATACTGTAGGCCTCAGTGTCACATTCCTACAGTGGCTTTTCTAAAATGTGCCGAAGTCCAATGGATAGCTTCTTTCTGTTATTTCTGAGCAGTTCTGCTCAGAATATATTCTATTCTTGATATTTCAAATAGCAAGAGTGTCCTCAGATGCAAAGTTTGGATCTGCATTTTGAATCAGTCACAGGAAGTGTTTGTACTAAAGGGAGAATCCATATCAGTGGCTGAAGGGCAAAACATTGCAGATTATGTTACATTATCATTCCAGAAGTGGGCATTATATGCCCAGGGAATTCAGATAAAACTTTGAAAGTATTCAAATAAAATAAGAAATGAAAAAAAATAATAAAAAACTCTAACTTGCTTTTGCAGAGACACAGATTTGTTACTATGATAAATATACTGTAGTGCTTGTGGCCAAAATTAAACTGATTTTAAGCTACATTCAATTTATGCATTGATTTTTATTATTATTATTTTTAACATGTACTTAGTTGGGATCACTTGGAACATACCAGATTTCTTAATGGAGACTTGTGTTAATGAGTGATGAGGACAAGAAAGAACTACATGGTGAATGGCAGTGCTCTGCAAGATTTGTCGTGCAAACACTGATCTCTGGGCAGAGATTTCTGCAGCCCCATCAAATCATGAGAATTCTGTTCTCTTCCCACCTGTGACTGTTCCAGTGGCCCTAAAAGCAAGAACTAGGCAGCCTAGATGCAGACTGCAGTCTCACTACCAGACAGACACATACTGACACGAAGTGATCTGTGGAAGAGAGGTTTATCTTGAAATTTGGCAGCAGAGAGGAGAAAATACTTCAGTCGAACTGTGAAGAACTTGCCAAATCACAGCTTTTGAAGGACTGAGCTGCTTTTTTGGCTTTTGACTTAATTTGGAGAAACCCATTTGAAATAAAAATTCATTTCTAATTGGCCTTGCAACCTTAGACTGCTAATTCAGATCTGATCAGCATAGTGAAGATAGACTTGGAGCAGCCCTGAACATCTGTCTGGAGGAGCAGGTAACAAGAAGCCTGCAAAGCAGATCCTTTATGTGCAAGATGTATAGTGCGGCATACTTCAAAAGCAGGAGCTTCTGGCTGGCAGGAGCCAGTGCCAGGAGCTGCCGGTCTGGGCTTTGCCTGGTGGCAGCAGGGGTTGCCAGCTCTGAACACCCACAGGCAAGGACTTTTCTGAAGCGCTGTTTCTATGCTTGGAGACTTCTGTAGTCTGATTTCAGGCAGTTTGCTTTTCTACTGCAGTTGTGGCCACAAGACCCCATGCTCAATTAAACTAAGTTGGTGCTGATTGTACTGCTAGCACATGGCATATTCTGTGCCTAATTACACAGTGACAAGGTTTCCCACATTACTGTTCCCTTGCATGGAAGTGCAGGTTTATGCAGGACTGGAAAGCCTCTTTCTTTTCCTCACCAGTTAGTGCTCTGTTCCTTTGTGAGCTGAACCCATCTTGCATGTGTTACATTTTAACACCTTTAAATAGTAAAACATCACAATGTAGGTGGTTGCTCTTGCTTTGAATGGCCATTTGCTAAGGAAACTTTTAAATCCAGAGCAAGAAAATGGCAGATGGAGAGGGTTTCTATTAATGTGAGGAGAGATATGTGTATGTGGCAGTGAAGAAGTGTGTGTGCACAGACAAACTTGAGGATCTCTGTTGTGTCTGAATATTTATATATATTATTCTAGACCTGAACATTTAGTTTTTCCTGCTTCTATTAGCTCAACTTGCTTTTTATGCATCCCTCATGACATTAAACATGCCGATTGATGTCAAGTAGAACATAGATACATTTATGTACCTAGAGCCTTTCAGGATAGGGCTTTTCTGTATCCTATGAATGAATTACTGGCTTCAGGCTTTTTTTTTTCCTTCCGTGAAGAAAATATATATATATTTTTAATATACTAGTGTTGTTTAGTCAAAGGTTTTTCAGCTCTATTTTGCTTTAATCTGTCCTACAAGCATGCATTCAGAGTTGTGGAGAGGCAGATAAATTGATGCTTTGCCAACATCCTACAGTCTGTATCTCTTCCCTGGCTCCAAATGAGTAGTGGACACACTGATTTTGGTCTCTAAAAGCCCCTCATTCCTTAAAATGCTGGGAACAGAGGAGAGATGTTTGCCAACACAGCACTCTCTAGGATAAGCAGATT
This sequence comes from Gallus gallus, assembly GCF_016699485.2. Classification (NCBI taxonomy): domain Eukaryota; kingdom Metazoa; phylum Chordata; class Aves; order Galliformes; family Phasianidae; genus Gallus; species Gallus gallus. The sequence continues at coordinate 209,145 of NC_052546.1, forward strand.
TTGAGCCCTCTCCTTCTCTGCATTTTCATGCTCTTCTTCGATGTGGGTTCAGAGGAGCTGCATCTGTGCCAAGCACTCAGTTCCCTGGTGGCCCAGGAGCATACCTACATCTTGGAGCAGCTCCTCTTGGACTGTCTGCTGCCCAAGTGTGTCTTCTGATAGGCTTAGAACAGATGCAGGAGATAGGTTCCTACAGAAGTAGCAGGAGGATGATCAGAATTGTCTGCAGCTCTGGCTCATCTGTAAGAGAGGTGTATAGAGCCTGATCTCCATAAGACCTGGCTTAAAAATTTGGCCCTGTTGAAATCAGCTGAGTTGATTAATTACTTAAGCTTGTCTCTGGCCAGTACCAAAGATGTATTGATTTATAGATGCCTTTTCAACATATTCTTAACACATTTGCAACAAACCTGTAACAGGACCATTGTTTCATTATAATCTTTTTATAGTCAGTACAATTGTTCTTCTTTTGAGATAACTAGAAGGTATGACTTAATTATTTTTTTTAAACTGGATTTGGGTCTTATAGGCATGTATGGTAACTGTTGAGTCACGGCCTGAAGCACTGATTGAGCACCTGGGGAAAGGACCTGGTCAGCCCTGGGAGCACAGGTGAAGGCAATTCATCTGTGTGCCTGGCTGCACCTCTCTTAGACCCCATTTAAGGTCTGACTGCCATGGGGGAAGGATCTTTGGTTGGAGATACCTCTCGTGTGGAGTCTTTCCTGCAAACTGAGAGCTTTAGAGATGGGTGAGCACCTTTGCTTTTCCTTTGAAATACCTGGTTCCTTTGCTGTTACGCTCTTGTATCACCCTTCCACCGTTTTAATCTTTCTGATTGTAACAAGGTGTTACATCAGTATATGCTTACAAGCATGGGGCTGCATTTATACACTTCTGCAGGTGAAAAGCATTTTTTCAGGACCACATGGAAATATGTAAGGAATATAAGGTCTGACAGTAACATCTGCTCATGAAAGTGATGCTCTGAAATAGGTTTTTCAGCAGATTGTTCTAACTTGAGATCATGCCAGTTGCTGTTTATGCAGCAAGTTCCTTCATAGAAATGTAAAGAGACAATACATAGTGACGAGTGGGAACAGTGATGAGTCTGTGCCACTTAGGTGCTGCTGAATGAGTTTCTGCACCCTTAGCTTGGATGAGAAACTGGGATCCTCTGGTACTTGCCACTTAAGCACCATTCTGCACAGTGACCTTAGAGACTTAGCACTCAGTCAATTGAACAGATCTTTTTTTGGCTTCTTCCACCTTTCTTTGATAGTTTTGCATGGAAAAATATAGCCAGACATGAGAAGGATTAACCTGCTTTGTATCTGTATGGATTATTGTTCTGCCACTCTAGGCAGAGAATTGCATTCCAGTAATTTACTGAATTCTTCTGTTGGGCCATTGTGACAGTGTTAAAAAGTAGGTCATTTGAATGCATTGCTGATAACAGTAATGGATTCATGCATCAGCTGGCTGCTCTATGCATGTGTAAACTCTGCCCAATGTCACCTCCAGAGTGGTTCACTCCCCTTGCAGTGGAATGTGCCATTTTGCTAATGCACATGTGCATAGATTGCATTTCAAACTGAGAAAAACTAATAGCATACAAAATGCTAGTTATAGCTATTCCCTACAGAAATCTCAGACCTGGGCTCTATCACAAGCCGTATGAGAAGGCTGTACTGCTGAGATTATGGAAAGCGGTCTCAAGGTTAGAACTTATTTTAAAAGTTCTTCCTGTACGTGTAGCAGGGGAGCTATTTAAAATACATATATATATATTTAAAATATTACACCCCCTCACTACCTTCCTGTCTTTCTGGAGTATCCAGCAGCATACGTTCAGTAGTGTCTGTGGGCTGCTCAGTTTGTGCAGTACGCTGTGGAACACCCTTTCTGCATCCCCAGCTGCACCACACTGAGTGTTGGTGTGCAGTGCATGCTCCAGTCAGTGTGCCGTGGAAGGGACTGGGAGCGCAGTGCCTGAGGAGCTGCAGGCCCATTCACCAGCAGCTCTGCATCACTCTGCATGTGTAGTTGTTTCTTCATACTTCTAGGACAGCTGAAACTGGCTTCCAAAGGATGGAATCTTAAATACTGTACTGATACAAGTTGTTGATAATAATAATAAAAAAATGCTGGCTTTCTAACACTCCAACTTGACTCTTAGTTCTCTGATTGACGGATTTACACTATTCAGTACTTTCTTCTCCTGTCCCCACCAAAGCCTTGAACTGTTGGTAACAAGCAAGCACAGCCAGAAGCTTTTGGTTATGCTTGAGTGCATGCCCTGTTCTAGCTGTAGCTGAGACACACAGTAGCAACACGCCACTGCCTTCCCTGTGCCAGCTCAACAAGCATCACTGAGTTAAGGAGCAGCTGTAACTGGAGTAGCTAACAGATCAGACAGGCTGTGGTAGGACCTGCACCAGGGAATTATCAACATTATTTGTCAGCTGTGTGTGGAATGAGAGTTGTGATCAGAGTTTGAGATGCACTGCCAGCCACTGCACCCATCCTCTGCTGAAGCAGGCTTCACTTCCCGTGGACAGGGTTCATTCTTACGTGATCTCATCTAAGAGAGCCAGAATAATTTTGTGCTTGTCATCCAAAATGAGGTTAACTATGGAAACAGTGCAAAAATCATTTGTTTTTAAACTGGATAAAGCAAAACAAAGTAAAACAATTCTAATCACATCTTAGAACTCACTTGCTCTTGTATAAGACTGGAGCTGCAGTGGGAGTATTTTGAAATGCAAGTTAGCAAAGCCTAAGAGCTGAGCTGACTGTAAGATTTGTCTCCCGGTTGCTTAATTGTGCATTTAATGCTGGACAGTACAAAATCAGGCTCAGTGTGTAAAAGTAGTGTGGTTAAGGTAATGTACAGCCTTTGCCTTTTTCACTCAGTTCAGAGGTGTGGTTCTGTTGTCTCTTAGCTACTTTAAAACACTTCATTGTTGGATTTACTTTCCAAGGTTTGGGAACTGCTGGTGAGACCAAAACCTGCAACTTCAGAGTGAATGTATCTGAAGAGTCAGCAGCGATACGCTACTGCAGGCTTTCTGCTCATGCCTGTGGTGGGAGGTTAGTTTTTCCAGCCCAGCATAATGCAGTGAGCTGGTGGACAGCTAAGAGAGATGCAAGCTTGGCTAATTGGAACACTGCTGGGAGGATGTGAATTGCACTGTTTCCATAATGAGTAGAGAGAAAGATAGTTTACATCCCCTAATGTAACAGCGTTGGGATAAGATTAATAGCAGGAGCACAGCAACAGTGTCTGTCAGACCCTTCTTTAAAGGAACTGAATTTTACAAATTATATTTTGGTGGTGAAGGGTGCTGTTAGTCAGTAGGCAAAATCCCTTCCCTGGGTCTCCCCCAACTTTCTTACCACCAAAACCTGAGCTTATAATGGCCCCAAGAACACAGGCTTTTCTGCTACGAGATACAATTAAATTGTAGTTCAGCTCCAGAACTAAGCTGGAAGCAGAGTCATCTAAATGCACAATAGTCCACAGCTCTTTTCTTCTGCAGCTTCTTTACGCAGGGCTATCTGAGGAAAGTTAATGAAGAGTCATTGATCTGAGGCTTGGAGAAATTGACTAGATATGTGTAAACGTATCATTTTCTTCCATGTTTTGAGTGCACTGTATAGTCTGCTCATGCTCTCAGGAGTGCTGAGCTATGTCTCAACCCTTGAGAATACTTGTCCTTTCAACTGGGACAACAAAAATTTGGAAATGTGTTACCTTTGAAACAAGTTCCCTTTGTTTGGCAAATGTTCTGGGATGAAGTAGCAGAAGGTGCTGCAGATCAGTGTGCGTGTGCCAGATTTGACTAGGAAACCTTAGCCCAGAGAAGCATTGTAGGATCAGAGACAAAATGGTAATTTTATCATTAGCTATAGGAGATTTTGGGGGGGCCCAAAATTCTATGAGTTACTGTGTGTCATTCTATTGTCTCATTCTCTAGTTATTTGTTAGAATATAATCTGTGGTGTTGTTTATAGCATGGAGGGAAAAGATCTTTGAGTCTCCACTGCTCTAAATAAGATATATACTTTCTCTGGTTTTGGGGAATATCCCAGTCAGTCACTTCTTATGATCAGTGCTGGCATAAAGGATGTGTATTTTTTGACAGTCCTGTTGGTAGGAGATGCCTTTTTCATATAAACGTTTTGGATTATCACTAGATGCCATCACACAGTAGCTAAAACCTGGTTACAGGCCTAATCTCGTGCTGATGAAATTAAACTTCTAGTGCAAAATCAAATGAACTGTATATGTGAATCGGAATCCCCTTCCTGAACAGGTCCATGTATCTATTGGTAGAAGTGGTACCAACAGCCCAGATCCTAGACACTCGTTGTGCCAGAATAACTCTGCCATTTCTGATAGTTAGGTAAGCTTGGAGGCCTCATTTTGCTCTGTCCTGTTGTTATAGAGGCTTGAAATGCTCCAAATTTAGCTTGGATCAAGTCAATAGGTGATTTTAACATGCAATAACTGTCCCTGAATAATCCCTGTAGATACTCTGTCATTATTCAGGGAGAACTCAATGGCAGCTGTGTTGTATCCAGTAACTGTGAGAAGGGAAACATTTGAAGCAAAAATTAGGAAAGTCCTGAGTCTGCCAGAAACAAAATATGTGCAGTCATCTGAAGAATTTTTCAGTGCAGTCACAATGATTACACACCTAATGAGCAAAGAAGCTGAGGCTCTGGGGATACAGACATCTCTCCTATTGGCACTCCATGTGTGCCTCCAGAGAAAGTCATTTAACCACCTACCTCTAGTTTGTTCTTACGAGTTTATTTCTTGCTGCAATTGCCTGAGTCATCTCAGACTGCTAATAAAGTGAGCACGTTCCTTCTTTATTTTTTTTTTAAAGGAGTGAACAACAGCTCCGTATTTATATCACTCAAGCTCAATTAAAAGCACACACAGCAAAAGTTCATGAATAGTCTGCATCTCATGAAGAGGCGCACTTTCATGACAGCCCATGTTCAAAGATACTTTTAACAACAACAGTGAAGGATTTATGATGTAAGTGTTTTAGTCATTAGGAAATTGGAATTGTTTCTTTGGAGAAAACAAACAGGCTCTGGGCTCTTCCTAAGAGGAGTATGAACTCAGCAGCTGGCAGCTAGTTAGCCCCCTGCAGTATGAATTAATGATAAAACTGCTTTCGTTCAGAAGGGAATTTTATTGGGCAGGATGCCGGGTACCAACACAATGAGGTCTCCAGATGCCCCTCCCCCTAGGGGTCTTCAATTACACTTCATAATGAGCACTGTTTCATTAGCGAGGAAAGAAAAAGTCAACACTAATTAAAATTAAATTAGGACACACTCAAGTTGTGTTGCACGGTGTGCTGAGATATTAATAAAAGAGAAGCTGCCTTGAACAAGCGTGGACTAAAGGGTCAAGCGATAACAATTAAAATACCGAACGTTATGTCAGTGCTGGATTTTTAACTCTCCAGTTTTGGCTGTGCATATGGAAAGGTGATGCCTGGACTGGTTTCTGTAAGTTGAAGAGGCATTGCATCTACATCTGTCAGCATAATGTCTGACAGAACGTTTTCCTAGAGCTTGCCAGAGTATTTCACAACACATGCATGTGCACATGTGCCTGCAATCTGATGTTAATACACACATTGCTGAGCTGGTGTGTGAAAATAAGATGTACGTTGCATGTGAAAACCCAGCATAAAGTACTGCTGACATACAAAAGGTGTCTTGCATGAGTACTCATGTAGAGAAACAGGGCATCTGTGGTTACCTATGTATTCTATGAGATGAGCATGTATGTTTGTATGCATGTAGAATCATGGGATAGTTTGAGTTGGAAGAGACTTTTAAAGGTCTCTGGCTATGGTACTCGTGCTGGATGACTTTGGAGCCTGTAGCTGGTTTTGCAGGCTAGTTGCTGTAAGTGTTTCTGAGGAAAACTTGCTGCCCAATTTAATTGAGGTGCTTAATTAAGTTGGTTCCAAAAATATTTGTGGAAATACTAAAATATGGTTGACCTTCAGAACTGATTAAATACATACAATGTTCATTAGGCAAATTACAGTGAACATCTGTATGTTTTATGCATGGTACATGCATGGAACTTGCGGAATTGGTGAACGGATATGAAATATTCAGCACAAATTGTCATCTGGAAAAGAATTTGTTCTTCTCAGTGAATGTATTCTTGTACATTAGTAAAACTCTAGCCAAGGTGTTTCGTGCAACACACATCTGTCTGCCAGTAGAACAGTTGCCAGTGTTCACTATAGTACATCAGTAGATCATGCACAAGAGTTGGGTGGAAAACACTACAAATATTCTCCTCATGTTGTGGCAACATCCTGCCAGGGGTTCAGGCAAACAGCCCACCCAAATGCCTATGTCTGGATCAATGTATTGCACGTAATTCAGGACAATATGACATCTTGTGTGCAGGTTCATTTCTAACTATTAAGATAGTTTGTTCCTTTAAGTTTGCTGCTTCTGTAAGTATTTCCTGTACTTCCTAAGTATTTCCTATAGCGGCAGCTATAAAACTCTGCGCCCTGTAGAGGCTGTCTCTACTTGTCTGAGGTAGAGCTGACAAATACTGAAGGCTCAGCACTGAAAGTTGAATTCTCACATTTCCTTAATCTGTATTTACAAGACAGATCATGAAGCCTGTAAATACATGTTATAGTAAAAACATCCGTAATGTGTAACTGGTTATGGCAGAGCGCTCATTCCACATGGGTTGTAACTCTCTGTGAGGCCAGTAACCTACATTTCAGTAATTTCCTAACATATGGCTTCATGAAGTTGTTTATTTACAATTCTGTAAATGCTCTACCTCTTGAGTGTAGTCAAAGCATGTTTGCAGATCTTGTGGGTTTTTTGTTTCTTTACTTGTTGCATTTGATTGTAATGACATATATTTGCACTGTGCTTTCTATCCAGGAGGCAGAGATACAGCTCAGATAAAATGTGTGCAACTTCACCACCAACACAGAAGTAGTTTAGAAGTGGGGCACCGCATCCTCTGGACTCTACACTCAGACCAGATTAAAGAATTTTAAGAGCTACTTACAATATCCTGTAGAGAAAATCTCAGCTGACAATTCCAGGCTTGGTAGAAATAAGTGTTAAATCTTTCAAGCAAGGTATTGATTCCCTAGGGAAAGATGGAAAGGGAAAAAGTTATCAAACAGATTACTAGACAGCATTCTTTAGCACCTTAGCTTTCTAGATATCTCCTTTCATATGAAACCTACTTCTGACTATTCTTGAGGCAGGACAGTTTGGGAGGCTAGTGATTTTGCTCAATGCTTCAAACTATTATTTAGCACCTTTGGAAATTTGTGCAGCCTTAAAGTCAAGTACTAGCCCTGCTGCTCCTCCACTGAGCCCCAGCCTGCAGAAAATGAACACTGAAGTAAAAATCCAACATCCTACACTTATGAGGTCAGCAGTAAGAAGCTGCAGAGACCTCAGTGTGGTTGGTCTCCTTGAAGGAAGTGAACTTGGCAAGTCTCTGACCTCCATCCCCTGGTGGTACCAGTGTTAGAAGATGTCCCCACATCTGTTCTAGCTGGGTCTGACTGAGGGAAGGTGCTCACATTACCTGCAGCAGGTGGGCTCCAGATTTCCGGCTCTAGAGCTGACAGGAGAGCATAAAAGCTACCACAAAGAAAACAAACAAACAAAAAACAACCACATATCTGTACCTAAATACATTTCTAGTCACCATGTTACTCCCTGTGTTTTAATTTCTGCTCACTGAAGGTGCAAGCAGTCTGCTAGGGGATGAGTAAGCAGGCAGTACACTAACATGCATGCACAGCACTTATTACACTGGTATGCCTTGCACAGTCATTTTCTTGCTAGTTTCTTAAGCCTTTCGCTTAACTTGCTGGGAATTGCAAAGGAACTCACTTTTGTATTTGCTTGAGTCACTGCATGATGCAGATCTTTGGTCTGTCACCTAAGATCTTTTGGTCCCATTCAGTAGCACAGCTCCTCCTTGTTGTGCAGGAGTGCTTGCTTTAGCCTGCTGCAGCCATTTCTTAATGGTGAATGGAGACTGTGTGTGTGTGCTTTACAAATCCCCTTATACGCACCCCTTCGGCAACCTCTTTTATGAAATTTTTATTAGTATGTTCAGCAATGTGCATGTCCTCAGGAATAACAAACAGCATGGAGAGAATATATAGACACTCAAATGGTCCAGGGACTTCTGAAGGGAGGAGAACAATGCTACTTAAAATATTGCAGGATGGCTTACAACCCTGAGGGAAGAGGTGTGGGGGAGGAGTGGAAGAGCAGATGGGCACAGTGTCCGTTTAAGGTGGTCTGGCACAGTTACTGGTCAACAACAATGGGATTTTTATTTGGAGGCTCCTTCCAGTCCCTTGCAACAGACCTGAAGGTGAGGAGGTTATGCTGATGCTGGCAGCCTTGACTTGGAAAGAAATCACCAGGCTGTGCTGCTTGTATATCCCCCAAATCGTATTTATGAGTTCCCTGCTCCTTTTTGAATACAGATCCCTGAAGTCCAGGGGGCACAGAGCTTGTGGATAGGTTCCAGGGGGAAAAAGGAACCTTGTATCTACAGCAATATAGATATCTGTCTACAGTTAGATCCTGGTTTATCTGTTCATTATGTTTGTTGAATAGGGTTGTATTTATCTTTCTCAGCTCTCCTCTCTGAGTTACCCATTAAATCAAGTTAATTCATTGACTCTAGTCTGCTTTCTACTAAAATCCATGTCTTCTAGTAAGTTGCTTCTCATAATCAGCCCATATGCCTATGCTCCCATCTGAGGTGAAGAATATTCTGCTCAGTGTCTAGCAAAGGGATTGTGTAGACTAGAGAGAGGTGGTTGTTCATGGCTGTGTCTTTCACTTGCCATGTGATTCCCCTGAAAAGCCTTTGACTCCTTGCCTCTGTTTCCCTATCTGCAGAACTGTTTATCACATTGCAAGGTGGTGTAAAGCTTAATGCAGTCCCTTGTGGGAAATGATATATTAAGGTTGAGTAAGAACATCTATACCCACGTGAACCTTGATATAGATAACAAAATTATAACCTCATTCCCCTAGTTTTCTACCATAATGGTATCAAACTCCATAATAAATTAAAACTGCTTGTGTAAGAGTTCTAGTTTGTTTGCACTACGATTATTCTGTTAAACAGCATGGCAGCATGATGTAATATCACATAGGGGAATTAGAGATGAACTGTTTTCTTAACTTCAATGTCTTCAGGTACGTGTGTGTGAAAAGACAGGCAATGATCCTTTAGTGGCAAAGAGTATGACCAGTATTTGTATTCCCATAAGTGTGAAATGATAATATACTATTGAGGATTCAGTTCTTCATGATGCTACAAGAATAATGGAAAATGAACATAACATTAAGCTGAACTGAGATGGAATTTTTGGGGAGGAGCTGTCACTTTTTATACTGTATGGACCATCTATAGCATGATGAGTGGTGTGTCCCTGAGATTATTAAGCGTTCCATCAGAAAAAAATGTTATTGTCAACCCTGACTGCCTGTGTGATGAGATTTGCAAAGAATGGTCTGATATTTTAGAGATATACATGTGAAATATTCAACAGTTGGTTGTCAGCTGCTAGGAAGTTGAATTTCATCCTTATTTACTGACCTCAAGAGTCCTTCAACTGTTCTGGGTTCCTTAGGCTGTGACAGCAGGGGCTGTGTGACAACTTCCCTTGTTTTTTTTTGGTGTCTGCAGCGTACAGAGACAATGAACCCAATGGAACAAAAGGATACATCCAGGCATGTGCAGTATCTAGGCACTAGAGTAATCAAAATGGGTGTAACCCAACAGGAGGCTGGAAGACTGCCTGACACACTTGATGAGTGACGTAATGCTCCATTCTCAGGAGGAAATTATTGAACCCCTCTAGCAATGAACTTTTGGCCTGAAGCTGGAACTTGGATTGCACAAGCTCAATAAATGTGTAATTATCAATACCAGAGACACACCAAGCCCCTGTACAAGTAGGACCTGTTTCAGGAGTCAGGAAGAAGCAAACATCTAGGCAGTGAACCCTCTGGAGGAGAGCAGGCTTTGATCAGGGCGTGGGCCCTGCGGGAGATGGCTCCTGTCCAAGAAAGTGTCATCGGTCATCCTGGGCATCATGGCAGCCAGTCAAGCCAGCAAAGCTATGAAACTTTCAGCCTCCTCCTCAGGTCTTGCTGCTTTGAATTGGCTGCTTGACAAGTGTGTATTAATTCTGCTTTTACTTGATGTCAGTGACTAATTTAGTTTGTAGCTTTGCCATGTAGGAACCAGAGCTGGATGGGAGGCCCATGGCTATTGGGCTTTCTCTGAGGTGGTAAATGATATCATGCAGAGAGGGTGAATCTCAGCTTTCATAAAAATCAGACTCTGATCTTATTTTTTTCTTCTGTTCTTGAATTAGAGTGACTACTATGTAGTGCAGAGATACCAGAATCACTTTGATGGTAGTAATGTACGTACAGCAGCTTGAAGCTCAGGACTGGTAGGTCTGTCCTATTCCACTAGCTCCAAAATAAGAACGTAGAGTTCGTGGTCCAGTTACACTTCCACACCTGTAATGCAGCAGAAAGCAGTTAGGGGTGGAACTGAGAGATGGTATATCCTGTCCATTCCGTAGGCAAGGGAGACTTGTTCAGCCTACTTGCTGCAATTTTTAGAAATGCCCAACACCATTTCACCGTCTTTCACATTGCTGTCATTGCTGCCTAAATGCGCCATCCACTGTTTGGTCTGCAGAAATGTTCAGCAAGTATCAACAAATGTCAGTGGGTGCCATCTTTTTCTGCATGGAGGAATTCAATTCCATACCTTCGCTCCACACACACTCCCATATCAGATGCCATTCTGTCACAGTACCCCTCTGCTGCCATCTGTCACATGGTAACAAAATGTAATGGAATATTGGTGGGAAGGTTCACCCTCTGTTGCCATACTGCCAACATCTGCCTCTGGCATTGTGGACCAACGTAATGAAATGGGAGTCATTACTTTCAGAGCAGCCCTTGTATGTTGCTTTAAAACCTCCCAGACATTCTTCTGATTCTATAAAGTGATTCCCTTTGCCTATTACTGGGTTTGCTGGTGTTTTCCCTTTTTCTCTTTGAAGTGTGCTGGTCTCACAACTCCCAGTTTCCTTTCATTCTGCATGTGGACTTCAATTTGTTTTGGCATATTTAGCAATTGTGAAACTTGAAATCAAGCTAAGATTTTTGAATGTGCTAACAGTTGGTTTATGAGTATCTGAGTAGAGGAATGTGAAAGTGTCATACACACAGTTCAACATAATATTTGTTTTACCTGTAATCATAGTGCAATATTGAAATATCATAGTAGATTATAGTTTATTATGGTGTGTTACTGCAGCTAGTAAACAGTGCTATCCAGCATAATTATTATATCAGTATGACTTTTTAAGGGTTCTACCAATATTTGTACTAGAAAACTAGATTTCAAGGGTTTATAATTCATCCATTTTATATTGCTTGAAGGTGGAACTTAACAAAATACATATCAGTATCAAAGAAATCCTTCTCTTTGTACTATCCACAGGTTGGATGCCTCATGCTTGGAGGAACAGCTAGCTCCCAGAGCTAAGGCTATAGAGGCTTATCTTTATGGATAGGAATCTATACCAATCTGTGCAATAGCAGATAGATCTGTCCAGCTTCTAATAAACATATCTTCATTTCTTTCTTGGTTTGCTACACAGTTGACTCATTTTACACTTAAGAGAGAAGGTGAGTAATAGAGGAAGAAAGAGGGCAACGTTTAAGAGAGAAATTGATCTGCCAGTCAGCAAAGTAGTGAGAGTAGGAAATGCCTGGAGACTGAATCCCAGTTCCAAACTGGTAGGAGCTCCCTGCCAGTCAGTGTTGATTCCTTAGTTTTCAGAGGGAGGAGGTATGATGTGCTTGAATTAGTCATACTCACATCTCCCTAACCCCAGGGTGTGTTCTGGGGAACCTTCTACTGCCCTAACCACAGGGAACCTAAGTGGTATGTGCACTGGAATTTTCTTCTCATAGATTGTCCCCTAGAACTCTGTATTTCACTCATCCTCCTTAGAGCCTGGCCTTATTTTAGTTAAGAATGAAGCTATCTTTGTTAACATCAGTCTTCAATCCTTGCTAAGGGCCATTGGACACACTCTTCCTTTCCTGAAGACTGCCAGCATTATAATGTCAGATGCACATTTATAATATTAGAGTATAGATGTGTACATGGATGTGTATATTTATATATTAATTACTGATGAAATGCTTACAAAGAGCCAGCAGAGAACATGAGAGTAGACAGCAAGTCACAGAGAATATCAGTGAGGAATGAGACTCCTGACGCGAGGGGCTGATGTCAGTGTTGGGAATACCCTGAGGCAGCGTGCTGTGAGCATGCAGGGCTCTGTGCTGGAGGTTCCCTCGGTCTAAGAGCTGTATCCAATTTCCTATTTGGGAAGGAACTCTGATTTGTATAGCAGCACTAGAGGTGAAGTTTGGGATCCACTGGATCTGTGCATTAGCAATACCATGTCCTGCGAACTTATTAAGAGAGTAATAATGGTTATTATACTTAACAGAGTCTCAAATGGAAGAATTCCATGGAAGACCTGCTAGGATGTTTTTACTTTGTTGTGCGCTGTGTGTGTGCAGTCATGCACAGATGTGGGTAAGTCTAAGAGTATAAATCCAAGCATGGACATTACAGCCATGTCTTTTCCCCAGTCCATGTGCAATCGGGAATGTAATGAGAATGAGATCCCTGAACAGAGGCAAAACCAGTGAGCCTCTTTGGCCTATGGTAGACCTCAACATAAGCAAGTGCTTGCAGCTACTTCTAGGAGCAGAGCAGTGTGGGCCAGTATGCATAGGGGTGAGCTGAACCAGCTGTTTCCAGGTTGGTTCAAGGGAATATTCTCATGGATCTCCTTTTACCTATCCTCCCTTCCCACAGGTTTCATGTGAGAGAGAGAAACCCAGCTTTGCAATCAGAACATTGTCAAATTAGTAATAATTGGCAGTGCAATAAATAAGCTGCAATAATAGGAACAAGTGCTAGGGGGAGCAGAAGAGCCGTTGGTTGGACACCCCTCATTTAAACAGTAAGTGTTGCTAGTGGCTTGTTGCAGTGATTAGTAAAAGTCTTTAAACCTGGAAAATTTAGCACTAAATGCATTTGAAGGAGATGTGAATGTGTTTTAAAGCTTCCTGGGAGACTGGACATATCTCCCAGAATTCTACCTAACCAGTTGCGCTTACCTTAAATTATATGGTCTATGGTTTTGTGAAGTGCTATTTTCTCTGTAGGAAGCAACACTGTGTAATGGATTAACTCAGTTATTCACACACTAGTCTGATGCAGCTGCCCTGGGTGTGAAATACATAAGTTAGTTAACCAACGAGACATCACAGCAGAATTTGTGAGAGACACAAAATAAGACATTTTTTTTTTATATCAGCTGCCCTGGTGAAATCTGGAATAATTCTGTCACCTGGAATTCTTTGATTTATATCATGTACAAAGCCTAGCCTTAAAAATGTCTCCAGTAGAAACTACTTCAAAATGCCAGGAGTAATTTGACCAGAAAATGGAGTCTAAGGCAATTTTTGGTGGGAGCACAGTTCACAGAGATGTATTTAAGCCAGCTGCATATACTGGCTTGGGTCCACATATGTATCGTTGGGTTGCACTTGCAGCAGAGAGGACAATATGCTTGTAAGCTACTTTGCTGCACTGAAAAGCATTATGGAACCATAAGGAGACAAGACAAAGCCTTCCTATCTCATCCCACCATCGTGTGAGGCTTGCATGTATTCACCCAAAAGGCATTCTCCTTCGCTGGTATGGCTGGTTTGGTCACATTATGGTTGTAATACTAGCAATCAAGAGAGAATATTGGAGATCTAAGTTTGCTGTGGTACAGTTTCATGATTTCACATGTGGAATTACTGTGGAAAATAAATTCTAGTATAAAAATCTTGGGAACATTTGTTTTTATCTACTCTGTAGGAAAAGTTCATTCTACTGCAATCCATCATTGGTTTGTTGCCTAGGGGCTTGCTCCAAAGCAGTATTAGGTCTCTCCACATGCCTGGAAGTTAATTCTTTTTCATTCTGCCAAGTGTCTATTCTTTTCTCTTTCAAACAGCTCTCAGTACCATCCTTCTTATTCTTCTGTTGCCTTCTGTGTACTCATATCTATCTGTTGCATCAGTAATCACTGTTGTGATAGCACTTTGTAGATTTTTGTTCCTGTGTTTGTTCTGTTGCAAAGCACTTGGTATAGCAATAGAACAGTCATTCATTTGATGTATGTATGATGTACCTCTTCAGTGCCACACAAAAAGGACAGTGCTAATGTAAAAGCAAAGCTCCCCACTAGGACATGGAAACTGGACAAATACAGGTCAACCTATGGCAAAAGCAAATGTAAAAGCCATCAGATAAGTCTACACTCGATAAGATTTGTCTGGCAAAATGAAAGGTTGAGAGAGTCTTTATAAATACGTCAGGACAGGAGGCAGGGGTGGGGGGCAGTAAACACCAAGGAAGGAGAGCAAAATCCATCCATCAATGGGATGGAACACCTCTCCTATGAGGACAGCCTGAGACAGCTGGGGCTGTTCAGCCTGGAGAGGTGAAGGCTGCAAGGTGACCTGATAGCGGCCTGCCAGTATCTAAAGGGGAGTGACAGGAAAGAAGTGGACAGGCTCTTTAGCAGCATCTGTGGTGATAGAACCAGGGGAAATGTCTTCAAGCTCAAATAGGGTAGTTTTAGGTTAGATATAAGGAAAAAATCTTTCACAGCGAGGGTGGTGAGGCACTGGAGCAGGTTGCCCAGTGTTGTGTTTGATGCTCTGTCCCTGGAGACTTTTAAGGTGAGGCTGGATAAGGCTCTGGGCAGCCTGATCTGGCTGTAGTGTCCCTGTTCATTGCAGAGCAGCTGGACTAGATAGCCTCCAGAGATCCCTTCCAACTCTAAGGATTCTATGAACTGCTTAAACTAAAGGCAACACTGGTAACATAAGAACAGATGGGTACTGTCTAGCTAGTAGTAACTTTAGCCTGGTAATTAGGAGGTTCCTAACCATCAGAGCAGACAGATTCTGGAACAGACTCCTAATAGGAAGCAATGTTTTTTGTTGTTTTTCTTTGTCCCTCTTGCTTGGAAATACATTTAAAAGAACTCAGTAAGCTGGCACAAGGGTTATATTACCTGATGTACCAGTGGTCTTTGCATATCCTCATCCTGTGTCCTAGCAGCTCTCAGTAGAACATGAGTAAACATGAGCATCTATGCAGCATGAGTTCATCTGGACTGTTTTCATCATTCCTATCTTGGACAATAGGAGAGGAAAAAGCTGAGGGCTCTGCTTGTGTCCATGTGGCACAAGTGATTGGTCCTAGAACAGTGCTGCCTAAAGATACATGAGGGCAGAAAACCTACATCACGGAGTCTGTCCCTCTGCAGAGCACTGTGGAGGGGTGTTCTTCCTTGTGCTCAAGGGAAGACACTTGGACCAAATGTCAGATCTAAGCAGCTTTGCAGCCTGTCAGCTCCACATCTGAGATCTGTAGCATAAGCCTATCTCCGGTGGCATCTCACTGATTCTGAATTACTTCTGCTCCTGCTCATGTACAACAGGCAGAGATGTGTATTCTTACACCCACTGCTCACCTGTTTTTCTGTTTTTCTCTTTAGTAATTGTGCAAGTTGCCTGATAATTTGTCTAGAAGCCATTACAAGACATTACATAATGTCCTTGGAGAAACCCTGTCTGCTGCAACATTGGATAGATTATTATGTAAAACTTTCTTTCTTTTTCTCAGTTTGTTTTTGAGTGGGGAGTTAGGCTGGATTTCCACTTGGCTGAGTCTAAAAGGTTTTGGGTTTACTCTGGATTGCTCCACTATTTTATTAATCTCTCTAAGCTGTGCTGGAATTGGCCTTAGTATCACAAGTGAAATGAGTTTGGCAGGGCTCTCTGGAGGCTAAGAAACACACCTGCCTGTGCTGTGAGGTACAATTTAGCTCAAGTGGCAACACTTACTCAAGAAAGCCCCCCATTCTACTGTGTTGCTTTAATTAGTATCACTGGACCAGCTTTCTGTGATAAAACCTTCCCCAGTGCCCCTCAGGAGCACTGAGCTTTCTGTATGCTGAACAGATCATCAGGCAGGATTGCTGTAAGCTGGTCTCTTTTGAGGAGAATTGGTACAAAAAGGCAGACAGCAGCTTACCTGCTGCATCTCCTGCCTTTGGCTTGTGTCTGGAGTGGCTGCTGAAGGTTGGAGGAGTGCTGGCAGACTTTCCTCCCTGTGTTGCTCAAGACTCGGTAGCAGCCCTCTCTGCTCTGAGATCCTGATTGCCCATGGATGATGTTAGCTTTCAAGGAGGTTTGAAGACAGCTTAGAGATAAACTAGTAAAAGGAGCACTGAGGCACCTCACATCCCTGAGCATCCTGTGGCTCGAAAATCTCCAACTCCAGCTACAAGGATGGATGGCAGCAAGTCTGACCTGTGCCCAGTTTTCCTGCAGCTGAAGCAGTAGCAGAGTAAGTGTCAGCAGCTACTGGCACCACCACATCATTTTGTGAGGAGCAGGGGAGTTGCTTCATTTCTGTGAGTCTCCAGCACTTGTCTGTACCTTGCACCACTGTCCCGTCTGGCATCTGCAGCAGTGCAGTTCATTATCTGTGCCTTGCAGAGAGACCTGGAGCTTTCCAGCTGTTCTTCAGGCAGCATTCTGTTACAGAAATGGGGAGAGCACTGATGAGAGCTTGAGGTGATGTCCTGGGTAGGGGCCATGCCCAGGAACTTGCCCCTCAAAGCCCCATGGCTAGGAGCCCACACAGAGGAGGACAGAGCTGTGTCTAGGTCAGCAGAGCTAGCCAGGAACCATTTTCTTTCCTGTTCAGAACTTCTGAATGGAAGTACTTCTCTGAAACACTTCTTCTGGCTGGATGTTTCAAGGCAGAATGAAAAATTTTGTTTCAGCTCGTAGAGCTCTCTTTGAACTGGGATTCTGAGAGAGCCTTTTCTTCTTGAAAACTGAGATTAAAGAAAGTTATCTACTGCAGAAGAGTTTCCGTTGAGAAGTATATAAAAAAATGCAAAATGCTAGTTAAAAAAAATCCCCTACATTGTGGGGGGGGGGGGGCGACAACAATTATTTCCAACAGCTGTGTTTTTCAAAGGGAATTTTTTCCAGTCAAAAAATATCAAACATCTCTATTAAAACTGTGTTTTCTTCTGCTTGTTAACTTTTTTTCCCCCTTATTTGGGGCATCCTGTAACAACTCAAAATCCAGAAAGCCTTCCCCCCCCCCAAAGATATGGAAACCTCCCTCAGGAACAAGTTTCAGGCTTGTCGTGAAACCTGAACCCAAGGAAGGTTTCCTGGCTTCAGCTTTCATTCTGATCTTGCACATGGCTCTGGCTCAGAGGATCACTTTAGTCTTGGAGCAGGGATGAGAAATCCACTTGTATAGAGGGGAAAAAGAAGATGGAAAGTGCATGGGCTGAAGTGTGGAAAATCCAGCAGCAGGACAGCTTCTCTGTCTCTGCTCCTAAACCTCAGACTGGTATTAGGCTGCATGCACTTCTCACCATCTCTAGTAGCTATACTGGATTGCTGTGGACCACCTTAAATGTTTTCCATGCCAGCTGAGCACAGAAAACTCCTGAAATGGGTCTCTGCTGTGCAGTGCACTCTCTCTTAGCAGTGCCCTCATGGTGACTCAGTCTTATTCCCCGCTTCTTTTAACCCACAGCAGGTCAAGAGTTTAACAAAGTGACTAGGGCTGGAAGCCAAGTCCCCAAAGTTGCAATCTGCAGCCAGCATGCCAGCATCTGGAAAGCATTTGTGACCAATAAAAAATGAATGTGCAGACTCCGCCAAAGCAGCAATCATTTGGCATCTCAAGCCAGATCTTTACAAGATGATTCTTCTGAGGCTTGAAAAGGCTTGCCTCAGTGTTTTCTAATAAATACAGTTCTGGGCTGGGCCAATAGTCGGTGAACAGTGCTATGTGTTGCCACATGGGAGACAGCTAGCCAGGGATGGGAAGGCTTTGCTGGAGCCTAGCCTTGGGCTGGCTCGGGCTGAATGCCTTGCATTGACGATGCTCTCTCTTGGGCTGAGGACAGGGCACTATGCATGCTACAACAGCTTTCAGGCAAAGCATGCTGTGACCTTGGGCCATTTTATCTGGTGCCACAGGACCCCTGGGGAGGGCCAGGGAGAAGAACAGGGGAGTAGAAGAGTGCCCTACTATTAGGGCATGAAGCTCTTGGTCAATCTGACAGGACTAAGGCAGCTCTTATCTATGAAAATGGAGGCCTCCAGCAGTCAGCAGCCACCTTTCCAGCTGGTGCATGTGGAATGCTGTGCACAGTCTCTGTCAGGTACAGCAGAAGTCCCACCTGTTTGTCGGATCCTGACTGCGAGAGATAGTGAGATTCACTTATGGGCAACAGGGGAGATCCATGTCCACTCCTGAAGAGACCTACGAGAAGACAGATGGTGCATGTGTAGGTTTTGATGCCTTCAAGCGGCACAGGCCTGCCAGGGGCATTCAAAGTGGAGAAAAGAGAAACAGGATGTATGAATGCTGCCACTGACGGTTCTTGCCAGCAGCTAGCTCATAGTGCTGTTGCTGAGCACATCCAAGCACTTCTTGCTTCCAGGCTCTGTCCATAAGAATGCACTGAACTCAACACCCTGCTCCTCCTTGCAGCACTCATCTGGATGGCTTTGTCCATATGGATGTTCCTTCCCACAGCTGGCTTCCTTCCTTCTCATTGCTTTCCCTCTCTTCTCTGGAGTGGCTGTGAATGGCAGTCGTGCAGGCCCCTAAGTCTGTTTAGACTCCACCACCACATACTCTGAATTCCGCTGTGAGGAAACAAACACAAATGAGTGGAAGGTTAGTAATCATCTTAGAAGTTGCTGGAATAGTTTTTGCTGGAGCTATACGGATGTTGTTCTATTGGTGTCATCCCTCTGACCACAGAATCAGTATGGTGCCATGGCTAAAGCAGTACAGCTGGGGTGCAAGAAGCCCCATAGCAAAACCCTGGTATTAATTCTGAAACAGTGAAAAAAAGCTGATGCTTGCTTGATCTCCTGTTTCTGAGCATGACTTTGCAGATGGATTTCTACCACAGAAGAGGAAGCTGGCATCTAAACTGCAGGATTAGAGCATAGATATGATCCAGATGCTCTAGCTTTGTACATTTGTTCTTGCCTTTGAGGAGCATCAAAGCTGAAGTTTGAGTTAGGAGAATGTGGAATCCTGTAAGTGAAGAAATTTTGGTTTTTACATTTCAAACTGCAGATATTTGAAGCGAGGTCCTCTGGGACTCCTAGGGCTAAATTCAACACTGCCATTTTACTGATTTTGATTTTGACTCCACTCTGTTTGTTCTCACCTGGTGTCTGCTTGCAGTAGGTAGTTTAATTGGAATTATCGTGTGTCAGCTACTGCATGTCAGCGTGCTTTTTCAGATGTTTACAAAGAGTAGGTTAGGGTAACTGACCCAGGGTGGGTAAAAACATCATCACTTGATGAGACATTAGTGGTTTTGATCAACCTACAGTGTTGGTGAAATTCCCCTTGTGTTCCTAGTGCTAGCAGGATTAACAAAACATGTGCAAAATCCCTCCAAAGAAAACTCAGCCAAATCCATTTAATTTGCCCTGGTTTGGAAATTTTAGTTTGGGCCATACTGGCTTTAAAAGCTGAGTAACTCTTGGCCAAAACTAGCCTGAGTTGAATTCTCAGAACAAAGAGAGATCCAGATTCTTAGTTTTGCTTCAGAGTGTTTCTAGAAGCCCTCGAAGTTATTGCCGGTTTAGAATGAGTCCTTGGGAGATGACTGGTTCGTAAGGGCCATGTTCTCCAGAAATGGCAATTATGTTTTCCTTTTGTTATTTTTCATGCTCTTTTTGTGAAAAGTGCCTTATTAGCCCTAGTAAGAGATTATTTAGAGCTTGCAAAATGCATCTTGTGACTACTCAGCACTCTCCATGCATCCCTGAACAGTGCTTCTATTTCCACTTGATGGAGCCTGGTTTCTCTGTCTCTGTTGTCCATGCAGCAGTTTTCTCACAGCATTAAAAATGTTCCACTTCCTACAGATGCTCAGATATTCTGGCCTGGAGTTGCATTAACCCTAGGAGTACTGCTGCACTGATTTGCCTGTAAACCCTACCATAAAAGAGCAAGGAGGTACTGGGCTGTGGCATCCTGGACAACTCAGCAGTACAGCTAACATTGGTGTGAATGCTACATGTGTAGGGTGGCAGCTGGAAGGGTGGAGGCCTGAAGGTAGCAGTGGGATGGAAGGGAGCTCTGCAGCCATGCAGAATGTACATCTCACAAGTCAGTCAGTGTGCGTGCTGCTGCAGCACAAGCAGATAGTACACCCACACCACGAGATGGCAGTGGTATGTGAGTGGGACACTTCACCCTGTGATGGTCCTGGGACTGAAAATCTTTCACCATTTTGATTCTGGGGACTTCATGCTGAAGCTAGTGGCTTAAGATCATTAACCCTCTTGCACACAGTAGGCATAGAATGCTTCTGCTGTTTATCCTTAAACATATTCAAACAAAGGCGTCTGTTATATCTAAGTATTCTCCATGGTTGCTGCAATGCTTTCTTCTACCCTACCTCTCTGACAATGAAGGGTTAAATCCCACTTTTCCCATGTGCCTGCTGATGAGCTGTGAATATGCAGCTAGGACCTGTTCTCAGGCATGTGTCCATTTCTATAATCCAATCTCCTCCACTGTGGCACAGACCTGGAGGCTCTTCTGCAGCCTAGAATGGCAGGTCTGCTGCAATGGGATAAGAAGCAATAGGATGATTTACATAATCACATATGCAAATAAGCCAAATTAGGGTCCTTTCATTCAGCTTTGATTTTAAGGAGACTGTGTCCATGGGCTTGAGAACTGAGGGATTTGAAAGGATGGTTTTCGTCTCATGAGCTCTTGCAAAACAGAGCACACCCCCAGAAAGGTACTGCTGTTACCAGACATGTACAGCCCAATGGGCATAAATGATTAATAGTGCAGAAACACTTGATAACCCATGCCATGCAAATGCACCCTTAGCCTCTAGGCCTACATCATCTGTTCCCTCTACTGGAAGTGTGGACTGCATCTTTATGCAGGAAATGAAAGAAACTCCGAGGAACAAAGGGAATTCATCCCTTCATCTGGTAGAACATTTAAAAGATGTCAAGAACAGCAACAGCCTCACACCTGTTGCATACCAGATGAGCACTGGTGGAGACACGTGGAGAGGTCATTTTAATGTATGCCCTTAAAAAGGTTACAGAGAATAAATCAGAGCACAGCAGTGTCCATCAGTACTCAGAATGAGGATTCCAAACATTTGTGCTCCCACTTGATTCGGTTTCTTAGCCCTTTGCACCACCTCTTGTAGCCACCACCTCTTGTCTTGTAGCAGTACTGGCCAGCCTGGCCTGGGCTTCAGGAAAGCTCCTGAAGGGCTAGAAGTGAATGGTGTGGTTTGAACAATTCATGATGGTATCAACAATTCACTGATCAGCTCAGTGATCTTTTTCCAGCAGTGAACTGTGTAGGGGTTCCAAAGGAAAACTCCAGAACAAATAAGGCTAATGAGGTAGCAGCTTGTTTAGGCTGTACATTTTCTTGAGTGACTATGACAGGTCCCAGTGGCATCACATGTTTTAGCCTGGCTAATGGAATGCTCTGAAAATGCAATGAATTAGTTATCTGAAGATGCTAGCTTTAATCAAACTTCTTTAATCCTTAAAAAAAAAAAAAAAAAAAAAAAAGATATTCAGATTTTTCTTGCAGCAGTGAGACTTGTGGTAAATTGTATGTGTTAATTAAACATTGCATTAAAAAAAGTCATTTTTTTCAAGCGAATGTACATATTGCTTGGCTCTTCTATTCAAGTGGCCAGCTATTGCTTGAACATACATAGAACTTAGCAGTTTGGTTTAAAACTTTAGAGAGAGAAAATATAACCAGTCACCCCAGCTACATGCCGTAGATGAAAGAAACAAACAAAAGCAGGTGTTTTCACTTTTGGCATTACATATTCTGATTGCTTGAAGCATAACACTGGCCATTCAGAGGTAGGTAAATCTGTGTCTTGAGCTGTGGGCAGTCTTCTCCATGAGGGAATATTTTTTGCTCTAAGTCTGCTAATTAGCTTGGTCATCCTGGGTTTTGTAGTTGCAGACTTGAGGCTGCTGTCGGAGTGCAGTGCAGTAACACTTATTACCCAGAGGTTGGCAGAGCTCCGTAAATAGCTACTGCCATATCCATTGTTTCAGGGGCTGAAGGAATGAAAAACTGTTGGATGGATTGCTCTGGAAGATTCCCCCTGGGATCTTGTTAGGTCATGTCTGCCATCTCTTTACCCCTTCAGCGACACAAAGTTACCACGGGTAGGATCAGAATTGGCTCCTTAGAAGTGTGTAAGCTGTTTCTGCCCAATTGTGCCTTCCTTGTACACTCCGTTGCATCCAGCAGACCTTGCAGTTCTTCGAAATCAGCATTTCTTGCAATGGTCTACCACTAGCATCTACACTAGTGGGACTTTTCAGAAGAGCAAAGAACAAAAGATGTTGTGCTTTTTCTAAGAACCAGATAGTACTAAAGAAAAGAGAAATGCATTTCTGCATTCCTCAGAACGCGGATATCACAGACAGTAAAGAAGCTGTGTCTTTGGCCAGGGCAGTGCCCATATGATGACAGTATTGAGGACATTGTTCTCTCTCTGAGGCTTCCTCCCAAAATTAAGCGGAGTACAATTACTACTAGGAAACAGTGCTACTGTTAAGACTTAACCTGAGTCCTGTCTTTGATGCCTCAAAGCAAGGCCATTATTACTGAGATGTGTTGAATTTGTATAGCATTTTGCAGCACCAGTGCAGATCAGGCAAAACTAGTTAGGTGATTTGGTGTATCATGGACAAGGGTCGTTGCAATCTCTTCTTGAATATGAGTGGCTAAACACCATGGCTACTGCCAGCACCACCTTTCTTCTAGCAGCTGAGGCAAGAAGGGTGGGGAATTGAAAGGTACTGGTGTTTTTTCCTTTGGAAGGTGAGCTTCTGCATACTAAGCTGAGTTTGCACATTTGGCAGAAGCTGGGTGTGCCTCTCCTGTGGTCTCATGGAGAGACTGGAAGGCTGAGGCTGCAGCAGCCTTTAAAAATGCTTATCCATGTAATTTGATTCTGTGCACTGTATCTACAAGTCACTTGGGATGTCTTTGCCATCTCTTGATTTTTATCCTAATGAGAAGCTGACCTGGACTGCAGGTGTCACCCAGTGTCCAGTTTCTCAGGTCTGACCAAACCCACGCTGGGTGAGAAGGGCAGCATGCTGACCAGCTCTGCTTGTGCAAACAGAGGCATTAGCCATAGCAGAGAATCTTGCAAGTGTGAGTATTTATAGGGAGGCAGATGTAAACCACATTTGTCCTGTATTTCTGGCAAAGAAAGAGCGTGAAATATTTGTGACCCAAGTCATTGGCTTTCCTGCCATTTGTATAAAAATTTCCAGATGTGATTGTTGATGCTTCACCTGGGACCAATTAAAGGAAGAAGGAGTATCCAGAACCAATTGTGTACATGTGGATACTTGGCTTGTTTGTGTGTGTGTGTGTGCGCGCATCTCTGTTGCAATATGTGTGCTTTAAAATAAAGCAGAATTTCAGATCAAAGAACTTCTTTCCAGGGCCTTCCTTTTGTCTACAGAACCCTTTCCTTCTCAGATTGTCTCTGTCCCAATGCCCAGGATCTATTTAGATTTCTTTGACGCTTATATTCATCCTCACACCTTTTCTGTTGTTTCACCTTCAAATTGCTGCTCTCCGGCTCACCTTAATCACAGTGCTCTTCTGTGCAGTCACAGGAAGTTTAGTGGGGAAGATTCCTGGATATTGTAAGCTTGTAGAAAGATAGAGTGACATCCACAGTAACGTAACAGAGACTAACCACAACAGGATCTAGCACAACATCACTAAGTGAGCCTGGTTCTCTGTCTCCTGTCCCCTTTTTCCTCACCCATCACTCCAGCTGTCGGCCTTTTGGGTCCTTAGTGTGTTGTGCCTAGGGATTAAACTTCTGGTTCTTCCAGGATGTGACCACAAAGTTTTTCCTCACTATCTGGAAACTTTCCTTCCTGCTCTTTTTCTGTTGAATTTCTCCATACCTTTTGTCTCTCCCCATAGGTCTCCCTGATGGCATTCACCAGGCTGCCTCCTGCCACAGTCATGCCCTGCTGGAAAGTAAATCTCAAGTCACCCAATCTTCTTCCCTTTTTTTTTTTTTTTATCGTTGTTTTTGCAAGGGGAGTTCAAGCCTACAAACAACCCCTGCAGACACCTGGTGCCTTTCAGGAGCCTTATACTCATAGCCAGAGCAAGTATGTGGGAGGACAGGATGAGAACCCAGCTAGACTGCAAAAATTAGGCATAGACCCAAAGACACAGACTTGTTCTAATTCAGAGTAGCCAACAGCACAATTTGAACTTACTTTTTTGCGTCTCAGTCATTCTCTTTAAGCCACAGTCAAAACCATTTTATGTACATCCCTCCATGGCTGCTGGTGTCACCCACCTTGTGTAGTGGGTACAAAGCCTTCCTCATGTAAACACTTATTTTAAAAGGGGAAGAGTGCAGGACTTGATGTGCAGCAGGAGTTATTGAACAGAAGGCCTAGAAACAGTACTGTTACTGGAGGGGCTGTTTCTATGACAGTTCAAACCCAGTGAGGAAAGCATCAGGTCCAAAGTGAACTTTGCTTTCTCCTCTCTCATACTTTAGAATTCCCCACAGAGCTCTCCCAAGTGGATTCGGGTATGTTTATGCCTCTTTTCAACAGAGAGGATAATTAAAATGCAATTGTGAATGCTAGTAAACATTTGCACAATCATTTGTTCATTAACAAGAAGTATCCAACGTAGTTAAGTTTTAGCTCTAAATTTTCAGCATCTCTACCACCAGATATTCACAGCTAGACTAGGATCAACAGTCTTAATAGTTGACATGTTGAAACAGGACTACAGCTCTAGTGTAGCCTTAACTTTTCTGCACCTGTTTGGGAGCATACACATGCTCCTAAGCAATTGATTATGATCTCTCTAGAAGAGATACTTTTGTTTCCTTGGGATGTGGTGACTAGAGATGATTTAGTGTGTTGTTATGCCCTGGAAAACGTCCGTAAAAGCTAAAACTGTCCTACTTTATTTTTTTATTATTTCAGAAGGGACACATTTAGAAAATCAGGACCTGGATGTCATTTCTTCAGTGAAGTTTTTAGGTGTCTTGTCTTCTTATTTGAAGTGGTATTCTCTTTTTCAAGTCCTAGCTGGCATGCATGCAAAGCTCTAAGACTGCCTTTATGGCTTATGCTGGCACCACTAGCCCTTCGTGCAAACAGTGTTCTGCAGTATAGACGGGTGCAGTTCAACTGTATTGTGATATGTGGGTGCCACACAGTACAGCTGCCCAGTTCTGAGTCTCTCAGTCTTCTTCTATATTGCAAGGCAGTAACAAAATTAACGTGGTGCAATAATAATACTGTATCTGCTATGTTTCCTTGCAAACATTCCAGCTGCCTTGGCTTAATACCACTGCACCATGGTATGTGCTGTGCACAGCTGGTCCCAGAGAGGAAGAGTAAAGATAAACTGATACAGTACATTCAGCAGTGCATCAGCCAGGTTACCTCAACTTCCTGCATGTTGCCAAAGCTTCCCTAAATTGGCTCTTAGGTGCTTGGCCTCTCTGTCTTTAATCTGAGCAGTTCCAGAGCAGTGATTTTCACCCTTCCACATGCTGTGAGCTGTAGCCTCTTCAAGGAAGGAGTGAGACAGGGACTGGACAACAGTGCCCAAAGGGCAAATGTGGGAGGAGTGAAGGTGGGCAGCTGGCAGCCAAAAGACTGGTAGGCAGGCTGCTATTAGTTCCCTGAGCACTGGGATGGCCCCAGGACACTGCAGGAAGACTGGGACTGCAAGGAGCTGACTAAAAGAGGCCAAATGGAAGATAGGGGTGCATAGAGGAGATTAGAGCGAAGGAGCTGAGTGCTAATATTCTGATGGCATGATCAAGTATCTGGCAGAGTTGGTTTGCAGCAAGGCCAAGCTGAATATTCTGCTGCAGAAACGATTCCTTGCTTTGCAGAGGAATTTCTGCCAAGTCCTTTCTTCTTCTGGCTCCCAGGACTGAGTATCTTGCCCAAGTCATGGAGCTTCCAACCAGTTTTCCTGGCCACTGCAGACTGAAGTGGTGCCCACACTTCTAAAAAGAGCCTCTGCTCTCTCTCTCCCCTCCTCCTCCTCTTCGCTTTGGTGAATTCCTGCCTCCTCCCTTTTAAGCAATGCTTATTCAACTTTCCATGCTAAATTCTCTGCTCTGGAGCGTACTGAGCCACTGATCTAAGAAGTGGAAGACGGGCAATTTTAGGAAATATTCAGTCTTCCCTGCTATTATGAGACAGGTCTGACTCCTTTGAGTTGTTCTCTGCCTCCAACACTGGCCTGTTTGTCCCAGAGATGCTTAAATTAACTCTTTGAAAGTTTGAATTTTTTTCTGTCTGAAGGGAAATGTATATCGTTGAGGATCTGCCCCAGTTCCTGTTTAATCAACACTGGGCTGTGCCTTAAACTGCAGCTCACAGGGCTTCGGCTAGATGCATGCTGACCAGAGTGGGTGAGGGTCAGGAGGCAGAAGTGGTGCCATGGGGCTGGCGTGAGCAGTTCCACTGAGGCAGCACCCCTGGGGCTGGGGGGAAGCCTGCGGGTGAGCGGAGGTGGGGGTGCCTATGGCGGGTGGCCGTCTGCCCTGTCTTGTCTGTCAGACCTGATTAGATGTGGCTGGCGCTCTGCGAAGGCCTCCACGCTGTGAGGGGTGGAGTCTGGCTGGAGGGGCAGAACTGAGCCCTGCTTCCTTTATGTGCTGCTGAAAAGTAGCCTTTGTTGCAGGGTTTGCAGGCTTTGTCCACTCCTGGAAGCTGTGCCCCTTTCTCTGGGCTTCAGCTCCTGAATGAGGTGAGCAACCCTGGCTTTTTATGTTAGATCTTAGCTCTGTCTTGCGTCTGCACTTGGGTATCTCACTGATCGCCCAGGGGTCAAGAGAAGTATTTTTACTCCTAGTTCAGAGTTCTTAATGTGAAAATGCATTTGGCGAGGATCCAGCAAGGTGTTAAGCTACTTTCAGTCTGGAGTTCCCCCCAGGTGCCTCCCCCACTTTGTGTAGCCTTTGTGAAAGAACTAGAAGAACAACTGGAGACAGAAACTCAAATAAAATCCACTGTTCTGGGGCTTTCTGCAAACATGTCCCTCTCAGCCCAAGTGATCTGCAGTCAGTGGTTTCCCATACGGGTTTCTATCATAAGGTTTTGTCATGATAGTTTTAATTTCAAGCGGCATAACAGACTGGACTTAAGCAGCCCTCAGTGGACTTCATGGACACTGAGCTCAGGTGTGGATCATTGTCCAGCCCCTACAAACTGCATCCCAAAATCTCCCTTCCTAAGAGCCACAAGATGCATAGATCCTGCCAGCCAGCTTGGTGAGTGGGAAGGCAAAAGGTGGATGTTTCAGAAAGCAGCTTGCAGCCCAAAGATAATTGAGGCCCAGTGGTCTTGCCTTGACAGTGGGATGGAGATGGACTGGACATGCGCCAGTGTCCAGGGATAGTCTGGTGCACTGCTCCCACTGCTTCCCCAGCACTCACCATAGCACCCCTTGGTGTTAGTCATCATCTACATGTGAAGTGCCCTAGCCTGCATGGAGCATAACCAAGCACCAGATCTTTAAGCCATTCATCAGCAACCTTCTGGCAATTCACTCTGTCACCAGGACAGCACCAGAAGTGTTCCTGCAGCCTCTGGAGAGCAGACAGACTTGCCAGCCACCAGATCAGGTTGCCCAGGGCCCCATCCATCCTAGCCTTAGGCACCTCTGGGGATGGGGCATCCACTTTTCTGGGCAGCCTGGGCAACAATTGACTTTACTATATTTACTATGTATTTTCACTGTTTAGATTAGACTAATTTTCAGAGCACAGTATCTGGAGCTCCGGCTATCTGTCTTTAGGCAACAGATTTTTAATTGGACCTGACCCTCCTGTGGTGCCTTGGGCAACAATGACTGACCCAGAGGTTTCTTCTCTGCAGACTCAAGCTCTCATTGTCATGGGCATGCACATAGCTTTGGCACTGCAGGAGTTAAATAGCTTGCACAGGGTGGAGGATTCTTCAGCCAAACCCAAACTGATTGCACCTGGTTTGTTCAACCTGTGTGTAAATGACACCATGGTCGTCCCACCCCCACCCCAGCAAATGCCACAGGGGCTTGCCAGGGTCTACGTTCAGGCAGGGCTGTGTGAGCAGGTGTAGGGCCTGCAGCGGTAGGAGGCTCCTTGCCGGGCTGGGAGCAGCCGTACCCATCACACATAGGCTGCAATCGTCATAAGCCACTGAGGTGACAGCGAGTCAAAGTAAAAAGTCCCCACTGTTAACACGTCAGCCTCCTGTTGAACATACTTGTCAGTTACTGACAGGGTGCAGTTGGGTCTGTTCCTCCTGAGGAGGAAAACTGCAAATTTTGGTAAGTGTTGCTCAGGCAGCTTGCTCAAGGCCATGTGGCTCTGCCTGGTGCCTTTGTGCAAAGCACAGGGCTGCGCGCTTCAGCCAGGCGGGGCTGCGGCCAGGCTGGCTCCTGCCTATGCTGAGCGAATTGCTCCTGGGACAGAGCTCTGCACAGTGCTGGGAGCGAGGGCAGTGCTCACGTTGCTCTGTGACACCATTGCTTTCCCATCATGTGGAGATGATGAAAGATTTGTTGCTGCAGAGTCAGGACTCAGAATGTAAATGTACTGATTTAGAATATTCGTAAATTCAGAGGAATTCTTACTGAATTCGTTACAGGAAATCCTTAAAGGAAAGTAGGCTGGAAGTGTGCTGTGTGAAACTGCTTCACTTCATGTGGGTGCCTCATGCAGCTCTGAAAATGATCACTATCGTGCATTAGAGAGAGGATTAAATTATTCCCATCTTTCTCTCCTCCCACACTGACTCCAGGCAGAGCCAGTCCTTCCTTTTCCAGTCCACGCACACAGACAGTGAATATCACCAGGTGATCCAGCTCTGGAGTAGCCCATGTGTTTTGACTTGCTGCTGGAGGTACTGCTTATTTCTTGCTTTGTGTTCAACATTAAGACCTACCATAAATCTGCGGGCGTAAACAATGCCACTCTGCTGATTTCAGTAAAGTTTTACCCAGCTACAGTGCAAAGATACTGTCCCAGAGCTCCTGAAAGCTGATCTGCATTTGTTTGTTGGTGGGGTTTTTTTTTTTGTTTTGTTTTTTTGTTTTTGTTTTTTTTTTTATTTTTTTTTGGCTTTCTATAAAGGCTCTGAGGTGAGTGGTAAAGGCTGGGGAGATTCCATGTTGTGGCCCATCTGGCGTGTGCAGCCACAAATAATAATTAATTGGTTCTTTAAGGAGTCTTGCAAACTTTTTTGTGTGTGTGTCTGTCTGTCTTAAGCTCCTTTTAATTAACTTCAGTCATGTTCCAACACATCGTCTTGGCTGAATCAGAAACCTCACTGTGCCAGTTTTTCACATTCCTGAAATACACAGGCCGCCAGTGTTGCGAATGCAGCTCAGAGGCAGTGGCTCAGAGGAAGTTGGGCAGCTCTCCTGGAACTCAGAAATTTTCAGGAACTGTTGTGAAATAGAGAGGCTGAGCAGACCAGCCTCTACTTCCACCTCCCTTGCTGCCCAGCTCCTAGCAGTGTTGCTGTCTTGCACTTTATGCACTGACTCAAGGATCAGCAATTGTAGCAGACACCTGTGTACAAGCAGCTTTGTCCCTTTAGGAAGCACCTTTATTTGGGTTACAGTGCTTGGGGCACGCAGCCTTTTTTTCCTTCATGAGTTTGTTTCTGTGTCACACTTCTTATTGCAAAGGGTCAACTTTCAAGATTGTAGGGCTTGTTAACAAGATACTCGGACATACTTAGTCACCAAAAATTTCCATGTGGCAACAGGACACAGTTTTGTGCTTCTTTACTAGAAAGCTTCAAGTCTTGTCTAAGAATTATAAGGATTGTTTCCATCTTTTCAGAAATCTGGGATTTGAGACGGTCTCCTTATTGCCTTATAGCCTGGCTGTTCTCTCACTTGTGCCTGGTGGAAATAATCCCCAAGTTTTTATTGATGCAAAATTGTATTAATGCCTGTTGTCCCTTGGTCTGCGTGTTGTTTTGAGCCAGAGAATTCTGCACTTGGTAAGCCCAACTCAATCTGAGCATCCATTTAATAGTATGTTTAATTTACTGTAAAAAAGGCAAATCTTACTGTAACCTTTTGACATTAATTTAGAGAATGCAGCTTTTATAATGAAATGGTCCAACCAGATCAACATAGATGTGTTATATTTAGTAGTTTAAAGCTGAAGCTCGGTGAATATAGGTGAGAAAGAAGGTGCAGCATTACAATGTTGAGGATCTTCATCCATTTGAATAACTTACCACTGGGTTCTTAATTCCTAACCATTTTTAAATCACATTTGGAAGCACAGTCTAGAAAGAATAAGCATATTTAAGAAAATAGTTGTGTCAGGGTACTTGTGTTCTCTGTACTGAACACTACAGGATTGCAATCTATCTTCTGCCTTAGACGAGTAGGAAACAGAGTACCATGACAGCAGGTTCAGGTGGTGTGCCCCAGACTGCAGGTGAGGAGCCAGGAGTTGCCCAGGGAGGTCTTTCAGCAATACTTGTGTTTCCACAGCAGCTCAGGGATTGTTGCTGTTGCCACAGACAGAGGTGGCATATTGCATTGTTATGGTGATGAGTTTTGAATAAGTGGAAGGAAAACAAATATTATAGCTAATTAAAAAAAGAAAAAAGAAAAAAGAAAAAAGAAAGTGCCTCAGCCTTTTGGGAAAAGGATAGGAAAATCAGGAAAGATGATTACAAACAAGCACCATCTATGAGCATGGAAGGCATGCCTGGATTACTGGAGGTGTACAAATGGTCTAAAGATGTAGACCCATTGTGAAACGAGAAGAAGCAAGGGCAGCATTGGATGCTAAAAGAGTAAAACAAAAACACCGATGAAGAATGCCACATAATGCACATGAAGATCAAGCTAATTCCTACTGCATCTGATATGTGACACTTAGCTGTGTATACAGACTCTGACCCAGCAGCAGCAGCAGACAGTAATATGATGGATAAGTTGTTTATGTTGGGGAAAAAGTCAGTAGCAAAATGTCTTGACGATGAAAAAGAGAGAAGTTCATGAGCTGTTAGGGGACACACTCAATTCTGTTGTCTGTTCAGGATTCAAGTGTCTGCTGAGACGCAAAGGATTTGGGTCTTCCCAGTTCCAACCATGAGGAAAGACCAGATATGCTGCAGTGGGTAAGTTAAGGAATATGTTTCCTCTGAAATACGTTAGTTCTAACTATGTGGCTTTGAGGAATGTGTTAGTAACAATTTCCCAATTGATTGTCCCAGGAAGAACACTGCATTTATCTGAGCAGCACTAGATGCAAGGCAGTGCACACTCCAGAGAACTGCAACCAATGAGTGGGTTGGACTCCAAAAGAGGTGCAAGTAAAATGCTAGCATATCAGAAGTGCAGGGATGTCTTAACAGTGATTTAAAAAAAAAAAGTCATGGATGTTATGGTGTTTTTCCAGAAATTATTCCACTCAGGACTAGTAAACACTGGTTTCTAAAGCTCTTTACTGGGCGCCTGTCCTGGAAGAAGTGCTGCAACAGCAGAACTAAAATGTGTTTTCAGAGAGGGCTAGACTTGGCCGTGAACCATTGAAAACCTGTTCAATTCACTGAGTGAGGTGCAAGAAGAAAAAAGAAAAACTGAGTCACTTGTTAGAAATGATGAAAACAGCTATCAGGATATGCTGAATGGATCCATTTGTAGACAGCATGCTTTTTCTATGAGTAGGTCAAGGCTTCAGGAAATCACAGAGGAGTACACTTAAACAAACTGTCATGATGATGATGTATTATTTTCAGCTATCGATTTCTTTCAGCAGCCCTCCTTTGCCTAGGCAAACTGTAATTTTTCAAGTGCTGATTGTAAGGCTGTTTGTCCTAAGTATCTGGTGTTAGGATTCATATATGTGTTTATGAGTAGAAATGTAGTTTTGTAGTAGCTTTTATACTACCTATCCCTGCTTTATCAAAGTCACTGCATTTGGTTAATACAGCTCTCTTTCACAACTGGTGAAGATGTGATCCCATGCCTCACACTAATGCAGAAAGAGAAAAGGATCCTTTGAAAAGAAACGCTTTGGGATTACATAACCTGAAAAGTAAAGCAGTGAGAGAAACAGAAAATGGCTCGGATAGCATTACTCAAAACCTGTGGCCTTCAGATGAGCTACTTGTTGTCTTCAGAGGTCTGAACGGGCAGCTGCAGGCTTGCTGACCTCTTCTAGCTAGTCAAATAAATACATAAAATGTTTATTAGCTTCTCTCTATTCCCAATTACTTTAGCTGCCATTGGAATTTTTCAGCACTGTGTGTTGATGTGACAGAACAGAAAAGACTGAGGAGCTCTGCTTCCTGGTGTTATTTTGTGTGCTTCCATCGTGAAAGGATGGCTCTCAGTTTTCTGCATGGATACATACCAAGCATTTTCAGCCTACGTTTCCAGTTCCAATGGACTTAAAAAGAGGAAGATACTCCCATTAATGTTTTGCATGATAACAAGTTAGGCAATCATTTTTGGATCTACTTGGTGGCAGACTGCTTACTGCCAGTGCCAAGTGGGTGTCATAGTTGAGACTATCAAATGATGTCTGCTGTGGTTAAATGCTTTGTTGGATTTCCTGCTTGGAAAGTGATGCATGTGCCAGACAAGAAGCATTTTCTGTTTTGGCATTAAAGCAATCTTGGCACCCAGTGCAAGCTGTTTACTTTATTATTGTAAATGTAGTTTTGGAATGCAGAACACACTTAAAATGTCTGCAGATGAGCAGCAATGGAAAGGACAGCAAAGCATCCTTGTTTTTACTCCTGTGTCCCTTAGAAATACTTCAGTTTGCTTCATTTATGGAAGCTGCTTCTGATTTGTGTGTAATTTTTCATGTAATGTCTCTTGCTGGGTTGGACAGACAGTAGAGAACATGTAACTGAAAGATAGCTAAAACTGAGAGCATAGAAGAGCATAATGGACAGCAAAATTTAAATTCCTTCTAGTATTGTTTAATTTTCTTGTGATATACCAGTGGTGGAAGGACAACATGCTCCATTTTGCTGAGCAGTCAACAGAAATAGTCTGTGCTAGGATATGGAAGAGCACTCTTCCTAGCAGGGCACTGCAGAGCCAGTGGACATGCTGACATGCAGTGCCATTATTTTTCACTAGCAAAAAGGTTCTTCAGAATGCCAAGCATGATGCCAGAATACAAAACACTTAATTTATCAAAGCCATAAGTAAGAAACGCTGTGTTTTTAGTTTTAGAAGTAACTTTTGTACATTTGTGACTTTTTCCACATTAAACATCATTTACGGTTTGGAAATTATTCATGCAAGAGGCATGTGGTTTCTGCTCCTGAATATCAGCAGCAGTTTTGCTAGGTTGAGTCTCAATTTTATGTTGACTTTTCTTTGGCTTTTCATTTATCTTTTGGGTGGACCTTCATGGAGCAAGCTGCCTCAAGGAGAACCCAATAGCCTTCTTTCTAAAGAGAAGACTATGTGCTCTGCTTAATGTGAAGAAGATGGCATCAATAGAAGGAATTTGATTTTGGAAGCCAGACCTGTGTAAAGTGCCTTGTGAAAAAGTGTGTTTTCTGAGATGTTCCTTCATCAGCGCAGTTGCTGGAACAAGTTGAGAAGCAGGAATTTCACACCTGGTCTTTGAGACACCAGTTGATAGGTTTTTCCATATGCAATGTGAGAAGTTTTGGACTAGCTGTTGAATTTTCAGTTAATCCTATTCCTGCAAAGAAATGGTAAACGGCTGATGCAAGATCTTGGTTTATGACCTAGGAACTCCACTTTCAAATTCTGCCGAGACTTCAAGGGCCTTGTTTTGCAGGCCCTTCTCTGGGTAACTGCAATGTTTGAAGTGGATGGAATTACATATTCTCTGTGTGTATCAAAGCAGAGGAAACTGTATAGATTGGGTATGATTTTGCCCCTTTAGCACTTTATATTCTAGCATTAATTCTTTCTTTAGCCGGCCAGGCAGGACAGATTTAGAAATGAATGCTAACATTTTTGCCTTTCTGTAGTCAGTATTCTGTCCTGGAAGAACAACGCTCCTTCCCCTGTCCAAGCACTATGCAGGGGCCCAGTTCTGCTCCATGCTGCATCCCATTACTCCATAGAGTTACTCATGACAAATACATGCTGCTTTTTGGGGGTTAGTGATGGTGCAGCTGTATTTTTACCTTTGTCGCCTTTTTATGTTTGATTTAATTTATGTTTGATTGGCATTACCACTTGTGTTTAACCATTTGTCTGTGCTGGATGACAACAGTGCAAAATTTTAAGGAGAGAAAAATGACTTTTGTTTTGTTCCCTCACTTAGCTAGATGTGCCTACTTTGTATCCCAGCTGCTTCTGCAAGTCTAATATGCCTCTGTTTCCAGAGCCAGGCTCTTTCCTGGAACTCTGTCCCAGGACTCAGTGTGATTATCTCTGGCCTATAGGAGCAGAGTGGCCTATAGGAGCAGCTTCTCGCTCCCTTTGTCACCAAGTCAAGACTGTGAGCTTACACTTTGTTATGCAAGCCCTCCTAGCTCAGTGCAAACTGTAATTTGTGACAGTTTAATAATGGGAAGAGATGATGAAAGCAAAGAAATAGGCACAGATGGGAAGAGATATCTGAGGGCTGCCAGGGCAGCTGTTCAAGATCTCTGAATTAGATGGAGAGGGAACTCCACCACCCTCAGTTTCCCAACTCTCAAACAAGCCATCTCCCATGTGGAAAGCAAAACAAGCTCCACCCCAGCCCTACCATGTTAGCTGAGCTATGATTAATACGTGGCAAATTCCAAAGGTAGTCCTGTCAGTCTTGCTGACATTCCCATTGGTAATATGAACCACAAAAGCGCTTCCCTGCTCTTCTGATGAATATCAAAAGAATTCTGCTTGATTAGATCATTACTGAGGGGAAATGTAGGAAAAACATAAATATTCCAGGGAAAATGCAAACTTCAGACAAGAGGCAAAATTGCAAGTTTCCATGGTCTGTAAAATTTTTCACCTGATAGAAGAAAAAAGGTCTGTGATTGTTTGTTGTTCTCCAACAACTCTCCCAAGAATATGCTTATCTCAGCCTTCCTTCTTTGTAGTTCACTCATCATGTTGGAATGAGCAGCTGTAAGCCAATCAAGTGCATGCATCTTTGAAGTGCTAGAGACTTTGAATGGAAGACCCAAAGGCAGAGACCCATATAATTGTTTCCTTTACAAGTCTGGCAAAGTAAAATAAGTGCAGTTTCAGATCTTGGCACATCACTAGGGCACTGAGAGTGGAGGGAGAAGCAGTTCCTTTAACTCAATCCTACCATGTATTCCTGTGCCATTCTCTGCTGATGCAGAAAGCCTGCTGTTTGCCTTAAGGTATGAGAAGAGGATCTAGGAAGTTTAGATGAGAAGAGTACAAAGAGCCTGAAAGCTCTTAAGAAGAGTGAGGGAGAAATGTGATAGCGTCTTGAAGCAGTAAAGAGCTGGAAGGGCAATACAAGTAATACAAGGATGATGGGTATAATTTATTCTCCGTATCCAGGGCATAAAGGACAAAATGTCAAGATTTTTAACTACAGTATGACTTAGGACTAAGGCTAATGAAGCCCTGGAACAAAGTGCAACAGTGACTATGGGGTATATGAAGGCAAGCTTTAAAACAGGATATAAAAATTTCAGTCTAGGATTGCAGACTGAGCTGACTTGCCTTGGAACAAGGAGAAGGTACCTTTCTGTCCACAGTTTCTGTGCATCCCTGCACCAGTGGGAGTTAATATGACACTGAAATTTCTGCTACGAAATATGGTTTAGTAGCTTGTGGTAGTAATGGTAATGGGAGGACGGTTGGATAGATGATCTTGTAGGTCCTTTCCAACCTTGTGTTTCTATGATTCTGTGATTCTATGAAAGCTTGCCTGTGGCAAGAAACTTCCCTTGCTTTCCCTCACTGAGATTCTAACTTACAGGGGAAGACGAGAGACAACAGAAATGTATTGTATCCTGTGGTTTTCTTGTTTCTAAACCTTCTCAGAGCATGGGATGCACCATCTTCTGAATGGCTATTCACACCCGAAGTTTGACACCTACTTCAGAGTTAGTTCTGGGTCCAGCTCCCCTCTTGGCAGAGAATGCTTTGTACCAGGATTGGCCTTTATGTTATAGTAAGCACTGCTCATTCTTCTTAGTCAATAGTCTTTCTAGAAGATCTGTGCACAGAGTAGTCTAAAGCCTAGCATGATATAGGCTGATTTGTTTTGCAGTAGGGATCAGTGTATTAGCTAAGAACCAATATATTAGTTTAGCAAAAGGAATCAGTGAGTGTGAATTCTAAAACTTTCCATTTCTACTTGCTTGGTGTGTGAACAGCCTTGTTTTCCCATATCACTTGTTGCCAGTATCAGTGTGTGTGAAGATATCAAGTTACGCAATACAACATCTCCTTAACATGGAACAGTTCTTGAGGAGAGGGAGTGATGTGATCTTGTGGGAAGAGTGTAAGAGAGGTGACAAAAATAATGAAAGATCTTGACCCAGAGCAATTTGGGCACCAGTTCCTGTACAAGAAAAATCTTTAATTCAGACTTTCAGCCCTGGTCTGACACATCCACGGGGAATTTCCCATCAGATATACCTTATTTCTCTCCCGTTTGTGCCACTGTGCCCCATTTTAGACCACAGATTACTCTTTTAGGCATGCTCTGGGTAAGGACAGGGGACTGGATCCTACTGGTAAAGCAGGCAGTTGAGGAGATGAAGCTGCTTGCTTTGAAATGTCTTCTCCAGAGCCTTCCTGGCTTCAAACTGGTGTTGGGAATTCACTGGCAGTTGAGCAAGGATTTTCAGGCTTTTACTGGGTTCTAAATGTGGAAACTGAAATCCCTGAGAAGTGTCCAAATCCCTGTGTGGCTCCAGGTTATAGTACTTTTTCAGACTATCACTCATTTCTCCCTTCAGTGGAAGGCACTGGCCTCAGCAGTCTTCTGCCTTTTTCAGCCTGCCCTTTAGAAGAGGGCTTCTCAAGCGTGAGTTAACATCATCCTGTCCTGAAAAGTTGAAACCCTGTAACGTGCTGAGAGACCCAGCTCTCCAGTCCTGGCATTTTGTTGTGTTCTACCCCACAACCGTTCCCTTTCTGAGAAACCTAACCACTTCGTCTTCTTTATTTTCTCTCTTTCAGTTCTCTAGGCACATCTGCTGCCATGAGATGCCTCAGCCAAGGACTGTGAGCCAAGATATGAGGGAAATAGTTTAACCAGATGTGTGCCCATGTCTGCAACACAGAATTTTAAGATGCTGAAATTTAAAAGCTTGCCATCATCTCCCCTGCCTCCCCAGCAGTAAGGTAAATAATGAGTGGGACAGCAGCATATCCATTAAAACACCTTTTTTCAAGGGAGAGGATAGGAGGTTATAATTTGACTATAAAAATTTGCTCCAGGCTGAAAACTTGGCAAACAAAAGCTTAGCTTAGAAGTGATTAAAAAGGAAACAACGAAAAAAGCATAAAATAAACCAGGGCAGTCATTTTGGGTGGAGATGAGGGTCTAGAGCTTAGAGATCATTCTTTAGTGGGGGAGGAGGAGGAACGGCTCAAGACAGAGTTGTATTTGGCTCTAAGCCCAACTATAACTAAGTGTTTCAGAGCCAGGAGAATAAACTGCAGCATCTGAATACATGTGCAATCCCTGGCCTCTCCCTTCACCCATTTATCAGAGGAAAGTTAAGGCCTCCCATATTATTAAAAGCACAGGGGATGCAGATACGGTGGCAGTAGCTGAATTCTTCCGACTGTTACTTTCTGAGTGTGGATTTCCCTGTAACTTAAATTGTAAAAGTAATTAAGGAAACTGAGACTCAGCTTGCCTAGAGAAGAAGAGGTGAATATGTTACTTTCAGCACTGTGGAGCTTCTCAGACCTCTCTCACTCAGTGCTATGTCACACCTGATGCTCATGATCCATTCCTTGCTTCTGCTTTTAGCATCACACAGTGCCACTCCTGAACAAAAGGATGATCCCTTGAAGCCTCTAACATGGGCTGACTTCTGCACAATTCCAGTTACAATTCCAGAGCTAAGGAAGAAGAAGGAGAGCTGGCTGGATGCATAGCAGCAGAAACCATGAGCACAGAATGAGTCTCTAGAGGAAAAACTTTTCCAAAGTATTATCTGATGTGCACACCACATATGTTTGGCAGCATGGTTTGCACAGACCTTGGGAAACAAACACAAGGCCCAGCCAGTAACCAGTTGCCTGTCTTCATCTCAGGACCCCAGGGCCCCTCCAGTCAGTGTGCCCACACATAATTACATTGTTGGCTCCCTCTGTAGTGGTGTCATTGTGTATTAAAGCTTCATACTTAGAGATTCTCTGAACTTGATTGGATGAAGCCTAGAGCAGCCTGATACAGGTTTGCTAACTCTCCTTACTGCTATGCCCATTTCTAGAACAGTTGTCCCCTCAGCTGCCTTTGGAATGCTTTGGCTGTAGCAGGCACCAAGGTACAAAAAGCTAAATAAATTAACAAAGGTGTATAGATACAAAAGACCCTTTCTGAAATTTTTTTAACCAACCTATTGTTCATACATGTTCAGTTCCACCAGCATAAGGGCAGTCTTAGTTTAGATGGAATGTTACCTGTCTGCTCCCAAACAGGCCTCCTTCATAGGGCAGCACAGCTTAAACTTTTTTGGCTTTTCTAACAGGCTTCATCATTTACTTGTACATATTTTCATATGTGTTTGCAGATCCTTTCTTTAAGCACCCCAGTGCTGTCTGGAGAACTTAATGCTCTCCAACAGCAGATACTGCCAGGCTTTCCTTCTTATACAAGAAATGCACTTTAATTCTGTCCTTTCTCAATCCTTAAATGAGGCAGGTGGAAAAAGCCAACAAAGGAACATACAGGACTAGGTCTATTGGTTAAGAAAGCTTGGAGAAGCTTCGCCTTTTGCTACTACCTAGCAATCATTGCAGTATTAAGAGATCTCTTATCTGTGCTGGTGTACTGCATAACTTGAGATCAGGCTGTCAAAACACTGCCTTTCTGAATGGCTCAGTAGGGTCAACTCTACTAAGGAGTGAAAAAAGGCACTCTGAAAGATCTTGTTAAAGAGTGAGAAGAAGCCTGGCCTTTTAGTCTGCTCTTGTATTTCAGTGCTGACACTGTCTGTATTTTCCTTTTCAGGGAAGATTGAAATCACTGAGAATGGAATCCAGGACATTTTCTAGCTCTCCAAATGCAGCGAGAACATTTATGGACTGACCTTCCACAGCTTCCTTCAAGCACTGGAATTTCCAGGTGCATGTTTTCAGAGCACAAGCAACCCCAGGAAAGCTGCTTTTCAAAAGGTATGTCATCTCTTGTTTAAACCAAAAAAAACTGAAAAGCTAACAGTGAATACATGGGGGGGGGGGAACTCCCTTGGCATTGAAACAAAGCAGGTTTTTTTCCTTTCTCTGTGCTTCTTTAACTTGCCTTATACAAAACGAAGTGGAACTGTAACAATGAATTGAGGAGATGTGGATGGTAAAAGCAAGGTAGTGGC
This sequence comes from Gallus gallus, assembly GCF_016699485.2. NCBI lineage: Eukaryota > Metazoa > Chordata > Aves > Galliformes > Phasianidae > Gallus > Gallus gallus. The sequence goes on from NC_052546.1 coordinate 249,006, forward strand.
ATTGGAGGTAAGGTAAAATCAGATCTCAGCAGAAAGAAGATGGGGGAAGAAGTTTAACAAGTTTGCTTTATGTGCCGCTATGTCATGCTTCCTTTTGTTGCTCAAGAATGCTGCCCCACTGGTTCCTAGGGTGTGAAAGGGCCATGCTACTGGGAGGATGTGCCCCACAGACCACCATATGTGAGCAACTATTGGGCTGATTCTGACAGAAAGAGTGATCCTTCTGAAAACTGTTGTTTTACTTTTATTGCAGTTGTACTATGGGTAGGTAGGCACTTGAACTCAATAAAGGGAAGTTAAAATGCCTCTCTAGAAAGTGTTCACAGTGGTCAGGAGGTTTGGAAAATACCTTCAAAGGAGTTTAGGAGAACACGCTAAATGCTCTCTAAAATAATGGAGTTCCCTCTCACCTTTGCTGCTTCCAAAGGAATTAAACAGGACAAGAGCACTCATAGGCTGTGTTGTGCATACACACACAAAGCAAAGCACAGGAGGAGCTTGACAGACCTTGTCAGGAAGGGGAGAGTGCACAAGGAGTGTGTGACAAATTCTGGCACATGTATACCTCACCAGTGTGATCAGTGCCTTGAAGCCAGCCAGGTCAGAGTTTACACCATGGACTGATATTTCTCCTTCCTTCGTACACATCCTAACCTGCTGTTGCACAGTCTGGTGTGAATGGCAGCACTCTGCTCAGAAGAGACCCAAGACTGGAAAAGCAGGCTGCATCTTTCTGTCTGTTGGGCAGGACTGGAACTTACTGCTAGAGGCATCTGAGCCTGCTGGTTTTTCTTCCCTTCCTCCAGTTCCCACCCAGGCCCCCGTACTGAAACAAAGACTCCCACAAAAGCAAAGAAATAGCTCTAGCAGATTCCCTAGTTGCTTCCCACATGTCAACTGCTGCTGCTGCTGTCTGTGGCTTGTGTGATGACAGTGCTGATTCAATTAACTGATTTTTGAATCCTTCCTTTCATAGCCCTTGTGTGGACAGGCAAACCAGTTAGAATGGCCAGGAACAGATCAAGTGTAAATTTTAAAAAGAAAAGGAGGTAGAATGCTGTTTCCCTTCTCTTTTTCTGTATGTCGCCTCTGCCTATTTGCAATCTGGCAGTTTGGTGAGAGTGTGCACAACAGTTTTGCCTTAGAAGTGTTTGTTAATTCCTTCCAGAAAGTGATCATCCTTCTGCACTACTTGTCCTACTCTTGTTGACCACAAAGCCTCTTCCAGAGCAAATCTTTGTGAGCTCCAAGGCTGTTCTTCATAACTTCCCCTTCAACCCATTTCAGCCTAAAGACATGCAAGACCTGATACTTTACAGGCCTTTATAGTAAAGGACTACACTTCACATGTAAAGCCAAAGTATGATTTTACAGTATGATTCCCATAACAGTTATAACTCTGACCTTTTTGCACACATATTATTTTTAGTTAATATAGATGGTGTTAACTTTAATGCCTTTCCCTTAACCCTTAAGGAAGCTAGCTAATTTCCAGGTTGATATGAGCTGGCTAATTTCCAGTGTTTTGGGGAGACAGCCAAGATGAGCAATTCCAAGGTGTTTCTGGCTGGTATTCCTAAGTGGAGCACATCTGGATCTGTGCTTCATCCCAGGCCTCCTCCCATTGTCTGTCACCCCCACCATCCTCTGCCTGCACTGTTGAAGCTAAGTGTCTGTAATGGCAGGGCTACAAGTTACCAAGCTGCAGCCACATGTCATGTTATCATCAACCAAGATGCTTATGGGGCCTAACCTAGTCAGGCATGGCTGGTGTCATGAGAAGATAAAGCCACCTTGATCTAGGAGTTGTGAATGAGTAACATGTAGCAAAAAAGTGATACCATCACCCATGTACCCACTCACTGATAATGAAATGTGGGTCTAGATTGGAAAAGACTGCGGCAGGCAGGCAGAAGAGGAAAAGGGAGGAGGGAGTTCAAATACCACAGCCCAGAGAAAGAAAACCCTGCGTTCATGCTTGTGTCAGTAGACTGTCTGTGTGCTGACCCCAGGCTCACCTGAGCCCTGGCAAAGCTCTCCTTTGTTCTGTGCTGGCTTTCAGAATAAAGAGTTATCCCATAGCCACTTTGTGACCTGTTCCACCCAGACAGCCTGCCCATGATTGCTTCATAAAGCAAGACCCAGGAATCAAAAACAGGGCATGCTTCCTGAGCAGAGATGGAAAACAGCTGTGCTGGAAAAAAGGAGGGGTTTTCTGGCTGAGCAGTGGAAAATACAGATCAAGGCCTGGTTGTGCAATGTTCTCTGGCTGGCCTTTGGCTGCTATTGTGGCACAGGGACCATCTGGTGTTAGCAGGAGACTTGTGCCAGGCAATGGAATAGCAAACACCTCTCATGACTGGAAGGCTGGAAACCCAGAGCTTAGTCCTAAATGTTTCAAAGTGGACTGAGAGGTGACAAGTGCTGTCTGGTCACGCTGTCCTCTCCACTCTGCTGCAGTCAGACTTGCCCAGCCAGGCCCAGATGGCAGTTGAGTGGCCAGGGTGATTACAGTAAAAGCACACAGATTGTAGGGCTACAGAAAGACAACACTGCCCAGGTAAGAGCTTGATTCCTGCCTAGTGCTCACAAAGTGCTCACTGTGTGGCCACAGTGAGGGATGTGGCTAGATAGTCCAGCCAGGTTCCTGCATCTGAATCCTCCATACCCATAGTGGGGTGTGGGTGCATACCAAACAAGACAGTGCATACATGTGCTGTGCAAGGAGTCTCAACAAACACTAATCTAGCAGCTGCTTTGCCATCACCATCTTCTGAAGTCAAGGGAAGGCAATGCCTAGCCTTAACCGCTTGTTGCTTTGAGTCAGGCTCCTGAAAGAGTTCCTGATTTGTATTAAATTCAAAATCTCAAACCAAAAGTAAATGAGTCTATATCTTTAATGTGACATCTGTGTCTGAAACCAGGGGAAAGAGGTGTAGGACTCTATTGATTTATTTTTATTTAATTATTTAAACCTAACTGTGTACAAGAAGGAGAGGCTGGACAAGAACAGAGGGAGATTTACGCCTCTGATTCAGAGCCAGATTATCAAAAACCTTTCTACTACCTGCCAAGAGAGCCTTGCAACATCTCTCTTGTCCCAGTGCTCCTCTTTGTAACTAAGGGAAAAACTAAGGGAAGGGGTAAAATGGTGAGAAGGCAAAAAGCAAAGTAAGCTGGCAGAACCATTAATCACCTCCTGGGTTGATACATACCAGCTACACTGGCCTTTCTTCTTAGCACCTGGAATAAGAAAAGACAGTATGATGAATATTTTTTACCATATAGTATTGCAGCTATGGATACACCATAATTAACAGAGCACTGGTGCAGGTTGTGGAGTCCACTTCTATGGAGACACGTACCTGTGTGACCTATTGTGGGGAACCTGCTTTAGCAGGGAGGTTGGACTCAATGATCTCTTGAAGCCCCTTCCAAACTTTGTACTTTGTGGACAAAGAACAATGACTTTTGTAAGGGCAAATGATTAATTTTAGCTATTACAGATAAAATCAATTTGTTTAAACCTGGGCAACTTTGTAATAGATCCAAAAATATAGAACCCAGACAGATACACAAAATTAATAGTTGGTAATAGCTTCAGCACTCTTAGAGCTGTTTATTTCCAGTTTATTTTCAATACAAGACAGGATGAAGGCATATTTTAGAAATAATTTGCAAAGTGAGGTGTTAGTCTTTTGGCTTATACTGACCTGAAATTGTTCTTTATTTTTAAAAAACATCCTTCCATTTTAACTTCTTAATATGAAGTCTGTCATCACAGCTCTTATGGAACAAACATTCTTCATCTGTACATACTCATCAGGGTCAGAAATGGATTTCAGTATTGGTGAGACAAAATTTAATTTAACAAAAAATTGTAAGTTTTGTTTCCATAGAAGAGTTTGAATTTTGATGAAAATTAATTTCCCTGCGAAAAAAGCAAAAACAAGCCTATCATTCAAAGTTTTCATCTGATGACTGTTTGTTCTTCTAGAGGGAGAAAGGCAGTGGAGAGAAAGCAAGTGTGTGTTTGTGAGAAAATAACTAAGTCCTACCAATAAATGGTGGCAATGAAAGCAGAGGAACGAAAGTACAAATTCCCAGGCATTCCAAGCATATCTGCTATCCTTTACATCCTGCTCTGGGCACATCATTCGTACATATCTCAGTGTTCCACTACATAGGCAGCTGCATTTCAGTTGTGTTATTATATGAAGAGTTTTGGATCGTTGTCACATGAGACAACTCATACTATGAGATGAAAAGGAGCTGACCGCAGCAACGAAAGCAAAATAGAACATGCAATCTATGAAATATGCTGGAAACCACTCATGCCACAGAGAAATGGGGGCCAGGAAGCAAAAACTTCCAGAAGAAATTAGGAAGAAAAAGAAGAGAGAGAGAGAAAAATGTCATCAGTTGCTGGGAGAAAAGTACGGGCTGGTTACCATATCTGAGCTGTTGAAAAACAGCCACTGGCTTTCTGTAGCTCTTCATCTGTTTTTCTGTTCATTTTAGTCCTTCTCTTTAACCTTGCTGGGTAAAACACATCTCCAAGGACAAATAAAAATGATTTTCTTACCAGTGCTGCTGACTTTGCAGCCTGTCAGAAAACTGACCAAACTTGAAACTCCCTCAGTCAGTCACTTTAAAATATAGTCAGAGTTGTGTTTAAAAAAAAGAAAAGAACAAAATACATGAATTCAACAACAGGATCACTCTGCAGCCTATTAAGCTCTGGGAGAAAAAGCAAAACTCTTGTGATGAGCTGTGTGACAAAGGGAAATGTTGCATAAATCTAGACTTGGTTCTTGCATTATGGTGCAGATACTTAGTTGTCTTTATTAAATATATATTATATTGAAAGATGTTGAGACCCAGAAAGTTAGCCTGGTAGCTGGAAGATGCTGTTAAGAATCCAGACCATTTTGCTAGGCTCACACTTAACCTGTCCAAAGAAAAATATTTGGTTCTTAGTATTTGAGAGGTTGAAATCTGCAGTGAGTGCTTTTGTCATTACTTACAATCATCTTCCCTGGAAGCACTTCCTTTTTTTTTTACCTGTACCACATATAAACAAAGAACCATAGTTTCTTTTGGGAAACTTTTCTGCTTCAGATGCCTCTCTGATCCTCAAAGATGTCTGATGGAGTTAGACTTACTGCCCAAATAGGCTGAAGGGATCTGCAGATCTGTAGGTGCATCTACCATCTACTGTCCCTGACAAACATTGCTTTTAACGTGTGGTTAGAACATGAAAAGAGTAAAGCAGGAGAAGCTGTTCAAAAACAGCCTCAGCTTACTCAGGATCATAAGAAAGGATAATGGAGGTATTTCACCTTTGTCTGCACGTTTACTGTATGCCAGCCTGGCGAGTTGTTCGTCCTTTCTTACATTCTAACAAGCACAGATTTTGGCTTGTGAGCAGTAGGTGCCTGAAATGAAAACTATTTAGACTTTGTCTGTTTGTGGGAAGGGTTGTGCTTTGCAATATAGCTCATTCAAATCCCTGAGCAAGAATAAATGAGGGAGGAGAAAACACAGACACAGTCAGAGCAAAAAATGTAATTTTTCAATCAAGCTTTTAATGAAAAGATCATAAAATAACAGTTTCTCATCACTGTACATTAAGACTGCAAATTTCTGAATGCTGAGATCATATTATACTTTCTGTATCTTTTTATATGACACTTGAGTTGAAGCCACAACTACATGTGGCTCTGACCTGAATTCAAGCTCTTGAAGGAAATGAACAGAACACTGCAGCAGGAGTGTCGGCCTTTCCCTTACCCTCCCCTCTTCTCCCCTTCCCCAGGAAACATCCAGGGCTCCTAGCTGACTGATAGTTAAGGCTTAAAATTAAAAAAAAAAAAAAAAGTGAGAGAGATGGAACATCCCTCTTTTAATTGCATTTAAAATATTAAAATAAAACAGGAGAAAATATCCAGCCAGCCAAAGTAAGGTCCTGTCCTCATTAGGAAAGTTATCCTCAGCCAGTTAGAATGCTTGTGGAAGTTGGAACAGCTGTCCTAGGTGCTTCAGTTGATAACTTGTGAATGAGGAGTCTAAAAAAACATCCCACCATTCAGGAAAAGCAAGCACTATGAAGTGTGGCCCATAACTGCCAGCAAATTTTGTTGCATGAAATATTGTTTTAAACCCTCCCTCCATGTGGCATCCTGCAGGGTCTGTTCTGTTCAATAAACGCTGATCTGCTGATCCCTATGTGTTCAACACTAGACTTCAAAATGCATAGGAAAACGGGAGAAAGTGGGAAAGAAGAGGATGATTACAACAGGAGGAAAGATAACCTTACCTGTTTGTCTCCTGCACTAAAATTAGGGCAATAAGGTACCATGGGACTTAAAACAGTGCAAAAAAACCTTGGAAAGGAACTTCCAGAATTTCTTTTCCAAGATTATGGCCAGTTCTTGAGCACAAGAGTAAGCTTATGAAAAAAAAGGTTTTGCAGTATTTGAAGAAACTTTGTTCATGCTGAGAAAATCATGAAATTCAAACAAAAATAAGAAAAAATGCTAAAGTCCACTTAAATCCTCCAGGATCCTGGAAATCAACAAATATCCCCTTTCTTTATACTAATTTTTAAGATTGGTGCAGGTCTATAACTGCTAATTCTACCAGTACTGAAATGAGAGGCTTGTGAAGTATAGCCTTTCCTAGGGACTCTAGTCACCTTACACAATTGGGAATCTGATGCTTCCACATCGTTTATGAGGCCCATCACAAGATGGCACAGATGCTGTTGAGTTTGGCACAGAGTTTCCTCTAGCTATCTTAGGCATTGACTCCTTACTTCTGAGAGCCTTATTGCTTCCACAGAAAACAGTAAGTGGAGGATGAAAGGGAGTTTTAAAAAGAAGCTATGTTCTGACCTTCAGGCAGGACTTTAGACTCATCTCAGTCACAAGCTGCAACTGGAAGCACACAACTGTTACTCTGATGACTTTTACATTCTCCACTGAGCACACTGGATGTTTCCCCTGGTCAAGACCCATACTCCTGCTTTTCAGAACTGAAGCGACAAGGTAAAATACTGCTAACCCAGACTGAACCTGCACTGCTTGAAAACAATGCTTTCTAAACACACGACAGAGAGGAAAATAAAAACAAAAACAAAATAGGAATCTTAGAAAGAGTGACACTGTAACTGGAAACATTTAAATACAGCAAAACATAAATTCCTCTTCTACGCAAAGCTACAAAAGTCCAGTCTTTGTATTGTCTTCACAGGTTATGGTTTATGGCTATGCTGAGAGTCTCTGAGATTCTTTTTTTTTTTTTTTAAATATATTTTTTTCTTTTTTTTTGAAATCCTGTAGAGAAGACCCTGCAGACACATCTTTGTGTTTGCAACTTTCTGAATTACATTGCAAAACTGTGCATACAGAATCTGAGAAATAAATACATTCATTACTGCACATACATCTTGATACAAAAACAACACTGTCAAATAGTGTTTGCACCATCTTTGTTAGATATTAAGACCAGGCAAAATTAATATTTCATTTTCCATCAGCCGCCAACAAATGACTGAGGTGGCTTTGGTGTAGAAGGTAAAAGCTACAAAGGATCAAGACTAATGATGAAGAGGTTTTCTAAAAAAAAATCCTTTTTTTTTTTGGCTTCAGCAATATTTTTGCAAACCATCTTCATTGGTTGTCATTAGACTGTTCTAACATGCAAATCTAGCTTAGATTTCACCTAGAAAGCCTTATGGGTTTTGATTGGTCTCTTTGCACGTGACTGTAAGGTATGGAGTGAATCACTCCAGCTCTTTAATTAAATGGTGGCTCAGATAGTCAGAACAGCATAGCTCAGGCCCCAGCACAGCTCTGGGCAGAAGAAGGGAGCTACGTGCCTACACTCGTGCCCTCACCCCAGACCATTAAAGCTTCCCTGGCCACCACTGCATTTTGCAGGGAGATGCCACCTCTGCGCAGCCCATGCTGGCACAGAGTGTGGCACAGAGTTGTGCATACTCTTCCACATCAGCAGCCACAGAGCCTCACAGAAGCTGCGTGTCAATAGCTCTTTGGTGTTTTCTGTGATCTTTGTGGCTCCTGCTAACTTCCCCGAATGCACAGAGCTAGGCTTTCATTTATTTTTGCCAGGAATTGGTTTTGGAGGTCTTGCAGTAAGGGCTGGAAAACAGATAAACCTAGCTCGGCCATTGATAGTGCTAGGGAGATGAGCTGGGTACTGCAGCTCCCTCGTTTCTGACAACACTCCTCTTCTCTGATCCCCAGAACTTCTCCCACCCCTCTACCATCTCCTGGGGCTCCTCTGCCCTCTACCCTCCTACTCAGGATCCTCTGAGGAAGAAGCTGGCTGCTCCCCATGGCTGTAGGCCATGGGCATTAGCAGCAGGGCCTGCACAGTATGAGGGCCTGGGCCTTGCCCGGCAGCATCCCTCATGGGCTGGACACAAAAAATCCTAAATCTACGTGCCATAGTTCTGACTGCTCTCCCTCCCCACCCTCACTGAGCAGTGCTGGAATGCAGGCCGGCTTGCAGTTCCCAATGTGGGGAACCTGCAGTAGCCTTCAGAAGAGAAACCAATGGAAAAAGCAAAGATTAATTTTGACTGGCCCCTAGATCTGTTGAGGTCTGAAACTGTAAAAGTTTATGTAAACAATGAGATAAATATATTAGTATTTTTCTGAGCCAAGTGAGGTTCAATACTCATTCAAATGTGCTTTGGTTTAAAAAATAGTTTTGTGAATTTGGGTATGAGCTTCTTTTTTATACAACTTTCACTATTTTATCTTTTTTTTCCTGTTACTCCGAAAACATTCTGGAACTAAGTGACTAAAGCATATGCTTAAGCTGCCAGGCCTCTTTTTTTCTTTTTTTTTTCTTTCTTTTTTTTTTTTTTTTTTCTCTTTAAATGTTTTATTCCTCTTGAGGCTCTCTGTGTATCTTGGGGGAAAAAAAAAAAAAGCAACTCCCTCCCCCCACCCTAAAACTCTTAAAATCTTAAATATGAAACTAGCGTTTTGCTTTCTCATTAAAATACAGAAAAATGTTTGATACAATACTATGTCGTACAAATGTAGTTGAGTGTTCAGGCCCCAAGCAGGCCTTAAACAGTCCCTGAAGTTTTGAGTATTATTAGTTATTCATTATTACTGTCACAATTTGGAAAATGTCTATACTCAATCTACGGAACACAACTTTACACAGCTACTTGAAAAAAGAACAAAATTTCCTTTTGTACAATACTCTTGCTGTACACAGACTTTATGTCGTATTGTTTAAGTGCTGGGGGAGGGGGGTAAAGTAAAAACGCCGCTCTGGGGGGGGAGGGGGGGGGGGGGGAAGCATTGGGTCCTGAAATTTCAAAATGATTCTCAAAGCTTAAGAAAGAAATGAAGAGGGGACCTAGAAGGGGAAGGAGAGGCTATGTCACTCACACACATGCTTGTAAAAATGGAATTAAACAAGGGGGAGCAGGTTGGTTGCCCACTTTGGATCTGACCGTGCTTCCCTGAGCTGTGGGTGCTCCATGCCTTGGCTCAGCAGCCCCAGCTCTATTTGTGTCCCAGGGCCTCTGCACAGCTGCCCTCCCACTTACCCCATCACCACAGCACACTGCAGGGCTATGAGCAAAGGGGCGAAAATGGTGCCCAAAACCTACTTCGGAGGCAGAGCTTATTGCCAGCTGCATGTTTCTCACTAAGAGAGCTAAAGATTATTGTGAAAATCGGGACTTGGTGAGTTCTGAGTCAGCCAGCAGAAAAGGAGGCTCTGCTGTGGCAGCAGCCAAAGCCAGCATGGGATTGAGCTCAGCTTTCAGGCTGCTGGAGGGAAGGTGAAGGCAGCGTGAAAGTGCCTTGGAACTAATTTTGCATGGCTGTCCTTACACCCTGCTGGGACTTACTCCGAGAAGAAGGTAGATGGCAAGGCCTTCCCTGTTTTCCCCAAAGATGATTTTGGGGATGTTCTTAGGGAGGGGGGTTGGCAGGGAACTGAGGGAAGAAAAATTCAATATAAATTCAAAATGTGGAAGTGCTAAAGACACTAAAAACACACCTAGCCCCCCAGAAGAAAATAGCGTGCCTCAGCACAATGAGAAATGAAAAGTCCGTGCGCCCCTGATTACCCCCAGCTCGCAGCGGGGCCGGAGCAGGCAGACAATAGCACGAGCAAACAGCACAGCAGAGCGGGCAGGAGAGGGGCAGCGTGTTCCCTGTAACGTGACACCAGGCCAAGGCGCAGCTTGGTTAGTCTATTGCTTGGAGCCTGGATTCCAGCTTCCTCAGTTCATTCAATTGACCCAACAACTTCTTTTGGACTAGTCCATCTTAACCCAAAAAAAAAAAAAAAAAAAAAAAAAAAAAAGCTTATATTTCTTTGTTTTAGACAAACATGCTCACTTTTTTCTTTTTCTTTTTTTTTTTTTTGGTCAAAACTTGAAAAAAAAAGTTTTATTTTTTAAAAAAGATAAAATGTGAGGTTTGGTAAACCCTATGCAGAGACTATACTGGTTTGAGTGGGAAAAAAAAGAGAGAGAAAAAATACAAGTGTAAACTTTTCTCAATTCAGAAGGGATGATTCTACTGGCTGTGAATTTTTACCACCACAGTCACAGGAGGCTTGGAATAAGCCACAGCTTTCCACAAGGTCACGCCAACAAAGTCAAGGGGGCCAAGAATTGGTGGGCTAAGTTCTCTGTCTCTTCTCCTAAACCAATAGCAGCTGTTGGCTGTGATGTCTTATGCAGATGTTGCAAGAACATTTTGTTTCTTTTTCTTTTCATTTTTCTTTCTTTTTGTGTGCGTGTGTTAAACTGTGTAAAAGGGAGGATATGAAACACTTTGGTTTGCTTTTTCCTCCTCTCCTCCACCTTATTGCACTCTGGATTCTAGTAAATTATAGGCTGCTCTGCCCTCACCCTCTGTCCTGCCAGGTGTTTACAGACTGACCCAGATGTGCTGGGGGAGTGGAAGTTGAGGGGGGCATTTTCCTCTCCCCATAGTATCCAGATTCAATAAACAAAGCTGGAAAGGGCCCAGAAAGCTCAGAGAAGTTTTCTTCTTTTATCTAAAAGTGACTACAAACAGCCAAGAGACTACAAGCGAGCCAGTCCGAGCCACCAGCACAGCTTCTGGCTCAGCATATTTTTTGCTTTGTCTTTGGCTGAGCTCTGCTTTAACATTTCTCTAGCTGACTTTTGATGGAAGGACAGGGTGGTAAAAATCCCTTAATTTAATTTAGCTTCTACTTTTATACATTTAATTACTTACAATAACAGAAAAAAATGCCTAATCTTTCACTAACCATCTTATTGTTCTCATGAATTCAAGAGGTAGCAAAGGTAGCAAGTCTGTCCACACAGACTTGTTCTTTAGTGAGGGAGGAAAGCTAAAAACATACACACACACACACAAAAATAAAATAAAATAAACAATAATAAAAAAGTACCTAAGGAACTTGTAGCAAGTCCGCCTACATCAAACCCCCTCCCTACCCACCCACCATAGAATTAACCTCAGACCTTCCAGTTCAAACATTCACATAAACGTTACAATGGTTTTTCCTTTAATAAAAGTACCTCTAAGCAAAGAATATTCATACGAAACTACTAGAAAAGTAAAGACGACCCCCTGCTCACTGAAAGTAATTCCCAGGGCATCCAGTCCCTGTTCAGTCATGGGTAAGGCTGAAGAGGTTTGCATGTTTTGTGGGAAAAGGTGATGTGTGGTTACTTGTGCCAAGGATAAAGATTAAAACCAAATGAGCGAGGGATGGCAGGGAAAGTATCACCATGTCTTTAAGCAGAGCACTCTGGTGCTGCATGCCTAGGTAGATGGCTGTCCCTACCATGGCCAGCCCAGCCAGGATGGGTGGTGGGTTCCACCACTGCTTTGGCTTTACCACAGCATCCAAAGGGGCTGCCAGCCCTGCAAGATGGTCCACAGACACAGCTTCCATGTTTGTGAGGGCTATGTAATGTTTTTCACAGATCTATGCTATTTTCTTTTGAATGGCAAGAAATACCCTACTGAGTTTGATTTTAAGAGAGAAGAACATGACTAGGGCCACAGCATCGCATAGGAAAGAGGCAGGGAGGCTGGATCCAGCAGAGACAAAAGTTCCCTGTGGTCCACCTTCTTGCTTCAGATTATCAAAATGACAGTGAAGTCAGTGCACATGGAACAAAGTGACATTTCATGCTAGATCACCAAGATTTTGAGGGAGAGTTGGACTAAATGCATCAGCTTGGCTGTGGACCTTTTTTTTTTTTTTTTTAAAGGAAAACAACTTTTTAAAAAAATGTTAAAGCTCCATTTGTTTAGGCCTCCCATGACTGAATAGAGTATGGGGAGTTGCCCCCTTTTTTGTTTGTTTTTTTTTTTTCTTTTTTCTTTTTTTAAGCAGCAAGTCTTACAGAAAGGTAAATCACTGCGGATGGGCTTGAAGCTCATTCTGGAGTCTTTGGCTTATGTGGGAGAGGTATGCATTCGGAGGTGGCTGATCAGATTGCGCTGCTGGGTGAATTTCCCACCACACAGTTGACATTCGTAGGGTTTTTCTCCTGAGTGGACACGCATATGCTCTGTCAGTCGGTACTGCCGGGTAAAGCGCATCCCGCATTCCTCGCAAGCAAAGGGCTTGAGCCCCAAGTGGCTGCGCATGTGCCGTGTCATGGTGCCCCGTTGTGTGAACATCTTGCCGCAGATGTTGCAAGGGAAAGGCCGCGTCAGCCAGTGAGTCTTCTCATGCTGCCGCAATGTTGCTGGATCCTTGTAGCTCTTCTCACACACAGAGCACTTGAAGGGCCGGGACTCTGCAGAGTAGGACTGGTTGGGGTTGGACAAATCCTCAGCTTCATCCTTGCCACCATATGTGCCTTCCTCCTTGATGTAAAGATCTTCCTCGGTGTGTGTCTCCACATGGGCATTCAGCTGCTCGGAGCTAGGGAAACCTTTGCCACAGGGAATGCAGACATACAGGTTGTCACCATACGCCACTGGCTCAAACCCCTCCTGCCGGTAGACGTAGTTGGCACTGGTATGCCCGCCACTCTCACTCTCACTCTGGCCACTGTCATCACTGTTCTCCTTACCATTTTCTACCTCCTCCTTACACGAGTAAGGCAGGTCTGCACCATAAGACCCAGCCAGGCTCCGCTCCACAGACTTGGACAAGGGCCCGAGCAAGATCCCATTGGGCAGCCCTTCACCTTCATCCCTGTCTTTGCCCCCATCCTTTCGGTCAAAGGCATTATCTTTCTTGATCCACTCCTTCTTACGGGATGAATGCCGGAGGCCCTTGCGCTGGCTGCTCTCCGTCATCGAGTGGTGGCACTCCTCACTCAGATCCATCTCCATGGGGTCACTGCTGTCTGCTATGCTGTGAGAGGCTCCGACTCCAGACTCGTCAAACGATGAGGCACTGTTGGCTGCAGGGACTGAGGCAGATTGAGGAGAGCCATGCTGGCTTTCGCTGTGCTGCGTGTCATCGTGGGAGGCTGCAACAGGGAGTGATGGACTTTTTTTGGACAAATCGAGGCCTAGCTCCTGGTCGCCAGTGCTCCCATTTGCACTACCACCCCCACCACAATTCTTACTGGCTCCCCTGCTTAAGGAGTGACAGTTCTCTTGATTGGAGCTGCTGATAAAGACCTCATCATCAGAGAGCTTTCCCTTTGACAGCTCCTTTGAATGCGAGCCCTTCAACCCCTCATTTGACCCTGAATAGCGAGCTTGAATGACAGAAGCAGTGGAAAGTCTCTGACTCCTGGCAGATCTCCCAACACCAAGGCCACTGGCCTTGCCAGCGAAGGACTTGCTGTTCCGCTTCAGCTTCTTTCTGCAGAGCGCTGCCAGGTCGTGCAGTTGGAGGTAGCTTGCTGCGGTGAGGAGAGCACTGAAGTTCTGTTCACCGGGCTGGTCAGTCGTTAAGAGCTTACCAGTATAAATAAAGTCCAAGATCTGCCGGAACACAGTGGGGTTCACCATGTCCGTGTCTAAGTTAATCAGGTTGTCATGCAGGACAAGGGATTTGAAATACATGCTGCTGGCTGCCAGGATGTTCTTATGGGCACGAAACAGGGCATTTTCTACCACAATGATCACATCACAGAGGAAACCTTTGGCTCGTTGCTGGTTCAGCTGCAGTAGCAGTTGTTTGGCATGATTTGGCAGTTCCATCTCCACCTTCTCTTCCTTTCACCTTCACTTTACCACCTGCAAAACAGGATGATGGGAAGTGTGAACCTGATGTTTTCACTCAAGTCTACGTTTAATAGGCTGGCTTAACAGTGTGTAGTCTTTGTTCAACTTGACACTGACTAAGGAGCTCTGGGTATGATCCAGCCTTGCAAACTGTGATCCTGCTTGGAATACAGAGAGAAGTATTACTCACACTAAGATTTCAAGTCTCAAAAATCAGATTTTTACAAAAGAAATCATCGTTGGCTGGAATTACTATTCAAAAGACAATAGTGAGAAAACAGTAGTTAGGTACAGGGGAAAGCTGTTTGCCTTTCCTAGCACAAATCTGAAGGGGGAATAAGGAGAAAGATAAAAAGGGAAGGAAAAAAAGCATCTATTTCTCTTCCATATGCATATCTGAGCATGTAAAATAATTAGCATAAGCTTCAGCTTCCCTGCTTTAACGTGTAGTTTGTTTCTTGGCTTTAATATGTTGAAGTCTTACAACATATTAAACCCCAGCGGCTCTGGGGTTGAGAAAATGACACATAGCAACTAAATCCAGTGGAGATGGAATTAATCACACAGCGGTGTCAATGGGAAATCTCCTTACGAAAGGCTGCTTTAAAAACTACCCCCCAGGCAATGTCCATATCCTAATCCACTAACATTAAGTGCTAGAATCAACCCTGAACTGCCTGAAATTCAGGATGCTGAGCTAGCTAAATGCCACCAAGTATATTTAACAATCTGAAACTGTTTTCTTAAGTTAATTCCTCTCCCTTAGTTTTGAAAGATTTTTGTCTAAACTGATAGAATTCAAGTAACCTATCTCAAATTGCAGTCTCTACCCTGAAATACTGGGAAGAGAGTAAGATTGTGGTTACCTTTGTGTAGTTCATGTATTTCACTAATGGTATTTACAATGTAATTTATTTTAGATATTTAATTGATTTATATTGATGACCCTTATTAAAAAGCTGCTTCGAGGAAGATTCAAACTAACTGCCACCTGCAAATTTGGTAGATACGAGAACATATAGAAACTGGAATTTAAAATTGGGGCTGCATTCAGAAATCCAAGATTAATTTTGTTTCTTTTGTTGTTGTTTTTCATATTTTTGTTTGAAAGTGTCAGCTACTACTTCTAATAGGCATTTATCTGTTAATTTAAAACTCATTGAATTTCTGAGCTTCAAACATAAAACAGCTACCTTTAGATTTCCCTTCTCCCTTTCTTTCCCAGTTCATCTTATTACTGAAATAGATTTCTCCTTTTGAAGGAGGAGCAAGCAGGCCCTACATCCATAGAAACAAAGAGATTATTCTCTTAAAATCATCTTGACTTAATGCTTTTATTGCTTGTGTGTTCCATTCTGTCACATTGGATTTCAAATGATAAAACATTAGGCTGATCTAGGCTTATCTACTCTCTGGGTCGAGTAGGTGTACTCAAAAAAAAGAAATAATGAGTGATACCTCCATAGTTTAAGAAAAAAAAAAAAAGCCTCCTTCATACCTGATTTTTAGTTATTGGTGATGAATAAAAAGTTTTCATTTTGCAGAAAGGTGTTAAATTTACATCATCTGTTTCTGTACAGCAAAAGGATTTTTCTTTACGAAAGAAGCAACCAAAAAGTAAACTAAGACTGTTTTTCCTCCCAAACTGCTGACTTGCTAGAATGGCACCTCCTCAGTTACCAAATGATCTGCCAATCAGGTACCTCCCTTCTTCCACAGGACACATTTTTTCTTTGGCCAGCCTGCAATTTGCATTTGGTAGAATTTTGTGGCCCCTATTCTGTGCACACAGATCACAGTGGCTTTTCACCTTGATTCACAGCTAAAATGACTGTTCTGCTATTCTGTTCCGTTCCTATCCATTTCACAGTGGATGGGATCCACAGTAAATGGTGGATTCACTGCTCATTAATACTGCTTCCCAAGATGGATGGCTTTAAAAAGCCAAAGGCGGCTTGCCATGGTTTTAGCCAGTTATTTCTTCTCTCTCTATAGTTTTTCTGTCATAGAAACTCATCCTGCCGCTTCTTGAAAACATAAAGGGATTACCACCAGTGAACAATGTTAAGCACTTTAAAAACAAGTTTTGCTGTAGATGGTTACATCAGAGCTGCAGCACAAAGGCAGTGCATCTGGCTGTAGTAGCTTGCTTCCAGAACTGCCGATTGAAAGGAAGAAGCAACAAGAGAAGCACCAAATGCCCACTTTTATCTGACCAGGCCAGTAAAAGCACTTACTTCTGAGTCACCAAGATAGATTCATAGCGAAGAACAAAAACTTGGCTTGCAACATAACACTCTGACTCTAAATACGAATGCATCCTGCTCAGCAATAGCAAGAGACCACCTATTACTGCACTGCAAATATAATGGTGCTTCTCCTTGCATATAATACGCAAAATCCCTCAGTATAATTTTTAAGTGTTCCATAAAGAGAAATGCAGGAAGAGAGAGGAAAGAGCAGAGCCAGCATTTTTTTCCTGAACAGACTAATAAAAAAAATATGCGTTCCTGAACTAAAAGTGAGCTTTTTTCCCATTCATATGGCACTTGAAGCAGAGGTCTAGAAATCTGCAGGCATGTTTGTCTAAACCTTTGCAAAAAGTGAAGGCTTGTTGCAGCTACAAATGGGAACCCTTCTGCCTTAAATGATCTTGAAATGAGGTAATGAGGTAATGAACCTGCAGGGAAAGCCCTCGAAGCAGACCCAGAATTATATTTTGCTTTTTACTGACCTCTGTGAGGAAGATAATGTTATTATTAAAACTCAGTATGTTCTGCAGCAGAAAAATTAGCATAGTACATGTTGTTTAAATTACCTATATTTATCTCACATGTCAAATTTTAAAAGTAAAATTTCAGTAGGACATAAGTATGAGGTAGGTTATTACCTCTAGTAGATTTTAAATGCATTGGTCAAGTTTAAGCACTACAACACTACCTATTGAATTTGAATTTGTTAGCTGAAGTCTAACATGGATTTAGCAAGCCCAACAAGATGAATGTAATAGAACAGGGCAGGCAAAACCTTCAGCCAAGTTTAGAGCTCCATATATAAGTTTGTCAGGAATTGCCCATTGAGAGTTTTTACCAGGACAGAAAACATAGGTCAGAAAACACACCTTTGACTGACATACCTTTGTTGGCATACCTGGCTTATATATCTTGTACAGTCCTGGACACAAATAAATTAATTCCAGATGTTTTCCAGAGTTGACCAATTACAAGCCCTTCTTTAGCAGTGATGCATTTTTTTGGGTAGGGGAATGCTGGAAATCTTGTTAGCAAAAGGAGAAGCATGCATTATTCCTTGACCTATAGCATTCCTAAGTTCTCACTTCTGGTGGAAAGCGTGGGATCAAAGATAACTACAAGGTTAAGTCCTGTATAAAACTGAGCAGATCTTCCCAAACAAATGGCAGGTGCAGCCTTACGAAGACCTTCCTACCCATCAGTTTGCAGAGAATGGTTCTTAACAAACCTTGAAGACGTGGACAACATTGCCACCAGTATTAACAAGCCCCAAAAGACCCTGAAAAAAAAACAGACGTTTATATTTTGTGTATTTCAGTATGATTTTTAAGAACCCTTCCTTTTCTGTTTTCTGCAAGAAGATTTAAAAAAAAAAACAACACAAAAACCACAAATTCCCTATTCAGAGGGAGTTCTCTGATAAAACAACAACAACAAAAAAGCAGCAACAAAGCCAAGAATATATAAATATCTCACTGAGGGTCACAGTCTTTCAGCATTGAATTTGGTGTGCAAAATTTCACTCCTTTGCATTTAAAACAGGATCACAGAAGACTTTGGTCAAATAGCATTAGGGATGATTTTTCAGATTTAGGTTGCTTCCCAGTCATTCAAGACACACAGTTTTCAAAGCAGAACTTGCTTAGGTATTCTTGTGCAAGTAAGGAAGAAAGCAAGACTGAGGCTCTCCACTACTCCACCACATCCATGACACTGCGACACAGCACATGCAAAGATATGAAAAATACAGAGCACAAATCACAGATTACAGCAATGCTGCAAGCAAATGCCACACATTGAACAAAGCTATGTGAGCTAAAAGCATTTTCATGAGCAATAATGCCCAAGAAGCTGGGTAACTGTGAGCTGCTGTGCCCAGGCTTGAGCATGCAGTCATCCAGCATGCCTGGAGACTGTGCAGAACACACCAACAGCTCCAGGAGCTTTGCTGCTCTCACTACAAAGCAGGAAAAACGTAATTTGCTCTCAATTTCTGTAAAGACTTTGGAAATCACTTAGGTTGCCAGAGTACCGGAGAAGAGGAATCCCTTCACTCCCTGTAAATAGTATAAAATCTACATATCCATTACAGATTTGAGTCTCTTTAATATTCCTAAATCTTTTCCTAAAAGTAATTCCTGAATAAATGCTAAATGCGTTATCTTAGCAGCCTCTAGTAGGAGATGCTATTTGATTTCACCCCTGTTGTAGATTTTAGCATATGAATACTGTTCACCTTTTAAGAAGCAACAACACTGAAGCAAAGAACCAATCAAAAACAGATCTAAGGAATCACTCATTTTGTAGAGCGGATTTGTGGATGAATGAGAAGGCTATACACCGAGCACCTGAACAGTGAACTAACAGTATTGCAGATAAAAATCAGCAAACAGATTAGATGTGATGTATCAAATTAGATGCCATTAAAGCATTAGCCTAGCATGCATGTTCTAATGTATTTAGGAAAAAATAGGGTCCTGCTTAGTTATTACTCTACCTTGCTAAGCAGTTCTGCTGCACCAAGTAGACATGCAGTAGTGAGCATGGAGAAGAACAAGACAAACAAAACCAATTGCTTCCTTTGTTGCTTTTTCCCACCAAGTTACTTCCAACATTAAAAATGCTGTGTCCAGCTACTACCGTATCTAGGTGAAACTGAAACAGATGGATTCTTCACCCTTCAGTTTCAGAGTAACTAACTTTTTTAGAGAACTGGAAGACCCTAGCGGGAAGGGCTTTCCTACTGTTTGCTGGCTCATCTGATCTTTCTTTCCCCACACCCCTAGAGAACTTACTTCCATGACTTTACCGAGGTATAGGCGAGGTGGTCTTTCAGGGCTGCTGACCTTCCCCCCAGGAGCTGCAGTTGGCAGGTCATTAGCCCATACCTTGTAAATGTATTCACATTCCAGAGAAGCAGAGGCAGACAGAGGAATGCATGAACTGTGTTAGCTCAAATGGTTCTCTATCCCCAACCCCTGTGAGAAGGCAGACAGCAGAACATTGAAGCAGAGGCAAGAACATGCACTTTGTCAACATTTGCAGTGGAACAGCAAAAGCTCTTTGGGATGGTCTCAAGCAGAAAATGGGATGCAGCGCCCTTGTTTTTCACAGTAGAGTATCTCACACTTCAAAATAGGTAGGACCAACATGTCAAGTTACAGGGGAGAGGTCTGCAGAACTGGGGAAGGGAGAGAAAGCAACATGCAGGATAGAGCAGGATGCACAGCTGCTGTTGCAAGTGTAGACATGGAAAGGAGGAGAATGGAGGATTATTTCACAGAGGATACCATACCAGCAAACTTAAAGTGGCCCTTATCTAGTTTGTAACATTCCATTTAGTGCCAGACAGATCTGCCATCCTGTCTCCCTCAAGCAATTTGCAAGACACTCGCAGAAATTGTGTAGCTTGGTTTATGGACACAAGCATCTGTTTGGTACCTTTGTGCTGCAATGTTTGGACATTTTGTACATGGGCAATACCTGCTCAACTGCTACCAGCTCCTGACCCAAAAAGGAGAGAAGACGGAGTCAGATGATGTCCCCCATCCCTTCTTTTTCTTGTCTTAGAATAACAAGCAGAGCCTGACATGGCTAGTTCCTTCCCTTCTGCATGGCAAACTGTATAGGCAATGGAGATCTCCGTGGGTGAAGAGGATAGAGGCCCTGTGTGCATGAAAGCACTAACATCAGGAGAGCAAAGTGATTTCCAGTCATTGCAAGGCCGTAGCAAAGCAGGAACACCTTGCTATACAAGCCAAGACTACGAGCAGTAGAATGCAGATTAACCACTTGGTTGCCGCTTACCATGCCAGGTACATTGGGCTAAAGGCACCTCCATCCAGTGCTGCCCGACGTGCCAGGTACATCCCATGATGTTCCATTGAAATCACAACAGGCCATCAATAGAACGTGGCTGCACGGATGCGGAATGGAGAACCAGGCGCTGTTAAATGCAATTAAAAAACTGCAATCAAAATTGAAACGTACATTTTAAAATGGCCATCTGCCTTAAAAATGTAACTACTAAAACAACCTCCCCTCCACCCATTTCCCCGGAGCTGATCTGTGACGGAAAGAGAGCGGAAGGCTTCTGCAATTTTCCTGATGACTTGCTCTGTACACCTCCATTCAGGACTCCAATGGCACTGAGCTTTAAGGGGACCAGGGAACACACATCCAAGAACAGCAGATCCCAGGCTATCGGCACCAGCTTCCCCACTGCCCAGGAATCCAGGCAGCTAATATCACCATTAGGAATGCTTCTATAATGGAAAAAAAAAAAAAAAAAAATGGTGCCAGAGCTTCATGGTCTTGTTACCCACATACAGACAATGGAAGTAGTACTTAAATACTGATCCTTCCCTTTTCCCTGTTCCCCTTCCCAAGCCCTTGAAATCCTTCTCTCATAACATCTCTAGATGTTACGGCATGGATCCAGGCTGAGTCCTTTGGCTTTTGTTACATCTGTGGAGCAAGGAGGGAGGAAGAAAAAGAGAATATTGAACCCTCCCGTTTATAATGATGCTCCACTAATAACTTTATTCTCCATTCTTGGAGACTGGAAATGATGTTGATTCATAGTGAACTGCAGCTCATATGAGAGTCGTGAAACTTGTATAATTCCACCCTTCCTTGCCCAAAAGAAGAAATACATCCTTCTCATGCCAAGAAGAAGCACATCCCACTGATGTACTCAGCGTGTCAAACCTAGGGTATCCTCTGCAGTGCATATCCTCTTCCAAGAGTTTCTGCAGTCAGCTCTGGCAGGGTTATCAGGGAGGACATTCTCAGGAAAGATGTTAAGTACAGGCCTCTCTTTACAATTGTTGCTCCTCTGAGCAGGTAAAAAACCCAAACCAGCAGAAATAAACTTGCAGCCTCGCAGGGATTTAAGACAGGGCTTTAGACCCTTTGCATAGCTCATATCACATTGATGGCCACATGACTCCATCTGTGCTACTGTAGATAGAAATCTTACATTTAAAAAGTTAGAAGAATATTGATTACCTTTTCAACCTTAAAAGATAAAAGGCTGAATGGAAAAGACTTACAGTAATGAATCTTATTTGTCTGAGAGTGAATGTAAGGGACAGCAGTGGCTTGGCAGATAGAAAGTGTTTTCATGAAAAGGACACTGAATGAGGTCTTCATTCTTCTTGGACATCTGCTAGGCTCAGACACATCCCATCATTCCTATCTGCATACTTATCCTCGCAGTTCTGTTACTTAATCCCTTCCATAATGAACAAATAGGGCTTTTGTACTCAGATTGTCCTGTTTTGACTACTCTGTACTGTATATTTTTAAATCTTGTCAATACAACAAAGAAGTGAAATGTGTTTGCTTACTGACCTGGGCTATACTGATCCAAGAGCATTTGCTGAACCAGAGCTCCCACTCTTCAAGAACTCACACCTTGCATAAAAGCAACACACTGCTGGCTGCACGTACAGCATCAGGGCTCTGCGAAACACTCAATACCAGCAGTACTCAGTGTAAGAAAGGCTGAATGCTGCATGAAGGTATTTATTGGACTGGTTTTGAGATGGTAGCTCTAGTGCAGATTTACACCCAGATTACAGTAATTCTTGCTACTGTGAAGCAAGAAACTCTTCTCTGTAGTTGTGTTTTCCCTCTAGGGCAGAGATTAGCAGAGAACAGCTTAACACAGAGGTGTTTTCTGCTGCTAGAGCATCACGCTGCAGTCAGAAATGAAACTTCCTGCCAATTCCTAAACAGAGCTTTTGTGTATTAGACATTTATTTTCACTGTTGACACGAAGACTACTGAAACTTTTTACATGGGAGGAGAAAGGAAAAGCACACACATCGGAGATGTTGTCAGGCAGAGCCAGGCACTAAAATTTCTGGCAAATCTGCAGAGTACAGTTGATCTTAGCATAGTAGTGGCACAAAGCACACAAAGGCTCAGAAGCAGTAGATGTTGGGTGCTCCTGCAGCCCTGCAACAACTGAGAAGGCTCAGCCCTGGCTTGATACTGCATTACAAGTGAGACGGGCATACCTGATGATGATCTAATGACTCCTTATTCCAATAAAATACCCACATATTCAGTAAAGTAGCTGAGTCCATATAAGAGGAATAGTATCTCTACCCACATAGCAGGTACAGGCTCTGTGGTATTCAAAATTCCTGTTTGCCACATACCTTTGAGCCTTGGTGTATAGAGTTCTCCCTTCACAACGCAAGAATTTAGGATGTGACTAAAGGACTGTTACTACCTCCCAGCTAATCCTAGAGAGCTTTAGACAGAATCTACACTCCAGTGGATTACATGGAATGAGAAGATGCTAAAGGTCCTAAGCCTTGGGATCTGTTCCTCAGTGTGATAGGCCAGGGTTGGCAGGGGGTGTATGGGGTAGCAGCTTTGTGCTGGATATTGCTTTGGGAGCAAGAGCACACTGTGGTAGAGAAGGAATGTCATGACCCTTTTCTAACTGAGACTGTCTTACAGCAACCTTCCAGTTGCAGCACAGCTTTAGGGCTCTGAGTCAGCACAGATACAAGCTGATAGCTGGGTTGTGAAATGCAGCAATTCTGGAACAAATGCACGGTTCTTTCAACTGTCCCTGTGACTGGAGAGGGATCTCCAGGACGGGGATGAGATAGACAGCTAGGAGCATTAAATCCACTAGCTATTGTGACTCAGAGCCCTCAACAGGGTTTGTTAGAGCAAACAAGGCCTCAGAGCCCTGGAAGAAATGGGAGAGAGTCTGATAAAGATCCTCCCAATTGGCCTGCTTATTTTTATTTCTTGCATAGGCTCAGCAATTTTTTTCTGCAGATAGAAGCAGTCTGTGCAGGAGCATCTGCAAACTGCTAATGTTGGGAACTTGTTGCAGTAGATTACGCTAAGCTCCATGCCAAGGGGTGCAGGGAGGACATGGGCACTAAAAGCCTTGGACCAAAATGTTATCTCTCTTTCCATATGCCAGATGCCAGTGAGCACAGAAACAGACTTTGCCATCTCATTTTTTCTACAAGATCATATTTCATTCACTTATTTCATCTGTGCCTGTGGTTGCAGCAGCAGCAGTTCTCCTTAACACAAATAATCAATGCTTTAAATATGGCACTTTTTGCACTTTTTCCAGCTTTTATTTCTCTCTTTTTTTTTTTTCCCAAGAACCTATTATGTGCTCCAGCCTGTACTTCCAGATAAACATTTGCCCCTAAGCACTAACCTGCCCTCGGATTCTTCCTGCATGCTTCACTCCTGTTAAGTTTGTCAAGCAAATCAGTTGGCCCTGGCAAGACCCTGTCCAGCACCTTTCCAAATTGGATGCTTAACTTACCATCTTGAACCTCATACACGGGGTGCTTTGTGACCACATTGTGTTTCTGCCGCTTTGAGCCTGCCAAATGAGAGGATGCCAGAAAGCCACTGTTGCTTGTAAAAGCAGAAGGCCTTACAGACTCAAGGTCTTGCAAACTATCTGCATTGCAGCCAAATCCATCCAAGATGAAGATATCCTAAGGGGAAAGCAGGGCTTATGGTGAGATACTTGAATGCTTTATGTGATTTTACACACGTTCAGAGTTCTTCATGTTTCCTTGGCTTCCTCTTCAGCTGGTGCCTCAAATTCTCATTTCATCTGTAATTCCTCTCTCATCTTCACTTGAGACTACAGACTTTTGTAAACTCCATTTACTAGCTGCAAGGAGGTCGCCCTACCTATGCTTCCAAAATCCTCCTCAGAGGGCTTCCATGCACAACAGTGGTCCAGGGCAGCAGATATATCAGGCACATTTGGCCAGCCTTCTCTGTCAGAGGGTTTCTCAGCTTCAGTGATTACAACTGCAGGCAGTTACGAAAAGTGGCCCAGCATTATGGGATGTTGAAAACTTTGATACAATGCAAAGTATCTTTCCTTCTCTGTGCAGTATTCTTGTCAGCGTCAAGGATTTTCTGACAGTTCTCAAAACACACAAATGATAGGTCATAAATCAAGACTCAAAACATGTCTTCATTTAAAAAAAAAAAGGTGAAAGAGGAGGGGCAAATCAGAGAAAAAGGTAATTCTGGCCAAGGATTTGGTTTTGAAAAGGAGATTGGAAGCCTGTGCATGTACTTTTGTAATCTGGAAGTTCCTCAGGACAGGACCCCCTGAGCACATCATAATGAACTGTACACACACCTTACAGCAAAAGAACCAGCAGCTCTCTCATCAGTTCCAGACTGCTCAGCTTCTAACTCAACACTGCCAGAAGGCAAAACTATAACAAATTAGCACCATTCACAATTTGTTGAAGTTGCTGTTCCATCATTTGTTTGTTTAAAACACACAAACACATACACACAAGCTGGCTCTCTGCTGCCATCGCCCAAACTCAAGATTTGTAGTCACATAGAGACAAGCAAAGGCAGTGGATGAAACTCATACAGAGCAGCAGTCACTGCACAGGAACTCTGCTTGGGTTTTGCTTTTTCACTGCAAGCAAAGCAGAAGAATGCCCACTCTGTTCCAGCCTTCAAGACAAAGGTGTAAAAATCCTTATTTCAGCACTTGACTAGAAAGTGTTGTTACAGAGAAGGAAAAGCCCCAGGTTTGAAAGGACTCGAGCACAAATATGGGTTGGGCAGAGATTGGCTTGAGAGCAGCCTTGGGAAGAATTTAGGAGTATCAAATGATGAAAGACTCAACATGAGCTGGCAGTGTGCACTTGCAGCCCAGAAGGCCAACTGTATTCTGGGTTGCATCGAGAGATGTGTGACCAGCAGGTTGAGGGAGGTGATTCTGCCCTTCTATTCTGCTCCTGTGAGACCCCACCTGGAGTACTGTGTCCAGTTCTGGGGACCCCAGCACAGGAAGGACATGGAGCTGTTGGAATGGGTCCAGAGGAGGGTCATGAAAGTGATCAGAGGGCCGGAGCACCTCCCCTACAAGGACAGGCTGAGAGAACTGGGGCTCTTCAGCCTGGAGAAGAGAAGGTTCTGGGGAAACCTTACAGCAGTCTTCCAGTACCTGAAGGGGCCCTACAGGAAAGCTGGGGTGGGGGACTTCTTATAAGGGCATGTAGCAACAGGAAGAGGGGAAATGGCTTTAAACTGGAAGTGGGTAGATTTAGACTAGATAATGGGAAGAAATTCTTCCTACCACACTTTACTATGAGTGTGGTGAGACACTGCAACAGGTTGCCCAGTGATGCTGTGGATTTCCCCCCCCCCTCCCCCCCATAAGCACTCAAGGCCAGGCTGGATGGGGCTGTGAGCAACCTGGGCTAGAGGAAGGTGTCCCTGCCTATAGCAAGGGGTTGGAACTAGATGATCTTAAAGGCTTCTTCCAACCAAACCATTCTATGATTCTGTGACCCAACACTTAATAAAACTCATGCTATTTATGAACATCCAAGGGACAATCTGCACCCCTTATCATCACACAAGATGATAACTGCATTAAAATAGGAAACTTATCTTACTTCATAAAGCACTGTGTAAGTTTACAAAGCACATTATTAGTGATAGTAAATAGTTGCCAGACTAAAGCAAAGAGGTGGCTCTAAGGCCTGACAAAGTACCGCTGTTCCCATTTCTGAACTCTGGGTAGTAATGCTGTAGGATGAGACCAGTTGTTCTGACGTGGTTTACTCTGATGTGCCAATCTGTTCTTACTTTAAAAGATTATTTGGGAGGTGTGTTATGCTTTTATTCATGCTGGAGAAATTAATATTTTATCACGAGATGATCATGATAAGGATGATGTTAAAAGCTGTAGGAGAGTCTTTTCCTCCCACCAAATACAGTCTAGTTTGCCAGAATGTGTGTGTGTGTCACTAATGATTCTTTTGCGCAGCATTTGTATCTGTAGGCACTTACTCTATACAGAGCACCTCAATATCTGATGCATTGCTCACCAGTTGCATCACATAGTCTATAGAGACAGCTTCTCTTTCATTTCTGTTGATTTATAGTACATTAAGTCCTGGCGTGCTGCAAGCTGGTTTAAAGCATAGCAAAGTTGGCATAATCACCTGAAACTCTTACTTGCTGCCTTTTTTTCTCTGTTCATTTTAAGAATGTTTTCAGGTTTATGATCACTCTAATACTGTGCATTCTCTGGCTTGTGTGTCACATGCTGAATGATAGCAACATCATCCAAGGCATCTCTATTAGCTTGGTGCAAATACTGTTTTGGTTTCTGGACAGGTGAATGATAGACTCCACAGTTATCTCCAACAGCCCAAGAATTGTTAAAGAACAACTGGATTTTGTACTGAGATTGAGACCTCGGCATGGAACTGTGGGTTCCAGAACAGTTGGGGAAATTTTACACATTTAGATCAATGATTTATCAAAGTGTTTAAATATCTAGGTTTAATTATTTCAAAAGCTATTCACTTCACAAATGTCACTTAAGGAAGTTGCTGTGTCATCTGTGCATTTATTTCCTGTCAGAAACAAGCCTAAAACAGAACCACAAACTGGATCACCTTCCTTCTTTCAGCACTATTAAAACCATCTCATTTGGTAATTATTCTCTTCAAGATGGGTGTGGGTGACTGAAAGCTGGAGAAGATTATATTCATAGCAGATAACCTTGGGAGAAACAGGAGGTACCTGAGAAACAGGCATGAGGGGTGAAGTTGTGACAGTACTGAAACTTATCAGGAGACACAGGTGTACCAAGTGTCTGTTCCAGAGAGCTCTGAGAATAGAAATGTGGCCTCACCTCATGCAAGATTTAGGCTTGGCTGGCAGGTCTCATAGGCACTCAGATGAGAATTCACAAGGAGAATGCATATATTTTAAACATTGAGCAAGACTTTAAAAAAAACAAAAACACTAGAAGGCTATTTTAAAAGTTCACTAGATCACTTCCCACAGAGCTCTCCCCTGTCAGCAAGAAATTGGTTAAGGAAAAAAACAAAACAACAACAACAAGCAAACAAAGAAAAAAAAAAACCCGCAAACAGAACCAAAGCAGCAAAACCAAAACAGCCAGAGGGACTGAAACCTCCCTTACACAGATGCAACAACTCAGCAGTTTAACAGCTCCATAAATGTGATCAGGATCTGGCCAAAGGAGTAAAGCATGTGCAAACCACTGCTAACAGCCACAACAAACACTGATTCTAGAAGTTAGACTGAAAGGAAAAAAAAAAAAAACATTGTTAACACTTGCAGCAGAATCCGCTAACGTAACCAGCATCAGGACTCCCAGGTGATGCTAGAAGTGTACTTAATGTGGATATGTTTGGACTAAAACCTCTCTTTTAGCGCTGTGCTTTCCCAAACACCTGTATTCAAGTCTCATGTTCTTAGATGCACATTACTCAGCCACATTCAGTTTTTTTCTTGGAGAAGGGCTAAATAAATCATTGTGTTGTTATGCCACAGTGCAGGTGCTCCAAAACATGCACCTCCTGAGGCTCCTGAGCTTGATATGCTTCATCTTCCTCATATGACGTGGCGTGTTTTGATGTCATCTACTCTCTCTGACTCATCAGGTCAGTTAATCTGGGATTAACCTGTTTCCTTCATGCATTTTCTTGGCAGACACCGTGATAGTTTTTTTTTTATCAACAGGAAATGCACCCCCCCCAAATCCAAAAACAAACATTAGTCATCTCCTATGAAGAACTTGAATTTGTAGCACTGATGGCATCCTTCTTGCCATAGGGATCCTCCACTGTAGAATACTGTAGAATACATCTGTTGTCTAAGAGACTGTTCTTCTGTAGGGAGGCCACCATGATGCTAACATGGCTTCCACACACTTTCTTTCTCTGCTACCTCAGCGTAAGAAGACTCACATAAAAACCCTTTTCAAGTTGTGCAGAGGAGAAATAGCAGGCACTTGCCCGTAGGAAAAAAAGGTATATAGTAATTTATCAAATTGATGTAATATAGCCCAGCTGCACGCGAGAATGCTGGCCCTTGCAGAGGTGGATAGTTCCAGAACTATGCATTTGCTTTCAAACAGACAAGGTGATTTGGTACAACCACCACATCCTTTGAAAAGGTTGGTTTTCACATGCTGGGAAAGGACTTGGATTTTCCAGCCCTTCTCTAAGTAGAAGGCAATTCAGTGAACACACCCAAGACCCTGCAGCGGACACCACTCTAAAATTTGTCTTCATTATATTCTAATTGTCACAGAACTTTCTATTATTTGCAGTAGCCAGAAAGTGATGATTAATTTTTTGTGCATTTATAAAAACAGAGGAAAGGTCAAGAAGGCACCGTTACACATGATTTGTTCATTCTTTAGCAGCAGTCTTTGAAAGTGCTGGCCCTGGGTTACTGCTCATATTTTCCCTGTTAGTCTTGAACCAAAAAAATCTAATACGAGTATCAGGTTTGGTGGGTTTTCAAACAAAAAGTGTATGGAACTAAGTTTTGCTAACTTTTTTCTATATGTATTTATTATTACTTTTATAAAACTTCCATATGATTTTTAGAAGCTATGTGAAGCATAACAGAACTTCAGAAAGAAGCCTCAACTCAGAGCATCTCTCACTTGAATGGAAGGATGATTATTACAATCCACATTTTTCTTTAACTGAATTTTATTTTCCTCATATGAAAAAACTTTCTTGTTAATTTGTTTTTTCATTAATCTTACTATTCATAGGACTGACTGAGGAATAAATAATCTAAAGGAAGTTTTGTTGGGGGTAAAAATTAGAAAATCCTTGTGACAAGAATCCCCCCCTCGAAACACAGGCCTTGTTCCTCCTGCCATACACACTCCCTGAATGCCCTTTTGCCTTCCTATGAGGGAAGCAAATCCAAAAGATCTGCCATAAAAGGCTGGAAGGCACCACAGTCAGCTGGGCACACAGAGGGGTGGTGCCGGGAAGTAAGGAAATAGCTGAAGTTATCTGGGAATAACAAGCTTCACAGAAGTTCCCCTTGGGCAGAGGTCAGCGTGTGAGAATGATGGATTAAGATGGAGTGTTTGCATTGCCCAGTCAGATGCAAAGATACCAATGCTGGCACGCTCAGGTGGAGTCTCCAGCCATCAAAACTGTATCTGTGCAAGGCTCTCCTACTTGTAAGTCTCCCTCTCCAGTAGCACATGGCGTTTTTAAATTTTTTTAATATGTGATCTAGGTTAGTGCTCATAAATGGGAAGGATTAACAGCTACAGCCCAGCACAGGAAGCTGGGCAGGCTCTGCTCTCACATCCTGCTGACACCATCAGCTCCAAACCCACACTGCTCCCACCCACACACAGCAAGCAGTGGTCAGCATGGAGGGGCTGTGTGTTGTCACCTCTTCTTCCAAGAGGTGCATTTGGTCCATTGACACCTGAGCCATCAGTGTGCAGGGCTGAATCCTATGTTGTGCACGTGTTTTAAGATATTGCACTTCTCTGTCACTGCCCTCCTCAACAGACATCAGTGCTTTGTGCTTTTCTTTTTTTAAAGCCAGCATTAACATTGCAAGTAGAGAAGACAAGTGCATTATTTCTCATTTTGCAGGTCAGGAAAAAAAAACCAACAAAAAATAAAGGACAGAGAAATAGATCCATAGCTACAGATGATGAGGGATCCAGATCTGTTATAGTCCATCCAAAGCAGAGATGCCAGTGAAGAGGTTAGGTCTTGCTCTCCTCCATTGAGCCTGGACTTGCTCTGTCTTACAGCCTCACAGCTCATGGTGTTACACTGTGGTGCAGTCAAGCATGCAGGAAAGCACAGCCAAGAACCAGGAACACTTATCAGAGCTGGTTGTAAAACCAGATCTTCTTTGTTGGAGATCACAGTAGTAACTGAGGATTGTGCTTAAACTCCAAAACATCCTCCACTATCCAGGAAGCCTGCTGGCGATAGGTGGAATATGGTGGTGAGACAGAGAAGCATTGAAGACAAGAAAGTCAGTGAAAATTTTTGCTGGCTCTGAATGGTGCCTGTGCAATGAGAAGATGGAACAGAGCAGCACTCTGGAGCAGGAGGAACAGAGAAGGACTGCTGCCTGCCTTTGGGACTGGAGTTCTCCCCTGACACCCCAGTCAGAAGTGAGATCAATGCCTAACAACATGAGATGTTTCCCCTTCGTAGTGATCATCATATATAGATGCTTAATATTTGCTGGCTTCCTCCCTTGGAATTTTCTAACAGCCCAGCAAGAATGGAAGTTTGGAGATTCTCCCAAAAGTCCTCAAAATGCATCAGAAACTGGAATCTGCTGCAGGGCTGCAGGGTGTTGTCTCAGCAGATTCAGTGGGTAACAAGTCTTAAATAAAATGTAATACTCTTTTCTGCCCAGACTTGCCAGATCTTAATGCAAATAGAACTCCAAGAAAATTAGGGTGGACTCTAGTAGCTGCCTCTCCCTCAGGGCTTTTTTTTCTTCAATCCAGCCTGATGAAATTCATTACAGTTGCATTTAAACTGTGATTTAAATTTTCCAAAGCAGGCAGGGCAGGTTTGAAAGCCTGATATATCAGAATTTATGCATTTCCTGAAGAACTAAGGTAAATAGCAGAGCCCTCCCAAAGGGGTGCCTGATTAGTTCTCTCAGCCCTTTGACAAGTTTGCTGTCAGACAAGGCCACTGGATTCCTGGCAAGTCCAGCAGGCTTGCTCCTTGAAACCAAACAGCCCTACATTCAAGCATGTCAGTACTTTCCTTGCAGGTATTTACAGTTTACTTTTTAGTGCTACTTTAAGTTCAAAGGGGGTAGTAAAGCCCCATTAAGCCATTTACATCAAACTGGTTAGTTAATTATCCTGTTGCAGGCTTTAAATTAGTAATTTATAACCCCTTCCCTGGAGATGCTAGTCTTTGGAAACAACTGAGCAGGGACAATTTGCAGTGGGGTGAAGTTAAGGAACAAAAAAAAAAAAGAAAAAAGAAACTGGATAAATCCCTGTTTTAGTTGGAAGTTGATTAAGTATTTGAGAATCCAGTAGGGACAGGGGTGGGAGAGAGTCCAACATCACCAGCTAGCAAGGTTAGGGAGGCCGCATCTTGCTTAGGGCTGTCTGTTCAGCAAAATTCAGTGATGTGCAGAGATAAAGAGCCAAGTCTTGGGGGGGCACCACACCTAGCTGAGGATGAGACTTCCCTTACAATGAGATATTCTGCTTCATAGTGTCATAGTCAAAGGTATTTTTGCATTAATCCGTACAAAAATGTGCCTACACAAGACTGAAACCAGTATCTGCCCCCAAGGAAGGAAATGTATTTCAGACTTTGGGGCTGGCAAAACTGAACACCAGCATGCAGGGACTAAAAAACATGGGTTTTAGTCAGCAGTTCTGCTCACCTATGCAGGCAGGGAGGTCCTAGGCGCACTGCAGGCACCTTTCAGATAAGTATTAACAAGATTCCAGATGTACATCCCCATGCAATAAGAGTCAACGTCCTTCTCACAGTGAGGCTATCCCATGGGCCACGTGAGGCTGGAGCCAAGGAATCTCCAGTCCAGGGCCTCCTCCCTTGCCAACAACATTTTGTTTATGAAGAGGAGAATTTGTTGTCCCCTCAGGGTCTGGTTATTCTACCTCACCTTGCTCAGAATTCAGAGCTTTTACAGAAAAGATTAATCTAACTGCCAAAACTAACGAAGTTCTAAAACAAAACATGCCTTTTGCTCTGTCTTCTGTATTTCCACCAGCCACCATTAGTTCAAAACCCGCTGGCATACTGGATGTTTACTGGCAACTTCAATTTAAAATAAAGATATGAGGGAAAGACCCTCCAGTTGCTGCTATTTTCACACAACCATCTATTGGGTACAGGAGAAATCTTGGCCCCAATCCTAGGTGCTGTCCCATATCTACAAGCACTTCAAACACCACGGGCCAGAATACATGGAAAGAAGTGGTATAGAGAGTGGTACCAAGGCAAACTAGGAGATTCCGCAATGATATCCAAAAAAAGCAGATAAAAAGAAGTCTGAGAGAAAAAAAATTCATTCTGCTTAAAAGACCAAAACAAGCAATAGCTATAATCAAATCATATGGCAAATTCTGCAGCTTTTTTTCTTCATCTTAATACATCCCCTTTTCAATGGCAAAAAAAAAAAAACAAAAGCAAACAAACAAACAAACCCTTCTGCCAAACAACTGCCAAGTTAACTTTAAAAAGAGGGATAAAAATCTAGGCAATTCAATTTCTTTATACTACACAGCTATGAGACATTTTGCATTTGCTCACTTTTTTTGTCTCTATCGAACGTAGCCATTTCACAGTTTTGGGGATGGGGATGTAATAGGAGAGAAGAAAGACACTCAGAGGTTTCAAAGCAAAGGGGCAAAATATTTTTGTACAAAATTTGCTAAGTCTATATCAATTTTATGTGATTTACTACTCCAAATTGCATGACAGAAATCTTATAATAAAAATACAAGTAAATGCAACATGAAATCTAAATCATCTAAAGGACTGAAAAACCCAGCCCCACACATAGACAACATTCTCCGAATTCTCTGCCCTTTCCTGGGAGTGGTTACACCCAAATCATCACTCAGTCCAGAAGCTGTTCTCTCATGCTAATCACTCTGAAATTGCACACTAAGGTAAAAAAAAGTTCAGATGCAAACGCTATCCTGGCCCTTGAAACAGCCCAGTGCTAACAGGCCACAGGAGTGCAAAATATTAGGAACTTATAAAATAATATAAGCTGGGGAGGAAGAAGAAAGAAAAGCCCTCCTGTAGATGAAATGGAAGTCCTTCCTGCTCCACCAAAACCTCCCATTTCCAAGGCATGAAGTGCCCAGGACTGTGCCTAGAACAGGTGTGTCCCCTTAAATACCTCACATGTCACACTTGTGTCTCATGGACACAGTCCTAGGGGATTATATTAGTACCAGTGCATACCAGCTGGAGCTGCCCCTGGCGGTGTCCTGTTAACTCCTTGCATGGGAGGAGCTGCTCTCCATGCTGTGGAGCCCTCGCCACATAGCTTTCTGGAGACAGACAGCAACCCTGCAACGCAGCCTCCAGCATTTATGCTCCAGTGGCTGGATCAGCTCAGGGGTGAGTGAGAGACCTCCTGCAAGAGCAGTGACAAGGCACTACCAAGGGAAAGGAGGGCTCCAGGAATTCATTTCTTTCCTTCATCTGCTCTTATTACTCGCAAATTCTCAACTGATTTATGCCAAACAGACACTCTTAGAAGTCTTCTTTAACTAAAAAAATGATACATGGCTAACAGAGAGAAGTCCACTCAGCCATTCCCAAGCAGAAAATGCTGACTGGGCACAAGACAGATACAGCTAGTGCAGGATGAAGGAAGGACAAAGGAGAGTGAACCTCATACATCTCTTCAAGTCAGTGTGGGAAGAGACACCCCTGGGCAATTTCTACCTAATTCTTCATTGAGCCTTGGAGGATACTAGCTGCTGGCCTGACCAGCTGAAAAAGCCAACACAGAAGTTTTTAGGACAGCAAATGCATCAATGGCATTTCCTATATCACATCTTAGTGACTGGCACAGATAATAAAAAGAGAAAAAGATACTTGATTTTACTATTACTCTGCATCACAATGCAAAGATATTCTTCAGCATGAAGAACTGCTCCCCTGCCACCTATCTCATGAAGGGCATCTTGCCCTTGACAAGCAGACTGAACAAGAGTAGAGGCAGGAAGCTGCTGACCAGCAGTTGGGCACAAAGGTAGAGGGCTGCAGAGCCCTACAGGATCCTCCTGTCTTATTCCTCCTTCATTTTCCAGCAAGTGATTCTTATATTCAGGGAACAGCTTTTAGGAGAGAGCACATGAGTTATTCCATTGGTTAATTAATTCCGATTTCCAGGTTTGATCGCACATCAGGTTTGTCTGCTCATCTCTATGACAAATGGCCCCAGGCACTGTGAGCCACTGGCAGCAGTGTAGGTGGCACCAAAAAAATACATTCTGCTGATGTAGGTAGGAGGTGACATAGGTAACTTTTTCAGGCCACTTCTGCTCTGTAACTCTTTCCAGGGCTGGGTGACGCAGAGGGCTTGATGCACCCAGCTCATCAGTCCAGCACAGACTGGAAGCAAGGAGTGAGTCTCATGTGCTCTGTATATTCCAGTCCTCTGTTTCGCCCGCTGGCCAACTCTGTTCAAATGAATCCCAGAATAAGGCCATTCCATGATTCATCCTTCTCAGATAAGCAGGACCCAAAGCCCCCTAAATCCGTCTACCCCTAGTAACATGTACAGTTCTCCCTAGTGCTATTTCTCATTTTCAGGAGGTCTCAAGTTCATAGCCATAAAAATCTGCATTAAAAGCCAGGTGAACTCTTTAACCATTTATTACACCGTGTCTTTGAATACAAGGCAAACATCTGTTACAAATGCTGCCTCGTGTTCTCAGATGAGAGGAGTCTATATGTTGAGCAGTTTGTTATAACCAAAATTTAACATTTCTGTATTTTCTTTTCACTTTGGGAACTGTAGCATTAGTGACTTCCCGGGCAGTGAGCTGCCAGTCTGGTAGGAGCACTTAATTCTACGCATTTGTCGTGAGATCTTAGAATATACGCTGTCATGTCTTTCATGAGCAACTCAAGACCAAACTACAAGGGCAGGTCTGTGTCACCAACAGACAAATGGAGGTCCAACTGTATTTTATAATTGCACAATATACGGGACATACACTTTGAGAAATGTTCATAGTTAATGATGAATCTTATACGGAAACAAAGAATTAAGAAGCTGAAAAAGGCCCCTCATTTAGTACAGGAGTGCAGTGATTCATTTTACTACAAGTAAAAATGTCAGAATTCGGGAAAACTGGAAGGTAGCAGTACTTGCATTTTCCAGGAAGTTTGAATTTAATGGTGAAACAAAATAGCTTGTTTCAAGCAGGAGTAGCTGAGAGCTGTCCATGAGACTTAAAGACCTCCATCCAAATGCTCAACTCCCACTCTTGTCAGTAGTTGCAGGCTTTTAATCCAGCAGAGGTTCTTTACCAACCTACAGCTATTTCATGACATGCTTGTCAGGGGGCATAAAATCCTAGACAGTGTCCCCTTAAATGAAACACTTGCCTTATGTAACTGAAGAAGTTTTACAGCAGAAAATGGCAAACATCTCACTATTAGTAAGAAGAAATTAACCGTAGCTCTCCTTTTTTGAGGAACCACATAAGTAAGGTGATTTTTTTTCTTGATATATATGAGCAAATTATTGGAAAGTTTTACACAGTTTTAAAAAGCAGAATTTCAGAGTTCAAATAAATTGCAAGCTATTTCACCATTGGACTGCCTGCCTCATAATTAATTCTAAGTTTCTGAAGTTACAGTACTAACATGTGACCAAGAGCAAAATCAGGAAAACCTCTCTTGGACTCTCCCGCAGTTTGTCTTAAGCACACAGCAGACAGGAGCATGAGGCCAGGTGCACTCATCTGCAGATGCAGCTCACATACCTTGAGAAGTACGTAAAGCGTGACAAATTTAAAACTCAGTTGCCCATTTTTAATTTTTGGGGGTGGTAAGGAGATGAGAGAAACAGGAAGGGGGGAAAATGGGGACCAAACTGTCACTGAATGAATGAACACAGAGGGAGTTCTCTGTAACTGTCACAGAGCAGCAGATACAGGAAGATCAAGGCAGTGCCATGCCAGCAGTTAATGTGCTTTTACTTGTTTTTCTTTTTTTCAAATAGCATTAAGTGATGGGGGAAGGGTGGATTTAAATCAAAGTAATTTAAAGCTACCGATTTTAATCTTGTTTTACATTCACACTCCTGTTATTTTCATGAAGGATGATCAGTGACTGGTAACTGCTAAGCCGTATTGATTTGCAACTAAATATAGTCTGCTCTCCATTTGGTATTAGTTTATGCTAACCAGAGGGCCACACAAGCTCCAGCTGAAACATGTATTCTGTTTTACAGGTATTTATCCAACTGGCATTCTCCCTCTTTTCTATTATTTTAATAAACAGACAGTGACTTTTATTAGACATTTTATTTTTCACGTTTGAATCATACTGCCTGAAACTTCAAAAAATAACCATCCATTGAGAATTTTCTGACTTCATTTCCTTATCTGCCATACTAAGTGTTTGTCAGAACACGTCTAATGTTTAAAACAAACTGATTTATTAAAGTGAGCTGCAGCTGAGGATTTAAAACTGAATTCTCATTTCCTCATGCTTCAAAATTTAGAGCTAGCTGATATTTGCTTCTCTTCATATCTAGTCCTTATTCACCAACTTAGAAAGGGAAAACAAGCATTCCAAGTTCCTTGGTCTCTTAACTTTGAATGAAATCCTTTACGACATTAAGGAGACTGAAATGAAAAGAAGTATCTCAGCAAAAGCAGATTTAAAAGTCAATGCATGTACTGTGTCCCTGCCATTGCATAAATGTCAAAGCAGACTGAACCATTTGTTCCTGAAGTCAGAAGACACCAACCCTGTGAGGAAGGCTTTGTCTAACAGTTGTCGGTATGTGAAATAAGTGCAAACTTCACCTGACTGTCCCGTGGCTGCTAGAAGGCTATCAGTGACTCATTGCCAGAACACACCTCAGGTATATTTGAGCTATTAACCCTGTTGTGCTTCAGCCGATCCAGAAGCCCTCTCACCATGAGAGGTGCCTTACACATGTCCCAGCCTGGCCTTGAGAGGTGAAGCTCATCCACAGCCACAGACTGGACATCCAGGAACCTGCCTACTGGAATATCAGCAGGATAAGCAGTGGATTAGACATGGTGCCCTGGTCCTACATCATGCTGGATGGCCCTCATAGATGCAGCTTGGCCACTGAGAGATCTCCCTGATCTCCCAACCGCATTGATGGATTTCAAGTGGTTGCTAGAGAGCAAGCATGCAGGAGTTGTTGCGTTCTTATGGATTTTTGAAAATGAGAAATCCTGATGTGCTGAAGGAGTGAAGCCCCTTTGTTCCTCTGTATAAACATCAGTTATTTTGCTGGTGTGGGGGTAGAAGTAAGCAGAGGTAGTACAACTGCATGTCCCTTCCTTAACATAGCCTGGTAAGAGCACCATTTCCCTTCCCTAATGAAGTGTCTTGTCCAATATTAAAAGAAAAGAATCTTTCAGTAGCCACCTCAAAGAACAATTTAAAAAATAATGTAGGGATCTGATGTTGAAACAAGCTTTCCCAGCAATTACTTGTTAATGGCATCCAGAGGCTGCAAGTAAGGAGCTGGACCCATCGTACCTAGCAATTTATAGCAGCAGTACATGGAACGAGGCAGAGGATTTGAAAGCAAGGAGAATGCTGGGAGCAGGAAAAGGGGAGAGGCTTAAAAACCACAAGTAAGACTTAAGTTTATCCAGCAATTAAACATTGGAATAAAAGCCAGTGCCATGCTCCAAAGCCCTCTGGAAATACAAACTTGAATAAAAAGAGACTCGTTACTTCCTTGTTTGCCCAACCAGATCAGCCAAAGCAGCTTTCCTGCAGCCTGGTGTAGTGCCCAAGCTGTTTGCTGCCCCTCTGGTAGCCCGATGCCCTCAGGTATCTGGGTGTGGCTGGCAATGACAGCTGACAGCTCAAAATTTTGCCCCAGAGATGCCTGGCATGCAGACTCAGAAGGGCTCCATGAGGTGCAAAAGAAATCATCAAACTCCCCAAAGGAGACAAAGCTCAATAGAAGAAAGAGACTCTTGCTGTTCTGTGTTAAAGAGCTCCCTGTTGCCCTCCTCCGTGGAGCCAGGTTGCACTGTGTGTAAGGTGCATCACTCAGCTCATGCTGCAGTCTGCACCCACTGGGGCAGAGGAATGCCATGCTGCAGTGTGCTTCCAGGTTCAAGTGGAAGCATTCCAAGCTGCTGGGCTTCTGACAGTTCTCCAACTGCTCTACCATGCTGTAGTGCTTTACATTACATTGCTTTCCCTGCCAAGAGGTACTGCTGTATTACAGTACAGTTATTTAGCAAAACACAAAACTGATTTTTTCACCTCCAAAATACCAGCTGTTTCCACTGCAATCACAACTATATGCCCTGCTTTGTATTAGACTTTCCTGCTTTTCTGCATATACAACAGATTTTAGGATATCCTTCCCAACTCACTGCTCCTTTTCCCTGCTGTGCTCCCCAAAGCATCTTCAGCTTCCAGCCAAAGGTGTCACTGCTACGTGAGTCCACATGGCAGCTCATTAGGTACATAGTCAGGCAACCTGACAAACTGTAGCAGCAAACACAAGGATGGGAAAAATAACTAGAAACACTGTAGTGACTCACTGCTTCGTTAACCAGACAGCTTTTTGTTAAGTCAGAAATTGCACAAAGTAAGCAAGCTGCAGAGACATTTCATAGCATGGAAAGATTTTTAAGGTATTAGGAGGCATTTGGCTGCTAATTCTCTTCATTTTGGTGTGCTGTTCAGCACTCTTAGGCTGCAAGACAAAACTAGTTCACTGCACTGCAGTGTAGCTAGTTTCCCTTCTACTTTCTAACTATAAAAATAGCCACATTATAATAGACCAAAGGATTCACTTTCTGTTCTTTGGGAGGAGCCAGAATAGTGTCAAAAAATGCATTTTGATAAGGTAGAGTATAGGCAGTCTTTTCCCTTCTTAAACCTTTTGCAATTGTTAAAGATTTGCTGATCCTGAGGTTGCATCCAGGCCATCACTTTTAATAAGAATTTATCTGTCCTTCATTGATTTTTGCATCCGTTTACACTTCTGCTGTCCATAACATAACTTTGACAAGGAGTTTCACATGATAACTGCTGCTCGAAAGCATGTGCCATGTTTGCCTGCTTTGATTCATCTTAGTTAAGACAACACAAGAACTGCAAAGAATCACTCCCCTGCCCCACCTAGTTAACAAAAGCATAAAGCAGCTGCAATTTCTGTAATAAGTCATCACTTTTCTATGGTGAAGAAAGAAATCTTGTTGCCTGACCTGAGATCCGTCCTTCACAATCTCTGGACCCTCCACTACCTTTGAGATGTGGCAATCAGAATTGAATAGTGTGTAAGATATTAATATGTCGTGAATTTAGACAGTGGCATACTGGTAGTTTCTATTTGGTTTACCAGATTGGGTAAACACCCAGAGAGTTTGCTGATGGCTCACAGAGTGCAGTATTTCCTCCCAGCTGGCCCTCAGTCTCTGTAAGAACGTTTTGGGGGATTCACTTCAGAGAGAGCTCTAAAACACTCTGCTGAGATGGCAAGGGAAAATTTGCATCCCCCAGCAACTGCTACCACAGATCTCTTAGCTTTTTACCAAACTTAAGACAGCTAAAAAAAAGTAGCTTTTTTGCGTATGTGTGGGTATCCTTTTATTTTTAAAATATGTGGCGCTTAAAGTAGGAAAAAGGAAGTTGGAAGATAATGTACGATCATGAAGAGGAGAATGGCATTCCAGAACTGTCGTGGAAGAAACATTTGCCATTATCTGTCTAGGGATGCATGCCAAGATCCTTCCTAACTTCCCTCAGCTCACATGAAGCCCTTTTTGTCTAATTTAAAGCGTTACATTTTTATCCAGAGGTGAATTTTTTAGAATCGCCACCACCCACCACATGCTCTCCACCTGTCACTACCTCCGCACAGCAGACCAAAGCCTGCACATGGGGTGCTCACCGGGAGCTCACCCAGGGGCTCAGGTGGCCCCTCTGGCCCTTCCAACAAACCTCGCTTTCCTTATTTTGCTAAAAAAAATAATAATAACAAAAAAAGTGATAAGGCTGTTACTTACTGTTTTTTTCTAGCTTAAGTTCATCTTTGATGCCACTTGGCAGGTTATTTAATCAGTGTACACTTAACCAGCAAAGTAAAGCGCCTTCTGTACTGTCAAATATCTACCAAAAAAATCAACAGTGGACGCTCCACCCCCCATGCTCCCCCACTTCCTGGTCTGCAGTTGCTCAGTACTAGACTACAGTAGGCTTAGGGCTGCACAAGCAGCAGCAGAAGGCAAACACTCTCTTGCATGTTGAGAAGTAATTGTGGTCCCTTCTCTTCCATCTCCTGTTCCTCTGTGAGATCATTTCCAAGTTCCCCACAAGGAGACCCTTCTCCCATATTACTTGGGAGAATACGAAACTCAGCACTTTGAAAGCCGTGCCATCTCCACTCTCTCACTCCTGGAAGTCTTCCCAAAAGCTTGCCAGTTTGGAGCTACTTGAAGCTCACAGCTCCTTTCTCTATTTGTGCATTCAAGAAGCCCCACAAACCAGAGAAGCAGATAGTACATCATTCCCTCTGGCAGGCAGGGAAAAAAACTGATGCATTAAAATCTATACCGCCCAACCAAGGAAATGTTCTTAAGTTCATCCCAGCAAACATTCAAGCCTTAAGAAGTTTCCCAGGTGTCCCCTTCCAAATGCGAAAATCAGTCAGACTTGGCACAGTGATGCACAATTCACTACGCAACCTCATGAGTCTCTGCTGATCCCAAGAGGCATGCTTCCCCAAATATAGCTGCTCCATATAATTGCTTGGCTTATCTCCCTTCTCTTCTACCATGGATCCTAAAACCCTTAAAATTAATTATAGATATGCTTGCAGATCAAGATCTTGTGCAATGCTGTGTTCATCACTTGTTCACAACAGCACTGTCAGTCACAGTGCTCAGATGCAATTTCTCCATGCTTCTTAGTAG
Source organism: Gallus gallus (assembly GCF_016699485.2). NCBI lineage: Eukaryota > Metazoa > Chordata > Aves > Galliformes > Phasianidae > Gallus > Gallus gallus. The sequence continues at coordinate 289,967 of NC_052546.1, forward strand.
CTGCTCAGATACTGCCAAATTAGCAAATGCTGGGAGAAACACCAGAGAAGTTTGTTTAACCCTATTTTAGAATTTCTGGGAGGCATTTTAACACACCATGAGAAAGATAACACAGAACAAAGTTATACCTCTCTCTCTGAGGCAGGCCCTGATTGCTGCCTGGGCGGCACACACAGTGATACACTAGGCCCCATGATCTATCCATGGGGGTCAGCAGGAAGTAGTATCCAAGGTACCTATCCTGGCAACATCTAAATGCAAGTAGCAGAGCACTTTGCAGGCAAAAAAGTCTTTCCCCAAGGCTGTTTAAAATGTGCATGTTCCTGAGTAGCACTCAAGATAGCAGCAATGGTGATTCATTAAGATAATGATTTAAGTAGGAGGCTTAAGAAAGCCAGGGTGGATTAACGTCCAGAGCTTCTCCCCTCCATCCCACCACCTGCTCTTTTAAGAGAAAGGACAAATTCCAAAAGTCGGGAGAGCTATGAATTAACAGCAACTACATCACAACTACAATGCATTTAATTACAGATGTACCACCTCTACTCCAGCCCATCCTCTTTGGCAGGGTCAAGCACAAAATGTTACGGTAAAGGAAAATTTCCTTTGGCTTTAAAAATTATTGGGTTTTACTTTTTTCTTAATTATTATTTATTGGTTTGTTAGTATAGGTAATCCTGAAAAAAGACTATTGTTTTCTTTTTTGAACTAAAATAATTTTCTGTCCACCTTAAAAAAATAAGTTTTCCTCTAATTGTCTTTCCCCACAATTGAATAATGAGATTGGTTTGGTAGACTGATTGCTCTCCATATAATAGTGTAAGTACATACAATGAAAAAAGCATACAAGTCCTTCCCACGCCCCAATACATAATCCAGTTGTGATGAGTTATAAGCTGAAACACGCTTTCTGTCCATAACATGGGGTTAGTGCTTAGACAGTGACAGGTAGCGAATACTTCATCCCACTAAGGGAGAGGCCTTTGTACAATGATTGTGATAGAATACTTTCAGTTGACTTCTGGAGAGATGCACAGGCAACCAGTTTTGCTATTCTCTTGCTCACTCATTTTTGCAACAGGGCATCCCAGTGTATATTGCCCCACTCACTGCTAGCTGTGCTTGGTCTGAACATCTTCTAGGCACTCTATCCCATGCTGATTCTGTACAGAATAGCTTCCTAGAATGCAATCATAGAAAGAGTAAGCATTTGTCTTAAAAAGGGATCATTCCAGAACAGCTATTCCCTATTAATCATTACCAATCACCTCTTCGTTAGTATGATGAAGTTAATTGGGAACAGCTCTTTTATTCAGACTTGTAACTTATCTTGGTTTAAATCAATGACCCTGTTTAGATGTGGCCTTAGTTAGTACAGCATCATGCAATCATAGCAATGGATTCATCAATAAAAATAGACTAACAATTGCAACAGAAGTAGAGCTGCTGTATGGACACAACTGTTTGTTGTAACTCAGGCAGATGATAGGATCAAGAAACATGTTTAAAAAGTAGTTGTTCTTGTAATATTAGATCTTATCAGTACTTGCATGTGACATTTTGTACCTTACGAGTCTCTGGATCTCCTTTGTTCAAACTTGGTTTATTCCTTAGATATAGGGAGACCTTAACACTAGGGAAAATTTGAGTTCTGTAACTTCTTTGTTTGTTAAGTTCTTAGCTTGCAAGATTTCTCATCCAAAAGGGCTGAGAAAGTACCTGGCACATCTTGGATGCTTATTGGATACATTAAATAAATCAAAAGTTTTATGATAAAATTCCACTCCCCCACACCAAACAGATGTAGATGCAAATCAAAGAAGGTTGAAAATTGTACTACATTGATTTTGCTCCAGTTTTCCCCAAATGAAAAAAAACAAACAAACAAACAAAAAACTGCACATGGCTTGAGACAGAAACGTGAAAAATTTCAGCTGTCATGAACAACTGAAAAGAGAAATGGAGGAAAGACAGAAGTCAAAACCAAACTTCACAAGCAGACTGCATAATTTATATACTCTCTAGTGTTCTGCATTTCAGGCATTCCTGTACTTAAACCTAAAGTGAAGGAGTTTTCCTTGGGCTCATCACGTTTACAGAGGAGAGCACCAGGTAGCTTAATGCTGGAAGCTTCCAGCTTACTCAGGGGAAATCGCAGATCTTTGGAGAAGGCTCCTTGCTTGATTTCAGATTCTGAAATGCTGGAGAAGATAGAACCCAACATAGTGAGGATGACTGACACAAGACTGGGCAGAATGTTACTTGAAGGTATACATCGATATACATTACACATGGTATACATTCAGCACAAAAATCCAAGAAAAATCTTGTTCAACTGCCATACCCACCAGACCGTTTCTTGTACCCCTATAACTCCTTGTTCATCTCTCACTTCCCATGTTCACACTGACAAAGCTGCTCCATCCCATGCACTGGGAATCAGGGATCCTTTGTCAAAAACTAACAGGTGATCCAGCCTGCAGTACTTGGTTACAGTAGCTGGATAACTTTCTCTCTGCCCTTGCATACATGCAATCTTAGTCCACATATGTAGTGTTTTATAAGCAACTTTTATGGATTCTTTTCTCCATAGGTGAAAAAGTAAAGAAAGAAGTGAAAGAAAGGGAAAAGGGCAGTTATAAATATACACAAGTTATAAATACACACAAGTCAGATCAGGAAAAACAACAACAATGAAACAACTGAAACCACTTCCAGTCTCTCTATCCAACAAATTATTCACTCTCATGGTCTCTGGCATCATTTCACAGTAACTCCATAAGATGTTCACCTGCTCCTGCAGCTATAAGAAACAAACAGTGAAACAGGAACAAAGAAGTTCCCACCTATGACCAGTGTAATCTCCCAGCAGCACATCACAGAGAGAAAACATTATTATTGTTATAGCTGAGGAAAACCAAACACACATACACACACACACAGCTCTGCTGCTGTGCACTACTAGCACCCTCCTAGTTTTCTATATTCATCTAATATCAGGAGATTTATATTCAGGTCAAAAGCTCATGCTGGCAGGAAAGTACTTTGGAGAAGAGAAGGGAAGTGAAAAAAAAACAGCCTACAGTTTCTTGGCTTGTGACCAGAAGGCTGGATGTGTTCTGTGGAACTAGGCCAAAGCGTTAGTTATTATATTCAGGAGAACATCTGAATCCCAGCTCAAGGGAGCCGAGTTTGCAGCTCTCATTTGTGCTGTATATCAATTGAATATCAAACCATATTTTCTGCCTTCTGAATAATGAAGCTTAATAGTTTGGGACTCCCATATGGTCTATTGTTAAAATATTTCCAAACACTGGCTGCTGCTTTATTTCTGAAGGAAAGATTTCTCTTTGCTATTCAAGCTTTACTTTTTAAAAAGATGCTTGTTAGTAAAAGCTGAATATGTTAATTTTCTAAACATTTACAGCAATATAAGAAGGGCTGAAAAATGAGAGAATAAGGAAAACCAAATTCATTTTTGAAATTTGATTTTTTTTTAAATGTCACATGCAAATGTTTGTTTCAGTCAGAAGCATCTGGTACCACCAGGCTCTGCTGCTCAGAACAGAGGATGCAGGAGCTTTCAGGAACCATGGGCTGTTCAAACAAAGGAGGACCACACAGGCTCAAACCATTCACAAAAGGACCCAGGCCGATTATTTGACTATTACTTACAGGGAAGCTTGACCAGTAATGTAGGCAGCAAATACTGGAGAAACCTGTTCTGTGCACAACACGGGTTCGTCTTTTCACAAGTCCTGCTCTATAATTAGCTACTCATTCCAGGAAGGCACTGCTGATGGACAGAGTGTATCAATTTGGCATATTTAAAAAAAAAAAAAAAGTTAAGAACCTTGTCAAATAATAGAATCATCAGCATAATAAACACTGCAGTGTGTTAGGAATAGGAACTGGTGCGTCTTCCCAGTCACACCAGAGATGAGTATTCTGTTCCATTTGCAAAACAAAGATTTAGTGGCAGAGAGACTAGCTTGCAAAGGCTGTGGTGCCCCAAGCAGCGCGCTCACTGTCCGGCCCTGCTTCCCCGCAGCTCTGTTGGTGTGGAAGGGCTTGGCTGCTTCATAAAGCAGAAGTGAAACTGCGTGGCACTGCAGGGTGGGTGCCAGGCTGAGCTTGGGTCTCTGCCTCTTGCCCTCACTGCAGGGAGCCCCAGGCTCTCCCTGACAGAAGCCCCCACTGTAGCACCGGTCGCATTTCTGCTCAGCAAAACTGAAGGTGCTGTGCTAGGCACTGGCCAACAGTGAAACACCAAAACAGTGCAGCACTTCCTACAGCCCAGGCAGCTAAGCAGAAACTTTTGTTCTCTCCTTTCTCTTCTGTTATAGCCCACATTGCAGCTTCTCATTCCCATATCCTGCTGTCTGCCCACTCCCCCTCCCCATCACCTATCTGCTCACCATCACCTTCCCTGCTCCAATGTGCAGGTCTTCAGAGTCAGCTGTACTGACCCTGAAAATAGTTGCTCATATGCATCAGCTGTCTTCTCCCTGGTCAGGAAGAAATTAATTCCAGTATTTCAGCATTTGCTCTCATTCCAAATCAGGGAGAAAAACTGAAATTGGAGACCTGTTGTAGATCGAACTTCACAAGTTAAAAAAAAAAGAGAGAGAGAGAAACCTATTCATGAACTCATGAACTTTAGTGCATTTTGTCTCCATTTGAAATGGAATGTTTTAGCTTTACTGAAACCAGCGTTGGCTCATTTTGGTTTGGTGGCCTGACCCGAGAAATTTTGTTCTGAGTCAGTACAGTCTTGAACTGTTTTTATTCCCACCGCTGTGCACAGCCTCACAGGCACTGCAGTTTGGCAGCCCGATAAACCCGCTTGCACCTCTGGCTCAGTCTCCCTGGAAGGCAATTCCCGTAGCACAGAAGTGCCCCACGGTTCCAGAGACAGCCATAATGGCACGTGGGAAGGCCAGGGCTTGGAGTCCAGAAGAAGATGGGTCTGTCAGACCAGTGCTCTCTGAGCAGCTGTGCACTGCTACGAATACAGCACAAGGTTTTGAACAGATTCTGAGCGAAACCTTTTAGACCAGCTGAAGAAAAGCATAATAAAGAGGTATTCCCATTCAGTTAGCGAAGACCCAGTAGTGTAATATTTCTGTTAAAAGAGCATGTTTATTAATTCCACAGGTGAATAGAAGTCTAGAATTAGATTTTTCTATGAAAAAAACACCTGCTATTTCAAAGAAACTGTATTTTTTTCCCCCCTGAAAAAACCACTCCAAAGGAAAACTCAAATCAAGCTCAGACTGACCAGAGCAGCACCTCCCTGCAGACGTTCTCACACATTGACTTAAAAATAATCCAGTGAACAAAGCTCACTCTTACAGAAATTTCCCCAGCAAGGAACTTAAATTACAGCAATATCAGCACCCCTCCGCCTCATACACAGCTCCTGCAGTGACCCAAGGACTGCAGGGTGGAGTTCATCAACCAAGTGTAACGTCTAGTTCAAACAAGGATCAAAGTAGAGGTTTTGCAACAGATGTCTGAATCTTGCTGCTTCTAGCTGAGGAATGGGCATGGTTCTTATAACTTCTCAAAGTAGTTCTTTTAGGAAATCAGTAGAAGATAAACAAGTGCATCATGACAACTCATTAGAGCTCATTTTCCTATCAAGACTTCAAATATAACCTCATTTGTCTGGGCTTCTGTCATTCTTTCTTTCCTCATAACACACACTGAAGTCTCCAGATTAGTTTCTCTTCTTCTTTCCTGCCTGTGAGTTATGTGGGAAATAAAGGGTTTATTTTCTCTTCTCTCTTCTCCTCCCAAACCTCAATCCCAACTTTCTCTTTTCTAGTTTAATCAGTGGAGTTCTCTCTTTCCTCTTAAGCACCGTGTTTCTCTGGACACAGGTGAAAAACATTTCTGGATCATTTCACTCAGGGTTCCTTTCTGTCCTCCAGAGAAGCAACAGATGGCTTCTGGGACACTTTGCTTCTTTTCCTCTCCTGGAAGAAAGCCAAAGATTACTCAACTCTCTTTTCCTCAGATATGCCACTGAGCACACTAACCTATCCCTATTTTCCACCCACACTGAAGGAGCTGTGAGATTTCCAAACTTGTCTGAAGAGCTTAGTCCTAAATTCAGCTTGTCCTACAAGAGACCAGACGTGAAACTAACACCAATGCTTAAGAGTTCTAATGATATCTCAAAGCAGGTGAAGACCATTATTGTCAGATTCCTAGCATGCAACAAGACTAGTAGGGAGCACTGAGAGATACGGGGTAGCAAGAGACCAAATTCACTCACAGTTGCAGTCCACAAGATCACACTGAACTCAGAGAGCAGTAAACGTAGCTGCTGGTTTTCCAGACCAGCTAGAGGACGCCTGGTGTTGGAAGGCCTGAGATAATCCCCAGATTACCCCCTCAGCACAGCTAGTGGGAGAAAACGTCACTTTGCATGGTGAAGCCAGGGAGTATGCTTTGATTTCATGTTAATGAACATTACCATAGAGACCAATTTCATTCCCCTCTCAATTTATGATATATTTAAGGACCAGAATGAGCATTTTGTTTTGTGCTACAACAGCAACATACCACAGCACTGTGCAATAACAGGAGAGGGAGAGAAAGAAGAAAAAAATCCAGGTGGCAGACACTTACTGATCCAACCGCTGCACAAAATGAAGGCTTGAGTGCACATTTTTGCCTGATTGCATATCTGTCTCTGCTACCCATCTAATCTGCTTAGAAAACTGGTTTTGAAGGATATGGTTCAGACATACCATACCACTTGCACAGGGGGTGGGGAGGGGGGGTGGGGAGGGGGAAAAAAAGTGCTGCAGCTGCAAAAGATAAAATAGAGACAACTAATTTTCTCAGAGGTTGCAACACAACCTCTCCCCCTCCTCCACATGCAGTCACTGCACTGGCAGGATGAACTGGAGATTCTCCAGCGTAAGCAAGAAGGCACAACAAGGTGTGCAGGCCCTTCTCCACCCCGATACCCACAGCCCTTGGGGGTACCACAGAAAGCAAAGGCTGACAACCAGCTGAATGGTGACATTCCTCCACCTGCTCATTTCAGTTGTGTTACCATTTTTAAGGGGGTTACATGAGAAATGCTCTTCACTAGATGTTATGCCAAGACAACAATGAACACAAGGAAGTTGCAAAGTCCTGTTGTACAAATTGGTGGCTGGGTTCTGAACTTTCATTGTGTGATTCAGTTTCCCCTGTCATCCAAGCCATTTTGCAAACTCTACACATACGCGCATTTAAGCCATGTGTCCTGAAATTGAAACAGCTGAAGGGGATGGGAGGGGCAGGGAGAGAAGGGAACCACTGGATTTCTGGTGACAGTGTCTAAAATACACATTTGCACAAGGAAGTCTCATTTTAGGTAGTCACTTAGCAAAACAACTGTTGCTGATAGGCAAGAGGTACAGTTTAAAGTGACCAGCAGACAAAAAATAGGCCAAATAAATAACTGCAGTCTAAAGGGAGTGGGTGGATGTGCTCCCTCAAAAGTAACAGAAAACACATGGATTACCAATGGGCGACCCAAAGTCAAGATTAGCAGACCCTGATTTCAGTTGCACTGTAGCAGTGATATTACCTAGCAGAAGCAAAACTGAAATCAGAGTCCAACCCAGGACGTCAGAGAAGCAGCTGCTTTGGGTATTTAATGCCTAAAATTTCAACTTAGGTTGCTTTGTTTCAGTAGTTTGAGCTGCCTTTGCAGAAGGGCTAGCAGCTTTGCCCTGCTGGCATGTGATCTCTAAGGGTGTCTTCTAAATGGAATTGGACTTTTTTGGGGTGGGGATGAGGGAAAGGAGGTGGATATTGTTTATTATGAAGGAAGACAGCATGATAAGTTTATTGGCACTTTTTTGTCTCTTTTGACAAAGGTATGTTTTCCTTTATTTTCTTGCCAATACATACACTTACCCACTCCTCTGTGCTCTCCTACATGTAGACCTATCTGCTCTTTGAAAGTACCAGAAATGCCAGTTGTGGTCTTTGTGGGGTCTTTGAGGTTGCATTGTGCAAGTGCTTACTCCCTGTCTGAAGTGAAATACAAGGGTTTTTCTCATGCATATAAATAATTTTTCAGCTTTCCAGAATAATAATTGCTTACGGAAATTAAACATCTGCAAGCAATAAAATCCCCATACAAACAAAAAGACAGTTTCAGTCCGACTAAAATGCTTTTCTTTGTTAATTGCTAAGAATACCACTTTCTTGTCACTTACAATGGTAATTTCATTAGTTCTCTAATTACCAAAATATTTCAGTCCTTTCTCTTTCATGACAGAATGGAATAGGTCCAATTCCTATCTCCGCATCAACTCATTTAGTTTATCGTTTGGTTATGCAGGACCAAATGAGAAACAGGCTGTTACATCTAGCCAGAGCAGAGATCAACTGTGTGGACAGCAGAGTCCACCTGCAGACCTCTTCTCTCCCTTTATCACCCACAGTCTCCCCAGGACTCTGCCAAATTTTAAGTACTATGCTACGGAGCACAGCTGCTGTGGCAACTAGGTACTGCAAGTGCAGAGGGGCCGAAATGCTGATAACATGAGAATGCTTAGAATAGCTGATGTCAGGGGGAGAGAAGGGGGACACCAGCTGAATGTGCATCACACAATGAAACAAGTCAGTTGGGAAAAAGCCCACATAGGATTGCTTAGGGACATAGAACTAAAAGGGCTTTCGCTGTTTTCAGAACTGTATATCATCTCTTTCTTTGCAACTTGGTACAAAAACATGGGCAACAAAATTTTTACAACGTAGTATGTTATTATACAGGAGAAGCACTAGTCATTCATGAGTATGTTTTCTATATTCAAGAATCTAAGTCGCAGTACTTGTCCTCTATCTACTGAAGGGAAGAAAGGCCAAGCCCAGCTCACTCAAGGTCAAATAGCAAGTTCAGCAGATAACGATGACAAGGACTTGTTTACATCTAAATCCCATTCAACAGAATTACCCATTAGATGGAAGAGATGTTAAACAACCCCATGCATCAGAAATTACTAATGCTCTGCCAGGTCGGCTGTGATACAGAGCTGAGAACTTACACGTTCTCTGACCCCCCCACCCCACTTTTCCCACTCTGGTGTCATTCCAAAGGCCACGTGATGAGATTTTCCTAATCAGCAATTAAATAGTTAATGCTTACATTACAGCAGATGGAACGGGAGTTGCTGCAGGGAAGGTATGCAGAGGGAAGGAGGAGAAAAGAGAAAATAGAGGGGTAAAAGTAAGCACAGAAACAATCCTGAAGCAAAGCAGTTTTCCCATTAAAAGGAGTGATTGGTTGACTAGACAGCGTAACCCTTAAGACTTAGTCTGGACTAGAATAAAATGCTATATTGTTGAAGGTGTTTGAACGGCACAGTGTAAGCAAGGCTCACAGCCTTTAAGCATGTGGTAGCCAAGGTAGATGCTAATTAGGACATGTTCACTAACACGTCTTAATGTTCCACTCTTAAATCCTTGCCTAAGAACTCAAGACTATGCAAAGGAAACGTCTCTGATGTTGTCCCAGTGATTGTAAGTGCAACTGTACAACATACGACGTTGCAAAGAAATCAGGATGCCAAGGAATATCCCATGTCTTACACCCATTATTTTCCATATGATTGTTGAATGTTCATCAACATTTGCATTGTAAAATGTTCAACCTATATTGTTCTGAACAACATGCTATGATACTTTTCCTCTAAAAATCTAATCAAAGCTCTAAATGCCAATAGGAAAAGAGACTCTAGACTAACAGTATATACTCTTGCAAAACTTCTTTTGCTCAGTGTTTGCTCAGGCAGATTTGGGAAGGAGGGGGTGGGGGAAAGAAAAGAGGGCAAAGAAAAGTGTGCCCAGGGCCTTAGCAACACCATCATTTTGACAATCCATTACCAGATTTGTAATTGAAAACAAGTCCCACTTCAGTAGGGGAGCCAGATGCATCCACAGAGAACTTGTTCAGAGACATGCTACAATAAATACCAGGAGTATTACGAATGTTGTAACTTCTTCTTAACCCTTCAAGCAGTATTTTGGGAACCGCCTGTCAGTTTGAAAGACTGATCGTTTTCCTCTTGGCTTGTTTTAGGCTCTAGGTGTGCCCCTAACCAAATAGGCTTACCACTTAAAAGCTTAATTGCACCTGTGGCTTAAACCTTATCCCAGACAGTATTTGGGAGCATTTGGATTTGGGCGTTTCAGGTGTGGGATTGGAGCCTGCATTCACAAACAGAGCTAGACAAGTCAGAGTAGGAGCCCCTGGTGCATGCAGACTACGCCAGGCAGCAAGGGATGAGGAAGGAAGAAGTGCTTCTTCCATTCTGATCACATTTATCTGTATTTACATTTCCCAAGTTGGGTTTGAGTAATGTCCACCTTCCTTGTTTGTGACTGAGGGCAGGTTTCACAGTCTCAGATTTCTTTTCCTCAGCATAAAAGATCAAAGTTTGAGCCACTTGTGCAACTTAGGTGTTTACAGTGAACTGGTCTAATCGCATGGCAAGCCCTCCCTCCATTATCAAAGTCACACTTTCCTTCCATATGCACCAGGAAGGACCAGGAAGAGAGTGCCCACATCAGGCTTGGATTATAACCGCCATTCCTTCTGTCTGCCCTTACACTGGAACTAAAACACAGCATGCCAGCAAAGGGTCTAATGGATTCCTTTGTCTGCATGGCTGGCAAGTCATCCCAGGCTGTGTTTTTAAAGAAGCTTTTAAGAAGCAACCAAATACAGTGTGAAGAACCAAAAAGAAAGAGTAAGTTCCCTTTGCTCACCATTTTGTATTCTGAGGTACTACAGATACATGTGTATCTTACTGCCCCAGGAAATATAAATAAATACAGCATAATATGAGTCCATGCTTGCATGCTTTGTCTTTTCTCATCTCATTCTATCCTCATGAAAGGACATGCAAACTCTCTGGGTCTCAGTTTTGTAAGCTATAAAAATTGAGTTAAATTTTAGGGATTTGTGAAATAGTTTTAATTAATAATCGCAAAGCGCACATCTTCAGATGGAAGGCATTGTATAAATATTAATAAGTGCTGCCTATTGGCAGTGTGCTTGTCCCTGAGGAATCATAAGCATCATGAATGGATCAAAGAGGGCATGTAGCTCTGAGAGACAGAGCAGTGGGAGTTGGCTCTGTGTTTAACTATTTGTTAAAGTAGATCCTCAAGACTGTTGTGGATATTCCCTATCAAGTTACAGCAGCTTTCAATTAAAATTACATTTTATCCTTAGGCAAAATTCCACAGTGTACCTTTTAATGTTTGCAGAGCACATTTTCACTCATGTAGATCTGTCTTCTACATACATTTACCAATAGATCTTTGTAAATAGGGGTCAAACCAACTGGGAAATGGAGATTTTCACTCAATTCTGATCTAAATACATCCCCCTCACCTAGCTTCATTACCTAGTGGCAGTGCTGTGGCAAGAAGCGGGATAGGGCAGCTGTTTCCTTCATGATGTTAATGAGATGGGGATGATCTGGCAACACTTCAGCTGTGGAGCAGAACTCTGCATGGTAAAGGTGCTGCTTCTGTTTTCCTGGGCATCTCCCAAGCACACCGAGCACAAAGCAGGGCTCTGGATGGGCTCGGGGAGGATGCCGTGCTGGGTGTGCTGGCACAGCCCCACAGCATGAGTCCCATTGCCTGGGGATGCATGGCCAGGCTCAGCAGGAGAAGGAAGCCACAGCCTCCTCAGGAATGCCAGATGGCCGCGGGCCTCTGCTCTGTTTTCCAAAGAGGTGCTTACGTTTGTTTCTCTTAAGGGTCCAGTGAGCCTATGGGGCTTGTTGCTGGGGGCAGAGGTGGGGAAGGGGGAACAGTTGCTTTGTCAGTTTTTGAGTTGTTTTGTTGTTGTTATTGTTTTTTAAACATTAGAAGACAACAGGGAGCAGGAACTAAGGATCCTGAGGAAAATTCAGTCTCATTGGCTGACTTATCACCTCTCTCAGTGTAGTGAGTCTTCACAGACACTTTCTGCCCACTGTGCAGCAGCCAGGGCTTCCTGGGAGCTTTACAAGCTGGAGATATGGCCAGCCAAAGGGTCCTGCCTGCTCTGTGAGGCCTGCATACAGCTCAGTTTCTCAGCAGGTGAACACCAATGGTTCTGAGTCCAGCTCATCCCAGCCCGGTCTCCACAGCTTCTGCTTTTCACAGTTGCTGCTAAAGCTATGCTGTGGCTACCTCTGAATTTGTCTACACTGGGGCCACTGGAACAGATAGCTTAGTGCTAGTAATGAGAACAAAAATTGAACAGCATCAGTACCCTCAGGGTGATTGTAATTGTGTCCCTGAACCGCCCAGAGGGAGTGCAGCAACCAGATAGCAAGATGGGGTTAACAATACTTAACACTTAGTTGTTAAAAAGGGGAGGAATTTGGAAGATGCCCAGGGCAGACAACATCTTGATATCCAAGGAAAATAAATAAATAAATAAAAGCCCCCAAAATGAATTTCCTCTTGGGGTACAGTAAAGACTGGATGCTCACAACATAAGCTGAGTGGTCACCAAAACAACAGCCTATAAACACTTGAATCTACTTGCTAAGTTCTGCTAAAAGAAAAGATAGAAAATAGAACTGTATGTTGACACCAAGTATCGTAGATCTTGCCACAGTGCCAGAAAGGGACTGTGAAACGAAACGAGAGGGACAGGAGATGAATTTCTTCCTCAGCCACTCTAGGGAATAAGTAGTGTTTTTGTAGGAAACTTGGGCACCAGGTCTAGTAAATATCTCTCCATAAACTCTAACCTGAAAGAATTGCTTTGGAAAAGGTCATACCACCTCCTGTTCCCAGAATTAAGTTAATTAGCACTTGTTCCTCTCTGTATAAGTTCAGGGATCCTCCCACAAAGGAGGCACACAACCAAATCATTAAAAGATGTACACATGCTGTCTTAAGCAAACACGCTTATTTGTAGTATCACTAAGATTACTTCTGGTCATCCATATGGAAAAACATTCCATTGGAAGGAAAGCACACTGGGAGATTAGCATAACCAATGCTTTGCCAGGTACAAGGAGCACAGTTCTGCTCAGTAGGTGTACTGATATTTTAGTTTCTCTTTGTGGGTGACTTTTATCAGGTACAGCATCAGCCTTTCATGCCAAAGGAAATATTTGAACTATAGGAATTTTCTCTTACTGATTTTGAAAGATTTGCAATGCTTTTTCCCTTCTGACACACTTTGTTTTCCTTATTCTGTCCAGGCATTTCTGCTACATACGTTACTGAAGTATTTCATTTCCCCTCCATGTGATCAGCTACGTGCATTGAGAGAAAGTAAATCCAGGTAAGACTTGCTATCAGTTATATCTGGGTGCAACTGAAGTTTGATCAGCAATGAAGGTCAATACACTGCTCTGTATTTTCTGTCCTCAAAAAAAGTTACACAGTTCACTTACTGAAAGAAGAAAGGAAAAAAAACAACCCTAGCCTACCCTGTGGTTCTTTGGCACAGAAACATTGTTGTAGATGTCTGCCACAATACTCACTGCTGGTTTGCAACAGTTGTTTAAAGGCAGAAACTCAAGTGTTTAATTACAGACGTGTGGAGCATAATCTGACTTCAGCATAGCATAAACTACGCAGGATGCTAAACCCTACTTCTTAAGCTGGGAGCTTTTCTGACAGACAGCCATGACTGCTTGCACTGAACACAGCCTTGAACCTGCTAAGCAAGAAATGAAGGAGGATAGGCTCCAGTTCCCCTGGCAGAACACTGCTTTGCAGGCCCATAAAAAGGGTCCAAAGACTATTTGTGTCAACTCCCTAAACCACAAACCACAGCTAGCCCTCCGTCTGAAGCAGTTGCACACTGCTCCTTGCAAAACTGAAGCAAGATATTTTAGCACACAGATCACCTTCTCTGGGGGCCCACCCATCCTTTTGGGTCTCTTTCCATTCCTTATCAAAGGCTTTCAGACCTTCTGCCTGGGAAGCACCAGAAAGTAGGGCATGTTTGCCTCCACATTTGGCACCCTTCTGTTCCACTGTTGCCCTGTTCTCCTGACCAGGGTGCAGCTTACTCACCCAGACTGGTTTCTCTGATACCAAGAGTGGGGTAATACGTAGAGAATTACATATAAAAAATGAGAAAGTGGCAACTTTGACATTTGAAACTGAATGCAATTCGGGGTGCACTCAGTATTTCAGCTTTAAACTTCAAAATAAACAAAGCAAACCTGAATTGTAGCGAACAAATAGCTTATGGGCAGCTCAGACTTGTCCTACACTTTCAAGCCAACCATTTCCCATAAATACTCATCATTTCAAACATGGGAAAGGGGGAGAGGAGACAAAACAAATTGAGTCAACTGCTTACTGTCTTTCTGATTCAGAGTCCTCAGCAGATGTAAGACAGAAAACAGTTCTGTGAAAAAGTTCCTTTCTATGTATCTGGGACAGCCCCCAAAATTTTTACCAGAGGAGAAGAGGACAAGAACTAAACTGTGAAGTTGTCCACACCCTAGCAGGAATTCAGTCATTTTTCACCTCCCACAGGTATCATTAGCATGCTACTGAGAGCAGAAAAAAAAGCAACTGAGATCAAACACAAGCTAGTAACAAAGGTCTTCCTCCTGTCATCCTGCAATGGGCCAGAATTTCTGGCTGCAGCTAGCCTTCTTCTGAAAGGCTGGGTTAATTCAGAGTTCCTTTTTAAAAGAAGTGCCACACTACGAACGTGCTACAGCTGCGGCACAGAAAGTGCAGAAGGCAGGAAGTCTGACGTTCACACCAACCTCGGCCCCTTCACTCACACCTCTCTTCAAATGTGCTTTAGCACATGGAGCCCACATTTTCACATTCTCAGAACTAACTTTATCTATCACATTGCAAGCTGAAGAGAATTTTTAAAATTGTGCAAATCCCTCTTTTTAAATTCAAAGAATCGCTCTACTGAGGTAACCATTTTAATTATAAAGATTACAATCTGTTCACCTCTCTGATTTTTTGCACTAAGTTGCTACACTCTTTTTTAAATAATCTGTCTAATTTTTACAAACTAAAATACAAATGGAAACACCATACCAACTGTTGTCACAGTCTAAAAATGTCTGGATTTTCAAACTTAAGTCCACCCTTGTATAAAAGGGCCACACACATGTAGGTGTCAATCAGATGCTGTGGCAAAACAGAGGGACCCAGGCTGAGATTTCAGACTAGCACAGACTTTCCTGGACAGAAACAGAGTGCCCGTACTCACCATCTGGAATGATTTCTGCATTTTAAATTGCAGATTCTTGAATTTGACCTGAAAGGCAACTTGCTTGATTTCTGCATCTCCTGTTTTGTAGTGTTGATGATAGAAGTGGGAGAAGAGGGAAATAAAGACAAGCACAATATATACAGGGCTACATAGTATTTATACCTAATAATAAGATTGAGACTGCCTTTGCAGACAACTCAGGAGGTCCGTTCTGTGGCAGGAAATTCTGTAGCCAACACTGTGCATTTTTATTCCATTCTTTTAAAGAAACTATCTCCATTCTCCTCCTCTCAGCAGCAGGATTAAAATAAAATAAAATAAAAAGTTAAAGTATTTGTAGGAAATGGCTAACAAATGGGTAGAAAAGTCTGGAGATTCCTCAGCATAGGAAAGCCACAGGCAGAAATTAGCTATGGCAAGTAAATGGGGACAACAAAACACAGCATTGTCCAGCGTTTGACACTCAGCAAAAGGCTGGTGATGGGTGGAAAGAGCCAACCCACATGGTACTGCGAGGTCTCGAGCACTGTTTTGAATCAGGTAAGCTAATATCTCCTGTACCTGTTCTAAACCACATAGTAATACATGGCCTCCGTTTCTTTTGTTTTCTTGTTTTTCCTTCTGGCTGCTCTCTTCAGAGTAGCATCTATCTTGAAGAATATCTTGTATTTTCTTTTAGTCTCTGAAAAAGAACCCCAAACATGTGGCAGGGGCACACAGATTTGGAAGCCTTTGCATGTTTATCCTTACTGATAAGCCTGCAGTCTTCGCTGCAAGCACATCAGCTTGTGTCTGCAGCATAACTTTATTCTAGTCAATGCCTTCCTAGGAACAGGCCTCCTCAGAACTGGGCAATATGTTTAACCCTTTAGGGGCTGATATAAACAGGCTCTAGTGTGGAAAACCTATTTTCCCTTCTCAGTGATGTATATTGTTTTTCATACATCTTTGAAAAACAAGCAAGCAATCAAGACAGGCCTGCTCTGAGTCAGCAGCATTACTGATACTACAGATACTACCAGGGAGATTTAAACCCAAAAGAGCTCCATCTTCCCAAAACCCTGTGGTTCTGTGCAGATCAAAAGCACTGTCCATTTAAAATAAAGAGTTGCAGCTATCTAAATTGCAGATTGAATGTATGAAAATTCATTAAGAGGACAGGACTTGTTGAAATTATATTGTGTTATTAATTGGAGACTGTCAACTGGAGGTATTTGGATTTCTAGAACTGGGAATCAACCACAATTCTAAGACATCTGATCTTATTCTAGTAGGTTGAATAAACATGCTCATACAGCTTTGTTAATATTTGTATTCTCAGTTCACACACACAAATGCATGCCAAGGACAAATATCCAGAAAGTCAGCAGGGATTTCCCAAAGATGAGATGTGAAGAGCTTGGACTGCCTAAAAATCACAAACAAGTGGCTTTTCTCTGGCAGCAGGTTCCATTTATTTCCTCCCACTTGCTCTTTCCCCATCTCCTTCCTACACCCCTGAGTCAACATCCACCGGGCAAGTTTCAGTTAAGCATGTGCTTTGCCAGAGGTGTTTGTAAATCAGGTTTTTAAGTTTATTTATAGTACACACGCACAGTGCCTTCATCATTTCAGGCATGAAAAGCCAGGTGGAAGGAACATGAATTCATCAACTGATGCATAGAAAACTACCTCCCCTGTATTTGTCTTCTTCTGCAATCCAGCTCAAATTTGGGTTGAAATAAAATATTTTTTCCTCTTTTATCTCCTCCTCATTATTCGTAACATACATGATCACTCTACTGAATTTCCACATGAAAAATTCTAGAGGAAGCCAACTTTTGGCAAAAACAGCAGCCCATGAGACAATACAAGGACTCTATGAACATTATCCCAACAGTTGGAAAATAGTGCAGTAAATAGAACTGAGTGAAACTTGCAGGCAAAGTTCACGTGTCCAGCACTCCTTGCATCTGGCAAACTGCAAGTTTCATTAAGCATTGTTTGTCCTAAATGGACATACCTGACCCAGGTGAACAGTTTGTCTTCTCATAAGAAAAGCGTAACATGACCACAAGATGATTTACAAGCAGAAAAGCATGTGTGTACAGAAGCAAATCTCTGAGCCCAATTCCAACCCAAGAAAATAATATTGCTGATGGTTTGGCTTTTCCATCTAAGTGCAACTCAAGTCAGGTTTTACTGTATAAACTTTTGCTATTGCAGAGAGATGCCACATTTTGCTTCTCATTCTGTAACATCCAGTAGCCAGGCCTTTCAAATCAAAGAGTATATTCATGGTCAGCTTTAACATGAGTATGACTTACCTATTCTTAAATAATGGAAGTTGCTGAAAAAATGTTTCCTCAGCTGCAAGTAAAAGCAGAGCAAGTACTCAGACTAATGGCTCAGAAGCCTCAACATTAGGAGGCAGCACAGAGGTGTTCTCCAAGGAGAAGAAAAGGACACGCTAGACAATTTGCTAACGCCAAGCTAGGAAGAAGCTAGCTGCACACCCAAATGCCTCAGGAGAGGGCTGAGTCCATCCCTCTTTCCACAAGAGCAGCTTTCTAAATAAAGACTTCTTTACACACAGGACTTAGGAAACTTAATTCAGATTAACTGAAGTTGTGAAGTTAAAGCAAACTAGCTAAACCCCATTATATCTCTGCATAGGAACACTCATTCAGTATTAAAAGGAACTTTAATTTTATTTAGTTTTATTGAATTAGAAGCATTTTAATTCTAAGTAAGAGCGTCCATGCAGAGATGAATGAGCTGAACAAAGAATAAAGTTGCATGTTATGTTGGAATTCAGTGTGGCATAGGAAGTCCCCCCACTTGCATGCTGAAGTTCCTTCAGCCACCCACACTTTAAAATAAGCTAACTAAAATTATATATTCAATTTTTCTAAATATCCATGTCTACAAATCTCAAGCTGCATTACAAACAGACACACACACACAAAACAAAAAAAAGCAAGCAATCACAGAAGAACTCTGGCTCTAAATTTGTCTTTTCTTTCAATTTACAAGAGCATCTGTGTTGATCGGAATAAAAGTATTAGCAGGTAAACATGAGGAAAAAGACAACAGCACATGAGAAATATTCATGGCATTACTTCATGTAGTGAAATGACTAACAACAGATCCCAGCCACAACTGTGCAGCAGTTTGCTTATGGGCCTGGATCTAGGTTCAACTTCTGCCATTTCCATGACCTAAATCTACCCACCTACCGGAAAGGACTGTTCTCAAGTTTTAGAAGCAATGCTGTGGTGCTTGTAAGTAATTTGGTTTGTTTCCAGCTTACCTGAGCAATCCAAACCTCTTACAGCTTCTTGCAGGGCCATACAACACTACAACTCAGCTGCACAGACAGAGCAGTTTTTCATCAAAAGTACTCAGCAAAAATCATTTCACAGAAGAGAAATGGAAAGTCATGGTAAAGTCGTATCTGTACAATGATACCACTCACATAGATGGACTACAGAGGTCCAGCTAGCAAAAGGGATACTGATCAACTGCTCTTCTGCCCTGGTGCTTACGAGGGAGGAGTAGGGAAGAATACAGTCACGCCTTACTGAAGAGGATAAATCCTATCATTCGGTAATACCACCTAGAATACAGTCTCTCAGGATCCTCTCCAGGAATCTACTGAGAGACCAAGAACATTTACTACATTCACTAGGCATAGCATGCAGGGAAGATATGAGACAACACAAGGCCACGCACAGTTCAGAAAGACTTCTGTACGGACAGAAGTGGAAAGGACTAAAACCAAAGGATAGAGATATGTAACATTGAGTACTACAGAAAAAGTGCACAGATAAATGACAGCTGCCTGGAGTGATTGCTGGTCTGTAGACAACAGTGCACTCAGTGGTGCACTGAGGAGCAGTACCACACCTCATCTTCCCTGACCCACAGAAAGTTCAAGACAGAGCCACTGGAGTACAGTGGTGCAGCTGACCTGTGGGGCTCCTTAGTCTCCAGTTCAAGATTCAGGGAGTCAGGAGTCAGCAAGAATGGATTAACTGCAAAAATGTTGTACATGAAGGAAATTACCCAGCTAACATATAACATTCATGTAAAGGCTAAAAACTCTCTTGCCTTAGGGCATAAGCCAAACCACTTACTTCCTTTATGGGCAAGTTATTCCTTGGTTGTTTGTTTTAGGAGTTGTACCTTTCCCTCAAGCATCTGGTGCTTGCCTCTCTTGGAGAGAGGATGCCAGACTAGATAGACAGATCATGGCTTCTTTCTGGTATGGCAATTACTGCATTCCATCCTGGAAGGGGGAGAACACACTGGGGAAAGCAAGGAATGTTAGATGGCAAGTTCCAATAACGTACAGCTCCATTAAATAGCTTTTCCTCTCCATCTGGCCCTGCACTCTCACGCCAGCCTTACAGTGGAAGCACACAGCAACAGGGCATGGCCCTTTACATCTTCAAAGAGTTCTGTGTGCAGGGTTCAGCTCTCATCCTGGTCTTCATGCATACAAGAAGCAGGATGTTCCCATATAAGTGAATGTTTTACGAAACAAGGGGCCAGAGCAAAACTGGTCTGCAGCCCAAGTCAATATAGAATGCAATATTTTAAAAAACAGATCTCACTAGACACAGTTGTGCCTCCACATCAGGCACAGAGTCCATCAGAGTTTACCTACAAAACCTATTCTCTGCAACCTCTGAGTAAGCCATCACATTTCCAGTAAAGTAGTATAATAAATGCTTGTATCAGGCTATAACCAGGGGCTTAGGATAGCATATATACTTGAAATGGGCATTTTGCAAGGTCCATTCTTCTTAGTATGTGTAGGAGCCAGAAGGCTCCCCAGTCCCTCAAGACAACTGTAGTCTGGGAAAACTTAGACCCGCCATTCTGACAGAAAATAATTCTCTCTGTTGATTTTGGCTTTCTGCCAGTTTAACCTTCAAATCCAGGTCTCTCAATCAGTGTGTTAGCAAGAATTGCTGATAGATGTCTGTCCAGATTAGCTGCCCAAGCACTATCTCACTTGTAACCTGCTTCACGGATAGTCTTCTTGAAAGCAGCAGCTGTTGCTGCTGATGCTGCATTTATCAACTGGAGCCCCCATTTCTTCACTGCCAATCCGCTGCACAGAAGGCAGAGCTAAACAGACAAGACACAAATAGCCAATAGGGAAGACTTTGCCACAATAAATAACAAAAAAAACAGGAAGTCCAAAGACTACACCTACCTACTGAATTTGTGCTGTTTTTTAAAAGCAGCAGAAGAATGTGGTTAAGGTACAGTTGAATGACTTACCTAAGTTTAGACAAGTGGTATTTAAGTAATGCTATTTTAGCTTACTACTGTAACAAATACGAGAATCGATTCAATAACTTAATGTTGGCTTTGGACAGTAGAGGGCTGCATCAGTGGACCAAAATGCTAATTCTATAATCCTATCAAATCACTGTACAATAATAGAACTTTTCTGTGCATTGATAGAATGGAGTTTGGCTCTGCATCAGAAAATAATCCCTGAAAGACAGAAGAGATACTCTTTAGCAGGAACTTTTCATGACTGGGTACATAGTTGTTATTTTCTTTCCTTTTCAAAATATTACTCCTCAGTATCATCTTAAGGTATCACATGACAAGAAGTTTCTTTTAATGATCTTTTATTTTGTGTTATTTAAACTCTCTTTATATTTCTGAGAAGTAGTCAATACAATTCTCCAAAAGACTCCAAAGACTTATGTAAGAGGGAAGTAACTACTGGTGCATATGCAAATCTGTTCATTGTAAGCCTCCATGAACGTTTTTTTTTCATCAAGGTACAAGCAAAATAACTTACTGACATTAATTGGCAAGTACTTTGTATTCATACGGTATCTTTCATCTGCAGACTTCAAAGTATCTGACCGGAGGCAGGCAGTTGCTTCTCCATCAGTTCAAGGAAGAAGTCAAAGGACAAACTGGCAAGGTCTCCCGGACAAGGTAAAACCATTAGCAGAAACCTAAATGAACTGATTCTCAGACCTTAAAAATAAACTGCATTGCTCACAGTACAAGTTACCTTTGCACCAAAGGGCAAAAATACCACTCACCCACACTAGGGATTCTTTAAGAATTTAAATCACATTCATTAGAAACTAAATAAACATAACACAGTACTCTTCTCTAAGCAGAGAAAGGATGAAGATCTGAAACCATTCCTAATCTTAAGCTCTGTAGTGCACCTAGGAGGAGAACTCCTTGAATGAACCTGCAAAAGCACAGGTCTTCATTCATGAGGAGAGGAATGAAAATCCTGCTTCATAACGTAGCAAGTGTTTAAATAAACTTGTTCAGATGAAGATATCTCCTCTCAGGGGAAAATATAAGACTATAAGAAAGGTCATGGAAATCATTTCAAAACTGGAATGTTAAGAGAGCTTCGTTTCAGCCCTTCACTACGTTCTTGCAACTGAAGAAATGCTAACTGCCTAGAGCACTCAGTTGGTCAGCAGAAACTCCTTTTAAACATGAATATAGAAGGAAAAAAAAATCCCTGGACAGTGCTGTTTTAAAAGAATCTTATGGATTCCTGTGAGTTTCAAAACAAACAAACAAAACATGATGCTGAGGCAATATCTGGAGCAAGCAGTCTTTTAGCATTCAGACTGTAACAGAAATATTTTAAAATGCACTCTTAGATATGAGAACTCCCATGGCCTACAGAGGTGAATAATATTGGAGGCTACTGAAGTTTATTTTTCTTGAAGTTTTCACTTCAAATAAAGCTTTGTTTTAAAATGTATAAGGGCAACTGTTAGTGCATTGAGGTCCTGGTTATTAGCCAGCTAGAGCCCGTGAATTATGTTTAGTGAGAAGTTTATTGGCTCAGTAAACACCATTCCAGTTCCCCTCACCCCTGAACTGTGGAAGCCAAACCAAGAGATATTCAATGCCATGTTACTGCTGGAACCAGAGCAGCCATTATCTGATTACAGGCATTTTATTTTTTGTGAAAAATTTGCTATTGCATCATTTAATTCAAGGAAGTCTTTAAATTTACCAGGGCAACACACAGAAAGTAAGAAACTGTTTGCTCTTGCTTACCACCATCTGGAGCAGGAATATTTGTTTCCATCTCATAGCTTTCTTAGTGAAGGCACTACAGGAAATGCAATCCCTCAAATGCTTGGTAAGACAGAAGTCTGGCAGGGAACTTCAAACTAACAAGATTAAAGTAGACAACCACAGGACCTTTCTGAAAAACCATCCTATGGACCCAGGGCAGAGTATGGGGTGGTAAGAAGTTATATTCATTTAATCTCACTATAACTTTGTCTCAAGGGAGACACAAAAAAAGT
The DNA here is from genome assembly GCF_016699485.2 of Gallus gallus. Lineage (NCBI taxonomy): Eukaryota > Metazoa > Chordata > Aves > Galliformes > Phasianidae > Gallus > Gallus gallus. The sequence goes on from NC_052546.1 coordinate 312,512, forward strand.
GGATCCACTCTGTGCAAGTGAATGATGTTGCTCTTTGTAAGATAAACAATCCAGAACAGCTTACAACATCACACCTTAATCAGAAATCTGGCTACAGCTCAGGTAAGATGCACATGCAAGCCCAAAAACAGAACTAGGGCAGATTCATATGACATTAGCACTGTCTTGTTTTACTCTTGTTGTGGGAAGCACCAGGGACCAAAACAGAAGACAAGCATCTCCAGAATTAGCAAGTCTGACATGTAGCTGTGCAAAACCAGAGGCAGCTTCTGTTTGTGTGGCTGTCTTTGTCCTGGGCACAAAGCTGTCCTATCCGGTTACCTTCCACTGCCATGAGCTAAAGACATGCATACTGAGAATAGGCAATGATTAGTCAGTGTGCAGTAACTTGTTAGTGTGCTTGTTGTTCCAGTTCCCTGGAATACCTAACATATACCATAAGACTACACAGGGATTGTGTCAGTCCTTGAGGCAAGGAAAGTTAATTTAGTTGGAATAATAAGGATGGAAAAGAGAGTGCTATGATAACAGTAGCCTGTTCTGGTAGCAAAGTAAACTGGAACACAAGGAACTTAGGTTCTCTTCCTAGTCCTTTCCATCTGTCACACAACCTTGGCTTCATAATGCAGCTCTTCATGGGTCTGTTTTCTTTCTCACTTTCTGCCTTTCCTGATCTCTTTCAGGGAAGAGATGGTGTTGTACAGAAGCTACTGAAAGCTTCAGGGCTTTGCAGTCCCTAAACTGAACAGCACTTTTGAGTAAAGTCTTTGTTATAGACCAGTTTATGTACCACCAACTACAAAATCTCATATTCTTATGTAAATGGCTCTTCTGATGCCCTCAGAATCATAATGCCAGAATCTGTCCATCTGAGAAGGAAGGACCTGTGCAATATAGATCTTTAATGTCCAGGCAATGCCACAAGGACATGCCAAGGCCATATTATCACATCCATAATGAAGCACCTCTAGGGAGAAGGCACAGTTAAAATCTTTCCACCCCAGTAGTGGTGAAAGACAAGATACCCTTCTCTTTAAACTTAACCCTCTCCCTTCCAAAGAATGCCCGGAATTTCTACTATTTCCTAGCAGAGACTGGAAGGCAACGACTTGGCATAGGGCAAGACAGATAAGAGCAGTTGTCTTCGTAGATTTTAACTCCGCTTAATTGCTTAGGGCATGTGATGTTTAGAGAAAAACACATGCACATCTGTCAGGGACTTCAAATCACTAGTATAATTCCAAGAAAACAAAGTCTAGTTTACATGTGGCTGCAGTATATAAAACACATCTGTAAAACTACAGTATAATTCAGCTGCTGCAGTTTTAATTTACAATGCAATGATACTGTTTTCCCTCTCAAAGACTGCCATTTAGGATCACTACAGTATTGAATAAAGTCTTAGCCGTCTTCTGAGAGACATGGTTAAGATTTATTGCTGTTGGATGCCTCTCTAAGCAAGCCACATTTAAACACCCTGTTTTGCAAAAGCGTTCATATTATCTTGCATCTGAATTCAAGTCCTTTTCCCAGTTTAAAAGCTGGGTTGGGACCATTTGCTTACATTTGGAGTTCTTTTCCAAAACTAATGGTATGTGGGATTGAGTTGTAGATATATGACAACTGGATAAACTGCTATTATCTACTTTGCATCATGCACGTACCATCTATAGTTTTCCTCCTAAGGTTTGTTCAAATGTACAACCCACTTCTACAGCAGTTGCACATTCAGCATGCTAACTATATTATTCTTGGCCATCCTGTTATACTCCCAGTATAAGTTAAATGCACAGTAGATGTGACCATGATGGATTCCCAACAGTTTCTAGATGGCTACAGATGATAGCTGGGCAAGGGTGGAAGTTTTGATATGTAGTCATGAAGCTGAGAGCTTTTCTATTCAAATAGGGTGCTGGCTGGCACTATCTCTGTCATTTATCTGGTGAAACTAGATTACCAAAATGTACTATGCTTAGGGCTACATCAGACTGCCACTTGGAAGCTCCAGTTAATACTACATACAGCTGCCAGATTGCTTAGCTAAATTTCACATGGAGATCACACGGAACGACTGTGATGATGTACTGTTTTTTTTTCACATTGCCATTCAAGGAGCTATATTTGCATTATTAATACCTTGTATGACTTGAGTGATGGCTGACAGGCAGCTGTTAGCAGGATCCTAACCCTGCAGTGGACAATTTTAAGTCTCTCTGATCTGCAAGTTTGGGTGGTGCAATATCTGCTTAGGATTCTCACACAGAGCTAGGACCCTGCATAAATTTATTTTGGTGCCTCTTGAAAGAAGAGAGAAAGAAAGGAAGAAAGAATTAATCCCAAAAGCATAACAGAAATTTGTGGAAAGCTAAACTTATTGGCAGAACTGACCTGCAAGGTGCAGAACATTAACAAAGAATGATTATCTTCACATTTTCTCATAGTGTTCCCCTAGGCACAAAATATCCTAATTTCTTAATGCAAGCTACTTAGGAGCAACAATCAATGAAATAAATTAAGCACAATAAAAACACTGGGTTTACGATAAAAATGTGGTTCTTACCTATAGGCTTGTAAAGAAAACTCAGCACAGTCCTACGCTTCTCATAGGTAAATTCTGAATTTTCATCCCCTTGTTCACAAGCCAGGCAGAATAAAAATATCCACCTACGTTAAACCGAAGGGAGCCACTCATAACCCAGACACAACCACAATAGACATTCTTGACAGTCACTGGCTTAATAGAACACTGCTTTGTGGTTATACCCACCACTAGGATTTCACATTGCAAGTTCTAGCACACTTAATTTATTCCAGGCCATACATCAAGTATGGTTATTAAAATTTAAGATGGCATTTGAGATTGAAACTTTCTTTTGCAGTGTGTATAACACAGTCAGGACTGTGGATGCATGAGTATATGAGTATATAAACACAAACTTGTATCCATCACCAAAGAAAAACAGTTGGTCTTTAAGAAGGGGGAAAAAAGTTGTAAAAATAATCAATTCCATTAAACAGCTCTATAAATCAATTCCACAAAAATCAATGGGTAGCTACATCCATGAAGTGCCAGGTACCTCCCACACATCAGGTGCAACTGCCCATGACAGCAGCCCTGCAGCAGCCCTGTCTGCTGGGGATTCAGACAGTCAAAGGCTGGAGCAAGAGCCCCTCATTGCCCATGCTCCCCTACTGCACTCTGTCCCCTCCTGAAGGGAAGCTGCCTTATGTACAGACACAAAAGAGGTGGCAGAGGGACAGCCCCATTTAGGATGTAGGGCCCAACAGCTACCAACATGTAGTAAGTGGCATACTGGCTAAACAAATTACTTCTTTTATGTACAGTTCATGATTTCCACTTTGTGTCAGTCTTGACTGCTCAGTGACTCCCCAGTGACTGTGCCATGCCACTGTCCTCTCACTTTCAAAGTGTAGCTTGGTTGCATTTTCAAATTTATAGGCCGTGGGTGCCCCTGCAATGACTGGAGAAACCCTTGGGGCTTTCATTCTGTGCTGGCAGCTCTCAGATGACTTTAGAAACAAACCCCCGGAGGCCATATGGCAAAGAAGGCATGAAGGCACAGAAGATTCTGGCTTTGTTAAAACTTGCAGGAAAATGCATGTCCTCTGTCTTCCCCTTCAAATGCTCCACGTGTGCTGTCATGTCTCTGGGCCTGTTATAGACACATACTATTTAAGAAATTCAGGTATAGCATTTTAGCAACAGAAAAGCTTGATGAGTTGGCCTCTGCTACTTAGCACTAAGTACTAGAACCTATTTTTTCCTGTTGTAGCTGAACACCAAGCATAAATGAGTTCAGGTATTCCACACAGGGACACTCGTATCTGGTATTATTCTCTAATATTATATTAGAGAAAGAGTGCATATGTGGGCATACAATAAGTAGTAACGTAGTGAGAAGACCTGGTGCTATCCATGGCAGGAAATGAGACTTCATGGCTTCTCTCCAAGCTTTGTGACCCAACTGCAGCAGAGACTGATCTCATCTGCACATTGCATCTTCTCTGTTGAGCCTGATCTTAGCAGTGAGCACTCTTAACCTACTCATTTCAATAGGATTTAGAGTATTTGGTATCAAACCCTGCATTAATCAGAAGTTCCCCTCAAACATAAGGGCATGTAGTCCTGGAGAAAAAGACTTTGACATAGGCTGGAGGTTCGAAGATGAGAACAAGTGGGAATTGTACAAGCAGAAGCTTCAATCTAACCACTGGTATCTAGCAAGACAAAGCAGCAACACATCCAAGTTCATGTCTTCTAGAATTTTCCTTAGAACTTTATCATATGACTCTTCTGCTCCAGAAGAATCAAAGATTGAAAAGTACACCAAGGGAAACAGAAGGACTTGTTCAACAGAACTGCCAGAAGATTTTCCTACAAGTCACAGAATCACAGAATTGTAGGGGTTGGATCATATAGTCCAACCTCCCTGCTAAAGCAGGTTTCCTACAGAAGGTTAAACAAGAAGGCATCTGGGTGGGTTCTGAATGCGTCCAGAGAAGGAGACTCCACCACCTCTCTGGGCAGCTTGTTCCAGTGTCCAGTAACCCTCATAGTTAAGAAGATTTTTCTCATGTTCAGATGGAACTTCCTGCATTCCAGTTTGTGCCCATTGCTCCTTGTCCTGTCGCTGGGCACCGCTGAAAAGAGCCTGACCCCATCCTCCTGACCCCTGCCCTTTAGATGTTTATAAGTATTGATCAGACCCTCCCTTGATCTTCTCTTCTCCGGGCTGAACAGTCCCAGGTCTCAGCCTTTCCTCATATGGGAGATGCTCCAGGACCCCAGTCATCTCTGTGACCCTCTGCTGGACTCTGTCTAAAAGTTCCCCATCTTTCTTGAACTGAGGAGCCCAGAACTGGACACAGTGTTCCAGATGTGGTCTCACCAGGGCAGAGTAGAGGAAGAGGATCACCTCCTTTGACCTGCTGGCTATGCTCTTCTTGATGAGCCCCAGGATACCACTGGCCTTCTTGGCACACTGCTAGCTTATGGTCAACCTATCGTCTGCCAGGACACCCATGTTCTTCTCCACAGAGTTCACAGTAGATGTTCTTCACTTTCCATCACCCTAAAAACATCTACAGTTTCTCTCTTCATTTCTCATTTACTGAGATCTCAGTTTGATACAAGTCAGGAGAAAAATAATTCTCCCAAGTTTCCTGCAAGTATTATAATAGACAGATGTTAGCAGACAGTTTTTGGACATAGATCTCATTCTAAAGGGAGTCTTTGTGCATGAACAGATGCTACATCAGCACTTGCATGGCTGTAGCTCGAGTCTATTTTGGTAAGACTATGAATTTCTGAAGTAGCTTCAAGTGTCAAGATGTCCTTCATAAATATAACAGTCAGCCCAGAACATGGTGCAAAGTCTGTATGGAAAGAGACAGAGAAAACAGGTAGGAATGGGCACACACCAGAGAATTAACTGATTACTGCGATAGAGCAAATATGTAGAAATGGTTGAAAAAAGCAAGTATGTGCACAACTGAGAATTCTCAAGGACATAAAGAATCCAGCAAGTTACAGAACCAAAGCATAAATTGAAATAAGCAGGCTCTATGGACTAAGTTAAAGTCAGCACTGGAATCTAAAGCATGAGCTTGCATTTAAAGACCATCATGGTTAGTCATACACCAAATTGCATAATAGGTAAACGATATGGATTGAAATAAGGTTAGTCTAGGGAAATAGAGGGAGGATTGTAAGGAATTTTATTACTGAAATCCTGCTCCTCAATTCTTCTATACTCAAGGAAAAAAAAAAAAAAAACTTAAATCCCTTTTCCTGCCTCTAAAGGGCTAAAAAGTTAACACCATATTTCATACCAGTTAACATGAAGCAGGATTACTGTGCAGATTTATTCTTAAAGAGAAAATGCATTCTAAAATCTCGACTGGAAAAGTGGTAGATTTTTTTTTCCTATCAAATCCTCTAACAAGAAGCTGAAGGATGAAAACATATTCCTCTCTAAGACTTTGGGGGAATGAACAGAATGTAAAAGCTTGTTTCCTTCAGTAGGTTTGATGTACTCTCCCACTTGGATTTTTTTGTTCAATCATTTACTGTAGAGATAAACTTCCTATGAATAATCGTCCTTCCCTATTCATATGAAGTATTTACTCTACCTTCAGTGAGACCAAAAGAAAAGCTTGGTTTATTCCTTAATCATTAAGCTTTTTAAATAAGCCAGAATAGGCTTTACAAAGATCATCTAAGGAATAACTTCTTAATGCCAGCTAACAAACTGCTTCGTTACAAAAGGGAAGATTCAAACCCCTACACAAGCAGACATCCCAGCCACAAGCCTCCTCTGGCACAGGAGTATCAGAGTGTGTCTGGGACTTTTACACAGGGAGCACCAAGGCAATGAGCATGCGACATACATCCCACTAGACTCATAAGGTCTTGCCCATTTTCTCTTTGAGAACTCTGACTTCACAGCAAGTGAATCTAGGAAGAAAATACATTAATCAGGCATTCACTCAGTCAGGCTAAGGTTTTCAACCCAGGGATCTGAATCAGCTCTTTCACCTCCCACTTCTTTCCAGATAGAAATAGTCAGTATCTGCCCTTGCAGCCAGCCCGCTGCCTGGGCGGTGGTGGGGGGAACACGGAATGAGCAGCTACAACCCCCTTGCCCAATGTCACACGCTGTCCTGCTGCCTGCTTTCCAAAAGGCTGCAGAACAGTGGAAACAGCTTCCAGAATACTGCCTTGCAAAAGCTGGCATCCCCTCATTACAGGTGGGAAGGGAACGAAGCTGAGAGCAGCTACCCCATACAGCCTCCTGCTTCCCTGCAGCAGCCCAGGCAGGTTCAGACCTATCCCAGCCACACCTCTCCCCATTTAGACTCAAGCCATGCCAGCTCCACACACCTGTTGGAGGCTTCCCCACATTTTAAAGGAATCCCCAGAAGGAGATTTGCAGGTGCTCCACTCCCTTCAAATTGTTCAGGCAACAAATCAGCTTGGGAAGGTGGTTCTATAGTACTCAGTGTGCCCTCTGACCTTTTCCAAAATGTTCTCAGCTCTTCAGGCTGGCAGAACTGACATGATAGCTAGGCATTTTCAAACAAGCGTGTGCTTTTTTAACCGAGTTGAATTTTGGTTTTTTTATTTGATTTTTTTTTTTCCCAGAGAAACTTTACAAAGGCATCAGTAGCATACCTACAGAAGTTCAGCAATTCTAGATTAAGAATATCAACAAATAAGCAGGCACACAAGTCAGGGTTGGAAGCAGGCTTTTACCTAACACCAGCCTCACCAGGCACTTGAAAAATAAATAGCCCCCCCCGAGCTGTTCTATTTACCCAGCAGCTATAAGACACCAGCCCTGCGCCTCAGGCTGAGCTGTGCAAGCTCTTACTGCAGCAGTCACACTGAGTTCAAGCAAAGTGCCTAAGTAAGCATTTGCAGAATCTGACTCTCCCCCATCCCAGTCAGTTATCTATACTGCACCTATTTGTGCCTCGTATTGCAAGCTTCTTAGCTGGGGATGTGGTCTGGAAGTATATTGTCAGCTGCAATGTGCTTTATCTTCATTTATAGCATTAAATCTAATTCTTGGTGCCAAGTGTAGCATTACCCTTACAATGACATCTATTAGAGATAGTTTCCCCTTAGGATCTGATCTGACCAACAAGCAGTTTGCACTGTTTGCTATTTTACTTTATTTCAAAACCACCATATTCATATTACCTCTGCACTTCATCAGTTTCAAGTATTTTGTTGAAAAATTACAAGGTAAGCACTCAATTATGGAAATCCTACACCTTGGCACTATACTGACTTCCTTTCAGATGCTTACATCCTTTCTTCCCTGAAAAATTTAAAAGAAAACTGGGAACCAAAACCAAAATAAAAGCAACAAACATGGCCGATCTGTTTCCAGTAGTGTGAGGTGAGCAGGGGCAGATTGCCATCCACGAGCCACTGGGAACATTCCTGCTGGGCACCCTAATGGAGACAAGGCAGAGCGGGTCGGACAGCAGCATAGCACAGCATGGAGTGGTTCATATGGAAAAAAATCTGTAACTTCCCCTGAAACCCTGCATCCTGCGTGTCACAAAGGACAGCTGTTACCTTCTCAGTTAGAAAAACGTGACCCCAGCCAGTCAGTCTGCAGACCTAATGCTGGCAGATAGCCTCCCATGCACCACTTTTTGTGGTCATAGCTATTGTAACAAAGCAGCTCCCTGACCATCTCAGAAAGGGCCATGTTGGTTTGGCCCCAGGAGGGTTAAGGGTAAGTGTTGGGTGGGCTTTTTTTGTGTGTGGTTTTTGTGTTGTTTTGTTTTTTAAAATACGTAGCTTTGGTTTGCTTGTTTGTTTTTGGTTTTTTGTTTTTTGATGAGGATGCAACCCAAGCTGCTTCAAATGAACACAGAGGTAGCACAGGTCCACATGTAATCACGGAGGAAGCGAGCACAAATAGGCAAATATTCTGAATAATGTCAGAGTAGACACACATGGAAACGTGCTTGGACTCACCTGGACTCTTCTTCCTTTTTCTTGTCCAACCAGTTCAGGGCTGGGGAACATCCCAAGCCTCTGGCATATGGTATTAGATGCTCTGGGTATTAGGTATAAAACTACTGATGAGTCTCTTGAGATGGTACAGTTGGCGTCACATAGCCCATGTTCCATTTCAAGTGAACTTCCCAAAATTTGGAAGGGAACAGGACAGTTTGTTTGTTTAGGTGCTTCATCAGTCATTTGTGTCTACTGAGAGTGTGTCTACTTGTTTGGCCATGGCTGTTGTTCTGCTAGGAGAGAACCTCTGTGCAGCTTTCAGAAAGTCATAAAGAAGGTATCAAAAAAGCTGGACATAGCATCATTACGTGAAGATACCAGAGACAAAACTGCACAGCACAGATTACTAATTAGGAAAGAATTGTGAGATACTAGAGTGGAAAGGATCTTTTTGCTGATTAGGTAAATATTTTAATTCCATATTCCAATAATCCCTGTTCTGGCAGGATCCTTAAAATTTTTTTGCCTTCCATGACTGTCTTCTGTTGTTAGTTATACACCACAGAGCTTTTAAATAACAGCATGGTTTCCACCGCAGCAGCACTATTAAGCATACTGTTTTTCTGTGCTTTTTGTTCCTCTTACAAGTCACTGAATTATTAGTGCAGCATTCAGCATGAAATCCTCCTGCACCATTAGCAGGATAAAATATTAGACCATAGTGGCTACTACTGTTATTCACTGTTTGTTAAATGCTAATGGAAATTCAGCCCGTCTTCAAACCAGCCTTTACACATGACAATGGAAGGGTACAAAGGGATGAGATTGTTTTTCCAGAATCAAACAGCAAACCAGTAGCAAACATACTGAAGCCCTTGTTTCAGTCCTGGTAATACAGACTGTCAGAATTAAGATAATGGTGAATAGTCCTCTCAATTATAGCCATCACTTAAAATTAACAACCAGAAACTGGAAGGTCTAGCAAAACTGGGACGAGACAGCTGCCTGCAGCTCCTAAAAAGAAGCCCACACTTGGGGAAATACTGGAGACATTCCCTCTCCAGAGACACCACCCATAATAACAGGCCAACACCTCTGCACCTTGGAAGGATATGCAGAACTGCATACATTAAGCTACTTTGAGTTCACTTAAGAATGCTGCCAGCTTGTAAACAGCAGAGTCGGTTTTGCTGCCAATATAATTTTTACCCAGAGCAAACGGAAGTGCTTTTCCAAGAATTTCCAAGACTGTGGCATCATGCTGTACGCTGGCACTGCACCATGCAACTCAAGGAGGAAAGACAAAAAAAATAGAAGCTGCTGCTCAGCGCATCCTGAAAGTGATTATATAGAGGGATTTATTTACTTCCAGGAAGAGACTGGTGGTGCAGAACAGACCTTCCAAACAATACCAGTGTTCAGTGCAAGGGAATGTTATAGCTGGTGTGTTTCCATTTTTGTGACAATTTTGAAAGCATTGCTGGAAAAAGTACAGTAAGAAAGAGAAACGTAGCTTATTGGAAGGGCTGAAGAGCTATCTTCTTTATTCTTCTTTGCCCCCCATGGGTACTGCATAACACCATAGTATTGCCCCTTTGGCAACTTTACCATTTTGAAGCTCAATTAGAATTAAGTGTAAGATGACAGCATTTACAGTCCCTAGTAAGGTCAGGGCCAAACTGTACAAACATTTAAATATGTGAGTATTTAGAAGACAAATACACACAACAAACGAAGGACATTGAATTCTCCATTCTTTAAACATGAAGAAGACTTACGTTGTTTAACTTCCTTTATGACCATAGCATGGAAAATTTAAATCAGTGATACAAAATGAACCCCAAGTTCCCTAATCCACAGCTCACTCAGAAGAATTAAATGCATGCACATGTTCATCCACTGTTATGTACAATTCATGCATATATGTTCAGTTCATAACAGTAAGTATTTAAAACCAAATTCTCAGGGTAAAACATTTTCCAAGCCATAAGTTACTTTACTTTTAAAGCACTCTTGGCCAAACACCAGTTTGCTCCCATCTGTAGAACTACAAGACAGCTGTCATTCTTATGCCAAAATTCCTTTTATTTATTTTGGTACTTCAGTCCTGGCTGTGCACACTTCCTTGACATTTCTTTAGTGGATTCTCTGCCAGATACAACTTCGGTGGACACTATTCATACCTAGGACATCCACATTTTTCTTTGAAGACTGAGCATGATCGTGTCATTAATATCACATTATCAAAGAGCATCTGAACTTTCAAGAAAATCAACACAGAGCCTTCTTCAGGGACCTGAGAAGTTTGATGCAAAAAGTTCTACACAAAAACCATTCTGAATACATTATAAGGATGAACAGAAACTAAGAATAACAAAGCAATTCCCCCTTCCAAGGCCAGGGAAAAAATATTAAGTAAAAACAGCACAAGTTCAAGTCTGATATAATTTCAAACATTCTTCTAAATAGCTCGCATTTAAAACAATGCCAGTTTTCTGCGCGCGCACACACACACAGTGTTTCCTAGTGAAGTCCAAACCTAAGCAGAGAAAGCCACTGCATTATTTTTATAAATCAAGTTCTGGTCACTTACTTAACCTTTTGCATCAGAACCTTCTTGTTAAGGGACAGAGAGGATGGTTTCATTCAGTTTTAGTTCAATAACTAGTTCTTTCAGAGCAGAGTAAGCAAGTGAGATTTGGGGAAGGGTAGGAAAGCCAACTTCATTCCAAACTGAAACTAGTTGTTAGAGACTAATAACTGCTAGTACTAAGCTTGTAAAAAAAGCATAGCTAGAAAATAATCAACTTCCTTTTGCTCAAAGAAAATGTCATTTGTTTTGCATTTAAAACAGCTGATTAAGAATCACAGAATAAGTGAGATAAGAAGGAACTTTAGGAGGTCATCAAAAAGTATTTTGATTTAAAATGCATTTTCCATATATTGTTTTTATTTAGCACATCAAAATACTCAGTTTTAGCATCAGTTGAAATCAATGCTATATGAGAAGTTGCTTGATACATTCATCAGAAACAATAACGCAGTAAAAGAACTTTGCTTCTGGTTTGCATCTCAAGTTATTACCTCGTCCTCCTGTTTAACAGAAAAAATGCCAAATTTACTAATTTTATTTTAAGTCATACATCAACATGTTTTAATAGATACAAACCAGAAAGATCTTACACAGGCAAGCAAGCAGGCTTTAAAACAAGTTTTCGTGTTGGCTAATTTCAGTTCCTAGCTTAAACTGGCAATACAAATTTCCAATTCTGTTCTGTTCTTTGTTGGACAGAGAAGACTTCCCAACTGTCAGACTGGCTGGGGGCATCTTGACAGCTAGGAATTGTGATAATTGGAGTCCTACATTACAGTGTCTTTATGGGTCTCCTAGAAAACTGAATCCACACACTGAACACTTTCTTACACAATAGGAAGTGAGCACACATTTAGGGGGAGGAAATCTGCTGTACACCCTTGTCATCTTAAAACAGTTCTTGAATAAATGGGGTTAGCCCAGTATCAAGAACATACTGACATTGCTTGCCCTATGAGGCTTCTTTTCCAGTCATCGTGTCATGGCTCTCATTTCAAACCCATGACAAAAGACCGATCCAAAGATAAAATTATCTTGCGTATTGTTTGGTTCAGCGAGGGAAGGGAGAGTATAAGGCAAACTGAGATATTATTGAAAGCTGTCTCCTCTACCTTTACCCAAGAGACTGAAGGACAACTAAAGCCTCAGGCCAGCACAATGAAGCAAAATATTTTCTGCCTCACATCCAGAACCTGAATGAAGACACCACTGGCATCTTTATTCATCCAGTAGCTAAAACTACAAGAACAAAAGGTTACTGTTCTTAGTTCCAGCCTAGATCTCTCAGGATGTTTTACAAAATAAGCAAGTGTATCCCATTCTCAAGGCCATTTTTATCAGGAAAGCAGCCCCTGATGACTGTTTTGAGCAAGAATCTCCTTGCACTTCTATGATCTCTCCTTACTGTCTGCTGAAGACTGGGGCCTTTCATCTCCCTGCTTAGCTGTCTGTGCGCGTTAAAGTGTGTTTTCTGGAGAAGAATGGAGCAGTTTTGTCCTTTCTACATTAGAAGGAAAGCCCATGCTGAAGGACATCCACTGCTGAAAACTATTTCCCACAGCAGGCCCATTTTCAAATGTCCTCTTGAAGTTTCCAGTTTATAAAATCATTCTTTCACCCCTTCATACCTGTGCATATAAGAAAATGTGATACAGTTCATATGTGATCCTGGATAGGCTAGATTCCCCAGCTCTTTCCATTAAGTAAAATCAGTAATTAGAATCCGTGTTCAGGATTTGTGATTAGAAGGATCACCCTCCGCCCTGCTCCGATCAGACAATACAGGCTCTAGGAAAGCATGAGAGCTGTCATTTCAATAATGCAAAAACGCTGTTGCTTCCACTCCAGAACAGCTGACTTGAAGTGCATGCTAGGCTGTGCTCATTAACAAAATGAGAAATTTGATATATAGAAAGAAAACACTATGTGAGGATTAATCCTGGATTGCAGTTTGTGGCCAGCACTGGGCCGTCATCCAAACACAGAGGAAGAACAAAACTTCTTCCACCTGTCAACAGAGGTACAGCTATTGCAATGTTGTAGTCTCCCTCTTACAGCTACTGTAACGATCCCTTTTATATTAGCTTAAAATGCAGGATTGACCTCACCATTTCGTTTCTTCCTTGTTTCCTGGGAGCCAGCACTGGAGGGTGAATTTTCTTTCTAGGAATTACTAACAAGACACATGAGTAATATACAAGTTTGGGCAGCTAGCTGGTAATACCTGTACACTTCAAGGAAAGAAACCCAGCTTCAAATTGGCATTCTGTTGGAAGCTGGAGATGCTAACAAGAAAATTCAACTCTCAGGATATTTTTCTTTTTTTTTTTCTTTTTTTTTTTTTTTTTTAAACATTGTTTCTGCTGCTTTTGAGAGGAGAAAGCATTCTGCCATAACAGGCCAATACAGCTGCTTTGCCTTAGAGCTACAGCACAGCAGTCTGAAATCGCTATTGCAATACATTGTCCTCGCGCCTGATACCACAGCAAGATAAAAACCTATTTAAGCAGCTGTAGTGGTTTAATCACTGGTGTTCAATCCACACCAAAGCAAAGGAGAAGTCATCTTTATTTTTAAAAGATATCCTCTTGGTTATGGTTGGGTCAGGACTCTGTTGTTGCAATTCCATAGCTGAGCCCTGTTAATTTTTCTCCCAGTCCAGCAGGGTGAGTATGCCCACTGATGTTGAAAGGGTCCCCCTTCCCACTGAGCTTTGCCTGCCACTGTACAGCAGATACAGTGCCTATGTCACAAATGCGTTCTGTTCGCTTCCATTCTAAGACCACGTTTGCTCTTACAAGAAATGCCACTTTGTGGTAAAATTCTTCTACTGATACCATCAGGAACTGCAGCTTTGTTCAAACACTTCATCAATCTGAATTGTGCAGGGAACCAGAAGGCTGGCTTTCTGCAGATGAAACATGACAACCTCGTCATGCCAATACCGTCTGTCTTTCAAGCTATGATACATTCCTCAGCCTAAATGAGAGGGTTTAACACTGCACTCGGCACATATAACCGTTCTGATATGAAGGTAGATGTGCTTCAGTTTTCAAATATTTTCCTCTTTCACTACATCTATCATCAAAGGTAACAGGAGCTCAAAAATAACCATGTGCTATTTTCTATACAAGGAGTGCAGCGCATAGAGTTTATGCTTGACAGTTCTTAATTACTGTGGGCTGTAAAGATGCTGGAAAACATGAAGCCCTGTTGCAAGATCTACTGTTCACCTCAAATTTTATACTGTGACCATAGATTTTAGGTTATAGTGGCTGTTTTAGGGAGTTTCAATCCATGACACAGCCAAACCAACTAGCATTAGGTTCTGTTCTAGTTGTTCTAAACAGTTAACCAGAATAATTGGAAGATGTACCCTCCTAGAATAAGGCCTCCAACCTTCTCTTTCTCTTTCTCTCTCCTCCACCCCTTGTCACACATTGACTTCTGCCAAACAATTTGGCACTGACCCCACCACATGCCATGTGATAACAAGTGCTTCAAGCATCTTGCAGTACTTATTACTGTCTACACATCCGTAAGTCATTCTGCCCAGCAATGCATGTGAATACTACCATCAGCTACATCTTTGTGCAGTAAAGATTTAGAGCTCACACAGGTCCTTGGAAGAAGCCTTTCCCCCAAACACTGAAAAAAATCACCCCTTTTATGTGTGTGCATCTCATCTGCATTTCACATAATTAGGAAGAATCACGTAAGAAAAGCCTAGAGCGTCAGATTCTCCCATTCCTCCTGCTTGCACCCCTCCAGCCACGTGAGTCTGCCATGATTAAGTGATGCATTTTCAATGCGAAAGAACAAACCACTGATGTAGGGCTCCCTTACCCATGTAGAGTGGAAAGTAACAAATGCAAGAGGCTGCTTATTCCTAATGCTGATCTCCTCCGGAGCTAAAATGATATGTCAGTAGCAGGTGGCAAGTTTGAAGAACCATCCCCTCCCCTCTTCTTTTTTTTTTTTTTTTCTTCCCCCCCTAAATAAATATAACAAAGGGCACACAGAATTGACCTGATGGGTCAACCATCAAAAGTTAAACTGATTTAAATAATTAGACCTACAGTGTCAGGCACTGCTGCAAATAAGTGCTCCCACTGCTTTTAGGATTAGATTGCTATTGAATAGATGCAAAAAGGAAGCCACTTGCAGTTGTGGAAATAAGTCAATTTTCTTTCTATATGTCATTTTCTCCATGTATATTTCCTGTTAAATCCTAAGGCGCAATTTACAGCTTTCTCTTCAGAATAAGTCATCTTGAAATACTGATGCTTATACACTGTATTTATCAAGCACAGCAAACATCTGCTCATAGTTCTGACATTTTCCAATGAAAGTTACTATTGCGTATTGTTTTCCCCTTAAATTTGTGGAAAAACATGGAAGCCATTCAAATATAAACATCATTCCACAATAAATTTAAACCAGTGTTGGTCAAAGGACGGTTTAGTACCAGAATGCACTTTCGATGATCTTAATACTCTCAGGTTTATTCTAACTACACAACATCTAGGGAGATTTCGGTAGCTGCCTGCTCCGACACTCGCTGTCATACATCATTCATTCATTTTAGGGAGGCACACCCTCGCCCAGCTCGCGGCTATCGACCCCGAAGTCGCACTCCTCCCGGCACATGGCACCGAGTTTGCGGCGGGTTCCGCGGGGCGGGCAGCGGGCACGGAGCGGCGGCGGGGCCGGGCGCAGCGCAGCTGGCGGCCGCGATAACGGGCAGCGGGGGGGGGGGAAGGGGGACGTGCCGAGAGCCGCCCGCCCACCGCCGTGCCCGCTTTCACCTGGGCCGCGGCCAAGGAGAAGTCAATAATTCACTTCTCCCGCTCTATACAAAAGGGGCCGGGAGCAGACAGGGGGCTGCGGGCACCGCGGGGCTCCACGGGCACCCCCCACACCCTCCGACTTTGCTTTCCTTTTACGTGCAGGCAGACAAACAAAAAGCGGAGCTGGCACCGCCGGAAGATGCGGAGCGCGGCCGGGTACGCTCCGCTCTTGCACACGGGACCGGGCAGCCCGCCCAGCTCTTACACTACAGCGGTACGCGCTTCGCAGCGATATTGCCAGCTTGCGCATAGAGCATTCATTATTTTACATTTATACATACATACATATATATATATATATTCGTTTCTTGAGCGGGGCGGACAGCGCTGCTCCGGCATGGCGGGGCTGAGGCCATGCATTTCCTCCGGGGGCACAAAGCCGGGGGCAGGGTCCTGCCAGCCCCTTGCCGCGGGAGGATGCGCGCTGCCGCCTCCGAGCGCTGAGCCCAGACGGAGCTCTAACAAAAGCCGGAGAGCCGCGGCCGCAGGCAGGGTGAAAGGAGCTGGCGGCTCCGTCATCCCAAAGGGCCGAGGGGGGCAAGAGGGAGCCGGAGCAAAAGTTCACCGCGGTCCCCGTTGGGGTGCCCGATGGGGCAGGGGCTGGCGATGTGCCCGGGGACTGCCGGCCTGGTTCGGCGCCTCTCAGCCCCGCGGAGGGACAGAGGAGGGGGAAGGAGGCGATGCGAGTCCCGGGAGCCCCTTCCCTGCCCTCTCCTCCACAATACGGCCGGATCCCCGGCGCAAACACGCCCCCCGGCACCCCGAGGCTCCGCTCCCACCCTTCGGATGAAAAAAAAAATAGAAAAATTACGGCTCACTTGCAGAGGGTGAACGGAGATGGAGAGACGGCTGCTCCGGGGCTGTCGCCCGCTCCCACGCCGACCGGCCCCGGCGGGCAGCAGCTGCGGCCCCCGCCCCGAGCCCGGCACCGCGAGGAAGGGTCAGCGCACACCCGTGTGTGCGCACACGCACACACACACACAAATATCACGACAGGAGGGGGAAAGTTTCTAGCCGCTGCAGCCGAATAGCCCGCATTTGCGATCCCCAGACCCGCACGGCGGCAGAGGCACCGCACGCACGCCCCGGCCCCAAAAGCAACGGGGCAGCGCGAGGGGAAGGGGCCCCGGGACACGGAGAGAGGGCGAGGGGAAAGCGAAAATATATATATCCCATTTTGTTTTCACGGGGACGGCCGCCGGTGCTAGGCACAGCTATCGCAGGGCAGAGAGCGAGGGGCCACCTCGGCGGCTCTCCCGAGCGACCCTGTGAAGATGGGCAAATAAACAGGGCTGCAAATAAAGAGCGGGCAGAAGGGCTGGGCTGCAGCGAGCCCCGCAGCGCCCGAGCGGGACGCGCGGCCCATCGCCCCCCCCCGCCCCGCGTTACCTTCTTAGTGCATCTGGAGCAGCGGCTCTGCTTCCCCTGCCCCTCTCCTCCTCTCCCTCTCCTGTCCTCTCGGTTTATACCAGCCTGTTCCTCATCTCACAGCCTTCCTCCCAGCGCCATCTTGCAAGCTTGTGACGTTGGGAGCCGCTCACCCCTGACCCACATTTGAATAGAAGCCAAAATGAAAAAAAGAAGAGGAGGGAGAGAGGGGAGAGAGAGAAAGAGGGGGAAGAAGAAAAAGAAAGAGCGGAACGAGGGGAGGCAGGGAAAGCAGCAAAGTAAGTGCTGTGCCAGTGTGGAACAGCATCGGCTCCCACTCTCTCGACAGCTACTTTAATAATAAGCAATTTCCTGCTTTTGCGATGAATGTTGCCGCGGTGGGAGCAGGCTATTCCCACCCAGTGACACGGGCTCCCCTACCCCAAGCCGCCCCTTCCCTGCACCCACACCACACAGCCCAGACACAACCACCAGCACCCAGCAGCCCCGCGGAGCTTTTGGGTGATAAAAAAGGCGTTTGTGAAGATTATCTCCCTCATCATTGATGAGGTCTCAAGTGCATGTTAAGCGACATTGTATAGATTATAACTTGTACATATATTGGAATCTTAAATGAGCTTCATACACAAATTAAGAAAACACGTTCGTGTATAACTCAATTTGCATATTGTCTTCTTATCACTCCAGTCTGTTTGTTAAGGACTGACAGTGCGCTTTGTGTCACCCATGGCGCAGGTGAAGACACGGCCTTTGCACTTACAGAATCAGTAGAAATCTGAAGTTTTGTTTTGTGTTGGCTTTTCTAAATGCACCTATTGGAAGTCTGTTGAGGGGAAACGCTATTTGAATTTTGCATCCCTCCTCCTGCAAAGACATTCATACACACTTATCTTTAAGCACGTCGGTAATCACACTGAGCAAGCAGGGGCTATTCAGATACCTGCAGGAATCATGTGCAGAGCTTGCCAGACCAAGCTGCTATTTGGTAAAATGCAGAGTGATCTGAGATCATTTCTATTTTACTGACCATTTCCACAAAGTACTTCTGTGCAGAAATCTGAACTTTATCTTCGTTCTGCTTCCCCCTGGCAATGTTAGAAAGGCAGTAGATAGTTCATCTGCAGTAACAGTAGCAATGAATGTAACATTTTTATTGTAATTATGCGGAGTTCTTCCTTCGTCCCATGTAAAAATCACTGTATTAGCTGCAAGCTGCCAATAGCTTGTTTCGTCTGTGCCATCGCTGCCACCTACAACCAAAACTCTCTGTAGCCCGAGCAAGGTGTGTAATTAGTGAAGTGAGTACCATTTAACACATCCCTAAGAATTTGCTAATAGCTTCAACACTAGCAACTCTCAGCCACCTTCTGAGCAACCTCTGCAGTTTGCATGCACTTTAGCTGTATCCCAGCTGCATCTTAAGCTCTCTGTCTCCGACAGTAAAGGTATTTGCTAGTTGCTCTTCCAGAGTTCAAAGTTGCTTTTTTTTTTTTTTTTTTTTTTTCGCAGAAGATAGTTTCTGCAGCCTTACCAAAGTGGCTCGCGGAGCAAATAAAGATAAGGCAGATCACAACAGCTGTATCAGAAAGGTCTGAACTGGTGACTTGTTCACAGTACACCCAATAAAGAGAAGAACACTTTAACAGTAGTGAGAACAGCAAACCTGACTGTCAGCACAAGACTCAGTGAAGTAGATAAGGAAAAATTCAAGGCTCTTCCCCCACCAGGAAAGTTAATTTAAGATTGGCAGTGCTGCTCCCAGCTGTGTTTTAAAGCTAAGTAGCCTTGCAAATAGCCAGGGAGGTGTAGGTAGCCATTTGCTTCATGCTGCGTGAGAGGAATGGGTAAGCAAATACACAGAAGTCCTCGTGCTATGTTATCTAAACAGGGAAAAATGCATCCTGGAGTTATTTCAGGCAGCTTTAGGCAGCTGGGTTTAGAAGGACCTGCTTTTGTAAATCTCTGCATGTCATTTTGAGACCTCAACAAAGCGCCCGCCTGCCCTCAGTCTTCCTTCCTTCCTTCCATGGAAGCTCACCGCCCTAGGAACAGAGTCAGCAGAACAGCCTGTGTGCCCCTGCTGGTTCACAGGCACACATCTTAGCTCAAACCCACTTTGATCAGACATTGGAACAGAGGTGCCAGGCTTTGTAGAGGAATGGCTTAACGCACAAGCGTTTCAGTCTGTCTGTTAACTTTGCTATACAGATTATAACCTCTCAGAGTGAACAGAGTGAAAAGGTGGGAAGATGAGGATAAACATCCTAAAATCTCACCACAAGATTTCTCAAAGCTGGTGTGCAAAAAATCTCTACTTGTATTCAGTCCCTTCAAGGTTTGGGTGCAGTCAGTTCCAAGCATCCCTAAGGAAACCAAGAGATAGACACATTCTCAGTGAAGACAAAAAAAAAAAAAAAAAAAGGCGGAAATTAGGTGTCTGGCACCTGGAAATGATACGGTAGGATGTAACACTGTGTTCAGTTTCATGTGTGCATGATAATTATAAGGCTGAAAAAGAATTAATGAGAAAGCTAGACCTGGAGTTGTCACTGGAAGCATGGACATCTGGGGAGAATCTGATGAGCCAAGTAGGAACCTAACCACACCTACCTGGAAAACATCTACAGGCATGCAAGGGAGATACCATGATACCTGCAGTGTCTCCAAGCAACCTCAGCCAGGGAGCTTGCCATCCGAACAGAGGGTACACCCTCAGCTTCCAAGAAATCACGCCCGTGTGGGCACGCCTGGTGCTGGGTGAGACCTGTGCCCATGGATGTGAGAAGCAGACATGCTGCTGCGTAAAAGACCGTGCTGAAGGGAGGTGGTGGCACACAAAGTGTAGCTGGGATGGTTTGAGCCGTGGATACTTTGAAGAAAGACACTTCTGTTTCCACCTGTGCCTAACTTGGTTTCCAAATTCGGCTTGATGATGTTATTTTTTAACATTTATTTTGGAAAGGGCACAGTGGGGATGCAGCAGTTGTGCTGGGTGCTCTGCAGATAGGGACAAAAGCTTAAGCTTCCTCCCCACTGCATTGGTGGACACATCTTCAAGTAGCATCTTCACGTATCAGCCCTCCGTATCTGCTCAGAAATAGCTTTTTAATGCTGCTTTCAGTCAGAAAACTTTGATTACACTTTACCCACCTTCCCAGAGTTATTGTTGGGAAAATACTCGTACTCAAACTGAGCTGGTGACAGAAACCCAGAGGAATTTTAGGGCTTCAGTTTGTTTTTAATTGTTTTTGACCAAGAGATGGATTCAGAAGTACCTCTGGTCCTCTGTAGCTATGCTAATAGCAAGTTGATACTCCTCACAACATAGGAAGAGAACACGAGTAGAATTGTTTGTGTCAGGGCAGTGCTGTGGATGAGGAATTAAGTAATCTGAGCAAAGAAAAATGCCATTGCAGAAAGTAAATAGAATAATGAGCAAAGGGTGGCCGTGTGCCCTGCCGGCTCTTCAGTGCCACCTGCCTTCGGGCCGGCCGTGGTGGATGGCCAGTGCCACCTAGCAGGCGGAGCGGTGGTTTACAGAGGGAGCTGCCGGGTGAAGGTGGGCGGAGAGGTTGGAGCGAAAAGGGAGAAACCGTGATTCGAGGAATTCAGCAAAACGCAGGGCAGAGAACGGCAGCGGTCCGTGTCTGACAGCAAAGTGAAGGTGAAGGCCGGCCGGCCTGCTTTTCCAAACGTAAAAGGGGTTTTCCTCCAATGATAAAGCGAGTTTCTTAGCAGTGGTTTGCCGTGGGGTAGTCCTGACTGCCTGAAAATGCGGGGCACCAGACATCAGATAAGAGCCAAACCAGGCATCAGATAAGAGCCAAACCAGGCATCCTTTGAGGCATTTCAGTGATCCAAGCGAAGCTTTGGAATTCTGCTTGAATAGGATCAAAGCGATTGGTGCAGCTCATGAGATGAAGTTATTTTGCTCCCTCCTCAATAGAAGTGTCTCTCTGCAGTTAGTCCTATGTCTGAAAGGTCTTTTCCAACATGCTTCAGAGTGGCAGTGGAGGAGACCAGGATTTTATGCTGATGCATTTTGAAAATAGATGGAATCATAGAATCCTTGGAGTTGGAAGGGACCTCTGAAGGCCATCTAGTCCAACTGCCCTGCAATGCACAGGGACACCAAGATCTTCTGTTTCATAGCTGCAGATGCACCTATGTATGAATATACTGTCTGCAGCAAAGCCTCCATACAGTGCTTGGTGAAGTGATTCCTCCACTGTTTTCTGTGTTCTTTTGGCTGCAGATGGTGGATGGACACAGAGAATATTACATTCTGACCCATCTATGGTGATACTTTAGTTCCTCATCCCACCTCCTGTTGTTACTAATTCAAAACTTGATAGTACACAAATTCTGCAATGCGTCTTTCCACCATTTTATTCTATTGCAGCTGAAAATCAAACTGCAGTCTTTTAGGAAGCTTGCAGATAATGAAGGAATATTAGGATCTGTAAATGTGATCTGAAACCTCAGTGTCAAAAATAGCACAAAGGTCCCCAGAGCAGAGGTAGAGATGTGCTACAATTTGTCACAGATTCACTGAGCTCTGCACTGGTTTGCATTTTAAAGATTCTTTTCAAAATCATGGGGTTAGAAAGTCAGCAACAAACCAAACCGACCCAAACCAGTGCAAAAAACCCACAGTACAGAAGTTAATGCTGTGAAAAAAGATGCTGGTGATGTAGTGCTTGTACAAGTTACTGTTTGGTACACTTCTGCTTCTGTTGTATTTTTAGTGATAGGAAGTTTTAATTTTCTTGAAAGAGAGGGGACATACAACATTTTTATTGCTATACACTGAAGCTCTTTGCCAGGCATTCTGGCATACGCAGGGCTGATGCAAGGTTTTTTGCAACTCTAATCAGATAAAAACATTGCTTCCATTATAACAAGACCTTTGATTTCTGTTGACCCATGAATTTCATTGCTAAATGTGTTTGCTCCGTACCTGCCTACAAAACATCTGAATTTAACTATGTCTCCCCATTAGTTAATGTAATCCATGCAATCGCATACTTCACTACGCTGTGGGGGAGAAATAGAAACTAAGGAAAAGAGCAGAGGAACAAAAACATTGCGTGTATGTGTTTAGGATGGAGTGAGGTTTGGCAATCAGTAACACCAAAATAGGTGTCAAAAGGAAATTAAAAGAAAAAGGAAACATTTATTCAGCCATGTAAATAAACTGGGAACAAAAAAAGAACTGGTGCTACTATGAAGTGTGTGAACAAGTAGAAGATTAAAGATATGAGGGCTGCTCCAAAAGTAATGCCTTCTATTTCATTATATTGGTCCATGACATCAGAGGTGGCTGTTGGCGGTATGGCAGCAGAGGTTGAACCTTCCCACCAATATTCCATTACGTTTTGTTACCATGTGACAGATGGCAGCAGAGGGGTACTGTGACAGAATGGCATCGGATATGGGAGTGTATGTGGAGTGAAGGTGTGGAAGGTTTTTCCTCCATGTGGAAAAAATGGCACCCAGTGACATTCATCGATGCTTCTGAATGGTGATGGAGACCCAGCAGTGTCTGTGAGCTCAGCAAGGGGTGGGCAGGGCATTTCAGCCACAGTGGCAGTGGATCACCTCTGCTGGCACAGACTGTTACGAGTGCAGCATGCAGGCTTTTGTTCATCATTGGCAAAAACGCATACCTAATGGTGGTGACTGTTGAAAAAGAGTGTCTTGTAGCAGAGAATTTGCTCTATTAAATAGTGTTATTGTGCTCTTTATATCTGTAGTCATTTCCATGAAAATAAATAGGAGGCATTGCTTTTGGAGCAACCAACATAATTTTTGCCTCCAAACAGTTTAGCCATAGCTTTTAAGAGGAAAGAATGCATTTCAGAAAGGAGTAAAACTAGCATGATTAATTGGAATGAAAGGATGAAAATGAAAATTAATAAAGGTGAAAATAAATCTGAAAGTGCTCCACATTTTCAAATGAGAAAGAGCAGACAGTTTCCATCGCGGAACTCCAAAGAAACAAGTACCAGATTGATAACAAAGACTTAAAATACATTTTTGAGTTGAGGAGGTAGTTCTTGCATGTTTTGGAAATAATACACTTGTTTTTAGTTTGAAAAATAACAGTAAATGATCTAAGTAGTCACTGAGCTAATTAGCTGACTTGGGGAGTTTTGAAGAAAAATGCAATTACCAAAAAAATAAAAATAAAAAAAAGAGAGAGAGAAAGGAAAGAAAAAGGAAAAAAAAAGACAGCAAAAGAGAAGATAAATGGGATAATATGCAACCACAAAGCTGTTTTTGCCAGGTATCCTGAACTATTTCTTTACTGAGATAACTGATTTTCTGAGCAAAAGGAAATGTAGTAGATCTAATCTATGTGGATTTTGGTCTAGCATTTGATAAGACACCACATGGGAAGTTATTAATTAAGATGAAGAAGATGGGGATTAGTACAAAAAGAGTAAAATGTATAGGGAATTTTCTGAGGGAGAAGTGCCAATAGGTTACTGTTGGGATAAAGAGATTACTAGTGATTCAAGACTGAACTTGTTTGATTTTCCAATGATCTATTGTCATTTAAGATGAAGAGTGCTAAAGACATTTTCTGATGCTATGAGCTAAAAAAAAAAAAAAAAAGAAAGGAAAAGCTGACTGCATTGGTTTGTCAGTGGTTGACTGGAAGCTATCAGCACAGGAGGCAGTAACAGAAGTGACAAATGGTGAGGTTCATCCAACAGCAGCAGAGAGGCTTTGCTGCCTTTGTACTGGGCACTGCTGGGCCTTTGTGCCTGTTGTGTGTTCCTAGCACAGGGTTAAGATGGGTGTGGATCTATCAGGAAGGCCCGGATAATCATGAGAGATGCTGGCTTTATAAGGAGAACAGAGAGAGCTGAAAAGTGCAACTTCTTCACAGATAAATGCTGATCCATGGGTATGAGATAATTACAGTATGTGCTGGTAGTGGCTGGGAATTTCTCAGGTGCCAGGATCTTTTCCAGTCTTATGTTGTAGTGTTACAGGCAGGAAAATGTTTATCATGAAAAGCATGTGTAATTTTGACTAGCTGTGGTCCCACTTTTATTTTCCTTTGTTTGTGTATAAGGACATGTATGTGCACACACACAGACACGTTCATAAATACCTATTTGGGTAAAGTTTTGGTTGTATCTCTTACCGGGTAACAAAGAGACACTAAGCTTTATTTTGTATTGTTTGTAACAATCACAGAGCTTGTTAAAATGCTGTATTTCTGAGTATTTCTGGTGTTGACTTTCAGGCTACAGGTAGCTTAAAAATCTCTTCTTGTCCTCACATTAGATACCAATAACGGGGAAACTACCAAACAACCCAAATTTGGTTGCACAAAGAATCTTTTTGCGTTCTAAGTGTCTATGCACTCTGGATGGCAGTGTGTACAGTACGTAGATGTAATTAATGTTGCAGGTTGGAAGAATGACTTACTGTCAGATGGAGGTAAATCACAAAATTTGGGCGAGTAAGCAGTTCCAATAATAACGGCGCTTATAGAGGGAAAATATAACAGAGAGTAAAGTCTACAGGTTGCCAGATTGGTGCTGAAGCACAGCTTTGTTGCCAGTTGGCAACCAGAGGACAGCAAGATTGATTTTAGCTGAATGCTTCTGAGCTTACATGTTTACCACTGCTACTGAGAGTGCTTCTGTAGCAGTGGCACTTAAGCAAAGAGCAAAGGCTTGAATTAGCATGCTTTGGGCACTGAAGATCTAACTAACAGTCACCCTTCCCTCCCTCCCCAGCTTGACGTTTTCTGTTGCATTTTGGTGGACTGTCGCTTCTGAGACAAGCTCACAGTAACATGCTCCTCTCCAGCACAGAATCTGTCTGGGAAAAAAAAAACACAGCAGAATTGTCTTGGAGCAGCTTGTCAGTGTGCTCCCCCAGCTGGCACTGCCTCCTGTAACACAGAAACCCAGGAAGGCTCCAGGTTTGGTCAGTTCACTGCACTGGCTTTAATTAACGTGGTGGAGAAGATAATCACAAGATAGAAGGGCAACAAAAAGGTTAATTTACATATAAAGTGGAGAGCAGAAAATCAGGACCCATCTGAAGGTCGTTAGCCAATGGACATGCAAATACACCTTTCACTGTTTATGTCACACAGTAGAAATTACATGTACCAGACAACAAGGATGTTACCTGTGCTTGTCAGTTACAGGTTGGTGCCGTCTCCACCATTACATGCACACACACGGATGTGTATAAACCATACGCTGGTGGCCCCATATGTGGTGTCTGCACACACACCACGCACACAGCCCCCTACAGTCCCTGCAGGGTGCTGCTGCCTGCCCTGCTCTCCTATTTGCAGATAGATAAAGGCTGGCATGGAAGGGCCTGTGGGCAGCTTGGCAGCACTCGGTAGCTGCTGGTATCAAAGGTCACTGAGTGCTAAAAAATAAATATGTTCCAGTGCCAGCAGGACGCTGGGGAGTGCAGGTTTTTCTGTTTCTCCACCACCAGAGAGACATTTTTTTACTTTGGTATCAGTGTAGACTGTATTTACTGTGATTTTTCATGTACTAATGAAAAGATAGGGGTGAAGCATATTTTGCTTTATGTGGTAGGGAATCTGCCTTACCCTAGCCTATGCAATGCTGTTTACCCAGAAAGTGGCTTTTCTGCACACCTGAGCTGCAAAGAAAAGAAATTCAGTGTGTTTTGGGACTTTGGATTCTTTCTATTATTTTTCAAAACTGTTGCTGGTTTTCTCCTTCTTAGAAGATGCTTTTCTGCCCCAGCTTTACTGGGGCTGGTATGAATGAGAAATAATGACACCAGAGTCACTGGAATTATGTGGGTAAAAGGAAGAGGAGAATCCAGACCGATGCCCAGCATTGCTGAACAAGGCTATGAATGCTGTTGGTCAGTTCAGATTCGTCTCCTATGATTCGCACTGATGGCCGTGGGAAGCCTGGCCAGCCATTTCATGTCATGCAATGCAAGGTGACTCTAGTTTGGAGCACAAAGAGCAAGAGATTGGTGATTCTTTCAGGAAAAGGAAGAAGACTGGTTATGAGGGTTTGGATACAGATAGCAATTTGGTTTCATTGCTCTCTGTATCAACACGGATGGCTGAGTGGGGCTTTCTTGTGGATTTCCAGATATAGCAGCAGTTCAGTGACTACATACGGGAATGCAGACTCTCTGCTTCTCATTTCTAGTATTTGTGTGGCTTTTTTCCACTTGTTTCTATGAAGGCACATTATCTCTAGCAATGTTCTCACACTGTTTTGGCTTAAGGACAATGTATGTAAAAAACAACACACCAGAAACAGATGAAAATGGAGCTGCAGGTGCTGTTCTATTCCCTCTGGGTCGGAGCATCATTTGCAGCTGCTTTTAGCCTGCCCTAACCAGCGATGGGTAACAGAGACAGGTGGTGTAGGGACAGAGAACTGTGAATATCATTGACTGGGAAAACCAAAGATGGCATTGAGCCTTCTGTGCTTCTTCCTTATCTGTTGTTGTGTATGGTTTCCAGCTATCATTCTGTCTGTTATGAAACATTTGCCTTAGGATAAGATCACTGGAGAAGCTGTGGCAAGACAACCCTGACAGTTTCTGGATGCTGCAGATTTTCTTGGCACTTCTTTTGATTACAGCCCTGAATATGCAACAGAAACCACATTTTCCTGCTCCTCTATGGCTACTGGAGTTTCCCCGGTGTGTGTTCCCAGCCACCAAAATTGCAGGCTCCTTCTCAGAACATGTAATAGCAATAGGAGAGGTCCAGGTGTTAGAACAAGGAATTTGCTTGTTTTGTTCCTGTGATTGCGTGGCAGATGTGTATTGCTTTCAGCCGCTTTCCTGGCTCTGCGTGGAACAAAGTGTGACTTCTGTGTGACACAAATGTTTCCAGTGGAGCTGGATAGGCACTTCTATGGCCATCTTAAAATTATAGTAAGCATAAACAGTTCATCTGTTACTTTTGTTTTTCTGTTGAAAAAGCAAGAATGGGATAAAATATTCAATCAAGAAGATTAATGTTTTTTAAATGCGCTGATAACCTGTTAAAAACACGTGTATGTTTATTGATGGCCATATTTTGTTCTTAATTAAGAATTAAAGGGTTTATATACACGCATCTACAGCAGAGACCCCCGAGTGATTCCAAGATGAGGGTGAAGTGTAGGTTTTTTCAGCTAGTTGGGTTGAAATTGCTTACCACTTGAATAGCATCTGCAATAGCGTAAGGCACAGAAGCAATTTTTCTTCTGTAAGATAAAAAAGAAATTAAAAAGGAGTCAAAAGAGTAAGCGGGCTGAATGGGCCATTAGCACCAAACTCTAAAGATGTAGAAGTCAAATAGGATAGAAGGGCCCCATAAATTTTTACAACTCCTCGGAGAAAAACACCGTGATTATTAAAACATGAAACCTCGCTTTTCTAAAATGCTTAAAAGATTAATATAGAAATGTCATACTGTGGCTGCTGGAGGGATTATCCTTAATGGGAATGTTAGAAGTTATTTTAATGTAAAGCAAACATAGCCACTGAAGAAAGATCAAAAGTAGAGAAAATTCAGGGCACTCAGTTTCAGGAGAATGAAGTTTGTAAAGAAACTATTTCTACTTTGTTAATTAGAACGAGCAAATTCTCCATAAATACTGCATATATGTGGCATAGAAAGTGATGACCTCATCTAATCAGTCATTACCGAATCTGATCTCTAGCACAGGAGCAAAACTCAGATCTCTTATGAACATTTTTGTTCTCTTTCTGGCTCAAGAAAAAAGGTGCGCGTTTCTGTGAGGTCGGGTGTGCGTCCCGGGTCAGACCACAGCCCTCCGCATGGGCACAGCGGGGTGGTGCGGCGCAGTGCCAGATGCTCACAGTGCCAGATGCTCACAGCATTTCTGGTCTTTTCCGTGGAAGAGGAAATTCAGCAGCTTTTTGTTTTCTTTTCAATCCAGCGCTGTTACTTTTCGGTGCAAACTCACCTCAGAGCAACACGCTGCTTTAGCCTCAGTGTGCACCTTTGAAGTCTAAAGGAAAACTTCACTGTTGCTAACTTAGAGCAAGAAGCATAGAATTTCCTTCACTGTCCGGAACAGCAGTTAATTGGCTGCCTGTCCCTGTCTGGTCCCTGCTGCAGTTGGACACCTGAGTCTGTGGAGCCCTCAGTTAGCAGTGTGAGCCTATCAGCTCCAGAAGCACTAATTGGTTTACAGATTGTGCTGCCATCAACTTGTTTTTTTTTCCGCCAACGTGAAGCACAAAACCACACCACACCATGCAGCGGTCCTCACACATTGCTGTCCTTGTTTCCCTGCGAAGGGGTCAGCCATACAGAACACAGGTTCTTTTCACACTCGGATTTAAAAAGTTCCATCGTGTCCGAGTCTGCCAATTTTTGTAAAAAAAAAACTTGCCCGGAGAGTAAAAAAGTGCTAAATCACTCCAAGCAGTGCAGAAGTTCATTGATTCAAACGCATGGTGTCACACATGAAGCAAGATATTTCTTGCAAATAATTGCAAATATTTATAGGGAGGTTTTGTTCAGCTTCCCAAATCTGCTGCCTCTTTTGCTTGCCTTATCCTGAGCATAGAAATAGATTCCACTGAAATTAATGCCATTTTTTTACCTGCTTGAAAACACAGAAAGAGCCTGCAAGTTTTCTATTTCCAAAGTGGTTCATTTTCATAACTGACTTGATAATAAGTTTCTTGAATGTTATAGCATTCAGTGCATGAAGATACCCCGCATGCCAGTACATATGCTTTGCAGCTATGTTGCCTAACATCCACCTCTTTGTGCAGCCTCAGCATCCATGGCAATGGCTCTTCCTGAATCTGGAGCAAAACAAGCAGATCATTATGTTGCATTTCTTGATGTTGCTCTGGCAAATGAGCTAGCGTCAATATTCTTCATTTTTCTCCAGCCTCTTCTGATTTTCTTAGGTCTTAGCAGATGCCACACCATATCAAGAGAGAAGTTTCTTTGCATCTGTCCGGTACCCAGAGTCAGGAACATCTGTGCTGCCATGTGGCATAGAGCAATGGGTCTCCTCAAAATCACAGGAGGTGTAACTGGTGTAAAGTGGGACGGTCATTTGGGTAATCACATCTAACATAGCATAAACTGGAAAGTATTTATTATAGTCGAAGTTATGTAAAGCAATTGAACTTCGAAGCACTATCCATACAGAGATATACAGTTTCTAGCATAGTAGAAGGGACTGAATCTACCTGCAGTGGAGCGTTTTCTGTTGCACGTGTTCATGGAGGATCGCAGGCAATTACTGATTCAGGCAAGGAACAGCTTACAGCCAAAACAAGGATGTGAGAGCAGCAACCAAGTAAAGTAGTCCCTGAAATTCCCAGTTCTCTTGGCGCACTGTGCAGATCTTGGCCGTAGATATCCTCATCAATCCTGGACTCATCAGTCCATCAGGTAGATATTGCCTGTACACCGGACTGGATCTGAAGGAATGTTTTAAGGAATTGTGTGGAGGTGCCATTTCTCAGCAATCATGTGCACCCTGTGTATCACCTGCTGGAACTGAACCATGTGGAATGGGCATTGTTGCGTTTGCACAGGTGTGGTCTGGCACTTTGATGTGCAAGAACTAGCACAGTGGTGTGCTCTAAGTGCAGGAAGAGGATTTCTCCCTCCATCAGGTTCCTACAGGATCTGCACACAGCATGCAGATAGTGCCTGGTGATCGAGCGTTTGCTGAAGTGTATGCAGCAAGTATGAAATACATTTTATAAACATTCTTTTATATTGAAGACATAACACACTGTGTGTGGATGCAGTTCCAGACGCAGTTCCATGTAAGATCTTGTTTACCCTTTAAATGTGAGCATTCTTGAAAACCACTCTTTTCTCATATGTGAGTAGTTTTCAGTTTTACATGGGGGAATGGTAAGGTGGATGTCTGGAAACAAGGAGCAAAACAGTGACCTCGTGTGCTGCAACTGCCAAGAGCCCCGTGGAGAATATAAACACAGCTAACCAGATACAATGAGATATAACAGAGGAAGCTGCATATAGATACGCAGCGAGTGAGCTAGCAAGCTGCAATACAGGGGCCTTGGGAAAGCTATGAAAAGGGAGAGGATTTCTCATTTTCTTGCTCACACCTTTTCATCAAGAAATGAAGGGGCACAAGTAGAAGGCTGGGAAGCCCAGGGGAGAAGTAAGCTGGACCAAAAATGACATCCAGAGCTTGCTGCCTGCTTTCTGGCCCGTGTCAGCTCAGCAGTGGCACAGCAGCAGATCAGAAGCAGAGCAGCGGCAGCACAGCAGCACAGCCATCTCCTGACATCTTGTGGCTCTGCTGCAGAGTACAGCAGCCCTTTCCCCTTCAGCCTCAGGCAGGGTGTCAGCTGGAGCTGACCTTGGCATTAACTGCAAGCACTGGAGATCCGTATATATAGCCACATTACTCTCACAAATGCAAGGCCACTTCTTTTTCCCTCCTGTACAAGAATGAATGCATTACAAGTGAGCCTGTGTTTTCACAAGTGCTTGTGTGTGAAGTTCACAGTGATTTACAGCAGAGGAACCTGAATTTGCATTGAGCACAGATAAACTAAAACCCTGATTCTGCATTGGTTATCCTCCCCGTAGCAGGTGGAACAAAACGCAGATCCAAGCCCAGGTTTGCTGTCATCTCTCCCAGCCCCACATGCTCACCAGTGCCCAGATCCATGCCTGCTTTCGGCGTAGTGACTGTCTTTGCATCTTTGCTGGAGAATCACTACTTTCAGTTGCAGTGCTCACCATGTATGACCTCCAAGGGAAGGGACAGGAATTTTAAGTATTCCATAAGATATATTTATTTTTGCACATAGATTTTGTTTTTTGAAAAACATGGCTACTAAGAATATTAAGTGTACACGCATACACACATCTGTGCAATGCCTCTGTCCCAGCCTCTGTCATCTGAAAAGTGTTGCCTGTTCTTAAAATACTCATGAAGAGTCTTTTGTCTCCTCCTCTAAGTACCTGTGGCTGACTCTGGACTTAACCTCAATTAGTCTTAGAACTGGGAAAAAGATGAACCACAGTGAATTTTTTAAGCAGAAAGCAAGCTGTTTTCCGGATGCTGGGTTCTGTCACCTCTCCTCCGGTTCCTCATCATACCAGGCTCTTGCTCTGGCAGGAATCACTGTGGTAGGGCAGAAGACATCAGGGATGGAGCCGGAGCTTTCAAATGCCACCCATCAGAGATTGGTGGAAGGAAGTGAGCAGACTTTGCTGCCGGAATGGCAGAGGAAGGAGATGGAGCCATCTGGCTGGGAAGCCCTTTAGGGAGCTGAAATGTCATTTTCCTCTGAGTCTGTGGAGTCCCATTAGACCTGCACCTCAGGGAAGCAGGCATCGTGCTTTGCTTACCCCAGCAACCTTCTGCTTTACCATGTACACATCTGCAGATGTACAGATACACATATCCGCAACAAAGCCTGTGATGGGAAATTCAAGGTATTAAAAAAATCCAGCTTCTGAAGAAGTGTGGAATGGATCAAGTGGCAGTAGAACGTGAGAGGTTTCTCCCAGTCCTCGCTATTTTTTCAGTGCACCTAGGGCTTGTAATTTAAGATAAATACCAAACAAAGAGCAAAAGACCTTCTTGCTCTTCATACGATGTCTTTGAATTCATCATGGTCTCAACTGAAAATAGAAGTGGTTCTAATGTGCAGGTGCTATATTCTGTGAATGAAGCACTACCATCTTGTAAGATAAATTGCCCTGAATATGTGCTACCAAAATGATGGCTACAGTTCTTGTAGCAGTGACTGCAGGACACACATACCATTTCCAGTTCAGCTCTTTCAGCCCCTTTGTTAAAGTCTGCTGCTGGTATACAATTGACTGGTTATGGCTTGTGGCTGCTCTGTGAAGAGAAGTTATAAGCTGAAAGTGATACCAAGTGTTATACAATGGGGAAACAAGTAACAAAATAGAAGGTATCAAAACCTAAAAAAATCCCCTTTTCAATATGTATAATTAATATGTGCACATGTAACACATACACACAGATGCACACACAGATGCAGACGTGTTTCCTTCAGTGGAAGAGAATAAATTTTGGAAAACAGAATAGTTCCAATGCAGTGTTTTGCTACTGAAAACCAAAGTCATCTGTTCCTTTTGAATGCTAACTGGGGAAGGCAGCTGCAATCTGAGCTTCTTTGCCTGGCCAGCTGGTTGCTTAATGCAGCAAACAGGAGGAGGAGGTGCGTTGCCCCTCTGGTTGGTCTCAGGAGCGGTCACTGGAGCTTTGACATGACGTGGGCTATGGTTCACAGCAACTGCTGGGCTAACATTATCATTATTACAGATTTTGTTAAGCAAGACTGAGCGGTGGCTGGAAGCTCAGCACTAGGCAACTCCAGTTCCATACAGTTACTCAGTGGTCCTGTACAGGAAGAAATGCATCACTTTTTCTGTACTTTCCATTTGCTTCTCTCAGTTGTCTTCAAATGGTCATTACTGTCAACATGCTGTGAGCGGCACTCGTTTACACAAACCAGAAGTATAGGATCATGGTTAGGAACTGGGAGCACCATGCAGGCTGGGTACAACTCTTTATAGCTCCGGAGTGTATTTAGAGGATTTCCTGCACTTGATGTGTAAAAGGGAGAGAAGCGTTACCTTGCTTCAGCAGCTGCATGCAGCAAACTGGCACAATGGCATGTGTAGGGGGCTCATTTGAATGAGTAACAAGAAGAAAGAGATGGGGGGGGGGGGAGGGGGATGTGATTTATATCCACTTCGTTATTTTCAGTGATGAAACACTACATATAAGTGGGCTGCGGCTGGATTTCTGGGTGGTGCAGCCCATGGACTGCCCTGTGTGATACCTGCGAGGACTGAGCCCCTTGTAGCAGTGCACAGTAACAGCACTCACACCCTGTGTGACCCATCTGCCGCTGCTCTGAAGTGGCCCTGGTGGTTTCTGTTTGCATCATTTCCTGCACCCGGACTTTATGATTTCCAAACAGCAGTGTAAAAGCTGTATGGCTTTTAACCAGCTGTGTGGAAAAGCAGTGTGGAGTGTACACATGCAGCGTGTCCGGAAGCGTAGCCATATCTTTCTCCAAAGAATTTGTTTAGGTTACACAAAAGGAATAGGCAGAAACCCATGGGTTTTCCTTTGGTGGTTCTCCCTCTGTTCTGCTTGGCTTCTCCGCTTTCAATAGCTCCCAAGGTCAGGCTGTTATTTGTTGCTAGGCCAAAGTGGCAGCCTCCCACCCTAACAATGCCACTATCTTCATATCATCACAGCTATGGGGGCCACATTGTGATGCTTTGGCAGTGTTGCTAGGGAGGTTGCTAGGTTAGATTGATGTCACTATGTGGGTTATAAATTGCCTTTACCCTGCTGGCCCTAACTTGCTCCCATAACACAATGATGTAGTAGATGGCATCGAAGTGTTCAGATGATGCATTGGAGCAGCATCTTCAGACCCTGAACCTGGCAGCAAACACATGGCGTATCTGGTCAGCAAAGGAACCCACTTGTAATCCAGAGTAGAAAATAATTACTTTGGATAGTACAACCAAAACAAAAATGCATTTGTTCATGTCCAGAAATTAACTAAACTTGGGTGAAAGATTACTGACCTGCACACATGCGCCAAAACCAAGCTTTCCCTTAGCACAAGCTGTGCAGAGCTGAGAAAACGAGGTGAGCTGAACTGAGGAGTTCCCAGCTTTGAGCAGTGCGTGTCAGAACGACAACTCAGCCAAAATATACCACCAATGCCTTTATTATTACCTCTGTTTATTCTAGCACAGAAGTGCCATGCCACATAGTGAAATTATTGGCATGCTTCTGGTTTGTGTCCTCGAGGGACATTTTTATCCCGCTTGGTGCAAAGAAATACTAATGGCTAAAGAATCATTTAAATCATTTTCAATATATTAACATATCAAAATTTAGAAACACTCTGTTCTGTAGGATATTGATGCACTTGTATGTGTATGCATTTCATTTCATTTGAAATCGAATAAATAAAAATAGATAAACGTGCGTGCCCTTCAGAGCTGTTCTGGTTTAATAAGTAAATACATCATTAGGGAGTCTTTTCTTTATGCACGATATCGATATTCAGGGCTTTAGCTCCGTACCTCTCATTAGTGCTAATGAAATTTATCTGGCTAAATCCACATGCACTGTGTTGAATGTACACATTAGTACACTTGTAATTATTTTTTAAAGACTGCCTTCATTTCAAGGCAGACCAGAACACAGCTCCTGCAGTGCCGTGTGTGTCCATAGGGTGTATACATATTTATAAATGTTTTCAAAATGCATATTATATTTTGCCAACAGAGCATAACATCTCTGCTGGGTGGAAACATATATTAAAGAAGGTAACAAAAATCCAGTGGAAATGTCTTTGAAAAAACAGTTAATACACATGAGCTACAGCTGCCTTTTAAAGATTAATCTCTTGTCCATTTTCAGTGTGTTTTTTATTATCAAAAGCCACTGGACCATATTACAGAAAATCTTACTCTGTAAATGCTTTTTGCGCTTCTTGGGCCTGATCCTGTCACGTAAAACTCAGTGGTTTTCCTTCCAGACTGAACACCACTGCAAGTCCAAACTGGACTTAGGTAGTCACAGGGTTAATGCCTGTCCTCCCTCATTGTCACTGTAGCAAGCAGTGCTCCTTGTGCCTGTGTCCCTGCTGTTAAAGGAGGTAAAAGATAGAGACCTGCACTTTCGCTTCAATGTGGCTTGTAATGCTATAAACACAAGGATGGGTTTGTAAAGGTGGGTCATAAACACGGATGTCGATATTTGCATAAATTAAGTGTGTACAAGAGTTTATAAAGCTGGGGTCATACTTTTAAAATCGATCTTAATGAAGCTGCACTGGTTTGGGCTGGATTGCTTATAATTTCTTTTGGTTGTTGATTTCCTCAAACATTTTAAAATTAAGGAGGGACCACCTTGGCAGTGCAGTTACCTCGCTATTCCTCCTGCTGGCTTTCGCCTGTTCTTTTCCCAAGACACACAGAGTTTATCTCAGCGCCACACACTCCTCTGTTTCAATGCGGGACTGCACAAAATGAAGAAGTACATAATGCTGCGAACGCTGCAAATCCTGACCTGTCTGCCTCCCGACCTCCAAATAGCAAACCCTCCAATAGGCAAAGGATTTGTAGAGTCCATTTTAGTGTGCAGTGTGTTCAAAGGTGACCGGGGATATTGATGGAAGCCTTTGTCTGGTGATACAGTGTCTGCATTAACACTGAAATTTGCAATTCTTGGAAAGTGTTAAAAGCTAATACATAAATGTTGGGGTTTTTTTTAATGTGCTCCTGGGGCTTTTTCATCTTTGCCAGAATGAAGTGCAAGGGGAATTTTTACAGCCGACTTGTAAATTCCTGAGAAGAGGAGTTTATAATAGATGTGTTGACATAACCTCAGCTACAGTGACAACTGAAGCTGGTTTGTTAGAAAAACAGCAAATAATTTTCTCACAGGACAGCAGGAGTTGGGCAGAGAACATGAGGCTGCTAAATTTTTTTTTTCCTGAGAATCCCCAGGGGCGATTGTGTGAGACAGCATGTGAAATGAAGCTGAAGCGAATCGTGGAGCAGGCAGGGGAAGAAATGCTCTGGAATTTGTTCATTTTCATGAAGGAGAAGGCGCACTTATCCACTTCTAAATGTTTTACAAGCCCCCCTCTGAGGAAATCAGGAGGAGCTGATAGCATGTCAGTGCTTGCTTTGGCCTTACCACTGATTCCTGCCTTGCTTTGTCCTGCAGCAGCCAGGAGTGAATTCTTATACAGGAGCAGGGACCATCCCTTTGTCTGCCATGTCTGTGTCTTACAAGCTACTTCTGGTCCTCTGCACCACCACTGCTTGGTCTAAAAGCAAAGCATTGTAGCCACACGTGTACTAAGGAGAGCACAGACTTCTCCAGATGATGACAAATGAGAGAGCCATAAGGCTGGCAGAGTCCTTGAGAAGTTATCTAATCTGGCATCATCAATTTGTTTACCAAAAGACTGTCCTGGTTTGTTGTTTATTCCTGTTCCATTGCAGAGTGCCATCACAATGGTTTAAGCGTAAAAGCAACCAACAATTGTACTTTATTCTTTACATTGGAGAAAGACCAACGTTTTTATATCACAAAATTAAAGGCACGTCTACTTGTTCTTTAAGATAGGCATGAGTTCCTTTGTCCTGATCAGTTTCATCCTGACACCCTTTGTTTCTATAGATGTTTATGGGTGTTTACTTGTTAGTCCAGCTCTGTTGAAATGTCGTAGAATCAAAACATGAAGGTTGCTCACACATCTCACGGGCTGCGGGGTTGGAGATCTCCCAGAAAAATTACCAGCTCCATCCTAATCCCAAACATCGCTTCCTTTATTTATCACCCAAAATATCGTGATGTCAGCTGTAGTTTTATTTTCTCTGTTCATGTGGAAGGTCATACAAAGTTCCTCTATCCAAACAAACCTACAGTGCAAATAACAGCAGTAGTTATTGCTCTGTACTTAAAAGCATAGTTATTGGGAAGAACGGTCAGAAAGACCTGTAAGGGATTTAATTACAGAAGAAAATACCAATCAAAGATCACACTTTTTCATGATTAATTTCTGTGTGCCTGAGCAGAGGATTGCATTCATCTACCTCTTCCTTGGCTGAGTCTGCTGAAATGTGCAAAGTAATGCACTGCTACAGCTTCTCCACAGGCAGCAGAACTCCAATATGGTTTTGTAATGATGCTGCGATGTGGTCATCTTCTTTGCATTAGCTGATTCATGTCCTGTACATCCAGGAAGCACTGAGAATTTTATTAGAGCTGATGAATGTACATTGACCACTTAAACACAGTATATTCATAAAGACATGTGTTAATGTGGTTTTGCTCTGCTTCAGACAACTGAGAAATAAGGGTGAAAGGGCAAGTAGGCAGTGTCTTCATCAACTTACCAAGTAGTTGATAATGTTCGTTATTCCGATCCATATTTTAGTCTAAAACTTTAATTTGATAGGAATAACCAAGAGAAGACTGAAAAAGTGTCAGATGATTTATGAGTCGTAGAGCATAAAAATAAACCTGTGTTATCTCATACCTGAAATAAGAACCTGATCTTTCCTTATGTACCTCTCTGCTCTTCAGAACTGAAATTGCCACACTTCTTCCAAAATATGATCCCAGATATGTTTAATATATGACACAAAAGGAGAAAATTTTCCATAGCTGTTTAGATTACAAATGTGATAAGATCCTTTATCTCTGGAAACAAATGGAGAAACATCTTGTGATTTCAGCCTTGGAGGACTGATTCTTACTGATGAGTAGGACACTGCAGTGTCCAGAATAACTCCAGTGTCTGGGATGACTGCAACAGAGCAACAGAGGAGAACAAGTTTTAAGAGGCAAGTGGAAATTCTGCTAATTCAGAAAGTGCCATTTTATCTAGGAGTAATAGAAATGGAGAGAAGTTACTGAAATAATGTCACACATCAATGTGTGTGCCCAGTTGCACATTTCTACAATGAAGAATGAGAGCAGTGGAAGGCACATCTTCACTAATTAATTTACCTCAGCTTTCTCTTCAGTACAAGATCCAAAACAACAAAGAAGGCAGCAAACTGTGAATTGTCACCAAGTGGATGTACATGGAAGTTAGGCTGAGTTTTCCTCTCCATGAGCCAGCTGCCAGGGGCAGAGCTGGACTGAGAAATCCAGATGGGAAGTGTCCCATGTGGCAAAATCCTGAACCTGGTCTGGCTAGGAAGAAAAATCCATTCCTAACAGTACTTTCATTATGACTTTCTTTTCATTTAAATGTTCCCTTGGTACCCCTCACTTTCCCCTCTAATTGTGTTGTTGCAGAGGGGAAAAAGCAATAACGTTTTGTGCATATGACCAGCAGCCAGTTCCTTCTTGAAAACCTCCATTAAGAATGAAGTACTCTGAATGCTTCCTAAATCCACCACCCTAGTTTGAAGAAGATTTACACCGAGATTCACAGATATAATTTATCTGGACAAACTAATAAAAGTGCAATGCATCACATGCACACGTAAGCACAGCCTCCCTTTGTGTGCTCCTGGAGGTTGTTCCCCCCACCACACGCACAACCCCCACCGTGAGAGGTGCATTTTATAGATTCAAGGACAGCTCTCTCCAAGAGGAGAAGAGATGTTGCCAAGATACCAGATGCGGTTCTATTCAAGACCACTCATAGGAGCAATTCAAGATGAAATCAAATTAGATGTGTTGGTTATACATAGCGCAGCTTGCTCAGGATACTAAATGACAGAGTTTGCCAATAATTAAGTGAAATCTCAGAGATGATGAGTCCCCAGAGCTCTCTAGGTTATGTCGGCCTAATTCTAAGTGTCATCATTATAGCAGCAGAGCAAAACACTCTACATAGGCCACCGAGATGGAATTTTTACTGTGAATATTAGTTTTTCATAGCCAGTGCTACAGGGCAGCAGTGAGCTTCATTACATGTTTTCTGCTATTATATTTGCTTAACCTTTCCCTGTTATAAAGCTCCTGAAACCTGACTCCTGCTTAATAATTGATAGTTAGCACTTACTGTCCATAGCAGTATTCATATTCAAAGCACTTTACAAAGAGCTCATTAATCTCTCCAGGTCCTCTCCCATCGAGGTGTCCAGCATAATTACTCTAGTTCTGCAGAAGGGGAAACTGAGGCAGAAAGGTTATGACTTTGCCTGGGGCTAGAGGACAGTGTTACGACTGCCACTGATAGGGGAATTGGCTGAATTTGTGGTGTCAGGAAGCAGATAATTCTCAATTCTTCTCTGGGGTTAGAGGTGCAGAGAGCCTCCCTGAAACTGCCGAACTGCTGAGCACACTGTGAGCACCAGGAGGAGGCTGGAAGGTTCCACAGATGGATGGGAGAAGTGCCACCTCCCAGTGTATGACACTCAGCTTCACTGGCAGCCTTACTTGAGACCACCGAGATGGGCCCACTGTGGGTATCGCTGCCTCTTTCCATCCTTACAGCCAGGGATGGACAGATCTGCTCAAGGAGCACAGTGGCCCACTTTGCACAAGGATTCACATGACATTGGCCTTCCGTGGACAACAGTGGCATGGAAAGGACCAGACCAACAGTGCTGCAGAGCCTCCGCTGCCCCATCTGGCCGTGTCTTCCTTCTCCCTGTGGAGTGACACAGGCAGCCCTGCTCCCGTTGCTCGAGCAACACGTGGGCAGCAGAATGCAAAACAGCATCTCCAAGATGGCCAGGAGGAAGCTGTGAAATGGATAAAAGGTTCTCATAAAGATCTTGGTTAGATATGGTCATTTTGCTAAAAGGTTCAAACGTAAGAGGCTTTTAATTAAAGACTGGGGCACTTGAAGCTGTCTTACCAAAGAGGTAATATAATTATTGACTCAATCACTAACAAAAGCAACCAAAGCAAAGAGTTTAAATGATTTCCACAGACTGTTCTCCAAGTGAAGGTTATAGTGAGGCAGTCAGGAGTGCAACTAAGCCAAGTGAGGTCAAGCTTGTTGGGCCTTAAGGCCTCTGCCTGCTTTTCAGCTTCCTTTTGTTCTTATAATTCAATTATAAAGGCACCTCCCCCATCAAGAACCATTTAACTGTCTTGTAAAATGGTTTCTAAACATTATTATTTCTCTGCAAATTGTCTCCTAAAAGCAGCTTTCAGCATTTCAGGTAGTGTGGAGTGTACAGGCTTCCCCATGCCTTTAGTTCCCATTTGTATGCTGCACGTACATGGGATGCACCAGACATCTCCCACCTGTGCATCCTCTACCTGTGCAAAATTTGATGGCTGTAAGTGGCAGCTCGTAGAACAGTGGGATGGGAGCTGGGCCTGCAGTGCTCTGCCTCTCACTCACCATTGTTCCCTCAGTTTTCCCCAAGTTTTCTTTATCCCATTTCTAAGTGGGGCAGAAAGAGGGAAACTTTGTGTGTGCCCGCTTTCCTGCACACTGGGTCCAGATATCCCAAACCCTTCTGTCATATGTGAGCAGGAAGTTCTGCTGGCCTGCAAATGCCTGTGCAGGTCCATGTAATTAAACACTTCTAAGGTATTGAGATTTTTATTCTGTTGTTGTTGTTGTAAAACAGGATCAGGTAGAAGTTGGTGCTGGCTTCCAAATGCAAAACTTCTGCAGCATGCAGTTCTGCTGTTTGCAGTATCCATTGACTAACAGGAAAACACCCATAATTTGGAGACCTCGTAGGGCTGGGTGTCGTGGTGCAATCTTTCAGTCTGGGTAAAAAGGCAAAAAAAAAGTTATTTTCTCCTTTCAAGGAAGAGAGAATTTAAAGAATGAAACCATTCCTCATTCACAATTGCATGTAATTGCCCATGAAAGAGGATAGATGTCCAGAAGGGATTAATAAACTTCTAATCAGTTTAAGCAAAAAAACTCTATATCATGGCTTTAGGGTCTTAAAAATGACTTAAGGTGCTTGGATTCCTGTCTGCATCATGTGGGCCTTGGGATCACAGGATACCTTTGTAAATCAAGCCCAAAGCGGCAGCATTCAGAAGCGAGAGTCTCAACCTCACAGCCAGCAGCATTCCTATTTGGAAGCGAAGCCTCACAGGTGTCACATGAAGTCCCAGGTAACAGAT
Organism: Gallus gallus; assembly: GCF_016699485.2. Lineage (NCBI taxonomy): Eukaryota > Metazoa > Chordata > Aves > Galliformes > Phasianidae > Gallus > Gallus gallus. The sequence continues at coordinate 353,450 of NC_052546.1, forward strand.
CACTGCTTGGAGGTGAGCCACAGAGCACAGTGCCTGGGATTCTTCTCTGACGTTGTCGGGCCTATCGATTCACTTATATGTGTCTAAACCAGCTGCAAACCCAGTGGCACTTGCTAGATGGCAAGGGGAATTTCAGCTGAGAAAGTGCTTTTATTACTGTAAAAAATTAATGCAAAATGTCAAATATTTCACACCCAAGCCGATACTGGCAAAAAGCCAGAAATAGTCTGGTTTCGCTTGGGGTGTGAATATGTTTGATCATCTGTAATTCAAAAGCTTTGATTTCAAAGGAAACAGTGTGTTGCAATAGACTTTGTAGTGATAAACATCATCTGTGCCACTGCTCTCCCAAAAGGGGTTTCCCACAGTTCTATAGTAATGTACAGTTCAAAAGGCCATGCTGAGAGTTATAGAGGTGTACATTCAAAAAATGGCATACAAGTCACTTTGCTCAGCTGACATGGGTTTGACTTGCAGCCTTTGCAGCTCCGCAGGACTGAAGATGCAGCCACAGGTCCAGGTTGCCAGCTGGCCCTGGTGATCAGTGCATGTGTGGTGGTTGGGTCACTCGGACCTGTACCAGCCCTTAATCTAGCGGCTCCTCAGCTGTGTCGCTGGAGAGTCTGAAAGCATTGAAAAGTACCTGCCCAGGAGATCTAGCCAGTTTGGAGGAAAGGACAGAATTTGATTTAAACCAAGGTAGTCCAAGCAGCTGGTGACAGCAGTGAATTTTGCCCTCTGTGTGGATTTATGGTTGTGACAAACTGCTCTTGCACTCTTCAAAGAGCATTCCGGTTTCTTCCTGCTGCATTTTAAGCCTCACTCAAGTTCTAACCTGCTGTTATGGCAGTAGCTTTTCTTTGTGGATTTCTACTGAATGCCCCAGAATTATTTCTCTGATGACAGGAGAAAAATCTCTACTAATTTTATTAGGAACACTCTTGCACCCTTAAAGAAGGAAATTCATACTGTAAGATATGTTTTGTGGTAGTCTCAACAAGTGTGTCTGGGTTTGAAGCCTCTGGATGAGGGCCCACCTGTGGACACATCCTGAAGTCATTGCCCAGTATCTATTTAGAGATTTAGGTATATGCAGTATCTGTCCATAATACAGAGCCTTCCCATCCAATTTTCAGTGCGCACTCGGAAGGACCTTGAGGTGCAGGAATGTGGGAGCCATGTAGAAATGTGAGATTTGTTAAATGGATTGGAATTACCAGCACTAAGATTAAATACCAAATGTGGGACTTTTCAAGCATCTGTAAACAAGAGTACACACCATAGATTGTCTGTCTGTAGTTGGAACAGCCTGCAGAAGAGCAGCAGAAATTTTGTTATTGAAGAACTTTCCAATAATTTCATGCATAAAAGACAACATATCAAACAAGGCTTCGCAATCTCTGACCCTTGAGATGGTGGAGCCTGCCAAGAACTTTCTTTGACCCATCATAATGCTCTAGTAAACAGGTTTCTCTGGACTGCTGTCCCCAATGAACTGTAGCGCACAGCTGGAATGATGCTGAGCCTGCCTGAGGTCAGTACCCATGGAGATTTGCTAACTCTCAGCCATTTCATTAACTTTAAAATGAAGAATGATTTTTCCTCTTGGTTACCTGCTGCAGTAATTCAGTTCTCTGTGACATAAATGCACGGGAATGTGGTGCATAGGTAGCTGGATGGCATGAAGGGCTGTCATCTATTACAGACTGAACATGTTTACAAAAAGGGGCATATGGAAATACAGCAGAATTGCTCTGCTGGGCTTAGTGCCTGTGAGAGGTCAGCCAGGCTGCTGTTTCTGGTTCTGGATTCTGCAGATTGAAAAGAACAAAACTGGGGTGAGAAGAGAGCAAGAGGGAGAACTGGAGTGTTGAAATGTTTAGAAAACATGACCCAGCAGGGAAGGCTGAAAGAGCTCTTTTCTGACGTTAGAAAAGTGATGAGGGAAGCAACACCATGCAAATGCTGTTTTTATTTGACATTCAAAGTGTCAGTCACTCACTCCTCAGGTTCAGTGACACAAAGCAAAAGGTAGTTGTCTGATTTTCACCAAGTAGACCAAACAGCAGGGCTGCCTGTCTGAGCATATGGAGAGCTAAGCAGTGGAACAGGTTGGTGGGGAAAATGTGGAACCCTAGAGGGGGAAGTTTTTCTAAACTAAAATAGTCAATGGCCAGGTCTGAGCTAATTGTCTTTTGTATTACTCCATTTTCCCCATTCCATTTTGTTGTCTGCTTGTACAGGTAGGTGAAACGTGGAAAACCAATTCTTATGTCTCAAGAATCACCACTGGCCATAGCTGAAAAAGGGCTCAGGTCATTGATACTGTTAGAAGACTTTCAAAAATGCCCAGAGGTTCTTATGATGTACAGGATGGGATGTGTGGAAGAATCCAAAGATGTCTAGTTTCTATTTGGTAAAAGAATAGCGAAACTCTGAATCTACCATGAATTGCACAGTTTAATTCATTTTAATTCTTGCTTCTCAGGTTTATTAATTTGTTCTCTGGGTAGTTTTCAGTTTACTTGTGTAGAGCTTGATATCCAGAAAAGCTGAGCATTACCAGTAGGGTGTGATGTGAGGCACTTCACATGGTTTTCAACTTCATTTCTTTTGTCTTTCTGCCTCACTTAAGATGGCACACAACGGAATTCCCATTGCCTGAGAGGTTTTGGAAAGCTTGCTGGTGCTCCAGCATCCTGTTCTCTAACATAAACGAAGCCTGCCATGAAAACTCCAAAGCAATGAGATAGCTGATGTTTGAAAGTGTGCTTGGAAAAATATATTTTAGAGATGCATGTCACCCTCAAAACCGCAGTGAGCAACACTTTGTCTGCAGTTGAAAGAAAAATGAGATTGTTTTATAACAACATCCCTGTCACAGCATTCCATCTCTATATGCAGTCCTGTATCTATTGGTTTTCCTGGCCTGTTCTGATTATGCTCTGTCAGCATCATAAAGATGCCTTATTTACAACACATGCACGCCACCACTTGAGAGTATATACACTGATATGAAAAATGCTGTCTAAAATGGTTATTACCTTAAAATGGACCTTATTCTCACTCCTCAATAATAAGTGCTATGTAGGAAGTGCTTTCAAAAAGTAATCTATCCATTAGCTCTATTTTCATAGCAGCTCTGAACATTTGAGGTCATTAACAAATTAAAAATGAAATTTCTTGCAAAATGTACTTTACAAAAGAGTTTTGACATTTTTATCCAGACTATCTTTGTTTTCCAGAGCTGTCTGTACTAAAAGTCATTCAGACAAATACCAAAAATCTATCAATGCAGGACAAATCATATCGGGTGCAGGTGCACAACAATTAAAACTACTCTGCCATCATTGCAAGCAATTAGGATGAATTCTGGTCTGAAGTTGCTGGATTTCCAGGCCCCTGGATTTCAATGAGATAATAATTTAACCCACGTGATTGCTTCTGTCTTGTTCTTTGATATTGCTGTGATTGCCTCTTCTTCTTTAGTCCAAGACAACTGAGACAAAAAGGAAAAGTCACAGATGTTTGTATAAGAAAAGGGCAAAACAGAATGTTAAAAAATTGTTTCATCAAAGGTGCAACCACTTAAAATGCAAAGCAGGTACTGGAGAGGTGACAAATTCAAGTTCATACTCAAGTGTTTTTATGTAAGATCTTCCAAGTTTTCATTTGCCAGGCACTTGTTTAATTTTTTTAATGTATTCAGTTAGTCATATTCAGTTCTCTTTTATGTCCACTTCTTGTGAATCACTTGACAGATGGTCTTCTGTAAGCACATCCCTTTGGGGAAAGTAAATTTTAAGTCATAATAAGAACATAAGACCTGCCATACTGGATCAGAGCAAAGGTCTATCCAGTCCATACACCAATTCTGGCAGTAGCCCAGAGTAGTATGCTAGGTTTTAATGGTCAAGGATTTGATCTTTCAGTGAGTACTAAGCGGGTGACTAAGCAGAAAATGAATTCCAAGAGCAGAAAGCCAGAAGAAAAAGCAAGGATTTCTCCCCGTGCCTCAGACATAACTCCAGGTCTCTGTCCCCCAGCAGTACACATCCCCAGCATGCTTTCCCTCACAGGGGGCACTGAGGTAGTGAAACGTAAGCAGATGCTGTGTGCCAATGGCAGTAATGTGTTACATTCTGAGGCCCCACCACATACAGCTACTCTGGAGGACTGCCTTCAGATTTCATGTTGCAGAATGGAAGCATGTAATCAAACCCTAGCAATGTGAAAAGAACATGTTGGAGAAGGATGAGAAGACAAGCAAGTCGCTATAGGTGTGGCTTGAGGACACACTGAATGCTTAGAAATTTAGATTTGCACAAAGTACACCATCAACAGCTGAAAGGTTTCTTTTTTGCTACTTGCAGCAGCTCTGTATTTTTCCACTGAGATTGTACTTAAAAGTGCTCAGGATTTATCTCATCTTTTTAATTACTGGTGTTGCAATTAAATTTTGTCATAACAACTGCCCACCTGGAGACCCAAAAGGAATTTTAACAGGTTGTGAGCAAATTAAACAATTGTGGAAATGATAAAGGTTACCTCTACTGGCCATTGCAGGAAAAACTGCATACAGATAGAGCACGTTTTTTGTAACCTTACTGCTTTTGGGAAACTTCAGGAAAAAAAAGAGTTTCTCTGCCAAGAATCCATAAGGATCACTGATATTGTTGATCAGCATTAGGTTCATTAGATCCATGCGCTTCATTGTCTGATTAATTCAGAGACAGGTTTGTAATCGGCGATGAAATGTTTAAGATTCTTCTGCTCTGGCCTCCACAACCTCCTGCAGCTCATTAGATAAGCTAATCAGATTGAATTTTCCACCATGCTGTTTATTGTAGCTCTAATGGAAGACAATCACTTTGAAATTACACACTTGGCAGGTAATTTCTAAAAGCCATAAGCTATGGAATCGCTGTTCTCTCTTTGCCTTTCTATAGAGAATTGTAGTGGTTTATGTTAGAATTTGCAGAGCTATTTTGCAATATAACATGTAATGAAATACTACTGAAAATAAAACTTTTTGTCTTTGCCATCCTTCTTGTCACCTGCCTGCCCTTTCAGAGATGTTGTGTAATGTGTGATGAGTTGAATTTAATACTCATACTTTTCCATCTTTGTGATTTGATTTTTGGGGTTGTTTTTTTTTTTTTTTTAGAGCGTTTAGTGCTTTCTTCTCATGCTCTTATCTTGGGATGAATAATAATAGCAAAAATACCAAGACAGATTTTTGGTCCTCATGTTTCACAGATTGGTTGCTATAACCCATGTAGTGCTGAAGCTTTCTGAACTAAGTTGCTAAGGGCATGGTTTTGGTCATACAGTGGGGAACCAGTCAGCTGGCATGCCCTGAATGTGCCAGCCTCGGGCTGGATCCTCCTCTGGGGATTTGTCTTTAGTCACACTCATTTTATGAATAAGCAGCAAGCTGCATAATGCCAGCTCTGCTTCCTCCACCACTGTGGACGTGACAGCTTGAGTAGGAAGTGCCACGTGCGCCCAGGTCATGGGAGTGAAATGTGCTGCTCAGAAGAAGGTCAGAGGTAAAAGTCAAAGCAAAATATATCCCCTTAAAGTGGATGGCACTCTTGCTTCTCATTGCTTCAAATAATATTGGGGTTTTTGAAATACTGAAATCTATTAAAACTAAGCTGGCCTTCTGTGACATCATTCCACAGGGTCTACTCCATTGAAGGTGTGTGGAGATGACGGAGCTCAGAACATAGGAATGCTGTAAGCACTGCTTGTGAAGTGCAACTACTGGTGCCCAGACTGTGTCTAACAGAGTATTTCTTGGAGGAAATGCTTCTGGAGTGACACATTGCGGTTTTGGCTGAATTTTGCAGGGTTAACATGTGGACTGCTCTGTCAGTGCCACCCCTCCACTGGTAGTGCTGCATATCTGCATGCCTGTGGGGCTGAATTCACCTGAGCCCATGTGTAGGAAGGAGCTCCCCTTCAGTACTCTCAAAATCCACTGCCAAACAGTACCATCTTTGTCCTTCAGCTGTCCAATGTTTCAATGAGTTTGCAGGTCCTTGCAGGTGGTGAGATTCAGGACAACTATACTGAGTTGCATTTGTATGTCACGGGAAAGGCAGCATTACACCTGTTGCTCCACTGCTCTCTGTTTCATCCTGGCTCAGCACCATTCGCTGTGAGCTCCATTCCATGACCCAGATTTGCCCTCCCGGTGGCAAGCAGCCCAGCTCAGCACTGTGGTGCCTGGCTCGCTTTCCTGCTAGTTGTTGCAGGCTGATATCTGGCCTGAAGATCCGTATGGATAGGGCTGATCCAGGCTTTCAGCAGCCATACAGTGCCCACACAGTCACCCCCCAAGCTGTCCTTCACCCTTCTCCACCGGGCCCAAGCTTCAGAACGCATGCTTGCTCTGTACCATTGGATTATTTCGTTGTTGTTGTTATTTTCCAAATTTGTAGCTATACATCTGGAGAAACAGATTTTTTGATAGCCTCCTCAGCCCTTTCTACGCCGCTTGAGCTTACATCATCTTTACTAAAAGTTTACTGTGGTAAAAAGATTCTCTATGCTTTATCTTAAAGTAGAGATCCAATTATTGTTAAGATTTCTGCAGCTGTGAGAAATATAAGAAGTGATGTAACACAGGAATGAAGAACAAGGCTTTTGATTAGAGTTCTCCTTAAAAATACATTTGTAAGACCCACTTAGGACAGAAGTGGTATTTAATGCAGACGTTCCTCCCACATAGGATGCTCGTTCCATGGGCTCTGCTGCCATCTCATGGCTTCATCATCAGGTTCTGAACTCAGTCATTTGAAGTGGCTTGCTTTTTGTGGGGTTTGGATTGGTTTTCTTGTTTGATTTTCTTACTGGTTTGGTTTTATTTGTTACAGAAGTGTAGGACATTAATGAAGTATTCTTTTGTCTCTTTTTTCTTTTTTCTCTTCCAATCATGAAATAAATTGGTTATGTTAGAGAAAGGGGTTGTGGACTATTTCTGAGACACATAACCAACTGAGAAAAGCAGTTTTATACCGATAGTAAGCTTAAGGTTTTTTTGTGTTTTCTTTTAAAATTAGCTATAAAATTAACTGTTTAGTTGCCCTTGAAGATGAACTTAACCCCTACTGATCCTATGTAGCTCCCTAAAGTGTGTTCTGAATGACTTAGAATCACTTTGAAATCCAAGTTCTGTCTATTCCATAAATCAGCATATGTAGGAATCCCGAATGCAAGGAGCGCCCTGTCAGACCAGGACAGAAGTCCATCTAGCTGACTGCCCTGTCTGTGGCAGCAGCATATGCCCTATCTGGGTCGGACAGTATGCAGACCCTGGTCATTCACCTCATCCTTCCAAGCATCCATAATTACAGCTGGGCATCAATTAGAGATGTTTGGTGAGGATTATTCCCTGCTTATTCTTTTTTGTTTCTGTTTATGGACCTGTCACCCATGTCAGTTAGTTCATTTTTGAGCTTGCTGAGTTTTGCCTTTTCTACAGCTCTCAGTAGGTAGCTCCAGATTTTAATTTCTTGTGAGGGGAGTGAATGGAAAGGTACTGCCTTGGCCGTTACTGATTTCCTATTAGTTTCACTGTATGTGGCTTAGTTCTCTGTGCACCTTAGCTTCTGCCTTTATGATTTTTGAAAGCTCGATCCTACTCTTTTTCAGCCTCCACCTCCGCAGGTAGAAGAGCTCTGGCCATTTCAGCCTCTCTCAATATGGCAGATGTTCCATCCCCTTGATCACTGCCCTTCTCTTAACTACTTCTTATTCTGCTGCATTTTTTCTTGATGTGTAGACCCATACTTTGTATTCACGTTGTTGGCATGATCAGGTTTAATACACCAACAAACTGTTCTTTTTGTTTGTTCCTCCCATTCAGACTTCCTGACATATTTTGTCTTCTTTCAGCAATCTGTATAGAAACTGTTGAGTCACAGCCTGAACCACTGATTGAGCACCTGGGGAAAGGACCAGGTCAGCCCTAAGAGCACAGGTGAAGGCAGTTCAGCCGTGTGACCAGAAGGGGTGGAGCCTGGCTGCACCTCTCTTAGACCTCATTTGAGGGCTGTCCCCTACTGGAGAAGGATTTCTGGGTGGAGATTTCTCCTTTCTGGAGTTTTCCCTGTGAGTCTGGATCTTCGGAGACAAGTGAGCACTTTCCTTTTTCCTTTGTAACACCTTTCTATTGCACTGGTCCCTTTGTCACATCACCTCCTGTATCACCATTTCACTGCGTTGATCTTTCCGATTGTTACAAGTCCATTTCATGAGAGAAGTTATGCACAGAGGTTTTTTGTTTTTGTTTTTAAGTTTCCCAGGGTCAGCCTATTTTGTTATTCACCTGTTTGGGAAGCTTGTTTATGATTTTTTTTTCTCTTTTTTGAGCAGTTATAGTCCTAAAACAGTGATAGAAAATGATCTTTGGGAGTGCGCAGGCATAGGTGTGATGTCTTCAAAGGACTGGCACACCCTACAAGATAAACACCAAAACATGTATTTTGGATGCTCTCCACTGTCAAGTAAAATAATGGATGCAACCTGGAAACAACAGCAGTGTTCAAAAATGCAGAAAAATCTTCAAAGTTCAGTATAACTAGCAGCCTCTGTCCTGTGTATGGGAACTGTTGAATCACAGCCTGAACCTCTGATTGACCACCTGAGGTGAGAATTGAGTCAGCCACAGGGGCACAGGTGAACGCAATTTCACCTGAGTGACCGGAAGGGGTGGAGCCTGGCTGTACCCCTCCTAGACCCCATTTAAGGGCTGACTCCCAAGGAGGAAGGATCTCTATCTGGAGATCACTCCTCTTGGAGCCCTTCTATGAGCCCAGGACACGGGTAAGCTCTTTATTTCATTACTCCTTTGCAATGTAATAATCTCTCTGGTCTAATACCTGTTTGCATACAGTCCTGTCAGGGACTAACAGGGAAGTAAGAGTTATAATTGAAGTTCTGTCTGAAAGTAAATTCTTTTTGCTTTAACATCAGACAGTATTTTGTGACTAGCAGTGAATTACATCCAGGAGAAATGCAGCAGTGTGACTGTGGCTGCACAGCCCTTGCCAATAAACAAGGTGCCACTCATCAGTGCTGGCAGCAGGTATGTGAGCTGTGTGCAATTGTGTCAACTTCTCCAACACCTTGCAGTAAGGAAGGATGTCAGCATCAGGTGGTAACTTCTGAGGACAGCTGCACCCAGTAGCGATTTCTTAAGAGCTGGTTGGGCTATTGTTAGTTAATTAGTGTGGGTGGTATTTTTTCTTGTCAAAGGAAGTGCGGATTATCTTAGTAATTATCACAGATACTTCTGACATTCCCTTCCAAGCTATAAAAACCATGGATTAAAATTACAGATAGTAATTCAGATTTCCCTGCAGTGCTTTTAGTATTGCCTTTTGTTCATGTCTCAGAGCAGGTGTGGGTGAGAGCCTGAGTAAGTTCTGTGAGACATATGGTGGTTCTGGAAAACCATACAGCTGAATATAGATGAGATGAAAACATGGGTAGAGTTCTGACAAACGCATAAATCAGATAATAGCTGAAGCAGCTCATTTTTCATATCTGTGGATGTCTGTAAAATCTTAAAGAACCATTCCTCCAAGTCACCATGGTATCAGACAGGTATTTCTGAACTTCAGTGCATGTAATCCACAGTTGCCCTCTTAGCCATGTCAGTTCTTCAGTCTTCAATACCAGTGGCACATCACAAGTCCTCAGCCTCTGCCACTCCTGTTCTTATGCTGTGTGCACCTGGCTGATGTGTGGAACTCCCCAGCTGCCACACACTGTATATGTTACACCTCTCCTGCTATCAGGATGGTAGAATAAGATCATAACTCTAAATAGTTATGATGATAGTACAGTCTCAAAGACATTTACAGTTTCACAATACCCATGTAAAGAGGTGAACATTAAGCTGGCTTCTATGTATGCTGTATACTTCTCAAATGTTGAGACTGGGATCAATAAGCACAATATGGATGCAAAATCTTGATTATCAAATAGCTGTTCAGGGAGTTGCATGGGAGCTGTTGAGTGATGGCCTGAACAATGATTGAGCACCTGGGGAAAGGACCTGCTTGGCCCTGGGAGCACAGGTGAAGGCAATTCAGCTGTGTGACAGGAAGAGGTGGAACCTAGCTGTACCTCTCTTAGACACCCCCTGCCCCCCATTTAAGGGCTCACTGCCACTGGGGAGGGGTCTCTTCCTGGAGATTTCTCTTTAGTAAAGCTTTCTCCTGCAAACCTGGAATCTTCTGATACAGGTGAGCAATCTTCTTCCCTTCCCTTACAGCACCTTTCTATTGTGCCAGCCCTGTCATTACACCTCTGCTGAAACACCTTTCCTATCATATTGATCTGTCCAATTGCTACAGAATGATATTAATGGGTGCTGTAATCCCTGTTCTTTATAGCCAGTGACTTCTGTTGCATTCCCTTAAGTTTTTTGAAAGCCTCTTACAATACTTTCTGTTTTTTTATATTTACTTTGTTTTTTCATGTTCTGTGGCTGTAAAGTTTATTTTAAAACACAGAACTTCTTCGTATGTTAACAGTAACTTTGCTGCAGAGCAGCACTGGCTCTGCACGGCTGGCACAGCGGGGCGAGACTCAGCGGGACAGCAGCGAATGGTGCAGGGAGCGAATCCGGTGCCCTGAAACGGTGTCTGATGGCTTTTCGGATGTGAAGTGGCAGCTGAAGTCCACGAGGATTCCACCCGCCGTACCTGTGGCCCAGTGCAGTGCTGCGCGAGCCCCAGGGCAGCTGTGTGAGGCACCCGGCCTACCGCGCGGGGACCAGAGCCCAGCGAGGAGCTCGGCAGCCCCGGCAATCCGCGGGCTGGGGCTGAGGGCACAGCCGGGGCCGCCCCACAGCCGGCAGCTCCCCGCTCTCTCTTTTCCAGGGCGCACTTCAAAAACTGACAGCTCCGCGCGCGCCCGGACAATGGGCGAAGCTCCGCCGGCCGTGCCCAGGCCGTGCCCGCGCTGCCGGGGGCGGTGCCGCCGCGCCCCGCCCTCCCGCCGCCGCCGCAGGAAGCACGGGGCCGAGAGCCCTGCCCGCCGCCGCCATGCATTGTGGGGCGGCAGCAGCAGAGCCAAGATGGCGGCCAGCAGGAGGCTGATGAAGGTAACAGCGGCGCCGCGTCGGGAAGGGCCGCGGGGTGGGCGGCCCCCGCCTCCCCCTCGCCCTTAGCGCTCCTACGGGACCGGGCTGTTCGCCTCCCCCAGCCGCGGACCGCTCGAGCGGCCCCTTCCCGTCCCCGGCCCGGGGCGGCCGGGCGGGAGCGGTCGGCGCTTAGGCCGCGACCGTGAGGGGCCGCGCCGCCTCCCGGGCCCCGCGTCGCGCTCGGGCAGCGCCCCGCGGCCGCCGTTCGCCGCCTGGGGCGGCCCGGGAGGAGTTCGGAGAGCGCCGCGAGGCCGTGCGGAGCGGGCCGGCCCCCTCCCTCGGGGGGCTCCCGCGGTGACTAAGCAAAGAGGAAGGGCCGAGGGGGAAGGAAACAGCGCGGCCGGGACTCCCCGCGCCCGGCCCATCCTCGGGGCGGTGTGAGGGCCGGGCCCTCCCCGCGGGCCGCGCTCGGACGGGCAGAGGGGCACGGGAGCGCCCCGAGCCCTCTCCGTCCCTCGGTCGCCGCCCCGCAGCCGGGGGGTTCTGCTGGCCCCGCCGTGGGGGTGGAGGGGGGCGCTTCGGCGCCGTTGTTTGGTGGGGGGACGTCGTGCCTGCGTGAGTCAGGGGCTTATCGAGGTGAAGCATGGACCCGGGTTCAGAAGTTGCCTCGCTCGCTCCAGGCACGGTGATAGTTTTGTCTTCACTGCGATGTGCTGAGTTGTGGGGGGAAATTCTTATGTGCAGACAGCCTCGAGCGTGGGTTTCCACAAAGTGAATGTATTTATTTTAAAATACCGTTTGGGGTGAAAACTGGTTCATAGCGATGCTGGTAACCGTCTCCTTTAATAGCAGATTTGGAGGTGCCCTTAAGGATGTAAGCCCCCGGTAGGGTTGGGGTTTTGCAGGGCTCTATAGGTTGTTTGAGGTTACATTTCTATGACTGATCACGTCCACGTGAATGTGAACAGCTGCTTTTGAGGAAACCCATAGCTCGGCATTGCTTTCACAAGACTCTTTTTGTCATTTTAATTGTGCTGTGTAGGCATCAAAAATTAAATAGTAAATAATATTATGTGTGGAGTCATTCAGGTAGGTATTGGATCAGCAGGGGTAAGGCCTTAGTTCTCCCTGAGGCTCCAGAGGAGACGGCATTTGGCTTTTATTTCATTTCTGATAGCTGTTATTTTTTTGTTGTTGTTGTAGTTTGAGAGTCATCAGTACGTCTGCTGCTTCGTATTCGAATGAGGTTCTTTGTTTTGGATAGGAAATGTGTAGCTTCTCACAGGACAGCTTTAATGCCTGGTCTGTTGTTCAAAAATGTATCAATACTCTTTTCTTAGAGGAAAAATATCTAATTCATTGTCAAAGTATTGATTACAGAACATTTAAATGTGAGAGACAAGGAAGTTTGTCCTTAAATTTACAGAGCCCTTGTTCTTCTCAGCCCTCATGCTGTGAGGGCAGTGAAAAACAGTGGCAGTTTCTTTTCAGAGGGAGCGGTGTAGGAGGGAAGGAGACGTTGATAACTTCCCTCTTACGTTTTTACTTTCATTTTTATTGCCTTCTGTTTATGGACTGTGCATGTCATGTTTTTTTTTATGCAACTCCAACAGCTGCGAGATGCTCTATCACATAACTTGTACAGGCTGTTCAACAAGCAGCTAGCTTCCTTTGTTCCGTTCCTGGCATCGAATCAGCCCATCTTGCTCTAAGTTGGCCATTCATCAGGGTAGGAATGGACTGGGGCTCTTACAGCTCACATACACCAACCTGTTACTGTTATTTAAGTTCTAAAGTGGAAATTCACTGATCAGCTCGTGATCTCAAGTCTTTCACTGTCAAAATTCTGCACTATGAAAGAGTCTGTGGTGTTCCTTTCTTAGGGCCATAGGATGATGGGCAATTCCATGTGTCACTCAATATCCAAAACAAAAAATCCCAACCAAACTAATAATAATTAAGATAGGATAAACATTATCAGTTCTTTTCTTTGGGCTAAACATCAAGTTTGTCTTTGGTAGCTGCGAATGAATCTTTCATAGGTCACATAAAATAAAGGCATTTTCATTTCCGTAAGGTCTTGCCAACATTTTGAAGTGCTGTAATTTTTCCTGAATACGTGTCACATATCATAGTCACTCATGAGTCACGATGCCACAGAGACTGGGTGAAGTTGATTCATTGTAACATGCAGCCTGCCCACAGGCAATGGGAATGTTACTGTAGTTGCCACCTTGCAGGTGGAAGTGGGTTTCCTTTTCAGATTGTGGACTCTTCAGTTTGTAAACATCCTCATGAATTTACTAAAATTTTGCTGTTGTACAGTTCAATTTTAACATCAAGTCAGGTTGTAACGTGAATAAGATTGTCTTGTTATTGCACACTGTGTGTGCAAATGGCCTATCTTAGGCCAAGGCCCTAATTTATGGCCTCTCTTAGACCTTTATGCAATGGTCTGGTCTGTTTTCTCTTCTGTTTAAGTCTTTCTGGGAGCATACCCGGGTTAGTAAAAATGTGACATTCTTAGCTAATAAATCATGCTCCAGCAGCATTTGAGGTGGAGTTTTGATCTCTGAGCCATCATCACACCTCTTCAAAGAGCCACAGCTGTCAGATCTCCATTGCTTGTTGAATATGAGGGGTGGGAATAAGGCAGTCTGCACCAAGGGTGTGTTGTTACAGGTTATCCCTTGCAGGATGGGACTGAGAACTGTGCACATACAAAGTAATTCACTGTAAGAAAGCAGCTCATTCTTCACCTTTGGCGAGCTGCTTTGCTTCGTGACCCTTTCTCGTGAAAAGCAATTTTTCCCCAAACGCACAGGACAGGGAGTACATCTGCAAGAGATGTGAGAGATTTCACTGAAGGGCTTCTTGCGGTTTCTACTCACTAATATGAAACAAGCTGTTTTCAGGAGTTGAACGATCTGTGGAGAGACAGTGCATAGCTGCAAGGGGGGAGGCTGTCTTGGTGCTGAGTAGTCACAGTACCCACTTGCTGTCAGAGCAGTGTGTGGTACTCAGACACTTGACAGCATTCGCTCTCTGGTGGTACTGAGCTGTCCTGGGTCTGCAGCTACTTCCTCCTGTGCTCATCTGCAGTATGATCTAGATGAGGTCTGTGCTTTTGCTTCCTGGCTTTTAGGTGTTACAAGTATTTATAACATTAAGAATTTAAAAATAGATTTAAAGAGTAGGTAATGATTCCTTAAATCTCCCTGTTTTTCCTCTGCCTCTTTGATCGCCTAGTCAGACATTTATGCCACCATTGAACTCTATGACAAAACCCAGGGCTGCCCTGCTGCAGGTGGCCTGTGGAGTGCTGCAACCTCATGGAGAGCAAAGCTGTCCCCAAGGCAGGTGTTGAAAACAACTCTGTGTGTCTGAGCACCAGTTCTCAGTAACAAGAGATGGAAGGCCTCAAGCAATACATGATTGTGCAGAAGTGAGAGTACTGATTCCTTCTTTGAAAATGAAAATTGAAAAAAGATCTATAATCAAAACTTTAAGAGAATGTTTCTGAATAAAAACCAGATTTTGCCGAAAAGTAGAATTACTTGATAAATAAAAAAGCATGGAGCATATGGAGCTGCAGTGTTGCAGCATATTGGTTTCACAAACTCTATAATAGCTCCTAAATGAGCTGGAATCTGGTTTGTTTTCTCTTTTGGTTTTGTTTGTTTTGTTTCTTTGTTTTTAACGTTACTCTGCAGTATGCAAGATTCAGAGAGTCAAGTTGAAGCTCCTTATCAGTGACTTGGAGCCTGTTTAACTCTGTCACACATCTTCTAGATAATGTATGAATGGATAAACAAATTGTAAATGCTAGGTCAGCAAAGTGTGCAGTCACTTTAGTAGACCTTTGTTTTCATTTATGAATTTATTAGTATATGCAGCTTAAAGCAGAACTTCCTGAAGTCAGTGAACTTAACTGTTTCAGTCTTCACTGCATTTTCCTATCTAGTTTGTTTCTTTTTAGGCAAGTCCCCAAAATTCAAAGATAAGTAAGCAAAACAGTTCCAGGATTGTGCTGAACACCAGTGACTTGGTTGTTTTTTTAGCCTTCAGTGAATTTTGAGTAGCTAGGAGTTTTAAAAATTATTATAATCTATGGATCTAGGTGTGAATCTGGTATTCCAGCTTTCTTCTAAAGGTACATTTTACTCCATGATCTTTAGGGTCTCTTCCAACCCAAGGTGTTCTGCGATCTTAAGGTGATGTCGCTTCATTTTCTGTGTCAGTCATTTGATTTTTTTTTTCAGTAGCATATAATCATTTGTGCTGTTCGAAGCAAAAAACCTGAAATGTTATGTATTGATTATATATGAGAAGAGTAGTGTGTGCATCTGGGCCTGCTGCCAGTGTTCTTCCCCAAGATTGGATGTTACCCCTGGAATAATGCTTTCTCCTTCCCATGTGCTGGGCAGAAAGCTTTCTCTGAAGGTACCCAAACTACAGCATCATGTCCTGAGGGAGTGCTGAGAAACGAGCAAACACCTCCTCTGTAATAAATGGTGGGAGCAAAGCAGCGAGGTCGTGTGCAGTGCTGATAACAGTGGGAAGTTAAAGATGACTTCAACTCTTACTGCAATGTTCTGACCTTTAGTTATGCTGCTTCTGTGTGCCTTTAATTACGTTGCTTGACAAAGGGGTGGAGGACAGAAGAGGAATTATTCTATTCACTGCCTGCCTAGACTATTAGGATTTATTTTAAAATAAATATCCAGACTGTATTCTTATACCCCATAAAGTAATTTTTGACCCTTAGCTCACGTCACTGAAGCATGAACTTCTACTCTGTGCTGTTTAGTGACATAGAATAAGTAAATGAACTACTCAAACTGTGCCTATGTCCTTGACTTGTCTGCTTCTGTAGTTCTGAGGCAGTTTAAGTCTTTATTGTGAGTTTTGTTTGTCAGGAAAAAAAAACCCCTCTCCCACCCCTTTTTAAACTGAATCCTTAATCTCCTATCACTCCTGATGAATTAGACATAAAAACCATAGAAATATGAATTAGAAATAAGAGTATTACATTGTAAATATGCTTCTAGGATAAGACAAGTCACTGCTAGGATAAATTGGCACCTGTCTTAAGCAAGTTATTCAGGTGAATCATATCTCCAGGTGACTGCCTGCTTTATCCTCCTGTTTCCTTTTTGGTTATAGTTACTCCTGCAGGGCTCAAGGCAGCAGGGATGGAGGCATAGAGTCTGGCCTGACATGCTGCAGTCATTTACTGCTTCTCTGATTATGAGAGTGAATCCCAGGATTGCTCCACGTGTTGTTTTAAAAGAGAAGATGAACAGTTTCTTCTGGCTCTTCCCTGTAGTGTCTCCCAGGCTGTTTAATTCCCTCTCCCCTATGATGGACTTGACAAAAAAAAAAGTAGGGAACAATTTGTGTATTTGCTTGGATTTTTTCCTTTTGTGCAATCCTTTTTACGATTTCATAATGATCTGTGCCCTGGTTGATTGCATTTCTTAAGTAATAATTCATTTTTTAACCTGAATTTACTTACGAAATAGATATTTCATTTTCCATTAATGCAAAGCCATTCTGTCTTTTTATTAGCTTAATAGTAATTTTTCAGTCAATAAACCCAAGATCAATGTTTTAAGTATTTTTCTTTTCCTGTTTTAGAGGCGAGGTATTTGTGTTGCATGTTTATTCGTGCTTAAACACACAGCGGTAAATTTAGCCTGATTTGTTCCTGGTGGCTGGCATGATATATCTGGTGTGGAATGGGATTTATCCCATGTGGGACAGTTGGCTTTTTGGATGTGGCAGTTCCGTGTGCAGAGCGCTTCCCTAGGACAGCTGCAGGAGGGGCCTGAGCTGCTCCAGTGCTTCCCAGGCAGGTGCTCCGTACCTTCAGCACTCAGCGCCCTCTAATGCTCTGTGTGCATTGTGGTTCCTGTGCTGCTCGTTGGTATTTAATCATAATATCCCACCCAGGTTTGCAAATGTGGCTGTCTCCAGTGGAGATCTGTGTGCTGGCAGCATGCACCTCAGCAATGCTTTTCTCCAGTGTGTGTGAGCATACAGCTGTGTGCTTCAGACTTGAGACCACAGGGAAAGTTTTGCGCGTTGTCACATGCAGATAAAATTTGTGAAGGACTGTTGTTATTGTGGAAAAAGGTGGAGCCTTGAGGTTTTCTTTTTTTGGTCTTATGGCTTCCTGATAAAATAAATACTCAGGGAAGCAGCTGCTGTAGTAGGGCTTACAGTCACTCTAAATATAAAAATAGCATAAATACTTGCTTTGGTGATACCTGCATCACTGACCAATAGAATATGATTTTACTGGTGGTTGACAAGTACAGAAAGATACCTTGTTTGTATTCTTTCTTGTTACAGCTATAGAGAGGGGTATATTAATAAATGCTGTAAGCTCTGAGGTATGAAACGAAGGTAGAACTGTAACAGCTTAAGTTATTGATATAGGTTAGATGAGTATTGCATAGATATTCATTAGGGTTTGCATCATTTAAGTTGATATTGCAAGAATTTATTGGTTTTCAGCTGAGAAAATTGGTCTGTTCAGTGACTTCTTAAGTTTTTAAAACTATTACAAAATAATTCTTCCAAATCACTGGTTTTCATTTAGGTGAGTCCTATGATGCACTTTATCTTTGTGCTTCAGTTATCAAAGCACGGTATCAAAGACATTGGTTTGCATTTGAACTGTAAAAACTTAAATACACATTTTTAAAATATTGCTACTCCATTTCATATATATAATGATCTTATTAACAAAGTATTGTATATTTGTGACATCAAAAATAACCCTTTCAAACAACTTGTCTCAATTTTACTTCTCAGAGGGAAAACGTTTTGTTTTCTGTGGGTTGCTGCCATTGAAGCCTCAGGCTTCTTTAGTGTTAGAGGAACTCATGCTGACCTCTGAGCATTTTGCAAAAACAGAGCTGAGCATTGTGCCTCGTGTCAGTCTTAACTGACTTACTCTGCTTGTTTTCCAGGAGCTTGAAGAAATCCGCAAATGTGGAATGAAAAACTTCCGTAATATCCAGGTTGATGAAGCTAATTTATTGACCTGGCAAGGGCTTATTGTTCCTGTGAGTATGGAATACTTCTTATTTTAATGAGCTTTAAAAGAGTGATGATCATCTGTACTATGAATTCAGTTTAGCATTGCTGTTAGAGACCATTAGATAGTTCTTGTACATTGACAAGATTTCATTTTAGGAAAGCTGACTTTCAGAGTTGTTATTTTCTGGGCAGTGAAGGGTGGTTATGGATTTAATTCTTGGCCCTCTTTAGACTTCTCATATAGTCTTAGGCAAATATTGTAATCTTTCTGTCTCACGTCATGTGAATGTCTTGTGTGGTTTTATTAGTGCCTGATAATGTTAGTAGGTGCTTGCTGTAAGTAGCGTGAAGAAAAATCTATGCATAATTGAATGGGGCTCTAGACAACTCAGATGAATACCTGGCTGAATGCTATCCAACTGTGGGTCTGAGCCAGCAAATGGCTGCCTCTGGAAAGGCTGCAGACCCAGTGATGGCACTGGGTTGCTTGGGAAAGGTCCTGGAAAGGGGAAGCAGGTGAGTTCTGCAGTTTATCTCATGCTGAAAGTACAAAATTTATATAATTGCACGAGAATGCCTGAGTTATGAAATACTTTATTTACTCCTCAGTAGATTTTGGTGTATGTTGTTTTCTTGTGATTTTGGTTGGTTTGGGGTACTTTATTTGTAAATGACTGTATTCATTTCTAGGGAAAAAAATAAGTGTTGGAAAAAGTCTGCAGGGAAAAGGTTTGGATTTTTACAAGTGAGCTCTTTAAAAGAAAGTCCTTAGGCATTAATTGCTTCCAAAAACACTAATGCTGCTGCTTAAGAGCATAATAGAAGTAGATAACTACTGTATTAGTCAAATAGAGAGGGACTTGTTACGAAGGGGATAGCAGGAATCTAGTATGTTAAATTCCTTGGTTGCATGGATTTTCACCTCCCTTTACTTTCCACTGCTATGGCTTATGTTCACTTATTACATCAGCAACTTTTAAGTCTGGGTCTTTGCTTTTGCTTTTCCTTGGGTGCTACCCACAAGGTCTCCTGACCAATGTAAATTATTTCAAAAGGAACTGAAGTATTATTTTGGCACTGCCTTTGCTTTTGCAGCTGAAGGCCATTCACAAACTTGGGTTGTGTCATCTCTGCTAATATCTTCGTGAGGCCTTTGAACTTCAAGTGCTGTTGAACAGATTTAATTTAATCACTTTCTGTGAGCAATTCCCTTGAGTGGTTGAGTCTACTCTTCCTAATAAAGCAAGCAGGATTCAGTGCTAAAATTTGACATAACTGAGAATCAGTGCTTTGCAAGCCACTCCAATACACATGGTTCACATGTGCCAGGATAGTATTTTGGTAATACTTTGAAGTGGTGTATGGATGGTAAACATGGCTAATAAAGCAAGACACCAAAATGTTTGTTTGCTGCTGCTAGAGTTAGAAATATGTGGGGCACAACGTCAATTTATTGCAAGGGAAATAAGTACACCAGTAAGGATTTAAGGCTAAGAGGGTATTTTGTTATGAAATCTGCTTATTAGAACAATTAATAGTCATGTGTCATAGCTGTTTGAAGAGTAGTTTAGATTACTGTTTTGAGGAAATACTATAAAGCAATGCTTCCTCTGAAGCATAATTTGTTTTTTTAGCTATTTCTGGGATGGATGGCTTGAAAATATCAAATGTAAACCGGATGCAGGTGAGGTGTGCTGTTCTTAGTTTTAGAGGCGGCTTCTAGATTTTTTCCCAAGTTTTTCTTTTGAAGTTTTACATGCTGTTCCCACTTTTGTTCTTGTTGAGGGTTTGAGATACAAGTACTGTGTCATTAGTAGGCTAACGAGGTACTGATTATTAAACTCTGTAACTAGGCAGTATTTTGGTTTGCTTTATTAAAATATTAAAGATATGAAGGTTAGTATTTTGACAGTGTTCATGCAAAACCTTCATGCATTCTATTTTGTTTTTAGTGCTTGTTCAGTTGAAAATCCTGTTGAAGATGGTTTGTCAACATGTTTTCTTGTTCTAAATTGTAGAATAAGGTGTAGCAGAAGTTCCATATGTTGAGAAAGCACTGTTTTTTTTTTTTTGAACACCAGTATGAGGCTCCTGGCTGTTGTAAAAGGTGCTGCTGGTTTACACTGAATTTTATTTCACTTTGTCCACAGCAAACACTTCTGACAAACTTGTGCAGAGTAAAAATATGCCAGGTGAATGCAAGTCAAGTGTTAGCTATCTGTGTTTCAGCATTTATAATTCAAACTCCTTGTCTACCTCGTCAGTATAAGAATAAATGTAACAAATTATTGGAAATGAATTTCTTGAATATTCTGTGTTTTGTCTCTTGAAAAGATGAGCAACTGTTTTACATACATTTTTGGTTAAAATTTATTGGTGAGTTATGGTGGAAAAACTGTTCTGACTGAAAGAGAGTCAAGGAGAAAATGGATGTTCTTAAGCCAGGTCTGATCCTGTAGCATTTCAGTGAACATCCTTACAAGTTTTAGCAGGTGATGGAGGTAAGAACAAAGTGAGGAGAGGGTGTTAATGTAAATTGCCACTACAGCCAGAAAGTTATTTGTTAAACTTGAAAAGCTTTTAGGATTGCTTAGCTAAAAAGCAGTCTTAAGATACTTGAGTTATTTCTTCCATTGACTCAAAAAATCATATGTTATTTCTAAGAAGTGCACAATCAGACTTCACTATACAGATAAAAACAAAATTGAATGTTGTGTAGAATAACATCTTAATAGAGTGCTTCCCAATCCTAACTATTTGTGAAACTTTTTTAACCTCTGGAGTGGAATTGAATGAAGGAAATGGTCTGATAGATAACGCAGAATGATTAACACAAACTGGAAACACTAATTCTTCAAGTATTTGGGAAGGCTTTGTGTCCTGGTTGTTGTTGCTTGTTTAAAGATGATGAAGATGACATTCTACGTAGCAGTAGCTTTTTTTTCCTGCCTTTCTTCTGCAGATAGCATTTGAAATAGTAGCAGTGGTCGAAAGATCTTTGCCTGCTTCACAGTTCTCTCATTGTACTCCATCAAAAATGATCTGATAGCAGTGGGTGCTAAAACTGCATATGAATTCAGAATGTTCTCATCAGCAGATGCAGTGGATATCTATCTTTAGTACAGATTAATGCTCAGCGGATTTTTATATAGTCAGCACAAAAAGGTTCTCAGAATGTTTATGGGAATCTGACAAATCAAACTGCTTTGCTGTTTGAACCACTATGTTGTGAGAGACAAAATGAGCAGGTTTAGAGAAACCAACATCCTTGTGAGGTTTCCTGTTTGTGTATCAGAAAGGGTTTACAGTGTATTTCAAAATACTAATTAATGTGGGAATAAAAATACTTGCTAGACTTCTGAGCGTGGAATAAATGGGATTGGCTGCTTTCCTACTAGCAGAAA
The DNA here is from genome assembly GCF_016699485.2 of Gallus gallus. Lineage (NCBI taxonomy): Eukaryota > Metazoa > Chordata > Aves > Galliformes > Phasianidae > Gallus > Gallus gallus. The sequence goes on from NC_052546.1 coordinate 375,008, forward strand.
TGTCAGCCAGCTTCAGAACAGCAGTAGTCTGCCTTTTCCATGGTGAAATAGAAAGGTGATGAAGGTTATATTGCCTCTTCATTACTGCATTGGTTTTGATGTTCATAGATGTAGGAATCTTTTTGGGGAAAAGTGCCTTTAAAAGAGGTGATTTAATAGACTGAAGTCTGAAGCATGCTTCTACTTAAAGTTCATGTGTTATATGTCATGTTGTTGCAGGACAATCCTCCATATGACAAAGGAGCCTTCAGAATCGAAATCAACTTTCCAGCAGAATATCCATTCAAACCTCCTAAGATTACATTTAAAACAAAGATCTATCATCCTAACATCGATGAAAAGGGGCAGGTTTGTCTGCCAGTAATTAGTGCTGAAAACTGGAAGCCAGCAACCAAAACTGACCAAGGTAGGGCTCCTTGTGGAGGGGAAAAAAAAGGGTATTAAGAGACTGTGTATTGTGTGTTTGAAGGAAACAGTATTTTAGCTTGTCAATTTGTCACTGCTTTTCTGGTTCATCTGTTTTCCTAAGGTTTGCCTCATGAATACATGTTGTAAGTAAAGCATGCAACTCTTTTGGAATGTCATTTTGTTATTAGAACATAAGGTAATGACACTGACTTGTGGCATTTCCTCCTCCAGGAAACCACAAAACTCATAATGACTGAAGAGATCATTAAGGTTGTGTACTTGGTATACTTAATTCCAAAATGAAAAGGGAAAAAAAAAAAAAACACTTATGTTGGTGTTACTTTATGTTTCTTTTTAAATGTAACTATATAACCTGGAGGTAGTTTGGCTTGTTTGCTTAAAGAAAAAACAAAATTATAAAAATTATAACACAAATTAACTCTTAGCTATTAAAAGATCAATGCTGTGAGGCTTACTGTGTGGAGTGTCTTTTGAATAAGAATTTAAGTATTTTAAGGAAGAAGTCTCATCAGGTTCTCTGCCAGACTGAGAGCATGGTAAGAGTAAGTATTGTCTCTCGTTGCTTCTACTACTTAGGGTGAAATTTTCATGTTTTCTGGTAGGAAATGATAAACTTGATATCAGATGTTTATTACTGTATGTAAAGAGCAAGCACCCTTGCAAAAACTGTGTGTTTTAATAATGATTTAAATGCAAATGAGCAGTTCAACCTAGTGCAAAGACCTCAGTGACACCAATGTCGTGATCTGCAGGACTAAGTTCTTCGATCTTCCAGACTTGGTTCTCATCTGAACTGTGTTCTTGATAGTGAATGAACAACACTGTAGTTAAGATTTCTGTTCTGCAAACTTCTCTGCACTTGCAGTTTGCATCATATCACCCTAAAGACAACACAGGAACATTCCCTTAATTGTTTTCAAAAAGATCAGACAATTGAATGTTGAGGGAGAAAGCAGGGACAGCAGCAAGAAGAATCTGTTAAATAGGTCTGCAAAGACCTTATGATTTGTTTCGGATTTATCCCATGTTATACAAAGATCCATTGGAGAAATTGAAGCAATATGTAGAAGGTTTCTTGTAATGACATAGCAGTTGTCTTAAATGGAGAAGGCTGATAATATTAAGAAATGACCTGGTGTCTACCTAGCTTGAAATGTGAATCGGCATCAGTTGGAACTATTGAGGCAATAGTCAGTGTTTCCTGGAAAAGTAGCAAAATCCTTGGTTTTTATTTCTGAGAGAATAAAAACAACTGTAAAATTATAATCTGGAAGAGATCTCAGATATTAAGATAGTGCAAGTCTCTCATTCTGCTGTTTTGCAGTCTTTTCCTCTTCATGGGTTTTAGTGTCAGTGTTTGTTTTGTTAATCCATCTTTCTGTGAACCTGCAGCAGTGTAAGTACAGCCCTTAAACACGTATTCCTTTTTCTGTATAACTCTTCTGCACTGAAAAATAAACTTCAGTCCCTTTCACAAGGAAATAACACTGTTATTAGTACGGTATGAAGACAATTGGTTTTGGTCACTCATGTCGGAAGGTGGAGATATTAGGCTTATCATAAATAATTAACTTGTTTCATATAATACAAGTGTATCTTACAGTTGAAGTTTTTATTAATTGTGCTTGATATTAAAATGAGCTATGGTAGCACAGTTGTAAAAATACTGTGGGTATTGAGGGAACTGCTGTTACAACAATCTTTTTTTCCCAACTTGTGTTAAATAGCTTTAGGGAAAGTTACTGTATTGCTACAATGTTTTATCAGGGTTTACTGAGTGAAAAGTCATTGTTAGATGCAGTATTAGTTTATTACAGTTTAAAGGTTATAATAAGAAACATTCCTACTTAGTAATACAGTGATAGTCTTTCTTTGGGGGGACTTTGAGAGGTGTATTTTCCCCCCCTTCCTTTCAGGTAAAGGTAGAAAAGAGCGAGAAGACTGCTCTGCAAGAAGCCCCCATGGTATTCTAGCATCTTCCACGGTGATAAGCATTGTAAGCGCTTATACTGCAAAACCAGGGAGAATCCAGTTAAACTGGGAAGTGGCAGAGTGAAAACAAACCCTGACTACTTGTGCTCTTTTGTGGCTGTCAGAGTTTTGTGTGAGTTCAGGAGGCCACTGGCTGTAGTAATGGCACCAATTAACAGTTTTGGTACTTCTTGTTTTGAAAAACCTTAGGGTGCAGTTTTGTATTACTCTGGAGAGTCCATACATACCTTGAGTAGAAAACTATTAACGTTGCTGTTCAGGGAAATGCATCTTTGGTGTGTTCGCTGTCTGCAGACTTGCTGAGTTGTGCATATACTTCAGTGGATGGATTTGAGAACTCATTATGATTGTAACCAATCTGTCATTACTGGTCATGAGAATGTATGCAAGGAAAACGAAGCAGGAAGTTTCATGGTGGCATACAAAGCTCGCTATGTAAATGCTAAGTACACTTGTGAGAATGACTTCTGTTGAAAGTGGTGTGGGAATGCTGATTAAATGGCTGTTGTTACAGAAAGATCAATGTGATGGAAAGGAGACACAGGAGTGTAACAGCATAGGGACCAGTGCAGATAGGATGGTATTTCAAAGGAAAAGTGCTCACCTATCTCTGAAGATCTCAGCTTGCAGGGGAGACTCCACAAAGGAGGGATCTCCAACCAGAGACCCTTCCCCAGTGGCAGTTGGCCCTTAGATGAGGTCTAAGAGAGGTGCAGCCAGGCTCCGCCCTTTCCTGTCCCACAGCTGAATTGCCTTCACCTGTGCTCCCAGGGCTGACTGGGTCCTTTTCCCAAGGTGCTCAATCAGTGCTTCAGGCCATGACTCAGCAGTTACCATACAGCTGTGAACAGTGGGATGCTACCCACTTGTTTGCTTAGTATATCTCTACTAGAAAACATTCGGTAGTTCAAAGTAATGTCAGGAGTTGTTCCCTATTTATAGGGGAAGTAAGAGTCGCAGAAAAATAATGCTGAAAAAAATGGTTTCTAAAAGCAGACCCAATTACAACTGAATTGCTTAATTTATTGTGAGAGATATTAGGGAAAAATGTTTAGTGATAGAAATTCTGGGACCCTCTTCACTCGATGCGTTATAGGTGAAGCTGTCTGTGAAACTCCTTGCTCAGCCATAAGAAGGGCAGGATGCTCTGTGCTTGGGAAAATACTTTGTTGTGCATTTTGGTCTTTACTCAGAGGTAGGTGGTTTTGTTTACAAATGTGATTTCCTGATGTATTTGCTGTTGTTGCCAATGTGTAGTTCATATTACTATAGCTTTCTGACGTGGTATCTTACTCTGCTCTTGAAAAGACACGAGATTTATTGGGAGACGTTTAAACACAGTTTAAGTTACTTTCTTATTGGGGAATTTTGCTTCATTTTGATTTTCTTTTTCCTCTTTAAATTAACAATCTTAGTCTCTGACAGCGTTCTTACTTCTTTTGACAGTAATCCAGTCCCTCATAGCACTGGTGAATGATCCACAGCCTGAGCATCCCCTGCGGGCTGACCTAGCTGAAGAATACTCTAAGGACCGTAAAAAATTCTGTAAGAATGCTGAAGAGTTTACAAAGAAATATGGTGAAAAGCGACCAGTGGACTAAAATCTGACACAGCTGATGTCAGCAACGTATGATAGAAGATCGGAGCAGTGCATTTGAGACATCCCGTAAAGCAGGACTCTATGGAAAATTGACAAGTGCCACCTTTTGGTGTTAACTTGTGGCTGTTACTAACTTTCTACAGTTTTCTTAATCAAAAGTGGGCTAGGTAACCTGTAAAGGAAGAATTAAAAACTTAAGATGTTCTAGTTCTGCTTTCCTTGTTTAAAAATCACTGCTTCAATATACTTTAAAGTATGCTGTTTTCTTTTTTTGTCAGAATTTATCAAAAATATCTTAGACTTATATTCTGCCCTTAAATTGAAAAGGTTGTGGCTGTCATTTCTTTCTTTTCCTTGCAGTTACCACTATCCTGAGTTCATTTAATTCAGCATTGAATTTTTGCCCCTCCTCAAACTGATGTCTTAGAAAAAATATCCCACTTCTGGCAGAAAATGATTGAGTGTTTGGCAGTTTTGTTTACTCTTCTCCTTAAGCATTGCACTGTGCTCTGTGGGACTTGCTGCAAGTTCCCCTTAACTTCAGTTTGTAATGGAATAAAAAACCCAACTACAATCAGAAAGAATGTCCAGGTCTTATGTAAATCTGGCTGATGTTACCACAAAATGTTTATTAAATGGGGAAATCCAATTTCTTGTGTGCGTTATTGAATTAGAATATGGCTTATGTCCTGCTTTTGGAAAATGCTGGAAAAATATATACAGCAAACAAGTAGTAAAATGTGATTCCAAACTCCTTTCACTTTTATTCTTAATAGAAGTTAGCGTAAGTTAGCTTGGATAATGTGCACAGAACAACAGTGTGACCAGTTTAGAAGTTTCAGAAACTGAGGACCAAGAGATACACCAAAATAATAAACTGGTATTGAGTGGAAAAAGTTGGTATTTTAGAAATGAATTAATTTCAAATGCTAAATGTTAGCACTGCTAGTGAGATTTTTTTCATCCAAATGCATATGAAATATGTTCTAGGGAATGGCACTCATGCCAATTTCTTCCCAGTTGCTGTACAGTTATTACTGAAAATAGTATGAGAGTAGGATTAAGCAATAAGCTGAATACACTTCACTGCTACTGTTCCTATGTTTTAAAAATACACATTAGGTTATTTAATGACTACTTCAAGTATCATTCTGACTTGGATAGAGCTGTTTTCCCTTTGCTCCAGGCACACCCACGCATGCTGAAGGATGCCCTTTCTATTCAGAATTGAGCACCCTTTACTGTGTCTCTATTGCTTTTTTTCTGCCTGCGTGTCCTAAGTCTGAAGTGTGATTGTAGCTCCAATCAAACTGCCATACAATCAAACTGCCTTCCTCACCTGTAGAACCTGAGTATGTTACTGAGTAAACAAATTTCCAGAAATCTATAGGTAGCTGGGAGTACATATCACTTTGATTTTTCAAGAACTTGAATTAGAAAATCCCTTACATCTGGATGGTTGTCTATACTCCTAGAATCAGTTTTAATACAGCCTCTACCTTTGCAACCTTGCAGAAGTAGTGCATCAAGCTCTAGGTCTCTTGGTTTTTAATGTATATTTGCTATTCCTTCATTTGCCCTTCTCATCTGGCTTTTATTTTGGATTTAGTGTGAACAATGACAGCCCAGTACCTCACCTCTGTTGAAAGTAATTTTTTTTATTAGTTAGGGAGCTAAGAAATTTCATGTTAAGTGTTCTTAGGCGGATTCTTTGGCAGGTAAATGAAGTTAAACCACATTCACCTTATTTACGGAAACTTACCTTTCCTAAGTGTTTCCTGGCTTGTGAGAGCACTATTACCAAATTTTTCACATCTTTGTGTCTTTGGTTGCAGAAAGTTGGTACTGATTTTGTTTCCTTCACGCTCACTCAGATTCATAATAAAACAATGCCAAATTATCTGTTGAACTGAAGTGTGTAACTTCTGCATCAGCTGAGTCACTGTACTTTTTGATCATGTCTGTTCACAATTGAAGCTTTCTTTAAATTTGCATATTTTTTAATTATTTAAAACAACTGTAGCACTAGTTTGCTGCCATCGTTACTACTAAACAATACACTTTCTGGTTGTAAGCCTCTCAGGTCAAAGACTGCATTTATTTCAGTGTGGCTTGGATGCCATTGAAAGGAAACTGGAAGAGCTATGTAACTGAAGGAGCTTCAGCTGATTTGTAGAGGTCAGTAGCAGTGCTGTATGCTAGCTGTTCTCATTTCATCTGTAAAGATCACATAGACGATGAGCATTATCCTCAGTTTTCTTTGTGTGTTCTTCATAGTTCAATTTCTAATCATGAAGTGTGTAATATAAGTGATGGCTTTTGTTTGCAGGTGACCCTCTAAGTGGAAGATATAGATCAAGTACTGTACTGTGTGGTTGAAGTCTGAGGTGGAAAAAAAAATCAAATCCTTTGTTAACTCAGGAAATCAAGCTCTTGTGCTCTCTGGTTCCCTAAGCCATGCTGAATTCTAAACATGCAGTTGAAAATCCAAAATAAAAACATACTGGTGCAATTACACCCACAAACACTGGCATAGGCTTTCTGCAATTCCATTCTGCTACTCTAATAAAAATTGCTCTCAAAGGTATTGTGGCATGGTTTTATTTTCAAAGAGATTCCATTTTTGAACTTTGGGTATCTCTGTACAGTGTTGTTTATCACAGCAGTCTTGTTGCACTTCTAATTACAACACTGTGGTGAATGTGAAGCTTTCATAGAGCCCCTGAGAAACTTGTTCCTCTCTTCTCTGTGCATTCTATGTAAGGGAAAGGTTCCTTATTTAGCAGTCTTTCAGTAGCTCTGCATTCATTTTCACAGATAGAACTCAATTTAAAAACTGGGTTTCAGTTGTGTTCATCTGAAAATGAGGTATTTATAAAACGTCGTGTTAACAACGTCTGCTCAGGTAGACTGTTGTGTCCATTTCCATGTTCAGCTAGAAGAGAATCACACAAGCTGAGCTATGTTACATCTTAACAGTTGTGAACAGAGCAAAGTCAGCAATTATTTTGCAGTTCAAAAGTTCAAACTAAGGTTTAAAAATATCCATCGTATCATGGTCGCACTGCAGAAAAAGCTGAGCTGTACTATTGGTGCATCAGCTTTGCTGCATGTCTAAGGGCAGTAGATGGCACTCGTGTCTAACCACGCTCTGGCACTTCAGTCACCTTCTGCAGCTCGGAGGTCTGCTGTCTCTTCCGGGTTTTATTGTTCCAAACCGCGTAAACTCCGCCCTCAGACAGCGGTGAGGCAAAATGCAGCACTGAAGGCGCTCCTCACACTGCTCCTGTGAGGACTCCGCTGTTCTGCACAGCGAGCACAGTGTGGAAAGATAAACAAAAATTGTCCCGTATCAAATCAGCTTTGTTACAATAATTAGGAAAGAGCCTGAGAAAATATTTTACCAAGTGTCCTTGTTGATTTTTTGTGTTTGTACAGCACAAACATTGCCTCAGGTGCACAGGAATGATGGATCACACAGCTCTGTGACCAATGCACGAGGATGCCCTTCCAGCACTGCAGAGCCTCGCGCTTGGAGCAGACAGCTGAGTGCTTTCTGCTCACACTGACAGGGCTCTTGGAGCATTACAAAAGAAAAAGACCTGACTATTTTTTTGCTTAGAAAAGATGGTGATACTGGTTTTTTTTCGTATTTAAAAAATGCTTTACAACGATGTTAGGTAGATAGCTCTTGCACAGAAAATGAGCATCAACATCTTAAAAAATATATATATCCTACATCCATGTCACGAGTCAGTGACAGGTCTACATCTTAAAATGCAGTTAAATGCACCAGTATGTACAGGGCTTGTTGAAGTTCAGATGCTGTCATGATTGGAATTAAAATAAACAAACAGGACAAGGACTTTCTCCCCTTGAGAACTTGCTGATAGCTGATCCGACCATATCATGCGCTTCTCATGGAAGGCAGTGGGCAACTGCTGGTGAGCTCTTCTATGCAGCAGTTGCTGAAATAGATGGGACAACAGTTCCTGTTCTTGCAAAGTCATCCAGGAAGAAAAAACAACGAAGCCAAACTACATGTATGGAAGAGCTATCATTGACATTCCTTTCCCTGTGAAGGCTCAATACTGAGGCAACAAAAATAGGAAGAGTCTTAAGCAGTGCTAGCTGAGGGCTCATGGAATATGACTGCACTCACAGGGCAACGTTCTGAAGTACCAGGACATGTACCCCTGGGTGCTTGCCTGTCACTGCTCACAAACTGCTTCACCTTTCACAAAAGGCTTCATGCAACTTCCAGGCCATCAACAGCTCCTGTCAGCTGTGCTGGGAGGTATTACAAAGGCTGGCAATGATGGTCTGGCTTATGGGGACATTAGCAACTGTGTATCCTTGAAGTACAAACATAGGTATGTATATATGTATATTTAAAGATCTTTGAATGAACAAAGCTGAATGTTCCTTGTTTTGTAATGGCTCTGCAGCTCCGGCTTGATTAATGTCTGGAGTTCATGCAGGCGCTCCCAGGACTGTGAGAAATCATCTGGTCCTTCCCCACAGCCACCAATGGGAGGGACGCTTGGGTACCCTGGGTGCACCATCAGTTCAATTGTTACTGTCCTGTGCTGTGGCACTGGGTGTGCAGGCACCTTGGATGTGAAGTCCACGATGGCGGTGTCAATGGCATTCTGGATGGCACTCACAGACATGTTCTTGCCCATGGTACTCAAACCTATGTAAATGTCTGGCCACCTGTAGCCATAGGTAGGAACACAGATATTAATGTTAATGAGGTAGTTAGACAAGAGTGTGTTATGTCCAGTGGATGAGGAATCAGAAGTAAAACCATAATTAGAAGCCAATAATGCTTTTTCATTCCTTGTCAAAATCAAGATACTGTTTAGAACATCAGCTCTCCAGTCTGGCAGAAAGTCCCAGCAGAGCCCCGATAGCAACATTTATGTTATTACTCTGGTAATGTATGCTGTGACAGCACTGAAATTGTGTGGCATCTGAGAGCTTAAACGTGCACATTATTAGCACCAAAGGGACAAATAGAGCTGTAACTGAGAAATGTTGCAATCAACTAACTTAGTAGGCCAATTAAAACCTGAATAATCACCATCTCCAAATAATAACCCTTAGCTGAGGTAGAAAAAAGATAACTAAAATGGAAACCACCTTGCTAACATATCACTTTCCTAGCATACAACAAAGAGCCACAGTAACTCAAAAGACAAAGCGCTAGACCCGAGGTTGTTACTACTAGAGACTGTACAGCTACAAGGACACCAGCTAGAGGCTGTTTCTTATGTAGCTTCAACACGACCCTTTGTTCAAGTCTGCCTGCAAACTGCAGTTCTCATTTGGGACATTAAAGCCCAGGAAGGATGTGCAGGTGTACTTGAGGTATCGGAGGACAGAATGAGAGAAAGCTTTTGGAAGAAACAGGCTGGACTTTTTACCTGTATGATCAAGAATGAGCCCAGCAGAATGTTCTGATGTGATAAGTGTTTACAGCACTTGGGGAAAAAAAGATCACATTTTTCAACTGTAAACTGATTAAACTTACTAGAGTCTGACTGTTATGCAGTAAGCAGAGTCTTTCCCTTTACAGCATCATAAACTGTGCTCTGGGAGCTCAGTGCAGTACTTCTTTTGCACAGATGCAGAAATGGAACGGCTGCATTTGTTTCTCTCTGACTTCAGATGATCATTCTCCTCTCACTTCCCTGGTATTCTTTGTGTTCCACATTTGTTTGGTAGCAGTCTATTCCTCCTCACTCTCAGCAACAGCAGAAGAGGTGAAGTATGGCCCACTGCAGTGTTTCCAGGCAAGAGGCGGCCAGACTTCCACTTCTCGGGGTGGTGCCAGAACAGGTATAAAGGCACAGCTCTCATAGCAGCTCTATGAGTTCCACCCTGAGGGCAGCAGGAGGGTCCTGGAGCAGCAGTTTCTCTGCTGTACCAAAGCATGGCCCCTGGCGTGGCATGTGGATCCCTGGAGCATGCAGGATTTCCATCAAATTCCCCTGCATTGTCCCTGGTATAAAGCTGCCCTGAAAGGTTAGCTCATCTCTCCCCGTTTCTCACTCTGAGCTGTGCCCTTTGCTTTCTCAGAAATGAGCTGTTCTAGTACAGTCTGAGTGCTCTGCACAGAAAGAGCACAGTGAAATGCTGGACTTCTGCTAGTTGAGAGCAAGTGATACTGCCATCCAGCCTATATCAATACATAACTTGATGTAAAAGCCAAGAAGGTAATATTGAGTGCACAGATCTCAGCTGAAGAGTCTTTCATCTGTAAAACTAAGACTCACGGGACACTGACAAGACTGCTTTAAAGCAGTGATCACTTGCTCTGGCACTGTACACCCTATGATCTTGTCTCCCCATAACAAATATTGATTCTTAATTAGCTTATTTTCTGCTACTTAAAACCCTTCCTTTACAATTCAAGGATGTAAGAAGTCATCTTTTGAAAACTTTCCCTAAATCTTACAACTAAAGTTCCAGTGTTTGAAGCACATCTAATGCTTCTAATCAAGTAGCATTACTCTGGCATCTGCAATTGTAAGAGATTGAAAGGCTCAGAAACACCTTGAAAAGACCAATCCCTTTCAAATGAGAAGTGAGTGAGTCATCCCTTTTCAAACAAATCTGCACAGTAACCCATAGCGTCTCCAAGCTTCTGTACTCCTGCAGAATTCCCTTGTAAGCCCCATACTGGAAAGAGGAAGAGGTCTTGTTCCATTCTGAAAATGCCTTATCAGGAACTGATAAAAGTTTTACTGCAAAAAGAATGAGCGATGCCTGTCTTACCTTATTCCATGCTTTGTAAACACATCCACTGTGTTCAGAGAATCTTTTTCTACTCCCACATAGAAGTCCATCATGGATGGCTCAATCCAGTCACAGTTATGAAGGCCTGGCTCTACTGGGACACGAGTGTATTCAATCCCATATTCCTCTAACACCTCTGCAAATACATGCCTGACCTCTGTAAATAAAAAGAAACCTTACTCAGGAATTAGATAACCAACTCACATCCCCTGAAAGCTGTTAGGACAGAGACATCTTTTTCCCTTCTGTGTTTTAAGTATATATATTTAAATATATATATATATTTTATATATATATATATATATATAAAACCTCATTTGCCTTTTCTGCTGAAATGGTTTTGTTCATCTGGATCAAAGGCCCCTTCGGAAGTGGAAATATCTGAAAGCATTACTCATTCAACATTTGCTGTTTGTGCCCTGTCTCCCTCCCCTTCAGCACTGAGTGCTTGGTCCAGTAACCTCTTCTGAGGGTGGGAGCCCTGTCCTAGAGTGCACCCAAGGTGGCTGTACTCTTGGGAACACATTCTTCACCAAGTCCCTGCCACATTTGTTGAGAGAGATAATTACCAAGAGCAATATCATCTAGAGTCAGCTTAGTGCTAACACAGGGAAATAATCAGTTTTTTTTTTTTTTTTTTCCAAGTTTTCCATCTTTGTACAACAATAATCTTAGCTGGAAAACTGAGACACTGGTACTTGCCTATGATATACGTATGAAAAACATGCTGAAACCCACAGATTTAGATTGGAATAGAAATACAACCAACAGGACAGCTTTTGTGGCACCTGAAAGAGCTACTGGCTTCAATCTCAGAGGCTAACTTGTCCAAGATGGGAACACAACTGCAATTGTAGAGCTTTACATAAATCCTATAAGGTATATTGCCAGGGAGCTATGGAGAGAGTGGGGCTTCTTACCTGCCTGGTGCTGGGAAGAAAAGGAGTGTTTGCTTACTTGGGAGAACGTGAACGTGCTGGTGTCCATCCATGTGAGGAGGTAGGTGGCCTGTTAGCTCATGGAACAGATCCACCTGGGCCTTTAGCTCCTGCTTCACCTACACAGCAGAAAAGGGTTAAAGAAAAGGCTGAGAGCAGGAGGGTGCAAGGTGGGTGTTGGAGACCTTGCTTGCTAGTACTTGAGATATGGCACTGAAAGGCACAAAGTGCTGAGTGAGCAATGATGCTGGATTGCCCGGCATCCTTCCTAAGTACAGGTCTCCTTTTGGCTCTGGCTGAGTGGATGATGCTGATGCTATGATTTTTTTTTTTTAAAAAAAAAAAAAAAAAAAAAAGCTCTGATATTTGAATACCCATTTCCCTTTAATTTGAAAGGCAGTTTTGGTCACTAGAACACACTCATCCTTGCTTAACAGTGCAAAACCAAATATCTGCCTAGAGAATAAAAGCCTCTCAAGATGACAGAGAGTCTACTGAGGAGTTCTCTGGCATTTTCCCTTTATTGGTCTCTACGTTCTTCACAGGTATCTGTTTCAATATCTCTTCTGCCTCTTCAGATAAGTAGTTAACAAGCACATTAGTGTATACTTTAATGAAGCAGGGAGAAGTGAGTTCTCAAAGACCGAAAAGACTTCAGCAGCATTACATGTAGGACAAAGAAAGCCAACTTGAGATGCCAAGGCAACACAGGCTAGATTCACCTGTAAGCACGCTCACAGATGTGACCTACAAAAATATCTTCAACTATTATGTGCTGGAATAAGCATAGGCTGAGCTATATCGGGAAAGTAAGTTGCATGTGTGTAACGCTATAATATGATGGAAAGCACAGCAATAATAGCAGTGTGGCAAAGTCCTACGCTGCAGCGTATTGCATACACCTGAACTCCCCTGGGTTGGCCTTGCCTTCCCACCAGGTGCTCAATCGCTGCTTCAGGCCATGACTTAATGTTTCTGCTATGTATGTGGCTTTCTCCTACCTCTGACATATTTAGGAGGCCTTTCGATAGAGCTGTTCTGAATCCCATTTTCCCATGGAAAAATCCAGCTTCACTGAGCAGAGAAGAGTTTGTCTTGAGCACCTCACTTACAGGGGAGCCCTCAGAGAGGTTGGCGTGCAGTCCTATGGGAATGTTGTATCTGTAATAGGAATAAAATATCTCTTAAAACTTTGCACCTCTACCTCGCTTACTGCATCAAAAACATGAGGCTTCTGTGAAAGACCTGGACTAGCCTAGAGCATTGTGGTCACTAGTACACATCTTTGGATCTTTTCTTTTTTAGAAAGGAAAGCAGAACAACACGCCCAGAGCAGAATATCTCCAGATAACAAACCTGTCCAGCCTGTGATATTCCCCAACAGTGTTCTCATCCTGGCTCATGTGGAGAGAGCAGCCGTAATACACCTCAGAATAAATTTTATATCTGTATTAAAAACTATAACTAACTGTAAGGTATTAGTATCTGTCCTGAAGTCACTAGCAACTGACAGAAAGAAAATCTGTACACTGCAACTGTAATGCTATAATGTGATGGAAAGCACAGGAATAGTAGCAGGGCAGCTGCAGCGAAGGACAATAAGCCCAAGTGCAGCAGCCATGGATGTAGAAACAAAGGAAAAAAGCTGCTTACTTTTGGAAGGCCTCAGGTAGGCAAGGATCTCCAGTGAGATACCCTCACCTCCACTGCCAACCCTTACATCATGTCTGGGAAGGAGTAGATCCTGGCTCCAACCCTTCCAGTCACTCAGGTACATTGCATGCACTCAAGTTCCCCTAGGTTGGCCCTGCCTTCCCACTTGGTGTTTAGTCACTGCTTCAAGCCATAACTCAGCATTTCTACTACAGCAGCTCTTTCAGAAAACAATTAATAAACTCTAGAGCTTATGCTATGGAAAATGCTGCCTTTATAAAACTTCAGTTTTGCTTGACAACTTCATCCAAAGTTATCAGTAAGTGGAATCCAGCTGTACATAAACAGTGCCTAAGACAGCTATTATAGCAACAGCAAAGGCTACAAGCGTAAATATTTTCTGAGTTAAAGGGTAACCTGGTGTGTATGGGAGCTGCTGAGTCATGGCCTGAAGCACTGATTGAGCACATGGGGAAAGGACCCAGTCAGCCCTGGGAACACAGGTGAAGACAATTCAGCTGCGGGACAGGAAAGGGTGGAGCCTGGCTGCACCTCTCTTAGACCCTCCATTTAATGGCTGACCCCCACTGGGGAAGGGTCTCTAGTTGGAGATCTTTCTCTTGTGAAGTCTTTCCTGTGAGCCTCAATCTTCAGAGATAGGTAAGCACCTTTTCTTTGTGACACCATTCTATCTGTGCTGGTCTGTTTGCTGTTACACTCCATCACCTTTCCACCTTGTCAATCTTTCCCATTGTAACACTGGTGCAAGTAGCTGCAGCTGAAATGGCCTACAGTGGTCAGGTTTCTGTGAAACTCTGCAGATGACCAAGCTGGGCTGTACAAAGTAGCACTGCTCTGGTGCAGGAGAAGGACTAGCACAGGGGCATCAGTAGTTTAAGTGTATAGAGCCTCGCTAAGGACTCACAAGGGTCCAACCTGTTACTGAGTTGCATTCTGTAATGCTTAAAGAAAAAAAAAAAAACACAGTTTATTTACCTACAGAGCTCCCTTTAGCCACAAGGCTTGGTGAAGTGGTGGTTTCTCCTACAAATAAGAGTAGGAATTGTAAACGCTCAAGACTTGTGCTGAGCTTCATTACCACCTCTGAAATTCACCTGGGGTGGCCAAAATGATGCTGTGAAACTTCTTCCAAGACACCCTCACTGACACAACAAGCTGCTGTTCTGAAGCTGGTTAGTGAAGTTCCAAGTTGCTGGGGATAGGACTGTGGATGGGTTGGACCAGGTTAGGATAAGTTAGTTCCTTCACGTTCTAGGACCTGGCAGGATTTAAATTCTTTTTTCCTGGTTCCTCCACGTCTTGTGCTCCAGGACAATGGTTTAGGCACCTGCTTTTTCTCAATATATGGGCAGCTCTGTGAAGAGCTGTAGCAGAAGAAATCCCTTTCCTCCCATGACCTACTGTGTACTTTGCATGAGCCCAAAGGTAGAGGGGGAGCTCATTCTTTCAGAAATCCCAGGTTCTTTATCCTGTCTCTGGGAAGCTCTGACTACATCAGCTGATAGCACTACTTGCACCACAGCCACTGCTGCCTGGAAGAAAAGGATGCACGTGTTAGCATGAATCAGCAGACAGAAGACTTTCTGTTGAGCACTTGCCTTCTTGTGATACGGGAGGGCAAGAAATGAACAGCTGAGCTCCTCAGTGTTGTCTCCCAGGGGCATCAAATGAACTACCTCCAAATGTGCAATGCTGTGAGCAATGCTATTTTCAGGAAAAGGCAAACTCTTCTGACAGGTGTGGGACACCAAGGATCCAGGCGCTGCACTGTATTAGAGCTGCTCTTCTGCCTGAGCTGAAACCAGCCCTGGAGCTGCGGAATGTGCAGAATGTGGAAGTGCAGAGAGCTGGCCCTGTTCTTGCTGAAAGGGGAGACTCTGACTGTAACATTAGAGCATGTTTCAGAGCTTTGGCAAACACCAGCTGAATATCTTAACAGTTTTGTCCTGGAATTAGTCTTGGCTGGTTTGAGAAACTGTTGGTGTTGAGGAATCTAAAGAGGAACTGTTAGTGTTTAATAGCTCTGGGATATGGGTACTGAAACTAAAACTCAAAACACAGCATGTGAGAAACTTCTGAAGAAGTATTCATCTGTGGGAGATACACAGAAGCAAACATGCCAGGAAAGCTTTAAGGACATGAGAAGGTAGACAACTCAGTGGGCACAGCAGGGATCTGCTTCTAGATTGCATTTTCCTGTACACAAATATGTGCATTTTCTCTGGATGCATGAGCCAGGCAATGCTCCTTTCATCGCCGCGGGCCCAGTGGCTCGTTGTGCATCCCAAACAATCCTGACACTTCATCAGTCTCTGAAGCCCTAAGATCAATGAGATGAAAATGAGAGTAAAACTTCAAGATTATGGTAACACCTGGACTGTGCCTCAGGGGACTGGGATCCAGTAATGCTTTGTCCAAAGCCCTGAGGCTTGGCCTTTAAGACTGAACCTGCAGGCTTTCTTCTGCTATTAAACACACTGGACTAGCTCTTCAGAGTGCTCTAGAGTGTCTCTCACCAGAGACATGTAGCTTCTGTAACCAAAGAAGAATAGCAAGGCATGCTGCGCAGAAGGAGAGAGGGGACAAAAAGGCAGGGAAAAAAGCCAAGCTAAGAGAACTTCCCCTACACATACTTCACAGCTGTCCAGATCTTTTCAAAGGGAACGAAGTATCTGCTGTTTTATTGGCAGAAATGCTGAAGCAAAGACTGATACCTCAGCTGAGCATGTGATGCCACATTGGAAGCAGAGCTCAGCTATGGTGGGTCTACCCTCATAACCAATCCTCTGCCTAAGACTTTATGGACAGGGCAGGATTTGTGCTGCTTTTTGTTGCCAATCAAATCTAACTGCTAGTTGTTCTACCCAATATAAAATTTAAAAGGATGAGTACTGAGATTCAAGCAACAGCTGCTATAAAAGAACTGCAGTAACAGCAGGCCAACACAAAACAATGTTGAGGCAAATCTATGAGGTGGTCTCTCTAAATTCTGTGTGTTGTTTTAAGCAACAATGACCCTTCTACCTCCTTTTTGGAGGCTGGAGTCTAGATGTTTGCGAGTCACTCCTGCTGTCCTGGAGAATGCACAGATGTGACCACAGAAGTGCTGACTGTTGAAAAAGAGTGCTCTTTGGCTGAGAATATGCTCTTTATATAACTTGTAGTTTCCACGAAAATAATCAGGAGACATTATTTGTGAAGTAACCAATGTAGATATGGCCCTAGACAATTCCTCTTCACTCAGTGCAGCCCAGGCAAGCTGAAAGTTTGGACACCCATGGAAATAGAGGAAATACAACCAGATGAATTGCTTCCTTTTCAGGTAGTTGCTAATTCTGCCACACGAGAGCTCTGAACAAATGTCTCTGAGGTAACAGGCTTTTGTGCAGTTGCATTTAGTGGTAAAGTGTCACCAGAGACTGTGTCCCTGCACTGAGTCATTTAAAGTGCTGCCAGCTTTGCTGCACGCTTCTGAGTTTGGTAGATGAGCAACTGTGCCCTGGCTCCTGACTGGCCACTCTATTCAGTCCCTGTGCTCCCTGAAGCTGCTGTAATGGCTGTGGGAATTATGTGATTTCCCTAAGCCCAGTCCCTTGGCAATTCTTTGCTCAAGGCTATGTACTCTGGGATAAGCATGGCACTTCATCTTTTCCCTGATGGGTAAACAGGTCTCACCTTCAACATCCTATTTGTATCCTTACTGGGGAAATCATTGTCTCATTGGGTTTCAGACCAAGTGTGATGCAATTAAGGGCCTCACATAAATATCCAGACATTCTGCTTCAGTAAATACCCGAGTGTCTGAATCCAAACAAAGCAAAGCTGTGCTCTATGTGAAGAACACATTGGTTTTTCCATCTGGGCATTTGCATGTTTGTTTGTTTATCCCTGCTGCCCACTTTCACCCTATAGCAGTATTTTGTCTAACAGCATCCTATCAAATACCATCTTGGCTTGCTCTATTACTGTTAAAAACTTATTCTTATAGACAGAAACACCCCCAATCCTCTGCAGTGTTAAGAACTGGTTCTGTACATTGTGTAAGGCTGTGCCTTTATTTTCAATTAATTTTTTCTATCAGTTGAAGATCTACTGTCCATGATCTCACATCAGCAAAAAGTGCTGTAGCCTCTGGAATCAATCTGATTTGGGATTCCAGTTTAAGGCCTCAGCACACTATCTCCTGAATCCAAACACAGTCTGACAGCAGAACTGTCTGCCTGGGATTAAAAGTCAGACAAAACAGGTGATGAGAAGCATGAGGGACTTGTAGATTTTAATCAGACATGGACTGGGAGGGTCAGAATTAATTCACAATTTACACACACGTTTTGCAATGAGTGTTGATGGGAAAGGAAGAGAAAACATAGACAGCAATTAAATGTGGTTTTGTTAGATTCTTCTGTTAAATGTACCCAGCTGTTGTGGGGACTTCAGCTTTTGTGTAGTTGAGATTCAACATTTAAGAAGAGGAGAAGGGGGGAGGGGGGGAAGGAAGGCTGAAGTTGTGCTCTAAAATTTGTCACTATTCAAGTGTTTGGACATAATCACCTAGAAAAGAGGAAAAGGGCCCTAGCAGTCACAACTGAGCTGGTAAACAGGTATAGGTTTCTGTATTTCTGCCATCTCCATGTGTGTTTCTATGGAAAAATGTAGACACCTTTTCAATTAACAAAATAACTCTTCAAATCTATAGATCTCTTTTCTGGAAGAAGCACCAAGAACACTGTCTGACTTCTAAGTGGGGCTTGATAAATATAAGAGGTTATATTATGTGGATAACCAGGACATCACTTCAGTCTTATGCCCCATAAAGAGAAAACTTTTTGAGTTACCAATAACAGAAAGTAATTCTGTTCTTCCTTCTGCTGTTCTCATTGTGCACTGCTCTAGCAATTGTTATTATTTGTCATGTGACAGTGAATCAGGCCTCTAGTGAAACTACACTTTTGCCTGAAATAACTGGATCCTTTCTTTCAGCCCAGTTGTGGAAATGAATAAGAAAAGCCTGAAATCCAAAGCCTGAACATTAGGAAAGGTGTATTATAGACTCCTTGGTTCTGCAATTAGTTCGCCTTAGAGGTGGTAAAAGCACCTGCTGACTACTGTCAAATTTCTGCCAAGTGCTCTTTCTAATCAAAAAACACAGGGCAACAGATGGTATACCCAGAAGCCTATGGGAATTACTGTGAAAATGCAGGAAATAGCAGAATTCCAGAGGAACAGTGTTTCTTCTTGAAGGATGCAGGGAGTCATGAAGTGCTTAAGAAAGACTATCCTGCAAGAAAAGCCACCTTGTTGCTAATTAGCTTTCCCTGCATGCAATTAATTGAAGATGGGGGAGAAGAGCTCAAAATGTGTGACAGCCTCTCATTGCACAATAGTTTGTCAAGAATAACACATGATCTCCACAAGCACTGAAACACCAGCACTCTGACAATCCTGGCACTGTGTGCAAAAGATCACAATCCTGGAATGCACCACAGGAAAGTATGACCTGCTTACTTCAAGCTTCTTTTCAATTGGTGATGGATCCAGCCTCCCAGCTTACATCGCTGTCTAGTCACAGGCTGAAAGCTCTGCTATGGAGTTAAGTGTGTGTATGTGTGTGTGTATATGTGTGGGTGTGGTACTTGCTTAGATGGGTAGCTGTGGGATAACACAAACACCCGGGGAGGGGGGGGCGGAAATCAGGGCACAGAACACAAAACATTGTAAAACTTAAATATTCACAATCAGATGGGGACAACACCAAGTAAGGGAAAGAGGGAGGAAGAGTGGTGAGGTAGTAAAGCAATGGGTTATACTTTTCTCCCTCCTAATTTTCTTGCATCATGGCACCACAAAATGAAGATTAAATGTTATTTTTAATAAGTCTAGCCTATATGTTTTAGGAGTGACATGATTTTATTTACATGTTCAGATGCCAGTTTAATATAGGTATGCTACCACCACGTGATTTGAGGCTGGTGTTAGACAAATCCCTTGCCCCACACCTGCAAATGCTTCCCCCATGCATGGGCAGGATTGAACACAGCTGCAGGAAATTACAGACAAGTGAGGAATTGTAGAACCTGGCACATTAATCTTCAGTGCTAACAGATGTTTCCAAAGTCACCCAGCTTATATTCTCAGAAACAGACTTAAATATATGTAATTCACATGTACAATTCAAAATTACCCTCCAGAAGAGCAAAACTGCAGTAGCAAGTTGCAGCTTCTGCTGTCACTCACCATCCAACTTGGCTTTTTTTTTTAATTTCCATATCAGTTGTCAGCACAGGTGTCGTGACCTGAATTCAAAGATGTTTTTTAAACCTCTGATTATACAGCCTACATTCTAGCTATGGAAATGAGGCCAGGTGGATTCTATATTTAAAAGCCTGCTAAAGACCACAGCTAAAACAGCAGAGCTATTACCAGAGCTTTGGGGCTTAAAGGGCTTCGTGGTGCCTATATGTCTGAGAGGAGTGCTGGCTTTATCTCGCTTTACATTTCATTTGTTTTACTTACTAACAGGATTTTAAGTATTTCAACAGTGTTGTGCCTAGGTCTGCTGCCTTGCCCCTCGCAGTGTTTGTGTGCTATCTCCAGCCTTGTTAACAGAAGACCAATTTGCTGCTAATGCCTCACCCTGACTTTCCTGCACCACCCAGTGCTCATTTTCACCAGAGAAGCTGCAGGTGACTTCCAAGGTACCTTGAAAAGCACAGTAGTAAGGCAGAAGAGATGCTCAAGGAGAACAAGGGCACCAGGACTCTCATCACACTGTCCTTTGCAGAAGATGTTTCTGAAGCGTAAAGTCTCAGTGTTTCTAGTCCCAGTACAGCTCCTTTCCTTCTTCTGGTTTCCTAATTTTTTTCTCAGCCCTACTGCTCTGGGACATGCTCCTACTTCAAAGTGCCTGCCCACCCAGAGGCTAAAAGCATTAGCTGGGTTTTACCTTCTAAACTTCCTATTAAAAGATTTGCTGGGCTAGCCCAGGAGAACAACACATGCTATTTGATTTGCTACACAGTCAGATGTGCCACAAACGTTTGAAAAATTTACAAAGGAGCAAAGGTGGTATGTACTACACAGATAGGAGGTATTATGGGGGGGGATGGTGGTGTTTGGTTTTGATTTCTTTGTTTGGCCATGGATTTTTGTTGTTGTTGTTATGGGGTTTGTATGGGGTTTGAATTGTTTTGATCTTGTTTGTTTCACAAATGGATTTACCAATTTAAAAATGAATATTGACTTTATTGTTGTTTTTTTTTAAGAGTTTTTGGTTGGAGAAAGCCAAGTCTTCTGCTGAGCCTTTGCAGAATTATATCTTCTCCAGATTCTGAAAAGAGACTGGCTGTCCTTATGCTCAACCTGATCAAACGCATCAAATTAAATTAGATGTAAAGGCTTGTACATTTGTGTCCCAGTAGTTTTAGGGGTAGCAGTTTGGCCTGAAAGTATAGCACGGGCTTTCATTCCAACAGTACATTTTAGAAGTATGGGAAAAGAAAATCCAACAAATTCAAACTATACAAGTAAAATTGTAAGTGGTTTTCTATTGCCTTAATAGAATGGGCAATGCAGTAGACAATTCCAGAGGAAGAGCCACACTTGGGATATGAATTACAGGTCAGTGGTTTAAAGATGAAGAGCATTAGCAAAGATGCTCAGAATCTAACTTTCTTATGCCAGCCTAGGTTCTGATACAGTGTTCATACTGGGGCTACAAAACAGGCAGCTTTACAAGATTGTCTCTCTTTGTGATAGCCTGAGTAGGCTGTCCACAAAGGAGCTAAAGAAAGTAGCTTACCTCCTTGCCAGCTTGGCTGCATCTGCTGCAGCACTTCCATTGACCAGAAGGGACACGTTAGATACAGCTCCAGCTAGGAAACACTCCACGATGCCTTGGTTTCTCCGAGGGCAGTAGCCAAAGTCATCTCCAGTTACTATTAGCTTTGCCTGAAACATCCTTAGAGGTCATGGCTAGTTTAAAAAAATTGGAAGCAAGGAGAAAAAAGCAGGCTCAGCGAGGTCAAACCCAACTGTGACACCGCTCTTCATGAACTCCTGCTTCACTTCAGCCTGCCTGCTGTCTCACAGTTTGCACAGCAGCTGGATTGGTGTGTAGTCACTCAGCTCACACCACGCCTGCTTCCTGAAATAAGCGCACCAGAGCCTTCCTCCGCAGAAAGGCAGGCCTGCCTGCACTTTGTACTGTGCTGAACTGCATAAAAGATTAGGGGCTCTGTGCGCTAGTTTAATCAAGCGAGGGCGCATCAGGGGGTTCAAATGCCTTTCCCAAGCCTCACTCTCGCCCGCGGTGCCCAGAGAGAGGTGGCAGAACTGCAGAACACCTGGGGCATCCCCGCCGGCCCCCAGAGCGGCCAGCACCAGCGCGTCTCCGAGGGGACACGGGTATCCCGCCAGCCTCTCCCGGGCGGCGCGTACCTCCTCTCCTGACCGCTCCTGCGCCGGGGGCCGCCGCCAGGGACGGGTGGTCGCAGCCGCCGTGCGCGCAGCGCTCCCGGTTACCGCCGCTCCGGAGGGCGCCGGTTTTGCCGGCGGAGCTCCGCACGTGCCTCGCCGCCGCACGTCCCACCGCTCCTCCGGCGCCGCTGCGCAATCCCCGTAGGCGGCTCACCCGCGCCGAGCGGCGGCCCCGGCGCTTCCGCGGCACTGCGAGCACCGGAGCCTTCCGCCGGCGGCCCCTGGCGGCCGCGGCCCGCAGCAACGGCCCGGCCCCGCGGGCAGGAGGGAGGCTGCGAGGAGGTACCGGGCGCTCTCGTGCTCAGCCGGGCGGCCGCGTGGCGAGGAGCGGTGCTGAAGGGCGCCCCGGACTGGCCGCGGCAGGTGCAGGCGTCGCGTGCAACGCAGCTGTGGGGAGGCTCGTGCCGGCGGCTGCGGGTGCTGCAAGTAACTCCGTTACTCTCTTTGATTGCTCCAGTGCAAAATGAACCTTTCCAACAAGGCCACGAATATATAGCTCCTCGGTCCGTGATCTCCACCGTACCACTTGTATCTTTCCCCCCGCTTGCCTTGCCGGCGGTGTGAACTCTCCAGTCTTAGAACTTCATTTCAGCCAACTCTGCTCAGGAAGTTCCCACAGATCTCAGCTCCCGACTGGGGAAGGACATAGAGAACAGAGTTCTGGGAAGGGCAGCTCCTAACACGTGCCGTCGTTCAGGGTTGGATGTAAGCCAGTTCTCCATCAGGCTGCGTGTAAAATTCTGCTTGTCCTCCCATTCTACTGCTGTTTTTCCTTACTGTTGAAAAATGATTCTTGACCTATCAGAGTGAAAGGGAAAAAATGCACTGAGTGGCTCAGAAATGTTGAGTGGGAGATGTTACCAGCCCGCATTTTAGCCTGCAGAAGGAAAATACGAAGTTCCAGCAAAGCAGAACACGCCCCTTCTCAGTCTGTAATGTTACTTCAAATTATTCAGTCATTCCCATTATAGCAAAAAAAAAATAACAATCTGATGTTTGGAGCAGGGAAAGGGTGATAGTTCAGAAAGCACTGGGATAACACGTCTGTGAATTCAGGGTTACTGTTAACCACTTCTAGGGAGCAGGGGTGCAAAAGTGGGAGGCCTGCCCCCTTAGTGACTCCTTTCTCATAAAGAAGTTACATGGAATTTTTTTTTTTTAAGAGAGAGATTAAAAAGTATTAGAGAACTTGCTAAATCTGGCAATATCTGCATTTCCATCATTCCACAGCAGTGTACTTCTGTTACAGATGAGTTTTTCACGTTCTCTAAGGGTTTCCAATGCCCTTGGCATTTCTGAGTGGATATTTGTGTGCTGCTACTTGCTTCCTCTTCTAGATGAAGCTCTCATTCACCCATGGCTTCATTTACTGATGAAGGCTATTAGTATAACAGATTAAATCAGCATGGCTCTGAAGTAATGCCACGAATTAATAACAGATACATCTTCCCTTTGCCAATGCAAACTGGAGTTTCTGCCTCCTTTCTAATACTACCAATGCCGCTTGACTCTGCACAGGTGAGAGGTGCTACATAAGAATCTCAAACAAAGCTTGGCTTCTCAAGTTTCTTAACCTTAGTGTGCATTTTTAACACTATTAACAGTAACATCCCTCTTGATCACTGAACAAAGTTCCTGGAGGCTTTTCTTATCTGACTTCATTCCCATTTATCCATTTCCCCATCCTATGATTGGATCTTTCCCAAGATCCTGTACTTTGTAGCTTACCCCCTGCACAGTCTAGAGGAAAGCAGACTCAACCTGGAACTGAAATGCAAGGCAGACTTTCTCTGGCTACACTCTCATCATCTTTAAAGTAATGCATGAGAATATTGGCCAGCACTTCTGGTGGAACTCCATGAGCTAGGATATGCATTAAGCACAGGCTGCATCTTTTAGCTACTTTATCTTAGTCACAGAAGCCAGCAAGAACTCTCTCCATCCTCAAGTCACGGTGCTTCACCAGTTTTGAGCTTCAATTTCTTTCCCCAAACTTCCATTTATTCAGTAGCAGATTCAGAGGCTTCTGTGTTTCATGAAAGCCTTTCCTAAATGCAAATACTTCCAGCAAACTGTTGACATAGAACATGCGTGTTGTTTTTCTTGTTCCCTCAGCTGCAGTGAGTTAGTTCATTTGGGATTACACTGGTCTTTTCTTATCTTTGAACATTAAATTTTGTTCAAAGTGTGAAATGTAAAAAACAAGGTGTTTGAATCAAATGAAGTAAAATCCATTTTAAATGAAAGCATGTTAACATTTTCTTTTCTAATCCACCCTGAAAGATTTAAAAATTATAGGACAGGCAGTGGCTACTGTAGAAATATTTAAATTAGTCTTTTCACGACTAAAAAGAAAGCTATTTTCAGAGGGGGAAAATGATGTTTTTGTTCACATGGTCACTGCCTGTCTCACAGTCTTATTTTATTCAACAGCAGGATGCCTTGGCCAGCTCCAGCCTCCTTTGCAGCAGAGGTATAGGTCCTGCAACAGATTCACATGGCTCTGATGGGGACTCCAGAACGATCTATACAACTGTATGGGAACTGCTGAATCACAGCCTGAAGCTCTGATTGATCAGCTGAGACAAGCACTGAGTGAAGGCAACCCACCTGTGTGACTGGAAGGGCTGGAGCCTGGCTCCACCTCTCCTGGACCCCATTTAAGGGCTGACTGCCACTGGGGAAGGATCTTTTTCTGGATATTGCTCTTCTTGGAGTTTTTCCTGCAAGCCTACAACAGCAGTGAGTGTTTTCCATTTGTTTCTGATTTTCCCTTTCCAACACAATGATCTTTCTAGCTTTATGATCTGTGGATACTAATCTGACCACACCACTGTATGCATGTTGACTATACAACAACTGAGAGGCAAAACTGCAGGGGGTAAAGGAGAGCACTGCAGTGAGGCATACTGAAGAAAGGAAACTGAGCAGACTCTCACAGTGGTTGATGCAGGGGACTTGCAGGAGCGCTGTGCAGGCATTTGTTCATTAGCTCTAATTTTCAGCATCTGTGCTTGAGTAAACCTTCCGAGTAAATGGAAGCTAAGAAGTGTAACTCTGAGCATAGCTGGACTTTAGATACCCAGGCTTAAAACTCACAGAAGCGTCTGGCTCTTGGGAGTTAAAAAGAGAGGTTTCCTTGGTCTTCTAGGGAACTTCTGCACTGTGTGGGGCCAAGCACAAGCTAGTGCTTGGAGGGCACCTGGCCCAGGGCGAGGGTACAGACTGAAATGTAGCACCCCAAGCAGCAATCCCTGCCCCACAGGGATTACGGCCTGCTGGCCCTTGCCTGCCCAGCACTAGGCTGTCCCCACCTGCGCTGTAACTCCTGGCGTGCCTGTCCCTGCTCCAACAGCACTGCATGGGAAGGAGCTGGCCTGGCCATGTGGGTGCCATTTTGTGGGAAGGAGCGGCTCTCCTGTAGGGTAATTGACAATAACAGCAAAGTGACAGGCCCAAGACAAGCAGCACGTCCCCACTTCTGCCAGCTGGATGCGGAGCAGTGCTCTGGCTTGGCAGGCCACCTTGGTGCTCTGGGGGTCTCAGAGGCTGCTACCTGCTCAGTAGCAGCTTGCTGCAGGATGTGCCCTGCGGAGCAAACTGCAATGCTTCTGCTCTCCTCTTTATCCTTCTGTACCATGTACTGTTCAGGTACCAATCTCAAACTCTCCCTGACCTGCACATGAGGTCTCTGGTCTCAGCAAAATTGTGTATAGGTGCAGGGAGATATAAACAGCGTTTCTTACAAGCACGGTGATCAAGAATACATTTATATTCATCCTTAACTCACTAAATTATCAGCAGTTTGATGCTAGTTTGTAGCTAAAGACAGGATTTGACCATAATTACTATTAATGCACAGTTTCTAGGTAAGGAATGACCAGCTTTTTGTATGTCTGTAATTACTGATGTTCATTGCTCATGGATAGTGAAGTTTAATCCACCTTCTCAATTTCGGTTGTTTTCTCTCTGCTGCCAGTTTTCTTCCAGAGTGTCTAATATGGAGTAAACATTATTATTTGAGTGTGACCTAAACTGTAGTGTCTGTGATTTATGACTGGGTTTCAGGTGATGCAAAGCCTGCCCATTCCTGTTTCTCAATAACATTACTAAATGTGGGATTTAATCTGACAGATCACTTACTGTGATTGTAGTCATCCCTCAGCATCACTGAAAGCATCCTAAAAAATCTCAGGTGATTGAATAGATGTGGAAGATAATACTTTTGAAGCTATGAGGGGAGATGCCACTTCTTTGAAGAATAAGCATCATTCAGGAGAGTAGCTGGAAGATACCGGCAGCGCTACTAGACACAGATAGGAAGGATTCTGCAAAACTTTCAAGGAAATTCTCCCTTCCTCAAAATCTAGAAGCAGAAAATAGCAGTCAGAAATCATCACCTCTTCTCCTCCAGATGAAAAATGCTTTGATTTAAATATTTGTCTTCCTATATTTCCAATTTCTGTATGTCCAGTGTCTTCTGCTTATTTAGCTATTTACATTGTTCTTACATACACACTTTTGTCTACTGAATGCCAAACTATAAATAACTGATTTTGGGTGTTTAATCCTTAAACAGTGTGGGCTAAGTAATAATCTGTAATTCCAGAAATTTTTTGCAAGCTACATCTTTTGTCATTTTGATTTCTCCCTAGGTGACAGCATCCTGTTGATATTACTACTGCTTACTATTTGTATTATAGCCGTGCTCAGACGTCGCAGAAGAGATCTGGTGTAAGGATCAATGGATACAAATATTTGATCTGGAATGGGGTTATAACAGTCTGTTCATCAGCATGGGTGTAAAAGGAGGAGACAGAAAGAACCACAGTATGTTTACAGGCCTGATTCTCTACTGTTACTCTCTTGTACTCAGTAGTTTGTCCTTATTGCCACCAGTGAGAGGACAAGGTGCACGGAAAAGTCAATGGAAAAGCTCATGTAGACTTATTTTTGCATCAGATCCTAATAAGATCAGAACTGTGCCCCATATATTTTGCCTGGGGTTAGTGACAGTCCAGGAAAGAGAAACCAAGCAATATTATTGCAGTGCTCTTCATAAATCAGAGGCTGTCTACATGCAAAGATGCACTACTTCTTTCTGAGGTGTACATCAATCCCAGGAGTTGTCTGCCATGCTTCCTTGGTTGTCAGTCACTGCTATTGTTGCATGCAGTAAACAGAAAACTTTAAAGTATTTTCTAAAAAGGCCAATATAAAAAGAAAAATCCTTTTCTGTAATATATTTCTTTGGGTTAGTATACTCCCTCTGAAATTATAACGCGCTACACATCTCCCATTTCTGTACACTAAAATTACATTAAAATCTGCTTTTCAGGGAGGGCCAGGTTATACTTAGAGGTGCAACTGAGTGGAAATTGTAGGTGCTTTCAGTCCTTGAAAATCAAGTATGTGAAATGATTGCAGGGTTAAGTGTCTGAAAACAGAAGGCACTGTAGTTACACACTGTATACTTTGCTTTTGCCGCACTGCTGAATTATTGTGGGGGTGTATGTGTGTGCGTGTAAAGAATCAGCACTAAGAGATTCCTATCAAATATGCTGTTTTTTTCCATTCCCAACATGCACCATTAGTTAATTTCAGTGGCAAGTTTACCTGCAGCTTAAAGCATTCTGCTAGAAACAATGGTGGGCCCTGTAGCAATGGGGTGGCTATTAATTGCCATGGGTGTTTGGCATTGATGGGGTTCTTTGTTGGCAACCGTTCTAACCCAATTATGTTTCTAAAGTACAACTGAAAAGCATTGTAGGGAGCACCGTGTAAATGGTACTAAATGCACTGATGCTGAGCGACCTCCCAGAAAGACAGACAGGTGCCAGCTAAAACCCCATATGATTGATTTTCCATGGCTAAAATAGCAACTACAGACATCTGTTTTTGCCATATGTGTAACAACAACTGCAAATGTGAGCTCCTGTCTTAGCAAGGTTTCTTAGAATGACAAAGAAATATAGCATTTGGCTATGAATGTAAGATTTTCTTATTTTGTGTGTGTGAAGAAACATACTTCTGGGACTATGAAGTTTTAGTCCCCAGGTATATGCACTGGGCTTTTGTGTGTGTATGCGCACACAAATGTGAATATGTGACTGAGTTTAGAACACAGGCTTCTTTTAAGGCAAGTCTGACACTTAAGTCAGAAAATCTTCTTAGATCAGATACATGAAACATGCCAGCATGAAAAAAACCCTGACTGTTCAAGTGAGTGGTATCACATGGGTAGGAAACAACTTCACAGATTGGTGGAAGAGATAAGGGGTCATCTGAGCATCTTATGATGTTTCTGCTAACCAGCAGTACTAATAATGCGTTCTCTAAATCATCCCATGATAGAAAAGTGCAACGTTGCAGTTCTGTTGCCAATGTAGAATACAATCCTTACAAATGATTAAATCCCCAGGCAGGTGCTCTTCTACGTGTTATTGTGTTGCTAAGAAGGTAAAAAGCTTTTCCTCTGTTAAATGATGCTGATTTTGGGTGCGTTACACCAGACTGTTCCTGAGATATGGGTCAATTCAGTGATGAGTTTCAGAGGCAAAAGCTAATGGACTGTGTAGGAGTTCCTGTGTCCTTTGTGCATAGCTGTTCCCTATCGGTAAAGGAGACTGTACTGTTATTACTTGCAGGGGGGGGGGGGAAATCCTTCAGTCTCCAGTACTATGCAATGAAGTACAATGCTTTCTTTATCCACTTTCCTTTTACGCAGAATAGGTCCTAATAATCTCTTTTTCTTAGAAGAATTTTAGAAAAGGAACTGAATCACAGCAGATGAACTTTCAGGTGCAAAAACACAGACACAACCACCACAGCCAGACGTACAGCAGTCAGCGTTACCTCTTTGCATGGCACTTAAGCCCCAGCATGAGGGCTTATATATATATATGCTATTATACAATTTGCTCTGTGTTTCTTTACAAGGCCTGTAACCATCTATTATTTCTCTTACAGTCCCGACTACGCGTTAGATGAGAATGCTGCTGTAACAAACCTGCCAGGCTGTCCTCTGACACCCAATTTTCAGCAAGGGGAAGCTCCTCGTGAGAAATTTTCCTGCACGGATTCCCAGTGTCCTTGGGAGCACTACAGGGGGTGACAATGCTCCGTGCCTGGCCACAGCCGAAGTAGGGATTGGGAGCTGCGCGGACCGGTGCTGGGGTGGGCGAAACAAACCGCCCACAAAACCCCGACCCTGCAGGGCCCTGCGTGGGCCGTCGCTGAGGTAAAAGCGCCTCAGCCCGCCCTCGCGTCCTGCCCTGGGAGGTGCCACGCCGCTTGCTCTGATTGGTCGCCTCTTTTCCTCGGCCCAATGAGCTTCTCCTGCCAAGCTGGGAGTTCTCTTGGTCATGGTCCAATGTGAGATGGAGGCCGAGCGGAGTGAGGGTGGCGATTGGTTGACTGCGGTGCTGGCGGGGAGCGATTGGCTGAGCTCGCTGAGGGGCTGCGGAAGCGCGCTCCGCTGTGTGGTGGCGGTGCCGGGTGGGCTGTGGCGCGATGCGGGGTGGCTGCCGCCTCCTCCCTGTGCTGCTCCTGTGCGGGCTGTGTGGCGGAAGGGAGCCGGCGCCAGGCGCTGTAACCTGCGGCTCGGTGCTGAAGCTGCTTAACACTCGCCACAGCGTTCGGTTGCATTCTCACGAGGTCAAGTACGGCTCCGGTGAGCAGGATCGGGCTGGGAGGCGGCGCGTTGGAGGGCTAGGAGCTGGGAAGTGGCGGGGGGAGCGCTGAGGAGGCGAGGAAATGGCGGGAGGGGGGCAGGGGAGAGGGGCGGGAAATGGTCGCGGGAGGCTGTGAGGGGATCGGGGAATGAAGCCGAAGGTTACTCCGATCTGTTGCCGGGGCAGCGGTGGGACTGTGGGGTGGGCTCGGGACCTGGCAGGGAGACGAGGGGGCTGCGGCCCGGGGCGCAGCGAGGCCGTGCGGCTGGGCTCCGCATCTCCTGCGTTTGTGGTGTGAGGGGAATGCTTTGCCCTCTCCCTGAGGTGAGCCGTGTGCTGCGTCAAGGGCCTCGGTTACATTCTTCAGTCTGAAGGATACGGTACCTGCATTCCCATTTGAGTCAGTAAATGGACTGTGAGAATTAAGTGTGTCTTAGTATTGTCACGCCTTTGTGTTTAAAGCAGCTTTCTTCAGTTCTTTCAGGACTTTCTGAGCTTCAGGAGTGGGTTAGGTCTCCTGACATTTAATTCTGTTCCAACAGGAAGTGGGCAACAGTCGGTGACAGGAGTTGAAGCTTCAGATGATGCCAACAGTTACTGGCGGATTCGTGGGAGGACTGACGGCAGCTGCCAACGTGGAACCCCCGTGAAATGTGGGCAGGCCATACGACTTACCCATGTAAACACAGGAAAAAATTTACACACACATCACTTCCCATCACCACTCTCCAATAACCAAGTAAGTTGTTCTAAATCATAAATTTTTGTACAAATAGTGCATGGTTGATATTGACAATAACTCTTTCCAGATTGCTTGTTTTTGAAGAATCAGGCTGCCAGAAATGGCATTGCTGGATATGCAAAGTTCATGTAGTTGCTTCTCTGCATCGTAGAATAATGTGTTAAAGTTTCTGACAGAGACAAAATGTAAGAGCTACCAGTATCAGTTTGTCACTATAGTTTTTACAAACCTAAATTGGTTTCTTCATTCTGCACCCCTGATACTTTGATTGTTTTTTAAATGTTTAGCGCTTTTACAATGTAGGACATTAGCCACTTTTCTTAATAGCATGAAGACTGATCTAGAGCCAGATAGTTAATGGCATGTTTGGACACTTAGGATGTCCTATATCCAAGTTCCTTGGTGTTCCAGTCCATTAATCTCAATCATCATCTCCCTATGTCTGTTTTGTATTCCCTTACCAGAAATAAATGAATCCACTTTCACAATCATCTTTATTTACTATTTTATATATTTCTAGAGCAGTGTTCCTCTCTGTAACTAGAGTCCAGCCTTATCCTTGAACAAATGATTGTCCAGAATTAAGTCTTTCTTAAAATGTAATCCAAATGTGTGGGAAGTTTGTTTTTTAGTAGTCATTTTAGTCTTTCATTAGACTAAGTAGATAGGTCATTAGATTCTAATTTGAGAAACCAGACTATTTGTATAAACAGTCTGAAAGTGGCTGAAACAATAAAGGTCAGTTTTGTGTAAGGTATTTAGTTCATGCATTTATTAGAACAAAATAAGTGGTAGAAAAATAGCATTTCAGAAGAATTATTTAAAGACGAGGTGGACTCCTGAAGACTTTCCACCTTTCCTCATTTGCTAGTTTAGACAATTCAGTCAACACTGTCATTAATATGAAAATATTCAGCAACTGTCATTTTTTTTTCCCATTGCATTTGCTAAGTTTTCACAATATCTAAGCAAAAGGAGAACTTAAGTGGTTTCCTAGAAATTGATAGGACTGTGGCTTATCTTACTGAAATAAGGTGTGGTTCTGAATACAAACTTTTATTTCATATTCTTAACAAAGAAGTTTGATTTTCAATTGGTATGTTGACTTTGACACTGTATAGACTTTATAAGCCTGAATTAACATGACCTTAAATTATTAGCTGGATAGGTACAAACTATTGCAGTTCTATTTTCAAGTTGTTAATCACTTCCAACCATCTGATTTTTAAGTCTGTGCTGAGTCGTAAACAGTTGGAGCTGAGCCTACCAGGTTTATGAAAAGACTTGGAGTTTCTGGGGGCACATAATGAAATCTGATCTGTAACTTTTGTTTTAACAGGAATTTATTTGCCTTAATAATTGTCCATCTTTATTTTTTAAAGAGCCATTCAGTTGTCCGTCCAACAGTGCAAACCAAAATAGTTGTTAACTTGTAATCTTGGTATAATAAAGTAAAAAAGGAATATAATTCCTTAATAAGTTAAAATGTTGGAACCTTGTGATTAAAAATTTTTGCAGTGATAACTGTGAAGCATTGTGCTACAAAATTAGATATTTACAGTTACAAATTTGTTTTAGTGGGGAAAACTTGCGTCACTATTAGTGTTTCTTCTGCAATTGTTTTGTCAGAAGGATTGCTCTGATCTCTGTGCTCGAGTTGTCTTTAATTTCTAATGTATGTTGCAGTTTGTTGGCACTTTGCACGCAGGTTATGTGTTGGAGTTTGTTGGCAATTTATGTGCAAGTTGTAGTTGCAGAGTTACCGCTTCTGGATTTGATTGCTGCTGACAGCAGTGCAATGTTTCTTTCCTCTGCATCTTTGCCTTTAAATTTTGCTGGCTTTGTGGCCGATGTTTTTTGTGTATGTGTCGGCCGTGTTTGCTTATCTTTTCACTTCAGGAGATTTGTGTCTCTAACAGGAAGTAAGTGCCTTTGGTGATGATGGTGAAGGAGATGACCTCGATATATGGATTGTGCAATGCAGTGGGACACACTGGGAGCGGGAGGATGCAGTGCGCTTCAAGCACGTAGGAACTGAGGTGTTCCTTTCAATAACGGGGGAGCAATATGGCCATCCCATTAGAGGCCAACGGGAAGTTCATGGCATGCCCACCGCTAATCATCACAACTATTGGAAAGCAATGGAAGGAGTCTTCATCAAACCCAGTACGGACCTTGCAAAACATGATGAGCTCTGAATTGCCAGAGGATCCAATAAGATTCATCTTGCTCCCGCATTCAGAGATGCTAATACTTGGTCTCTTAAAAAGTCCCGCTTTGCCTAAGTGACTGACTTTCTGTGTTACTGAAGGGCATTAGTTCACTCTAGGAATGCTGCACTTCTGTGGGAATGACATCTGCCAGGCTAAGACATTTTACATTTAAGAAATCCTTTCTAAATCTTCAAGCTTATTTGGTAAAACTAGATCATGCGTATTAGTTCTCACTGTCATTGGTTTTGTTCATTACTTCTCCAATTCAAAAGAAATGGAAAAAACAAAGTAGCATATCTCTAGTCCCAGGTACCACAAAACTTTGTGTTTTGTAACCTTTTTTTCAATTACAATTAAATATTTAGAAACTTATTTCTAGCTAGTGAGGGAATGCTATTAATGAAGAGATGGAGTAAGTCTAGAGAGGGAAAATATTTATTTGGAAAATGCTATCTTTTGAATCAGTCAAATTCAGCTATTTCAGCCTTCCAGAAAAATATTTCAGTCCATCTGAAAATTGCTTCCAACGTGTTTCATGAGTTTCATTGTGTGCTTATGGATAAGTTGAAAATACTATGTACATTGAAGTAAGAAGACAAGTTTTTATTTATTACCTTTCTCTGAAGAAATTTGTGGGTTTTTTTTTCTGCTGATTGTGATACTGCTAATTCTCAAACGATAAGTCTTTTCCTCTAGGAACTGATACAGAAGGCTACTACTTGTTTAATTAATATTAGAATTTTATAAACTTTCATGTGATGTGAATAAATTTGTTCTATGTTGTTCTTGCGTGTCATTGCAAGCTCAGTATGAGAACCCAGGTGAATAAGTAGTGGGACTTAGACCCATGTGGGGTTCTTTTGTGCGAATCCAGAAGAAATGGAAAAAGAGAAAATCTTTAGAAAATTGTTTGGTCCTGGATTTTTAACAGAGGGATAATCTCTAGAGTGATAGCAAGGAATCTTCACTGAATAAGACATTAATTTCTGTGTTGTTCTTCTGTGGAAAGGGGGGAAAAAGCCCTAACTCTTGAACACTTTTGTTACGGTGTATTACTGGAAATACTGACTAAAGCACAAAGTACCAGACATTTTCTATTTGCTTTAAGGAGAAAAGCTCAGTACATGAGTGTGAAAAGTCAGTAAATTCAGGTGTTGTTTTTTTTCATGTATAGCTAGTTTACTGATAATAGTCCTAATCAGTCAGTTAATGACGGAGGAAAGCTATTTGCTGCTTTTACATCTCCAGTTACATGCTGTAGAGAGTGAGAGTTGATGAAGCATAATACATAATTTCATTTAAATTTTATGTACCTATTCACTTATGCTTCATATGCTGATCCCTCACACACTTGTGCTGCACAGAATAGCTTCAGTTTTAATTCAGGGTTTGATACTAGTGGAGATGCGTCATATTCTGCAGAACAAGAAGCCTCTGTTGTTTTGTGATATTCTTCGAAGAAGGTAAGAGTTTTTATGCTAATCTTATGGTATTGAAGGATAAGAGGCATTTCGGAGATGGAACGAGCTTTTAGTGTTTTGTATTAGAAGCAAACTTTCTGTAAGATTCACTGGTATTCCTGACTAATAGTTATTGAAGTAATAAAGGATAATTACTTAAAAAAAAATCAAAGCTGTTTAGAGAAACTGCCCTTTCCTTTAATAAAAAGAAGGGCTTTTCTTTGGAAGTTGGCTTATGAGAAACTACAAAAAAGCCGTGGCACTTACAAAATGAAGAAATAAATTTGGCAATGAGTTCTCTAATTCTCTTTAACAGAGAGCTAAACACTTTATGCCTAAACCATATGGCCTTAGTTTAGTGTTTGTTGGCATGCTTGTGGAATACTGGTTTAGCGAGGAAATGGTAGATCTGTGTGGCTCGTCTTGGTCTGTGTGCCAGTTTTGTTTCAGTTCCCACTGCAGAAGTTGTGCTGACAGACTCTTGAATAAGCCTAGTTGAAGTACATCTTAGGAAAAGTGTATTACCATTGTCACTCAAAGCATGCTAAATACAGAATACAAAAGTTATGAGTTGATGTAAGAAATGCAGAAGCTTGTAGCTGTGCAAAACGATAGCTTGTGCAATTGCAAATGTGCTTTTCATTTTATGTAACTTCTAGATTTATAAGACCTTAATTAGTATACGTTTAATGCCATATTGTATGTTTTTAAACTGAATTACTACGATTTCAAAATCTCATTCAAGTGTCTTTATTTCTTCTGATTGCTTACAGTTCAGCTTTCCAATGCACCCTCCACAGCTGAGGACTAGAGATTTAATCTCCATTTGTGTATTGGGTTTTTTTAGTTGCTTTTTTTCCATATTACTTTAATAATCTGACAAAAGGTGTTGAGACTTAGAGTAACATATGAAATGCTCTGACATGTAGATATGGAAGTCTCAGATGTTGTTTTGCTGCTTTTTTTTTTAAGGTAGTAATCTAAATTTTATAGTACCTCTTTCGAAAGTTCTCTATGCACTTAAATGTTAAGTAAAAACTTTTTGTTTGTTTGTTTTGCTTCTGTTGATAGCAAAATAGAGTTCTATTGAGTGATTGACAGATGCATTCTGGCTTTTTGCTTATTGTACTATTACAAGCACTCTATGAGAAGGAGGTGTGCCAGCATTGCCCTGATAGACTAGAAAGGCTTTTGGGAAAAGCATTAGTGGGATCTTTGTATATAGATGTTCTCAGTGAGAATAATTGTTGAAGGAAATCTGCTTACTTTAAACTCTCTACTTTGAAAAATCTGTCAAATACTGCATTTATTTATCATCGAATTAGATACGTTATATGTCTATGTGGAATGATAGAAACTTCATATGCTTCTGGAATTCTTTTTGAGGAATATCTATTTGAGTACAAACACTTTTATTGTCTGTTTCTTGAGTCTTTTTAAAACTTTGTGTAACTGTTTAGCATATGAACTGAGCACTTGTCATTTACTTGGTCTTTTCAGTCTGAATAAGAAGTGTTTTCACTTATCTGAAAGTACAAGAAGGGATTTACCACACATTGATTCTTAATTCTGAACATCAAGGCTAAAGATAAACTAATACCTTTATTTCATTATGGTTGGGAATTCTAACTGGGTATATTAGTTCTTAAGTTAAATATGTTTTTACAACTTAAAAAAAAAAAAGGGGGGGGGGGAAGTGACATTCAAAACCCTGTACCATTGATGCTTACTCAGCAGTATTTTAAAGCCAGTTAATTCTGCAGAACCTGTTCTGTCTTTTGCCTCTCTTCTGCAGCACTGAAATCACTAGCTGTTGCTATAGATATACCATGATTAACAACTGTAGTAGGCAGAGGCTGAACCGCAGAAATGTCTCCTTCCAGTAACATCATCTTGCTAGGTGCCTGACTTCTGCTGGCATGCTTGCTGCCTCTTTTTTGTCAGGTTCCCTGCTGACACCTGGGAAACTGGCTAAGAGCCTACAAAATGTTCAGGTTTGCAGAATACCATGCTGCATGGGAACTGTTGAGTCACGATCTGAACAATGATTGAGCACCTGGGGAAAGGACCCGGTCGGCCCTGGGAGCACAGGTGAAGGCAATTCAGCTGTGTGACAGGAAGGGGTGGAGCCTAGCTGTATCTCTCTTAGACCCCCCCATTTAAGGGCTGACTGTCCCTGGGGAAGGGTCTCTTTACTAAAGAAAAATCTCTGGAAAGCTTTCTCCTGCAAACCTGGAATCTTCTGATATGGGTGAGAAATCTTCTTCCCTTCCCTTATAGCACCTTTCTATTGTGCCAGTCCTTTCATCATCACACCCTTGTTGTAACGCCTTTCCCATTGTATTGATCTGTCCAATTGCTACGCTGCTGCCTGCACCTATTTACTGGTTTTAAGTTCCCACCTGTGCCTTTTTGACTTTGCAGTTTCTTCAAACGTGTAATCCAGCTCTGGACCGCTGTTCAACTGTCTTTGATAGGCGTGTTCAACTTTACCAGCTATTTTTGCAATGTATTGCATTACAAACACAAGGCAATCCATACTTACCTTAGAGTTTGTAACATTTATTATGTTTGTAAGTCACAAATAAGTTCTGAAACTTATTTTAACAAATACTTAAAGGAAGAAATGTTTTTGTAAGTATCCCAGTATTCTTTTGCAGAACCTTGGGTATTTATACCTCTTAGTTTATTTTACCCTATGCAGAAGACAGAACACCAGGGTTAGTTTCTTCCAGTCAGTAATTTGAGTGGGATTGGGTGATGTTCACAGAAGACAATATTTAATTGTTGTGGGTATCCAAGACATGTGAGGAAGGTAGAGAACACTGAAAATTGATTTTGGCTGTTTTATAGTTCAGCATTTCCCTTAAAATTGCAGCAGGTTAAGCATGCAAAAGCCTTTTGTTGTATTTAATATTGTACTCATTCTAAATAAACATAAAGTTCACAGTGGAGTCATCCTATCACAGCTCTGATACTGATTGAAGCTGCTGTTGTGCGAGGGCTTCAGCTATTTTCAGCCTTTGGGAAAGTGGTGCCCTGCTTCACTAGGGTGAGAAGTGCTAGAAGCTCTGTGATGTCTCAAGGGAAACCAAACCCCTATAAAGCCTATTAAAAATTAATCAGAATATGTGCAAGATATAAAGCTGCCTAATTAGAACCTGTATGTGTGGTGGTGGTGTTTTTCAACTGTAAAGGCATCAAGCAGGTCCTGGCTCTGCACAGCTCACTGACCTTGGACTCGGATCTAAGGTTCTTTCTTCTTGGTCTTCGTGATATCCATCTATTTATTCATCTAAATTTGGTTTGGTTTTCTGAGACTGAGTAGCAGTGGAGGTATGTGTGCTGTGCTGAAAATTCCAGTATCTAGGATGAATTTATTGCAGCTCCAGCCTCAGTTAAACACAAACCTTTTTAGTTATTCTCTTCTGATGTTGCCCCCTCCCTCCTGCCTGGTGACTGCAGGCTGGTGAGGTCGGGCTGACTGCTAGTACCCTTCCACTGCTTGCTGGGTCTAAAGGTGCTTTATGAAGAGACATGGTGACTTTATGCTTGCTGGGGTATGTTTTCTATTATTAAATCCAGCTGATTACTCCGTCCTACTTAGGAAGCAGTGCTTTAGATTACCTGTATAATAACTTGGGTGGCGTGCATACAAGCGGGGCGGTTGTGAGGAAAGCAGAAGGGGACAAGTCCGGGAAGGTCTCTCCCGTTAACCCAGTGCTCCAGCTTGAAAGCGTTGCTGGAGCCGGGACGGGAGCGGCCGCTAGTGAGCGCTGCTGTCCCGCCGGCTGCGGTGGATTGTGGCTGTGCTCCTCGGGGGAACAAGTGCCAGCCGGCTGTCCCGCGGCCCTGCGGTCAGCTGCTGTGCAGCCGCGGCTCACCTTAGCTGCGCCCTGCCGAGTCCGGTACTGCTATTATTTCAAAGGGAAACGAAGCATTAGCGTGGGCTGTAGGGCGATGCTTTAGGTGTTTCTGTTCGCTATCTTTCTGTGGGATCCATAAAGCTCTGCCAAGGTTGAAGTGTGTTTGTATAAGGTAGACATTTAAGGCAATTAGCTGTATATTAAAACTAGGTACGGATTTCCATTTCAGTAGGGAGGAATGAAGGATGCAAAAGGATTATTAATGGGAGGAGAAAAGAGTTCCCCAGCTGTATACGACAATCCCATTGCGTTTTCCAAGCTCTTGAAAGCAAAAGCTAAAAATAAAACGACCTGTTTCCAGCTCGTGCAAGATGCATTTCACATAAGTGGTAATATTACATGAATGCATCTTGTCCCTGGCGTAACTGCCTGGCTTCCCTCGGCTACTGCCTAGATCGCTTCCCTGGGAGAGTCCAGTGTAATCTGGATGAAAGCCGGGCTTTTCTCTTACCGAGCCGGTCTGTGAGCCGCTGAGACGTGGTCTCCCTGCCGTCCTGTGGAGCTGCAGGTCCCACGTCCTTCCCTGCCGGCGTGGCTGTTGTCGAGGGCTTTGCTCGTTTGCTAAGAGGGTGTAGTTCTTCCGTGAGCCTGCCTGGCAGTGGTTCCTCAGCATCGACCGCCTGCTACTGTTCCTTGTATAGCGAAAAGATGTTTGATACTCTTGGTGAGGAGCCTTCCGCGATCCCGAGTAGCAGCGTTTGCAGCCTATTCCTGCTGACAGCGCTCTTCGGGTGGTGGCCGGAGGCTTCCTCCCAGCCCCGCTTGCCTGTACCCGAAGCAGTCTTTACACCCTGTTCCACTGGGCACTGATGACGTCTCTTTATGCAGCCTCGCCCTCTGCAGCGGGGCGTGGAGGGGAGCGGGGAGGTGCCACCTCTGCCTCCCGCGCGCAGCCACGTGTGCTGCCGACACAGTGCCTCTGTCCACAACAGAGTTCTGGCAGCAGCCTCCCTGAGAAGGGGCACGCAGGGACCCCCAGGCACCCTGAAAGCTTGTCTCGCACCTAAAGGCATCCGGAGGGTTCCTTGCTTATGGAAACTCTGTGCTGTTCTAGTAGGGCTTAAGAGAGGGTTTCCAGCCTTCCCCGTCTCCTGGCATTGTGGCAGAAGCACAGTATCATAGTGGCCTTCTAGCAGTTCCAAACTCATGTAGCACGGTAGCTGGTTTAGATGCAGAAGGCACGTGGGGTGTGATGTGATAACTGTATAGGCACTTGTAGGCATAGGCACAAGGGGTGTGTGCCGCAGGTCTCCCGGGACAGAGGCATTTGCTCCTTAGGGTGCTAATAGCTGGGAGATAACCTTCTTTCCTATCTAAAAAGGAACAGGTGATTGTGACTTTGGAATTGGCTGTTAAAAGAGAAACTCTCCTCCAGGAAAGCTGTGGAGGGAAGAAAAGCCTAAGCCTCTCTGAGACTTTTTAATTTTGCGGACCCTCCACTACCCCCTGGGTTTTAACGCTTCCTTACCGCGCCGGCTGCGTGCTGTCCCCGCAGATCTGCAGGACAGTGGCTGATGTCCTGCGGGGACAAGGGAATGAATGAATGAGGATTTCTACCCAGTGGGAGGGGGCCAAGCAGAGAGACGGCTGCATGAGACCGAGCGGCCGCTGGAACGCGTGGAGGAAGACGCGCCGTGCGAACTGAGCTCAAGGGGGAGGGCTCGGCACTCCCAGCCCCTCCTTGCCCGCAGCAGCCTTCCCCCCCCTCGCCCCCCGCCGCTGCTTAGCCCAGCGGCAAGGCGCCGGAGCGGAGGTTCCGACAGCTTCGTGCCACGGCGCTGGGCTGCCGCAGGAGGGATGCGGCGTGGTTATACTGAGAGGGCAGGTGTCGTGTGGGACACTGCATTAAGAAGTGTTTCTGAAGGCAAAATAATAATGCGGATCTACTGCTTTCTTTCCGGGCTGTTTTTGCACTCTTCTCCATAGGAAAGCTGCCCGGTCTAGATTATTCTTGCCAGAAAAGCACCGTGACACGAGGTAGCATTTTATCCTATCTAGTGCCTTAACAAATGGAAGGAAAATGATTATCTGTTGCTCAGTCTGAGACACTATGGTTCACAGTGGAAGAATGACTTAAGCTTTAAAAAAAAAAAAAATCTATCCTAAAAAGTGTTAGCTACAGTCGAGGGGTCTTTAGTAGAGGGAAATGTGCATAGGAGGTCAGACTGGGGATGGTAACTAGGGCAGAACTGAGTGATCCAAAGCAACGTGTTGGTACCTCTTTTTCCCACCTGGAATTACAGATTTTCTTTGCGTTGCCCATAAGTGCTATGCTGTGACTCAGGCCGGGCACAAGGAGCCTGGGAGGGTGGGCTGCCTGGCCAAACACCTGGCCACACGTACTATCCTCACACCTCAGAGCTGCCCCTAGGCCTACTCAAAGCACATTAAAATGGTGACGGCCATCCTTTCCCGTGAAGGCAGCAGCTCCCAATGGCTCTACCCGGCCGCTAGTGGGATCTGCGAGCCGCAGCCAAAGGGGAGGGCTGCATGTCCTACCCGGAGCTGTGTGCTGTGGGCTGGCAGGAATCCCCCGCCTATCTTCCTCCAGGACCGACCTGCTCAGGCTGGGAGCCCCCCAGGGCTTTGCAGAAGGCGATGGTGGGATCTCCCAGAGGTATGAGTAGAGCTATGGTGGGCTCCCTCCGTGCTGATCTCACAGGACATGCAGTGGGTTTAAGAGTCAGTGGAGCAGAACCAGAGAAGGATGTGCTTGTATTTCAGGGGTATTCTAGGCAGGAATGGTCATAAGTGTATGAGTGGCTAGGCTGAGCAATCCTTACTGAGCAGCCTCTCCTGCCGAGGTCCTCTTCTCTTTCCCCAACTATTTTCTTGCATGCCCATGAGTTAGCCAAAATGTTTTGAGGACTCCTTTCAGTCGATGTCCCCTTTACATTGCCCTTAGCCTCTCACCCCTACCAGGGCCGCCGAACATGATATTTTCGGCAACTCTCCCACGGATGCCTGGCGGCAGGGCATTCCTGCGGCAGGGGAAAGCCGCCCGCTGCTCCCTCCGGCTCGGCGGATGAAGCTCGGCCGCCTCCCCCCAGGACGGAGCCGCACCAACAAAACGGCGGGGCTGACCGTCAGCGGTGTCCTTTAAAGAGCCACGCGCACGAGGTCCCTCCGAAATCCCCATGCAATCAGTTCGCGGGGCTTGGTTTCCCTCAGTGGCAGCTGTCGGGCTCGGGCAGCTTGCACTGCGCTGTTCTGCAACGAGCCCCGTTCTTATCGGTGGTAACGCGGCTCGGCTCTACCCGGTCCAGCCGCTCGAGACCTGCCCGTGCCGGCGGAGCCCGAGCAGAGCTGTTCTCTCCCCATGAAACGCGCTGTCACAGGCAGGCGTAGGCAGCTTCTCGTGCCGGCGGGAGCCTGCTGGCTGTAACCCGCTTGTGAAGCATGCTCTTGCTCGGGTGCCATTCCACTGGTCGAGGCTTTAAAGCGTCACCACGTTCTCTGCTCCCTTACACGGGATGCAAAAGCAAAACAGTGCAGCTTGGCTTTTCCCGATTTAAGTATGATTCCCCCCACTCTGTCCCAGTGTAAAAGCTCTCTTGCTTTTTCAGTGTCTGTGTGTTGGCTTGGTGTATTTTCTTGGTTGTATTGGTTTGATTCGTTGTTCTTTTGTAAGCGTTCTCCTCACAGTAGGAATAGTGGGGAGGATGTTTGTGTGAAGAGGGAAAGGGGAAGAAGATGGAATCGATTTTGATCAGAGAATGTGGCCAAAGACTGAACAGGGAAATGGCAAAACTGCTCTTCAACTTGCTCCAAACGCTGCTATAAATGCCCCAAAATGAGTGACTTAGTACTGGGGGCTACGGAGCTGGCCGTGAGGAATCTTTCATTCTGCTAGTGCTCAACATCTGTAACAGCTTGCATGTGGAAGCGGTCTCCTGTACCCTTCTAGGGCTGTTGATAGATCTGTTTTCCTCAGGTCTGGAAGTCTTTGTTTTTGTGTTTTTTGGTTTTTTTTCCCTCTGAGCAGAGATGGGTGGTGGTGGTTATGGGTTTGTTTTGTTGATTTTGTTGTTGTTGTTGTTAATAATTTAGAGATGTGTTTAAGGTCTAACTCTGTAAAACAAAAACCAAGCAATACATTTTTCTGCTATCACCCTAAACTTATCCTGAAAATGATGGAAATTCATGGTGGAGGAACAAAAAAAGTTTCCCCTCTGACATAGTGTGATGGAGGCTTTTGTACAGAGTGTAATTCCCTACTCATTTTAACGGGCTGAACTGCTGGTAAGGTTTGCTCCTGGAAAACGTGATGCTTCACAGCAGATAAGTGATTGAAGAAGGCAAAGAAGAGGTCTGACGTTGTAGCAAGGTGATTCCTTAAAATAGTTGCTTTATTACTGGTATATTATTATAATTGACATTTGATCATTCCACGCGTCTAAGGATGTTTACAAGACCTAAGGAGGTTTAAAAGACCTAAGGTTTACAATACAAGGCACTCCCACCTCCGAGGTAAGCAAGCAGGATTTCTACCAAATTGGTGTTTGACACTGAGTTCTCGCAGTGTACCTACTTCTGTGCAGTGCCATGCGGATGGTTTTGGTTTGCTAATAAAGAACTTCCATTCTCAATCAGTCACCTACCTGCTGTTCTGCTAGGTCCTTATGGCACTGATCTCTGCCCGTGGAGCTTCTGGTGACAGCACATTAAAGAGAAGAGCACGGTTCTAAAGCTGTGAAAGTTGGAGACACTTCTTCCCATCTGCTGACTTCTGTGCAGTGGGTGCTTTGTAAGGATGTGGAGCTACTAGATCCAGGCCTTGCTGGGGAAGCTCACTGTTCTGAGGAAGGGTTTAGATGGAGTCTGATGAGTTGTGTGCTGACTGAGAGAGGCTTCAGCTGAAAAGCTGGGTGGCTAATGCCATTGTCAAGCCTCCGCGGAGCAGTTTGGCCACCTGCTACTCCCTCTGGATGGCAACAGGATGCTTACTAGAAGGCTTATTGGGAAGAGAATATGCTTTCAGGAAACCTATGTGAGTGGGATTCTCAGGAGATAACAATGAACAGTGGTTGGTGGGGGTTTTTGTTTGTTTTTGTTTTTTGTTTTTTTCCCCTAATAAATTTCAGCTAAGAAGGCTCTAGGATTTTTTAAATTATTACTATTAAAGTATGCCTTGCCTTCTTGCTTAGCACTTTGTCGTAATTGCCAGACCACATCGTGTCTTTGGTCTGTGTTGGATTAATCTTGAGGGCTGGATGTGGAACCAGTAGCAGGATATGGCCCTAAAAACCAGCAGCCTTTGCTTCTTGCAGGGAAGTGACTATCTATGGCAGCCCTTCTACAGGCAGAGTGACACCCTCCACTGAAGGAGAGTGAGCGCAAGGTTTTCCAACAGTTGGGGGGTGGGGCTCAGAAATCTATTGTGCATTCGTTTCCAGTAAATATATTATGAGCTACCTGGTGTTATTAGATCTAATCACAAGAGTTTTCCTCTTAAAGCTGTGGCTGGATTTATGTTGATCACTTTAAAACAAATGTCACAGATATATTTAATAGAAGTATGTGTAAAACCCCAACCCCCAA
Organism: Gallus gallus; assembly: GCF_016699485.2. Taxonomy (NCBI): domain Eukaryota; kingdom Metazoa; phylum Chordata; class Aves; order Galliformes; family Phasianidae; genus Gallus; species Gallus gallus. The sequence goes on from NC_052546.1 coordinate 418,475, forward strand.
ATGGTATTATGTAACCCATACAGTATTTAAGTGCCCCCTGTGTAAACTAACTGAAAAGCCTGCTGTTTGCCTTCTTTGCCTCTGTTGTGTATCTGTCAACCAAAGCCAGGCACGCTGTTTGCTGTTCTGATTACTATTTTAAAAGGCCAGATCCATAGGATCATGTTTTCTAGAAAGTGAAAAAGACTTAAACTCCATTTTCTGGGCTTAGAGGGCTCTGGGGCTGAGTGAGAGTCCTCTCATGGGCTGCCCAGAGTGAATTGCCAAGCAAGCTTGTGCTGTTTGAAAGCATGCACACACAATGTACTTTGTCCTTTTATTTTGGCATGGTCAGGGCAGTCCTTCTCAGTGGCTTCACAACAGCCTCAGCCATGGGGTTCAGCTAAGCTCAGCAAAGGTGAAGATGTGTGAGGTCATGGAGGTGGTGGAAGATGGTGATACATGTCTAAAGATGGAATCAGGTGAAAACTAAGAGGTGGATTTCCTCTTGCTTTTAGCCAAACAGCGTTTGCAGGCTTTCCCCCTAATTCATTGTTATTTATCTGCCATCAGCTCCTTGCCCAGTCAAGTCCTTTATTCAAGGTGCTGGATCTCAGGAGCACAGTGGTTTCCCATTATTGTTATAGTCTTTAGCCAAAGAGATGTCCCTCTTTCTCAGTAATGCACCAAAGTGGAAGTAATCACTCTTTTTTTCTTCTTGCATTTGTCCTTTCCTGTTTCATTCACCAATTGAAAAATGGCTAAAGAGCAGCCCCCATTTCACCTCCCCTTTTCCGTGATTGACTCAGCAGCTCCTGGGACAGAGAGAGGAAAGGGGCCTCGAGGTCACAACCTTCACAATCTTCAAAGCCCCTGCCGCTTCCAGCAGCTGTCACAGCTCTCACTGACCATATCCCCAGAAGGTCAGCAAAAAAATAAACACTGGGGCCCGAATTATCCCCTTCTCATGCAAACTGTCCATTTCCCTCCCCAGCTCCCATTCCATGCATAGCTCACACATTGGAGACCCCCTTGGATTTGCACAGAGCTATGCAAGAGCAAAATGCCACAGAAAAGAAAAGCAGAAGGGCTTCCTGGGCAGGCAGAGTGGGAAAAAGAAAAGCAGCTTCCTGAGCTTTCCATGCCCACCCACAGGCTGCTGCAGCCATTTTGTGTTCGCAAAGCCTGGAGGTGAAGCTGGGGAAGGGGCTGACTTTTCCCTGGGAGACTGCAGGGAAGCATTCAGCTTTTATATCTGCTTGTGCATGTGAGAGATGGAAGAAAGAGAGAATCCAACAGAAATAGGAAATTAAGCATGGACTGGAAAAGCCTTTCATCGGGATTAGATTGCATCCCCCTCCTCCAGCTTTCTGCACTCACCTTCCTCTGCAAAAACTCATGATGAAGCAGGAACAGGGCCCCGAAGTGCAGGTTCAAAAGGCCAGAGTGGAAAGGTCCTTTGCTAAAGGAAATAGCCCTCCCCAGCCTTCTTTTATAGAAGTATCCATTTCACCATGGCCACTAATAATCAGAGGACTATTTCCTGGCCTTCCCAGCACAGCTCCCAGCCACACCACCAGTCTGATGTCCATTACTGTAAACAGCTCACCCAATTCTCCCCTCAGCCCCGCTGCTCAACCCGGCACAGGGACATGCTTCGAGCCTGTTTTTTAGGCTGCGTGGCTAAGGAAGACACTCATCTTCCATTTTCACCCACTTCCCACAAAGAACAAGCGGGCTATTAGCACGCTGGACGACCCGACAAAAACCCGTCGAGGGGCCGCCGCTGGGGAGGCAGGAGGGGCTGGAGACCTGCAAGAAAACCCGCCCGGAAGAAAAGGCAGTGACGGGAACGTGGGAAGGCACTTTATTTACGCGGATGGCCAAGGCCGGACTGCTCTCCTAGCACTGCGCGTTCCGACAGAGCGAGCAGCGCGGCGACCCCCGCCCCGCTCGAGTGGCTCTTGGGGGCCCGGCGGGACGGCCCGTCTCTTCCCCGGCCGCTGTTACACCGGCTGGGCCCGGCTCTCGCCGCTCCCCGGCGCACTGACGCCCTTTCATTATTGCACTGCTCGCTGCGACCGTGACAGTAGTGCAACAGGGAAAGAGGGGCAGCCCGCCCGGTGGCCCTGGCCGCCGGACTGGGGCACGGAGGGAGAGCCCGGGCTTTGAGGTGGGGGGGGGATTGCCTGGCTTTGTCCCTTAGCTGGTCGCCTCCCCTCGGAGTGATGCCCGGGGGGTTACGTAGAGGGCAGGGCCGGGGTCGGGCGAGCAGGCGGGAGGCAGCGGTCCTGTAGGGCTTCTCGCCCTCCCGCGCCCACCACCGCGGAGAGAACACGGCCCCGCGCTGCCCGGAGAGCGGCTATGAAAGCCCCGCGGCTGCGGCCGCTCCGCCGCACCCTGAGCCGGCCCCAATCCCCTCCCACCACCCCTCTGCCTGGGCCCCAGAGGTCCCGAAAGGGACCGCGGCGACCACCTGAAATGGAAGGCAAGGCCACCCACCCCGCCAGCCCGGCTGCTGTCAGCCCCCAGCTGATTTCTCACAAAGCCGAGAGGAGATTGAGATTGAACGCCTCCGGCCCTGCTCCTTTCCCACGTACCTCCATAAGCAGCTCTCGGGAAAGGCTGGGGGCAATGCCCAGCCCAGCCATGCCTGCACCAAGCCCGGGCTGCGGAGCCCGGCCGCGTTCGCCAGGCAGAGGCGTGAGCTTTGTTTAGAGGACGTTATCGGGATTAGAGCCTCAGGCACTTCGTGCAACGCTCTGCTTTGCGCAGCACTGATTTTCAGGCACAGGAACAGCCGAGTGTGGCTATATATCTCCTCCCATTCCTTGTGGGTGTTTACATCGTTATGCAAAATAGGCACCCTTCAAACATCTCGGGACTTGTACTGTTTTAAAATGGAGACGTGATGGGTTTCTGCGGTTTCAATCACTGCTTGTGCCTCTTAAACACAAGGCCATTTTGAATCCCGTGTGATAGCATCAAAAATATGCCCATTACTCACAACTTGAGTCACCACAATAGCATGATTATTTGTCACACATAACATCTCTGCACAATTACTTGCCTATCTAACAATGCTTGGTATTTCACAACTTTTCCCTTAACTCGATGGGCACATAGGATTAATTTTTCCTGCTGTGGCTGTCTTCTCTCCATGAAGAATACCCTCAAAAGAAAAGACCCTATAAGCAATATTGCACTACTACCCTGAGCACAAAAGCAGAGGCAATATTGATAGGGTCTCATCCTTAAGGTTAGGAAGCTGGATAATGGTTTCTTGCGACAGGTGATTGGAGGGAGCTTCATTCCATGCCTGTAAATGGGGAAGGGGTAAAAAGTTAGAAAGCAGCGCAGTGCCGTGTGGATTGCAGCACCATGTGCTCCCTGGAGTCTGGGATGCAGGAATGGATCAAACCTCTGCCCCCCACTTTCTCCCAGGATGTACTTAACACCAGTGTGGACTTTTTTCGAAGAATTCTATACCTCTGTCTTCAGTTCTCACATTTCTTCTGCATAATTTTCTCTCCTCCATTAATAAACTCAGTCAGTTAGCTGCCTGAGCTGTTGGAGGCTGGGAAGAGCTATTTATTTGATTAACCGACAGTTGTATTTTGAACCTCTTAGTAACAGACATCAAGCACACAGAGAACTTCCTTTCCAAGGCTGCTCAATTTAGAGAGCCCAGTGTTTCAAAAAATCCCACCTTTCATTGGAAATCAGAGGATTAAGTACACGTCAAAAATTAGAAAGCAAAACAGGATCACCAGGGCTGTTTTTTTGTTTGTTTGTTTGTTGTTGTTGTTGTCTCTTTCCTCTCCTCACCCAGCACATTTCTGTCCTAGGCTGGATAGCACAGTCTTCAGCTGGAGCTGGCTTGGCTGGATGGCACAGTCTTCAGCTAGAGCTGGCTTAGTGCTAAGTGCACCAACGGACACAGAAAAGAATCCCAGGGAGAGGCTAACACACCTCCAGCTTCAGGGCTGCTTTGCCAGCTAGGCTCTTCCTCTGCATTCCGGCTCCCAGTAAATCTGCCTAGCACTTCCATCATGTAGGAGTACTTGAGAGCACAGAGGAAGATGAAGGAAACTTCATTTCCAAGCCATCCCAAACCAGCTCATTATTTTGATGCAGTCAGATTCTCTTTCCTCAGCCTACTTTGCAGTGGATTAAATAAGAGCAGTAGTGGAGGGACAATCCCCTAATTCATGGTTTCCTGGCTAATTTATGCATACCACATTGATCTGGTCTTTACCATTAGAGATCCCTGGCATTTGGCATGCTGGTGTGAGGCAGCCCTGCACCCCCTTTGATGTTGCCTGACTTGCCCAAAGCAGCTGAAAACCAAGGACATGCCAGAGAAAAGAGAAGAGGAGAAGCTCCATTAATTGTTTGATTTTCAAATGGCCTGATACACAAAATCTCCAGTCTACACCAGTCCCTCCCTATCACCATCCTTTGCGATGAGGCCTGTTGGAAGCAAACAGGGATATTTCTTCCACATTATTTATTTGTATTAACCTTTGCTCACACTAATTAAAAGGCCTTGTTCACAGAGATTGCTGTAAGCAGCTCAGAATGAGTTTCATCAAACTTTAGTATTTTTGTTACCTTGGCAAATCTCAGGTTTTAATCCTGCCACTCTGCTTCTCAGCAATCCCTGCAACCTAGACATCCAGTTGGGCTGAGAACAAAAAAAGATGCAACTGGGCTTGGCCTTACCTTTCCATCTATTCCCGTCCAGCCTCTACTTAGCTTATGTTTACCGTGTGTTTTCCACTCTTCAGCCTCGATGTTGTTTCAAACAAGACTTATGCTTAACACACACCATTTAACTTCTCCAGTGGCCCAAAGACAACTGTGAGTTCACAGTTGAAACATACAATTCACACACCAAGTCACGTTGCTAGTGCATCAGTACTGTTGGGAGAAAGTACAACTTGACAATTTCTACACAACTTCAGAACTGTGGTAGCTGCAGAAGCTATAGTTGTAGCAGGAAAGAGTAAGGGATGTAATTAGAAACATCAGCCAGAAGTTAAGGTCCAAGGAAAGGCAATTAAGTCACAATATGTTTCTGGATCTGCACTGAGAGCCTAGATGTGCCTCAGGAATTTCTTTATCTCCACGTGGTGCACTGGCACAGCACAGCCCACGTTATTTATTTATTTATTTATTTTACAAGCCAGGAAAAATAAAGGCTGCTTCCATCAGCAATAATGTTTCCCCAGTTTGCAAACAATATGCAAAGCCTGGGTCAATCCCTGTTCTATAGCAGGGAGGCATCTCTGGAATGTATATGGGGGTTATTTTAAAATAAATGTTTAAACACGAGATTATGAAATGCACGCTATTTATACCCCAGGAGGCTCAACATCTCTAGATATGTTTAGAAACCTCTCTCGCCTTTAATCACAGTTATAGAAACTGAATGGAAATGTCACCCATACTAGTATGGAAATAACACTCTATGTTGCTCAATAATTGAAGATTTTTTTTCTTTTGGTAGTGCTGGGCGGGGGGGGGGGGGGGGGGGAGATCTTTAACTGTAGCAGAGTCGTTGCTTTCTGTTTAAGCCCTCTTTTCTGATGTTAGCAGAGAAACAGACTGGAGTGTCCCTATGATGAAGCTTTGGGATAAATATAAAGCAGTGAACTGACTCAGGAGCTCAGAGGCCTCCTGCTCCTTGTGAGAGTAGACCTCATCTTCCCTGGCTTAGTTTGGAAGCCATTTCCCCTTCCATTCCTTGCTGTTTGTTTTTTCTTGTGGTTAAAGGTGCTACTTCGGACAAATGTGTTTTTTGAATATTCATCTCAGTTGCAACTTCACATAATGTGGCAGGACAACAAAGCCTCAGTCCAGCCTTGTTTCCCTGCTCACAGCCATTTCACTAGCCCGAGGAAATGAGGCCATTTAAAAGCCACCTTGCAATTAAATACATTACATAGTCCACGATACACTTTCTGCAATGGAGTTGACGCTGCTACCAATGGTCAGAGCCAACACTTTGAAAGCAGCTGAGAGTTGATTTTAGACTTTTCCATTGTTTTAAAACTGGGAAGTGTTGCATTTCTAATTCTTCCCTCCCCCCACCCCCTTTTTTTTCCTGAGAATTCTTAGCATTCCAATCCTGACTCCTTAAGTCTATCTAGCAAGTTACTACAAATCCATCCATAGAAAAGGGGGATTCTTGCTTCCAAGCAAGAGTCAACCTGTCCAAGTGTGAGACTCCGAAGAGGAAGGGCTGGGAGTCCTGCCGGAGAACACCGCCTTCTGTGTGCGTCTCACCTGCCGACCTGGGGACTGTCACCCACTGCCACTTACCAGTACACTGCCCCTGATATAGGCTGACATCTCCTCCCCTAAAATCAGGAAGGATTACACTCCAAAATGTCCTGCTTATAATATTTAGTTTGTGGATTTCAAGAACCCTTTTCTCAGCAGCAACATTTCCTCAGCTGGCAGAAGCCAGATCTGCGTCAGTGAGCTCCATTAAAAGGAACGACACAGCTCCTTAAACAGCCTAGACTCTGTAACCCCACAATACGGCTTTTCTGCATGGTGTTTACCAGCGCTCTGCTGTCTGATGGGAAAAAACAACAACAACAACAAATACAACAACAACAATAAAAAATACAATAACAACACAAAATGCCCTCACGATATGAAATGCAGGAGCAAATAGGGGGCTAAATCCTATCTCTTTGGAAATGACAATCCCATTTCTGGCCCTGTGTGCAGGACAGCAGCACTCTCGATACTTTCCTCCACCGGTGAAGGCACAGCACAGGGCCAACCTTGGGGCCCCCCAGCCACATTGTGAGCCCCCAATGGCTGTTCCCTGCAGCAGAGCATGGGCTCCCCCCGTTAAAATCTCAAAGGCGCTGAGCAGGGTAGGGGCTGTGTGTCCTCCCCAGGCCCCATCCCTGCAGCTGGGGCCGAGGGGGAGGGCACAAGAGGGGAACCATCAACCCCTGCCCTCCCCTCCCCAGCCACCTCTCGTCCCCACAGCACCCGAGAGCTGCAAGAGCGACCTTAACACAGATCGAGCACTAAATGCAATAACTCCAAAAGTCCCCCTGAAAAAAAAAAAAAAAAAGAAAGAAAAAAAAAGCCTCTGAAAACTTAAACCATCTGATTTCACTTTCCGCTCCAATTGGTTGTGTAGTCAGGGCGCAGGTCTGGCCTCCTCCACCACACTAATACTCTATGTGTGCTGCCTCCACAGAGGAGGGGTTCTTTTAACAAGTTTATGCAACAACAGGATGGAGGCTCTGCCGGAGCCCTTCCCCCCGCAGCCCGACCTGATTCCCCGCATTCCTCCCTCGCCCTCCCCCTCCGACCCAACTGGAGACAAACTCTGGCATCTCCACACACATGCAAATGGTTTCCCTTGCACAAATACAGACTCCTGAAGGGGGCCTTTGCTTCCGAATCCCCCCCGCTTTTTTTTTTTTTTTTTCCTCTATTACATTCCTCAGCCAGGCAGGGTTAAAGAAAAAAGAAAAAGGAGAGAGAGTGAGCAAGTGGGGAAGGGAGGGTTTGGAATGTGCAGCCTCCATCCCAGGCCCCAATCTGCAGGGAACCCTGTCCTTTACCCCCAGACACCAGGGCCTTGCAGGGCTATGGCTCAGTCCCAGCAGGCAGGCATCCCTGGGAAGATGTCCCTTAGCCCCTCTGTGAGCAGGACATGGTCCTTGTCATCACCCAGGCCTTTCCCTACATCACATGCCTCAAGTCCCCTTGCCCATGGGAGGTTTCCAAATGCAGCTACCATCTTGTTTGTGAAGACCTAACTTTATACAGAAAAACAACCACGCGTAGATTCCCCCCAGAATTTCTCCACCGCCAACCAAGGCTCACATGGCTGAGAGGCCATCTTACAATCTGGCGTCAGCACCACCAGGGCTTTTGCTGTCACTTGCTCCTGCTCACTGATGGGCTTCGTGCACATGCATACTGAACATGCACGTGGCCCAGCACTGCCTACACCAGTATGGCTCCCAGCGCCTCACTGGGCCTCCTCGTACTCTCTGTCCTCCTTGGCCAGAGGCAGTGCCGGGCCCCAGCACCTCTGCTCTGGTCTCTGCTCTCTTCTCATGGATGGTGGAGGCAAAGAGCCCCCACCTACAGAGCCTTTACAGATTTCACTTTCTCCTACTTCTTAATTAAGCAAAAATTAGGAGAAGAGGAAACCGCCTATGCTAAACAGGCCTCCTCCTCATTCCTTAATGAGCACAGAAGTGGCAACCGTGCTACATACAATGCAGAGATGAAGGAAAAGAAGAGCTCCAGAGAGGGAGCCACACGGCTGTGTTACATCCACTGAGGCACGGGAAGTGTTCTGCAGCCACTGTCAGTCCCCCAGCCTCCACGTGGGAGGGCTCAGCCTTCTCCACTGAGCATGGAAAGGAGGCTGGCAGACTCGGACTCCCCAACAGAAATACGGGGACAGAGAAGGTGTCTCTTGTTTGCTCCCTGCTCATGGAGGAACAGGAATGCAATACTGGGGACGCAGCTTCCCCTCGTCCCTCTCAACTGGGATCCCCCCCCCCCTTAGGATGTGCTCCTCCATTTTCTGACTCCCTCTGGCTCGCCAGCATGCAGACCCTGGCCTGGCTCATGGTGTGCAATCCAATCTGAAAATGCTCCTTTACCTAGATTTAATTTCCCATATGATAGCTCTCCCCACCCCCACCCTTTGCTCCCAAGGTAACAGCTCAAGGCTTCAGGAAAAAAGAGAAAAAGGTCCCATCCCCCAGCCTCCAACCCCCTTTCTTAGCAGCTGCAAGTGAAAATACCATATCTGCTTCCAACTACACCACAAGTGACAGTCACCAACATATTGTTATTTAAAGATCAATTCTGAATGCAATATTGCTGTTCCTAGGCCTGCATCATCCCTGTGTCTCTCAGACCCACTTCATGTTTGTTACTGACACATGCAGAGAAAGATTGTCTTTTAAAATGTATTGATTATTATGTGCCTCCTTTTTTTATGTAAATGAAGGTATCAGTATTGCTTTAATCATAGCAGTAATTCCTCTAAAAGCGAAATACGATGGAATTGGAAAAATCCATTGATAGGAAGCAGAAATGAAATTGCCCATGAATACACACGTATCTATTAAAGTCACTGAATTCGTGACACAATAACATCCTTAGGTTCATAAAACTAATTTTTAAAGCAGACGCAAGATAATACTCAACTTGGTCAGGCTATTTTTAAAGGTCATGATTGCTCTAAAGGAGGACAAGAGGGCTTTAGGATGTGAATAGGCCAGCTTTTTATTTTACAACTTGGAAACACAAACCCACACTAGTGGCAGAAAGGGCAATCCATTTTGTACACTAAAGCAGTCAAAATGGGGAACAAAACCCAACGAATTTCCATACAACCACTCAGCTTAAACACAAGCCCAACAAACAAACACGAGGTAGGGATTTTTTTGGTCAATTTCTACATGATCTCAAATTTTTTGTGCACATTTCAGCATTTGTGGCAGGGTGTGTGTGTGTGTGTGTAAGGAATCAGAGCAGGAGGGGGTGGTTCCCTGCCAGGATATATTAAATGTCTACAGAATCCCATCATGGCAGGGGCTGGGTGTGCAACAGTAACTGATCATGAGGATGTATAAGGACTGGAACCAAATGCTTTGACAATATTATTGCACTGCTTTATTTGTGCAGACAGTAGTGCAACATTGTCAGAGCCAGCGATACCAGCAGCCACTGTCACTTCTGCACAGCTGTCCTGCATCCTTTTGTAAGGGACTGCTACATTACAGTGTTAACCACAATAACGTTTTTATGTTTAGCCCGCAGTAAAACTCTGCATGACAAAGTTTATTTGCAATCGTAATTAGACAAGGTAAAAAACAACAACAACGAAAAGTTAGTAAAAAAGAAAAAAATGAAAGGGAGGGAGAAAGAGCAAGGGAGAGAGCACTGTTAGCCTGGCTTGTTAACCAAGGCATTCAGGGCTTTTCCTACATGCCCAGTGTATCAAGGCATGGTATGTTATGAAGGTTTTATACAATAAAATATTTTGCTACAGTAGTGGAGAATAAAAGAAGGGGCCTAACTCAGCATCCCCAAATGTACACGCTTCCATAAAAACCAGACCAGTTGCTCAATGAATCTGAACTATGCAATTTAAATAAATCACAGAGTGCCAGCCCCTTCCTGTTCCTTCACAAGTTTTCTTCATTGCGCTGTGTATTTTGCAGTGGTTGCCTAACACAGACCAAAAAGCCTAGAATGGTGTAAATACACACTGCCTGGATTTGCTATGAAGGAAGAATGTTACAGAGATTATTAGACTTTTGTATATGAAAATATTAGCGTCTGTGCTTCTATCTCACAGATATTTGTGTGACACCACTCAAAAAAAATAAAATCACAGTATAAATGCAGCAGATTCACTGAAACAAATCAACAGCATTAAATACCCACAGATATTGGTAGGGACCACCTTAAATACATATGGACATGTTTCTGTAAAGGAAAAAGACTATAAAGAAATCAATGTAAAATTTCAATGTAGATATTATATGGAAGCGTGTAGGAATTTAATAATGAATTTCTCACAAGATATTAGTAAACAAATCAGGTAATGTGATGCCCTGAAAGCCCCCAGAAATGCCTAGAGTTCATTTTAAATAGAAAGTGTTTAAATTATTCCAGCTCTTTAATACGTAAGTACATATAAAATGTATAACCCAGAATCTCTCCTTATTCAAAACCATTCCCACATGTATAAAACCTTATTTCACACACGTGCATAAATACACTGATGGAGGCATCTATTTTAGGGTTGTTTGCCCACTCTGAACAGGGTGGGCTGCTAAAGGGGGTCATGTTTCTGCCAGCCAATGCCCTTTTAATATTGCACTGCTCATCATAATTGCCAGTAGTACAACAGAAAAAGGGCTCTGGACAACAGCATACTTCAGAGACTTCCCAACAGAAATGATAAATCAGTTAGAAACTTCTCCAAGTGATGGCCTTCTGTGCAAGATTTACTCTAAAACAGATCTATTACATTCAAGAAAAAAAAAAGAGAGAGAAGAAGAGAAGAGAAGAGAAGAGAAGAGAAGAGAAGAGAAGAGAAGAGAAGAGAAGAGAAGAGAAGAGAAGAGAAGAGAAGAGAAGAGAAGAGAAGAGAAGAGAAGAGAAGAGAAGAGAAGAGAAGAGAAGAGAAAAGAAAAGAAAAGAAAAGAAAAGAAAAGAAAAGAAAAGAAAAGAAAAGAAAAGAAAAGAAAAGGAGTTTCTTCAACAATCACAGTGATTCAATACCATTCTTTATAATTAGATTTTCATATTTCATGACTGCATCCTGGATTAAGTTCAGCAAGAATTTAGATAAGCCTGTTATAGGGACTTTTTTCAGTTACAAATGCACTGCATTAGAACATGTGAACCAAAGGTCAGAACTGCACTGTCCTCCTTGCATTTCTGGATCTCAGCATGTTTTAGAAGTAGGTGCAATGAATTAGATTAAATGTTATCTTAAAGACACAATGTGGGAGAAGTTCTCCTTCCTTCTATTGCTTTTATCTGAATCATCTGCTAAAATAATTGGTATTTATTATAGACATGCTTGCTAGCAGCTCAAATTGCTTTTATTTATTTTGGAGTACTGAGGAAGTTTTGCTATTTTACACAAGCATCCAAACAAGCTTCCAAAGCAGCTGCCAGCCAGGAGGGGCAGAGCTTTCACAGCCTCTCCTCGCACCGTGAAAACATTACTTTTGAATCTTTCGTTCCTTTTTCTAAAAGAAAATGCGGACACTAAGGAGAAAACGCCAGTTAATAATTACAAATTAGACATCTCAAATATTTCTAGCAAAAAATAACATTTAAAAGTCAACTTGATAGTCTTTAGGTTTCAAACTGTCTACCATTTGTTTCTTTAAACAACTTCAAACTTAAAAGCTGGACAATGGAACTACCCATTAAATGAGATCACTGGAGAAATTACAGCATACTTTGATTGCAAACTTCAAAAAATGCAAAGAAATTACACACAAGGAAATCCAAACCTGAAAGCAATTTTCCATAAACTGTACAGACCAGTCAGAATCGTACCAAGTGCTGACAGGAATTAAACCGAATTCAGTCTGGGCTGAGTGAGAAAATACACTAAATGAATTCTAATTGTCAACTTTATTGAGTAGTATTCACAGAAAGCCAATTGGTTTGGAAACGTCCCAACCCAATTACAATCTTAAACTGTATCACTCGCCGATTTAATTGTATTTTTTCCTCCTTTTTTTTTTTTTTCCTTTTTTTTTTTTTTTTTTTTTTTTTTTGGTACAGTAATGTATCCCTAACCCAGAAGCCTAGGCTGGTTTGGAGATGATGAAAAGAGAAGGAAAGAAAGAGAGAAGGGAGGGGGGAGGGGGAAAAAAGGAAACAAAAAAGAAGAGAGAACGGGACGAAAGTGTGATTTCAGCCTTAGGAAGTTGGGCTTTTGTAATTCCGGTGCCCCAGGTTCGTATCCGAACCTCCCTTCCCCGGCCCGCAGACCACACACTGCAGGGAAACAGAGCGGAATTGGGGCAAAGTGCAAGAACGCCAAAGAAACACTTCGGGCTGCGCACCCCGGTTTATTGCAAAAACTATTTAAGCAAAGCATTAGTTTTACGAGATTTAAATATTAAGCCAATATAAATACTGGCTGGAGATAGCGTGTGACGTATTGCTTCGCTCTTAGGGGGATTTTAAGCAAAAAAAATAAACTAAAAGAAAAGAAAAGAAAGTAAAAGGAAAGCGAAGGAGATCGAGATCTGTTTGTAAATAATAACAATAACGATCTACGCGGTGTCTGCAGAGAGGGGCTCTGCCGGGCTCGGGGCCACTGCCCTCCCCGCCGCGCACAGCGCCCGCGGAGCACAAAGCGCGGCCCCGGCGGGAGGGATCTGATTCGTGGGCTCGTGCTCAGTTTCTCAGCAGTGTTTGCTTAGGCGAAATGTTTGCGAGAGGAGGGAAAAAAAAAAAAAAAAGGAAAAAAAAAGCCAACCAGCTCAGCCCCAGCTATCGCCGCCCAACCCAGCCTGCAGCCCTCGCCTCCCGCGCTACTCGTGCGGCACTCGCGGACGGACGATCCCCACCGCATCCCCGCTCCTCCCCTCTGTTTTCGCCTGTACCGGGCTCCGTGCCGCTCCAAGTTCGCCTCCCGGCCCCGCTCCGGCTCCCTTCGCCCCTCGCAACGCTCCCGGGCCCGACGGCCCCAGCGCCGCTCCCGTGGGCGGGAAGAGGGGATCCGCTCCGAGCGGCGGATCCAAGGGCCGGCCGCGATCCCCGCCTCGCCCCGCTGCCCGCGGCCATTGTCAGAGCGGCGGCGCTCCCCGCGGCCCCGACCCTCTGCTCCCTCCCGGCCACAGCACCCCGAGAGGCAGCGGCGGAGCCCGGCGGGTGCCGCTGGCCCCTCAGCCCCGCGCCGCGGGCGAGGAAAGTTGCCAAAAGAGGCGCAAAAGAGGCGGCGGGACCGGCGCTGCGCCCGACCCCCGGCCCCGCGGCCCCGCGCCGCCGTCGCGCAGGGAGATCGGGGTCCGCTCGCGCTCGGACACAACCGCGGGCAAAGCCTCCGGTACCAACCTCATGGCCTCCCCGCTCCAGCCTCCATCTTTGACTAGTTGACATTCAGCTCCTGCCTGACCAAGTCCTCATTAGCATACCTCCCCGCCATTGGCCCGGACCTGCGCTAGTTTTTGCCACCGCCTCTCCTATTGGCTCGCGAGGAGGATATTTAAAAATATTATACTTGCTCCCATTGGCGGGCGGCTGCTGACGTCACGGCACGCTCTTTATTTTAACAATGAACGCACAAACACATTCTTCCATTCACAAATTTTTTTTTTTTTCAGTAGTTTGCCCGCCTTTTCTCCAACTACATTTTCATTGATTTTTTGTTTCAACTGAGGGAGTCCCGGTTGTAAACAGATAAATTAAAGGCCCACAGAAGGGGGACCTGAGCAAATATTTTCTCTCTTTTGTTCGGTAGCGGCGGTGTTGGGGGAACAAAACTCATCTCCAGCGGTCCCTCGGCTGAGAGGTGCGGTCGGTGTTCTGCTCAGCCCAGGAGACCGCAGCTACTTCGGCACATTGCGAAGCTCGAGCTCTTTCCCACAAGTAGAAAAGCCGGTCCTGCCTCGTCAAAACACATCGCCGAATTTGTCGCGTTAGAAGAGCGACTGTTGCTGGGGCTCGGGGTGCCCGCGGGTGCGTGCCCGGCCGCCCTCCCGCCGCCGCTCCCGGGCTGGGCAGAGCGGGGCTGCGAGCGCGGGGAGCCGCGGTCCGCCGGAAGAGCGCCGTGTGCGCGGGAGGTGCGCGCCGTAAGCGGCCCTGCCGGGATGTGAGAGCGGCTGCGGCGGTCCGGGGGCTGGGAGTGGGGGGGATGCCGGGGGGGCTCTTCCTTGCAAACTGTGAAATGGAGGATTTCCTGAAAAAACAAAACAAAACAAAACAACAACAACAACAACAACAAACCAAGTAGAGGGGCCGGGAGAGTAGCTGAGGCGCAGTCTCTCTATCAGAGACGTGTCTTGGTGAGTTTCTGGTTTTGAAAAGATTTCTGCTGTATTGTTAAGCAAAAAACTCGGTTTGTGCAGTTGTTTTCACCTCTCAAATAAATAGCTCCTCCCGTGGAATCAGCTATTCAACAATTGGTTTCAACAGATGCTTTTAAATAAAATGGTTTTAAAGCTCAAATGAGGCCAATTTAGCAGCAGATGAACTGTACAAGCTTCAAGAAAGTGATACCCTTTTGTAGGTAAAAAGTAGTTCCGTGTTTTTTCCACTTTGCTAACATTTTATTAAGTAGTCAGCGTTTAAAAAGGTGTTTCTCTCTAAACCGTTGAACGATTTTAGTTTAAAAATACTTTTTCCTTTCATTTGTTAACTACCTTTATACTCAACCCCACTAAAACACAACCCATGGACATGGGAAGAAGAATTTTACAATATCTAAGAAAAAGGATATTTTCTTTCTTTCTTTCTTTCTTTCCTTCTTTCTTTCTTTCTTTCTTTCTTTCTTTCTTTCTTTCTTTCTTTCTTCTTTCTTTCTTTCTTTCTTTCTTTCTTTCTTTCTTTCTTTCTCTTTTTCTATCTTTCTTTCTTAATAAACGAAACTTCCTTTGTGCCCATTCTTGGGCTTGGGAGGTGGTTCTGATCTGGGTGCTTTCTCCATATATGTATGTACATGTATGCATAGCCCCCACGCACAGATATTGAACCCGAGCTGTAAGCGCTGGGTCTGGGTACTAATGGGTGGGGATTGGAGCTGTGGATCTCTGGCAGTGTTTTTGGAGATGGGAGAGAAGGGCAGTGGGCTGTGAAATCACACATTCCTGTCCAATGGAGCTGAAATAATGGTATTGTTCTCTGGAAAAGAGGTTGCTTTTCTCTTCTCCATTCTTCCCCTGATCTGCAGGGACCTGATTGTGCAGTTAATCAGCAAAAAAAGCGTTTGATGTAAGGCAGGGCGTGAATTCAAAAGGGCCAAGGGGGATTCAAGAGGGATTCTTGTGTCTGTTAGATTTTTTTTTTTTTTTCCTGATTTCAAAATGGTAGGCGTTTGAAAAGCTGCGCTGGTCTCTCTTCAGAGATCCGGGTTTGTAGTGGGTACCAGCGCTAATTATATCGCTTTCTTTGTGGTTTGACACTTTACTGCTGGGGAAACAGAAAAGAGGGGGGAAAAAATAGATATCTTACAGCAAAACAGAAAGATGTCTTTCCTGGAGCAAAGGTGAGCCCCTACATCCCTGCAGTTAATTCCTTCAGCTTGCTATCGCTCTCCAGAGTGCCTCCTTACGCCATTCTGCTTTGTGTTTTGCACTGAACAATTCACTCTAAAATGAAGACTGTGAGGAGCAGGTAAGAACCAAGTTGGTTTAGTAGCTCCTGGTGGTGACCTGTGCCCTGGTATGACATCCAGCTCCCTGAGGCTGTAAGCACGGGAGCTTTCCTGTCCCGCTCCGACTCATGTAATTTCTCATTGCCAACCTCGTCCCAAATGCTAAGAATATCTGAAAGACGTTTCTTATTTCAGTGCGGTTGTTTCCCAAAGCTTTTAACAAAATGGTTTGTGCTGATTTCTGATTTTCTCTCTTTCCAACTCACAGCATCTACACATACACAAATATGTAAACTCATTGGGATCCTTTTACCTCATGTATTATTCCAGCTACACAGGAAATGACACATCCCAGAGAAAGGGAGCTGCCTTGGATGTTCACGTGAAAAATGCACAACTGTGCAGCACGCTCCGAGCAGGTTTCTCAGGTTAATTTTGGCCACGCCGCAAATGAAGTGAAGTAACATTCCCAGCGCCGTGGCTGAGCCGCAGCCCCCCCGGCCCCACGGACTGAGCGCTGCTCCGCTCCGCTGCGGTGCGCTCTGTGTGTTCCAGGGCTGGGGGACATCGGGGAATTCTTTGGAATTTTTTGCTCTTGTTTTGCTGCAAATGCGCGGTTGTGCTCTTTCCTCCCTTTGGAAAGGAAGGCTGACATAAAGCGTTCGTTCTGCTGAGCGTTTGCTTTAAAGAAGTGCTCCTCTCTAAACGACCGATGCTGGAGAAGAATGGCGTTTTTAAACATCGAGGAGGGGAGGGAGAAAAGCTGATTTTTTTCTCCCATATCTTGGGGTATTTTGCGGTGTAACCCAATCTGATGTCACTGGGGGTGGAGTCTGCACTGCGTTTGCTCAAACCGGAGCTGCCTCGGTTCAAGGCCTCGTGGCTGAAAGTTCTTAAATCTGTGGCAGACAGGCATGACTATTTCTTAATGAGACCCCTGCTGCAATAATGCGTTTTTTATTTTAATCAGCTCCTTAATGCTATTAATTACGATTTCTTTAATAACATTCTTCCCATCTGCAAGGTTAGCGCAGTCTCACATGAGCACCACAGTAACACGCTCCACCGGTACCATCTGTGTGAAAACACATGTACAAACTCATATAAAACCCTCCTAATTAGGGCTCCAACATACATATGCTTGGTGAATGTGGGTGACAGGCAGAAACAAAGAGGAAAGAGTGGGGCAGGGGAAATTTCACAGAAGTTTCCAAAGATATTTACAGAGGCTGTTATAAATTAACTTTAAAATCCATCCTTGGGGAAGGCTGCTACGTTTAGGAAGAATAGATTTCATTTTTGTGTTTTCTCTTTTATTTCCAGCTCCCAGGCTGCAAACATTTGCTCCTGTGGACAAAACCGTACAGCTGGATTCAAAATGAATGGGTAAAACTCCATGGGAGACAGGAACAAATGGATTCATAAAATGTTCACAGGGCAGCACTGCCTAGTAATGTTTAACCTGAACAGATTGGGCTTTTGGTTTGCCTAAGCATCAAAAAAATCCCTGCACCCCCCCACGTGGGCTGGGAGTCAGAGCCACCCCCAGCTCCTCTATAACCCCAACTTTCTTCCAATGTTGCACTACTACCGCCTCTTTTCTTCTTTTAAAACACACAAACGTTGAATATGAAGTGTATCATTCCTTCCAACACCGACCTGAATGATCCTCCAGGCTGCCACCGGATGGTTGGCATTTCACCATTCCCATGCTTTGGCCCACGTAGTTTACAGAAGAGTTTTGTTTGAATGGGTTTTGATTCCGCCACAGGAGAATCGAACTGTTTAAAATTACTCTGTATGTGTACCCCTATCCACACATGTATCTGTGTATCACTGCAATCCAAAGCCTGCTTTTTTTTTTTTTCCCCATTCTCTTTCAATTAATGCGGTTGCTTAAAGGATTTTTAAATGAACAATATAAACAAACAACCGATTCACAACAGAAAGGCAACCTCGGACACATGGGGATATCACAGTTATCACAAACGATTTTTAGAAGTTCAAAATCCACCCACACTCACCCTTCCCAAACACGCCTTTATTTAGGCTGAGCAATCGTTTTAATGAGATAAAAACTCAGTATTTTCTTAACGGCATTTTCATATCTTCGGGATTGAAAATAAGAAAGCCAGAGAATCCCCACATTCCTTTCGATAGAAAGAAATAATCTGAATCGTTCCCTAGCTAGCAGATGGCCAGAAATACCTTCTGTGTTTCCATAAACATGTCCCATCGATTGCTTCAAAAGTGACTGAACGTAACCAACACGCAGCCCAGAGATCTCCCATCCCTGCCATCAGAGCCCACAAAGCACGCTCTGTGCTCAATGACACTGGCGGAGCGGAGGGGAACATGAATGAGAAAACTGGTCAGTAAATGCGAGTTATGAATGAGGGATTGGATGGGGAAAAGAAAAAAAAAAAGGAAAAGAAAAGAAAGAAAGAGAGAAAGAAAGAAAGAAAGAAAGAATAAACGAGGGGATACACGGATACACAGCTCGTGCCAAAATCAGTGTCGTTCCACAGACTGTAAACGGCGGGTTTGCCCCGGACCCGCAGCAGAGGGGCTTCGTGCGGGGTGGCTCTGCTCGCCTCCCCCCCCAGCGCTCCCCTTCCTCTTTTGTAAATCACAACGAGGAGGTTTTATAGTGAGTCTAATTCTCACTCCCTCCATTTCCTTCCTTTCTGCATTTTTTATCCCCCCGCAGCCCGCCCCTCCCCTGCTTGTAGCCCTGCTATTGATTAACCACTTCGCTGCTCCCCGCGCTGCCCCGGTCCGGCCCCTCGCAGCCCCCACCCCGGCGGCACCCCGGCCCGTCTGCCACGGCGGAGCGGCGGGGGGGTGGGGAGGTGGGCAGGGCCCCGGGGCGGCGGGCGGCCGGAGCGCGGCCCCGAAGCGGTTAAGGGCGGCGGGATGCATTGATTAGTATTGATGGCTTTGGTAGTTTTAATGGATTTGTTGTTGGTGGGAGGTGGGGAGTTTTTTGCCTCGCTTTGAATTCTAACCCCCTGGCCGGGAGCTTGCTCCTAATTGCATGCACAGCATTCCTTCGGAGTGGGTGGTATCACCTTTTACTGCTGCTCCCTTTCACAGGGAAGGCCTGTAAAAAATCCCTTTCATGTGCCCGAAAATCAATACCCAGGGCTCTGGATGGCTGCTGTAAAAACAAAACAAAATCCTGTCCCTCCCCCGGAAAAATAATAATAATAATAACAACAATGATAATAATAACAATAATAATATAAAGCAACAATAATAATAACAAATATATGAATTGAAGGGCAAAGGAGCCCCTCGAGCAGCTCCCACCCCACAACCCAGCATGGGCCAGTGGGTCTCTGTTGCCCCCCCGGGCCGAGGCCGGGGGCGCAGCGCTCTCTGTTTGCGCAGCTGCCGCGGGGCGCTGCGGGCTCGGCCGGGATCCGGACGGTAACAGCGGACGGGGCTCGAAAACGCATTCTGCAGGGGCAGGGAGGATGGAGGTCAGGAGCAGTGCTTAAAAGGTTAAAAAGGATGGAGTGAGTGGGAAGTTACAGAGTTATGGGTGGAGTTACCCACACTTTAAAAAAAAAGCACAACGGAGAGAAAAAAATCATCTTTCAGTGAGTGTCGCAGCGGTGTGCGAGCGCCGTGCCTCGCTGTGGCCAGCGCCAGGCTTCGGAAATGAGGAATGAGGCTTTTTCCTCGAAAACTTTTAAACCGAGTTCATTTCTCATCCTGCCCCGGAGCGTGCGGGAGCGATACGGGCTGACGTGCGGGCAGACCTCGTGCCCACTGCTCCCTACTGGACCTTCCTTTCTTTAGCGCTAAGGGAAGAGGGAGGGGTCGTTAAGCATTTAGAAATCCACGTAAAATAAATCTATGTGTTTCTGTCATCCACATTTCAATTCAGTGCCATTGTTTTCACGGAGCTGTTTCATTGATATGGAATAACTCCCCTGTAAGTAATTACAGCTGACTTGCTTTCTAGCAGAGACCAACACAGGAGCAGAAAGGGGATGAAGGTTAGCTCAAAGAAATCCTGCGGGGTTTGGCATGGGTATAAAAGTGAACAGCAATTCTGAATCGTCATTTAAAAGAAAACTCACAGCTGTGCCTGAAAGCTTCATTTCAATCTAAAAACAAAAAGAATGTGGCAGTGTTCCATCAGAGAAGTGTATCAAGAAGAGAAAAGCTCCAAAGCGACAAACAAGCCGAAGTTCCTCTATTAATTGCTTGAGAAATCTGCCAGTCTCAGATTTTGTGCAGTTTCAAACTGTTTGTTTGATATTTGTTGGTGTAATTCTACTTCTTGTTGAGACTGTGTTGGCACTGAGCTACGTTTGTTTGAAATGAGTTTATCAGTGTAACGCTGACTGAGAGGTGAGGTTATGCGTTCAAAAGTGCACTGCTTTGGGTGGGATCATTGACGTGGGGCTACAGAGAGGAAAAAAAAAAGCATAGCAACACAAAGAGTGATTAAATTTAACATTTATTTAATGTCCAATATTTTAAAGAGAATGTACAGATAGTTTGGTGTAAAATTCTATTAGAATCACAGTTCAAATGCTTCCTAATTTCATTGCATGATTTTTAGCCAGAGCAAAGTGCCCCAAACATTTTGCATTGATTCAGACTACCGTGCAGCACTTCCTAGCCTGATCAGAAGGTGCTTCAGGAGGTTTTTCTATTCAGACAGTTCTGAGTTTCTGACTAACGAAATTCTGAACAGAAAGAACCTTTTTCAGGATTAGCTGATTTCAGGCAGCTCATCCTTCCACCACTGGAGAAACACTGTTTGTGTGCATCTTAAAACAGAATACTTACAAACAAAGTCCCTCCCTGAAATGCCTAGGATGCACTTCTCTGTTGTGTAGCTGTTGTGTGGCCGTGTACTGCAACCTCTTATCGCAGCACGAGTATCAAGGTTGTTTTCCTGCATTGGACAGTGAGAGCGCGCTCTCAGCCGACTGGGAGACAGCAGGGCTGTGCTGGCAGGGACTGGAAGTGGTTTATTGGAGTGCACTGCAGTGACAAAACGCACTGCAGGATCTCACTTTCTTTTAATGTCCAGGACTTTTTTTTTTGCATATATACTAAAAAGGAAATCCACAGAACTTCATCAGAAACCAAATCTGGGATTCAGTTCTTCCCTTCTCTCCAAATCTGTTTCCTAGCTGTTGATTTTTAAGCAGTTGTGTTTTTTTTAATAACAAAACAAAACAAAGTGAAGTGTGTCACACACTGTCTGGAGAGCATGGGAGGAGCAGGGTTATTTCCTTCATTCACTGATTTCATCATAACGAACAGTTTTGGAATTTCATTTGTTTGAGATCTCCAGCATAGTTATCCCTCAGCCATTTCAGTGCACGAATCTGTTCGGTGTCTCTGGGCAGTGTTAGCAGGGGAATTTGTTTTTCTGATAAATGTTGGAATCGTGGTTTTATAGCTGAAAAATCCCACCAGTAAACACTGGTGCAGATGCAGTTTGTGCATTTAAAAGGGGCTGACTTACACAAGTGGAATTAAGGAGTTACGGTTTGATCATCAAACAAATGGTTCAGCTCAAAAAACTTCTGAATCGTCAGCCTAAACTGGGGGCTCCGGGGGAGCACGAGTGTCTGAGCATCCAGTTTGACTGCATCATAAACTGTCCTTCAGAAGGAAACAGAACCTGCAGAGAAGTGCTCACAGTATTGCTTACACAGCTGCTGCACTACATCCTAGAATCGAAGACTCCTCTCCATTGCTTTTAGCTGTTAACCAATATCACCTTGTTTAAAACCTGCAGCCTTAGTGAATACTTCCCAAGTTAAATCTAATCTTTGTATTGCTCAGTAGCACCCACGAGGATTAATTTTAAATAATATTATTAAAAACTTTGTTTTGAGATTAATTTCCTATTACCCCAAAACTCATCTGGGTT
The DNA here is from genome assembly GCF_016699485.2 of Gallus gallus. Classification (NCBI taxonomy): domain Eukaryota; kingdom Metazoa; phylum Chordata; class Aves; order Galliformes; family Phasianidae; genus Gallus; species Gallus gallus. Next base: position 440,224 of record NC_052546.1, read on the forward strand.
GCTCATCTCATAAATCCAGAACAATTAATGCTGTCATTTAGTTCAGTTGTTTTCTCTTAAGCTGCATACCTGTTATTCGAGAGCGCCAAAGGTGCTTCAGGTACATGTCACGTATTGTCTGGTGGTTCTCATTCAGCTTTCTGACTGGTTAACTGAGCAAATCACCTTCCTTTAATTAGAATCTACCGTTCCTCATCATTTATAATCAGCGAAAGTGAACGGGGTAAGCGAGACTTTGTTGATACAAGTGGAAAATGAAAACTAATGAATTAACAAGCCCTGCAAACTAGCCTTTGCAATTACACATTTTCTTTGGTTCGTATCTCACACACGGTGTGCATTTAACCACAGGGAAGTGGTGGGTGCTTAAGGTGTAGAAGAGCCCTTAGAAATATTTCAGTTTACACTGCTAGCTCTTGCATGTGGTTATGGATACCTTCGGTGTCAGTGAGGAAAAGTAGCAATGACATTTGGGTGTTAATACACCTCGAAACTGGGAAGTGCTGCTTCAGTGCGGCAGCGTGCAGCTGGGAGCCGTTCTGTGAGAGCTGAGCTTCTGCGCTCACTGAGATCTGTACCTGGAAAACAGCAGCCCACAGGGAGAGCAAACTCTGCAGTGAGCGCTTCGACCCGCTGTGAGCCCATAGCCAAACCAGCACAGATCAGAGAGCTCTGCTGGAAACACTCCTGCAGAACAGCAGCTTTCTGTTGGCAAAGGTGGAATTTAGATTGTAGAAATCATCAGTTGAGATCCAACAGATAACGGTATCTTTTTGAAACATTTAAAAACGTCCTTATTCACAACGTTGTCTTTCTGACTAAATGATTTAAGTAAATGCTGCAGAGAATTTGGCATTAGCTAGCAGAGTGCAGAGGATCCCTGCTGGTCTCAGTCCTTCAGGTATTCCTCGCAGTGGACCGAGTCCACATTTAAAACATTCAAATGCGTTTTCCCAAATGACCTCGAAGACCTTTTAAATCAATATTTGGATGATCGGGGAGCAAATGTTTGAATTGGGAAAGGAAGGGGCAAATACAGCCCGCGCATGGCTGCTGCGGCAAGCCGCGGGGGGGCGGGCGGGCGGCGGGGCTGGGCTGGGCTGGGCTGGGCGAGGCGGGCGCCCCGCGGCGGCTCGGGGCTCGGGGCTCGGGCTGGCAGCTCCACTGCGGACAGACGGCCTGGGGGGAATCACAGTGTCGTCCCGAAAGGCTGAGTTTTGCCTGGCTAATAATGACGGGGAGCTAGAGAAGAGGGTGAGTGACTTCGGGGCAGCGTCATTCACCAGTTCTTCCAGGTACTTCATTTGATGTTGCCAGTAAAGAGGGAGACTTGCAATTCGTGGCAGAAACTAGAGAGAGCCCATTTTCTGACATAAGCTTAGAAGGAAACTCCTTTGGTGCTGTAAACACAACTGAAATCCTTTACGTAGCCAAAAATTTAAGAGAAAAATCATTCTCTTAAGACCTGATAGAGGAAACTTCTGGCATCCTTGTGTCTCAACTCAGCTTTTCTCTTTCCCATTTAAAAATTTAGGAGAGGAGAGATGTATGCTAGCAGTGATAAAAAAAAAAAAAAAAAAAAAAAAAAACCAACAGCCCCATTAAGAACACCTGCATAACGTTTGAAACAGACTATTAGGGTTTCTTCCAAACACGCACGTAAGCTTTGTCCAACAGGAGCTGACTCAGATACAGTGCACAGTTTACTCACTGCTCCCAGCTGGCTCTTGGCAGACCTTGTCTTGGTTTCAGCACAACTCTTGGAAGACACTGATACCAAAATTTGCTACTGGTTCACCTCCCGGAAAGAGGTAGCCAGCTTTTCTGCACTGCTCACATAGAAGATGTGTGCTCTGGACTTCTCATTTGGACTTAAATATTGCATTAAAAGAAATCATCAAAAGAAATCCCTAAAACCTTCAGACTCATTATGTGAGGGTGTGTGTTTTTATTAAGGGTATGTTAAACTACCCTGTTACTATTCAAGGAACAACCAAGATGACATCTCTTTAAGCTACATCGATTCAAACTCTCACAGACCGACACATAGCACGCAGAGTGCAAATTAATATGGTGAAGGATGGTGCACACTTAAACCACACTTTGAAACAACACACTGCTCCAGAAGATGATCTGCTGAGAACATTCTCATCTCGCTTAACTGAAATTAATCAAAATTAAACAAATTCTCAATATGTCAAAAGCGATCGTAAAAAGAACAATGTGCATTGCAAACCCCTCCACCTAAACAGCCATTATGTTTAAAGGAAATCTGTGATCTGCAACCAATTAGGAGCAAAATGGTTGTAAAATATTTAATTTGTGAGTAGCATTTTAAATTCAGTAACAGCTCTAGCAAAATGGGTAAGTAAATGACATTAATCGCTCTTGATACTAAATTATCCCTATTTTGCTTCTAAGACAGGAATCAGACTGGGTGATGTTTTCTATTAGTTAAATACATCCATAATCCAATGAAAGCCTAGGAGGCCATTTAACTAATGGGGATTTCAACATCCTTGTTGTTCCTTTATTTTGTGTACTTTTTAAAGGTCATATAACTGTTTTAAAGAGTCACCCCTTGATATTTCAGCAGAGGTAGCGAGCGTTGTTTTCCCGATAAGAGCTGTTTCAGACAGGTAGAGCAGTGTTTCCTGCAGTGAAGACTAAACACCAAGCTCATTTGAAATGATTTTAACAACTCCATGGCCTGGAGGAAAATACTGCTCTCTAGCCTACAACACCAGCACTTTGGTTTGTTTTGTTGTTCTTCTAGCTTTTGTTTCGAAGAAGAAGAATTTTTGGTGGGTTACATAAAATAAAGCAACAGAATGCAAGTGGCTACTTTCCACAGCTGAGCTTGGGTTTCATTCATAAGGCAGTATCTTGTTTGCTTTAATAAATGCATAACAAGTGCAGTGAGTGGGTGCGAGTGCTGTGCTGCTCCCTGAGGAGCTCTGAGTGGCCCCGGCTCAGCACGGCCGCAGCCTCATGCTCACCTGCTTCCCAGGCTTTTCTATACCCTCTGGCTGTGCGTTTCCATTTCTCATTCATGAACACTGAAGTTGTATTTTTAATACATTTTAAAAGAAAATAAACATATTTTTAAAGCCCATTTTTAATTCACAAATGTCTCAGGTTAGATTCAGCTTCTCAAGATGAATTATTTCCTGCTTTCTTTCTTGTAAATATCTTCAACCACCAACCACCTTCTGCAGATAAAACTTTACCAATTAGTCATTTACAGACATAAACTCACAAGGCAAAAAACAACCTTTGCAGCTCTTGGCCTCTTTGATGATGATGATGTTTACAAATGCTTTCAGTGCTGCTCTAGTAATGTGCACTTTGCCATTAGCTCTCTGAAACTGTTCAACACACAGAATGTGCCTTTCAGTAAGTCAGATGGCAAGAAAGATTGTTCCTTTCATTACATACAGGACACTTATAAAATAAATAGTGGCCAGGGAGAATGTACTGCAGCCTGATTTCATCAGGCTGAAGAAAGATGTCTTTTTCACAGTGATTCCATTGAATGAACAGGTCATTTGTGTGAAAATCTGTCCCGGTGCAATCGCTGCCATTCCTGTGTTGCCTACCAGCAGTGGACTGTGGTGCCAGGTGATGTCTGAGCTCACTGTACATCAACCCCTGTCTGAGAGACACGACAAAACCCTTCTTTCCTGTGGATTCTTCAGTTCCTTTGACAACCATGGTCCCCTCCTTTTGGTATCGAGTTCATCATCAGACACACTGGTTCCTGGCAGTGCTGTCATACATGGCAAAGAAACAAACAAACAAATAAACAAAAAAACCCAACAAAACACAAAAAAACCTCTATGTTTGATGGAGATACAGGAGGTTAGAAGGGTTAAATCAGTCAAGAGAGACATGAGTAATCTGCACTGCCTGAACAGAAGCAGTAGTTCAGTTCCTGAATCGTGTTGCTTGCAGGAAGAGTAAGTGAGACAGATGTCAGAACCCAGACAGTGGGAGCAAGCAGAGACGTTTGTACTGCTTGAGTACCACAGGTGTGAGAGTCCTTTTTACTGGTGCAAGCACTCTCAGATTAACAGCAGTCTATTTGGAGTCAGACTGAAGAGAGCACAAGGTATCCCAGCTCAGCTCTTCTGTGCATTCCGGTTTTCCTCCATTCATCTACTGGGACCAACTGTTCCCTCTCCTGGAACTGCTTTACTGTGATAAGCTGAGCATGCTTGAGAATGCACAGGTGAGGAAGATGAATCACCTACCCTCTGCATTTGCTTCCCTATGATGCTCTCCTATAATCCACAGGGTTACCTAAGCATCAGCTGAGTTTTGAGTTTGCTGAATGTCTACCAAAATATTTTAATAAATAACTTTGCTATTTCAAGAAAGAGAAAAGTAGCTAGAATAAACTGGATTCAATCCTTAACCCTGTGGTGCAAAATCTCTCCCTCAGAGTTTTAATAACTACATTAAAATGGAAGTCAGAGACAGACTAATACACTGTAAGGAGAGAATCAAACTCCTCCAGTAGTAGAATATCCCCCTTTGTGAGATGGTTACAGTGTGGCTGTGCATCATAGTCCCTGCTTGGATGCAAGAATAGGAAATGCTCCGAGTGATAGCAGATTCCTGTGAATTTGTCACTAGGGCATGTATTTGCTTGTCAGGAGAGAAAATCTTACCTTGATTCCTCCTGTACTCACATACCGTGGGGCAAAGCAAGCACCAGGATCTTTACTCCCCATATCTGTTGTCCGGTTAGATGTGTGCAGGGCATGAAGCTCTCCAGTCTCAAGAAAAATGGGGAGAGGGAGTTGAAGTTTTGAGCATAAATATTGAAAACTATCTATGGGTCAATAGGAAAATAAATCAGAGGATCCTCAGGACATGGATCTCCTTAAATAAATATTCTTAGTGCATGGCACTGAGATTGCTGATGATCACAATCTATTGATGCCTTCACAGTCTGGTGTCCTTAGTCCAGGGTTCTTGGATTTCAGTTACATTCTTTTGCCTCATGCCTGCAGCCAGAGGGGGAGCAGGATTCCTATGGCTGAGTTCCTGGAAAAAAAAAACTCTGGGGTTTGATCGCTTTGTCCCCCTGAGACACTGGCTTCTCTGGGGACAGTAGCTGAGGTGTTCTGGGTTTAAATGAGGGCTGCACAGAAATGTGAACCAGCCAATTTGATGGCGCATTTTCTCTTGCTTTCCGCCGTTTCCTAAGACCTCAGAGAATCTGGACAACAAGGCCTCTCCCTGCACTGTAGTCTAACACTATCTCCACCCAGGTTCAGTTACGCAGCGTGGCTCCACACCAGCACTGCTGCTGAGTCTCTGAGCACTGCTGATAGGAATGAGATATTTGCTCCTCCTTGGGAGGATCTGTGTACATGATTTCTGTGATATCCTGTCATTAGAGGAAGATAGGCATGGCTCTAATAGATCAAAAGAGCAACCTGCCCAGGTTTGTTCCAGAGCAACATACTGACCTAATTTAATGTATTCAGAAAACAGAGATGAGGAACCCCCTGTCAGTCTCTCTAGTCAAACTGCAGTTATCAGTGACAGGACCTGTGTGCTGAGAGACAGAGAGCTCTGGTAAGGTGGGTGAAAAGCAAGGACTGCAGAAGTCAGGATCATTTCCCATAGTCTTCACAGACGTGGATAAGGTCCCTGGGAGCTGACCTGGTTTAGCATTAGAACTCCATGAAAGGGAGCGTCTCTCCCGTGGTGTTTTACTCTCCAGGTATCAGCTCAGTGCTTTTCTGCACAGTTTTGCTTTATGCACTGTGCTCAGGAATGGCTGATTAGTCATGTTTTAGGACAAGGCAGAGTGTCACTCTTTTCAACTCTGAACACAGATGATGCCCCAGATTCAGTTTTCAGATGATGGTATGTTTTAGGTGAATGAAGAATGACTGCACGTGCGCAGGGTGTGTCAAATATCACAAGGAGTACTGGAACCCAACTGAAAGCCAACGGGATTTTAGTTTTGTTACTTGAACTCTTGTTTTTGAATGAAAGGCTTCCAAGGCCATCAGCACTTGTGAGCAGCGAGAGAAAATGATCAGGTGCTGATGTGTGCTCGGTAAAACAGCTGCTCTTCCTACAGCCATGGGTCAAAGTCTGTTCTACTCAAAATTTCAATGGGGTTAACTGGAATTTGGCCTGAGCAAGGTGCTCGAGGTTTTTCTTCAAGTAACTTTACAGTTACTCGGCATGGAGAAGTGGGAACCACGTGATGCTCCGGACATTGTGTGAAGTTTCCATTCTTGCTGCACAAGCGTACTTATCTGAAGATTAAGTAGAACTTGCACTTACAGAAGTGCATGCTCACGCTGAAGGCAGACAAAGACCTTGGAGCTTTTGTGTAACTGGAACTCAAGTTATTTATTCAACCGTCCACCATGGCAGGAATTTTTCTGCTAGATATATAATTCTCTACTTTTTTTCCTCAAACAAGAGAACCAGAGGGTGAAAGGGTTGAAGATTAAAATGTAAACAGCAAAATTTATTATAATTACAAGAGTGTTTCAAATTATTTCCTTAAACTGCAACATAATTTACCTCTAGTCAAGGTCTCTATTGGTGGTGAAAGAGGAAACTGCTTGACCTTGGGGCGACCTCTGGCCCCCGGGGGTCAGCGCCCGAGGAATGCGCAGATGTCACGGTTCATAAGCAAGGACAGAAACTCTCAGGTTTCCCAGGCAGAGAGGCGCCAGTTAGGGGATGGGGCCAATATGTGTACCTCCCTTTGAACCAACCACTTGTACCTGGAATCTCATGAAAAACAAGCGTGTGCTGGGCTAGGGACGGGAAGAGTGCAGGGCAGGATGGAGGCTTGCTCCAGGAACAGGCGGAAGCAGCAAGGAGCTTGTAGGTAATGTAAAAGGCCCACGGAAAGAAGGGCCCATATCTGCGCTACCTAGCTATGTGTGTGGAATGCTGCAAATGTATGTGGTTTGCAGTACAGGTCCATGTGCAGCACTGGCAGATGCTTTGGCTGCAACAAACTGATACAGCTTGTTACTGCTGCAAAAGCCATGTCCTGCACCCATAGCAGTGCGAAGAGAGGAGAGAAAGAGAAGGATTTATTGCCCACGCTATGTCAGGAAAAACTGGGCATGTGCTGAATTAATGCAGTGCAAATTGCTGTCAGGGCTTTTGGAACATCAGCAGAGATCCTCGAGGTAACCCAGATCTGCTGCTCAGCTGCCTTCTCCCTGCCCCACAGGAAAGTGGTTTGCTTTGCCAAATCATTTTCTGTTAACAAACGAAAAGAAGCAACTGAGACAAAAAATCAAGAAGTGCTTTAAGAAAATTGTTCTTAATAAATGTCAATAAATAAAGTTAAGTCTGAGCTAAAACAAATTGTGTGGTGAATATTAAGCTAAGGGAGAGAAAATTATACCCACAATAATATTCAAAGAAGTAATGAGATGAGGGGAAAACACAGACACAAGGTTAATTTTAATATTGAAATCATAACTTGTGTATCAGAATAAAATTTATATTCAAGGAAATTGTGAACCCAAGGGTTCCTTTTAACTATTTTCAGTCTACAAACCACAAGTCATGCTAAGCGTGATCAAAGTACTTCACAATTAGTTTGGTCTTAAATCACTATAATTGTCAGCCTAGCTTGTAATCAGAGAAACATTGTTCTGAGGCAGCAGCAAACTTGTCCTGGTTGTAATCTGGGGAAAATTCGAGAAAAATGCTGGGATGTGGTTGATTCACAGAAGCACGGCATGAGCACCTGGGGACACTGTGCTCACCATGTTAAGCACCAGAGAGACTGCCCCAAATTTGAGACAGCCAGGCTGCCTCTCCACTGGTGCCAGGACCTCTCTGCTGCTTCTGACCAGATCCGTGCCTCAGTTTCCTTCGTGGGAAAAGTAGGGATGAGACCAGAGAGCTCTTATAAGGAGTAACTCATGAACTGCTACAAAACATGTGAGCTTCAGGTGGTGCTGCAAAGTGCCTGCACGTGCCAGTTGTGGGTTGATAGGAAGAGGCGTCTGGGGGAAGCACAGCACAGAGCACTTGGATGGAGGAGAATGCAGGAGTGCCAAGAATGACTGCAATGCAAGCAGGAGCCTGCTCGCACACTGCTCCTTTAATGATGCTGGCAGCACGTTATCTGGAAGCTGCAATGGGTTTCTGAATAGATCGCTTGGAAGTTTCAGGTTGGAGAGCTCTTCTAGGGGCTCTGCCAACAACACAGCAGAATAGAGGAAAAGAAAGCTCAAATGCTTTTGCAATTAGCAACAGCTTTTTTTTTTTTTTTTTTTTTTTTTTTTTGCAATTAAAAAGATCTTCCAGGAATACAGGAAGTAAAACTGGTCTTTGAAGGAATTGAGCTTTCTAGACATTAAAAGGGTAGAGGTAGCTTTAATCTGGACTTTGCTATGGAGAAACTGAAGGACATTTCCCCACTGGAAGCCTTGAAAAGAGAACTTGCTCAGCAGTGCAAATGAAGAAAACAACAGGGCTTTGTGCTGGAGGATCTCAAAGCGCTTTCTGATCTGCACCAGGAAATGTAATACCTCCTGGGAGCAGCGCTAAATTGGAAACAGGGACACTGAAAGCTCACTCAGCTCCGCTCCGGCTGCATGCAGCCACGTTTCCAACCATGATGGTGGACCAGAAAAGCAATGTTTTGACAACTTGAGTCTTCAGCCGTGACTTTTCTATAGGGATGTGGGAGATTAGCCGGCAGCGTAGGTTTAGTGAAGAAGCAGTTAAGAGAAGGGAATTAACTTTGCCACCTTGCATCCAGCCAAGCCCAAGGCTTTCCTTGGCCTTGAAAGAACAGCTACATCCTCACCTTGGCTGTTTTTGACTAGTGAACATCTGTTACCCAAAAATGAGGGCAACAGCAGGGTGGCAACGAGGGAGGGCATTGGCTGAGCAGGGGTTACGCTGCACAGCAAAGCTTCCATAGCTCAGTATCAGAAAGAACACAGACCTGAAGGAAGCACAAACACCATTTACCCCTTCAGTCATCTTCTAGCCAGTGAAATGTAATGAAGAGCAGACAAGAAGACTGCGAATGTGCAGGGAGATAGTGTGAGAGATGGAGCCGGGGGTCCGCTTCTTCTGCCATGTAACTATCGGTGGGATGAGAGGGAATGGCCACAAGCTGTGCCAGGGGAGATTCAAGTTGGATATTAGGAAAAATTTATTCACTGCAAGAGTGGTCAGGTGCTGGGATGGGCTGCCCAGGGAGGTGGTGCGGTCTCTGTCCCTGGAAGTGTTAAAGAAACATTTAGATTTGGGACCAAGGGACATGGTTTAGTGGGGCAATACGGGTGGTAGGTAAACGGTTGGACTGGATGATCATGAAGTTCTTTTCCAACTGTGGCGATTCCACGATTTTAAGATTCTATGACTGAGTGAATCTTTTGGCTCCATTATCAATTAGTGTGTTTGGTGGTATATCACATCTCAGTTCTTCATTACAAAGGTGTTATGAGTGTGGCTGTATGGGAACTGTTGAATCACGGCCTGAAGCTGTGATTGACCACCTGAGGCAAGCACTGAGTCAGCCGTGGGAGCACAGGTGAAGGCAATCCACCTGTGTGACTGGAAGGGCTGGAGCCTGGCTCCACCTCTCTTGGACTCCATTTAAGGGCTGACTGCCACTGGGGAAAGATCCCTTTCTGGAGATTGCTCCTTGTGGAGTTTTTGCAAGCCTAGGACACTGGTGAGCACCTTTCATTTATATCTGATTATCTTTTCCAATGTGGTAATCTTACCGGCCTAACTTCTCTGTATAGTGTATAACACCTGTATGCTTATTAACTGTACAGTGGCCCTGTGTCTACTCAGCACAGTTTTGTGTATCTTAATGTGGAGCAATAGTCTGTTTTGTTCTTGTGCAGATTTGAGCATCCAATGCACTTGAGAACAAACAAATTCCAGCACTGCTGCACCAATGTGTGTTTGATCCCAGCTTCTGGTTGCATACAAGCTGGATGTGCCCTGGAAAGTTTGTCCTCATGTGAGTCAGCCCAGGCCAGGTAGCAGGATGCAGTCCATAAACTTGGTGAGGGGAAGAGTAGTAATAAAGCAAAGGAGAAGAGGTGAACCAAGACTGTTTCTGGTAATTTTTTCCCCCATTTCATGAGAAGGAATGGAGGGACAGCTTTTGGGATGTGGTGATGGGAAGGTTCTTCCTTTGAGTGCCTTGTCTCAGCTCCCATGAGGAGCTGAAGAAAGCAGAGGAGGCAGAAGGAAAGAAGTGAGATGGCAGCGCTGAAAGCCAGTAATGGAAGCTGTTTCCCAAGCAGGCAAACGCCAGGGCTGCTTTTTTGACTCTCCTTTGGCTGGTCTAAGTTTTTCATGCTGATGGGAAGAGCTGAGGTGGGAATGGTGGGGAGGGATTTTGTGTGATTCCTCCACTTGAGTGTAGAGAACAGAGAGCAGAAGGTGCAGACTTTCAAAGAGGTCATAAAAGTGGGAGGTCTGATTCTGTTTTCCAAACCATGTCTGTTAGACATGAGTGCAGGGGGGTCACTGAGCTCTGTTGCCTCGTGGGGCTCAGGAGGCAGCAGGCAGGCAGCGGCACTGCGCAGCCAGCAGCTCCAGCAGCACGGTGGGAGGGAGGAGGTCGGGTTTTGCTTTGCTCTGCTAATGGCATCTCGCCATGGCCAGGCACTTGTGTTTAAAACCACACCACTTGTTTGTGATTATGCAAAGGGTTACTCTGGAGATGAGTATAGCTCACTGGTGGGGTTTTAAGCACAGCAGCCACTTTTTTTCAGTGATCACCTAACATCCTGTAATTTGCTGAATCTAAAAATCAGGCATTTTCCCAGAGCAGAAAACCTATCCCATACTGAATGGCAGGTATTAGCAGCTGCTCTCCTGGAGACAGGCAGCCCTGCTGCAACCTGCAAGCTGTGCTTCCTCCCTGGCCCTTCCCAATTCACTGAGAATTTTTTGGGGAGAGGGCATTGGTGGCTCCTCATGCAGGTTTTGATTCAATGTAAGATTTATTTCTGAGGAAGAAGCGGATTTACCTGTTTAGGTGATATTATCTTGGCTTTAATTCCTTTTATCTTGGATTAAAAAAAAAAGGCCAGATATTCACCCTGCATGGACACAGTACTTTGCCAATAATCATACTGCTCACTGATACTACTCACTACTATTAAGATTCTTGTTGCATCTGAACCAATCCATGGCGTGTCTGTAATAGGCCACAAGTGAAGACAAAAAGGGACAGATAAGAAATGGGAGATGTGATAGGGTCTCAATTTAAGGCTGACCATGGACTGTATATGACATTCTTGTAAGTAAACTGACAGTGTCCAGGTTTATAATAGCTAAACTCCTCAGTTTCCTTTATGTAAACATTTCACTCTAATGGAACATTATACCCAGGACTGTGATTCAGCAGACATGCATGTATATGAATTGCATAAAGATAGACCAATAGATAAATAGATATCTGGATTTAATAAACACTCACATTCTAACACTAGTAGGCTGGTGAAATCTTGCAGAGAGGGAGCAGGAGACTGAATGAAAATACAAAATACTGCTGAGAGTTTACAGACTGGAACGACTGGAAGCACTCAGCATCAAAAGAATGAGGGGAGAGAAAGGCCGAGATGGAACAGGCAAATTCAGCATTAATAATATTTTCCCATCTTGCTGCAATGGATGGTGAATGAGCCGGTGAGGCAGATGCCTGCTCTTTCTTTGGAGGTAAAATCACCATCCAATTCAGTTTCGCTTATAAACTATGGAAGTAGAAGGATTCAGATATGTTTTTGCCAAAGTCAGAGGATCTCTAGAAATGTATTTTCCTTGAAAGTCAGGTAGGTACTTCTGAAAATTTTATCTTAGATGTTTCTTGGAAGCAAGAATGCTTTTCCACTGGGGATAAGCTCTCTTCTGGATGATCATTTTCCTGTACACTTTTCTTGACGTTCTCCCTGCTGTCATTCATTTCAACATAAAGAATTAATAACAGCTGAATAAAGTCCTCCATTCCCTATCCCCTCGCAAACATTTATCTCTTCCAATACTTACTCTGCAAACCAAAATCCTCTAACAGTTGTTGTTTTCTGCTGAACCTGTTGAAACTGTGCCACTTGATAGAATGTGGTCCTGGTGCTGGCATGGAAGGCAGGAGGATTACATGTCCAAAAAGCCTGCGTGGGAGGGCTCAGATAATCCTCTTCAGTTATTTCACAGAATCACAGGTGTCGGAAGGGACCTCAAGAGATTGTGGATTCCAATCTGCCTGCTAAAGCAGGTTCTTCACAATAGGGCACACAGGTAGACATCTGGCCAGATTTTGAATATCTCCATAGAAGGAGACTCCACAGCCACTCTGGGCAACCTGTTCAGTGCTCCATCACCCTTATCATAAAGAAATACTTCTGTGTGTTAGCACAGAACTTCCTGTGTTCAAGTTTTAGGCCATTACTCCTTGTCCTGTCACTATGCATCACCAAGAAGAGCCTGGTTTCATCCATTTGCCTCCTACCTCCCTTCAGGTATTTATAAACATGAATCAGATTCCCCCCCCGTCGTCTTTTCCCCAGGCTGAACAGTTCCAGGTTACTCAGCCTTCCTTACATGGGAGATGCTCCAGGCCCTCAACCATCTTTGTGGTCCTCCACTGGACTCCTAGGAGATCCCTGTCTTTTTTGAACTAGGGGGTCCAGAACTGGACACAGTATTCTAAATGCAGCCTCACCTGGGCAGAGTAGAGGGGGAGGATCACCTCCCTCATCCTGCTGGCCATGCTCTTTTTCATGCACCCCAGGATCCCATTGGCCTTCTTGGCTTCAAGGGCACACTGCTGGCTCATGACCAGCCTGTTGTCCACCAGGACCCCCGGGCCCTTCTCCATGGAGCTCCTCTCCAGCAGGTCATCCCTTAACCTGTACTGATGCATGCAGGTTAGGGGATATTTCCTATGGCTTCAGGCTTCAAGGCAGCCAGGTAAGAAGGAAGAGTATTTCCTGCCAGTAGATAAGCAACAAATTGAAGCCCCAAATTGGACTTAAACTGGGGAAATGAATTTCTAAGCTCCAGCTTGCCCACTCCAGTGTGTCTTTCAGTCTACTGTCATCTATTACCCAAATAAGGTGCCTCAGCCCAGGTACCCTTTTTTTGTTTTGTTTTCACAGTCTGAGTTGACTTTTTCCTCTTTATTTGACTCCATGCCATCATATAGGCTAATGTTCATGTTGGCTGTGTGGGGCAGGGAATGTCCCCTCCTCACTACATCTGTGGTGTGTGAGATGTCCATGCACGACAGCCTGCAGTTTCTAAATGGCTCTCACTGTGGGCTCTGTCTGCCATCATAGGGATCATTGGAAGTCTGGGGAGTCTGTGACTTCAAAAGCAGGCTCCCTCTTTAGCTGTCCTTTATTGCTCAAGAAAGGAGTTCTCTCCTTCAGGAAGAAAAAGCAATAGCAGAGAGGGGCTGCAGGCGCGGTGCAGGAGGAGCTCCACACGCATGGGCGCTGCATTTGCTCCCACCAGGGATCTGGTAATCTTGCATGCATGAATTGCCTTGCAACAGCCACTAGGCTGTCATTCTGTCAGGCCCATTTACGAATGGCATAACAGGTTTAATTTTGAAATCTCTCTTCCCTTCCCTTCCCTCCCCCCTTTATTTTTGCTGAAATGGATTTACAATGAAAGTATTTGAAAAGGAATAATTATCTGTATGAGCAACAGCAGCACAATGCCTGCAGAAGGGGGGTGGGGCAGCAGGAGAAACGAGTCCTGGAGCCTGAGATCTCCGTTTGTACATGCCTATGTGTGTGCGGAGCTGGGTGTTTGTAAATACCTGTGAAGTATCTGGTGGATGTGTGCATGACGTGATTTTAAATTGTCAGATCCGTGAAACCCGATCTCAGCTTTTGTTTTGTGATAAATGCCACATTTTCAAGTAGTCTCCCACCTTAAGACTGCGCGCTTTATATCTGAAGTCATTTTAACCATGGGATTGGTTACCCAGTCCTCAGAAAGGCTTTCTGCAGCCTTTATGCTTTATATTTTAAAGAGGAGAGCAGCCCACTCCCTGCTTTATGCAGCAGTGGACCTGAAGCTCGGGCTTTTTCTATAGTCTCTGTCCATTTCTCTGGGTGAATTGAATCCAGTCAAAGGTCAAACCGGCCAGAGGCACTTTTATTGTCATGGTAACCATGACTTAATCAAACAATCCTGAGATTCCAGGTTTGTGGGAACAGGCAAAGATCTGAAGAGACTGGAATTAATCAATCAAAGGGGGCAGGGAAGAAAATCCTAAGATATATGACTTATCCTGCCAAATCTATTACTCTGCCCTTAAACACACAAGAATTATGCCTTGGACAAAGCTTCTTTTCAGACCAAATACCTCTGAATTAGGAATCTCCAGATTTCCTAACGTACCTCTGTCCTACAGCAATCGAGCCTAAGCCCAGATTGAACCAACAAGGAAGAGGAAAACAACAATTTAGGAAAGATGATTATTTTGTAAAAAGCTGTCTAAAGGAAGAAAAAAGAAAAATAAGAGGAAATTCTATCAGTGGAATAACCACATTTAATTTGGAAATCCAAAGCTTGTTAGAAACTACCTAGTGCAGATCCACAGGCAGTAACCGTGTTTTTAAGGTGGCCTTGATTTGGGGACTTCATTCCGTTTGTCCCTCATGCTGCATCTTAGTGGGAAGGCAAGGCTGGGGACTTGATGCTGTCCTAAGACATGCAGCAGTGCTGAGTTCATCTGACCTCTGCTCTTTCCTGAGAGCACAGCTCCTCAAATACTATTCTGACGCATCTGGTGAGCACCCGGGGTTGGTTAATCTAGAATTCAGATGGGGATAGTCTTTTATTTTGTGTTTGAAATCAATCTGCCTATGCCTTACCTCTTGCAGGAAGGGATGCACCTGCAGCTTCTGTTCTCCTCTGTTAATGTCTTGTATTTTCCCGGGACCTAACTGCAAGCTGCACCATGTGTCATTGAACCCAGAAACTAATTATTGTCTTGGCTTCTAACAAATGCGATCCACTGCTCTGTATTCTTTCTGGCCACAGCGCTGATAGATAGAACAGTAGAATTATGTTGGTATGGCAGGAGTAGGAGGGTTTGCTGAAGTGTTGGTGGCAGTAGATTTACCTTGTAAGCCCTGGTTAGGTGGAGGTGTGCCTGTTATTTTCTGGTTTCAGAGGAGAATTAGCCAGAAACCTGAGATGTGTTTGCTCTTGGGGCCTTGCAGAAATTGGTGTCTGGTGGGTGGGATTAGTTGCCCAGCGTATCTGTGCAGGCACTTACTCTGCAGTACAGTCATGTAAATGCTGAAAAGCCGTTGGCTGCTAGGCCACGCTGGGAGCTTGCTTTTGTATCCGTGCATAGAGATCTTCATATATCCACCCTGCTCTCAAATGCAAGGCAGGCCAAGAGGCAACTGCCTGTTTTCTGATGGCTACTTGGTCCATGGGAGATTGTTGCTGAGATTTTGCTATATTCATGTTATATGAGGAGTGAAAATTGTATCGTAGAGCATAGCAGATGGACAGAACTCCATGGAGGAGCAGGGTACTGGCAGGATAGAGAATAAATGACTGAAGCTTGAGCATCAGACAGGGAAAGGAAGATTTGGTAGCATAGGAGGTCTGGAAGGAAGAAACACTGACCCACACCCAAGGAAGATGTGAAAGGAAAAGATCCCCCTTTGATTCAGCTGTAAGGAGAGGCTACTGGTACCTCAGACCAGAAGGATGATTTGGAATGGAGGCAGTTGAAGCTGTGTTGGGGAGAACAGAAGAGGCACTTAGCATGGAAGAATGGCAGAGATTAGAAAGTTAGAAAATAACAAGAAGGCTGAGACACAAGGCTCATCATGGTAAGCAAAAGCCTCTTCAAAGATCTACAGACATGACTGCAAACAAAGGGAATGGAAAATAGAAGTGGAGTTGGGATGAGAGAGGGTAGAGATCAGGAACCAGAAGCAAGGTGGTTGGATGAGCAGCTGTGTGGGCAGAGAAATGGACCTGCTGGTGTTCAGGGAGGCTTACTGAGAGCACAGTGAGGAAAAAATGCAAGGGGAAGACAAGCTGTGCAGAGCCTGCTATAGGAATAGGAAGGGGCTGCAGCAGAGAACTTGGCATTATGAGAATTGAAGAGTATTTTGATGGGTTTTGATAGATAAATCTTCATTTCCTGTCCAGTGTGTCAAGGCATCTTTAAAGACCAGGGCAAAGAGCAATGCTGATAGAGATGAACTGCCTCCTGCAGAAGTGCTGGGCACCCTCTCTATCACAAGTACTGGGAGCAGTGGGCACTCAGCACTGCTGGGAAAGAAGCCTTAAATCCTCTTTGCTCCTAAATTTGTTGATCCTCTCAGGTCAAGGCTGAGGAAATTGGTGAGCTGAGGGACCATGGACAGGGTATGCACAGAGCCAGCACTGCACATGACCTGCGCTGAAATGAAGTGCAAGCCTGGGAGGTGAAAAGCGCTGTAAAACTCCAGCCCCTTTGCAAAAATACACTCAGAGTTAGCTTTAACACTAAGTACCATGTCTCCCGAATGCTACCTTTAAAGGTTAGTGTTTAAACTGTAGGGACAGCCAGGGGCAAAATGAGGCCCATTTCAGTTTGATATGTAGAGGTCCTGCAGAAAGCCAGGCTGGGGGGGTCTCAGAGCTCTCTGTGCTTTCTTTCCCTCCTGAACCTGAGATGGCTTTGAGGCCCACATGGAGCTGTGTGCCAGTATCCTTTCCTTTTCTCCCTGCATTGCAGTAAAATTAGCCATCTCCAAAGGGCTCAAGCAGACGAGCGTTCTCCATCCCTCACTTGCATGCCACACGGGGCTGCTCTGCAGGAAGGAACTCAAAGTGGAAAGACTTTGGTGCTTGGCAAGAGGAGATATGCCTCTCCCAGGAGTTCCCACCTTTCTTTGCTGTCTGTTCATGTCTGCGCATTTGCCCCAAGGCAAGGGGACCCATGGGACAGTCAGGGTGACCAGGATAGCTGTTTGCTTCAGATTTGAGTATCTTCAGCTGGGACCTTGCTTTGTATGTACGGGTGAGCAGGACACCTGCCTTCCCTGTCCAACAGCCCACTATGATGAGCAGCAGAATTTTCCTGTTTCCCAGTCTTTATCTTGTCCCTGTTCTTTGGAGCAGGCACAGGACTGACGCTTACTGCTGAGCGCACTTTCTAGCAGAGTCAGCCCTGCTCCTGGCCAACGTATTAGGTGTTACTGCAATACAAATAGCAGGACTGTCCTGGTGTGCAATGAATGTTTAGCTTGCAGAGATATGAGAACACTCTGTGGACTTTACCCCACACTGTAATCAAAAGAGTTTATTCCAGACTAAGCCTTTCAGCAAGCTGCTGCTTTCTACTCTATTATCTGCTCCGATAGCAATTATATTAATAGCAGGAACCTTCCTTGCAAGGAACCGATTGCAGCTACAACACAGCTCCCACTGCACTTCTTGCTGGCAGTGCTATCACTGTGCAAGAAAACACTTCCAGGTTTACTCTGGTGGTTACAGTTAATGGAGATCTCCATTCATTTATCCTGCATCAGCATAAACAGTCCTATCTGTGGGTGGTGCCCACTGTCAGCTTCCACCCTATAAAACAATGGTGGAACTTCCCTGTGCTCAGAGGTATGAACCAAAGTCTCCAACACTTTCTAGACAAGAGCAAGGCTAAACGTGACTCTTGAGGAACAGAAGTGTAAAATCTTCTTTCTGGGATCCTCTGCCACACAGAGGGCTTCTTCCATTGTGCTTTTCTCTTTTGAAGAGATCTCTTTGAAAACATTTAAAAATACCTGGAGGGATTTGCAAGTGATCACTTAAGGGGTCAGGAAAGCCCAGCCACTTGATAAAGGTATTATTTTAGTCTTCAGTGAAAGAATGTTAATACTGGAAAGCTGCCATGTGCTGTTGTAGGGTTGTCCTTACAAAGAGATGTCATCTTAGAACAGCTGCTTTTTGGGAGGAAAGAATAGCTGTGTTTGGCCAGAGAAGCTTTCCAAGGGTCTTTTCAAAGCTTAGTTTTTTACAAGAACAGATAATGCTCTGAGAACCACTTTTGTTGCCATGATAGACTTCACTCCTGTTACAGCTGCAGGACCAGTCCTCTTCTGGGTACTTGAGCATCCCTGACTGTAAGAAGTCTGAATAATGTTGATTGCTGAGTGCTTCAGAAAACATTTTCTGGAATTAATTTTCAAGGGGGAAATGTTACTTGCACTGAGCAAAACCTGTAAACTCTCTATTACTTACTTGGGAAAAAAAAAAACTTGGAAAAGGACTTGCAAGTGGCCCCTTGGAATCCTACTGGATGAGTTTCGCTGTGCTCTCTAACAGATACTCAGTACCCCCCATCCTGCCCCTGTGCAGCCTGGGACTGTGGCTTTGCTGGGGAAAGCTGATTTCCACCAGTGTCTGATTCCTCAGTCACACAAGTTGGAACAAGATCGTATCAAGAGATGCAAATTCCTTTGCCAAACTTAGTCTGATCTGTAGAATAGTTCCAAGACATCTCAGATTCTCATACGACATATTGAAACATCTTCAAACAGTTTCTACGAAGGTCTGCAGTAGACTTCTGAGGTGCATTGAGGCATAGAAGAAATGTGCAGATGATTGAGAAAATCCAGCATAGGGCCATTTGCTTCCAATGCTAGATACTCAGAATATTCCTTTATCAATCATGAACTCCATGAGTAAGGGCTGAGAGGATGTGTCTGAGGAGCTTTGCTGGCAGATGCAAGAGGAAAACTCAAGGTTAGTTCCTGAGGTTTTGTGTGAAGGTTGCAGTAGAAAGTATTGGGTTCAGATCAATCAGAGGGAGATGCCTAAAGCTAAATCACTTCATCCAAAAAGCGATGGTCACATCTATACAAATTTGTCTGAGAATAAAACTAGTTCTACCTCTCAGTAAAATTAACAACAACAGAAGTTGTGGTTATGGAAAAAAGAATTATACTGCTAAGTGAAGCGTGGAGTCTTATTCCAGCTTCACTGTAAAGCACATGAATATGAAGGCACTTGATAGAAGTTAATGAGTTTACATCCCTTAGTGCCCACTGGTAGGGAATGCAGGCTTTGGCTCCGAGCCCCGCGGTGTGGGGCGGGCAGGCAGGAAGCTGCATCAGACTGCTTTGAGGAGGTCACACTTTCCAGATAAGGATCGGTCAGCTGCTAACATTTTTCTCCCCGGGATGTGTGTACTCCTCCAGTGGTTAGAATAAATGTGGTGCCACGAACTGAGGATACAGCTTTCACATATTTGATTACTTCAGCATTAAAGCCGCGTGATGATGTTAGTGGTACCCTTTAACGTGAACTTTGTGCTATAACTTATAACTTCCAGGCTTCTGAAACTAACGAGGAGTAAAACTGGAAAAAAAAAAAAGAAAAAGGTCTTCCAGCAAGGTGGTCTTCAGCACCTTATAATGGATAACAGATCTGCCATCGTCATGTATCACTGAGATGTGTTATGATGAGATGTACAGGCTAACACAGTGCACTGCCTGCTGAGGCCCGGTAACTGGCACAGACCAGTGAGTTACCCTTACATTTGATCTAGGATGAAATCATTCCACCTATACAAGATTTCAGAAAGTTTTGACTGATGAACTTAAACCCGGAGTCCCTCAGCGCTGATTCCCAGTGCAAAAAGAGCACCATGTACTTTGTTACAGAAATTGCAAAATGGTCTCTTTGCTTCTATGAAACTTGGAAAGATCAGTGCAGAAAGTCCTGAGCTTTCAGTGCTCACAGGTGAGAACAAGTTCTGGAAGAGCTCAGGACCCAGGCAGGCCATGGGGTGAGTCAGGTTCTCCTCGTGCTGAGATCCGTCCCCAGAGTGATGGTGTGCCTGGAGCGCGTCTCACCTTCCTGTCCAGACTCCAGACGTGAATCCTGGGTGGATGTTCCTCAGACCTTTCACACTGTCTGCCTCATTCCCAGGTCTGCCTAGCAGGTAAAATGCTTCGGGGGATATGCAGGCATCACAGGTGTGTCCCCTCCCATACCGGGACGGAAGGTAATGTGTAAATCTAAGAGGAGTACAGGTAAAATGCTTGTGTAGAGGTTTGGTCAGCAGAATGGTATTACCAGATGTGATGTGCATGCCTCTCTGCAGCAGGCAGAACTACTTCTCTAACCAGCTATTGTCAAGATTATCTCCTCTGCTCTGCTTCTCCCTGGACTGTGAATGTCAGACCTGGAAACATTTCACTTCCTTGTTGCTTTTTCCCCTTATCACTCAAGGAAGTACAGTGCACATTTCCAAAATGTTTCTAGAAATACTCCTTAAACTCTTCCAGGCAGGTCAATGGATGGATGGAACTGAGGTGACCCAGAAGCACTGAGTCATTTGCTGACTACTTTTCTCCTTCCCTGTGCCTCCAATCATAGATTTTTCTGCCTTCCTTTTGATTAGCTCTATAGTATACTCAGATTGTAAAGTGAACTCTATTTTCTCTCATTTTATCTGTAGTGCCTCATTAGCCTCGGTACCATTATAAGCCCTCTTTGAATCATCATTTTTCTATGAATGTTTGACACGTCGGCTGATCCCTTTTTTTTTTCCTTTCCTGTTTCTCCTGGAAGGCAGTGGAATTATTTCTGTTGATACTCAAATACTGCAGTTTCTCCCACCACCTCTAATGGCATAATGGCATTGTGGAGAACTCTCCTGAAGTGCATTTTTGTGTGATGCATTGCAAGCAAGGTGGAACTTACAGAGAACATCCTTAGAAGTTACTCTCTTAAAACTCATTCAGGAGTGAGCAAGGCATTTGGAGCAAGCAGATGTGTTTGGGTGGTTGTTGTTGTTGTTCTTTCTCTTTCAATGACTACATATTGACTGGAATATCCATGGAACAGTTTTAACTGGGGCAAACTTGATATGGCAGAAAGTGCCACAGTGTTTGTGTACACCTGACCATGAAGTAGGCAGAAAAACAGGTGCTTCTGAGGATCAACACGGCACAAAATGGGTCCCGTTGTCACCATTCTCATAGGGTGTGGGGAGAGCAGTTTCCTTAGGACATAGGAACATTTCTCCAGATAAATGCTGGAATAGGATTTCGTGTCTCCTGCTTCCGCATATTGGATGGCAAAAGTTAATCTCTCCTGAGCTTTCTCTACCCTGTGTTGATGTAGCATGAGATTCTTGCATACATATGACTTTATTTTTTTTTCTCTGAGCTTTATTTTTGATTTATTTGATTTTTATCTCCTTCCAGAGACCTTCATACAGAGAATTGCCATCTAATCAATGTAAATCAATTAGGGACACCATCATTTTTAAATACAGGACAACAAATGCTGGCAGGTTGTTAGTATACTTGGTGTCCTATGGAAACTGGCATTGCTTTGCAAATGTTTTCAGATTTGGAATAGGTGGCATCAGCCACCCTGAGCTCCGCCACCTGCCTGGCACAGGGTGAGAACAACCTCGAGTTTTGCATTGCTGGTCCTCAAGAGCAGAGGCCCTGCAGGGAGGGCAGATGCTGCAGCGTGGCCTCCAGCAGGCAGAACGTGCTGCCTACCTGGGCTGGGATAAGGACAGTGAGAGAATTCTGTCTCCCTAACCCTGATGATAACGCCTAGGAGTTTTATAGGGGCTGGCAGAAGGAAACTCTCCTTCCCTGCTCCTCTCACATCTGCCTGGGAATCCAGTTGCTCTGTGGGAGTGCCTTAGGTGGAGAAATATTACCTTGTTAATGTCTCGAAATAGTCAAAGCACAGTTGCTTCTGCAGCTTCCTACTTGAACAAGGCTGCAGTGTTGATCAGCATTGAGCTCAGCCTCTCTCCACATCTTGTTCAGTTTCTACTGGAGCCTTTTATTCATCTGTGGGTATGCAGCACATACAGCTCTTGAAAAAACATTGAATTTCTCTCGGAGTGTTTCCCCTTCCTCCACTGGCTTTGCACTGACTTCCACGATCTTGTTTCACTAAATACAATCTGCATTTTTCTAATATTTTTCTTTTCTCAGCTTCCCATTCCATGTGGTCTCACTTGAGTCTTGGTTTAGCTATGATAAGTTCTTTTGTTTTCCTATTCATCTTATCTTCACAGCCATGTTTATTTTGCTAAAGACAGGCAAAAATTTCTTATTGCTACAGAGCTGATGCAGAAAGCTAGAAAATTCTTCTCAGCAGCCCCAAGTCAGCTGGCTTCCACACAAGTGGAGCTGTGTGCACACAGAGCACATACTTCGCTGGGCTGGGACTTTTCTTGACGCGGTTCTGTAACGTGTTTGAGCTGCAGCAATGGGGTGCTGAGCTATCAGGCTTCTTTTAGTCTGCGACATCCTGAAAAACACTACAATGATGAACTGTCTTGAAAGACTACCATGCTTTTACCTACAAGGCCAGGGAATGTCGTGTTCTCGTGGTATCTCTGCTGGATCTCAGTTTGGCATAATTTTGCTCTGGCTAGTAAATATATCACCAATATTTAGGGTTTGGGGGATTACCTGAGCAGAGAAGTGCCTGGTGAGGTCGCCCTGCCTGGGGCTGTCTTGCAGTTACACCTTGAGTTGTGGAGACACTAGAAGGCTCGTTTCCCATGCACTTCTGACTGGAGTATTTTAGCTTTTGGAGGG
The DNA here is from genome assembly GCF_016699485.2 of Gallus gallus. Classification (NCBI taxonomy): domain Eukaryota; kingdom Metazoa; phylum Chordata; class Aves; order Galliformes; family Phasianidae; genus Gallus; species Gallus gallus. The sequence continues at coordinate 462,819 of NC_052546.1, forward strand.
GCTGAGAATGTTTCCCTCTCCTGAGAAGTCACACAGTTATGATGGAGAAGCTAAAGGGGCCAACTACCCACCCTGTGATGTTGTTTGTAAAGCAATTAGAACTGACAGTGTGATTAAAACCAAGAGGTTATTACTTTTTATCTTGGAGCAGGGAGAGTGACTGTTTACAGATGAATATGCACCAGATCTGCAATGGGAACAGTCTCCTCACCCACTGTGTACCTCTTTACTTCATTACTGGCTGAATGTATGTAAGTGCACAGTGGTGTTTTGGGTTTTTTTTTTTTGCACATGAATTAACACTTGTGACTAATAGCTGTGAACTTACAAATGGACTATTACTTTTTACAGCCCTTTAGCAGACTCAGCCTAATGGAGCAAAACCGTTAACAAATTAAGATGCATTTGACAGGGCTACAAGCAGGAATCATAACCCAGGAGTCTCTGATCGGAGCTGGGAGAGAAAGATCTCTGCAGAGCCTGCATGTATCTCAGCACGGGGCTGCCGGCAACAGCAAAACAGTTAAGGCAACAGTTTATTGGTCTCAGTGAGATTTTCAGAGCGGGGAACTGACTTCCTTTAATATTAACAACAAACTTGTCACGTCTGGAGTGCCACCAGATACAAAACAGTAGTAATGACAGTTGAAGAAAACACGAGGGGCCTTTAGGTGGACAAATATGACTTGCAGCAATGTAAATATCTCAGGCACTGTAAGACTCTGAGGCTGCACACACATCTGATCTGTAGGCAGTCTTGAAGCCATGGACAAAACGTATCAGCACAGACTCAGGGCTGTGGCATTGGGTGCCTGAGCAAGAAAGGAGCAGGCAGTACGGATGGCTATAAGGACTGCCAGATGTGCTCAGGATGAGGTGCCTGCTCTAGCAGGCGCCCTGCAGCAGCCTGACACTGTGTGGGCCTTCTGGGGGAAGCACATGCCTTTGGCTGCTGGTGTTTTAGTGCTGAGGTGGAGGTGGCTCAGCCAGGGCTGGACGTGTGCTGCAGTTAACATGGAGCAGCTGTGTGCCTCGGAGCTTTCTGCCTTTCCACCTCCAACTTTCAACCCTATAATTGCTTCTTTTTGGGGATTTCTGTAGCGTTTAATCCCTTCTACCTCCATCCTGAAGCAAATCTTCTGGTCACCTCTAGCCTTTTGCTTGTTTTGGAGCTGGCTGATGGGGCACTTGAGTGAAGAATAAAGCAGTGTCACACACAAGTTTTGTTCAACTCAGCACTGTGTGTGGTACTAAGACAGAGATGTGGCACAAGCCTTGAAACCTCAGCATAAGCTGTAGACACCGGGGGGTTTTCTCCTGTGCATTCTTATTACAGGAGCTTGTTGACTGTAAGTAGCATCACACCAGGCACCCGCATGTGCTCCTGGCAGGGAGTTTGGCCTATGGCAGCAGCTCTCCAGTTGCTGTGCTAATTACTAACTCACAGAGCCCAGGCAGTAACATTCAGGCTTACTTTTATTCATTTTTTTTTTCCTATTTCAAACCTTCTCCTCCTCCCTAGGCTTGCTAAAACTTCCTTCAATGTCACGTGAAGGCTTGTTCTCCTAATGCTTTGTGATATTCCACTAAGAACATTCGATGTTACAATTCCAGCATAACGATATTTCCCCCATTGGTGTAAAATGTGTCTACATCAATAGCTTATTAAAAGAGTGTAATAAAAAATTATGAACCCACAATTCTGCTATTAATATAATGATACAGAGCCAAGAAAACTCCCTGATCCTTCTTACGCATCTGCTGTAGCATGATACAAGAGCAGAACATCTTAAGTCAGTTTAATCCCTTCTTTTCATCCCCTAGCAATATATGTTGGCCCATGAGAGTAACATGAACTAAAAGTTTAATTTATTAATATGCGGTAGTGATAATGTCAAAAGAACAATATATAAAAACCCACACCGAAAAGGATTATGCAGTGCAGAGGGGAAAGCCTAGAGCTAATATTTAATACTGTAAAACAGAGCCAAAAATAACTTCTCATCCAAGGAGCAGAAGCAGGAGAAGTGTGCAAGAGATGGAGGCGCAGAGCCCAGCCAGCAGCCCTGAGCCAGAGCTGCTCCTGTGGGAACCTGTGGAGATCACAGGCTGGGGGTGGTGGCTGTTGGGGCAGTGACCAAAGGCCCTGGCTGTCAGCTTGTCAAACTCAGGCTCTCACAGCTCCAAGGGGACTGCGCACAGGACTCCAAGCAGCAGGCACAAGTGGCACACGTGGAGAGCAAGCCGTGTCCAGCGAGCAGGGAGCCTCGTGGCTCAGCGTTTCAGCAGGTGAAGCGTGAAACCAACTGTTCACTTCAGCTAAATTGTTCACTTAAGCGTGGATGATTAAACTTTCACCAGCGGCCAATATAACCTGCAGCCTTAGGAGGCATACAGACACATTAGTGTTTCACAAGCTTCGCCTTGAAGAGCAATTTGCCCTGTAGTCTTAAACCAGTAACATTTTTGGGAGTGGAAAATGTTTCAGCCTCCAAGAGTCTGGCAGGTTTCAAACACTTTCTAGTTTGCTTTCCTGCCACTTCCCTAAAAGGAAGAACAGGGGAGGAGGGAACAGATGTGGAGGAATAAATCCCAGTACTTTCCCAGCATTACCAAGTGTGCAACGTGCAGCCCCTATCAGAAGGGCAGAACTTGCTTGAGGAAATCCGGGTCTGCCAGGGGAAGGTCTGCAGAAGGCTGTGCGTGTGGGGTGCGGGGCAGGTCCTGGCGTGGCTGTTGCTGGCCTTTGACCTTGGTTCAGGTTCCAACCAAAGTGTGAACTCCAGACCAAAATGACTTCTGGGATTCCTTCTGAATGATGCTAAAGGCAGAGCTGAAAATATAGATATAAATGGTTGGTAAGGATTGGGCTCCTAGACTGTGGCAAAGCACTAGATCTTAGACCAGAGGAGGAATGGCACGTCCTCAGAGGAGCTAGCGCCGGGGGCTATGCAGAAAGCATTTGTTGTGACATGGGTATCTATAGAGTGAAGTTCCACAACCTCATGGACCAAAGGCACGTGAGGCTAGAGGCAGTTATGTGAGTCTCACTAGTACAGAGTTTATCCAGCTTTTACATCTGTGGGCCCTCAGCTGACTTCTGCTCTGCAGCTAGGCAAGTGGGGGAAAATAAATCAAAGAAGAATCTGGTTTGCTTGGGCACTTCTATATTTCTGTGGTTTTAAATATCTGTTTGTATTACACCAGTCAGATGCAGGAGTGTGGTGGAAGGAGGAAAAGGAAAAGTGAAAGAAAATGAAGAAAAATGCCGTCCTATTTGGTACAGATGGTTCTTCCCTGGGCTGAAGAGGGCAGAGGGAAGGAATTACAGAAAATTTTCACCGGCAGTTGAAAGGCAAACCTGAAAGGAGCTGAGAGGAAACAGGAGGGAGTGATTCTGTGGTAAAGGGGGGAAGAAAAGATTAAGGTCTGACCTAGATACAAAAATCGCTCCTATCCTGCCCCTCATTTGCTAGGTCAGGAGAGGAAACGAGAAGAGAAAGATGTTCCAAGCGCTGCTACAGAATACCTCCTAGGATCTGAGCCCACCTCTGTGCTAACACCAGGATCCAGCCTGTGAGCTGCCACCTGCTTGTGTGCCACTGGGAAGTGCTTTGTTCAGTGTGTCCCCAGTGCTCAGCAGCTCTCAGCACCAGGTGAAAGCCAAGAGGTGGAGGATGATATGTGTGGAGCAACACATGAGGTTTAGATTGGCCCACAAGTGATGTGGTTTTGCTCAGTGTTTGGGCTCAGCTTTGCAGCAGCCCCTGAGCTCCCACCACGTGCAGGAACTGATCTTCTTTGTGTACGCTTTTTCCCTGCCCTGGGAAGGCTCAGGCTTTTGCTTCGTCCACCTCAAAATAAGTGCCTGCAGCTCAGCTGCACCATCTGCCAGCAGGGGATTTTCAGGGGGATCTGAAAATATGGGGGATGCGTTAGGAAAAATGGTAGAAGAACAGAGCCAGGAGTAATAAAATGAAGTCAAAAAAGGAAGAGTCACCTGGAAGGCGTGCTGGAAGGTCTGCTACACTGAGGCACGCCTTTTGGGATAAATGTGAGCCTTCCTATGAAACCATTCATAAATTATCTGATCTGTTTGCTTTTAAAGCTTTGTAGTGCAGACAGCGGCAGCTCACCTGTTAGCTCCCAGTACTTCCGGGTTACTTTCTTGCCTGTTATGCCAGGACCCCTATGACAAGGCTTCCTGACACTGATGAGTTAAGTCTGCTTACCCACATGATCTGTGCCAGCAAGGTTTGCTCTCTGTGGAGCTCATTCACCAGAAATTTGACAAAAATATTTCTTGCTTGAAATGGCAGCTCTCTTACTTGAACATTGATGTTATATATATGTATGTGTATCCTGGACTTGAATTCAATTTTGAAAAGTGCCGAAAGGGATTGCCAAAATCTAGTTTAATGTTTAGAAGTGAGTTGGGCATCTCAGCCTATGTGAATGTGGGTCCATTTAAATTCTGGGCAAGGTCTGGGTCACATATTCCTCCAGCCAGGCTTGGCTCCCTGCTGGTAACTGGATCCAGAGCTTCGTGCTGAAGCTCTCCAGTGTGAGCTGAGAAGGAAGAACACCCACGTGGACACTGTTGATAAAAACCTTTGGGTCCTTGAGTGAGATAATTAAGTAACATGAGGGAGGTTTGTGGAAAAGCCTATTTGACGTTTGTTTTTTACTGACAAAGAACGCGAAAATGATGCATGTAGCATGAAAATCAGAGTTTTACCTGCTGGCTTTCCCAAACAAGGCATGCAGTGCTTTTTTTGCACTCCACAATTTGAGAAAACATTGATTTGATCCACTGAAGTGATGAATGCCCACAGAATAAAACCTTTTTTTAAAAAACCTTGCGCAGATTAGAGCAGCGAGGTAAGAAATCCAGCAAGTATTTATCAAAGGCTTCTAAGACAGTGCACACTCTATCGAGTTCAAAAGCGAGAGACTTTTTGTCTTCCTACAACTGACAGGGTTATAACGTTTCAAGAATGCCAGGAATCCATGTGGCTGTTCCATTAAACACCTCTGATTAGTGAACATGCTGATAAACTTTAAGAGTCAGAGGTCAGAGCTATGGAGCCGAAGGTACCCCAGGTATCTGAAAGTGTCTCCAGGATTCCCGGTCCCACTTCCCAGTTAACCCCTTCCGTCACTTCACCCACAGAGGCCTGAAGCGGAGTGTCTCGGCGGAGATGTTAAGAGTTACTTTGAAAACTGTGGAAAATGACCTCGGGAGCTTCCCATGGAAATGCTCTCGACAGCTGGCTGCTCTTTGATTTCAGTCCCAGCTCCTCATTCATACATGTGTAGAATGCCATGTTGCCGCTGGCTCGTCCAGCCCCTCTCTCATCAGCTCCAGGTGATGCCATGATGGCAGCAGGCTGTGCATTAAGATACCTCCGGAGCTGTCAAACTGCAAAGAGGAATGCAATTTCCAAATGCTCAGACGGGAGCAGTCGCAGCACCCTGTCACCGTGTAAAGCTCTCCGCTTTGTTCCCATTTCATCCTAGCAGCTACAGCTCTACTCCCACTGAGTGCCTGCAACAAGCAATAGGGAAATCCAGCAAACATGGACTCTGTGCCCGACTGCCGCTTTGCGGGACGTTGGTTTATCAGGAGGATCCCAGGAGGCTGAGTTACCCCAGCAGGGTCCCAGACCATTTTTCAGGCCCTTGCCCTAACGTGCAAGCCCATCCCAGTGCAGCGTGGGTGCTATACTGTCTCTGTCTCCCAGATGGCAACTCAGGGCTCCAAGTTTAACCGCTCCTGCAATATACGGCTTTTCATCCCATGCTCCAGTTATGAGCTGCTGGAGGTACTGAGGATTCGTCCAAGTGTGACCCCATCAGCTTCTTTGAAAATCAATAGGAAAATGCCGAGGAATGCAAAGGAAGCAGGAACAGTCAAAGTACAGACAAGTGATGTCCTGTAATGGCCATAATGATTCTGAAACACGCAGGGTCACAGACAATTAGGAACCTAATTCTCCTTTGAAAGAATCTGTCAAGTTACTTCCCTACCTCAAAAACAATTGCTGATTGATGTTATTTCTGAGCTAACAAACTCATTGAAGGTAGTCTGAATGGGAGGTGTATGGCCTTTGCTGTCCAGGTGGGGTTAGGTAATCACAGCTGGAGAGTAAAACTTGAGTAAAAGAGGTTTTCCTTGCCACAGTAATGGTCTTAATAGGTCCTGATTCACAGAGGTGCCAGCTCCTTCCTCTCTGCAGCGTCTCTAACCACTTGTGTTCTTTTTAAATTTATTTTATTTTTACTCCTAATCATAAAGAGTGAGGGGAATGCTGGTCTCCTGTAGGAGGGAGGGAAGGGGTTTTCTAAGACCCACGGGGGCTGAGCCGGCTCCTTCCCTGCCGCTGTGTGTGCCCACTGCTGGCTGCAGGGCTGCTGGAGCTCATGGCAAGGGAGCTGTGGCACGGGTCCAGAGCCACAGCAGCATCCAAACAGCGGACATGAAATATGGACTTCAGCACATGCATGGATGCTAGCTCAAAATGTATAACACCACTGACTCACAGCTCAAAGGCCAGGGCCACAACCAGTGAAATAGCAACCCCACAGCTCCAAGGCAAGGATTTGTTCTTAGAGCAGACGAAAGCCACAGGCAGAGCAAGGAAGGGGCTTTACCAGCCTCTTATCTAAAAAAATGCAGTGCTGATGAAGTAGGTTCTGAGAGCTTTCTGGCTATAAGATGTCTTCATTTTTTCTCAGGCTGCTTCTTCAGTTTTTTCACAGCTACTGCAACCTGGGCAAGGACCTGGATGTGAGGGGAGATTGGTGGTTTCTCCTGAACAAAGAGCAGTGCAGCTATGGTTCTTCGGGTCATTTTAACTTCAGAGGTGTGGGACAGAGAAAGGATGTAAGAAAAGCTAGAACATAAAAATGCAATTATGTTTTCAAGGTCCCGAATTCTGCCCCAGCCTGGATGGAGTGGGATGTAGAACTCAGGCAAAAATGAGCTTTTGGTTTGCTCCAAATGGGGTCAGCAGGCAGAGCTCTTGGTACTGAGCTCAGCTGAGTTCAACCCAACTCAAAGCAGAAATCCCAATTTCCAAACCCAATTATAAACAAAACCAAACCCCAAACAAACAGCTGAAATTTCTGCAAAGTGACAGCAAAGAATTTACCTCACCCCTCATTTACACAGCTCAGACACTTGGAAAGTAGAGACATGAGTAATTAGGTGTACAGCAAACTTTACAAGACTGCCTAAACCTGCCTGTATGGTTCTGAAATATAAAACACATATTTACTCACATCCAAATGTTGGTTCTGGCAAGGTATACTGGTATCTAAGATTTAATTGTTTGAAAAAGATCTTTAAAATTGCAAAGATATTTGACTGTAGCCAGAGCACATGTAAGTCTGTTCTGCCAGACCAGTGTTACGTTGTTAGCAGGGAGACATGCATTTCTCTGTGCTGAATGTAACAGCTGGGAATACGGTGAGCATATATGTGTGGGACATGGAGCAGAGATGTGAGTGACTGCAAGCAACCTCGCTCAACTGGGCATTTATCAGCCTGGGCTTGGAGCCAGGATAAGGGAGGGTGGGCAGTCGTAGTGGGTCCTCAGGGTGAGGAATGAGGAGCTGGTCACAGTGCAGAGCAGAGCAAAGCCAGTTTTTGTGGATGAAGCACAACCACAGTGGGGAAACCCTGTGCGGGAGTTTGGGAGGTAGCTCAGCTCTTGGAGAGCTTGCAAGTCAGCGCCCCTGTGACAGCGACCTCCCTGATGTGACACGCAGACAGCATTACCTCCTCTGGGAGGACAGGCTCTCCAGGGATGGGGAAGCACGCCGAGCCTGCTGATGGGAGATGATCTCGGATCATGTCTACACCAACGTGGTGAGAGTGCAACTTGTGCAGATCTTTCTGCTCAGATAGGCTCCCACATGGGCTGCACTTCCCTGATCTCAGCTCCTGGGTTGGAGATGGGGCCTTTGTGGCAACGTGACTGTGCTGCATCAGTTTGCAAATAACTGCATGAAGGCAGCTGAGATCTGCACTGAGATCTGCATCTCCTACAGCTGTACCCTCAGGTCTGCAGTGCAGTTACCCACATGCAGGGGATGTGGGGGTATGGATTTCAGATGGTCACCATCATGTCGCTTTTGTTTGTTTTTGCTTTGTTTTTGTTGTTGTTCTGTTTTGTTATTGCAGACTGCATTTGGAGAGGGATTATCCAACCTGGAGTGTGGTTTATTGTCAGTGCCCAAACTGGGCTGGGTAACACAGAGGCTGGTGCAAGACCAAACCTGAACACAGTGTGTGTGTTTAGTTTCTCTTGTTTCATCCCCGTGGCTCCATTCCCAATCACAGAGATCCCTTCCACATCCCTCCATCAATTTAAAGAAAGCCTTAAAGTGAGAAGAAATGCTTCAGATGATGAATGGGTACTTTCAGCTCCACAGTCTCTTTAATCTGACATGTTCCCCCACCATGTCAGTAGGCGAGCCTTTCTGCCTCGCCAGTACTGCATGAACTGGCAAACACACGTTGGATATTATGGGATTGAAGTCTGGATATTTTCTAACACAGAGCTTTGGTTATCTGTGAGCTTTTCCAATTCTCTTTGAATAAAATACTGCTGCCAAAGGGGAAAATCGGGTCAAGATCCCATGGTATGTTGTGTGTGTGTGTCCAGAAAGTAAGAATATCCTATTGCAGCCAGCATCCACCTTCTTCCTTATCCTTTCCCTTCTATTAATCTTTTTTTTTTTTTTTTTTAATTTCTTATAAGGAACACACAACTTTTGCTTCAACCCAAAGAACTTTGAGTGTTGTTATTTCTCTGTATGCAGTTGACTCTAATTTCTGCTTCCCATCTCTGAACTATCTGGAGACCAGACTCATGCTCAAGATTTCAGGCACATTTTTGTTCTTTAATGTTCAGGAACATTTTAGTTCTTTATTAGTTCCAAAAAAGAAGATAAACTGTTTTTTCATCACCTGCATTTTCATCATTTCTGATGCCTGTGGCATCCTTCCAGATGTGTTTCTGACTGCCTGATCCTCCTGTCGATACTTATTAATTTCATGACTGTTTCTTCAAGCGTGTTTGGAAACAAACAGGGCAGTTACCCTAAGGTCAGGAATGAGCTAAGAGAAGTGAAAATAGGAGTGACCGTGCTCTCCACCACAGTTGGTACTTCTGCAGCTTTTCCTATCTTGTCCTTAAAATGAGCTTTGCAAACAGATCTGTTGAACACCCCCGAAGAGAGGGGAGCCGCTGCCCGAGCCCGGGAGCTCCAGGCACCGAGGCGTTGTGACCGGTCGTTCAGAGATGCGGAGCCCAAGGCACGGGGCGAGCTCTGCTGATGCGGCACGGATGTCAGGACGAGGGCTTTCACTGCTTAAATAACCATCCCTCGAAACTACCCAGGAATAAACGGCGTCGGAAAACACAGAGCTGTACAGGCAGCGGCGAGGACAAGGCGGTCCCGGCCCGCGGATGTCTTCCAGGCTGTGTCCTGGCTGAGGTGGGCGCCGGCTCCGAGCCCCCCCGGGACCGGCCCAGGCCGAGCCGCCCCGACCCCGCGCCGCCACTGCTCCCTGGTGGGGAAGCGCTCCGTAGCGCGGAGATGGCCGCGGCGCAGCGCCCGGCTGCAGCACGGCAGGCCGAGCCCTCCCCCCACGTCCTTCCGCACTCCGAGCCTTTGCTGCCCGCTGGGCCGGCGTGCCAGCAGCCGCGCAGCACGAGGAGCGCTTCCCGATGGTTGTGGGAAACCCGTTCAGTCTGTGCCCGCTGCCTGTGGACCTGGCACGCTGGGTGCTGCTGAAGAGAACCTGTGTGTGTGGACATGCAGAGGGCGGCCGAGGAGCTGGAGTTTTTTTGGTGGTGGTAAACCTTCACCTGGACCTGTGCGGCTGAGAGCAGCAGTGGGGCAGCTGCTGCCCTGGACCTGCCGTGGTGGTGGCTGCAGACATGGAGCAGTGCAGCGGGGCAGAGGAAACGGGCACACGTGGCAGCACTGCACACCCTACACCTGTTCTGATCTGGGAATTGGCCCTTAATCAGCAACAACTTGTTAATGGGCGCGCAGGCCAGCTGTCCTCACTGCATCTTCGGGAAGAGGCAGACCTGCACCTCGCAGGGCACCCCGGCTGCCTGGGATGCGCCGTTTGCTGTCACGTTCTGCTGCCAGAACCGCTCGTGAGGTTGGGCAGCTCTCCGTGTCCCACTGAGCACAGAGCACAGAGCACGGAGCCTGCAGGACGGGACAGAATAACCGCTGCGTGGTGGAAAAGGACGGGAGATGGTGGGTTTTGTGGTGGGCTTGTCTAAAAAACCCTGACAATCCGTATGTGGCATCTCTGAAGGCTTTGTGTTAACTTGCGTACTGATTGTTCCAGATGTTCCCCAGATGTCAAAGGGAACCAGGCACTGAAGAACACATTTGTTTTAGCGACTCATAGCTTTGCTTTTGCCAAGAATGAAGACCCCTGGGTTTGCTTCTTTCCCTGGTAACTTGTATATCTAATAACGTCACTGATCTAACCGAAGGTGAATCCGTTCTTTCCATTCCGGACGCGTGGTGGTGCCGCACGTTCCGCTCCGGGCAGCCTCCCTCCCTGCGTGGTTCCCGCCAGTTCCCGAGAGAAGCGCTGCGGGCCGCGGGAGCCCCAGAGCCGCGCCGACTCTCCGGGATCGAGGCTGCGGCTCGTCGCCACTCCTCCACACCGGCAGGGGGCGCTGACGCAGCAGGGGGGACGGAAGATGCCGCAGTGCCCCTCGGCTTCCGGCGCCGTGCCCCGGAAGTGCAAGCGGGCGCTATGGCCGCTTTCTGAGGTGCGGTGCCGGGAGGTATTTCAGCTTGGCGGGGAGCTCTCGCGCGGCTGTTCTCAGGGTCCGTCCGACCCCAGGTTCAAGCTGTTCTCCGGGCCGCCTGCTGGAGCCGTTTCTCGCCGTGAAGCTGCGGGCTGCCCCGCGGAGCCGCGCGTTCTGGCTGAGTGTTCGTGTGCTGCGTGGTTGTTCGTCGCTGAGGCGGCTGCGCAGCACGCTCCTGTGTTTTCTCTCTCTCTCTCTCCAGGCTGAGAACAGGTTTTCACCCTTAAGCTGAGTGCTGTGGGCTCTGGGAAATCGAACCGCTGCACCGTCCGTCAGTTCGTGTCTTGGCAGCCCACAATGAGGACTGTGCTGATGGTCGCGGAGAAGCCTTCCCTGGCGCAGTCCATCGCCAAGATCCTTTCGAGGGGTAGGAATGTCCGAGGCTCGGTCTCATCCTATTTTGGCGGTGGCAGAGTGGAGGTGCTCTGGCAGGCACTGCCCTGCTGTGGAAATAGATGTCGTCTGCACGGAACCCTGCTGTATGAGGCAGTGCTTGAGATCCCTGCAGGAGAAGTGAAGTCAAGAGATATCCAGGTGGCATACTTGGTTGTCCTTGGGAGAGCAGGCACTGAAATGGTGGCTTAGAGCAGCAGCCCACTCATGAAATAACTGAGTGGTGCTTCATTTAGTTCATTCTGTTTATTCTGATGTGCTGATGTTTCTTCAACTCAAGAATAATGAAATGTTTTTGTTACCCCTGGGCAGCCTGAGCTAGTGCCTGCTTTAGTGGTTGGCACCCATGTCTGTGGTAGGGACATTGGAACAAGATAATCTTTGAGGTCCTTTCCAACCCAAGCTGTTCTGTGATTCTCTTTTGTATGGCTGTAGTGTGTGTGTTGGCACATACAGTGTGTACAGAAAATGCTTGTCAAGTAGCGAGTTGTTGTCTGGGGATTTCTGAAGCTATGGTAAACATTCTGTAAATGGTGTTGATAACAGAAAACCAAATGTATTTGCTTAAGGATCTCTTGGAGCTTGATGATCCCTGAGGTCTCTTCCAACGCAAGACCTTCTGTGATTCTGGTGGGGGAAGGTAAAGGAAATTCTGGATAGTTTCAACTGAGAACAAAATGTGACAGAAAAAGTTTAAAGCAATAATTGGAACAAAGCCTTGATTAAAGAGTTAGAATTTCATGATTAGGAATCATCCTAGTTGTCTGGCCAAGAGAAAAGGGAGTGTAACTACAAAAGAATAATGATTCTTTCACCAGTTGTTTTTTTATTACTTTTTAATTTGTATTTTGTTGGTAATTGTGGTCTTATTCTCACAGGAAACATGTCTTCTCGCAAGGGGCTGAATGGTGTGTGCTCTGTGCATGAGTACACAGGATCGTTTATAGGGCAGAGTGCCCATTTCAAGATGACATCTGTGTGTGGTCATGTCATGACTTTGGATTTCATAGGTATTTGTCTGTTTGTCAAGGACTTGATTATTTCCATGTATGATGTTTTCTTCAGGAAAAGCATTAAAGAGAGCTAGAGTGGGAGGGAGGATGACAATATCACTTGTGGTCATCAGTTTTTTAACTTTTGTTTTGTTTTCCCTGTCTGACTTGTGTGCAGCGTGTCTTTAGTACCTGAAGTATATTATGAGTCTTAGTTTTCCAACTATTAAAAATGTTTTGGTACTTTGGATGAAAAATAGTTACGGAATTCAGAGCCCAAAGGGATATTCTCTAAAGCACCGTAGTATGGTACTACAAAACAGGGATATGGTCAGGCTCATGTGCAATGAAACCTGTCACCAACTTGCTTTGAAGTGTTGAATCACTCATGTGAGTGCTCTGTTTCCTCTAATGCTAACTGCCTTACAAGTTTTGGGGACTAAATTCTAAGTTAGTTATACAGTGTTTTGAAGGAGTACAGTGTCATAGAATTGCTAAACAATTTTATGAAGTTATTTCTGAGAAAGGGAAATGAACAAATGCACTCATATGAGAAGGTGGTGATACAGGATGCTTCACAGCGTAATAGGGCTGAGACATAGCTGGCTGTGAGTAATGGTAAAACAGAGTGCAGTGTGCACCTCTTACGTGCGCTGTGAAAACAAGGAAAAATAGCTCCCTGCCCCTGGCCTGATAACTGATTGCAGGAACAGGAGGTTTTTTAATAGCTCACATTAACATTCTGAAAGGTGTGTAGTATGTCTTTTTAAATTCTGTCTGCCGTGTCTCAGAATTATAGCTGCAGTTTACACAGAGAGCTAAGAGGTCACTTGAGATCCAGTAAAGCAAGATGCATTAGGACAGAAAGCTTTCCAAGACAAAGTTTGAAAGCCAAAGTAATGTTCTGGGGTTTTTAATGTTTATTTACAGCTCTACTTTAATGCACTTCTGCTTTTCAGGAAAATATAACAGCTGGGACAAGGTGGATCCAGCAGAACTTTTTAGCAAAGCTCCCACAGAAAAGAAAGAAGCTAATCCCAAACTGACCATGGTGAAGTTTTTACAGGTATTCTTTCTTATGAAATGTATTTGAGATTTGTGTCAAAGCAAACAATCCGTACGTGTATTGGATATGTGTTTGGCTTCTAACAGCACACGGAAGGTCTAGCCTGTAAATGGCTCCTTCAAAATGACTCTGTTAGTCTTTTCTCACATGCACCTCTCTGGGAGGAAAGCAATAATTTGGATTCTTTTTCAAAATAATACTCTTTCTGGAAAGAAGGTGTTTGGTGTAAGACTGACTTCTGTTGGATAAGTTTAGACTTCCTGGCATTTTTATGAGCTAGAAAAGTGGTTCTTGATTTTTTTTGTTTGTTTGATTTAATGATGTGAGAAACAAGACAGAGGAAGGGGAAGGGCCTGGGCCCAAGGTCATGCATGCAGTGTGGGGCAGGAGTTCAGGAGCCTTCCACTATTGTAGAGCCATCCATGCTGATATATGTATTTTTTTCAGATCCTGCAGAAAGGATGTAGGCATTTTGGTTCCATGAAGCACAGCTTTCTTCTCTCATAAACCATTCTACAATTACATGCTGTTTTCTTATTACTTTTGCTTTCTTCTTCCAACTCTTTGCACCAAATAAATTGTGTCAATCTTTAGAGCTTTAAAACAGAAACAAAAACTATATGGTTATATTGAAGAGATGTTTTTTTTTGAATTGCTGGTAACTGTGCTAATTTCTCTTACAGGTGGAGGGAAGAGGCTGTGACAGCATAGTCTTGTGGTTGGATTGTGATAAGGAGGGAGAAAACATCTGTTTTGAGGTAAGATTTCTAAGATTTCTAATACCATAATGTATTAATTTGTAGCATGTGGTACTGTCAGTATGTTGTTCTTTGGATAAATGGTAAAATTCAAACTAAGTTGAATAAAAAATTTAAATGCATGGAGAATGCTGGTGGAAAAGCTCATGTTTTTGAACTCATAAGATGTCAGTCAAAGAGTGTAATTGATTTTGTTGGCGTCGCACATCAGAGATGAATATTAAGATCTCTTAAATGCTGAAACGTAGCAGTGCTTTCTGTCAGAATCAGTGTGTTTCACAACTGGTGGAGTTATTTTGCCGTCCTTATAAAATTAATTTCTATTAGCCTAGCCTAGATGAGACACTTCTGAGCACAGAGGCTGCTTGTAAATGTCAGCTTACAGCAGGAGTTTGGACTCTGCACGTTAAAGAAACAGAACTAAAACTTTGTGGTGTACAAAGACTTTCTTTTTAAATCCTCTTCCCAGAAGTCTACAGAAAAACTATTTTATTCTCTCTTGTTGTATCAAGTATTTAAGTTCTTTAAATACCACCATTTTGTAACTGTGCCCTGGCAACCTAGGTAGAAACTGATGCATATTCATCAGATATTCACAGTACTGCAGTACAGTGGTGAAACTCTTTGCTCTGAGCTAAGAATAGTGTTTCACTTTCAGCAGTTGCTGTTTGATATATAAATCTTTCAATCTTTTCTAATTCTTAATATGCTTCTGAGTGTATGGAAGACAAATACTGTTCTTATCAGTTAATGTACTGGCAGGGCGTCTTACTGAATGAAGAAAACAGTTACACGTTAGCAGATGTTTTGTGGGGAAGGTTTGGTTTGTTTTTTTTCCTTCAGAGAAAAGAACTGACTTAAGCCCTCAGCTTTCAGTTACTTATAAAATCTGCTTCTGATCCTCGTTAGGTTCTTGATGCAGTTCTTCCTGTTATGAACAAGTCTCCTAGCACCGAAAGGATGATTTATAGAGCTAAATTCAGTTCTATTACTGACACAGACATCTGCAATGCCATGAATCATTTGGGAGAACCCAATCTCAACGAAGCCCTTTCAGTGGATGCCCGCCAGGAGCTGGATCTCAGAATTGGCTGTGCATTTACAAGGTGACAGCATAGATTGTAGATGGTTTTATGAAAGGTTCAAGAATACTGCTTTATCCACAAAATGTGCCTTAGAGCTGTAGTGGCTAATCCTACTGAGTACCAAAGTGAAGTGAAAAAATGTGTTATGGCTTTAACTGAGCTAGAGAAAATGATGTGAGGAGATATGGTATATTCTTGTTTTATGTCTTCCTCTCACATTTCCTTGGGAATAAGCAGAATTCTAGGAAACAAAGTAATTCTAACTTCTTTAGCTTTAAGACTTGATGTCCTGAAAATACCTTTTTTTTTTTTTTTAATATACACCTGAGTTCCTGAAAGTTGCTGCTTTTCATGGGAATGAGGGTATTAATGTTCTTGTTGCTATATTTTATCTTTTCCTTAAGATTTCAGACTAAGTATTTTCAGGGGAAATATGGAAATTTAGACAGCTCCCTCATCTCCTTTGGGCCATGTCAAACACCAACACTTGGATTCTGTGTTGAAAGGCACGACAAAATCCAGTCATTCAAGCCTGAGACTTACTGGGTGCTGCAAGCTAAAGTAAGCTTTGTGTTACTTGTTTGATTAAAACGTGTTTTCCTTCTTATATACAAAGAAATGCAATTGATATTTTCATTTTGTCCATTCATAAATTTGTAGCTGCTGACAAGAATTCACAATGCCTGCAACTTACTTGTGTATTTTCATTCCATTTGCATGCGTGTCACCACTCTCTCTAGAACAGATTTGAGGATGTCAGTTCTGTGTTCAAGTTTTTATTCTATGCTGCTTCTAAGAATTCTTCAGTGCTAACCATCTAAGCTTAGACTCAGCCAGAAAGACTACTTAAAATGGCTTGTTATTGTTCTCTGGGGTCCTTGGACCAACTGTGCTGTTAATTTGAATCCAAGAATTAATTTGTCTGCCAGCAAGCATTGGCATTGCTGAGTATTGGAATTCTAAAGCAAATAAAATGTTCATTGTGTTGATGTTGAGTCCTCTGCATGCTTTGGCAGCTTATGGCAGTTTTATAGCCTTGCTGCTGTCCAAGCTTGGAAAGTACCCCAACATGGTTTTACTGTTTGTGATGACAAGGATTGTGTAAATAAGTAGGAGATAGATGGTAAAATGTTGCCATTTTTGGATTTTAAAATTTAAAAAGGAAAAAATGGTGAAATCCAGTATCTACTCTTATCTGTTTTCCCATATATCTCATTTATGTGCGTCATGCTAGGAAGTATTTGGTGCCTGTTTTCAGGATGTTTCATGCGCACACATTGATTAGTTCATATTTATTTTTGCAGGTGGGACTTGGAGTGTGGGTTACGTACACTTTGTTTTTAATGCAAAGAATTAATTTTGCTAAGTCAAAATGATGAACTTTGAATTTCTGCTCATTTTTTGCCTTTATTATTCCAAGTATTAAAAATAAGCAATAGTATTTCAGTTAACTGCAAGAATAATTCCAGTCATTCTCCTGGCCCCAGAACTCAAATTGCTCTCTTTCTCAAAAGCCACTGGAAAACGAGTACAGCTGCATGCTTGGAGCACCTGTAGAACATCTATCATTAGGGTTTACTTACTGGATTATTGTTGGAAAAGTGCATTCTGCGCTTTTAGTAATAGTGTTGGTGGGAATTAATTTGTTGTTGTTTGTTTTTGATCCACTAGGTGAACCCTGAAAAAGAAAGCTCTCTCACTTTGGATTGGGATAGAGTGCGGGTATTTGATCGTGAGATTGCTCAGATGTTCCTAAATATAACAAAGATGGCAAAAGAAGCAAAGGTAGAAGTATTTACCACGTGTTGCTAGAGCATATTTCACGTAAAGGAAACACTGCTAAATAGTTCATCTACTATATATTGGGTTTTTTTTTTTTTTGCATCTTCTTTTGGTGAAGAATGCTATGAAATATAATCTGTATCTTTTTTTATTCCATTCAACTTTGTATAGATGATAAGTAAAAGGCAAAAGGTCCTTGATTGTAGTTTGTGTTACACTGTTACAGTCGTCATCTCAACAGAAGCCCATTTGTAATATTGACTTTGGAAAAGGTCATCATTCATGATAGGAATTAGCAATCTTCATTGCTGAACTTGCTGAGAAACACAGTTCAGAACTCTCCAAGCAGACCTCTTATTTCCCACAGGACACTGCATAGATCGGAATTCATTTACTTGTATAACAACATTCCTGCAGTTAAATTTCTAATTGTGTACGATACAGTCTTTATAGCCAGCTAACTTGTAATTCTGTTCTGTTCAATACGTGTTTGACAGTGTGTTGGGATTTGAGTGTTTACAGCTACCAACATTCAGAGGCTGCGTGAAGTTTTTAAAAATCTAGATCCTTATGTTTAGGACCATTACTTGGATTGAGCACTACACCCTTGTAGCGCTGACGTTTGTGCTGCTGAGCCAAATGGGAAGTGAAGATAGCAATAAGCTGCTTTCTTGCATATCCAGTGGTAGGTCTGATCTTGTCCATAGTACGAGGGGACCCTAGGGCTATACCTTTGGCATTTGGTAAAACTGTCTGCAGTCAGATTTCTGCCAGATTTGATGGTTACTGTTCTAAGGAAAGAAGTCAAAACACAGATATGACAAAGAAGGTAATGTTAGTTATACCACGTGGTTTTAGTCATAATGGAAATTACACATTTATCAGTTACCGTACTTCAAAACTTTTACTGGAAAAATGCTATTTTCTAGGTAGAATCTGTGAGTAAAAAAGAGAAGGTGAAGCAGAGACCACTGGCTCTGAACACAGTAGAAATGCTACGAGTGGCCAGTGCTGCTTTAGGTACGTGTAAAAGTTTAGATTTTCACACTGGTTTAGAGCAAAATACTTTGGATTCTCAGCTGATATAATCAAGCCCATATCTAATATATTTTGATAAGTCTCCTCTCCCTACAGTGTATCACTTTTGGGAAACAAGTTTAGAAAGTATGTCAAAAGTGCTGGGTCAGATCAAGGTGGCAAAAATCTTACAGAAAGGACAAGCTGTAATTTGTAATTAATTTAAATGTTTTGATAAGGTGTACTTTAAGACTTAACAACCAAAGCCACCTACAGATTGCTGTGTGATTTTTGTTCTCTCCTGTGCTATCCCAGGAATGGGTCCGCAACATGCCATGCAAATAGCAGAGCGTCTTTATACGCAGGGTTATATTAGCTACCCTCGAACAGAAACTACCCATTATCCAGAAAACTTTGACTTGAAAGGGTGCCTGAGACAACAAGCTAATAATCCTTACTGGGCGGAAACGGTGAGTACATAAAGCAAAAGCCATACTGTTCTATAGATGGTTCTCTAGTCTGTGTTTTACAACACCTTACCTGGTATGTTTTGATCTGTAGGTCTCTGCAAACAACAAATAGCTGTAATTGCTTTTACTTATAGATATTGTAGTTATGGATTTGATCTCAAAAAAACTTTTAACCTGATAGTAGAGACCTGCTATCCACTTCAGCCTGTTTTCTCTCTTTTCCTTCACCCAGGTGAAAGCATTGCTATCAGAAGGCATCAATCGTCCAAGGAAAGGCCATGATGCAGGGGACCATCCTCCCATCACTCCAATGAAAGCTGCAACAGAAGTAGAATTGGGTATAGACAAATTGGATAGCGTTAGAACTCTGAGGAAATCAGTTCCTGGAGGTTTAGGAGCTATATTAAAGGCTCTAGGTTTTAACGTAAAATCTGAATTGCAAGAACTGAAGAGGGAGCAGACTTTATCTAAGTTAAATTTCTAATAACAGTGAAGATCAGAACTTCAGGAGTTCAAATCAGAGAGTTCAATACAGACAGATCAGAGATTTGTCCTGTAATTGCTTCAGAGTACTGAAATTTTATTGTAGATTTCTGCTTGAAGTTCAGACTTAAACTGATTTTTTTTCTCTATGGTTTGTGTTCCTTATGTTAAAATATAAGATTTGACTCTGTTTTGACCTGTTTAAGGGAGATTTAAAAATTATAAGAAAGTATAGCGAATGTGTTGTGTTGTTTATTAGGAATAACTAAGATTGTTGTAGAAAACTGGTAAATTCTGACTTTCAGCCATCAGTGAAATCATCTCTGATACAGAAGTATGTTAAGACTTTGAGTAACAATATAGCTTACTGAATGGCTATGTAAAACTTCTTTATATGCAGTAGTATGACACATGCAAAGCACAAGACTGGTACTTAGAAGCTTAATTTCTGTTTATGGCAGTGTAACCTCTCTACTATTTGATTTCCTAGCTTTATATTGTGATTAAGGAAACTGCATGTAGCTCTTGTCTATGCTACGCTAGTTTGTCAGGCAATTTGGTTAATAACATTTTTAAAAAACAAGCAAACAAGTAGAAGTTAATGTTGCACAGGATTCTAATACATATGATTTTATGGGTAGGAAGTTTTAAAGGGGAAGCTGGATGGACTTTTGAATCTTATTTTCTCTTAGGTACCAGTTTTCCCTGTGGTTTCTGTGGAAATCTGATATCTTTTAGTGCAAATGTTACATAGTGCTGCAGGACTTGATTTGTGGGAGTAAGATATTGTTTATCCTCAGGTGGAGATAGCTGGCGACTGTATGAGTACATAACTCGGCATTTCATTGCCACTGTGAGCGCTGACTGCAAGTACCTACAAACCAACATTTCTTTCAGTATTGGCCCTGAACGTTTTAACTGTGTTGGAAAAGTGGTAACTTCACCAGGTAAGACTAACCAGGGAGTAAGTAGTTAGCTACACTTTATTATTTTACCCATTCATGCATTGAATAGATATGAGTGAGGTTTTGGAGGCAAGTAGAAGTTAAGACTCTTTTTTTCCTGGAGCTTAAGATCACAAAGACTGAATCTTTGTCTTCATTTCTTTATTTCTGTAACCCTAGAAAAGGATGTACTTCTCATATAGTAGTCTCAAAGTTTTAATGCCACACTTACCAGTGTAAAGACGAGCCTTTTTTTCAGACTGCAAATGCCTTTTGTGGTTTATATGATACAAGGACTGTTTTTTTTATTTTAAATTTTTTCCTTGAGCTTCAGGAAAAAGACTGTAGTACCTCAATGAAACGTTCACAGCAAACTGTCCCAATTGTCTGTTACATTTATACAACTTAATATTTGCATTTTCTTTTAAAGAGACTCTTCCCATCCATTTGGTAATACTTCTGGCACTGTGCTTTCATTTGAGGAAAGCCTTGTTTTTATTTTTTTATTTTGTTTTATTTTTTGCAGTTTTGTTTTCCTCTCTGTATATCAGCTGGACTCAATTTATCCACAGAACAGTTTTGGTGCAGTGAGAGATCCCATCACTTGATACAGTATTTCAAATATTGTCTGCAGGGAATGGCAAACAGCCTCTCAACTTTGATGTGCATTGTGCATTTAACATGTAGCCCATGTTAAAATTAGAAATATGTGTATTGGCCTTTTGAAAGCTGTGAAGATAAGCTCTTATTATTTTGTTTACCTCCAGGGTTCACAGAAATTATGCCTTGGCACAGCATCGCATTAGAAGAGAGCCTTCCCTCCTGTGAGAAAGGAGATCTCTTTCCAGTTGGGGAAATAAAATTGCTGGAAATGCAAACCAGTCCTCCTGACT
Source organism: Gallus gallus (assembly GCF_016699485.2). Taxonomy (NCBI): domain Eukaryota; kingdom Metazoa; phylum Chordata; class Aves; order Galliformes; family Phasianidae; genus Gallus; species Gallus gallus. The sequence continues at coordinate 483,558 of NC_052546.1, forward strand.
ACCTGACAGAAGCAGAACTGATCACACTGATGGAAAAGCATGGCATTGGTAGGAACTTGCTTAACATACATTATCCTCTAATATACCTACTAAGAGGGCAAAGGGTCTGAATTGCTCCTCTGAACTTTCTCTGTTGGTAATGACCTTTCAGTATTTATTTGAGTAAGTCCAGTCATGGTCTCTTTCCCATCAAACCACAATGCCTGTAGCACCTCTTAGTGGATGGTAGATTCTGCTTTCCCCATATTCCGTTCATCTTATCCTTATGCCTAGTTTCTGACCAAAGCGAAATCTTTTCCTGTTCTCTCCTTGACACTTCTGTGTCATAAAGAAGTATTGTGTGAAAGAACGCACCTCCAGTTGGTAGGAATGTTTTCCCGTCTTTACAGCTTGCTTCAGTTTTGCTGGCTTCAGTAGTCCTCAAATATTTTAGTGTATAATTTATCACAATATTATTTTTCATTTTCAATCTGACTTGCTTCCTTCGATACATTTTCATAAACATGTCCAGTCCAAACAAACATAGTATTTTTTTCCACTGTATTTTTCCAGAATAAGTGACTGTGAGAATAGCTGCCTTCCCATCACTAATTCCTTGAAAGAGATGAAAGGATTAAGGTTAAAACATGTGTTTCTGACTTCTCAGACCTGCAAAGGAACATATATGTTACTAGATAGAGATATTATCCACTGGAAACTGGGTATTAGCAAAAAGGTATCGGTACTTTAAGCTGTCTCAGAAGTGCTGTAATATGACATAAAACCAGAGAAGTCAGAAGTTAGTAATTCAGTGAGAACTTTGATGGATTATATTGTCTTCCTTTGTGTGGCAGGAACTGATGCAAGTATTCCAGTTCACATCAACAACATTTGCCAGCGAAACTATGTCACAGTGGAGAGCGGCCGAAGACTAAAGCCTACAAACCTTGGAATTGTTCTGGTTCATGGTTATTACAAAATAGGTCAGTTAAATGCTCTCCTCCAACTTCATCCTCTTACCTTTTGTCCCCTTCAGTAAGTCAGGGGCTTTTGTCATCGTATAAGTAATGTATCTTTTCAGACGAACAGCTAGGAAAGTATTACTAATTCTAAAATCTGTAAAAATTTATATTTTTGGTATCAGTTTATATATGGACAGTTGCTTACCTCTGTTTCTGGTCTTCTGTTACTGCTTCTCTGTTGCTACTGTCTCTGTTTTTTCTGGTAGATGCAGAATTAGTTCTTCCTACAATTCGCAGTGCTGTGGAGAAGCAGCTCAACTTAATAGCTCTGGGTAAAGCAAATTACCACCAGGTCCTGGAGCATACCCTTGACATCTTCAAAAGGAAATTTCATTATTTTGTGGATTCTATTGCAGGTAAAACTTGTTGTACCTGTGAAATTCCCTACAACTACTTAATTGTTGTGAAGACATTACTATGAAGTACTTACAGATGGGATTGCTTTTAGGGGTTTAGGCTCACTGAAAGTTGTGCCAGGCCTGTTGCTTTCCAAAGGAAATAAATTTGATCATGTCTCCAAAATTCCACTTAAAATTTATTTTGTGTCTGTGTAGTGGTGAGTGTTGAAAAGCTTCAAACAAGCTGAAGTACTTACCCTGCTGTGTTTGTGGAAGCTTATTGCAAAATAATAATAATACAAAAAATTATCCTGAACAGGGAAGTGTATTGTGAGTAAAATACTTTAATTCCCACTGCTTTTTCGCTGGTCCTGTAAATAGTGCTGTGGAAGGTTTCCTCCTATGGGTAAGAATTCTAACACAGATGGAATTCCTTTTTCTCCAGGTATGGATGAGCTGATGGAAGTGTCATTTTCACCCTTAGCTGCCACGGGTAAACCTCTTTCCCGCTGTGGCAAATGCCATCGTTTTATGAAGTATATTCAGGTAAGTTCATATCGTGTTTGGATTTTATATTTCACTTGCTGGGGAGTAGTGATTAGAAACCCTCCTGCCATTACTGAATGTGGATTCAAATATTGTTATCAAGAAAGCACTTTATGGGGAGGAGGGGAAAGGGCAAAGCCTGATGCAGTTTCTCCATGCAGGACAAATCAGAGTGGTCACAGCTGGATTTCCTGCAAGTTTTGAACCCTACTCACAATACAGATGTTTTGAAGATTTGCATTCTCTTTCCAGGCCAAACCAAGTCGTCTGCACTGCTCTCACTGTGATGATACCTACAGTCTCCCACAGAATGGTACAATTAAACTCTACAAAGAGTTACGTTGCCCCCTTGATGACTTTGAGCTGGTGCTGTGGTCATCTGGATCCAGAGGAAAGAGCTACCCACTCTGTCCATACTGTTACAACCATCCTCCCTTCAGGGACATGAAAAAAGGTAAAATAAATGAAATGCAGGGGGTTTAGCTCAAATGTTACTTATCTTTGTGAAAGTTCCCTGTGTATTTTCTTGAACGTGAGAGAGGCTGCTGTTACTGCATTTGCTGTAAGACAGAAGAGAGAGGCAGGTGGGGTTTGAACTATTGTTCTTACTTCGGTGTTCCTGGAGTTTAGTGAAAGCTGCTTTTGTTGAACTAGCAGCATTTTGGGCATGAATTCACATATTGCAAGATTAGCCATTTTTTGAATCCATCTTTTTCTAAGAAGGCTGATGTAGAGCATCTGGAGAAACACTTTGCTGTTGGTCACACAGCCGTGTCTTAGAATAAACCACAACAGATTTTATGAAGAAAATACAATATTAACTGATCTATATGCACAGAAGGTGACCTTTCTAACATTTAATCTGTGGGTGAGACTATAGATTAAGGATAGGCCTGAGAGGGGGAGAACTGTATTTTGATACAAGGATATAGATGATGTGTCAGAAATTATTGAAGGATATAAGAAGGGGTAAAAATCACAGTTAGGACAGTAACTGTGAGATCGAAAGCTATTTCAGGTAATGTTTAGAGGCTTTGAATAAGCGGCAGGAGCTTTCTGGCATTTTTTTTTTTTATTACTGTCTTCTAATTAAAAATGTCTTACACTAACAGCATACAGTGTAAATGTAAATAGCAATTAGGAGTCATAAATTTAATTGAAAATGTATGTTTTTTCAACACTTAATATATCCAAGCTCTCTGTACAATGCTCAGTGGCATTGCGTAGGAGCCATTGTACAGTTGAGAGCAAGGGGTTATTCTGAAGATAAGACAGGTCCCCTCTTGGAGTTATGTTCCACTGTGCAGTGGTTTAGAAAATCTGTGAGGGTCTAAGCTGTCTTTCAATTCTGTGTCTCACTTTCTGCAAACTGAGCAGTGGTAGTACAGAGGATTCCTCAATGGTGTAGTTTCACTCTTCTTCCACCAGGAATGGGCTGTAATGAATGCACCCACCCCACGTGCCAGCATTCTCTTAGCATGCTCGGAATTGGGCAGTGCGTTGAATGTGAGAATGGAGTTCTGGTGCTAGACTCAACGTCAGGTCCCAAGTGGAAGATGGCCTGCAACAAATGCAATGTGATTGTGCACTTCTTTGAGAACGCCCACAAGGTCCGAGTGTCGCCAGAGACCTGCGAGCTGTGTGACGCCGCTCTTGTGGACGTAGATTTCAACAAAGCCAAATCTCCTCTACCTGGTGATGAGACCCAGCATTCGGGCTGTGTGTTCTGTGACCCTGTGTTTCAAGACCTGGTGGAGCTGAAACATGCAGCCATGAGGCACCCCATGCACCGCGGCGGACAAGGAAAAAGGCAAGGTCGAGGAAGGGGAAAAGGGCGGAGGCCTGGAGGAAGACCCAACCCAAAGAAACCCAAGGACAAAATGGCAGCTCTGGCTGCTTACTTTGTATAACGGTCACACAATGCAAAAAAGAAAAAAAGAAATAAACTTCTTATAAAAATGTTTCTGTTGCTGTCATTGTTTCTAATGCTGGGGTGAGCACTGCATTGGTATGTGTCGTGTCTGTGGTTCTTAGTGGGGAAAAAGAGGAGTAGCAGTTGTTCTCTGCGGGAAGTTGGTGTCAGATGCACACAGAGCATCCACGTACAGATTTTAGACTCGATGGTTATGGAGAAGGAAGGAAGGAAGTGCTGTGGAAGGATGCAGCACGGATGAGAATGGGGCAGTGTCTGTTTGGGGCTGGTGATGCTGCAGGGTTGACCTCAGCCTGTAGCCACAGCTTCATCTCTGAATCATTCAACTTTTAACAACGAAATTTAAAAGCATTAACTGCGCTTATTTTTCTTTTCAGAGCTCTGCGGCGATTCACATAAGTGGGAGGTACGCTGTGCGAGCTGGCTTTGTCGGTAGGAGGGGGAAGGATGGAGAGCCGGCGCTGACAGAGGTGTGCGAGGAGGGGAACGTGAGCTGGTGCTTCTGCCTTGTTCCTTGCCTGTTCCTTCTCTCTGCAAACATTCCGTTCTAACCGGGTACCGCCAAAAACTTTTACTGCAAGGGAGAGTAGCCCCATGGCTGCGTCGGTATCTGAAGTAAAAAGGTATTCCTGGTTCCTTCTGTTGGGAGGACAGGACGTTACCTGCGCGTACCGAGCTGAACGGCAGCCTCCGGTCAGCATCCCCGCTCTCACGGCCCCGGGGGGAGGAGCGCCCGCCCCGTCCGGCCACGTGCCCGCCCGGCCCCGCCCCGCCCCGCGGTCCGCCCCGCCCCGCGCTCCGCTTAAAGGAGCCGTCCGGGCACCGCTGTCCTCTCACGGCCCCCCCCCCCCCCCCCTCGGCGCCCGCGGCAGTCAGCGCGCTGATGGCGCTGGAAGCGGAGGCGGCCGGGGCTCCCCTCGGCTCCTTCCTCAGGGACTTCCCGTCCGCGCTCGGCCCGGGGGAGCCACTGCCGTGGAGCTCGGCGGGGAGCGGCGCCGTGAGCGAGGCCGAGGCGCCGGGCGCGCTGGCCGAGTTGGCGAGGAACCTCCTGGGCGGCAGGTGAGCGCCGGGCGGGGCGGGCGGGGCTTCTCCTCAGAGGCCCTGAGGGAGCGCGGCTGCTTCCCGCGCACCGGGCCTCGGCCCGACCTCGCAGAGCAGGTGCAGTGCCGGGGCTCGGCCGGGCGAGGCCTCGCGGAGCGGTTCCCGTCGCTTGAGAGGTGCGGGGTGGGCTGGGGCGTGCGGGCAGCGCGGGCCGAGCGGTGCGGTGCGGCGCGGCGCGGCCTGAGTGCGTCCGGGTTAGCGGGTCTGAGGAGAGGAGGGGCCGACTGTTTTCTGTGCCTGGTTTCGGCTGCGTGAGTTATGAACGCTGAACGCGTTTGTCGTTGTTGGAGGCGTGTGGGGGGGTTTGATGTGCTTAGAGGGCCTCACGGGTTGTGATGGCTTCTGTGTGCGCCCGTGCTCCCAGGCACAGCACCACACCTGAGGGCGACAAATGCATTAAAACCAAATCTTCTTACTTTTTTTAAGACGAAAATGGTCGCTGTGTTCCTCAGTTGTGTTGTGACCGAACTGCTCTCGCACAAGGCGCAGCAGCGGCACTTTGCACTGAGCCCGTCTGAGCCGCGCGGAGCTGCCGGCCCTGAGCACCTCGCAGCAGCCCGCTGTGCCCAGCTCAGCTCCTATGAGATCAGTTCGGAGCTGTAGAAATGCAGGGTGGATTCTTTAAACTGTAGCGATGGTTAAAGTGGTGTTTCTGAGTTACTCGCCTGTGTTAACAAGCAAGAACAGAGAGAGTGCTGCTTTTGCAATACTTTCTCCTCACCTGTCACTGTTGTGTTTACAGAGCGCAGCCTGCCCTGTCAGAGTTGCATTGCTCACATACCTGCCCTGCAGCACTGAGCAGGCAGCCTGCTTTGTGGGGCTCCAGGAGCTGGCAGCGAAAGTGTAAGCAAAGGAAGAGGTAGCTAAAGAAAGCAAAACGGAGTGAAAATGTAAAGATTGGCTTATTTGTGCTTCTTTTCACAAAAGGGACTTGGAAAACAGAAATACTAAGAGTAGCATTCTTATGTGACTCTGACCGTAATATTGCGGTTACTGACTGAGCTGAAGGCTCGAATTTTCAGTCAGGCCAGAGGAGCCCACCTTTTCCTTGCAGCACAATGGCTCCAGGCCCCATACCAGTTGGAAGACTGTGGAGCACGTTGCTAGTCTTGGCTGGGCTGTCCTGCCACACCTATGTTGTTGTATCCCTAAGGCTGCACGCTTTGCTTGCATGGAAGGAGCTGGATGTCTGGAGCTGACCCTCTTGCGTGTCTTTGCTAATCTAAAATGAATTATTTTAACTATCTTCTGCAAATGTAGCTAGCACTCTGAGACAGGCAACGCTTTTGCTTCCTTACCAGGGTTAGAGTCTTATCTAATGAATCTTTGCGGATACTTCTACTTTGGATAATTTAAATCAAGGGAACTGCCTACTTTGTATATCATTAAATACTTACCTAGAACTCTTAAGACTTGGGCAAAAAATCCTCTTGTTTTGCAGCATTTTTACTAATACCCTTCTGGCTAAGAGCATGGCTTACCACAGTCTGTGAAAATGGATCGATGTGGATGAGAAGTCCATTAATTATTTCCAAACTTTTAGAAATTAACCTGGAATTTTACTTCCCTGTACTGAAACAGAACACAAGATGAAATCTTAGTGCTAATACAGGAATGTTTCCTTTGCCTTGATGGAAGCTGAGGACCATCCTGTGACACAGCGAAAGAACAATGTGGGTTTCCAGCAGGCTTCCTGTTTGAGCCGACTTCACTACAATAACAGTTGTGAGCTACAGCTTTCCGCTGTGGCCCTTCCTGAACCATCCGCTGTGCTTCATCTCTTAGCTGCCTCAGCATCCTGTTCTGTCTTTGTGCTTTGCACTGTAATGCTCACATCCGAGGTGTTGCCCTGGTGTATTTGTTTTCAGCAGTTCTCTGCTTTTAGAGCTCTTAATTCTGCGATTCTAATATTTTAATGTTTTTGTGTGATGTCCACGTGAAGCTGGGGGAGGGACTTGTGTCTGATTTACTCAATCTCTTCTAAAAGCAACGTTTATTATCCCTCTCTCTGAGCACTGTTACTGACCCAGTGTTTAATGAATCGCCCAAGCTTATTTTCTCTCTCCTAGTTTTGAACAGTGTATGTTATTGTAATGCAGTAGTACTGCTCTCTGCTAGGAATGTGTTCATGATCTCAGTGATCCATTTGCTTCAGGAAAGGGAGCTTTGTGTGAATCCTACCAACAAACTTTCTGCTTTTCATGCGACCAGTTGTGCTCAGCTGTGAAACCAGTGTGGGTTAGCAGGAATACCTGCTTTCAGGAGCCACCGGTGTGCTCATTTGTTCATGGTTCATAGTGTTACAGTTGGAAACCTTGATGAGATCAGTGCACAAGACAGATGTGGTGCTTTTGCTGCTTACTAGTTAATTTTGTAAATTATTAACAAATAGACCCTAGGAATTTTGGGTGATGGTCAAAACCAGCTTGTTCTCTGTTGCAACTGATTTGTCTGCTGCAGCATCGGGACTTTATGTTGTGCTGTGTCTCATTTTGCCAGAAAAGATGTGGAGCTCGCACTGTGTGGGCACTTTGGTCTGTCCCCAACAGCGTGTGGAGAACTGACTTGTGTTTAAGTTTCTTTGACTGTGCTTGGACAGCTGAAATTATCTTTCTTATGAACTTGCGTATTCTGCTCTTGTACGTAGTGTGAAGCACCTCTATTGCTGCTGCTGTTTGAACTGAGCATCAAGAAGAGAAGTACACAGTTTTGAAATGATAGACTTGGTGCTTAATTAAAAAGTGATTTTTTTTTTTTTTTTGTTCTGTGGAGTTAAGCCTCTCCTGCTCTGCTCTGTGGTTTTCCTCCCTGCTGAGATTGAAGTGGAAACTGTGGGTGTCCCCCCGCTGCATGTGTTTAGGAAGAATTGTTTGATAATGACTGAAGGACATGAACAGGTGAATCCTGGATTGTAAAGCTGCTGCTCCTGTGGTTTTGTTCTTGTTTGATTTCAGAAGAAAACTCTGGAGAGAAAAAAAAACAAAACAAAACATGTAAAGATGGAATTCTTAAAGACTGCAGTTGTGTGGCATTGTTTCTTATATTTGTTTGATTTTGTTCTAATTCTATCAATGTTTGTCTACTGGAAAGACTTAATGTCATTAACACAAGAAGTAACTTCCCCTCCATTATGGGATTTCAGAGTTCTTTCCTTGAGCTGGTGTATATATAAGGTTTTGCACTTGAGTTGGAGTAATCCCAGATACGTATACGGACTGGGAGAACAACTCCTTGAGAGTAGACCAGCAGAGAAGGACCTGGGGGTCCTGGTGGATGAAAAACTGAACACAGGCCAGCAGTGTCCACCTGCAGCTCAGAAGGCCAGCAGTATCCTGGGCTCCATCAGAAGAAGAGTGGCCAGCAGGGACAGGGAGGGGATTGTCTCTTTCTGCTCTGCCCTCGTGAGGTCCTGCGTGGAGTACTGCTTCCAGGTCTGGGGTCCCCAGAACAAGAAAGACTGTTGGAGAGGATCCAGAGGAAGGCCACAAAGATGCTCAGAGGGCTGCAGCACCTCCCCTACGAAGACAGGCTGAGGGAGCTGGGCTTGTTCAGCCTGGAGAAGAGAAGGCTGCGAGGAGACCTCACTGCAGCCTTTCAGTATTGAAAAGAGGATTATAAAAAGGAGGACAATAAACTTTTTTTCCTCAGGTAGATAGTGATAGGACAAGGGAGAGTGGTTTTAAGCTCAAGGAGGGAAGATTTAGATGGGATGTCAGGGAGAAGTTCTTTACAGAGAGAGCGGTGAGGTGCTGGAACAGACTGCATGGAGAGGTTGTGGATGCTCTGTCCCTGGAGGTGTTCAAGACCAGGTTGGATGGAGCCCTGGGCAACCTCGGCTAGTGCCAGATCTGGAGGGTGGTGGCTCTGCATGCAGCAGGGGTGTTGGAGTTTGATGATCCCTGAGGTCCCTTCAACCCAAGCCATTCTATGATCCCGTATCTGGAGGAGAGGAACAAAAGTCACAGACTGGGGAGAAAATACTGAATACAAGCAACTTTTGTTTATCGGGAAATCTTGTGACCTGGTGTTATTTCAGCAGCATCAGAGATTTGCTAGAGAACTGCTGGCATTTGCAGATCTGCATTAAAAATGCTTTGCTGATGCAGTTGTAATGTGCTATAAACACACACTGAGTCTGCAGTGACAAACTTTTGCTTTAGTGACAGCGCTGTATTGTATGTGCTCTTTTGGTGTTACAGCCACCAAAAAGAGCAAAAATAGATCTTCCCCTGCTACTGCTGACAGAAGGTAGAAGCATTTGCTGGCAGATATAACATCTCATCACACAGCATATACCTATCTCTCTATAGCTTTTGTGTGTGTGTGTATATATCTGTATATATAGATACACTGAAAGGAGAAGAGGATTATACAGTGGCAGCACTTTGATATCTTGAAGGAAAATCTGTAACTCTTTTTTTTTCCTGTGAAAACTGGCAAGTGATCTTCAGACATAGCCACTGCAGTTAGTGAGCTCTTGTTGTTGTCATAAGGAGATCTCCTGGCATGGCCTTGGAAGAGAGCATGTTGGGGAATGTGAATTATTTTCCTTCCAAGAAAAGGGAAAAACATTCCGCAGGCTTTGTGTAAGCCTCGGGTGCTTGGTCTGTCCTCATGAGGCTCATGCCACCCTGCGCCAGATCATGCAGAGCTTGCTGCTCTGCTACAAGAGCAGCTGTGTGGAGTCTGCCATCTGTTGCAGAAGGCTGCTTTCTCAGAACTGCCACAAGCTGCAGGCACAGAGTGTGGCAGAAGGCCTGTGTGCGTTTACAGGCCTTTGAAAGATGTGTATTCAGAGCTGAGGCTTCACTCTTTGACTTAATGCTTTTATCTGTACTCAAGCCTTTAAAATGAGGCTTATATTTTACCATGGAGTAGCTGGAGGGTATGAGCTCTGTGCCCCAGCCGCTGGTGTTCCAAATTCAGCTGGCACTGAAGCTACAGTGCTTCATCTCCACTGTTACAACATGCATTAATTTTCTTCTAAATTTTTATTGTGGTCAAAACACACCCTTTTTGTCAGCAAAGAAATAGCCCGTAGTAGAGGAATTCTAAGGCTGTTTACTACCAGCCTGCATGGGCTAAGGGTAAGTAATTAGTGTTGCATGTGTCATAGAAATGGTACTGTCGTATTTCTTCTAAGGCTTTTAAGAGGATGTTGCTTCCTTCCATGAAACACACCCCACTGACTTCCCTCTTCCTCCCAGCATGGTTATTTTCTCACTTAAGAAGCAACTACAGTATTTCTTCTGATTCATGAAAACTGAATTGTGCCTGGTTCAGCCTGTCAGGAGGGTGTCCTGGACTGCTCTGGAAGGATTTTGACAAGAAGTGACGGTCTTCTTTGCTTACAGAAAAGGTTTGAGGTTTGTTATTGTAACTGCAGCGGGCTTCTGCTTTTGCAGTGGTTGCCATAGGCACTGCCTCTGCTTCCAGCCATTCTCCTGCCAAGTGGGACCTTGGACTCTACACTGAAGAAGCAGTTCTTACTCTTCTTTAATTATGTATTTTGTGAGCTCTTGAAGCTCTGCTTTAGGGGCTGAGATTAGAACCAGTAAACATCTAAGCTGAATGGAGGACAGTGTTGCCCTGGAGCCCCATTTACCTGAGCTTTATTAAAGAACAGGTTTACAGGCATGTTAGCACTAACACTGAGAGCTTACAAAATAATCAGTTATGTTCTGTCTAGAACTGAGGTTTAACTAGATGGGTAGGATCATGGTTTTTAAAAAGTTTTATCTTGTCCTGGTCCATGAGAACCAGCTGCCTGCCTGCCGTTGTGTCTGAGGAACAAACAAATTCCCAGTAAGCAGCCGTTTTCTTTTTTAGATTTGCAAAACTATGGAGATGGACAAAGTGAAAATACGTAGGAAGCAAAGCTCAATGAGACGTATCAGTATTGAGGAATCTCTGAGTTTCATTCTAATGAACTGTGTGGCAACTGGACAAAGTTGAAGGATGTGACATAATAACTTGTATACCTTTTCCTTGTTACAGGCTTCCTGTAAAAAGAGTCTTATATGGGGCTTGTGAATTATGGCATTAAGTACATTGCCTGTTGGTTAAGGGTCTTCTTTGGGACCTAGTTCAGCAGGTCAGGGCTTTGTAGGAAAGAAACTGACTCTTCTAAATGTATTAGTCTTTTTTTTCTTTTTTAATAAAGCCAATTTCTGGCTCCTCATGACGTGGTATAACTGCAGCTGGTGCTGCAAGGACTGCAAACTTAGGGCCTTCTATCTGAAGTACTGAAATGACTCATTAAAGTAGGCCATCATTGCTACCAAATGCATAGCATAAAACATGCTTCTGTTAGCAGCCTGCTGACTAACATAGTGCTTTCTGTTTGCTGCCATGGGAGGTACTCATATGTGGCTGTGAGAATATGACTGGGCCCCTCTTTCAGAAACACAACGGCAAAATACATTTCACGCTGTTGTCACAGGGATCTGAAAGCTCACAGTCTTCTCTCTGGCTCTTCTGCCGCTTGTCTGCATTGAACCTGTGCAGAGACCAGTTGTTCCCACCAGTTCTTACTCCCCAGCCAGATGATGTTTTCTGGCAGAACAACATCTTGTCCTTGATTTGCTGCTGATACCTTAATGCATTATTTGCTTTGTTTGCATAATTTGTTGCTTTGTGGGCATCAAACACCCCATGAATAAAAGATAAAATTCTTTTTATGGATGTCCACGCTTATTTTTCATTGTGCTCATAAAAAATGTCCGGAATGTATGTCATGTACTGTAATTGTTAGTGCTGGCCACAGAAGTAGAGTGAGAATATAAGAGTTATTTTCCAGTATCTCCCTTTGCACCTCTTTGCTTGGAGAAAGGTTTCTTTGGAGACCTTCCAATCAGAACACGCTGAATGTGAAGAGTTTGTAGGTTAGTACTGAGCATGGCTTTCCTCATGGAGGGAAGGGAACTGGAGTTCAAAGTAACCTTTCTGGAGAAGTGTGTGTACCACCATGTAGAGATCCTGGTCCTGCCTGCAGTGAGGCAGTTAGCTGCAAACAGGAACTGTTGCATAGTGAGTCACAACAAAACGTTTGTTTACAGAGCCTAGAGCTGAAGGTAGCCATTCCCATCTGAGGGCTTGAGAGTATGGGCTACTATCTGTGACTGAAGCACAAGGCAACAGTTTGAAAACATGATTCATATGATTCTTCCTCTTTGCATTCTTGAAGAGGTGTTTGTCTAACTGAAGACCTTTCTAAACATTTATACGAATAAATATTAAACATCATTTATTCTACTCGTTTACTAATAAAGTTGAAATTATTGAGTACGTGTTCTCAATTCTGAGTTGAGGTCAGCAGTCATTAACAGTGATACTGTAGCCGAGTCTAAACTAATTCTGCTTTTCTTTCCCTTTCTTTTGTTACCAGCAGAGGTGTTTCACCACTCCTTGCAGCATCGTTGATCCACGCTGCAGTTGATGAAGTTCTCCGAACAGACTTGACTGAATTTAAGAAGGAAAGTGTGGAAAGGCAGGGAGAAGGAGATGAGGAAAGGCTCACCTGTAAGTATACTTTCTCTTTCTGTGGTTTTCTCAGAGGCTGTCTGTTGGAAGACTTCAGTGATTTGAAATGTTTCCCAGAATATCTAGTTAGACTGTCTGATGAGCAGTACTGAACAGAACTTTGTTTGCCCCTGCCAGGCATTTGTGTAGGAAGAAAGGTAGCGATGCTAGTTTTGTGGGCAAGATACAAATGTGCTGTCTGAAGCCCTGGACTCGTTGCGAGGGTTGGTATTCTGGAAAGAGAAGGGAGTTTGTCTTTCTGAAAATAATTAACAAGTGAACATGTCCGCAGTGCTTCCTGAATTAGTTAGTTTAGAACTTCTCACACAATGCCAAAAATCAAATCATTCAGTCTGATGAACAGTAAGTTTGGATTAATTGATCTTTGGGACCAATCCAGAAATGGATTTGAGTGTCTGTCTGGAGCTTGTTGCACTGTGCTCAGTAGGTCTTTACATTTTCTGCTCTGTCTTGACAAAGAAGGAAAGTTGCGGGTTCTTTTCTGTCCCTTTGGCTTTTACAGCCCTCTGTGTTTAAAAAGATAAAAACAACAGCTTAAAATTTGAATCTGCTCTGCTTGGCTATGAGTTGAGCTATTGACCTCAACAAAACTTATTCTTAGACTTTCTTATTGTAGTGAAAGTGGTTCAGAAGGACATAACCCAAAGTCTGGCTAATGGTATTTCAACGCTTGTGTCCAAGAGAACCATCTGTTATCCAGTTGGATGGATTTTCTGCCTACTTGATTTTTTTAATTATGTTTATTTTTGAATAGGAATGCACTTTTACCACCAAACATGGTGTTTCACTTACATAATATCGTTTGTGTCTAGTTTGACAGGCAGATTTTTTTGGATCCTTGTTGACCTTAATTTTTAATGTAGTCACTTTTGTGGTAAACCTTTTTTTTGAATGAGAGCTATTAAGTACAAAAACCTTTCCTTATCCTTAATGTTAAACTGTTTTCCATTATTGCTGCCACCTTTCATGTGATTCTCTGGAGCCTTGCAGAGCTTGTAGGGGCAGAGTGCTGAGTGCATGTAGCTCTGAGGAAGGACACTTGAAGGAAAGACAGGGTAAGTGATAGGGCATGACTTACTATTTTGTCTTTGTGCTGTCAGTGCTGGATGGAGAGTTGCTGCAGCGCTGCTTCTTTAACAAACTTCGGGATGTCTGCTTTGAATGGCAGAAGCAGTTGCCACCACTGAGATCACTGAAGCGTTTCCTGCTTGTTTCCATCCATGCCATCCGTAACACTCGACGGAAAATGGAGGACCGCCACGTTATCCTCACGGAGTTCAATCAGCTGTTTGGCTTAGCAGTAAGTCTGGACAACACTGGAGTGAGCAGTTTATTAGCTTTTCAGTATTGCTATAAACACAGTAATCTCATGATATGTGATCTGTGAAATGGTAAGGATTTGTTGCCACAAGATTTTGCTAGGGGCTAATTAACCTAACTAATGCCCTGATAAAGAAGGATTTTGTGGCTTAGGTTTCATGTCATAAGCATTGTAGAAATATTGAAAGTTATCTGTTGCTGCGTTGTTGGAGGTGTGATGTTTTTCTGGCTGAGGTAACTGATGTGTTTTAATTAAAAAAAAAAAAAAAGTTAAACAATGACAAGTGCCAATAAATAAAGCTGGAGTAGAACTACATATCCAACTCTGTACTGTTTCAATTCTAGAATTTTCAAGGATGTTAAATTACTAACATCTACTTAAGAAAGGTAATTCTCCTGCAGTGTACCCACTTTATCCATTTTGCATGTGGTTTAACTGGCTTAAATTGTCCTTACCTATGCAACATCATATGGACGAAAGCCCAGAACAGAACTTTGCTTGCTGTTAGCACTGTGGGAGCTATTTTATTTTTGAACATTTATATTTTGTCCTCTTTCTTTCTCCCTGCAAAAGGATGACATCGATCGTGCTTACTTTGCGATATTTGACGGCCATGGTGGAGTGGATGCTGCCAATTATTCAGCAACCCATTTACATGTAAATGTGGGGCTACATGAAGAGATTGTTAAGAATCCAGCTGAGGCCTTGAAATGCTCTTTCCGGAAGACAGATGAAATGTTTCTTCTCAAAGCCAAAAGAGAGGTGAGTGGGTAGAGATTAATTCCCTTGTATTCAGATAACAGTAAGAACTGTTGGACAACGTGGTATTATCCAGAAAATTCTGTCAGTGTAGTATCTTTGAGTTACTGATTCATTTATGAAGTAATGCTACATGAAAATGTTTGATCAAATATTTCTTTTTTGAGGAAAAACAAAATGACAGTGCTTGCATGTGAGTGATCAAAATTAAGCGTTAGATGTTTTAAATAACCAATTATTTGAGAGAACATTGCTCTTTGCCTGAATTAGGCAGTCTCTAGGTGTTCTATTGTCCTACTCCCTACCTCAAAAGAGATTTCATCTTCTTCCTTATTTTTCCTACCTTTAACGGAACGGGTGATAGTAAGATGAAAGTGTAGTCCGTAATTATAAAAATGACCTAAAGCAGACTCTTCGGGTATTGATCTGCTTTGAATTGAGTTGGTATCTTGAATACTTTTTTCATCAAATATACACAATGGAAGTATGGTTTATTATAATAGTGCTTGTAATGAGAACTCTTGTTACAGCAGTAACTGATGAGTTTTGGAATAAACAGCACAGAGGGAAGACAATAAAAAAGTCACTATGAGCTATCTGCATGCTAGAATAAATAATTTATTTCACATGTATCTGTATAGATCTTTATGCATCTGATAGATATATATATATATATATATATATATATATATACACACACATACATACATATAGTACCTTTTTAAATGTACTTGAATTATGATCACAGGTCTACTGCACTGCATTTAAGTTTCATTAAACTTAAGTTTGTAGTTTTGCTATGTAACCTAGCAGGGCTTGTTGAGTATTCACTTAATGTACCTGCTTCCTTCTGTAGAGGCTGCGGAGTGGTACAACAGGTGTATCTGCATTGATTGTAGGGAACAAGCTACACATAGCATGGCTAGGCGACTCGCAGGTAATGCTTGTGCAGCAAGGAAATGCTGTCACATTAATGGAGCCTCACAAACCAGAGAGAGAAGTAAGTCTGAATCTTTAATTTGTTTTTCCTTTTGTGTTGCTGTCAGAATCTCTCTGAAACCTTTTAGAACCAAGCTTTAAGTGGTTCATGATCTACATGCTTTCTGTAGTGCAGTAGGTTTTTGAGAATGATGATTTCATTTTCAGGCCCCCCCCCCCATCCACTCCTGTGTTATAGAATCATAGAATCGCTAAGGTTGGAAAAGACCGACAGGATCATCCAGTCCAACCATTCGCCCATCACCAATGCTTCTCACTAAACCATGTCCCTCAACACAACATCCAAATGTTCCTTGAACAACTCCAGGGTCGGTGACTCCATCACCTCCCTGGGCAGCCCATTCCAGTGCCTGACCACCCTTTCAGAGAAGTAGTATTTCCTAACATCCAGCCTGAACCTTCCCTGGCCCAGCTTGAAGCCATTATGAAAAGGCAATCTCTACTCCATGACCACCTTGAAAGCACTGATGGTACTGGTAGTCCTAACTGAAGTTCCTATTCAGACCGTTTTTTTCAAAGGACTCTTGGTATAAAATATGTATTTTACTGTTTTTCAGGATGAGAGAGCGCGTATTGAGGCTCTGGGTGGATGTGTAACCTACATGGACTGCTGGCGGGTTAATGGCACTTTGGCTGTTTCCAGAGCAATTGGTAAGCATCAGCATTAGCACAGTTCGGATCAAACTTTATTAAAACATACCACCTGAGACTGTATAATTATAAATACCATTTTGCTCAGCATTGTTCAAATAGTGAACCACCTTGCCATAAGGTTAGACTATGTCTACATAACTTTTAAATAGTTTATAGCTATCTAGTCTTATTGCTTTTACCATGAGCATGCTATGCTGTTCTGTTTCACATACTAGATATGACATTCCAAAGTATTTAAATCTTTGGTTTCTTGGAAGTGCCTTTGACACTGTTCTCCCTTGTTCTCCAACAAGCTTAAGAGTATTTCTTGTGTGAAAGTGAAAGAAGTAAAAAATGTTCAACCAGGCTTCCTTGTGTTTAAATGTCTGTTGTATTTTTGGTTCACTCTGGAATACAACTTTTAAATCAGATTGCTGCATTCTACCTTGAATTCACTATTTTTCACTACTCCGGTCTGGTATCGGATATGTCTGGAGTATGATCTGTCTGTCCTCTGAGGCACTAAAAGCAATTACACATGAAGAACTGTTTATATTTGAAGTAACTAAGCCTTTGCTTTCATCATTTGTCTTAGGTGATGTGTGTCAAAAGCCTTACATCTCTGGTGATGCAGATGGAGATACATTTGATCTGACTGGTTCTGAAGATTACTTGCTCCTAGCCTGTGATGGATTCTTCGATGCTGTCAAGCCATATGAGGTTGTAGACTTAGTCCTAGATCATTTAATGCAAACCAAAGGAGTGGGTCTCAAAGCAGCAGAAAGACTGGTGGCTGCTGCGAAGGAAAATGGATCCAATGACAACATTACTGTTTTAGTGGTGTTCTTGAGGGATCCACAGGACATCTTGGCAGACTGTCTCAGAGACACTAAGAGCCTTGAGGCTGGGGATGATGCTCGGAGCTCACCCTTTAATTTCCTCAGCTGTGAGGCAGCAGCCACACAGTGACAAAATCTGCTTAATCCAGAAGGTTTAAAAGTTCTCCTAAGGAACTGCTTTCCACTGAAGTAAGCCTCTAATACAATAGGCAAAATGTGTCAGGAAAAATGACAAATGGACAAACATTTATCAGAAATGAAAGTCTCCTTTTACTGAGTTCCCATTTGTCTTTTCTTTCTCTTCCCCTCTGTTCAAAAACACTGGAGAGGCATGGAGATTCGTACAGCTCTTTTGTCGGTGGGAGTGGAATTCTAAACTGTGTCCCAGGACAGCTGTCATATCCCTCTGCCCTAGGGGTGGCAAAAAATGTATGTATAAGCTAGTGGGTGAGAGCACCTGTTTGTGAATTCTGAGTGAAAATTTGAAGTAGTGCTTCAAAAGAGTGCTATATGTTATATTTGTGATATTACTTTGGGAATTGGGAGTAGAGAAGCTGTCACTATCAAAGAAAAGGTTGTTACTTTGCGTAGTCTGTAGGAACAGGCTCGATAGCACACCATTATGCTGTGCAAGTTATTTTTGTTTTGTACCAAAGATGATGTTAAGAGAATGATATTGCCTCTTTCTTCAAGCAGAGACACTTAATTTTGTGTGTACGGAGAGGGGAAAATGAAACTGAATGCTCCAGTGACAGAGCAAAAAAGCAACATCCCGAGCTACTTTCTGGGGTGCTATTGTTAATAAACTGGAAGCCAGTATTTAACTGCACTGGATTATTTCTAACAAACATGTTTTATTGGCTGTCTGGCAGCCTGAAAAGAAAGGAACCGTATTTGAGAGCTGTATTTGAGAGAGATCCTTACAATGTGTATGCTCTAGCTGTTTAAGTATGTTGTTTCTACCATTTTTTGTGTACTATAACAAATGCAATTTTTATTTTAGCTTCTGAAACTTACAGTTGGAGGATTTTTTTTTCTTTGTGTCACTTTGCAGTGTTACTTTATTTTGCTGTGGTTTATTTAAATTAGGATTTTAAAGTGGCATCTTTATTACCCGGTTTTAAAGACTGACTGTCCTCAAGTGCCTTAAATATTTCACACAAGGATTGCTGGCTTCTCATCGTACTCTGATGAGCCAGTTTATAGTGTTTTTAAAATGTGACGTTACTTCATTAATATTAATGTGTGATGCACTTAACTCTTTCACTTTTATTAATGATTTTAGTGGGAACTAGGTTTCAAGAAAACATCTTGTTCATTGTTGCCAAGTTGCATAACACATGGCATAAGCTTCATACTGTGACTTACCTCTGCCCCATGCATAAAGCTCTAGCTAGGTAATCGTAAAGTAATATTTTGATCTATCTTGACTTCCATATAAAAAGAAATACACATACAACCTTCACAAGAAAATCTAGTAACATAAACTAGAAACATTTTAGTAATAGTCTTTGGTTACTAGATGATTGATTTTTGCCATACTTCTTGGACCTTGGGGATCTAAGTAATTTTTTAAGGAGATGTGAAGCTAAGATAACAATGAAAGAGTCCTTAATAAATGTGTGTTTTGTTTTGCAACTGTTAGATCCATTACACACTAGTGCCCCTGGCTGTGTTTTCTCTTGCTTTGCTAATCTGACTGGCAGAACTCAACAAGATCTGAAGGCTCAATGGCAAATGTGTTAGTAATTTCTATACCTAAACAAGAAGTGCTTTACATCTGGCAGCAAGATTGTATGCCCAACTTAGAAGCGCATGGTGTTGCAATATGTCAGTCCTGTGGATCAAAATGTGTTGAAAAGTAATGCCTCTATGGGAGGAAATTTTAAATAGGAGAGTTGAGATAACTGAACAAAGGCAAAAACATCAGGGCTGTTTCTGTCTGTGCTGTGTCTGCACCATCAGCTGGTGTGGGCAGTGCAGTCCTCAGAGTGACTGGAGCCTTTGTTGGGTTGTTAGGGATGATCATAGCATTTAACACAGTAACTCTTCTGTGAGCTGCCATCTTCTGTAGCAACTCAGGCAATTACTGTGTTGTTTTGCTGTGCAACAACAGTAGCTTTTCTGCTAACAAGGTTGTAACCACTTTTCCATCCTGCATTTTACTGACTGAAAATACGTGAAAGCTTTCTGTGAGGGTAACCTAGCAGTGTAGGTGTTGATTTTTGTATGAGCCTACTTCAGCTCAGGAAGCCTTCAGTCTTGCATAATATAATCCCTTTGGATTTGCCATCTCCAATCGCTATGATTTCTAAGCTAGATATTCAGAGTCATGCTAAATTCTGATGACCACTAGTGCCTCTTGGTGTCTTGGAAACGAAGTTCCTATTGTTAGTGTAGGAAGAATAGTACATAATTGTTTGATTTCATAGCTGACAGGTGAGGAGGAATCTGTTGTATTCATGAGGGGAGGTGTGACATTTTGCTAAGTTCGTAGTATGGTTCACTCTCTGAAATTGGTCAAGTTTCCCAAAACACAGGAATTAGGGGGGCTGAACAAGTCAAATGCTCAGAAATGATACTTTCATTTCAATCTCTTGGCGAAGATTTACAGTACTGTAGAAACAAAGTATTCCAATGTGTACTTACAGCTGTGTGAGAATATCCAGTCAAATTTGGAACTGTGTTTGGTTGGTTTTTAGTGGAGGCTAAGTAAAATGCACCTCTTAGAAAGCTGTCTGTGGTAATAAGAAACCTTAATTCTCAAGCTGTGCTTTAGGAGAGAAATTACACATTCTTTCAGTTGTGATGTTAATATCACCTTTAGCAGCCAGCAGCTGCGATGCACAGTACTGTTACAAGGAGTGTCAGCAGTATGAGTGATGCTCTAGCAGAAGGCAGTCCACAATATGGGCAAAATATGGAGTGGTGCTACGTTTAGTATTGTAGGGTTGTGGTGTGTGTTTTTGTTCACTTGTTCTTTAATTCATAGTACTAATCTGATACCCCAGTTTTTCTTATCATCCCTCTCAAAAATTCCTAGATTTCAGGTGGTGGGTTTGATTTGCTTTTTTATTTCGTTTTTGTTCACTCTCTTGGTTTCAACACTTCAAAAAATATTATGTAATTTGGATGAGGGAATGATCTCACCTCTCTAGACCTTACCAGTGTCCTCAGCAATACAACAACATATTAATGCTTTTCTGCCAGTGTCCAGTTGACAATTTGCCTCTTTGTGTGCTGATGAACATGCATCAAAACCACTGCTTGAGTCTTGCCAACATCTCTGAAGCTGTAGAAATTAGCTGAAGCATTCAAGACAAACGTTCAATGAAAAATTGTTTTCATATTTTACTAGATTTCAGTTGGCTGTCTGCTGCATTTTTAGCACCCAGCATTAGAAAGTTGCCCCTTAGAGGAGCCAGAATCTTTGAAACACCGTGTGCTTAAATTTTCACCATGTGCTTGATTGAAAACTAGTGTTAGCCATCCTGCTTAGTGGGTATACAATGCCTCTTTTGATTATGGGTAATTCACACCTCCACCTTTCTGTCCTTTCCTGCCCTGCCCTCTTTGGCAAAGAAATGTACCTGGGATAGTAAAGTCTTGCTCTGACACAGATAAGATTACAATTTTAAAGATTACTTTCTTCTTCTTCTTCTTCTTTTTTTCTTCCTAATACAGAAGATAGAAAGGCAGGAAAATTTTTAGAACAGAGGGAGATTAAGTAAAATCCATCCTGTAAGTGATGGAGGAGTGAAAAAGAGAGGAATGCATTTAAGTATTATTAATGCCTATTTTAAAAAGGAAGTGGGCTGGAATATAGAGCCGCAAATGTCAGTTCTTTAGCATGAAGTACCAGTGCTTGAAAGAATTAGAAACACACCCATTAGAAAGGCAAAACTGAGATGTGGTAGCTCTGGCTTCAAACAGTGAAAGAAGAGATTACAGTAAAAGCATCCTGAGTGACTTACTCTGACCCCTCAGTGCTGTCTTGGAAGTTAATGCCACCAAATGGATTTTTAAGATGTCTTTACATGTAAAGTACTGCTAAGAGGGAGCATTGGGTGCATTCAGTCACTGGTCAGTGCAGCTGCTGTCATGGGTAACGATGTGAAGTGTACTAACAAAGTGATGCTGCTGGTGAGCCCTCATAGGATGAGTAATTGGGCCGAGTGGTTACAGCAGAGCTGGCAATTGAATTGTATTAATCACAGTGATGACTTTAATAGCATTTAATAGACACTTACCTAAATTCAAAGTCAGAAGAGATATTGCTGTTTTTAAAGGCATTTCCAGTGCTATTAGCTTTTTGTCATGAAAAGCCATTGAAATGTCCTTTTTGGTTGTTGTTGAATATCTGTAAAAGTGCTTCTCTTGCTTTCTGAATTCTGGAGAGAAGTTGTCTGCCTGCTATGGAAAACCTGCTCTCTGTTGACAGCTTAAAGCAGCTGTTTGGGGGTGAAACGTCCCAGCAATTCTTTAAAAACAAACAAAAATGTGCTTCCAAAACAAGTGGATGAGGATCATATGCATTTCTAAACGGTGTTGCACTAGAGACTGTATCTTTAAGGAACCAGCAAATACCTTCCATTCATAGAGAGTCAGCTAGTTGAGCTCCTTGAAGCCTGAAGTAAGATTGCAGCTCTGCTCTTTGTATAAGTGAAATGTTCGTTAGTTAGCTTACTGGGATTCTTGTGGATGCAGATGCATAACACATGGCACCAGACCTGGTATATTTCTGTTCTTATAGTACTGAAGTATCGAGCAAACACTTTAAGGAGAAGGTGAGGTAAATAATAGCCACAATGGAGCAGATTCCAGAGGATTCATGTGTAATATAGCTCTAGTTAAGCCTGAATTAAATTACTCTACTTAGTTCTGCTACTGTCCCTTGTACAATTGGGCCTGTGCTGTTAGACAAAATCCAACTGGGAAGTAATGGTCTGATTCCCTTTTTTGAGGAGCAGACAACTCCTGATAACCAGAATGTATTTCAGGGAGGGCTGGAGAAGGAGAAAAGCTTTGAAACGAGTGCTAAACTTCCACATCTGCACCATTTGTGTAGTCTTTCTAAACAAGTTTTTAGCGTGTCTGCAGTTGTGCTGAAAAACAATTCATTTTTCTGTTAACCTAATCACAGCCTTTAAAACTGACAGCACTAAAACCACGAGGCTGGTCCTCCCTGCTTCCCTGAATCTAGACACCAGAACAGCCAGCCCTTCTGTGGGACTGTTTCATAGCACTGACATCTCTAAGAGCTAAGCCCACCACTTTGTGCAGAAGTTCTGTTTGTTTCTTATATATTCATTGGATTTTACTGTAGGTAGGTAGTTCTGCTGATTTCAGCCACATCAGCTGAAAAGTAATCAAATGGAAACATCTGAACACATCTCTGTTGTAGACACTTCTCAACATACCTTAAATAAGCTGACAGATTCTTGTCATGACCTTCTATCTCCAAACAAAACAGGAAGCCAAAACCTTACAGAGAATTGCTTACGCCTTTGTTGTGTGACCCTCTAGACTGAAGCCTGAACAGGCATGAGCCCTCCCCTCGAGTTTCTCAGTGTTGGTAGTTCAGCATGTTTTCCAAGCAGTGCATGCTGCTGCTGGTAGACACAGAAATAAAGAAAAGACAGCTGTATTGGCAACACAGAAAGCCTAGCAAGGTGCAGCTTTTGTCAAATAGAAGAGGAGAAAATCAATAGGGAAATAAAGCTTTTCAAGTTTCTTGGAATGCAAACAGTGCATTAACAACCTAGAAGAGTTTGCCATGGACTGTCAGCTTAAAACTTTAGCAGATGAGTTTGGCTGCTTTGTAGTATTTGCTTTATTTTGTTAACAAACTTCTCTCAGTCAGGGTTTCATGTCTTACGTGCTTTTTAGTCTGAAGACAGAAAAAATACTCAGCTGCTTAGAAAGTTACATTTATCTGGGCTTTCTGACTGCTGTAATGGAGAGAATATTCAGTAATCGTGCGCTAAGTGATTAGCCTGATTACTAATTCCCATGAGATATTAATATATCAAGTAATGAACATAGTAGAGATAAAATGTTTCTGGATATCTTTGCACAAAAACCCTGATCTAGTGGATCACTTCCTGATTTGTTACCATTTGTGCAGCAGTACCTTTGGCACATGGAACATTTGTCACTTTGTCAGATGGATCTTGAAGGTGTGATCATCGCTCCCAGTTATTAATGAACATTCAACATCCCCTCAAGATACAGCAGCTTCTCTTTCTCACACTGCTCTTTCTAATGTTAAAAGACATTCTACTAAACATTGGATGATGAATACTGCTGTCTTTTTTTTTTTTCACACCTTCAGTGTGTTTGAAGGAACATCCTGTTTAGTAACATGTTTATTTTGTAGCTTAAAACTTTACACTGACAAAAGAGGGTATTGCATTTCTTACTTCCTCTTCTGAAAGCCAGTCCTGCTATCTTCTCACTTCCTGGTTTTCCTTTTCTTCTACCTCTTATAGCCTCTTCCACTATCAGCTGTCCCCCTGCCCTGCACTGCATTGTCCTCCTCCCAAAAAAATGCTGCTTAATCAATAAACAGTATTGGCTGTTAATTCAGTTTGATTGCCTTTTATAATTTTAATTTCATCTGTGTTATGGTGAATGTGGTCTGATCTTTGGAGGCCTGCAACACCAAGAGTATAGAAGGTACCATGTCAGCTAGGAAGGTGTGAGACTAGAACAACTTGTACTTTTGGCATTGCCCAGTACTGGCTGGTTAAGAAGTAAATCCTCCTATTTGCATACTATTTCCTAGGAATGCTTGATTTTTCTTTTCAGGTAAGAGTAGCTCTTATCCCAGATACAGGGCTTGAGAGACCTTCTAGTCTCTGGTTTCTGTTCCTGCAGACTGTTGGTGTTTTCACCCATTTGCATTGTGTTTAGAGGAGCTTTCTGAGTTTCTCCACTGCTTCAGTAGTCTCTTTTTTTGCCCTAGTTGGCCGAGCAGACAGGCTGGTAACTGCAGCATGGCACGTGGCTAACCAACCTCTCTGTCAGTGTACCTCCTCAGCGTCTGCTTTATTATAGCTACAGTCCTTTGCTTAGTTAGAAATTGGACTTCTGTAACTACTCCTGCTGACACAAAAACATGTCCTTATCAGTATTAAAGTAGTCCAAGAGCAGAACTGTTGCTTTAGGCACATTTCTTGCCACTGTGTTGGCTAATGAACCTTGAATGAAAATGAAATGGCCAGTGACTTTGAAGTAGGAGCTGTTAGGCAAGTGTTGTAGAGCTGTAGTCTTTATTTATTTTGTATATTAATCTGCACTTGTGACTCAGAACAGAAAAGCTGCAGCACAGCAGGTTTTATGAGCTGTGGCTTAACCAGTTTCTAGCATCTGAAAACTCTTTATTTAAACAGACTGGTTCTGCACACAGATCAGAAACCTGTTGTCATTGATCATTACATGCTGTGCATATTGTATGTCTGTTTATATGAATTGTTCTAATAGCGCTTGTGTGTATTATGCTACATTACCATATTTTATATATATATTTGTATGTATGTATTGCATGAGGTTTCATTGTTGGGGTTTTTTTTGTATTGTCACTTTTGTATTCACACAGTGCCTCATGTATCTACTTGCATATTTCAAGAAGTTGCTTCAAAGCAGTGACTGGAAACAAGTGAGGAGAAGAACTCTTCACTGTAGGATCTGCTGTTTCTGAAGTATTAATAAAGCATAATGATTTCAAGTGTTGTTTGTTTCTTTTCTTCAACGTATTTTTTTCATTTTTATCCTTCAAGTAGCTTGATGCACAGTGGTCATATTGTAATATCTTTGAGATCCTAATTCCTGTCATACTGGTGAACATCACCAAATCCTCCTTGCTTCCGTGGGGTCTCTACAGGGGAGAGACTAGCAGAAGTACTAGAAGGAAACGACCCTTGGGATCACAGAGCATGCCTGCTTGAAAACATGATGCTACTAAAGCCATCATAGAAATCACCTGTGTACCTCTAATTTGTTGATCTAAGTTTTCTTTTGTTTTTCTTAGCAGCTAACAAGAGTAAGAGTGCAGGGTAAGTTTGGCCTACTACCTAATGTCCTACAGTAGTGGCATAATGACCAGAAAATCCGTGTTTCAGAAGAGATAGTAACAATTTGTTGCTTACTTGCCTACTTGTTAAAGAAATGATCTGGAAGCATGTAGGATTAACTTAGTACAGTAAGGAGACAACTTTCAAAATATAAGAATAGGTTGGAGCTAAATAATCTGTTATGGTTTCTCAAGTGCTGGTTTTCATTTCCTCAGGAAAGGAAGATGTAAGGACAGCAGGACAGTGATAACACTTGCTAATCTGAAACAACTCGTGAGAATCTGAAGTATGCAGCCTCTTAGGCAGTTTGCCTAAATGCAATTGCATTTGTCTTAATGAAGAGGGAAAATGAAGCCTAGTAAGAGACCAGGATGCTGCATCAGAGGAAAGCAGATAAGGTACTTTTTGAAATACAAAAATAAGTATTGAGTAGATTCTGTTTGAAGTGCTGTGGGCATACTTGAACATACTTAAGATCAAATCTTAAATCTCTTCCATTTCCAAATGAAAATACCTTCCATTTCATGGTTCTAATTGTTGGTTTTCTATTTTTTTAAATTATTTTCTTAGTTAAAATGCCTGTGAAAATGCACTTGTAATAGTCAGAAAAGTAGTATCTGCAATAGATCATGTGTTCAAAATGGAGCTCATAGCCAACCTTCTGCTCTGGAATACCATCCTCTGCAGTTCTCCATTGCTGGTAGATTTGGATACAAGACAACCGATAAGCCCATGGAAACGAATCTCAAACTTTGATTTAAAGCTATATTAAGTTAAATTTGGCTGCCATTTAAGATTCAGTGCATCTAAATATACGTCTCATGACACAGAAGCATTATCCCTATCAGTTGTTTGACCAAGCAATAATAATTATGTCCTTTTTAACCATTCCCATTTAATATATGCTTCTTTGCAGACAATTGCAGAAAAACTTGTAGCTCATTTCCCAGGCTGTAGGAAGCAATGAAGTAACAGTGGTGATGGGGCAGATGTTTCTGTTTCAGCCTTAATTACTGCCCGATTGTTACAACACAAATGAAGACTATTTGATTCTTGTAGAGCAGATCAGTTGACCTTGACTAGTACTTACTGGTTTCATCTAGTTTCTTTAGGAAATGTTATTGGGATTTGCTAAGCAGAAATCAGTTCTTCAGCTCTACCAGATCAATCTGGAATTGCCTCTTCCCTATCCCTGGGAAATTGATGAAACACCATTGCTCACTCTGAGCCTAGAAGAACTTCAAGAAATATGGGATTGCTTGTAGGAATGCTGGAGATTCTATATTTCTATTCATTGTCAAGCACCAGACAAAAATTTTCCTGCATCTAGATCAAGATGCAGGGGAGATCTTATTGCTCTCTTGTAGTAGGCGTTTGATGGAGATACATGATGTACGGGCCAGGCCTCTCCCTAAGCACAGTGAGAGGGCGCTATCGTGCTCTGACAGACTGACCTTGCTGCCAAGAAAACAAGAAGAGGAAGGAAGTAAAGGAATGAGGAAGCAATAGGGAGCCAACCAAATAAGGCACGATGGTATCCAGTGCGAACCAATCAGGGTAGGGCACGATGGCATGATTGCCTAAGTAAAGGTATATAAGCTGTGCTTAGTGAATAAACACCATTTTACTGCTCATCGTATTGGTGTACGTTTGCAGTCATTTGGCCCTGACCAAGTAATTGGTCAGTGTGTGCTAGGGCTAACACAGGAGGTTAACATCACAGTTGCAGAAGGCAACACTCTCTACAACTACCTGAAGGGAGGTTGTAGTGAGGTGGGGGTTGGCCTCTTCTCCCATGTAACTAGTGATAGAATGAGAGGGAATGGCCTCAAGTTGTGCCAGGGGAGATTCAGGCTGGATGTTAGGAAAAACTTCTCCAAAAGAAAGGTCAGCTGCTGGAATGGGCTGCCCAGGGAGGTGGTGGAGTCACCAACCCTGGAGGTGTTCAAGAATCATTTAGATGTTGTACTGAGGGACGTGGTTTAGTGGGAAATACTGATGATAGGTGGATGGTTGGACAGGATGATCTTGGAGGTCTTTTCCAATCTTTGTGATTCTATGATTCTAAGATGACTATTAAGTTAGCTCTGATTTTGATTACAGGCTTTCTTATTAGTGTTTCTGTATGTGAGTATGGATGTGTATGTATATGTATTTTTAAAGAAATCAAGGGTAATCTTCATCATGTTATGTAGAATGTCACTTGTAATTTGTGTAGAGATTGTAAGGGATATTAACTACCTGTTTCAATAAACTGCTTGGTAGGGCAATTTTGTATATGCAGCCATGCTGGTATTTTAGGGTCAGCATCCCTAACATAATCTGCTTTTTTCAGTATGTTAAGTTGCTCTTGAACTTTTCAGTCTTGTGTATCTTACTGAGTGTCTTACCTCTTGCACTGTGGTAATTCCTAAGGTCTTGGAAGATGCCTTTTAATACTTATAAAATCCAGCTTAAAAGTTTTGAAGTTTGTGTTTGCCACATTCTCCTGTTATTATGTTGAGCTGTTTGGAAAGAATCTTAAGTTCTCATTAGAACAAGAAAATAGTTAAATGTTTAAATCTGCAGCTGTTATCAAGCCTTCAGACAGAAGTCGCTCTTGGAAAGAAATACTCTGAACATGCCTTGACAAATGCAAACCTGCTTGCTGTATGTGTGCAAGAGTTCGCTGTGTGCTGGAGGCGTATAATAAGGCAAAAACAAGTATTTTGTGTAGCCTAGAAGAAAAATCCTAACTATGCTGTGGTGGGTCAGTCTAGCTACATTACTTGAATCTGCAGTTTGGTGGAAGTTCTATGTATGTTCTCTGAAAAAGATTGTACAAACAGTAGGGAAAAGAACAGCCCTTACTTTCCACTCATTCTAGGCTGTAGAGTAAGCACTTCCAGGAAACAGCTTGTCGTCATCTCCTATCCAGACTGGCTTTTCTGCATAAATCTGTGGTTTCAGAGTCCTTGCAAGTTACATAGACCTGCTCCTATCTCCAGGAAAGGCAGGAGGGTCTCAGTATGGTAAAAGCCAACTGACCTGCTGGTATCTGAGTGCTCTTCCAGGGCTTTGTGTTTCTGCCCCTAGAGGGCTCCCTCTTTCCTTTGGCCAAAGCAAAACAAAGACCATGGAAGATATGTGATACTGTTCAGCGCCAGTAGTTGCTCAAGGGAACGCACGGTGTACTGTGTCATTCCCGTAATATTGCAGTTAGCCACTGGAAAGCTGAGCCAGAAAAAATTATTTGCATTGTAACACCTTCTTTCCAACCGCATATCTTTTAAGAAGTTGCAGTGATTCTGACACCAATTCTGTGTTTTGTTTCCTTGCTGGCTAAAATTCAAGTAGTTGGTTCAGGCTGGGGTGCAGCTTGTCCAGCACCAGATCTCTGAGCATGGCCAACAGCGGTAATTTGGGGAGAGTGCAATAAGCAAGAGAGAGGTAATTCGCATAAAGAGTGGGGCAAAACAACTGAGGGTTGGAATAATGTTGTTTTTTGCATCTCTTAGATGAGATTAAAAAAAGTCATTGTATTTCTCCTTATATAAAGTATAAAAGATATTTCTGTGTGTGTGTGCTTATCAGCCTATTTAAGAGATCTTTCTTTTAGTTGAGTCCAGCTCCTTTACAAAAGCAAGTTCTGGTGTCAGCATAGGGAAAGAAAAAAAAAAAAAACCAACAGCATAACAGTGGAACAGAAGACACTTTAAGCTTTCTATATAATTAATTACAGTAATTTTAAAATCCTGTGCAAAGTCTGTGCTTGGAGAAGTTCTAAGTTACAATTAAGCCAAACTGCTAATGGTAGATCTAATTGTTGGGTTACATACAGGCGCAGGTAACACAAGTTGGGCCACTGGCATCAGAGATTTCACCTAATTGTTTTCTGTTTATGCTTCTAATTCCACACAACTGTTCCAGCAGCTGGAATGACCGGCACGAGGTGAAGCTTGGATGACTGTCAAGAGTTTGCCCTGACAAACTTAACTGGCCAAATGTCACTGGTCTTTAAAGCTACCGTGTCTTTACTCTGTCCTAAGCTTCTGGGGAACACTGCTTAGAATCATAGAATGACAAGGTTGGAAAGGACCTACGAGATGGTCTAGTCCAACCATCCTCCCGTTACCCTTGCTACCATGAGCTACTAAACTGTATCTTGTAGGTCCTCATCCAGACGCCTTTCTTTTCCCTGACAGTGTTCAAGAGGCTTCTTTAGCACCACTCCTGCTGAGCCCCCAGTACCAAGGGACTTGAGATGGGAGAAAGAATTAGATGCTGAAGTGGCTCTGCAAAGTATCCCGTTCTATAACGGCACTCGTGAAATATCACGTTTCTGAAGAAACGAAACATGCAGTTGAGGCAAAGGTCATGTTCAGCAGTGTTGTCAGGCTTCATTGTGGTATTGGTGACTCTGCTTTTAAAAGTAAAAATGGATTCTTTCTTTCTGTTCCATCTTTCAGAGAATTTTCTTCTCCAAAATATTATAAATGTTGCATCATACGTGCAAAGACCTTTCTTTTACTGCAGATATAGGGCTGAGTGTCATAATTGATAAAAGGATACCAAGATAAACATCCAACCTTGGGCGTTTATTATTAAGGTTACATTTAAAGTCTAAATACAGAATGCGTGGAAGTTAGCAGCTGAACCACTGAAGCAGCCTTTCTGCTATACAGTGCAGTGTGTAAATACCAGGGGATCTTGAGGAGAGCGTTTATGTTCTTGTTTTTGGACTGACATTAAAGGCTTTGAAAAATGATTTCATCTACATTTATTTTTGCAGTGTGTTCTTTTTCACTGTAACATTGAAAAGGTTGTTTCTGCCTTAATTGTAGCATCTCCGTTTTGTATTCTGGTTTTGTCTGCTTTCTAAAGTATAGGAATTAGGGATCTGTATTCTCGGTCTTAAACCTCTTTGTAACTTCTAGCTGTTACTTATTTATTAATCTATGCATTTGGTAGTGCTAGACAGAGATGACAAAGTGGCTAGCTTTTGCAGAGTAAGAAAGAGAGGATCCAGCAATTTTGCATCTTTCAAGTAGTTTTAAGGAAAGGCTAGTGGATAAATCCTGGCAGAAATGTTTATGAAAGCTGTTCATTTCTTCCCTCTTCACTTCTTGTAATGAGAAGATATTTTGCAAAGGCTCACCCTTACCCTCAGAAAGCTGTCTTCTAGTATTTTCTTGTTAATGAAATTTTAAGTCAATGAGCTGTTCCCAAATAGTAATAGGCCAAGCCAGGATGTGCATTAGCAGGCTAATGGCAGGCATCCTCCCTTGCTGAAGGCAGTGTGTCTCATGGCAGTCCTCTAGGAGTTGGCTGCATCACTTGGAGCACTTAATGTTGGCTCTGCTAAAGCACTTCTTGTCCTCCCATCATCTCCTTTGGGAGACTTCTCCATTGACTAATAGATCTCACTTGTCAGGAAGCCTTTCCTGTTCTTCAGTCTTACTGATCTCAGTTCCAATACATCTAACTGTAATTTCTTCGACTACTCTTTAATGAAATATTAATAAAGAGAGGCAAAAAGCCATCACATTTATATTCATACCAAAAATGGAAACTAATCTGTAGTTTGGTCTTCATTGTAAGACTTGTGGAACTAACTGTTCAACAGTAGTAGTTAAATGCTGCCTGCATATGCATCAGGCTGATACTGTCAGGACCTGAAGTTGGCTTGCATAAATCCATCCATAAATAAAACTATTGGGACTTGGAATCTGTCAGGAACCGGTGTGTGTGTGCCTGTGACATGTGCAAAAGCTGGCAGCTACTGAAAGCAAAGCTGACCTTCCTGGGGCTCCTGGGACGTTTGCGAGGTTGCACAGTGCAGCACTGGTTGAGGTGTCATGGAGAAACCAGGGCTCTGGGTGTGGGAGGGGAACCACCGGGGCTACATTTTGTGAGAAGAATGGTGTTGGTGTGGCAGCAGCCTGCATAGCTCCATCCGGTGCAGTGGAAGCTGCTTGCAGCCATTATTGCCACCAAGAGAGGCTGGTGTGCAGGAAGCAGCTGAGAGAGGTTTGCACAAGGACTTTTTGTTTGGTTGCTCACATCATATCAGTGTTTGGGCTATTGAAAGGGATTTGGCCTTTGGATCTTGCTTGCATCTCTATTTATTTTTGCCTATTCTCAGTTCTCTTTGTGAATACCAATTTTCTGAGTCACCCAGAATGATTCCTGCCTTCATTAGGGATTCTTTCCAGCTTCCCTTTAACTGCCTGTAGGCTGCTGCCTGCCCCTGCCTCCCCCTGTGCACTTTGCTGCACAGACTTAGCTCTCAGTGTTCTGTAAGTCATCTCAGGCAGCTGAATACCTTCATCCACATGAAACTGTACTGTACCTTTGGCTCTTTGCATAGCTTACATTCTTCACCTGGCTTGTTCTGTGCCATCCCTGCAACCCCTGGCATTTAAGGTGTGGTATGAGGCCATAGTTTATTCCAGGCCTACAGTAACTGTGCTTGAGGCTGTTCGAGTGAAATGGTTAAATCAGGAAGCTGAGCATCCAGATCCTTTAATCTCTTTCTGTTACACTGTGTCCTTGTGTGTCATCCTGGATAAACCCATTTACCTACTGGTGTCTTTATTTCTTTGATATTCGTTAGTGTTTAAATTGTCTACAATATCTACACCACACAAACAGGACAGCTTTTTTAGAAACCTAAATTAAAAGATGCAATATAAATAAGAAGTAATTGTATGTTCTTTAATGGGTATTCTTACTTGAGTTGCTGACCTCTGTGGTACTCAAAAGCTTGTCAACAAGAAATCAAAAAATCAATAAGGAAAATAACCTGGGATGGAGGATGGGTCTCTAATTGCAGCACTGAGTGTCAATAGGATAAATGTCTTAATGCTGATTAATGACTGTCCGTAATGGTATTCAAAAAATGTAGGTTTGCTGTGGCTTTTTCAAAGTCCAGATGAGCTGCTTGGAGCTCTGCTAATGATGCAAATTATTTAACGCTCATTTGTATGCAGTATGCTCCTGCTTTGAAAGTACTTCACAGAATTCAAGCCAAATTCAGCCTTACAGCTCCACTGAAGTCAGTGCTTGTTTGTGCATCTGTTGATTGCTTTTCTTTTCTTTTTTCTTTTTTTGGCTTTTTTTTTTATTTTGTTCTGTTTGAAGAGTTATTTTCTTGTTGCACTGATTTTATTTTCTTAAAGGTAATATCTGCAAGGGGTTTGTAGTCACTTCTCCCCTCCCCAGTAAAGTAGCTGTAAGTACAAATGCAGTTCTGTTGATTCTCCCATCTCCTTCTTAAGCCCTACAAATGAGGACAAGCTAAGCAGAAAATAGAGTTTTGTGTTCTTTCCTTTCTACTACTTTGCACCTCCTAAGCACAGTTTTGGTGACATATGGCACTTCTCCTAAAAAAATGTCCTGCAAAGAATCTCTGCCTGCCATCTGATGTATCCAAGAAACTGAGTTCCTGTGGCCCATTTCTGGATTAACCCAACATGAACTGATGAAGGCCCAGGACATGCACAATTCTGCAGGTTAGTTATGCTCAGCCATAACAATGTAAGGATGCATCTTGTTATGGCTGACAGCAATATGGTATGGGAGTCTGACCTGATATTTAGAATAAAATTAGCTGCTGGAAGGGAGAACAGGCATTCTTAGTTCAGACATGTATTTTAGTATTTGACTTTATAATTGAAATATTCCTTTAATGTAGTTTTTAACTTGACCCAGCTGTGTTTTTAACACACACACTGGGGGTGGTGGGGAAACATTATCTGCAATCATATCATTCACTCCTCCTGGGTAATGGGCAGGGGTGTGATTTTTAGCTTACAGCATAGCCCTACAACTCAACTGCCTGCATAGAGTAAGTGGGAGTAATGGAAAAGCTTCCTTTCTAAGTGTGCACGTCACTAGAATGGGCAGAGATGTTTCTTGTCAGCTCTTAAATATTTGCTGGCAGCATCAATACAGGGATGAGTGTTGAGATGTGGGAATAATGGGTTCGTTTCCAAGCTGTATGGAGGATGAATCTAGATGCCCCGCCGCCCTATGTTATATAACAGTATTATAGTATGTGATTTCCCCTCTCCCTTTCCTGCAGCACAGCTCTCCCAGCCTCCCAGCCTGTGCTCATCGCAGTGCTCTCTACAACATGGCTCCTCCTCCCGAGCTGCCTGCCCATTCCTTCTGGCCCGCATCTCTTCCCTGTCCCTTGCTGGGGTAGCTGTAATCCCCACAGGAATGTGGCCCACGGCCTCGGGCATGTGACTCCAGAGAGCTTCTGATGGTGAATGCAAAGCAGGAAAAAGCAATCTTGTGACATCTAGCAGCGTAGGAAGGGAAGCGCTGGGCATCTGTGGGCTGTTCGGTGTGCGTGGCTGTCCAGCCACCTCATCAGACAGAAAAACAGAGGCTAGACTTTTCGGCTGCATGTGTTGTTTCCCTGTCCATTGTGTCTGGGTGATGTATTCTCTGCCTGTGGTTTTAATAAATGTCTTTCTAAGCTACTTTCTGCTTCAGTCCCCTTCGGAATAGCTCATTCCAACTTGGCTGCTTCAGTATGCTGAAGATGTTAAGTCAGTTATGTGGAAAAGGGGAAAAAAGAAAACTTCATGTAGAACATCTGAGAAAGCTGTAACTGTATCTCTGTGAAGATGCTATATGCTACACAGAAGTATTTGCCATGAGAATCCCAAACTACTGCTAGGACCCAAGCTTGTGTTGGATTCTAATAAGCCTTTGCAGGTAGGATGTCGCTGTGTTGTAGAGTACCCTGCAGATTTCAACAATTCCAGTGAATTTCTGTTTGTGGAAACTGAGTTTTGTTCTACGTAGTAAGCACCCATCTTAACCCTGCTGGAGCAGAACAGCCCTTTTCCTAGCAGAAACCAGAGCTGTTGTTGATTAATGTCTTGCTGAAAACTAAGTCTTTGCCATCTGTTCCGCCCCCTCACTACGAATGCCACTCTCATTATGTTGATTATGTAATTAAAAATGAAAATATATTTTGGTAAGAGTGCTGCATAGGCATCTGTGCTTATTCTTCTGTTCCTGTTCACTGCCCCCTGCCCCCGTCCCATACAGAAGGGAAAAGACAACAATTGTTCCACTCGGCAGTGGCTTTATATTGAAGCTGTCGCACTGGCTGCCAGACTGGTGCACGTCATGGGAGCAGCCACTCGAGCCCCGCTGTGTCTGAGCTGCGGCTCCTTCGGAAACCCCGGCTATTAGGTTCATGAGAAATCCGTGGCAGGAAGCTGACCCTTAAACCAAGGCTCCTTTAAGTTCTTGTGATGGGTTAACTTGAATCCAGAACATGAAAAGAGAAGAGAAAGAGGCCTGGCTACTTCATAAGAGATAGTGTGACCTCTGAGATCAGCGAGGCTGCTCATGTTACAAATATGGCCTGTCTATCTAAGGACCGAGGAAGAGAAAGAGAGGAGGGGTAGCCTTCTTGTAAGTGGGTTAGAGCAATTACTGAGGTCTCTTACAGCAAATTAAGTCGTTAGTGTGAGTCACGTTCCCTTTTTTCCTCTCTGCTGCCAAGTTTTAAGCAGTAACCAGACAGGGAGGAAAAAAAGGGAAAAGCAACAATGGAGAAGAGTTGAACTGAAACAACCCTTCATTCAGGGTATTGTTTGACATTTTAGTTCTGATTGTACATAGAGATAAAGGACCTATAAATATCCTGTCTGCTGAAATTCCTTATAACAACATCGCCTGTCAGCTGAACAAATAGGTTAGGTTCTCTAAATACTACCTAATTACACATGTAAATACAAATTACTGATTGTATCCCTGCACCGCGTGGAATGAAGGCCTGATCACTGGGAGGAACATTAATCTCCTGTTTTACTGAGATGCCCCAGTCCCAGGAGAGCAAATGGCACATACAGCTATTACTGCTGAATTGGTGCAAGTTCCGAGATCAGACTGAAGCAAGCAAGGAGATATTTATCTGGCTGATGAACGTAGATGAAAGCCTCTTCTGACGCTTCTGAAAGTATCTCAGCATCTAGTTCTGTTTAACAAATGGCTGGAAGCTTTTCTACTCTGCTTCAGAGCTTTTAATGAAGCATTGTGATTCCCATTGTGGTCGACTGTTTGACAGTTTTATTATTACTGGTATGCATAGCGTTTTTTAATGTTTGACAGCTGGAGAAAGAAGTATTTTGTGCATTCAAATTTTTAGTACAAAGCTGCTGTTTTCTATTCTGCCTTTGCCTTTGTCTCTTATTGCTGATGCGAATCAATGAAAGACAGAACTGATGAAATTACATTTGTTTACTTTTTACTTGATAATAATAAGACACAGCCAGCCCTTTGTAAAAGACAGAAATGGGGGATGTGAATGTTTCTACAGTATTTCTGTGTGTTTTTTTTTTCTTATAGCATAAAGGCATTTATTTGTTTCTTATGTCTTGATTTATAAGATAATGTGCACTTCCTAATGTATGTGGAATAAGAATGGAGCAATGAATGACAGTTAGCAATGGATTCCACTTGAAAATCTCTTAGCTTGTTATTTTTATTAATTCAACAGCATAAACGCTCGTAGCACATCACAAAACAAACACCAAGATAGTTCTGTGATTCACAGTAGGACTGCCTCTGATCACTGCTGTATATTTGTATGTAGCTACACAAAAAAGTCCAGTCCACTGGCTTTGGCTTTATACACACGTGATTGTTACCAGGCCCCAGCTTTGATATATTGGTACAATACTGGAAAGAAACAAGCTGCAGAAATCAGATATCCATGGTTGTTTTGGTGAGTAACGTGCATGTCTTGTGGATTGTGTAATGCATTTTTTGGGTTTTTTTTTTTTTTTTTTTGAATGCTTGCCCTAAGACAGGAGGCCTACATTTGTCTGCCTGCCTTGTGCAGCATGCTTGTGTTTTTGCATGTACGTTTCTAGATGTCAAGAGCTGCAACAGAAAGGTTTTGGGAGGGATAAAAAGCAGAAACAGGAGAGGAAGATGATGAGCAGAAGGGAGGTGGTAAGGGAGGCACTTACACAACTGCTCTCCTGATGACTGTTTCCTGTGTTTTGGCCAGAAAGGAGAAAAGTGCATCAAAGAATGGCAAAGCCAACAGGTGTCTGAAGGCTCCTCAGCAGTGGAGCCAAATTTCCCTGCTTCACAGGCAAAGCGAGACTCAAGAGTGCTATCACATGGCAGCTGAGCCAAACCTAATGAATTGCTAGTATCAAAAAGGACAGCCCTACTGCTCTCTTTTTGTGCAGGTCTGGTGCTTGTCTGACCCTTTGATGAATTTATGCAGCTCAATAAACTTTAAGAAAATGAATTCAGCAAAAAATAGCGAAGCTATCAGTCCAGGAAGGGAGGAGGGGAGATACTGTGAGAGTCAAACCTGGAACTGCAGTGGTGGGGAGAGGTATGGATGTCAGATTTTTGCTGCAGATTTGGGGTGTGCTGGAGGATGCCCTGCTGCTACCCTATACTTAACCTCCCTCTTCATCTCCTAGGTTGTGCCTTCCCTCAGAAGAGGACACGCTGAATACGGAGTGATTAAGACAGATGCCTGGACAGGTGAAGGGAGGTGTTCCAGCAGTGGCAGTGCACACAGCAGAGGAGGGAACAAATTGCTGCAAGACTGCAGGAGCCCAGGAGGATGTTGCCATGGGTAAGAGTAGTGAAAGAAGAACTGAGGAGGAAAGAGGATGTGTTCAGAGTGACTGCAGAAAGCTGCTTAAAACAAGCACTTAGAAAACACTGGAATACAGGGCAGTGGTCCCATTTTGCCAGTCTTGCTCTTAAAGGGTTATACTAATGTATCCAGGTAGCAGTTCACGAAGGAAGAGTCCTGTATATCTCCCTTATTTAGGCATATGTTTATCCAAATTGGGTTTTGATAAGAAGACTGCAGCTGGATCTTTATTATCTGAGACAAGTGGCGATATTAGCTGTTCAGAGTTCATGATGGAAATGTATCTGCATACTGGCGTGCATCCAGCTGCACTTCACAAAGGTAAGTGGGACATGAGAGTGCTGCATTGCTCTTCTTTAACCCATTTGCTGTAGAAGGGGGTACTGTGCCTCTCTGCAGGAAAGGCTGGTGGAACTACTGTGCTAATAAACACACATTTCTTGCTGCAGCATATGGGCTTCCCAGATTCATAAACCCAAGCAATTCATAGATGAATTACAATTAAATATCCACACACACTTCCGTACTGCAGCCTAACATGAGAGGCATAGGCCTAAGTGTCTGGGCATCTGCTGTCTGCTCTCCTGCACACACTGCTTGGCAGAGCACAGCCCCTTAATCTTACTCCACCTCCATTAATTGTACCTTCAAAATCAGATGCACAGTGTCATTCTATAGATGTTTTGCCATGTTCTTCCAAGAGCAGCATTCTCTCCTGCTCTCTCTTTTCCCTTTCCTTCTTCTTCCTTTTATTTATTTATTGGACTGGATGATCCTGTGGGTCTTTTCCAACCTTAGCGATTCTATGATTCTATGATTTGTTTGTTTGTTTGTTTGTTTATTTAAGCAGCCCTTATTGTCAAATAGTCAGAAATACTTTCATTGCTGCTGGTCTTTTTGCCAAAAGATTTCCAGGCCAAAGGTTCACTTGGGCTCTGATAATGACAGTGGGAAATGAGGGCACCGATGGATCCCCACAACAATTTTGTGTCACTTGTACAAGACCCATAGGCTCAGTACTGTAGTAAGATAATGTAGCACTTGATTACAATGGATGTATTGCACTTACAGAAGGCATCTTGTCGTGGGGCTCTGCATATCTGAAGTAATAACCGCTGATGTCAGGTAAGACAATGGTAATGGAAGCAGATAATTTTCCCATTGTTAAAATGCTATAAAAGTCTTAATTACATGAAATTTAGCTAGATCTAGTGCTGGTGGCTGGAGGGAACATCCTTCTGAGGTTCAGCCTTTCTCTTAGTCTGATGAGAGCTATTTAAAGAAGAAAGAATTATATGTAATTATTACCCATCTTGAGTTTCCAGGCAGCAAGGTTACCACATGAAACTGCCATTCAGATATTCTCATTTGTCCCAGAAAGCTTGAACAAAGATTTATAATCTGCTCTGAACTTAACGAGCCTCCTTCAGTGGTGAAGCCGCATGAGGCACAAGAGCTGTCTTCTGCACAGTTGTATAGCCACCTAACACAGTGCTTATTCTCTTATGGATGTAGCAGACAACTTTGTCCTCTACCCCATGTTCCTGTCAGTCACAGGATAAGTTCTAGCCACTATTGCAAGAACATCCTAAACCAGTCTGCAATTTGTATTTCCTTGCCAAAGATCTTATCTGCTGCGGGTGCAAGTTGCACCAGAAAGGTTGCTGGTGCTGAAAAATGTGCACTCCTCTGTTTCACAGCTCTGCTTTGTCAGGCTGGGTTAACTCACCTACAAGAGCTGGACTGAGCTGTCCTGTGTGAAAGCTCATGCAGCAAGGCAGTGCTGCTCTGATCGTGGGAGCAATGTCTGTATTTGATTGGTCACCTCAGAACTTGCCGATTATTGTTCTTAGGAGCAGGCTGTACTTTTGCCATCATCATGTCAGGCTCTGTGCTGCGTTTCTGCAGAAGTTCATGCTTCGTATTCCTATGTTTGCAAAAATGACAAATGCTGAGAGTAAAAATTTATTCAAATGAATTGCTATTTACATATTTACAGGGGAAAAAAAAGTATGCCAGGGATCCAATGACCCTATGAGAGATGCGGTGTGGATTTCAGTGGGACATGGACTGGGCCTCATAAGCTGCTTGTCTCACACCAACAACCCCCTGATACTATCATGAAAACTTCCCGTTTACAGCGACAGGTGCCGCAGGGGGCTGTATACTTGGATATTATTAATTCTTTCCTTAGGAGTGTTTATTAACAAATGCTTGCAAGTTGTATGGTGTGGTGTGGTGTAAACAGGAAGCACTCCAAGGTACTGCATTGCCCATGTAATGCAGCACATATTCCAACAGCTTGGCTTTTTTTTTTTCCAAAATACTGCGACACCACTTCCTTCAAGAAGTCTCTCCTGCCTGCGTGGCTCATTTCTGCTATAGATATGCAAAGCTGCAAAAGAACCGATTGTTTTAAAAATGAATGTTGATTTGCTAGACTGGGAACTGATGTCTGTAATTTATATCCTATCTTTAAAGTTATGCAGTACAGACTCTTTGGGCGCTCTGATCAGCAGACTGAACAAAGCGCAAGAGAAGAGGCTGCCACCTTTCCTCCTGCAGCATAGTGTTGCCTGGAGAGCAGCGATGCAGACTGCCCTGCAGGTACTGCAGTGCATCTCAGCCCAAGCCCTGGGGCAGTGCCTCTTCTGCCACTCTGTGCCAGCAGGCTGGGCTCTGACCGGTGCAGGGAAACAGTTGTTCCATTTCCAGTCAGCTCTTATTGTCTGCCAAGAGCAGCAATGGGAAAGCTAAGAGTGACCGTTCATATGTGGAAACTTTATATTCACAATAACGGCGCTGAGGCCTCCAAGCTGTCTCATAAGGGCTCCATGCTCTTGTTGTGTGATGTACCAGTGCTGTCTGTATTCTGGGCTTTTATGTGAGCATCTCAGAATCCCACTGGCACACTGTTTCCTATGCCTTGTTCAGACAGTGCTATGTACAACAGGAGCAGACAGCGGGGAATTATACTTGTGCCACCACAAGATCACTACCTACATGGTTGTTATAAACCAAAACGAGTGCTAAGAACATCACTTGAAATGAAGTTCTAGTAGCATTGTCATGAAGGTTTGGTATCATTTCCTAAACTGGTTCTCAGTGAAGGTGCTTCTGTGTCTGCCCCAGGTGTAATGCAATTGGGCTGATATCAGGACTGATGCTTTCTTCTCTATCCTCCCATCAGTCAAGCTCTTCATCACACATACCCCCTTGATTTTTTAACTGTGAGTGAGAAAGAATGAAAATGAAATTGCTGCAATATCTGGACCACATAAAACCCCAATAATC
Source organism: Gallus gallus (assembly GCF_016699485.2). Taxonomy (NCBI): domain Eukaryota; kingdom Metazoa; phylum Chordata; class Aves; order Galliformes; family Phasianidae; genus Gallus; species Gallus gallus. The sequence continues at coordinate 523,574 of NC_052546.1, forward strand.
CTGTGTCTATGTTCTTTAACTTCTGCCCTTATTGGAGGCATCCCTTGTCCAGTGTGAAGTGGAACTGAGAGTGACTGGGGGAAACAGACAGTGTGTTTAAGTATTTGTAAATCATGAGCCTTGTGAGGTTTTGTAATAATCTTACTGCCTATTTTGTGTTTTTGTGTATTCGTCTAGCAACTGATGATATCAAAAACAGAGAGATCAGGAGGCTGATATTACACGCTAAGTCTGTTCTGTAAAATCTCAGTAGCCTTTTGGTGCATGGAACTTCGGCACACGCAAACTGTGACTGCAGCGACGTCCTCGTAAGTCACCATAACATTCTGTGCAAACACTGACTGTGCATGTGTTTTGTCACTCCTGCAGAATAACTCTGGCTCAATACTTGCATCATCCATAGCTTGTTTACAGAATTGGAAGTCTTGAGCAAAGCGAAGCTGACTCGTGGAGAAGCTGGTTTTCAAAAGATACAAGCTCCAGATAACTAAGGACAAGTGAAGCACACAACAATATAGAAATCACTCGGTTTTACTGCAGCCAACTGAGACAAAGTGTGCTTTGAAGCTGGGAAATTTCCATTACTGAAGTGCAGGACAGTGCCTGGATACTGCTGCTACTGCAGCTGAGAAATAAAAGCAACTTAATTTTACATAGCAGCAAAATGTCAGTATGTTAATTACAACTGTTAGAGTTTTATAAGATTTTAAGGATGCCGTAAAATGGATTCCTTCTAAAATATTTAGGATATAATTGTAAATGACTTCTCTAAAACTAAGGAGCATTAAAAGGACTTGAAATTGTACCTAAGTTTTCAAGCTGTATCATATTTGTGAACATCAGATCTGACAAGAACATGACACGACATCCCCTACGACAGTGACAGTGTGACAGCGGCAGAACGACATCCAGTGTGAGTCCAAGGTTGTTACGGACAGCGTAGTTCTGCAGTTAAGGACTGTTTTTGCTCTCCGTGGGGTGCTCAAAACAAATATAGCTATCTGTTCACCACTTTTAAGTCCATAATCTATAAACCACCATAAGCTTCCTGTAAAGTCAGTCAGAATGCTGAGCAGAGAAGAAACGAAATACTGGGGGCAAAAAAAAGTGAGTTCATTTTGGCATCAATCAAATTGCCCTGCACTTTGGGCAAGATACTGCATTTAACTTCCCAATGGCATAAAATTGCAGAGATGCTCATTTAAGCCCGAGGTCACTTCACATTGCCGAAGGGATGGATGACATTTAAATCAAAATGCATCCCATGGGCTTTCAGCTGTATGTCACTGGTTAAATCGGGCCCAGGTAGGTTCTGATTAGAAGCTATTAGCATTTGATGCTCTTTATGAATCTGAGGATGGTTCCCAGTGGATCAGAGCTCGTATCTGAGCAATTTAAGTTTGTGTCACATTCATCACCATGGTTCCTGACTGCCTTAGAAGTTAAAACACATCTTTATAAAACGCCTTGCATGTCTTATTTCTCTTTTTCTTCTCCTCCACTTGAAGTCTCCTTAAATAGTGCTGGGAAAATTCCTTCTGTACTGAATGCCTGCATTTGGTTTGGATGATGGGTGGGTTGGGGTCACCCCAAGGTACTGCGCACACAAACGCTGTGCTCTTGCAGCAGATACCACCAGAGCTGTGCCTCCAGTGTGCCCATACAAATAATGCAGCTATTGCTGCAGTGATGATTTCAGGAGACACCGTTTTAATTTTAGCAGAAAAAAATGAAATCCCCAACAAGCAACATTGTAGGGCAGCTGTGTGTTGGTTCTTTTTCTAAGCCTGATAATGCTGTTCCTGGGAGCAGTGGGGCCTCTCATAGTATGCCACTTGCTTTTTCTGTTTACAGAACGTGAAGTTAACAGTTAAAGATGGTATCTGTAAGCACAGGGAGCCTCCAGACCCTGCCTGTAGGACGGACCTGTCTATGGGCCTCCTCACTTGATGCAAAGATGGAGATAGTGCAAACCACGGCATGTTTAGCCCCACCTATGGTAAGGCTTACCCTGTTTACTAATACAGCCTTCAAACACAAGGCTGCATTTCTGCCTGGGAAACTCTTCTTACCGCTGGTTTTGTTGCTGTTGGAGGCATAGAAACATTTTCTCCTCTCTGCTTTTCATCATTTTGTGGTATCGGCGTTCCCTTAACATAACCCAGTATTTCGACCATCAAACTAATAACTTTATTGAAACACTTTTACGTTCTTTCCAGAATTGACACTTTAATGTCACCTCGCTGAGGTAGAACAACAGCCAGTGTGGGTAAGGGCAGTGCATTCAAATGGGCGGAAAAACAATTGGTAACATTTCTACTTGGCCTGCCTAATTCCATAACAGTGCTGCTTCACTGAAAGGCATACACGAAGCTCCATCGCAAGAGGGACTGCTGGCAAAGCACACCACAGCCTTCTGACCTTGTTTAGCTCTAACTGGATTAAACATATGGGATCGCAGCACTCATGGGAGATGAGGGCTCTTCCACCATCTCCTGGTCTGCCTGCTCGGTTTCCTTTTCCGTTCTGCTATGCTTCATTGAAGGCAGAAATAACGTCCGTATGCGGCAGCTCTGATTCAGTGTTACTCTGGCAGGTTGTGTTTAAGCTGGGTTCCCTAGATTACTGGATCTGCGTTTGCCCATGGCAGATTTATTTAATCAGAACTGCAACCATCGTTCATTTTTGGAGTGCAGAGCCATGGAAACCACGCTGGACTCCGTTTCGGCAAATTTAAGCATTTATTCCCATTTACCGCTGTCCAAATTTCCTGAGAGAAATAAAGCGGCGTTTGAAGTGGAGCACGCGGTTAGAACGACGCGCACCGCACACGTCTGCCAAGGGCAGCAGGACGGGATCCCAACCCGGGCAGCCTCCGCTGCAGCGAGCAAAACCCGGGAGCAGCGGGACGGCCGCAGCGCTGCGCGGAGCACCGCCGGGAGAACCCACGGGAAGCGGCTGAAGCGAGGAGGGGTCGCAGCCCCACAGAGCCCGCGAGGCGCCCGGTGCCGAACGGCCGTACTCGTGACCCGAGGAGCGGCTCCAGGAGACGGGAAGCCACGTGTGGCGCGGAAGCGGGAACGCGCACGCAGCGCTGACCGCGGAGCCGCGCGGAAGCCCGCCCCGCTGCGAGGAGCGGCTCTAGGGTCGGCCCGGAACAACGTCCCCTGCCCTCGTACCGGGCCCGCAGCCCTCCTGGAGCCGCCGCCTGATGCCGCCGTGGCCCCGCCCGGCGCGGACTCCATTTCCTGCCCCGCCGTCACCTGACGCCTCTAATGGCGCCGCTCGGCCCGCGGTGCGGCCGCGCCCACCACGTGACACGCCGACCACGTGATACGTGCGCCGCGCCCCCTCCCCGGCGGCTGCGGTTACCGCAGTCCCAAGCCCCGCCCCCCTCCGGCGCGAGCTCCGCCCCCGCCCATCCGCCTCCCTCACGTCGCCCCCCCCACCCCCCTCCTCGGCCGCGGTCGATGCGCGCGCGCGCGGTGGTTCCGTCTCCTCAGAGCGGCCGCGGCGGCGACGGTGCTGAGTGGGCCCGGCAGCCGGCGCCCAGGCCTGCGGAGCGCGGCGGGGCGGAGCCCGCCTTCTTTCTCCTCGCACTCTCTTCCCCGTCCTCCTCCTTCCTCCGCCTGCCCGGCCCTCCCCGCACGCAGTCGCCGCGGTTCCCGGCACGGACAACATGGCGGCGGTGGCGGGGGCCGCGGCCGCGGGCGGCTCTGCCGGCGCCGGGGGCCCGGAGATGGTGCGGGGCCAAGTGTTCGACGTGGGGCCGCGCTACACCAACCTCTCCTACATCGGCGAGGGGGCGTACGGCATGGTGTGGTGAGTGCCACCCTTCCCCGCCCGGCCGCTGGGAGCGGCCCGCGCGCGGCCTCGGGGGAGGGGAAGGCCGGGCGGCTCCCGGGCGGACCCCCCCGCTGCGTCCCGTCGCTCCCGGCCCGGGGGGGGCCGCCGCTTCCCCTGCCCTGCCCTGTACTGTGCGCGGCTCTGCCTTTCCTTCTCCGCGGTGCCTTTGTGCGGCGCTCACCTGGCGGCTGCTGCCCGGGCCTCGCGCTGCGACGGTGGCGCATCGGCCGGAGGGCTCCGCTCGGCCCCTGCGCGGCTCTGCAGCGGGAAGGCAGCGATCTGGGCGTGTGCGTGCGTTACTTCGGTTAGCATCGACCTGAGGCAGCTCCGTGTGTGAGCCGCAACATGCTGGAGAACGATCGCGAGATTTTCGTGTTGTAGCAGCCCCAGCGTGCCGGGTTGAGCCGCGATGCTGCCGTTGCCCATCTGGCGTGCGCGGTGAGCTCACGGCGCTGCTGGGGCTGCCGTGCCCAGCTCGGAGCAGCTGCTCTGAAAGAACGGCTTCGGGTGGGAAACTTCTCTCCTTGTTTAGTGGCTTATCACAGCACTGTCGCTGTTCTTTCGATGTGTTGTTTGACCGGAGGTGCTGTGTGACACGCGCAGGCTATGACTGCGTGGAAGCTGTAGCAGTGTTGCTTTCTCTCTCTGACGTTTAACTTTGTAAACCACAATGTGTTTCTCAGCAAAGGCGCCTCGCAGCCTTCAGCCGCATGCTGTGGATCTGCAGGTTTCCTCGTGCAGCTGTGGAGATGTGCTGGCCTGTCACGGTGAGGCCGTGCTGTGTGTCGGTGGGAGCTGCCAGCTGCGCCTGAGCTCGCGGGAGGCAGCCAAACATCTGCCAGAAAGTTTGGAGCTGCGGCCTTCACTTTTCTATTGTGGGAAGAAGCTCCAACACATAAACCAAAGCTCCCATTGATGGTGTAAAAATAACGTTGTTATTGGTTTAGTGCTGGAAGTCACAACAACGGCCAGTCCAGAGCTTGCATTACAGATTTTGTTATTGTGCGCTTTTATCATCTGAGCTGGGACGGCTAAAGCAGCGCAGGCAGCCCCAGCAGGCTGCTTTGTGCTTGCGGGCTGATGTAGGCAGGTACATGGGAACAGGGTTCATGTCGGCGGGGTGATGGAGGTGGTGACACAGCCGTCGTGCTAACGCTAAAACATTTCACCACCAAGCAAAGATTGCACGGCGCAGTGCGGTGGCAGCTGATGCCCTTTTTTGGCGTCACCATGCTTGTGTGCAGACGGGGAAACCGGGTCCTTTTCTTCCCCTCTGCATGGTGTGCCATTCCATTCTGTTATGGAAGGGTTTCCTCTCTGAAACTGTGGAATATTATCTTCTATTTTAAAACTTACCGTATTAAATGATATCTGCTTCAAATGCTATCTACATTTCTTAGCAAAAAATAATGAGTCTCCAGTTTAGTTGAGATATGCATTTGGCTCCTTTGTTTTCTCCTCTAAGGCTGTTAATGCAAAATTCTGAATATGATACATTGTGCTCTAATTATCGATCTTCTGCCTTGGGTGTGAAATGCCAGGGAACAAAGTCTCAGTTTATGCTGTGTACTTGACAAGGGAGGTGTTGGATGCACATGTTCCAGCTGAATGCCATAGCAACTGTAATACATTGTAGTGCACAGCGCACCAACTACTATGGTTAAGTAACAGTGCTTATTGATTGGCAGAGGTAGAGCTTATGTAGACTTGCACTGCGTGTCTCTGATCTTGCTTTGACTGCTAATGCAGTGAAGATCTGCAGAGCATCTCCCTTTGGGGCGGGGGGTGGCGGAGGGCAAGCCGCGAGGGTGCAGGTGGAGACAGCTCCTGCTATGGCAAAAACCATTTAGATTTGTACTCTTAATGAAGGACAGCAAAGCAAGCATTAACGGCTTTGTTTTAGGCCATCAGCTAATGTGTATGAGACAGAAGGTGCTGGTTATTTCTAAATGCGTTGTGCTGTGAGGCTTGTTATATGCAAAATGGGTGACTTAACTCTTAGAATTCCTCACTCCCTTATTGTTCATAAGTGTTATGTTTCCACATCATTGAATTAGGGAGTTTGTTTAAAAAAAAAAAAATCTTGCTGGGAGTTAAGTGGTTAATAAGTGGGTATCCACGTGAGCATCTCTTTGCAAACTGTTGTTTTTCACTGTTCTTGAATGTGGAACCAGGGAATGAGCACCACGCGGAGTTGTAGATGAAATCCTCAGCACTTTGCAGGACTTTAGGACTTGAAATAACAAATACAGGGGGTTGTCGGCCTGGGGTCAGCCAGTATTGGCTGCAGCTGGAAGCTGCAGAGCTCTCAGGTGCAGTGTGATGGCTCTGGAAGCTTCCAGGTGCTGGTGGGCAGCCTGCCTTTAAAGCCACTGGTTGTACTGAGCCCTAAATTTCCAGCAGGAGTTATTCTTCATCCACGTGGTCAGTGCTAATTTGGCAAGGTGATTGTCTGACAGCTTAAAACAGGTAGTTTTTGGAAGGAAATGGTTAATGTGAGTGTGATGACAGGCTTCTGTTTTGTACTATTACTTGGAACTCTTCTTGCCTTCACACTTCTGTAAATATGAAGCATTATCACTGCTGCAAACTGTGTATATAAATCATAAAGGTGAATGCAGTGGGAAGAAGATGGTTTTGAAGCTCATGTCTTGTATTTCGTGGCCTAAATTTTACAGTGTTGCTGGAAGGATGTACTTACAGTTTTCTTTCCAGTCTGTCTGAGTTAGACACAGGCGGTGCCTGTGTTCCCTGGTAAGGCCACAGTGGTGATTTGGGGCGGAGGCGGCCTTGGTTTGGTTCTGTTAATTAGTCCATAGATCTGGAGAGAATATACTGTGATGATGGAGCAAGTGCAGAGGTCAGTGTCCTCCTTTATAGGTGCTTTTAGGGAGCACAGGTTGCATATAGGTGTTGCTACCTGTTAGTGTGTTCTGGCTTCTGATAAGGAAAGTGGGGAGCTAATAGGTGTTGCCCTGGTACCTCTTCATCAGTGCGTGGATCAGAACAGAGATTTGGGGGTGTAATAGGTGGAGGGCATCAGTCCTGTCTCTCTGGCAGCAGCCTCCTGTGATGGGATGGTCTGTGCTGCAGATGAGGTTTGGCAGCAGCATCCCCTATTCTGTCCTGGGGATTTGGGGGGGGGGGAAGGGGGGTGCCCTGTCCTGGCTGCCCAAAGCCATGGCTTAGGGCTTGGAGAGTGCAGCTCAGGGACACTTGCATTCCATAAATCAATACAGGTTTTCATAACATGGCATGCCCCAGCCCACAGAAGCAGATACCTTGTGGGTTTTTTCCCATTATGAATTAAGGAAATAAGGTTGTTGAGCTCACATTAGTTGTGTGTGGTTGCATCGCTGTCTCCTGTACTCCTGCATCAGAATCTGGGACCTATTGCCAGGCCTCCATCGTTTGGCAGATGGTGAAGGTCTTACCTGATGAGAAATTTCTGCAAGTTTCTTAAAAATCTGTGTTTTACTATAGCAGGATGATGCTGGGGGGGGGGGGGGGGGGGGGGAGGGAAGGGTTTCCACAAGAGGTCACTCTGCTGCAGAAACATGGGTGGGCCTGTTGGCAGCTGTGGCACAGAAGTGTGCCCATAGGGCTGCAGGGCCCAGCTTTGGCACGCTGCTCCTGGGGAGGGATGGCTGCTGCGCACGTGGGGCTGGGGACCTTTTCTTGTAGGCTGTGTCTTGTGGTGGTGTTCAGCTGTGATCCAGAAAGGAAATTAACTGATCCCTTTGATACTTGATACAAATATTTTGACGTCTTGCTGTGCAGTAGTTCATGGAGCAGAGCGGTTTGGGAAGCACTGGTCACACAGCCTGCCTGCCGCTCACAGGAGGGCTCCTGCATCCATCCAGCAGCACAGGTTGCCTGCTCAGAATTTCCAGTATCTGCAGATGGAGGCTTTGCCCATTCTCTGGGCAGCTCCTCACATCTAACCAGCTGCCAGGTGGAACTTCTTCATTGAGAAACATGAGGATTTCCCTTGCTGCAGCTTGTCACTGTAACCTCTTGTCACTTTTTAACCTCTGAAAGAGTCCAGACCCTGCAGTGCATTCTGCCTCTCTGTGGGGCAGGTGGGGTGGGTCCCTGCGACTGTGCCTGGCAATGTGCGGGGCAAGGAGTGCTGTGAGGCAGCACATGTCTGCACCCAGGGTGAGATGTCATAGGGATTCTTCAAATAACATCCGAAAAAGCCCTGTTGGCTGCCTTCAATGGTACTTAAGTTTGGGTTTTCAGGTTGTTTGGGTGAAGCTTGTGGAGGCACAGGTGTGTTGGAGAATTACTTTTCTGTACTGTGTTGTAATGCAGAATGAAGTGAGCAGCGTATGTGGAGTGGTGAGTGCTCTGTTCCAAGCGATGAGTGCGCAGTGTGCAGAGCTGTGTCTCCCCGGCCGCCTCGCCCAGCAGCGCCTAAAATCCAACGCAGGTTCTGCTGAGGGAAAAACTGCTTCTCTTGGGGGTTATTCTTTTGTATTTTAATGTAATTTTCATAAAAGAGTGGAGTGCTCGGAGGTGATTAGAATGCAAATGAGAGTTTTTGTTACATGGTAGAAGGAGTTCATCTGTGTTGTGGGTATGTTTTAACTACCAACAACTTGCAATTAGGCTTACAGTTTATAATGTGTAATTACATCATGCAGCAGTTTTCCTTGCAAGCAGCTGTCCCCATTCCTTCCTGTGTGCCCTGAGTGCTGCCCGCTGCAGCCCAGCTGGCTCTGAGCCGCAGTGCATACAGTGGCCTTCCCGTCAGCGTCCTGGGGAGGGTGGAAGCTCCCATGGTGGGTGTGAAGGCTGCCTGCAGAGCACTGAACAAAGCTCATACAAAATGACTGAGGGTGAGGACTCACTACTGGCACAACGTTCTGAAAAGTGAGGGAGGGCAACGGGGTGCACCCAGCCTGCTTCCTTTGTGCCATTCCCTTTTCTGCAGGGTTAGGAAGGCTTTGCCTCTGGTTGTGTGTGAACAGCATGGGTCAGCCATTGTTACTATCACTGCATTTTTTTTCCTGCATCTTGTTGGAGTGAAATACTGCAAACTATCTTCTCTGAAGTTTTGTGTTGTACAGAGTCAAATAAGCCCATTTCTGAAAAGCAGCGTCATCGTCCCAGATCTTATGTTTTTTCCTTTTTTCTAAAGCAGCTTTTAGGAATATTTGTGCTATCAGCCAAATTAGACCCTCACAAGACAGAAGAGCGAGCCCAGTTGGGGAGCTCACTGATGCCGTTGCTGCTCCTCAGCTCTTCCTTCTCTGGGAGGGAGGGAAGCGTTTCCTGCAGCACCTGGCATGCTCGGAGCACTGCTCTGTGGTGACATGCAGGTCCCATGTGGCCCTGTGGCAGGCAGCTGCTGCTTTGTCCTTCCCACCCTGCTCGGGTCACAGAGTGCCGCCTGCCCTCCTGCCGTGCTGCTGCATCCCTGTGCTCTGCAGCTGGTTTAGCTGAGATGTTACTTAGAAAAGGTTGAGGTGATGTGAGTGCCAGTGCTGAAGCAGGGAGGGAATAGGAAGGTGCTGGTAGAGGACTTCTTTGCTCTCCCCGTTCCTCGGCTTGCTCGGCTTTGTGCTGCCCGGGGTGTGAGGTGAGAGAGGGGCAGCGCTGCTGGGCAGAAGCAGCAGAAAGCCCTGAGCTCACAGTGCCTGTGCCTGGCTGAGCAATTCACAGGGAAACTGTCTGAAGTTCATAAAGAATATGGAAACTCAGCATAGTGGTGGGTGCTGTGGGTTTGTTTCAGAGGGAAGAGCTTTTACATGGCAAAGCTCACAAGAATGTGAGTGCTGTTGGAGAGCTTGCATCTAAAATGGAGGTAAGCATGAAGGCCAAAGGTGGGCAAAGCTGTAATAAGTACGAGACTATCCCATGTCCGTTTCCTGAAGAACAACTTAAGCAGAAGAGGTAGGGTGATGAGTAGGTACTTGCAATGACTTGAAGTGTGGTATGCAGCTAAAGGTATGGAAAGAGCCGTGTAGGAAAGCACTGTCAGCTTAGTGATGGTGGGTTTCCAGAGCCCTGAGATCTGTCAGAACACCGAGGAGCTACATGACTCTTTAACGGAGCCATACGGAACGCTGTGTGAAAGCACAACTGCCTTTTCCAGTGCTGCTGCTGGGGCGTAGTGCTGGAAGTGCTGCTCCTCACAGCTCAGCTCCATGGCCGCTAACAGAACAGGGGTCACTGCTCCGCCACCCGGCATTGTGCAGTGACTCAGCTTCTGGCAGGCGGAACTCATTTCAGACTCCATTTTGCATGACTAGATACTTATTTTCAAAACTAGGAGCAATCTAAGGAATTAAACTATTAAATTGTTACTATGTGCATAGTAAGTGCTTTAGAATTATAATGCTTTGAAAGGTCAGATTTTACTTTGCAAATTCTGAAAAAAAAATTGTGCCTCTTTGGATTAGTAGAATTATTTGAATAGATGAATGAAAACAAATCTCTTACAGGAGGTGCCAAAGTGTGTTAAGAACTTGTGGTGTGAAGGGCAACAACCTGTGCTGGATCAGAAACTGCTGAGGTGTAAAACCACTTTAGAGTAATCATTCACTTCTGTTCTGGGGTGAAAAGAGTTTGCATCATTGTGCCAGAAACCTTTATTGTTAGGATTGATGGTGAATGATGGGGGAGAGATGGGCGGAGGGGGGGGGACTGAGTGAAGGTCACGCAGTTCCATTTTAGTGCAGGCAGCGGCAGAGGTTGACAAAGCCAACCTCTTTGGCTGGATGGAGCAGCATATCGCTCGCATGGCACCGGGCTTTGCTCCTGAGCTGAAATAACAGGCATTGTTAGAAGTGAGATTTCTTCCTTCCCTTTAGAAAAGAATAAAAAATAATCAGATTTATAATAAATACAAGTGAAAGTAGTTTGCTTAGGTCATCTTCTGTTGAAAGCAAACAAAAAAAATGGCAAAAAAAACCAACTGTAGCAGGACTTGATCTGGTGATGAGCAGCATGTGAAAGGGGGTTAAGAACACGGATAAATTTCTGAGGAATTTGTGAAGTCTGACACTGCTTTGCAAAGGAGTCCTGATAGAAGACTTAGAAACAGATTTGTGTTTTCTTGTCATAAATGTAGTAAATCTACCTGGTGGCACCAGATCCAGTCAAATGGAAAGCAGTTCAGAGAATGTGAATTCTCAAGTAGTGTATGGTTAGGAACTTTCGGGCAGGCCCAGATTCACACTGCTGGGAATTGAGTTGCACGTACCACTTAGCAACTGTAACGTTCTCTTGTTGCTCGCTCTTCTGCTGTCAGTTTTGTAGCATGAGATGTGAGGAAATGGAGAGAAATAGACGGTACTGCCAGCATGTGCTGCAGCAGTGTGTATTCTTTGGCTTGACAAAAAGAAGACATAAGGTAAATGTGAGGTCATCTTGTACTTCATGACTTGGTGTGGTTTTCTGACCATAGCTGATGGGACGTTCAGCAGTCGGATGTGTGACGGCTGCACTGAGAAAGGCTCGCTGCACTGAGAAGGGCTCGCTGCACCTTCCTTTCATCACACTCCTGCCTGCTGTCCCTGCAGGGAGTGCCTGCATTGTGCCATAGGTGATTCGGGACTCAAAGGTATTTGTTTGATTTCTGTCCTCCTGTGTGGCATGAAGAAGCAGCCATGTTCCTAAAGCCTGTGATCTCTGTGTAGTTTGAAAAGCAGATGGAGATTGAAGGGTGGGATTTCTTATGTTTAATTTTTCACGAGAAGCAGCTCTCTGCTTTGAGCTGCTCTGTGTTTTTGTAGGTAGAGGTCCACTAAAATGAGGGGAATGTGCCTGAATGTAAATATGCACGTTTCTTTTAAAAGTAGGTGCTGATTTGCAAGGTTACTACCAGTGCTTTAATGAATACTGTGCTTATTTATCTTAAGAAATATTAGAAGTAAGCGGAACAGGGTATCAAAGACTTCTATTACCCTTAGTTGTTCACAGCTGGGGACGAGAGTATGTCCAGTGTTAGAAAATGGCACAACTGGATTTCACTGAATCTGAAACTGCCTACTTTTGTCCCCTCCTCAACTCTTTGCTCTTGGAAAAGGGGAGAGTGTTCTGTAGCTGCTCCCAACCTGGTTGGCCAACTGTATCACAGTGCTGTTATTTTTCATACATCAGTCTAAAAAGTAAGTTCAAGTTATTTGCATTGTAACATGATAAATGTCAGCACATTGTGGAAATATCTGCAGTTGAGCTAAATGCAGGCTGAGTGAAGAGGCTGAAGGTCTTCCCAGCTCAGCTGCTTTGCAAGCCGTGTTTTCCTCTCCAGACTGCAGGCCGCATTATTCAGTATTTTAGGGCGATTATCTCTGACTGTGCCCTTGGAATCTTGTTTCCACAGCAACGCGAAGCTGCTGACAAAACATTCCTTTTAAACTTCAAATGGGTCAGTTCTGAGTTGTAATCATGGTGTCGGCCCACAGCGCATCCTACCTCCGTGTGCTGCGAGTGGTTGCAGGACAGCATTGGCTGCTGACCCCGCGGTGCCAGCATGCAGCCGAGGGGCAGCGCGGCGGGCAGGGGAGCTGCCTGAGGAGGCGGTTGTTTGTCAGCATCTGTGTGAAGAAACAGCCCTCTGTGGGATGTGGCTGCGGCCAGGAGCTGGCTCTTTTCTCCCAGCAGCTGCGGCGTGCTCTCACTTGTTTCAGCTTCGAAATGAAATGCGTGAAGAAAATAAATGGGTGGGAGAGCATGCAGCAGCCACTGTGGTAGGAGCGGAGCTTTGGTGCTCGTCCTGTTCTGTTAGGTGAATAGCCTTCCTGCCCTGGGAAGGGATTAATGGCAAAAGGGACTGCATGCCCACTGCTTATCGCAGTCGGTTTGCCCAGCTCCTGTGGCCAGAGGCAGCCCTGCCCTGGAGTGGGACTGCAGTGCTGGAGCTTTGCAGCCATAAAGGCCAGCTCAGAGCAGCATGGTGCGGCTCCCTGGGCCATACGTGCTCATCTGTTTGCTTTGTGCTGCTGTGCAGGATGTTCTGTTTAGTAAAAACTTTGTCATATATTTACCTTAAATATATTACCTTAATACTGGGAATGATAAACGGTGGCACCAGGGCTTGTATTGATTTGTACATGGTGTCTGGAAAGGATCTGGCTAATGGTGTTGCTGTAGGTTGTCACAGGATGGTAGCTGCAGCTTGAAATAGTACTAATGTGTATGCTGGAGTTGGGCTGTTGCAAAATCTATATTTAATTTTATCACGTTACAGATAAATAGCATTCACAGCTGTGGTTGCATCAGCTGGTGAAGCAGCACATCATGATGGATATAAATCCTTCCTTTTGAATACTTAGTGCTGGTAACAAGATGCACCATCATGGGAGTAACCCAGAGCCCAGTAGGGCCCGATGTGCAGCGGTGGGTATATGTTAAGGGTTATAAGCTAGAAGCTATGGACTGGCACTTAGAAAGGTACTGGTATGGGAACTGGTGTTCCCAGTTCATGGATCTCTGAAAAGCCAGCAGATTCTTGGCTCTGGGAGGCAGTGCTGGTTGGCTGCTTCAGTGAAAATACCAGTGCTTACAAGATCCAGCAGAGCCCGGTTAGGCTGTACACAGTGGGACAGCACTTCCAGAATGCAAATTATCTAAATTTAGGACGTGCTTTGGGACGTATATGTGAAGCTATTTCTTCTTGAACTGTAGGGGGAGCCCGGGTGGTTGTCATAAAATTAGATCTCTAATTCTGGCTAAGGCTGATCAAGATGAATCCTGTGTTAGGTGGTAAGTAAGCTGTTCATTAACTGCAGTGAGTTTTTGCATTGGGGTTTTGGATTTGCATTTTTTAGAGACGTCATTTCATTTCCTATTGCTGCGGATGGACTCTGAGCAGTGGTGTTCTGTGTTCCTTCAGCTGCTCTGGGGAGCAGCACTGATGGTGAAGGATTGTGAGGAGTAGGAGGGGCTGTGGGAAATGGTTGGGTCTGGTTTGCAAAGGACTCAGTTATGTTAGTGTGCAGTGATTCCTATGTCATGACATGTAGTGATACATAATTTCATAGGCTGAATATGGGTGTGATGCTAGCATGTGTGTGAGAGGGAGCACGTGACTTCAGTTCTACTGAATTCAGTCTCATGGGTACCTTTCATGGGTAGGGACCTGGTCTTCTGCCTAAATTACAGGGAAGAGATTGAAGCTGTGAGTGGCCTAACCTTCTTTCTTCAGTGTCTTTTAATATCAGCATCTTTGGGGCCTTGAAGCAGCTGGCTTTCTGAAAGCACACAGACCGGCACAGGGGCACAGAGCTTACAGCACTATTTGTTTTGAGGGTTGTAGCTCTGAGAATGTGAAACTATGAAAACTTATCACATCATTTTCTATGTACCCTTGCTATTCGGGATACTTAGAGTACTGTGCACAAGCAAATGCATGGTCAGCTTCTTGCTCACAGCAAGTTCAGTAATCTGTTTCATAAGTTTAATCAAGTAACAAAAAAGCCAATGTTTGAGAAAGGTCAGAAGGGAAATAAATCCAGTGTGCTCATTAATATTCAACTAGGTGTGGTTTTACTCTTCTGAGCAGAGGGTTTGCAATGGGAACAGCTGTTCTTGCTTAGTTACAGTAGTGTGGTGAGGTCTGGTATGAACAGAAAAATGGCCATGTGCAGAATGTGTGCTGGTGAGGAAATTGGTTATGTCTTTACTGTAAATACTTTGCTTTTTTCCTCATGAATCAGGAACAAAATCATCTTTTTTTTTTCCCAATAATCTAGATGTTTTGTTAAAAAAAAATGTTTCAAGAGCTATGTGTGAAACTAAGCTGCAGGAGATCAAATAAAGGCATATTTATCTAGGCATACTTGATTGGTAGGTTTGGGTTCATTGTACAAGGAAAGATGGTTATTTTTCATCACTGACCCACCTTTATGTGAGAATCAGCAATGTGGACACCTAGCCAGTATTGCAAGGGATTAAGGCTTTATTTAAGCAGCATCAGGTTGTACATGTCGGGCCTTTTGCCTTGTTCTATTCTTTGTAGCTGCTCCTGGCTGATACGTATGGCTCTTTATTGTGAGAGCAAAGTAGGCTTCAGTCAATACAGAGAGGAGAGTAAGCTCGTTTAAAACAATAAAATGATCTATAAGGTTCCTTTATTTCATTCCCAAGTACAGACTGTTCATGCTTAAGAATTTCTAGCTTTGTTTTCTGCTGGTGACTTCCCATACTGGCCTGGGGGGCACTTGTGAGCTGCTGCTGTGTTGGATACACATATGTACTAACAGCAGGTGTAATGGATACTTAGTGCTTGGAATTTCAGTGCTTCGTGGAGCACTGGAGTTCAGTGTTTCCAGTGGCATTTAACATTTGCACTTGGTCTGTGCTTATAGATGAGTTACAGGTCTAAGCAGGTCAAAGTGATTCTGTTTGGGGGGGGGGAAGTAAAAGGGATGTCACTACATGTATATGAGCTACAGGAATTTACTGGCAGCATAAATTATATATCATTTTTGACAATAAAAGTGAGAAATGTAAATGTTTTTGCATACTGAAGTTATGGTGCTGCCTCAAAAACGTGTTACTATACCATTAATGTGCTTTGTGGTAGTAGAACCTTGAAGGAGCCAGGCATCCTTTCAGTTGTCCTGTTCTAATTGGATTTTTATATTTCATTCTGTTCCACCTGCTCACCAGTGCAGCATAAGGCCAAGAAGGAACGTCTGGGATTTGATGGTAAAAAATCTGTAGCATGAAAAGCGTGGTTAGCTGGTGGCATGGCTGTATTTTCATGTGAAATGGCTGAGGCCAACAACTGTCTAAGTATAAGCTTGATAATATTTTTTAACAATTCTAAAGATTGCAGTAGTGAATAAAAAGAAATCTGAAAGGAACAAGAAATCTTTATATATTAAAAATCATGAACACATTTAATTTCTTATTATATTAAAAGCATATGGTAATGTAATTAAAGAGAAATTATTGTAATAATTGCCATTTGTATAAACAAGACCTTAAAGAACATCCTAGAACAGCCTTGTAACCGTTCATAGCCTTTCAACTCAGTAATAACTCGAGGCTGTGGTTTGGAGATCTGTGCCCTCTGCAGGGCCTCATAGCTGGGCTGGGGTACTGACGTTCCTTGTGAATGGGTGGGCATTCTGAGCAGGAGGGCCGAGCTCCTGTACTGCTTTAGCTCTGAATGCTGCCCTGTGCTTCTTACCTCAGCGTGCTCTCAGTGCGGCCTTGGTGCGTTTGTTGATGCTGGGCACCGTCGCGTGCTGCTGCAGGGCTCTGCTCCTTGCTCTCACTTCTTGCGAGTATTTTATTTTCTGGAACTCCGTTGTCTTTGGAATTGAAGTGGGAGAGGCATCTTCACAAGTTTCCCATTCTCTTGTGCATGGAGGTGCAGAAAATGCGGTTCAGTGGAGAAGTGAGACATGGTATAGGATTCTCCTGCTTGAAAGATGGCTTCTGAGAGCTTTTCCAAAGTGAATGGGTTAACTGAGGATTAGCTTCTTGTCTAAAATTTCTTCTTGATTACAGCGTACAGGAATAGAGTCAAACTTTTTCCACGGGGTGATGAAAGAGGTGAATGTGTCTGTCTTTGTTCAGGTACTTGGGACTCGGCAGACTAAAAGTTGGCTGCCAAGGGTCATGACTTGTAGGTACCCAAATAAGTTGAAGAACAGAAAAATATTGTTGTACTGTCATCAAATTAAAAGATACCTGCTACTATCTCCTTCATTTGATATGTAAAAACAAGTGGGCAGTCCTTGCGTTCGGTAGGATTGGCATTCCTGCTTTCTGAATTGAATGAATGAATTCTAAGTTTTAACATGTATTACTGGTTCTGTTCTAGTTCTGCCTACGATAACGTCAACAAAGTTCGAGTTGCTATAAAGAAAATCAGTCCTTTTGAGCATCAGACGTACTGCCAGAGAACTCTGAGAGAGATAAAGATCTTACTGCGCTTCAGGCATGAGAATATTATCGGAATAAATGATATTATCAGAGCTCCAACTATTGAACAAATGAAAGACGTGTATCCTTTCAAAATCTGCTATGCTTAGTGATTGATACCTCCTTCTCTGTTTTCCTTAGGTCCCCCTTTTCATCCTTATGCTTACTAAATTTTAATAAAGCTGGCTTTTATTGTTTTAAACTGGGATGTAAGTTCATAGCATTTGATGGATTTGTAGATGCATTGGTAGATAGGTTTGATTCCCAGATAAGTGAGAGTTTTGTTTGGTTTTTTTTTCCACATTAAAAAAAAAAAAAAAAAAAAAAAGAAAATCGAAGGCAAAGAACTCGATGTGCATTTAGTCCAGTCAGTCTTTGAACTATGGTCACTTTATGCAGAACCTTTGTTACAACTATCAGATTGCTTTGAGGAGAAAATGGAATGGTAAAGCTCTGCTGTAACTGACTAGGATTTTCCTAAAGAATGGAAAGGATACATGTGGGGGAGGGGATAAACGAGGCCAAACATCCCTCCACCCTCACTCAAGCCTTGCAGTGCTTTTTGCATGTATGAAGTCTGAAACTACACATGAACTGGTAAATGTGTGCTCATTGTTGGCTTCATGTGTATATCTAACATATCAAGGCTGTTACAGCTGAGAGGCTCTGCGTGTTGGAGTCACCTCGCATCATTTCACTAAGTCTGTATGTATTGTTTCCTATTGGCTTCCCAGATTTTCACAGATGTCTGCCTGTTTAAAAGCATAAAGCATTAAATTGAATCTGGGTCAAATATTCTCACTTCATTAATTAGCAGTGTGCTCTTTGAGTTCAGTCTTCTGTGGGATTCTGAGGTTGCATCTGTGGCCACTGGCTGCTGTAGGTGTGTGCTCTTAAAAAGATGTCCTGGTTGTGTGGTGTGATCTGAGCATGCAAAGGAAGGGATGGAAATGCCCAGTTGAAATGGCAGTAGCGGTGGTTGGTGTTTGGGGTTGTGGGTTTGTTAGGTTTTTTTAAATCCTATTTTGGTGGAAAATGGTCATGGAACTACACCCCAAGAGTTGTGGAGCTGAGTTGAATTAAAAGAAGGGAAATTTTTGGCTCAATTCATTTTTGTCAAAGCAGAATAAAACCTTTTATGTTAATTTCAGTCTTGGGAAAGAAGAATGTGATGGAAGATACTAGAATTTAATCTGAGCACAAATAGTCCTTTGCTTACCAATATAGCATGATAAACATATAGTAAAGGAGAATGTTTTGGAAGTAGCAGAGACAGATCAGAAGTGATTGGATTTTCTACCTTGAAGCTTTTGTGCAGCAGGAAGCTAATATCTCAGCTTATTACTCATGAAATGAAAACAACTTGTATTTCTTGGCAAGCAGGATAGAAAGCTAGTCACTGTAAGATTCCAATAAAGATCAGTCTCTAATATAAAGAAATTGATTATCTGGAGGGGACCACGTGCTGATGCCTCTTAATTCTCTAAGGGTCTCTGTCATGTATTAGGATTGATTTGATTCAAAGTCTGTAAAGCAAGAAGCAGCCAAGTAGTTCCAATTGTTGTGAAGCAAATAAAGAAAAGAAAAAAATGGTTTTAAAAGTTTCATTTGGTAACTGTATGTTGATACCTAACATGCCACCAGCTTTGTTTTGCTGCCTTACATCTGATGCCTTACAGATACATTGTGCAAGACCTTATGGAAACAGATCTTTACAAGCTCTTAAAGACTCAACACCTCAGCAACGACCACATTTGTTATTTCCTTTACCAGATTCTGAGAGGGTTAAAATATATCCATTCAGCCAATGTGCTTCATCGCGACCTCAAACCTTCGAATTTGCTGCTTAATACCACTTGTGATCTCAAGGTTAGTGGAGATTTCTTAAAAATGTTGCTCCTGTGGTCTTCATCAACTGTGTAATCTGCTATAACTGTGAACAGCTATGAATGTGATAGTGTTGTTGGGGATTAATGTGATTTTTTTTATTGTGGAAGGGTTGCCAAATCATTATTAATTTTCATAAAATAATGAATATTTTATGAAAATAATAAATGTTTGAGAACTCTGTGCTCTGTTATACTGTTCTAATGAAGGCATCGCTGTTTCCATCTGGAGGCTGACTTTGAAGCAGCCTCTTTAAAAGCTGGTGAAAATACCAATCTGAAACACACTTGTGTTTACTTGGAAGGTAAACTGACAATTGTGTGTATTTCAAGTCTTGAATCCCTGCATTAAAACTGTTAATCATTCTGAGTTAGAAAAGAACTTCATAGTAGCAGACAACCAAAATGACACGTGAAAGTCAGTGCTGATTGGAAGCAGAGCAGTCAGCTGGGGAGACAGCATTGCTAATTTACGTTTTCAGTCATGGGCTCTGTATGAGCTAATACTGCAGATAGATGATCTTAGAGCTGCTGCAGTTCTTGGAAAATGTTACCTTGGTGTTTAGTGGCATTTAGTAAAGCAAACCAAGTGTAAAGAATAAGAAGAGAAATAAAGAACAAAACAGAAAACACACCTTGCTGTAAGTTTCTGCTCTTGTGTGATTGTAACTGCCATGCTTCTCCCTGTGATGGTCTTCTAAAAGGAGGTGACCAGGATTTCAGGGTGCTCCTACCCAAATGAAGAAGAGCTGCATTTAGCCTAGGTTTTCCCATCTGGAAGATACTGCTTGAGTAAAGAATGAATACAATAGAAACAGATAAGATTCTTAGTGGCAAGGAGAGGTAGAGAACTATTACTGTCCTTACCTATTAAAAATAAAAAGTGGATGGGGCAAATGAAAGGAGTAGCTGGCATGCTCAAAGTGAATGGATGTACTAGTTAATGTTCAGCTTTTTTAAGATGTGGAAATTGGTACCACAGAGTAGATATTAAGGTAGTGTGACTTAAACACCAAGCAGGTTACCAGAAGAAAAAGCTTCTGAATGCTACCTCTGGTTTAGAATTCCATGGTGGCAAGTGCATGGAAAATGAGAGACTTGCAGAGAGCCATGGGAGCATGTTTCCTCATACACGTCAAATACTTCCAAGTATTTACTGTTGGCTACTGATGGAATGAGATCGGAGTTTACATGGCTTTGATCTGATGTGGTACAACTGTTCTGTTACATGCTGTCTTCGCCCTAATTACACTGAGTTCTTATAGTGGTTCTAAAACACTAATTAAAAAACACAGTAGTGACAACTGACCCTCTGCAGAATGTGAACGGGCTGCTGGCTGTACAAGTTTGTCAGAATTCCAAGAAAAATCTTTGCTGCTTAAATGCTTTATACGCTGGCCCATTCTAAATACTGACCGCTCTGTTAGTTTGCTCCATATTCCCACTGCTCCTCGTCTTCCTTTCCCAATGCATCCTGCTGGACAAGCCACTCTGCCTCTTGCTGTGGGACTTCAGCAGCTGTTGTCACATTAGAGTCCCTCAAGGCATTAACCCCTTCATGAAAGAAATGGAGTAAAATCTGTAGTTGAAGCAGGAAAGAATAGTTTGTGTAGCTGTGTGTGTGCAGTTAAAGAAAAAAGTGTTTTGAGACAAGATACTCATAAGAAGTTAAGTTTGCTGGGTGGCAGAGTATGAGCTCAGTAAACGCTGCTCTGTTTTCTTTTTTTGGATATTAAAAAGAGCGTGCCTCTGCAACTTGTGCTTTCCTAGTGCAGAATATGGTAGTCTGTATGACAGAGCAAATGCTTTTTCTTAACCTAAAGGGAACTGTGGTGTTGTGTTATTACCACATCTGAAGTGTAAACAATGGAATTGAAAAGAAAGTTAGTGCATGTTGGGCCTTGTCTGGTGAGCACTGATTTGTGCTGACTTGTTTCTTTTAGGGCTGCTCTGCCAGTCTGTGTTATGCACATGTGCATGCTTACAAAGTGATCATTGCACTTAAATTCAAAACAGTGTCCCATGAAAATGAAGAGCTTTAAGTCATGCTTTCAGGGGAGGGAAAATAGAAATTTTGTTCCTCTTCAGTGTTAACACTGTTAATTTTTCTTTAATGGCATTGTGGCAGAGCTGCTGTGCTGTCTTTCTTCACGTTTCCAGTTTTCTTACTTTCTCTTTGGAGGGAGGACAGTGAATGGCTCTGAAAGCCATGGAGCCTCCTTATCAGAGTGCAGTTAAAAACACTTTCTCCTTTATGCTTGTCTCACTACTGTGCATCAGAGATGATTTTTTTCATGATTAGATAAAATTATTTTCCTGGCACAGGATTGAGAAATGTTCTCTTGTTGGTTTTTGTGCTCATGCTTCCTTCAGCAACCTGTAGTCTCTCCAATACACCATTGTCTCATGATGGCTTTTTTGCAAAGATGCTCTGTTGTAATGGTAATTTTTGTAAAATGCAGTTTTGAACTGTGCTTCAGGTATGTTGGTCATTAATTCTTTTTGTTGTTGGAGAGCTTAATCTCTTCATTTTTTGGTAAAATTCAATCAAGTTGGAGCGGTATGCTTTACCACCTTTCTGGCAGATACAATGTTAAATGAGCCCATAGCAGAGCATAAACTGTATGCCAGAAATGTTTTCCCTCAAGCTATTCAGACTGCTTATTCTCCTTGACCCCTATTTGGGGCCCTATCCAAACAGCCTTTTTGTATTTGAGTTCCAAATATTTTCTTCCAACATTTGTGAAATAATTTATTTCTGGAAATATGTGCTAGCATCACTGTCTTTCTAAGTGTTACATCATACGCCGGGTGACTTAGTAATATTGCAGTATGGGGAGCTGTGTGTATGTACGTCTAATATACTTGCTCCTTTTTTTTTCTTTTTAATTTAAAACCAGATTTGTGACTTCGGACTGGCTCGTGTTGCAGATCCGGACCATGATCACACAGGATTCCTGACAGAGTATGTGGCCACACGTTGGTACAGGGCTCCTGAAATCATGCTGAATTCTAAGGTAAGAGCTGCAGTGCACTGCTGTGGTGCATCTACTGCTGATTATTTACTTGTGAGCAGCACATTTTTCTCCCTTCTCCTGCTCCCTCTGGATTGTTTTTTTCTTTTTTTCTTTTTTTTCTTCTTCTTCTTTTTTTTTTTTTTTTACAATTGGAGCATGTGCCTAATCTTGAGGGAACAGAGAAATGGATTTACAACATGGCTACTGGTTTGCGGTAAATGTGGGATTCCAAATACAATTGTTGGATACTACAGCTGAGTAAAGATGTGCTTGAGTCCCCATATGCCTCATCTCTTGCCATTCATGTGACTTTATTTTGTCAGATGCTCTCTTTTGTAGGGCAGGACAGAAATGCTGGTAATGAGGGCGCTTCAGTGTATTCAGGAAGGTTTGCTAGTGTTGCCTTAGTGTTAATCTTGACATCTTCATTTAGATTTAGAATGTATGATGAGGGTGAGTCTTATTTTGAAGGCATGTGGTCTTTGCTGTATGTCAATCCTAAATACATTCTTGAAGTCTTAATCAAATCATCCCTTTGTTTTTTTTATACTTGGAATTATTCTTACATTCTTCTATGCCTTTGTTAAAGTCTGTTTTCTGCATGATGTAGTGGGTAACCACCATAGCCGTTGCAGTAGTTACCCCAGCTGTACTCTTGGTAGCATCACTGTGTCAGCTCTCCGTATTCTGTATTCCTCAAAGACTTTGTAGGAAAACTGCTTCATTTGTTGTTCAGTTTGACTTTTTTTTTTCCTGCAGCAGTGTGCACATAGAAAATAACCATCTGCTTAGTTGAGTTTTTAGGCTCCTTATATTTTAAACTTTCACTGAGGCTGTAAGCATAGGGCAGCTTACCTTTATTTTTGGATATCCGCATATATTTATCAGCAGCTTTTACAAGAAGATATCTTGTGTGTTTCTTAGGAGGTGCACAGTGTATGATGTTCCTGGTCAATAACCTGATTTCTTTCAGAACTGGTGTGTAGAAAACAAACGGTCAATGGTTGGATGCTGAGAAGCCAGTGCTGAGCGGGCGGTGGATTCAGCAGTCGCTTTTGTGCAAGCTCCTTGCTGGTGGGTGGGGGAGCAGCAGGCAGCTATGGGAGGGTAAGGTGAAGGGTGTTTGTGAGGCCAGTGGTTCTTGAGGTAGAGTTGCCCATGTGTTACCCAGGCACTAGGGTAGATACATAAGAAAAGGCTTTGATTCCAAAGTGTATAACACAAGTTACTCACCTGAAGATGTTGTTTGTTCCATTCTTCTTATCACAGTTTTTGGCCTTCTCACATCATCTTTACTTCTTACTTTCCTGCTGTGTTTACAGATGAGCTAACCAACAATCTGTGTTGCCCTTTCACCCCCTTGGTGATGAAGGTTTCTTACTGATCTATGTAGAGCTGTGGCTTTTTCCTGCTGCTCATGTGTTCAGCATAATGTTGGGAACTGCAGTAACCCTGGCACTCTAAACTTCTAAGAGTCCGAATTAGTGTAAGGCCTGTTAATGAAACTTGTTAATGTAAATTGGCTACAGAATTAGGGAGCCTCACAAATACATGATTGGTCATATGTACAGCTAACTTTACTGAATCCTATTGGAAAAGCCTATCTTGCTATTTCAGGTTTTGCTACTCATTTGAAGCAGTGTTTTTGATCTACAGTTCTTAATTATTTCATTATATACCAGAAAAACTGAACAGCGTGAACAGGCACAACACATTTTTACAATTATTTCAGTGCATTTGTACTACAGTAATGTGCTACTGCAGTTATGCAAAATTATATTTGAGTAAAAGTGGTGTTTCTTTTGTTTTGCTTTACTTGCAGGGTTACACCAAGTCTATTGACATCTGGTCAGTAGGCTGTATTCTGGCAGAGATGCTCTCCAACAGACCCATCTTTCCAGGAAAACACTACCTTGACCAGCTTAACCATATCCTTGGTAAGTTCTACGTAATGAAGTAACATTTCCTCATCCATCCACTTCTCTTCATCTTTTCTACCAGATTGACCAATCTGGGTCACCCGTTTTTTTCTTTTAATTTTGTAGTTCCTTTAGTCTATACGTAGTCCTTTAGTCTAATCCATGCTAATGTACATTTTGTTTATTTACAAAGGGAAAAAAAAAAACACAACACCTTGTTAGTAAGGGTTTCTAAACATTCTGTGGTATTCCATGCTCTTAGAACACGTGGTGTGGATTCTTCTTTGCAGCAGTTTTAATGTTGGCTTTTGGGAAACGTGATGTGATTGCTATAATGTGACTTTCATAGGAGTGCAGTACTGTTTGTTGTTTTATTTTTATAGGTATACTTGGATCCCCTTCCCAAGAAGATTTGAATTGTATAATAAATTTAAAAGCCAGAAACTATTTGCTTTCCCTACCACACAAAAATAAGGTACCATGGAACAGGCTGTTTCCCAATGCTGACCCCAAAGGTATTTTATGCTCTATTACATTGTATCAGATTTTCAAAAGTGGAAATGAGCACCAAAATCAGTGTCAGTATGGGATTTTTTTTGGAACCACCTTAACAATTTATTTGAGTTGCAGTTAGAACATCGGGGTCCCTTAGAACACCTGTATCAGTCAGATGTGAGATCGTAAACCAGCATGAAACTCCTCTTTCATTCTTAAACAAGTCAAAAATTGTGTTATGGCCTTTAACTTCTTTGTAAAAGATGGGAATCCTAGCTGTTGTTGTTGCCTTACAAAGTGTAGTTCATTCAGATACTCAGCGTTGGCATTGGACATTTACAGTTTTCGTTATATAACTGCCATTTCCTTCTAGCTTCTACTTTGTAGTTCAGGGGTTGCTGTATGCACAGCTCAGCGCTCTCATACTTGCTCTGACACAATTCGTGTCACCTGAGTTTTTTTAACTGATAAAATAATTTGCTTTCAGTGAATATGAGCAGGTACTGAAGTGTCACGAAGAAGCTGATTGCTGCAGCTGAAACAGTAGAGCTGATCATCCTTATTGAGGGAAACAGTGGTGATTTATTCTGTTTTTCTAACTGTGCTCATCAGTGTGAGAAATTTTTACTGGGGTTTTTGACAGCTTAAATGGCAGTGATGCTGATGTGCTTAGCTGCTGGGGAACATGCAGTCAGTGTGGCTTCGTAACACCTTTCCATCTAAATCTTCAGAGCAGCTTTAACAGAGCAAGTTTTCAGAAAGCTCTTTGCCATTGTTTCAATGAGTAGCAGTGTGCACAACATGCTTTGGCACGGAGAAAGCAAGGGGGTTTCTAGGTCTGTCAAAATTTAAAGAAAATATTTAATTGTTATGCAAACTTTGCAACTTTTAAGTTGTCATTAAGTGCACTGGTTAATTTCTGTATCTTCTGCAATGCCTTGTATCCATCCAGGCATCTTACCCTCATACAAAGCTAGAACAACCACGCTGCAGTAATAAGCCCACATTTAAATTTAATAATGTGATAATAAGAAAAAATGAAGTGGAAGCTAATGATTTCACAAATATCTGTGGACTCCTTGCTTCTGTCATCATTATTCACCATTTCCAAGAAAAGGACGATGTGTTAATGATCGAAGTAGCTGAGCAATTGCAGTAACTCTAACGTGTAATGCTTGTCCAGAATATAATCAGACCTCGCGCTTTGCCTTACAGAACCTTCACATTCTCTGTGGATTCTTTACAAGTTGTGTAAATTTTGTGTAAATTTCATAGATTTGAACATATTGGCATTATTCTCTGGAGACTATCTTCTGAGCTGCTAGTTGTGCTTGTAGTTGTATGCTGTGATTATAGTAGCGTAGCGTTCTTTTCAAAATAAGAAAGTATTCTTGATTACTTCATTTCAGATAAAGTTTATCTTGTTTTGGATCTTTATGACAAATTTGAACAAGGAAGAAAATCTTATTTAATTTCTGCTGGTGTTGAATGTAGGTTGCTCCATAGGCTTCTATGCATTTCTTCCCTTGACATTCATTCTGACACTGTAGGACCTTCTAAAGGGTGTATGTTTTTCTATACTTGTTCTCAAAATGTACCAGAGCAGGTCAAAGCAAACTATAACTTAGGAATGTTGATAAGATGGGCAAAAAAAGAGGCACTGCCCAACTTGGAAGCATTTTGCTGTTTCTGGTGCTGCTACTGCTGTAAATGAAAATTAGCACAAAACTTAGTGAAGCTTGTCTTTCGTAAGTAATATCAGTAGCATTTATTGTACTTTGCTGTTTGGAGTGTGTATTAAGCTCTGTTTGCTTGTTTTTTCATCTTAGCACTTGATCTGTTGGATAAAATGTTGACCTTTAATCCTCATAAGCGAATTGAAGTGGAGCAAGCTTTAGCCCATCCATATCTGGAACAGTATTACGATCCAAGTGATGAGGTAAAAACATTGTTAAAATGTAAATGTTGTTGGTTAGATGGTACAGTGTGTTATTTTCTTCATTATTTTATGGGCAATGTTTCATCCTTGTGGAATGGAGTTAAAGAGTGGATGATATTTCTCCAAGGTGGTTGGAAATGTATTCACATGACGTGTGTTTGTAATTGCCCTACCTACAGAAGACAGGATGTGCATTCTGCTTCCCATTGGAAATTTAGAATACTATTTTGAGCCTTGACAACACCTGAAGTGTTCCAAATTGAGGCAAATAGTAAGCAGTTGAAGAACTGTATGTGCTCCTTGCATCTGAAAATAACGCTGCTACTTTTTGAACATCTTTAAAGAAATTGTTATCTTTTGTTGCAAAGTTTAAACTTTGCAACTCTTTTAAGTAGTGTATTACACTTTATATCACAGACCTAACATGATCAAGAAGGCAGGCATTCTCTTGCTTCTTACAAGCAGTAACTTATATTAAGTAGCCCTCACAGACTGAGAAGTCTTGCTTATCTTCAGAGATATAAAGCAGTTGTTCAAATGTTCGTTTAATAAAAATAAGAGGGAAAAAAATCAGTCTGATTAACTTCAATCCTTGAAACTAACGTCCTGCTTTTGTTTTGTATTTCTTGATCCAGTGCTACGTTTTGGAGGCACAACACAAAAAATAAATATATGCTAAGGAGTGCTATTCTGAAACACAAATTTCATTTCACTATGATTTTGTTTCATGATGGCTGAGATGAGGCAAGACAGGTAACAGAACTTGCCATTGCGTTGTGCTCTAAAAGCCCCCAAAACTGAGCTTACTGGTGTTGATATAATACTGATGAGATTTCAGATTACTTGTGAAGGAGGGGAGGAGGAAAAATGCTGGTTTTCCTTGAGGGCCAGATTTATTCTGAGAAATCTGATGTTTCAGATCCTTTTTATTGAGGTAGTTACTGAGATATGAGCTGTTGTCAAATATTATAGTTTGTTTTACATTCCACTGTGATTTGATTAAAAAATTTTTAAAGTGATATATGAAGCATATAAGGAACTAATTGAATGAGTTGTTCCTCATAGACTGCGAATACTGCATGTTTCTGTGAACACACTTGCAGATGTGTTTTCCCATTCAGGATCTCTGTTAATTTCAACAGAACAATAATAGTTTTAACAAGACGAATTATTACCTTTTCTTCTTTAATTTTATCAAGCCTGTAGCTGAAGCACCCTTCAAGTTTGATATGGAATTGGATGACTTGCCGAAGGAAAAGCTGAAAGAACTGATTTTTGAGGAAACTGCTAGATTCCAGCCAGGATATCGATCTTAAATTGTGCATAGGTAAAGTTACAGCAATAGGAAACCATTTGGCCAGAAGAATTTTGGAACTCAGTGGTTACTGCTAGTGGGATGGATAGTTGACGATTTCCACTGACTTGCTAACTAGCTGCTGAAGTGCAACTTTCTGCTTGTTCGATTGACCTCAGTCCTGTTCTCTTACTGAAGAAATGAGTATAGATTGCAGCACTGAACTGTCTGCAAGGAGTCCAGGCAGTTGTCTTGAGATGTTTACCCGGTTCTCAGGTTGCATGTAAGGAATAAGGGTTACATTTGATTTTATTCTCAGAATAAAAGCGATGAGAACACTTCTGAAATGCAAATCTTAAAAACAGAAGCCACAGCTTTTCAAGGGGTCACTGATCTTCATAGAAGGAATCAGAGTATTTTTTCACATGGCTTCAAATGCTCTTTAAAACCTCTTCCATAAATTTAACGTGCAGAGGAGAAATCTCTTAAACTAATCTAAAAAAAACCCAAAGCCTCAAAACTGTAAATCTTCAGTGAGGCTTCAATTTTAAGTACTTCTGAGACGACTGTGTAGCTATTTATAAATCAGTTATGATTACATTTGCTCGTCCTCTGAAGATCTAAACATGCTCAATTTGAATTTGCTGATACTCACTGCCTGTATTTTGTTTCAAATCAAACTTGTCTTCACATACCGTGAGGCTTGCAACTCTCGGTACTTTCATACGAAATCGGTCAAATAATTAACGGTATATTTTCTCTAATACTTGTGGAATGAATGTTTTTAAGTATCTCAGCTTTGTAACTGGATGAGAAACTAAAAATACAAAGACAACTGCCTGATGTAGGTTGCCCTGTTTTGTGGTCTTAAAAATGATTTCTGTGGTATTCTCCATCAGCAGTTCACAAATAGAACCTCTGGTTGACAGTTCCAGCAGAAAGTTCTGAGTCTGAGCCTGTGCACTTCACTGTGAGCAATCCACGGTTTGGCAGCAGCGTGTAGGAACTTTATTGCTTTGCTATAACCAATAATTCTTCTGGACTAAAAATGGGATTTCTGTTCCTGCATTGCTTATGACTCTAGTCTCTTTTAATGATTACTTGGTAAGAAGAGAGGAAGAAAAAAAGTGTTGAGTAAACTGTTGAAAATAGCTTTTACTTCTTTTGTCACTAGTTTGAATATTGAATATAATTGTACTGAACATAAAAGTTCACTATTGAAGTCATCGTGATTTTTGGAAACAGTGAATCTTGCTCATTAAACTTACTACCTAACATTTGAAACTCTTAGTAATGAGATTGTAGGTAAACCTGAGCTTTATGCTGTTGGACATTCCCAGTAGAATTAGATCTGGCACACAGTAAGGCAGATGGTGTCTGCTTCCCTGCTGGGTTGCATAAAGCTAATTCTGTACAAGAGGCACTGGGAGTGTGTGCACATTCTGGAAGAGAATTGTCTAAATGGAGTAAGATGAAGCCTGTAGAGGCCATGGAATCAAGGAGGGAGAGCAAACAGCTGACACTGTGGAAAATCATAGCTCGTGATCTCTGCTACTCGCCTTCTTTGCCCAGACTGTATGCACCTAGGTTGTATTAGGGATTAAGGGATAAAGGGATTAGGAGTACAGGTATCAGTGATCCAGTGCTATGGAAAATCTCTGATCTGCTAGAAATGTTACCTTTAAGTGCTGCTATGAGGAGTTTATTTGGCCAGTAACATACTGCAATTTAAGTATTTTACTTAACTAGATAATGATTCATTAGGAACTGTATGAGTAATTTGTAGTCAGAATTATTAGGTATTCCACTACACAGCATTGAAATGCGAGTAGCTGACATCCTAATGAAGGCCAGTCCCTAGCAGTTGGCTCAAACTGCACAGTAAGTCTCTTCCTGTATATTTCTGCTCTTCTCCGCAGCCTTTTGCTATCACCTGGCTCTTCTCAGTGCGTTCTTCACACTGTAGTTTTTGACTCTAGCTTTTGGAATAAGGAAGCAATGTGGAAAAAAAAAACAGTTCTTCAGATAACCAAATAATGTAGGTCACTCATTTGGAGAAAGGCAGAAATGGGAAAATACTTTAAGACCATGTTAAAATTGCCTTCACTGAAATGTCTCTGCTTTTTTTTTTTTTTTTTGTAGGACAAGGACTTAAAGGACTGGGCATGCTCAAACGTTGCTGTTCCTCTTCCCAGTTCTTTATTGTTGGTCATGTCTTGTGGCCTCTCTCAGCTTATCCACTAACTCCTTTGAGCCATTCAGGAGGGCAGTTCCTGGTAGTTTTGGCTTTCCATGCTTTCAATGAATCTTTTAAGCCTGAAGAATTGTAATTGACACTCCTATGCGTAACGCCCATTGTTGACCTGTTGCAGTACTGTACTGTAAGTGCACCTACTGCTGGCCGTGTTTTAACTGCTTGCTTTCTGGTTTGAGAGATGCAGTGGTTCCTTTCACTCCTGGATTAATATCTAAGAAGATAACTCATTAACTGATGCGAAGTTTACACCACGAACTATGTTTTTCTGACTTTACTGAAGTCGCTGGCATTTTTTTTTTTTAGAAAAGCTACTATTCAGGGCACTTTAAGTCAGTGACATCCCAGATTTTTTTTGCACTTCCTTTTTAAATAGAAATGGTTAGTATCCAGTGAGTGGGGTTTTACCATTATGCTCTGGATTACAGCATAAGTCGTGTTCGTGTTAATCTTGCTTATGCACTTGTTTGGGTGTCCTGTGCTGTACATACAGGTATTCTATACAGTGTAATAGCCACATAGGAACCCATCTTAATTGAATTCTTCTAAGAAACATTTTACCATGCATTGACAGAATTTGTACCTTTTTTTCCTTGCCTTTTTCAAAAGAGATCATTTTAAGTTTAACCATGCTGGGAGGGGTAGTACTTCCAAAGTTCATACCTTGTGGTCGTGTTTATAAGGCTTGTGCAAAGAGAATGAGTGGCAGTTTGCCATCTTATTTATTCCCTGTGTGATGGGAGATTAACAAAGAACATAATGGCACGATGACCTAATGGTGAATGCTTTTCTTTGTGAAAGGCATCCGAATGTGGTAAGCGAGAAACCAAAATATGATGTTAATAAACTCAGTCTACATACTTCATACCAATGAAATGCTTCAAATGAGGATTGCTAGTTTTACTTTTGGATCTAATCACTGACATTCAGAATTCTCGCAGAGAGGAACACTGCATCTTTAAATGAGAAAGTTTGAATTTCCTTTTGCTCCTACAGCATGTCAGCATCTCAAGTTCATTTCTTGCAACCTACACTATGGTGATTTGTAATCAAGCCTCCATGAGCTCGTGACATAAAGTACTGTTCTGTTGTCAAGTACTATCAAACTTTTCTGATAATGCTGAGTTAGGACAACCAAACAAAGCTAGCACTAAATAACGTTTAAAATTGTATACCTTTTAATGATCTTTTCAAGTATTTGTTACTGAAATTGTATAATGTGGAGTTTACTAGGTGTTATGTTCCAGTGCAGTGCCTCCTTTTCTTTCCCCACTGCTCTCTGTGGTGAGAAATTTGCCTTGTTTAAAATGATTACTGTGCCCTCGCATGACTGTTAAAGCTTTCTGTGCAAAGATGATTGTTTAAGTGCCACATGCCTATGATTGAGAGAAAAAAATCTATTGTTACCTCTGAGTTGTGTTCAACTGAAATGCTATTCAACAAATAACTTAGGAAAAATAGTTCTATTTTTAGCTTTTCATATCTCTGCTGTCTTCTCAATTTATTTCGGCAGCAGTGAAGAATGGATTGTATAGACTGCTTGCTAATATGAACAAAATGCACTTGTAATTCCTGGAAATAAATTTAAATCTTATATCTTCACGTTAACATAAAGAATTAGTTTTTGGTTTCCTGTTGGGTAATGTGTTTGAATGGAAATCAGATTCAGTTGCTACTGCAGTATTACAAGGATGCTTGCTGGTTAATGAATCCAGGCTTCCTCATTCCACTTAGTCTGCTTTTCAAAAAAAAGAAAGCCATTAACTTAGATTTCAGTAGGCAAGGGTGCTTACGAGATTCCATTTCAGATTTTTTTCTTCGAGTTTGAGTCTTAGTCTACCAAAACTAATTCTTAATAAGCTAGGGTTCATTTTAAGGGGCATTTTCAGTTAGGAAGTTCCCTGTGGTACATACATCTCTATTGTGCGGAACATAAGGAGCATAGTCAAGACACTGCGACAGTGATCATGGAGTCGTGATACGGAACCTCTGCTAAAAAAAACGCTTCTGTAGAAATTATGCACTTGACTGTTGATACTTGTGTAGGAATTTCTTCTGACGTTTCTACACATCTGTACCAAAATGCTTTCTTCACACAGTTTTGAGAAGCTGAAATGTTTCTAGAATCTCTGCTACTTGTACCATCATCATCATCACAGGAATCATGGTTGGAAAGATGACTGTTAGTGAAATCAGTTTGTAACACCTCAATCCTAATTTATTAAGGAAGAATTTTGGCAGCTTATTTCATCCTTTTCCCAATTCTTTTTTGAATACTTTAATTTTGGGTTTCTGGAGGGGTGTGAACTTACCCTTGCAATCTGTCTCTCAGAATGATGAGCCAAGGGTTTGCTTTACCTGATGTGTGGTGCTTTCAGGCTTTCTTCCCTAGCTGTCCTTACTGAACCAAATTGGCGTCCATCAATACCAATAACTGCATCCATCAGTCTTCTGCTGAATGCAGGAAACGTTGTTAAGCTGAATTTGTTGTATTGTCAAGTGCAGAAGCATGACCTTTTCTTTTGTCAGATATTGAAAATGTTTAAAAGAAGGTGCCTATAACACTGTTAGGTCGGTTATTGCTCCATTTTACTTCTTCTCCCCCTCTTTTATCTAGTTGTTGTATGTGTAGAGCAGAGACCCAAAACTTGTAATTGAAGTAATATATATTTCATGGTAAAGGTGTTTTGGGAATAAGGAATGTGAACAGTTGACTGTCTAAACATTCCAACTATATTGTGGAAGAAAAATAGGCGAACTTAAGCTTCTCTTGGATGCTTTGGCAAAGAAAGCATCTTATTCTGCTATCTGACCGTCCCCAGAATCTTCCTCATCACTGGGACACGTACCAAGTCTGAGGTGTGCAATGCTCTGCATGGGCCGAGCAGTGTGCTGCACTGTGAGATCTCAGGAGTAGCAGATGGTGACGTGACTCAGCAGCGGCCAAATGAAACCCAAGGAGTTCAGCATGGTTTTCCTTACAGAATGGGGAAAAAGAAAACCTCGTTGCTGCCCATTGTAATATGCTATGATATATTTATACCATGTCAAAGGTGTTTGCTGAGCAACTGTACTATAGATTTAAACTTTATTAATATATATTTGCTTATGTTAGTGTAGTTTATATAGTCCTTGGTTATTGATGAATTTGTGTTGTTACAGCACGGTGATATGGTATAAATATAGGTCTATACACACAACATACTCATGAGTTTGGTCCCTTGCATAGTACTTTTATATTTGTACAGCGATGTCTTCAAGTAATCCCAGATTTTAGGGGAAGTATTTTTGTAAATGCAGTGGTTTAAACAAAAAATCCAAACAGTCCTTTTACTAAGTTTTAAATGCGTTTGTGATTCAAAATGGTTTAGTTAATGACTGAAATCAAGACACTAAATTAGTGAAAAGTGCACATTAGTAAAGTGAAGCATACCATGGTTTTCTGTAGCATGTGCTGTGATCAAGCTAGGTGAAACATTGGATGAAACGCGGAAGTTGGACTACCTTTGTAAATCTAGAACAAATGTCTGAAGGTTGCAGCTGGATTACTTACTATTGTTGCCTTTTCTTGTGTTGTATCAGTGTAGAGCACTCTTAAATACTCAAACTGCTTTGTCTCTGCTTTGTACTGTTGGTGCCTTCTTAGTCACGTACCCCACACATCCTGCATAGCTAATTTAGTTAATGGTAAGTTTAAAATAAAGAAAGATTTTATATTAAAAAAAAAAACAAACAAACACCTTTAAAACTTCATTTTCTGTATGTTCTTATTCATTGTAACAATTAAACATTTATATTGTGACAGATCTGTGATTTGGTTAATCTGTATAGATCAGTTGTAAGTAGCAAAGGTTTATATTTTGTCTTATTCTTTTACTGTTGTAAACGTATGTGGTTTTCTTCTTTAAATCAGGTAACTTAATGTTCTGTTTCGTTTTCGGCATCTGAATCTTGTAAAAACAAATGCAAAGAAAATCATTAAATTGTGTCCCTGTATTACCAAATCAGCATAGTACTGTGCATGTATAGAATGACTGAAGTTCTACTTTAAAATGACCTGCTGTTTTATAAACCACGAGTACACTGATGCATATTACATTAGTGTCTAAAAATGAGTCCCCTGAATGGAGCAGTAGCAGATAGCCTACATTCATGTTTTTGAATACACAAGTTTCTGTTTCAGTGTATGAGTATACCAGTGTGAAATTAGAGCCATCCAAAACATTGCAGGGGAAGCTTATAGACGAGCAGAAGTGTTATATCTTTGCTATGAATTCAACACTGTGAACTGTTGGGCACAGAGATGGTTTTGGCTCAGTCAATGTTAAAATAGCTGTAGCCCACTTCGCAGGAAATCTTGCAAAGAATTACTTGGGCAGTCCTTAGAGACCAAATGTTTTCATTTTGATACAAAAAAGGTTCTTCTCAGGCTGAGGTTTGAAACGTTCTGTGGCTTCTGGGAACAATGCACTCCTCATCGTTGTAATGGCGTTTTTATGAATATTTTTTAGTCTGAAATCCAGCTGTGCCAAAGAACTGAGAAAAGGTATAATTGGATCACGGCAGCTAGAAACTTCTGTAATTAGTATGACAACATAAAAAATGTGACCTGAAACTACAGGTGCTCGTCAGTAACTAACAGGTCTGTAACAGCTCTAATGACTGGCTCGTTACAGCTCATCTCTCCATCCCCTCTCTGGTCTTCACAGCAGTATGCAATTTTTTTCCAGAATATTAAGAGTTTAATTTTGTCATATATACAGTTACGCATGTTACTCTTTCATTGACTATAGCTGCCTTTGTCTTTCTTTGTTCCCCCTACCAGTACACTGTATTGCAGTGTGTGTTTCAGTGAGTTGCTTCAAAGTATGACTGAAATGCATCTTGTTCCAGCAGAGGTTTTGACAAGCTGCTGCTTGACTCAGTACTTTTGTCACACTTGTTTAAGTAAGATTAGTTGGAAAACGCTTTGCTTTTCTTTGCTTTGTTCCACCAGAACAGGACACGGATCCTTCCTGTCTGTGAGCTTTGAAGGGCGATGGGTAGGGAGACCTCAGAGTCAAAGACTGCAGAGATGGGTTCTGGGGTCTGTGTGCAGGCTTAGTGCTTGTGTGGGACGGGCTCTGATAGGTAGAGTGCTGTGGAGGCCGAATAGCCAGCACTGGAGGAGCTCGTGTTCTCACAGAGTCTTTTGAAGACCAACTTCTGAATATAAGCCATGTTGATTTGAGCAGTGTAGATTTGATGCTGCTGGGCTTCGCAGAGCTACAACCCCAGTATTTTCTCTGCAGACAAAAATTCTTACTTCTCTGTTCTGTGCGTTTCATTATACTTCCTACTAAGTAATGTTTGCATAATGCTTGACAAGCTTGAAAAAAATTAACATTTGATAATTGTAGATGACTTAAAAACTTCATCACATCAATACATGCCATGTCAGTGCTTCAGAAGAGCTCTTTGGTTCCTCTGCAGAACAGCATTCAGGCGCTGCCAGATGCAGGAGGTGAGCGGTGCTCATAGTGCCCTGTCAGGGCTGAGGCTCCATCACACTGGAACCTGGCAGATCTGGCACTTCCTGCTGAAAGCACAGTGTGCGATCTGGTGATGGTATGTTCATTTCTGAGAGGCAATCTGAGAGCAGATGAAATGATCAGAAAGGAGAGATACATTTAGGTAAGGTGTGGTGTGAAAAGCAGTCCTTGGTTGTTGTTGGGAACTTGAGCCTGAGATTCAGCAGACCCTGGTTTGAATTTTTCTGATTCTAAATCCTTGAATACCTTGTAAATACTGGAAACCTCTTGCCATTTCTCTAAAATGTCCTCACATCTTCCTCGCAGCATGCACCCGTTCTTCAGTTCTTTCCCTTTCCCACCCAGTTGATTATTCTGGCAGAGCAATGCATGATCCCGTAGGTGCTCATTTTCTTGGTGCAGGAGTGGCTTGTTAGCACATGAGGGATGATAAAAGGAATCCTTACGCGTTTTTGATTCCCCAGAAAAGAGGAAGAAATGTCTTGAAAATGCTGGAAACCCAGCATGCTGTCTCATCTAAAAATACTGAGTTGAATACTTCTGTATATCTTGTGAGTCGTTCTGTGGTTCGTGTGGTACTCCCAGTTGTGCCAGCTGGTTGATTGAAATGCTTCTCCGTCTCTTTCTGTTGCTTCTTGGACTGAGCTGACCTTTGATCCTGCTGAGTTGCTGTCTTCCAGTGATGCTTTCCTTCCTCAGGGTTTATACATTCCATGTTGGTATTTTTCTCCCCAATCCTTTGCTGTGACCGACTTGATGTCACTTCTTTGTTCTCCTTATTTTGCATGGCTGTAGCTTCCCTTTGGTCTCGCAACTCTCCATTTGTTTGCTCTTCAGAAATTTCTATTTTTCTAATTATTCTGTGAGGCCATGGACACAGCCATGCTTCACAGAGCTGGGCCCTGGTTACACTGCAGCTGCTGGCTTTGGGGAGAAAACCTGCATAGGCAGAGCAGTTCCCTTAATGCAGTCGGTCGTTCCAGTGCCTGGGATTGCACCAGGTGCAGTTTTGCACAGTAGCGATCTGTTAATTCCACCTTACTGTTCCAATGCCTTGAATAAAAAGCCAGAAATAACAATGGAAAACTTCATTCTTCCTGGCTATGATGCATTCTTCTGCACTACTGAAAACTATTTCTAAATTCAGGCTTTTCATGAAAAAACAAACAAACAAACAAACCCAAAGCTGTAAGAGAATGCCACGAGTTTAAAAAATAACAAAATAATAAAATCTGTTATTATCAAGAGACTTATGATGCACCTTCTACTTTGATCTTAGCATCCAAGACACGCAGCTTGTTCTGAAGATGCTTTTCTGCCTTAAATCTGCAAATGCAAAAATGCTGAATATTCAGAATTTTGGCTTGAAGCCCTCTGAACTGCTGATAGCAGCCACCTGTGAGCTGAAAACCCGGGGAAGGGCTTGAAGTCAGGCCTTCTCCCCCCTCGGCTTTAACCTCAATAGCACGTGAGAAACCTTTGACTATCAAATCTTCCTGTATTCCTAGCAGTGTTTAGAACTCACAGATATTCTATCTCATAGTTTGGACATCTTAGATGCAAGTTTATAGACTGAAGAATTTTTGATGTGTTCTGTGTTTTTAAAAAGTTTTGCTGGTTTTGGTACGTGTTTACGTTTGCAGGCTCTTTGAATAGGCATGCCACAAACGTGGAGGGAACAAACCCGTCGGTTTTGGGCAGGCCGGTCGACACATCCAGAAATGCTGAAATGAACGTTGTTGATGTCACTGTAGCTCCGTGTTCCGTTTGCTCTCATGTGCAGCATACATCAGTGCTCCAGAAGAAGGTGGGGATTAAGGAAAAAACTGTGGTCATTTCTTAAACGTTCTTTTGTAGCTAAACTTAATTCGTAGGCTTGTTTCTGAGGGTAGTTTGGTATTTGGGGAGAACTGTGTTAAGCCATTTTTACAGCTGACTTGATGACATTTCTCTAAGTATAATATGCTGTTATTCCAGCATGGCAAAGGTCTGCATAATTCATGTGTGCTCAACTTAATCACTGGTTTTCTTCTTGTAACAATAAATGGCATTGTACCAAAAGCAATATATCCTGTGTGTAGTTAGTAGTGGAAGTAATTATTACTGTGCAGCTTTTATTTCCATTGTCTTTCCTACGGTTGCTGCTAGCATGGATTTTGTGCATTGACAGTTGTTCCAGGCTATTAAAGATGTATTTTGGGGGAAAAAGTCCTGCATAATACTTGTTTGCTTTCTGGGAGCTGCTGCAGTACTTTGAAGCAGAAAAGAGTTGCATCTTATGCTGCAATAAGCTTGTTTTCTTCTGACTCTTATCACCAGAACACATCTAGATCTAGAGAGTTTCTCCGGAATTGCTCCTCCACATTTTTCCTCTTGAGAAAGGCCCAGGCTCAACACCAGCATCGTTAGAGCCAAGGATTATAAGAGAGCAGAAGGGCTTTTTTCTCTGCTTGATTTTGGGATTCTGCTAAGCTACCACAGCCTTATTAGATCATGGCGCTGTAAAAAGACTTGGGGAATGCTGCAACTGGTTTTGTTCACCAACTCCTTAACTCAAGACCAGATAAGAACGCACAGGCAATATGCAATGCATGGGAACTCTCTAGTCTTAAATTCTGTCCTTCCTGACCCCCTGATAGTGTTTCTGCACTGCAAGTAAATCTGCCCTGGATAACTTTCCTTTAAAAGAGGGAAGCTTTGTTTTTCCTCAGAGGGACAAGGAGTTAATACAGTTATCTTCCCACCACTTGCATTTGACTGCTAGTGTGTAGTGTTCATCGTACCAAGATGTCACTGTTAGAAAAATTTTAATACTGTAGAACTAACGGGGTGAAGAACTTGCTCTTCTCAACTTGTATATTCCTCCTTGCTTTTGAAGTGTGTAGAACGATACCTACTTTAATTATAACTGAATAGCTTTTCTGCATTCTCTGTGCACATTTTTCTCAGCTGCCTCCTATTCTAGATGTGACTTATTTTACTGCTAATGGTGTTATAAAAAACTGTAGTACTACAGGTGTCATATGGTAACTTGTAAATAAAATTACTGTAAACACACGGTCAAGTTATTTGTGGTGCTGCTCTGTAAATGTGTGACATTACCTTAGCTGTAAATCTTAACAGTGCTTTTCCTGAGGGCCGTGCCCATAGCGCTCGGTGATTGCAAAGCCGGTGTCTGTGCCTGTACAAGAAGCCTTTCTGTGGCCTCTGTACACAGCGGTCTGCTCCTAGTCACAAGTTCCAGGAAACTATAGCACTGACAGCAATTATTTCTACACAGTCACTTTGCAACATAACGTGCTAGATGACAGCAAATCAACACCTACATCAAACTGATTGGCTGTGGATAATACATTTTCGTGTAAATATCAATTCACGTAGAAAGGAGAGAACACAGAATTATTTATGGTTGGAAGGTGATTAGGAAACTGTTGCATTTTGTCCTTGGAGCCTATCAGCTCCAGCAGAAGACTGCCTGTTTCCTATCCAATTGAAAGGGTGGCGGAAAAAAAAGTGGAAGAGGTCTGACCTGGGGAAAGAACACAGAGTGCTACATTTTAGTGGGAAAACATACACACAAAAACAGGTACTCTGTTCTGTTGCATTTTCGTTACGGTTCGCATGCAGTCAGAAATGCAGCAAAAGTGTCCCCTCTCTCTTCTATAAAACAGTCCTGAGGAGATCCGGTTAGCACTCAGACGTTAAGCTCTTCAGAACCATTTGTCTTTGTGTACGTAGGAGTAGATAACGTGTAGGATTTTTGTACCATTTATTGGGGGTTGAATCTGTACTCAATGCTACAGAATAAGAAAGTAATAAAACTGTTGAATTTTCTGCAGTGTTGCAGAGCAAAGCAGCTTGTCATTCCCAAACACCTGAGGCTGCAGTCATGTCTTTTACACACGCATGTAAAAAGCACCTTTCTAATCCTTACCAGGGATGTTTTAAATATGCAGTCCTTAAAGCTGTTCCTTCCCTTGGAGCAGCTCTGTGGAATCATCCTCTGCAGGTTTCTGTTCCTCATGGCTTCATCCCATGCCTGGCAGTGCAGACTGAGCGTTGTTTCTTGATTTTGTTGCTGTTGTGAGAACTATCAATAGCAGATTTTTTTTTCAAAGTAAGTGATGTATCTCTTGGTGAGATAGTACAAAAAACCTTGGCTAGCATCTTTGGCTGTGCTTGCTTTCTTTTGTACGATGGAGGTGACAGAGATAAGAGTTTCTGCTCTCGACGTGTATTGTGATGATGGGATGATGGTCACTGAGTGGATTAATTTGGAAGGAACTCTTTAGAAAACTTCAGCTGTAGCAAACGTTTAGTGTATTCATTTTGACAAGCAGTTGTCCTAATGATGTGCTGTGCAAGAGCAGACTTTGGAGGAACAGGCAGCAGGGCCAGAGGGAATCATGCAGTGCTTGAGCAGCATCTAGTCTGGAGCTGTTTTGAAACTGCCCAGGAGGGAAAAAGCAGAGGAAAGTAGTAGTAGCCCAAAATGCTATGTGATACTGTATAATAATATTAGCTACAATCAGAATTTAAATGCCACCAAATGTATGAGCAAAAAGCATGATCTGTCCACTGCTTTCAAGATGTGCACAACAAACGGTTGGGCCAGACTCCTCCATCACTGTAGTGTGTTGAAAGTAACTACATTAATGCATTTATTTTTGACTACAACACTTCCCCTCAAACTTTTATTAAGTAATCAAGAAAATTGCTTTCTATTCACATCAGTCCTTCAGTGTCTAGAGAGAAATGACCTTTCAGTGCTGCTCATGACTTCCAGTGACTGGACGTGACTGTGTCCCTGCTCTTGAGCTTTCAGTTGTTCCTGTACTTCTTCACCTCATTCTTTCCTCTAAATTTGCTTCCCTATGGCTGTTAAACGCAGGCGTTGGAAGCCTGATTCTTTTTAAGGGATTTAAATGAATTAAGAAGCAAATTACTTACATCTGGAAACCTTACTCTGGAAACTGTTTCACTGAAGGTAGACGAAACTTTCTCAAAGCAGGAGCTGTGACATTGTAGCTTGTGGTCTTTTAAGTTAAGGGGCAATCGAGTGTTTACAGTAAGCATATTAAAATAAATGTTCAGGTCAGAGAGTAAACATTCTCAAAACAAATGCAATCATTTTCAGAATAAAGTGTTGACTATTGAGTGGAATCTCAGACAACAAAAAAGCAACCAAGCCACAAACAAACAGGTACTAGAAAACAGAAATGTCCCAGAAGTAATGCTCTTGAATGAATGAAATCTTTGTCAGCAGCAGAGATAATCTGAAGGTTCTGATTATAATCCAAGCATTTTTTGTGGGCAGCAGCAACGAAGACTGGGGCATGTCCTGGATAAACATTGCTATCCGCAAACCACCATGCACCTCCTCAAAGATAGCAATTAATTAACCAGGAGAGTCGATTTCAACTCTCCAATTCCTTATTCAGGATGTTCAAGTACTGTCATGCTCTTCACTTGCACTGAGATGGGTTCACGGTGACGTTTCCATGTTAAAGCATTGAAATTCCATGAGTGTACTTTGGTTTTACTTAAATGTGTGAATCATTTGAACATCAGTAATTCCCACTGTAAAAAGAAATGTGACAGCTTTTCAGTGATCCTACGTTGCTGTTGCCTCTTAACTGTACTTGAATGTGGAGGTGGGGAAACGTTATTTGCTTTTCTCTAAAAGTGCACCCTTCTATGCCTGGGTTGTCTTTAGAATCATCTCCAAGTTAACTAGTAAAAATGACAGAAATCTCTGTATGGCAGAAGTCACCTTGCTATGGAGTGCTTTGTCTGATGTCACATGGTTTTATTAGGCCAGTCCAAAAGTTCAACCAAGCCATTGGTGTTCTCTCTGGGAAGTGCTGGGTGCTGCCAGAGGTGCTTTTCCTGGCATCCCATTCCAGTCATTTCTGTTCTCCCATTTGTTGTCTCATGCAATCAGTTATTGTCTTGTTTGTTTAGTTTTTCTTCAGTCCTTTCTCCTGGGAGGACTTAAACACTGTGTGCAGGGTCAGATTGACGCTTGGTCTTGGACGGGCAATCCAAAGGGGACAGAGGCCAGCAGGACAGCACCTTACTCCAGAACGCTTTCCTGACTGGCAGTTTTGTAGCTCAGAGATGATGTTTTTGTATTTCAGAGGTGTAGGACTGTCTGCTTAGAGCTTTTTTTGTGTGTTAGAGCCAATAACAGTTGTGAGATCTTTTTGTAATTCTTTGCAGTTATATGCTAGTTTCTGTCAAATGTATGCCAAGCTAACACATGTAATCATTGAAAAAAAAGCAGGTTGGAAGGAATTTATGAAGGCCATCTGGTTCAGCCCAGGTGATAGCAGTGAATATGTGGTAACTGAGTACCCCTGGACTGTATGGAGCTGAAGACCTGCTCATACTTGCTTATGCTTTCCACTGCTGATTTTTGCTGGTCTTAAGAAATACAGTAACTGATAGTAACAGAGACTGAGGCATGGAATTTACCCTTTCACTTTCGTTTTCACCTGTACTTCAGTTGTGTAACCCATAAGCTTCAGAGGATTTCTTTTTCTGTTTTGACTGGAAGGTATTGTTAGCAAATAATATGATTTACATCTGTTCGGAGCCTTTAGCTACTGCAGAGATGTAAACAATAAACTCCACTGTGCTGTACAGACTGCCCTTCCTGGCACCATCACGGCTGTTCCTGGCTAGAGCACATGGGAGAAGAATGCAGTGGTATAGTTTGTGCTGTTTCTGCTCTCAGGCTAAGTTTTCATTCTTCTTGTGCTGCGCATTTGCACTTCACAAGCACTGGATTTTACACATAGAAACAATCTATATTCTAAAAATTAAAAACCTTTTTATGTAACATTTGCGGTTAGTTTTGCCCATAGCAGTAATATTTAGTATAGAATCACCAAGGTTAGAAAAGACCTCCAAGGCCATCCAGTTCAACCACCCGCCTTCCACCAATATTTCCCACTAAATCACATCCCTCAGTACAACATCTACACGTTTCTTGAACGCCTGCAGGGTTGGTGACTCCACCACCTCACTGTTGGTGACTCTCCCACAACTGTTACGTGGGAGAAGAGGACGACCCCCACCCCCACCTCACCACCACTTCCTTTCAGGCAGCTGTAGAGAGTGATATGGTCTCCCTTGCACCTCCTGCACAGTAAATGTATGGGAACTGTTGAATCACAGCCTGAACCTCTGATTGACCACCTGAGGTGAGAATTGAGTCAGCCACAGGGGCACAGGTGAACGCAATTTCACCTGAGTGACCGGAAGGGGTGGAGCCTGGCTGTACCCCTCCTAGACCCCATTTAAGGGCTGACTCCCAAGGAGGAAGGATCTCCTATCTGGAGATCACTCCTCTTGGAGCCCTTCCATGAGCCCAGGACACAGGTAAGCTCTTTATTTCATTGCTCCTTTGTAGCGTAATAATCTCTCTGGTTCAATACCTGTATACCTGTTTGCCATACAGTAACTGCCATGCAGTAATGCCCCAGTT
This sequence comes from Gallus gallus, assembly GCF_016699485.2. Lineage (NCBI taxonomy): Eukaryota > Metazoa > Chordata > Aves > Galliformes > Phasianidae > Gallus > Gallus gallus. Next base: position 566,138 of record NC_052546.1, read on the forward strand.
CCCTCAGCTGCTCCTCATAAGACTTGTGCTCGGTGTCCAGTGCCTAGACTTGTGATAGTATTCAGAGAGCAAAAAGAAGAGAGATAAAATTGGCCCTGGAAAAGATACAGTAATACTTTTTATTCAGCTTCCCGGTAGGAGCCTTGTCTCCATGCAAATCCAAAGAGCTGTTAAAGGAAAAGCATAACTATAGTTTGAACCTATGTACTCTACATCTCTCTGGTACAGTCTAGTAATTAGAGCTGTTAAACCTGTAGTTGTGCCATCTGCTGGTGAAAAGTAACCATGAATATAAATTATGTAAATAAAAAATAGAGCAGAATGACTGTTAAACGTGATGATTAAATAGCAAAAATGATAATGCCAAGTATTTTGAAAAGTATTCTCTAGAACTGTAGCTGCAATGGCTAGCAAAGGCTAAGCTGGCAACGTTTTAGGGCAAGAACTTATCTTGTTTAGAATCATAGAATTATGAACAGTTTATGTTCTGCTGTGGCAGGGTTTTGATTTTTTGTTTCTTTTGTTGTTTGGTTTTTCTATTTTTCTTTAAAGACTTTGTTTCTTTGAAGTAGACTGAGTCTCAGTGCTGTGCAGCGTGACCGGTCAAGGCACTGAATGTGAGGACTAAAAGAAAATCATGATGGATTTTTTTCCCTTTTTTCTAGTTGCTGGTGTAGGTCAAAGGAATTTCAACCACCCATAAATAAAGCACGACACCTTGTTATAGAATGAGAGAAGCAAACTGAAGTACTTTCTTAATATACATATTAATGAATAATGTTACGCTAGTTACGACTATCAAACTTCATACCATCTCTTCTTCATGTCTCTAAACCTTTCCACACTCCTTCATACTTACTGACATATATATCAGAAAAGTAAGTCAGGATAAAGGACAGCAATGTTTTTCAAACTGAGAGAAAATGGGGATGTAGCTTGAACATATGAAAAAAATAACTTTCCTAAACCGTTGCCGTGTCTTAAAATCCCTGTTTTTGTGTAAGCCAACTTCTCTCTTGTAGTAATATCCAAGGAACTGCAAAATCTTATTTGTAGCTGCAGAGGAGTGTCTTGCTGGAGGTTTCTGGGTACTGATGTTCAGAGTATCTTGTTGGTTCTCACTGTGATTCTGAAGGCTTTGCAGTGGTTTTTATTTACTGCTTCACAGCCTGCTCAGTAAGGCGGTCCACCTGCTGCTTAATTCTCTGAGCTGAGAGAAAAAGCAGATAGCACTTTTCTGATTAAATATGGGTCATGTTGATTTGTGTTTGTGTGCTCCTGCCAGAGCAGCTGGTTTGGTCTTGTCTTGTGCCGTGCCTCGCTAAGCCATGCAGAAGACTTGAGTGACTTTCTTATTAGAGATCCTAGATTAGATGTACTACAGAGATGAGGCGCTGGACCATGGGTATTTTTGAAGCTCTTGCCAAAAAGTATGGTAGAATGGTGATTTGATGAGGATATCTGGTAGCACAATAGCAAAAACCAGGATTAAGATAGATTTTAAAAAAGGAAAAAAAAAAAAGCAAGCAAACAGCAGGCACACCTCTGGCAGTTAGATGCCTGGTACGGCACCGATACAAGTTGTTTTTTTCAATATACTCGTGCAGAAAAAGATGTTGAAAACATCATAAGCAATATTTATACAAAAGAGCTGAGTACAAACCTCTCCAATACTCATGCATTGATTTACATGGCATTGCAATATTTGAATTTAATCTCTGTTTTACTAGTCAACCTCCTGTCCCACTGCGCTGCAGAAAGTGAAGCAGCAGCATTGCCTTTGTTCTTATTTTAAAGGATTATTATTGTATACTTGGTAGCTTTTGTACTTACTGCTGGTTGCTAATGTCTCCAGCAGATGTAAGATAGCCTTTTATAGCTTCCTCCCACTCTTTTTGTCTTTTCCCATGCCAAGTTCATAGTTTGGTCAAGCAGTCCAATTAAGGTAGTTACTGAATGTATTTGCTCAGATTCAGGGATGGCAGGATGAGCTGCATAGGCAAGAGTGTGAAAGTTCAAATGCTATCATTTCATTTAATGACAGTTACGTGAAAAACATCTGGAGACGCAAACAAATAAATCAGCCAGAATATTTGTAGCATTATACAAGAAAATAGGCAATGCTTGCTTGCACTGATCTTATCTTTAATCAGACTCCCTATTTTTCAGTTACCAGAAACATTCAAGCCATTTATTATAAAATGCATGAAGGAAATTCACACACTTGTTTATCAGTATTCATGTAAGAATTATAGTAAGAGGATTCGGATATCTAATTAAAATATATCTATATATGTACGTTTGGCCACAAGATGGAGCCGGCGCAGCAGTGGGTGCATCTTCCCGGTTGAAAAGGTTGCACGTTTCTTTGTCTCCTTCGGTACTTGAGCAGAATCAGCATCTCTAAGAGGACTGATCGCCCCTCACGGGGTTTCTGGTAGCACTGGAGAAATGCAAAACCAGGCAGAACTCATAAAAATCATTCCATCCCAGAAATGAAACTCCTGCAGCTAACTTGAATGAGAAAACTAAATATCTCTGATGCTTTTTTCCTGAACCTAAGCTAAGTTAATCTTCCAACTCTATTGCATTCTCCATGGGTTTATATTGTCTCTTCAGACTTATGGGCAAAGGAAGGAAGAAATGAAGGATAAAACTGAGTACATTCAAGGGAGAAATAAGATTTATATCTTTATCAATGAGAGTAATTAAGAACAGGAACAATGAATTAACAATTTGTAAATTGAGATGGGATGTTCTAAGGATGTTTTCCCAAGGGATGTCCTATAATTCTGTGTTCTGGTTTAAAGGACGAGTAATAAAACAGCTTCTATCTTGCAGCAAGTTACAGAGATCCCTTTGATCCTAATTATCTGTGGAACTACACAATATGCTTGTGCTGGTTGCCCTTACATGGAAAGGAGATGAGGATGGAAATATGAGTGTAGGTTTCAAGATAAGGAACATACCTCTTGGGAGAAGAAAAATAAAGGAAAAAATAAAAGAAAATAAACCAAAGAGCAGGAAAAGTTTTTTTCCTGAGCAGGAGAAAACTTGGATCCCTGCCTGTAGCCAACTGATCTGCATACATAGGCAAGCATAGGCAGGATGTGTTTATACAAAACATGTATCAATAGGAAATGAATTTCTGCTTTTCCACAGCTCACAAAAAATAGTTTTCAGATAAAGCTGCCCAACATTAGCCAAAGGGTCTGTAGCTGCATGAAGGAGGTGACAATCCTACTTAATGGTGGGCTTTGCAATATTTATATGTATATTGAAGAAGTTTTTATTATTCTTCATGTTCTACTACCTTTTTCTTTTGCCTACCTGTTAGTCTGAATACTAAAGACTTTAATTAACATCTGATTTTGGTGTTTTAAAAGTTGCACAAGAAACAAAAGAAGCATTTCCATGGTGACAGTGGTGGGAAAAGGAGCAGTTCAGATCTTGCAAATGACAGATCACCCTCTAGTGGTGTATATTTCAGCCCACTGATTAGAGAGAATATATATGTTTATGCACACCTGAATTAGGTATCTGAAGTTGGGTGATATAGATGTTTTTTTGTCTCACATTCATTTGTATGTATATGAGCAGATATCTACATCTGATCCTATATCAAATCATGATAATTATTTGATCTGTAGCCTATAAACAAATTCCTCTGCTTATTCTCCACTTGAGGATGGGTTGAGACTTCAAGATATTTCAAGACAGCTGACCTTATCACTTCGTATTCTGTGCTCTGCTAAAGCAGTAGCTTCACTAGTAGTATGGACTGCTATTGGTGCAACTACTAGTAGGAGTTTGCAGATTTTTGCATTGCTGTCTGCAGTACAATCAAATACTTCCTCCTACTGCTTTCAAAACTCATCCCAAAGGAAAACGTAATTTCTTTGTTTACCGAAGTATCTCTCTGCACACAGTTCCAGACAAGTAACTAAAAATATGCTGTGACAAGTCAGTATAATTTGTTTATTACCTAATACTGAGCTGGTTTCAATTAATGCACAATATTATATTTTAGTGTTATACAATCATAACCTTGTTCTACTTCTCCTTCCATACATAATGTGCACAAGGAAATATCAGTTAGCTTTATAAAAACTTGTTTCCCAGTCTCATTTTAAATTCCAGCACCCTTCACAGCACTCATTACATGTCACTTGTTCCTATATTATACACTCCAACCTGACTGCTGCCATGTCTTAAGAAACAGATGCATATTATTTTCCTTGGAGAACTTGGCAGAACATAATGTTATAAACTTAAGTAACTGGGAAGAGCAAGGTGGGGTTTTTTTTTGTGTGTGTGTGTATATTTCCTGTTACTAAGCATACATTTAAGGCAAACATACAGGAAATTATTTTTATTTGAAAAAAAAAATCTTTCAATAGTCTTCTTTCAGTTAAAACAAAGAGCATGGAGCTTTACAACTCTTAGACCAACTCATTTTTAAAAAATGCTGTTAAAGCCTCCAAACATTTGAGATTTAACATGCCTTTAAGAAGCAAAGGAAGGAACAATCCTGACATTATTTCCCAGTTTAGATGCCTGTAATAGTCCTTCCTCTACCTCACATTTGGAGTTTATCTAGTTCTCAGCATGTCTTATGGTTTGGGGTACAACTCGCCTACCAGTTCTATTTCTAACATGCTAAGCCACAAAGACGGTGACCACGTATCATCTCTGCAATTCCTGTGGCCTGATGAACTCCAGAACTACAGACCATAACCTTGATTAGAATCCTAATGAGGAAAAAATAACACCTTCCTGCTCGTATTACACAATGATGCAGAGCACACAACAGAAACACAGGCAAGAGTTGCTAGACTGTCAAAATTAGTGCCATTAAATTACCACTGATAATGTGCTTATGATATAATTAGGACAGAACACAGGGTTTAGTAGTTGTAGTATGACATCTGCTTTGCTAATCAAGATGAGCCCCATTGATAAAGACAGAATTCACCCTAAGAGTTTATAATCCAAACAGTATACTGAGATTGAGATTGAAGTGTTTAATTTTATCTGTGCTTTTTAAGTTGTTTCACTGTCGTTGTGGACTACACACAGTATTGCCAAGCACATCATTCTTTATCAGAGGCTGTTCATATAAGCAACCTTATCCTGCTACTGAAGGCGCCTAACTACATCCTTGACATGTCTTTATCTTCAGAAAACAAAAAGAAGAAAAAAGAAAGGAGAAAACGATGGTATTCTAACAGTGCAGCTTGTGTATTTGTTACTAGGGAAACAAATAGCAAAGAGAAAGAAACCCTTAGTGTCCTTGTCATTTAGGTCTTTCAGTGGAGAAGCAGAGCTTGTGTTAAAACAATGGAAACATTGTTCCACTCTCAGGATCCTTTGCTGTCCTCACTGAATGACAGACGCTCCTTTCTTCCCTCTTGTTCATCTTGTCTTCTCTGAAAAGAACTGCTTCTCTAGTCAGGGTTGGACTTTTGTTTCATTTTAATTCACCATGCAGAGTCAAAATCCTGTCTGTGTAAAGTGTTTGGCTCCTAACACCTAAACCAAGATCACAGCAGATCTCTCAAGGTAAGCAAAGAGAAACACCAGACACTTGCATTCACATCTATGGAAAAGCATGCACAGCTGCACTGGTGATTCCACGTTTGTGATCCTTCCTTTCAGCTAGTGACCAGGAAGCCATCAGAGTGGGAGAGGCACTGCAGCATCTGCCACGTCCCAAACCCAGGGCCCTACAGCTCCAGTCACTGACCGCAAGCAGGTGGTATTGCTGCCTCTCAGATGTGAGGGCTGTGTTACCATGGGAGCTTTGCCACCAGTTTCAGTGGGCCAGTGACTGTTGTGGTTTATGTGGGCAGGCATAGATGGGGGATGGGGAGGACACCTGTGGAAATCAGTGTTGTTTTTACTGTGACCTTTTGCTCATTGCTTAATATTTCTCACACGTAATCCACAAAGAGGATCTCATTTGGAACGATGAGAAACATACTGTGGCATGGTACTCAGAACCTGCAAATTACAATATAAATATTAACTATTATTGAAAGGCTGAAGCAATAACTTCTACAGTGTACACATAGCAGTATTTTTCAGAGCTGTATGGTGCCTGGCTGAGTGGAGGGGCACAGGACTGGTTGCAGCAGGTCACAACAGCCATGCGTCAGGTCACGTACCCTTTGACTAGAGAAAGAAGAATGGACTAAGAAATCCTTCTTGTTAAGGGAGAAGGGTAACAGGCCCCTCAAAATGAAGTACAAGGTAAAAATCTGTTTAACCTTCAGCTGGCTGAAGCTGTTGATCAATACGCAGGTCAGAGACAACAAAGATCTTGTGTTGCATCTGATTTAATGTGTTTTCTCTGCTCAGTTACACTGTGTCCCTGCGCCAGCCAGTATCACGTTGCACGCCTCATCTAACTCGTCTGCGGCAATGGGCTCAGGAAGCCTGACGTGGTGCGCTCCGAAGCGAAGTTGAGCCGGTTCTCACCTGTCTGCTTCCTACAGGACTTCAGTACCAGCTCTGGAGCTGCCGAGGGTGGGCAAATTGTAACTGGAAGTGCTTCCACAGGCGTTCGCTTTGCCGTGTTCCACCAACACGCATTTCACTTTGGTTGTAGCATGAGGTTTTTGTACCGTTGTTCAGGAATGGCCATTAATTTGGCATTAAGGAAAAAGCATGTCACAACAACAGTATAAACACGGGAGTTACGTAGAGTTGGAGATTTTGATTATAGCCACCAACTGAATTGCAGCGGATCTCAGTCGTTTAATATTCTGCAAAGCACCAAAGAACGGGTTGCTGTTTGGAAGGAAGATCTCAGGAGGGGGAGGCAAGGAGAGAAGGAAGCGAGGGGATGTCGGCGGCGCTGCGGGAGCTGCGTTTTTATCCTCAAGACCTGCGCGCTGGTCATCCCCCAGAATTTTACCTACTTCCATCAGAACTGTGAGAGAGAAACAACCTCAGGTGAGGAATAAAAGCTTGCGCTACCTTACCTTATCGCACCGCCTTCACTCTACAGCCTCTGTAACACCCACAGCGCTCGCAGAGGCTGCGTGCGCGCTCCACCGTCCCTCAGGGGCCGCCCGCCCTCCGCGCGCGCCGCGCCGTTCCCGCCTCATCTCGCCTCGCGCCCGAGGCCCGGGGAGGGGGAGAAGCGCTGGCGGCACGCGCCCAACGGCCCGCGGAGGAGCGAAGAGGGCGGGGCCATCGAGGCGCTCGCCCCGCCCCCCGGCTTTGTGAAGAAGGGCGGAGGGGGCGGAGCCGCGCCGGATTCCCCCCCTCCGGAGCCCCAGGGGGGCGGGCCGGAGCGCGAGGCCGCGCGCGCGCGCACGCTGATTGGCTGCCGGCGGCGGTGGGAGCGCGTTTAACGGCCGCAGCGCCCCCGAGCCGGGGGAAAACAAAACAAAGGCGGCGGCGGCGCGGAGCGCAGCGCGGCCCTCAGGATGCCTCGGCCGGCCCGCGGCCCTCAGGCGGGGAGACGCGCGCCGAGCCCCCGGCCTGGCTTATGACCCCCCCCGGCCGCCACCACGCGCACACGCAGCCCTTTGTTTTCGCTGCCCCTCGCTGCGGGCCGGGCGGGAGGGGCCGGTGCGGGCCCCACGGCGGCCGCCGCGTGGCGTCCGCATCTGAGTGCTGCTAAGGGAGTGCGGCCCGCGGCGGTGCCGCGCCAGGTGCGGAGCCGGTGAGTGTTCGGCGGCGGCGGAGCCGTGTGCTGAGGGGGAGGGGGAGAACGGCCGGGGCCGCGGCGCGGGGGGAGCGACTTCAGCGGGGGTGTGTGTGGGGGGGGCGGCTGGGCAGCGGTTGGTGCGCGCGGGGCGGGGGCCGCCGGGGCTGCTCGGACGGGAGGAGGCGGCGCGGTGCTATTTATAGAGCCTGGAAGTGACGGCAGCGCTGCTCGCCCGCGGCTCCCGCTGCGGGGCGGCACTTTACATAACGGGGGGCGAAGCGTCGCTGGCGCGGGGCCGCCTGTGGCCGGGACGGAGCCTGCCGGGGCCGTTATCCTCGGGGCCGGGGGAGTCCGGCAGCCGGCGCGGCTCTGCCGCCCTGAAAGCCGTCTCCGTGCGCCGTTTCCTTGCCCTCGGTTTCCGGACGGGAGCGATTTTGTAGCGCTCCTTTTATCCCCGAGCGGCCGCCGAGGGACGTCAAGCTCTCAGCGGGCTTTGTGCCCTCACCTCCCCCCGCCCCCCGCTTCGATCCCCGCGCCGCCGCCCCCCCGCCACGCTCGCGGGTGTTTGTTTACACATCCGGGAGCCGCGCGGGGCGGCCCGGCCCCGCCCTCTGGCTCGGTGACCCCGCCCCCAGTGACGTCACGGGGCGGGGCCGAGGCGGCGGGGCGCCCCGCGCCGGGTGGGAGCGCTGCCCCGAGGTGCGGTGGTTCCCCCGGCTTTGCCCTCCAAACCGCGGACTGGAAGCGTTCTTTAGAACGCCTTACAGGGAAGGCTTTGTTCTGCCGGCTGAACTTCTGCAGGCGCTGAGCTCACGGTTTGTGTGTGCTGATCTGAAGAGTCTGAAGTCAAAATATCTCTGCGTGTTGTGTCTGTCCTCCTGAAACCCTCCCTGATTTTGTTCCTTTTCTGTGCACCTAAACAGCATGTCAGTCTAACTTAGTCACGGAAACCAGGCTGTGTGTGACCAGAGTTTGGGGACAGAACCCGAAGGGGCCTTCCCTCGCTCTCAGCGCTGTTTTGTGCCCTGTCCCATTGCCCAGGGCTGTACCCGCCGTCCTGCAGAAGCCAGCTGCTGTCTGCATGCACTGTGCAGTGCTCTTCCCATTGCAGTTCTAATTAGATGTCTTTTCTCCCAGGATAATGCAATATTTCTTTAAATTTCTTTATTAATAATTAAGTTCTGCTCTTCATGCTAAGTGGGTGTATGTTCCAAACCTGTTACCGTATCCCTTAAAATGTGATTTCCTTTTCGATGGCTTAGTCCTGTCCTTCTGACCCGTGGACTCGTGTTTTGGACGGCACTTTGTTCCCGCTGCTCTGTGTTTGTGCGCTGCCCGTGTTCTACTACATGTCTGTTTCTGTAGCTTTACCTCTGCATTTACCATTTCTTTTTTTAAGAAGGTCTCTTATAGTCCTTTGGTGGTTGTGGATGGCCATCCCTTGCTGCTGCCATCAGCCATCCCTTGCTGCCTTAACTTTGGCTGTAGCTCTCGTGTACTGAGCCCACTGAATGGGTCACTTTCTCAAGACTTGTTTAGAAGCACAGTGACAACTTCCTATAAGCAGTTCTTAATTTGTGGCTTTTGTTGTTTTTCTTTGTGTTAGCTGCATCCTGCTGCTGGAACAGTGGTTAACTCTGCACTGCACACAGTTCACAGCTGATAAGTGTTTTGTGTGCCCATTTCAACAGCTGTGTCGGTGCTGTAAATTCTCCATGCCACTTTCATTGCTGTGCCTGTGCTATTGACCTACTGCGCTGGTCACCTGATAGCTGGTGTCATAAGTGCTGTGTTCATGTTTGGGTTACTCATTAGCCTGACACACACTGAGTGCTGGCTGATGCCCTCTGACAGATCAGTGGATGTTATGAATATTTAGAATCTGTGATTTCCAAGGCAAGCTTTAAAAAGGCTTTGCTTTCCGGCACAGCAGGAAGGCCTGGCTTTCTGTTTATGCATGTAATGTTTCTTAAAGGTACCCCAAGGCTTAAGAAAAGAGTTGTGTATTCTTTGTTTAGAGTTCAGCTTTTACTCTGAATGGTTTCAGTAATAACCATTAATAATATTTTTGTAGTGTGGGGAAGTATCTGATTAGCTCAGCTCAGGGCACTTGTCAAAATGTCTTGGTCTAAAGGCATCATTCTGCAGAGTTGGGGTGGGGAGGGTTCACAGCTCTCGTCAAGGGTGGCAGCACCCAGCCAGAGGAGGTGTAGCAAGGCTTCTGCTGAAAGCTGGGACATAGGTATCTTTGTTTATTGCTGGTTGTAGCGAGTGTTTTCCAGGATACTTTGTCACTTGCTCTATTGGAGCCCACTGCTGACTTCAGAGAAATGATTTTCTGGTCCCCTGCCTTTTTGTTGTAGCTGCTGCATGCATTTCTTAGAGTATACCTGATGCGTTGTAGAAAGTATTCTTACATTTGTATCTCCTTTGTTGGAAATGTGATGGAGTAGAAGCCAGTAGTGGAACAGAAAGAGTTTGTTGCTCTGTTAAATTGAACTTGAATTGAGCAGCTTCCCAGAAAGAAGACTGCAGTACAGCCAGACATTTGCTCTTAAATACTCCGTAGTTTAGTGTCCAGTATTGTTGAGCAACAAGCTCACAGTGCCTCTCTAAAGCTGCTAATTTTCTGCTCTTCTCACCTACAGGTTCTGACTGTTTCTCTTCTGTCATTTGTGTGGAAAGTGCCACACACACTCCAGAACAACAACGGCTTTTGCTTGCATATTCCAGTGTTTCTTTTGTCAGCGAGTTCAGCAAAGTTGTAATTCTTCAAGTGCCAGCCCAGAGCTGAGTGAGGAGCCACCAGCAGAAATGGTAAAAATGACAAAATCAAAAACGTTCCAGGCTTACCTGCCGAACTGTCATCGAACCTACAGCTGTATCCACTGCAGAGCCCACCTAGCCAATCACGATGAATTGATCTCCAAGGCAAGTGGTTTGTTGACAGATTTCACAAATAACTTCTTAAGCAAATTGGCTCCCTGTAGATAAAGGATGCAAATTCAGTGTACGCTTCAAAGCATCTTTCCTGGGTTCACTCTTGGGTCATAGGCGTTGTGTACTGAGGACTAGATACATTCTGGAAACTTAGAGATGTGACATAGATTCCCATATTTGCAGCCTCCATCTGCTGTCAGGTAGGTATTACTTGTGAGATGTTGTATTACGTGTTGAGATGTTAGACTCTTGAGTCTAAGGAGAACTATTGGAAGAAAGCATGGATCTCAGGAGGGAAATGTTCTGGTTATTCCAGGTAAAGATTATTTGACTGAAGGTCACAAAACTGGCTGTATCCAGAATGTTCCACTCATTATGGCATCTGTAAACACTTTCTGCTTTATACCAGTCCCTAAAGAATATGATTAATGATATGTGAAAAACATTTGACTGTCTAAACTTGGAAGATGTGTGGATTGTTGAAGTGAGCTAGGCCTGTCCTTAACCTGTTGCTGGGAGAAACCAAGATTTGTAATGTATAGAATACATAGGAAAACTTGAAGTTTGGGAGAAATACTTAAGAGACTGGTTTGTTCTTTGCTTCAAAATAAGTTTGATGGATTTGCTCTTAGTGGTATCTGGAGAAAACAGCTGTTTTTCAGATATCTTTATATTAGTGCTTTTTATATAGCTCTTTTGCAGAATACAATTTGTAGTACCTTTATAACTGACTTTCTCTGCCCGTTTTTAGCAGCAGCAGCAAGGTACTGCTAAAGAGATGGGAGTGAGAACTGCCACTTCTCAGCTGAGGTTTTCTTTGGGTGGGGAGGAAGTATACTTTTGCACTCACCCTTTGGAGGGTTATCACAGAATACTGTGCTTTCTCTGTTCTCTTTTGTGTTACTAAACAGAAGATAGCTTAAGGTGTCAGAGCACTTGCACATTTCTGGTGTGTGCCAAGGATACTGCCTTGTCCATTACTGAGTAATATTCATTTGACTTGTGTATATGTTCAATATAATAACTGAGGTTGATCTGTCTTCACTTGAAGTGAAAGCCAGCAAATGAAAGGAAACCCTTCCAAATGAAGCACAAAAAAAACTTGCTGTTCTTTAGTTTCTTTTTTCAGTGTTGTGGTTAGCTTGCAAGCTTTGCTTAAGGAAGGCACTGCTCATGCCATTCTCACTGGCTTATGCTAATGCCTGCCATGCCTTTTAATACATGCTAAGGTAGCAGTTGGGATATTTTCAGTGGAGCATCTCATCTAATCCTGTCTGCAAGGAATGATTAATTACATGATGAGCTTTTTAGTAGCTTCCCCTCCCCCACCCATGCTCTTAGGTATGCCTTAGGGCAGTAAATCCGTGCTCTGTTTAACTGGTAGTTCCTTTTCTCCTGGGTAAAGCAACTTATCCTGCTGTTAGAGCTAATTATTGTTTAACTTAGAAGCATAGTTTGTACCTATTTCTGCAGGTATGTACTGTCCAAGCACTGTCCAAGCAAAACATTTCTAAACCTTCTTTATTATAAAATGAATTGATAACAGTTGTGTTAAATGACTTGAAAAGATCATAATACCAAACAGTTGTTACGGTTGACCTTAGTATAGTTCCTAAGCAGTTTTTTCTTACAATATCAGACATCGTAGATACTTTCAGCTTAGCTGAAATAAAAGGTTAATGCTCTTATAGACCTGCCTGTAGAACTAGATAGATGTAAATTTTCTAGGGAAGAAGCAACTCATTAAATCAATGCTGTGCTACTAATTGAGGACCATCAAAAGCCAGATGCAAAGCAGGTTTGTTTTAAATGAGAATTTTGGTTAAACTGGTAAATTGCCCAGCTTGTTATTAAGAATTCTGGTTGCTCTGAGTTGTTATTGATGACAGCTGATCACACCTGCTACTGTCTTCTAATTCATCTCTACCGAGTGACACATGTTCTCAGGATAATGACAGTTCTAATAGAGCATTCTGTTTGGTTAGGATTTCTGTGTAGTAGTCTAGAAATTGCTGAGGAGATATTTTAAAGTAGAAGGCTGCATTTGCATAGGTGATGTTTACTCTGTAGAAAAGCAGCTTGTCTGGAGACTGGCTGGAACAGTTGTGCCTGCTAGTCCTTGCAATGCCATTTAAGGTGCTCCCTTCTCTTCCATTTGGGTGGAGGAGCTGACACACGAGGTGCTTAACCTGTCAGTCTCTTAACATTCATATCAGTGTAAATTGTACAGTGCAGAGTGTGAGAAGCTTGATGCTGGTAAAAACAAATGTTTGTGCAGAATAAAATCTGCCTGTTTATGCGAAATGCTCTGTTTTTAACCAAGTTACAAGCTTAGCAAGCAGACTGGGGCCCCTGAGTTGTTCTTATTTCTGCTAATAGGAGATTAACTAACCCAGGAGTTCAGGAGGTAGAACTCTAGTCATAAACCTTTCTTATGCCCGTTAGTGGATGGGATCCCTATTTGTTCATCAGTACTGTCTGGTCAAGTGTATGTGACAGATGTGTGCCTTTTTGTCGTGTTGGAATACAGCTTTTGGTAGAAACAAACTCCTTAGCTATCCATGTGAACAGGAAAGTGTGATAGCCAAGCTCTGACAGATGGAGAAATTGATCAGAAAAATGACAAGGCCCAGGAGGTTCAAGAATGATATCTTTCCAGTGCTCTTATTTCAGTCAGCATACAAAAGTTCTGCATGGATGGACTGCAGACCACTGAATGCTCAGGGGTACAATGGTCTTGTGGCAGGACACTGACTTTAAGGGAAGATTGCTGTGAGTTGATCAGACCCAAGTTCTGTATTTGAGAACACAGCAAAGCAAGCTGTCACAGGTTGTTCCAAGTCATCTCCTACTGATGTGAAGGTGGAGTAACTCACTCTTCTGGCTGGACAGCAGAACAGTTGTTCTATGGCATGTAAATACTGAATTTAGTCTCTAAACATGTATAATGGTGAGAAAGATGGTATCAGTCCATCACCCAGACTCTGCTAACAGGAAACTAAGAGAAGGTGGGAATGGAGGAGCTTCTCACAATGGAGTTTTCTTTTCTATAATTGGGGGGAAAAGTTCTGTTTTATCTTCCCTCAGAAAAATGCATCATCCAAAAAAATTAGAGTGAAGAAAATGGCTATTTTGGAGGGAAAGGAAAAAGCCTAGAAGAGCACGGTGTGTTCAGGGTAAAAAAATGCAAGAAAAAAAAATAATTTCTAAAAATATATCAGAATAAAAGAACAAAACAGTTTTAACCTCACAGTTTGTATTTTTCTTGATTAGAATTTTCTGCAGTATATGGAAGAAGAGGGGAAGGGCTGCTTTTCTGCTATTCCTGGCACCTTACTGCTGTCCTCTGTTTCATTTTGAGAAATGCAGGGTCAAGAGAGTGTTTATTAGGTGATACTAAGTCATACTAAGTCAAGACTAAACACAAACTTGGCAGAAATAATTGCATAACAGAGTATGAAAGGTCTCCTTGCTGTTAATTTGTTCTGGAGCCTTTTTTCTTTTCTTTAGCAGCTAGCTGGGGACCTTCAAATACGGTATGTGTAGTTTAAGGTGTGATTCTGTAGGACCAGCCAAAAAAAAGATAACTCATTTGCAACTGGTGTGTGTGAAATTGCATGTAAACAGAGGCAAGTTACTGTGCTGCAGGAGGCAAAGAGTGTGGTTCATTTAACTGGGAAGTGTATTTGATCCTGGTGTAATTTGGAGAGCATTTTGAATTGTAATTAAAATAAAACAGTGCATGTAAAGGAAGGAGAAATAGCTGCAACTTCGTAATGGCTGAATTTGTACAGTGTCTTAAAGGGGGAAAATAATGGTCATTGTTAAGCATGTGGTTGTCCTTCAGCTTAACAGAAGGCTTCAAGTGAAATGCAATTAGGAAACAAACACTGAGAGCTGTTACAAAAAGGTTCTGCAAGTTCTTTAATTTCAGATATGTGAAACAAGGAAGTTCAATGATTCCAAGTTCTAGTGTAAGTTTAATTCTTTATGGTTAAGAGGACCTTCCAAGTATTTTGTTTGCTTTATAACAAATTTTGATTGCTCAACTGCAGCTTTTTCTGACTTGGTTTGAAGCTGACTCAGAATGGTTCCTCCTTTGTTAGCAAAGCTTTTTTAATAGTGTATGTCAATAGATTCTGTTTTCATCTTCAGCAAGCATGCTTTGTTTCTTCACTCTCTGTTTCTCCATTGATTGTGAGACGTGGCTCTAAATTAGAGTGCTGCTTATTCTGTGGAAGCCACAGGCTGTAGGATCTGTACCATTCTGCCAGTTTCAAGTTTTTAAGCATCTCAGGGGCGTGCACCGGTGGTGTAGTGGTGTGTTTGTTTTGTTCTTAATGGAGGTGTCAGGATTACTTTGGCAGAGCTGCTCAGGCTGTGCTCAGCAGTGTCTCCTTTCAGGGTCAGTAGTACCTTAAGTTTTACCTTTCATTGTATGGCACTGACCTTTTTTTTTTCCCCTCACTTTGTGAAAAGCAGGACTTGTGGCTGGTTATTGGGTATATTGGATATTGACCTTTTCTTTCAACTTTGCTGTGGGTTAAATTAAAAAAAATCAATTTTCCAAATAATTGAGATTTTCTTGTTTTTTAACTAGTTAAATATTAGCGCTGTAAGCTGCTCAGTAGAATTTCTCATTTTAAAGTGAGATTTTATGCGTAGCTGTAGTCTATGTGACTACACTGCTGCTGGTGCTGCATGCAGGAATCACAGTCGTGGTTTCCTTTGGTGCCATATGTAGTATGGCTTCAGCTGAACACTTAGTTCATTTACGTACAGTTTTCCCTTCTACACTGTTCTGTGCACTGTTCTGCACTGGTTAAGATCTGACGGTTGCTGGTGTGTTGCTAATCATTAAATTAGCACAGCATCTGGTTTGATGTCAAATGCCTTCTGGTCGTGTCACTGTAAATACGTATCAGAGGAGGCAGCCATTGCAGGACAGACATTCTGCCTGTGGTTCTGTGCCTTCTGTTACTACAACTAAATAGCAGATTTTGTTTCCAAAAACTTTCCATGTTGTTATACTGTGGCCTTCAGAAGAGTTGGTCTTTGGTCTTTAATGCTAGCACTTCAAGCGTTCTCAAAGCATTTCAGAACAAACATGGAGAAAATGATTAACTTTCTTTGGTGGTAGGTTAGGTAAAGAAAACTGGAAAAAAAAAAAAAAAGGGGGAGGTTTTTTTAATGCTGCTCAGTACTACTGTTTTTTCTTTAACAAACTCAATCTCTTGTTTTTTAAATGCAGTCCTTCCAGGGAAGCCAGGGACGAGCCTACCTCTTTAATTCTGTGTAAGTATGTTACTACAGTTATGCACACTACCTACAGACAGTGTTTTCTGTATGCTTCATAAGCAGAAAACAATAGTAGTTTGCATAAGTTCACTTCATCCTATTCTTCTTAGCAGGTTTTTTTTACTCACCAGCAATGGCTATTAGAGAGTCACTGAGCTGATAAACACTTCAATGCAGATATTCATTTCTTACAGTTTTAAGTAGTCCTGCTAATAGCTGAGAGTTTAGGGAATGGAGTTAATGAGAAGTTCCTTTTGGGTAAGTAAGGCTAGCATATTGAGCACAAGTTGCCATTCTGAGATAATCCAGAGGTCAAAAAGTATTGCATGACTGTGAATTTGTTTTGGACGTCTGCACTGTCTAACATTTTCTGCCCACTGCGATAGATGCATTTACAGGTTAATGTTTCAGTATACTTTGTACATCATAAGTGACCTTGAATATTACAAACCTGCTAGATGCCAAAGGTATCTGCAATTTGGCAGTTTTGGGATGCACCCTTATCATAAGATAAGGCTGATTCTTTGAATTTGCTAATGGATGTATTTTAAAGTTACAGTCCATCGGATTGAATTTTTGCGTTTATTTTTATAGCAGCTGATTGTTGCAGCATTTTTGGAAAAAGAAATGCAGTTAAATGTCTTCATCTATTTTAGATCAGAATAACAGAACTATAACTGCGAACTCCTTTTTATTTGTAGTTGTTTAGTGAAGACTTCAGACTGTGAATCTGACAATAGAACAGCAAAAATGGCAATGTTTTGTCCTTTTATAATACTATCTAAGAACTTGGTTTAGTCTTGCCTGATCTTTTCTGCATAGACTCATATTCATGAAGGAAGTATTTTGATGCAGTACTTCATGGGATAACTTGTTCTTGTATTCTGTTTGTTAATCATGACTTGGTCTGCTGCTCTGTGCCAAGGAGATGTTTCTTGTTGCTGTTTTGGAGCTTGTGCTCAATTCAGATATTGGTGCTGATGTATTGATACAGACTATCAGTGTAAAGGTCACACATTCTTTTCTGAAGAAAAGCACAAAACCAGAGGGGTCTTCAGTTACTGCTTTGTGCTCTGTTCTTAAAAGGTTTTGCTGTTTAGCACATTGCTGATGGGAGTAAGTGGGCATAACCAGCAATGTGATGTTTAGGCAAGTAGCTTGAAAAAAAGAAATCAGAACTCAAACTTTATTTTTGTCTTCTGGAGAAAAGGGGAGTGGCAGATAAGAAAAGTGCTCTCATATAGTTAATGTAGAGTCATCTCTTCATTTTTTTCTCCCCAGGGTAAATGTGGGCTGTGGTCCAGCAGAGGAGAGAGTTCTTCTGACAGGTTTACATGCTGTGGCAGATATCTATTGTGAAAACTGTAAAACCACTCTTGGATGGAAATATGTAAGCAATATATTTCTGGTTTTGCTCAGTTCAAACACTAGTACTTGAGCAGCCTAGATGTTAGTGATAGTTTAGTTGATGTTACTTTTCACATACAGCTGATAATGTAGTTTTGCTTCCTTACCTCTGCTGGAATGTTGTAACAGATAACTATTTGGATGACAGCAAAACTGGCATGCGGTATTGGTGTTATTACAGCTACACAATACTACTGTAGTATCTCCTTTCCATTGTTACAGACAGTACGTACTAAAACAGATGGAAGAAATTGACAAAATGGGTCTTAATTGTCTCGATGTCAAAAGTTGGTTCATACAGCAAAAACATCAATTGTGATAATGGTAGCAAGCACTTTTTATTGCTCACAGCTAATGTGAACTGGATTCTCACCTTGGAAAAGTTGTGTGAATTTGCAGTTATCTGTAACACAGAAAACACTTTGAGAATGTTACATTATGGATGTTGTGTGTAGGATTCTAATGAAATGTATTTTCTGATGTCTGATAACTAACCTCATGCTGTGACTTTAACATGTGCACGTAAGGATATGTCTAGAAATAAGTGCAAGACAAGAGCAAGAAGTCACCATTTGGAAAACCTGTAGTTCACACAGGAAGGAGAGAATAAATACAGAGAAATAGCTTGCATTAACATCTTCAGTTTTTGAAGTTGTCTAACTCGTGTTTTTAATGCAAATTTGATGTTTAAATGCTGTATTTCCCCAACTTATTTTAGTATCCTGATTTTTTTTTTTTCCTTCCTGTCTAGGAACATGCTTTTGAGAGTAGTCAGAAATACAAAGAAGGAAAATTCATCATTGAACTTGCCCACATGATAAAAGACAATGGCTGGGAGTGAATTGCAACCTTTTTCCTTCTGTTTGGACAATGCTCTGTGGAACGTGCTTTACAAAGACTAACACAAAGTAAAGGAAGAGCTTGGCTAGAGTGGCCCTGAGAATATCACTGAACTCTGAAACCTCACAAATGAGTAGTGTAGTGTAAGTGGCTATTTCAGGCCATGTTTGCCTTTTCTCCTTGTGTAAGTTCCCTCTTTTTGTACGTGTATTATTGTGTGAACAGTTGTTTTGGAACATTTTGGATGACCTTTTTCTAAACTCTCTCAAACTAGAGAAACAGTTCACTAATTGAAAATGGATTTTACTGGTTAGCATCTGTCTTTGACCTTTGCCTTTAATGCTACGTTCTGCTGTGCATGCTCCTTGCCTAAACACCTACACTCCAATCCTGTAGAAGTTCTATATCTGAGATGTCTGAAAGAATGTATGGGATGGGGTGCAAATTTCTTATATGTAGCAATTTCTGATGTATTTGGCAATGCAGGGGATGCAGTATTGTAGTTACTAATTTCTTTTTAAAATTTGAGTGTACCACAACCTGTGTACATCTTGTAGGTGAGTTGGTTAAAGGTACAGTGCTCAGTTTAAAAATATTTCAATTGCACTGACTGAAATTAGCAGATCTTAAGTTGTTAGGATGAGTAATGCTGGAAGCTTGGTATCTTAATGAAATACCTTAGAAGGATTTTAAATCAATAATGCTGTAGAACACGTTCAACTCAGACCAACGCATCCCCTGAGGAGTTTCCATGATAGGAAGTTTATAAAGTATAGCTTGCAAGATATAGTAAAAAAAAAAAACAAAAAACAAAAAACAAACAGAAAAATATATACATCTTCTATTTTGGGAAAAAGTTAGTTGGTGTATTAAAAAAAATTGGTACTGTACCTTTGCCAGTAAGAGGGACTTGTGCACTGGTAGAGTTCTATGGCTGGTTCCATGTAACTGTGTAGTCCTAATGCACTGGACAAAGAGGTTGATATCAAGGAAACTCATTGAAGTATTCTGCTACATTTGAACAAAAATATTTATTTTTATGAGAAATGGTCAGAGCCTATGAGATGAAAATTAGTATACTGCATGTAGAAAGAGATGGTAATAAGAGGGAAGGGGAGTTTGACTCATTTTTTTTTCATAAAATAAATTAACAAGGTAGTTTTTAAAATTTGAGGGCGGGGGGAAGGGGTTTCTTGGTTTGCTGGCTAAATCATCCCCAAGTACATTTTTGTAATAAAAAATTTATATGAAACTTACCTTCTCTTTTGATCTCCCACTATTTCTTAAGTGAAGTGAGTTAATGAGAATCTCCTGGAAGGTGTATGTACGATATTAGATGTTGGTGTTTGTGCATGCACATCCTCAGCTTTTAAAGAAATGCTCTACATAGATTTGCTGACTTTGTTTTCAAACTGAACAGTCTCTGACGACCGTTTGTATTTTACTGCTTGTGAACGTGTTTGGGGGAAAAAATCTTTTAACACTACGTGAAGACTAGACCTGAACAAGACAGAAGCCTTGCAATACAAAAATCATTGTCTTTCAAAAACAATTCTAATATGGCACCTGCACACTTTAGTCCTAGGTGCCACTGCTGCTGTTATGTTTTTGGGAATCTCTGATAGGCTTTCTGAATTCTGCTGCACTTTAGAAATTTTGTCATGCATGAAAAAATATGCCAGTGGGTAGGGGCAATACAGATCTTTAAAACCAGCCTTCCAGTCTTTGTGGAGAGAAGTGAGAAGAGGGTTCTCCCATGCATAAACATTCTCTGCAGGCTGGCTAAACTGCATTCAAGATATTGTAATGATCTATACCTGTGAGTTAAGTGTGAAAATTAGGGAAGTAGCTAAAGCTGTTGGGTTTCAGTCCAGAGACCTGAGGTGATGTGATCTACCCGGATTTTGTGGCTTGTTGCTACTTCATGTTCACAAATAAGGTTCAGGCTTCAAAGTCTAATTTTAATGGTGTCTTTAATGCAAGATGGACTTTGGTGTTGCCTGTTTCTTGATGTTTTTTGACTTGGAATTCTTGAGTTTTTTTCCTCCATTGTAATGTATGTTGCCAACAGCAACAAAAGAAGCACTAAAACTTTTATCTGCAAAAGTTTGTGTTGGCTTCAAAGTCCAGTTGTAATGTTAATAGTTGTGAAGACGCTTATGTGAAGTTTGTGCATCTTTGAGCTTCTCCTATTTCCTGGCTATACAGGCTTGTTGCAGTACACTGGACCGAAGACAAAAGTAATAGCTGCTTTTCAGTAGAGAGTTGAAATTAGAGAAAGTATGTAAAGTATTAAAGATTTTTCTCTATAAAATGGGGGGTTGGCTCTTAGTTAATCCTATCTGTAATACAGTCCCATTCTTATCTAGAAATTCAACCTCTTTCTTCAGTGCATTATTTATATTTTGAACTGGACATTTTCACCAAAACCTTAATTAACTTTGATGCCAAAGGTTGAGACTTCATCAAGTGCTTTTAGCACATAGAGCTTCAGACTACTGGCATGAAGAGTTAATGATATAAATGTGACTTTATGGCTTTTAAGAGAACCAAACAAAGCAATATTCTTTTTGGTCTTTTAACAGTGGATGCTTAGAAGGAGTAGAACTAACAGAGAATTGCTATTTCATGCTGCCATGTAACGGTTGGTTAGGTTCATTCTATTGAGGGAATATGTGAATTTTTCTTCTTCTGTTGCTTGGGCAGTGTCAATGATTTTCTCACCTGGTGAAGATGTAGAGTGTTCTTGTTACTGGTTTTGGTGAAAGTAGAATCCAGATAGCAATGGCTGCTGGCTGATGTGAAGAGGTCAGTCTGGTCACTGAACCCTCCAGCAGTCAGTGGACAGAAAAATAAACTTACTTGAAAAAACATTTTACTAAAGCATTTTCCCTCTAACCAATTTTTGTAATATATTGAAGATTATATTTAAAGTTTGTATGTGTTCACTCTCAGCAAGTTTACTTCCCCTCCAACTTGAGCACTTTTGTTACTTGTACTGGTTATTTTTATTGTTGGTCTTAACATTTATTTTGTATTTTGGTTTTTTTTTTTTTTTTTTTTTTTACAAACTGTAACAAAAAGCTTTTGTGAACCTTTGATTCTTGCTGGCTCTTTCTTGGACCAAATGAACTGACTATGAGCTGGCTTAGAAGAAATGTTCATTGGGATGCATAGGAATTTGCTAGCAGAAATGTACATGTATTGAAAGCTTTCTTCCTCTGAAACGCTCGAGCTGTGTCTGTCTGAAAGTAATTAACCATTATTTCACATGACTGTGATATGACCACACTTTCAGTCTTGGTCCAAAATAATGGCTGGAACAAAGGTGTTCCAGGACTGACTCCGAACACCAGAACTACTCTCTGGTTGGTCATTCTAACCACCTTTTTGATTAAGGAAAAGCAAAAACTTCAGTTAAATTGCAAATTTGCTGTGACCTAAGTGCAGAATTTAGTGAGGGATTGCTGACCCATCAGTCTAACCACTACTGCTGTGTACTCTTAGTGATTTACTCATCTAAATTTTATCTGCCAGTTCAAATGGTTCTTCTCCCTCAGTCATTGCAAGCTATACAAGGGTAAACTGTATTAACTATGCTGCAATTCAATCTTAGCTTCATACTAGCAAGGCCTTGTGCAATTGTCAGTGTGAGTGGTGTGCCCTGCATGCTTGCAGTCTCAAATCTGCAGGAGTAAAGAGGGAGTACAGTTCATGAAATTTCTTTAAATTTAAATCTGATCTTAGAAGAGCTGATAAAGTCATTGCTGTGCCCACAAACCTAACAGCCATCCATAGCTCTTACCGGGGTACCAGGAGGGCAGGAGTTCCTTAGTGCTGTGTCCCATCTCTGGTGCACGCAATGCTTCCTCTGGGTAGTGCTTGTACAGAGCTTTTTCTGCACGCTCATCTCAGCAGTCAGATGGCAATAGCAGCACCCCGAGAGTCACAGACCAATCTTCTGACATCTCCATTCTTTGCTAATGGAGATGAGTGGAAGAAGCTGACAGATTGTTAAACTTTTTGGACATTCGATTGTACTTCATTTAGACTCATGTTAAGCCAACAACTGGTCTGAACACTTCTGTAAAAGGAACGGAGGCTTCAGAGGTTCCTTCTAAGAGGACTGTTAGAAATGGATTCAGCCCTAACACGAGTCATCAGATGGTGTTGAGTTGTGCCTCACTGTTCCTTAAACTCCTTACAATGCTTTCTTTTACAGGTGACATGGCTGTGTTGCTGTTTTGTCCTAGCAATACTGTACATCATTTGTTGTTTCACTATATTGTATCTTGAGGTATCACAATAAAAGCTTTCAATTGTTTTGTTGAGTTGCTTGCTATTTCTGTGCTCTTATTTTGGTTTGGATTCTTGTGGGTTTTTTTCTTTCTCTGATAATGCCAGAGAGGAAAGCTCTTAGCTGCTCAAAAAACTACTGGGCACGTGTTGAATCTGATGTAGTACCTACTTCTAACGTTGTCACTAAATGTGGGCTTTTTTTTTCCTTTTGCTAATCTTTCCAAAATAGAGTTAAGATGCTTTCCTACTTGAGAGCTCCAGCACAGTTTAAGCTAATCATGAGCCCCATGAAAACAAAGTGCTTTTAAAGGGAGAATCAGCCTGCACACTCCAACAGCAACTGCCAGAAGTTGGAGGAAGGATGGATGTGCTGTTCGGTTACCTTGGTCACCTGGAGAGCAGAGCAGAACTCCGAGCACGGGCATTTGGTCTGTTCTTCTCTGCTCTGGCTGGGAGGAACTGCTCCAGTTCCTGTGATCACATAAACAGTTTTCTCAGGTTCGTGGAAGGCCCACCCACTCCTGAGTCGGTAAGTAGGATGTGGTGACTGGTCATTGAACAACAATATTGAACAACAATAGTCTCTGTATTGATCTTGAAGGTGCGGTGTTTGTCACTAGCTGCTTGTGACTCTTCAGTAATCCATCGCTTCATCTCACAAGTGAAAGGGGATGCTCCACATCTGAGACCAAACATGCTATTTCCACTGTGAGGAAATCACTGCCTGACAGCAATTAGACTGCAGGAAGAATTCTGAAATTGTCAACTCCACTTTTGTCTCTTGCCAGCTGGAAAACACCTTGGGATGGATAGCAGTGGGCAGATGCCTCGCCTAAGAGTTGGGAATCTTTCATTAGAAGATCTCTTTGTCTACTAAATGTAGGTAAGTGAGCTCCTGTTGTAGTTGAGGGCTCTCCACGCAGTAGTGTTAAGCACTGTAGCACTGCCAATCGTGTTTAGCTGACAAGGGAAGGTCACAGCTGGTACTCAGCTTAACCTCTGAGTAGGGCCTTGGAGAGACAGCTCTGTCCACATGAAGCTCCTTCCATTTTTGTCCCTTTCTGTGCCCCTCCTTGGCCGTGTCCCAGTGGGTGCAGCACTGAGCACAGCCAGTGGCTGCAGTTGGCTGCTGCTGCACTGAGTGGTTTCCTGGCTGTGAAGAAGCTCTGCAGAGCCATGTGACTGATAAGTGTTCACTATTTCTCTGCTAGTAAAGGCTGAGCTAGACTGAGGTTCTGCCTTACTCATTTCTGTGCACTGACAGCTGCCAGTCCTTCATTCAGAATGGAGTTTGCATGCTGCCATTTTTATATATATATATATATATATGCAAATTCCATCAGCACTGCTTCTCACATTGTACCATAAAGCAGGGTGCTAATTTTTTTTTTAACATTCAGGACACCTTTATGACTCACTTAGAAATGATCCTTCTGCTTTGCTTTACACCTGATGAAAGTTAAGTTAGTTTTTTGAAATAATGTCTGAGCAAAACCTCCTGGTTTGGGCCCGGGAGTGATGGCAGAGCAATGTTGTTGGATGAGCTTCTGGCATGAAACGTCTTCCTCATTCGTATGTTCCATGTGGCATACACACACAGCTTTGGTGGTTGGATGGCTATTTATTTTGCTAACCCTTCCATTCAGTGCAATATACGTGAAGGTGCTGGTAGCCTTGTCTCTTAGTGCAGAACACAGCCCGGAATAGTTATAGGAGAAGATGACAACAAAAGCATCTTTGAGTTTGGCTGTGCCCATTTGCTTTAAGTCATCCTGTTGCTTCTTTGTCCCTAGGAGCAGGAGTGCAACTGCACACAGTGCTGCTGCTGTGCTGCCAGGATGAAAGCGTGTCCTTTCAGTGGGAGAACAATGGAGGTGTGTTTCTGGCTGGTGAATGCTTCTGGTTTTGTGCTTTGCACTGGGGAGTGAATGGCGTTAATAGCCAGCTCTGCTGGAATTGTGGTTCAAGTTGTGTTTGCTTAAAAGAGAAGTCAAACAAGCTGTATTCTGCAGTAAAGGTGATTTAAAATTCACTACTGAATCACAAAAACAAAACAAAACAAACAAAAAAAACCCCCTATTCTCTGCCAGTGGTGCAACACTTAGAGTGAAAAAACTAAGAGCAGGGGTGCTGTGCACTGGCTGTGCAAACACTGCTTTTCAAAATGAAAACCCAGTAAAGCCAGGAATCTTGTGACACAGAGCGGGGCTGCCAAGGGTGAGGTGATACGATTTTGCAATAGGGCCTGGGCAGATTGCTACATCTGGGAAAGGGGCTGCAGATGTAAACAGTGCGCTGCTGCGAGCTGGGGGGTGCAGCAGGGGAGTGAACAGAGCTCTGTGATTCTCCTGCAGCCTGTCCTGCTGACGGTGTGCAAGCACAGATCGGTCAGAAAGGAGTCTCATGACAATTAGCTCCCCACAGGCCATCTGTCTCCGTGCAATGCTTTATGGGGCCTGGTGCAGGGCTCCCAGCCAGGGGCCATGCTGGGAGGAGCAGTGCTTTCCCTGAGGTCACTGTGCTCTTCTTTGCACTGCCCTGGCCCAGCTGCCTGAGAAAATCACAGCCCAGCTTGCCCCTGCTCTGTTTCCACTGCTGACGTCCTTACAGGCCTGAATTAGCTGTCTGTTTCCCACCGGTGGTCAGGTGGACACGGGTTTGAGGGGTAAGCAGCACACTCCACTTCCTCACTGAGTAGAACAGATACAACCATAAATCTGCTTCTGCTTGCATTTTCCTTCCCTTTCTTCCTCTTAAAAAAAAAAAAAAAAAAATCCTCCTTCCTCACTTCCCCATGTTGTGAGATCCATAGCAGCACAAGGTCGCTGTGATTGCCTGTTGTTGCCCTGCCCTGAGCTGATGGCAGGGCGGGTGGTTCTTGCTGCCTCCCTTCAGGTCTAAATACCATGCTTTGTGAGGGAAGGTTTGTGTGAGCTGCAGCCCTGCAGTGAGACCATGCTCTGTGCTCCAGGCTGACACACCAGATGCAGTTTCTGTCACTTCCCCTCCCAGTCTTCTGCTTCTTGCAGCACAGAGGTTGCAGACACAAATTAATGCCCTGTAATTGCCTACCCATAACACAGAAACAAAAGTGTTTTGCAGCATTCTTTCAGTGTTTACTAAAAAGCAGACTTTGCTCTGGCAGTGCTCCCTGGCAGCCAAGCTCTTGCTGAAGGTTAACGGCTCCTCCAGTTAATGATTATCTCCGTTTGCACAGTGTTTCACAGCTCAAACACATAATACATGGCTGTGCAATGGCCGGGGGCACCTGGCACAGAGTGTGGGACCACGTAGATGCAGCCATACAGGACCAGGGCCTGCCTGGCCTGAGCTGTGCCCTGTGCCGTAGGATGTGGAGCTGTAGGAGCCCGAGGGGGGGGTGGGGGGAGCAGGCATGGGGATGCTCAGAGGTTGGAGCACATCTGTTATGGAAATGCACTGAGAACTGGGGCTGTTGAGCCCGGAGAAGAGACAGAAGTTGCCAATAATAACGCAACTCCCAGCCCCACAGCCCTGTCTGGCTGCTCCAGGAGTGCCAGCAGCCATGGCCATGAGGGCTGACAGCGGCCCTCTCTGCCTGTGCAGTCGGTGCCAGCAGACAGCTGTCCCTACCCATGGAAATGCCACAGGGAAACGCAAAGCAGCACAGCCGGGACACACACTGCACCTCAGGATGGGAGTTTTGCAGGAATTGACAACTCAGGGCACTGTGCTGGTTCCCAGCCTCTGGCACCAGAGAGCGGTGCCAGCCCTGTGCCAGGCAGCCCTGTTTGCCTCACAGGGAACGCGCCCAACTGCAGCTCCCAGCACGTCCCTCACCTTTGCCTCCCTGGCCCAGAAACCCATCTGTAAGTGCTGAGCCCGGACCTGAGCCAGGGACTTTGATAGCAGCCACAACGTCCAGCACAGGACGACTGCTCCTGAGGCTCACAGCCTGGGGGTGCTGGGGCAGCTGACCCCGCCTGCACGGCTCTGGGGGGGGGGCTCGATGGGGTGGGCGCCTGCAGCTAACATGACAGTGCCACATGTGGACTGCGCCTCTGCCTGGGAGCCCCATGGGCAGGGCTGTAGAAATGAAAGCTTTAAAGAAATGGGGCGCAGAACCTCTCTGCTAAAGGCACAGCAATCCACTGCTGAGCCCTTTGCTTTCTCTGTTTTTGCTGTCCTTATTTTAAGGTCAGTACCAACCAGCATGCTGGCAAAGCTGAGCCCTTTGTGTTATTTGGAGGCAAACATGCAAAAAAGACTGCAACGCCAGATTGCAGCTCAATGAAATGAAGGCAAAACAGGGTCTGCACAAGCACAGAGGTGTAAAACGATGGCAGAAGAGCATCTGTGGCTGGGATGCACCCGTCTGGCTGTGCAGATCACAGCAGCAGGCACAGCCCCAATGCCACAGGCCCAAAGGGTCCTCCAGTGCCCAGCAAACAGTGGGGGTTCCCCAGCACAGGATCAGGGCAGCAGAAACCCCAGTTTCTGGGCTCACCCATCACTTTGCTCCTGAGGCCAGGGCCACGGAGTGTGAAAAAGCTGAAAAAGCCTTCTGTGGAGCAGGGACAGTTTTCTCCTACTCACACATGCACGCACACACACACACACAAAAAAAAAAAAAAAAAAAATCCCAACCCCAAACGTGCTCGTAAGGAGAAGCAAAGATCAGAAATACTGTAAGCAGTGGAGACGAAGCACCAAAAATAGCACCCGAAGTTCCCTCTGTGTGCTCCCTGTAGGCAGCCGGCTCTATATTTGTCTTCACTTGCCGTTCTGCTGCAATCAATTTACAGTTGCCGCTGGCGAGGAACCCATCTATTAAAAGCCAGGCTGGGATCTGCAGAGAAGATGTCTGCAATAAAATATTTGGCCATTTTCATAGAAAAACCCAAGCGCCTCTTGCGGAGCCCCCAGCCGCAGCCCCATGCATGGGGCCATCGTGCTGCTCCGGCCGTGCCCCACTGCACTGCTGGCCGCTCACCTGTGCAGCTCCAGCCAAGGTGCAGCACATGCCGAAGTCTGGGGAGAAAGATTTGCTCTGCAGCTGCTTGGAGGCCTGGAAGCATTTGGCATTTTCTGCCTGCTGGCTCCTTATCTATCTTGGTGATTTGCTGCCAGCAGCGCTGGGGAGGCGGCCTCCTTGGGGGTCCGTTGCTCTTGTGGTCAAAACAAATGTTTTCTATCATCCCTTTCATCGCGGGATGAAAGCACGGATAGAAATCACACAGCTGCTCCCTTGGTGGGCTGCTGGGAAGCCACCCTCACTGCCCCAGCATGCCTCTACCTGGGGACGTGGGGATTGGCAAAATGAAGCAACAGCACCATTAGCAGCGGGCTTTGCTTCCTGGAGGCCAGCAGCACCCCCAGCCCCGCTCAGTGTGGATGGGGGCTCTCACACATGGGGACACTGCACACAGAAACCTCCATCCCATGGGATCCACGGCGCAGGATGGAGCCACCTCACTGCTCTCCGAATCCAGCACAAAGGTCCTGCAGAACAGGCAGGGCAGGAGGCACGCAGCATGGGCAGCCCAGCACAGCAGCAGAGGGTCCCAATCCCCCCTACAAATAGGGCAGGGAAGCAAGCAGCAGGGAGGGAACGTGGCCACGCGAGCTAAAGGACAATGCTGGCAGAAAAGCAAATAGAAATAATTAACCATTAATAAATGGAGGCCGAAGATTAGAGAATGTATCTAGTATCAGAAAAGTGAGACCTTGGGAGGCTTTCCAAGGGGAAGGGCTGAGGACAGCTGGCCCTGCGCTCCAAGCGGACCGCAGCTGCTTTTCAGGAGCCATGAAGCTGCACACTGCCAGCTCCGGCTGCTGGGAGTGCACATGAGCCTTTTTCTATGTGAAAGGGAAGATTCAGCCACTCCATGACATCAGGAGCACTAAAACCTCACGTGGGATTGGAAAGCTGCCCCGGCACAGCCCTGCAGGGCACAGCGCTGACCCCCGGGCCTCAGCCTGCAGCCCAGCCTGGGCTCCTCAGCCCCAGACAGGTTCTGCAGCTGTTACCTACTGTGCTGTTTTGAAGAGGGGTTGCAGTACACACAGGACTGCTGCTCCCACTGCTGGGGTTTGCAAGGGTACAGCAACAGTGGGAAACACTTTGTTCCCCGCTGCTGTTGCCAGAGGTTGAGGGCAGTGGGCTGCATGTGCCCCATCTTGGGGTACCCATGTCAGCCTCACAGCACTTAGCCCTGCAGCAGCAGCATCCCTGTGGGTGCTGCAGGCAGCCCAGTGCCATATGGAGCTCAGTGGCTGCCCCAGCCTCACCTCTGGCCCCTGTCCCACAGCCTGATCAATCCCCCACTGCAATAAATCTGATCTACGAAGAAAGTGGAAGCAAAAAACCCCAGCCATGCCACAAAGCCAAGGGCCTGGCAGCTGCCCACCTCCTTCCTGCTCTGCCCATGGCTCTTGTTATCTTTCTCCAAAGCAAACAGTGCTAAGAAGGTGGGGGGTGTTGGGCAGTCCTCTCTTGCTTCCTGGCATGAGGTTTCCAGCACCCGCTCCTAGCAAACCCCACTGGTGTGGCTGCGGGTGCTGCAACCCTGGTGCTGCACTTGGGCAGAGCGCAGCTCAGAAGCCCCAGAAGCAATGGGCTGGGGTTGACACAGGAAGGTGTAACCCCACAGGGATGGCAGAGTGCCTCTGCCCGGCTGCCCCCAGCATGGGACTGCACCCCCATGTGCCCCAGTGGTGTTCGCTGCCAGGTCTCAGGGAGCAAGCATGTGCTGCCCACTCTGTGCCACTGCTTTTCAGCAGAACAGCTCAGTGTGGAGCAAAAGGAGCTAACAGAACACGTTATTCAATTGCAAACAAAAGCTATGCTAAAATCCCACTTTTTCTTTCTTCTAAGAGCACTGACCGCACAAGTATCAAAAGCAAAGAGAGCAAAAATCTGCTTGCAAACAGCACAGCAGCACCCAGCAATGGTGTTCTGCACTAAGGCTGCCCAATTCCTGCCTGTCCCTTGGGGCACAGCAAGGACTGGGACCAGGTGCCCCCCGCAGCACTGTCTTGGCTGCAGAACCCTGGGGGCAGCAGGGCAGGAAAGGCTCAGAGAAGCCTCTTCTCTGCTCTTTCTCAACTCAGGTAGCAGAAACTCTGCAAGTGGCCCTGCAGGGAGCCAGGCTCTGTGAGCTTGAGGGCTACACTGCCCTGCCCTGCACACCCACCTCGTGTCTGGCCGAACATTTTGACCTGTACTTTTAAGGAGAGCTTTGTCTCTTTGTCCCTGCACTTTTGCCAGGAAAAGTGCAGGGAAAAGTGCATCAGAAGGAAAGCTGAAGTAAAAACCAGAACAAAACACAACAAACTGACCAGCTATGCATACATCCAGGTGACACAGGGAGCGGGGAGGTGGGGGTCAGAACAGAGCCCCAGGGCTGCAGTGCCCCACACTGACCCACACCACAGCCCCACTGGCAGGCAGAGCCAACAGCCGGCAAGGGCAGGAGCGGGGGTAGGAGCAGCTGGGAAAGCAGCCAGCCCAGGAGCTGGGGAGCTTCCCACTGCTTAGAGCAAAGCTCCAAGATTACTCTGCCTTCCTGGAAGGCAGGAAGTGGTGGCTGCTCCTGCCTGTTGGCAATGGTGGGAAACTGTAATGAAACGGGCAGCGCAAGGCTGGCGGCCCCGCAGTGATCACAGAGTTCTGCCAGAAGCCTCCAGCAGAACGGGAAAGCGAGCACCTCTCCTTGCAGCCTGCTGCTGCAAAAGGAGCAGCTTTGTAGCACCTGCAACACGGTCTCGGCAGGGCAGCAGTCCTCACCACACCACCTCCTTGCAATCAAAAGCTCCTTTCTTTCACAATAATCTCCATTCCAATGTATTATGGAAAACCATTTTACTCTTATGGAGTTCATTAAACTGCAACAGCTCCAGCAACACTGTGAATTTTGCAGCTTAGCAATGTGCTGCAGCAGATGGTACATAAAAGGGGTCGATGCCCCTTCGCCAGGAAGAGGCCAGCCCAGGAGAAGCAGCAAACTGCAGCCCGGCCCCAGCAGCTCAGCTGCAGGAAAGCACCGCACAGCTCCAGGAATCGCATCTGGCTTCGTACCCTGCAGAGCGCTGCAGAAACCCCCCGCTATTCTTTATCTGAATTTCAACTTCCTATGGTTTAACAAGGATGGAATCATATCCGCAGAGATCCCCGAGTTCCTCACAAGCGTCTTAAAACATAGGAAAGAATCATTTCCTTGCACGACAATCGCTGCCGTAATGCTGTGATCCTGGCAATCACAGCTGAGGGTCAAACACAAGTATCCAAAAGACAATAAAAGCATTTAATTGCAAAACTCGTTACCAAAAACTTTTTACAGCAATTTCCTATAAATGGAGACTTTAAGCTCTTCAACCACTGATACCAATGTACTGGTTACAAAGATGACAACAAAACCACCTCCTCAGCCAGAAGGGACGGTACTGCTGTGCTCTGAAAACAACCGAGGCGAACTGAGAAGTCCTGTTCAGGATCTGCTGCACTGCCTACAAGTGACAGTAACACACCTTACACCTCCCAGGCTGGCATTTCTGCACTCCGTAAGGCCTTTTGTAAGCATCCTAACAGTGTGGCTATGGAAGGAAATATCTGAGATGCCTATGCAAGGAGCAGCCCTCGGGGATGGCTAAAAAAAATGCTGTGATGCTGTTTCTGTTCCCACTCAACTGCTCCAGGCTGTCAGTTCTGGACCCAGAGGGCAGCTCTGAAGCAGGGATGCCTGGCCTCCCAGCAGCCCAGGGGCTCCAGAAAGGCCAGCTGCCAGAGGAACATGCGGTGCTGCTGCAGCAGGCACACTGCTCACTGCTCAGCCTCACTGCTTCCCAGGCTGCTAGAGATCATGTGGGTGCAGACACAGCTCATTTCAGAGTGAGCAAGGCCCTGTGGAGACTGACAGCAGTCAATCCAGCCAGGAGGCAAGAGGAAAAGATGGAATCGGTCCTTGCTGAGAACAAGCAAAAGGCAGCTGGAAGGGAGAGGCAGGACAGGCTTCTCCCCTCCACAGAGCCTTCCAGCAGCTCGGGTGCTTCCCCAGCACATCAATTCATCTGGCAGGCCTGGCTTGCCTGGAAATGACTACCTGTAAATGAAGCTCTTTCACAACGTAGCTGTTATTGAGGCAGCATCCTGGAAGGCTGGGCTCTGCCTGGGCTGCTGCTGGCTATGCAGAGAAAGGCTCCAGCTAATCCCCAGCGGAGCTGTGCTGCCTGCTCAGCTGAACAACAACAAAAAGGCCTTCGAGAAAGATGCAGTTGGGGAGAATGCAGATCTCCAGAAAACAAAGCCACATTAACCAGCTTTAACAAAGCAGCAGTTTTCTTCCACGGTGAATGGTGCCTTCCATGGTGCCTTCCCTCTCCCCAGGACAGATTGTCTTTCGGGCTCTTCAGGGACACGTGGGAGGCCGCCTCTTCTTTTTCACTGTGCTGCTCCAGTGCTAGGCTCCCTGCACAGCTACCAGGAGCTGAAGTCCCCAAAGCCTGTGCTCTTTTTCTCTTTCTTCGCAGCTGTGCTTGTTGAGGGCCCATCATCTTCCATGCTGCGCTTCCTGGAGCCAAAATGAAAACACCCCTTAGGGACTATTTACTGTTTGGTGGGAGCAGGGCAGCTGGCTGCCTTGGCTCTCCCTGCAACAGCTACACTGGAGCCAGCTATGAATCAGAGAGGAGTGCGCACCCTGGGCTGGCAAAGCAGGGCTGTGGCTTCTGGCTCACCCAAACAGTCTGCAGGGATGGCTCGTGTCAGGCTTTGAACACTTCCAGGAATGTGTTCAAACCCCAGCAGGTTCTCCAGGTCAGAGCAGAAGATTTAACAGCAGCACTTTTTTAGCAGTCACTGAAAGTTTGAGCCATAAGTGCTCCCCCCACTTCTCACCCATGCTTGTGGAAGCAGAAGGATTTATGAGGAACTAGGTGTAAAGCAGCTGGCTGAGTCTGTTCCTTGTGCGTGGCATGTTGCAGTCACTACTGCTATTCCCAGCTCACCTTCAGCAGAGCTTACAGCCCCATGGAAATGCTACATGGCCAGGTCACGTCAGATAGCAGCAGCCAAGAGGGAGAAACCTGAGCCAAAGGTCTGCTGTGCCCTCCTGAAGGCAGGCTGCAGTGAGTGAAGGACCAGGAAAGAAACGTCCCTTCTGTACAGCTGGTAACAGTGAAGAATGACAGTTTTATGCTGAAGACAATATTTTAAGGTCCAAGCAATATTCTGTAACCAAAATGCTTTACTGAGATGCACATGGAGCTGACCTACGTGGACTGCCATATTTTTGTTCTCACAGTTATGCAAATGCCTGTAAGTCACACAGGCACATAGAAGCTGACTAAGTTGCTGTCCAAATCTGTGTACACACAAATACATGCCTTTATGCAGTAGGCAGACAATAGTATTTTTGCAAATGCTGTTCTAGAAGTCTGCTAAAAATCAAGTGGAAGGCATTCATTCTAATTTATCCAAAGCTGACACTAGGCTGCAGCTGAGGCAGCATTCATTCTGTGCTGTCTTCAGGAAAGCAAGAGATGCTGCCAACCCCAGTGGGTGTACAAAGGGTATCTGGGAGAGGGTGCTTTGGGACAAGCCTGTACAACCTGCCAGGTACTCTGAAGCTCCCATGGCAAGCCTGGTAACCTGTTGGCTGCACAGGGAATCAGATCAGCAGACTGATGCAGGTTTAAGGCAGCAAAAGGAAAAGATATCCATGGGACAGTGGCCCTAAGAACTAGCTGGACAAGGGGAAGAGACCAGAATAAAAGGTGGAGGAGGAAGTGACAGTACAGTTCCTACTTAAGGACTTCTGCATTGTGGACACATATCTACAATTGTGAAGCGTGCACACACTGCTGAGGACCAACTCAGCCATGTTCAAGTAAGTGCTGAAAAAAAAAAAGCTCAGATAACTTTCAGTTTTGAATAATAACAGAACTAGAGGGATCTCCAACTCCTGCATGACAGCATCTTTGCAAAGCTTGCTGGCACTAAGCAAACATCTGTCCTGTTCCAGAGCTCTAGCAGGTAGCCCTGAGAAACAGCAATGGACAGGGTCAGCATCCAGCAGGAAAGGCAGCTAAAACTGAGCAAAGATGAGCTGGGCAGGGAACTTACGCTGCAGCCATGTTAATGTATTTTCCAATCCCCTGCCGGTAAGTTTTAGGAGCCTGGACCTCCTTCTTCAGTGGGACCACCTCAGCTTTTGTTTTGGCTGCTTCTTCTTCCAGCTGAACCTTCTCTCTTTCTGCAGCAACCTGTGGGAAGCAGAGTGCAGTCTGTTACAACAGCTCGTCCAGAGTGAGGAGACCATGACTGTAGTTCTTTGAAACTCTACAGCACTCTAAGACAGCAATCAGCACTGCTGCAATTACAGGGTTGGCTTTAGGAAACGGACCTCAAGTGCCACTACAAACCTGCTGTCTGCAGCCATTACAACAAAACTTCTCTTTCTCAACTCCACCCATAGCAGGCATTTGGGAAGGAAGCTATTGTTAAGAGTGAGGAGGGGAGCCGTGCCAGCCTGAGCTCCAAAGACCTCTCAGCTGAAACAGCAGCGGTGCTCCCTGCACACAATGCAATGTAAGGAGCAGCTGTTCCCCCTTACCTTGTGCCCCTCTGGGCCAGGGCCTCCCACATGTAGGGGGAGGTGCAAAGAAGAGGCACAGGAGAAGTATATGGTCTCCACAAGGGATCAACTGGGGCAAAAACTGAAGTCACTGAGCTACAAAGTTCTCAGAAGAAGAGCTTTGGCCTATCAGATGAGAGAACACCACCCTCACCTGCGCATCTGCCTCCTCATACGGGTCAACAAAAACGGTTGTTGCCTGGATTCGTATTTCCTCCTGTGAGCAGAAGAGGAGAACATTGACTCTGGTTAAATCTGCCCCACGCTCTCCTTTGGGGAAGCAGCAGCAGCAGAGTGACCACACCATGCAGGGCCAGAGATGCTCGCTATCCCCGCACAGCTCCTGGCACTTCCCACTCACCTTGGGACGGTCCGTCTTCGGGTCACTTTCCACATTCTCCATAGCAGTCAGAGTCTCAAAGCCACCAACCACTCTGAGAGAGAAAGACAACTTCCAGCTGTCACAGCATCACCAAAACATTCCCACACTCCCACATCCAACACCGTCTCTGCCCACCCACTGTACCAGATTCTTCTACCACTGTGTTTGGGGGAAGGGCAATCAGCAACTGTAACTGGAAGACTTAAGATAATGTCATGCAGGACAGAAGGTAAGATTTTTTTCCTCAAATCTGGGATTTGAGTTTAAGTTTAGACACAGTAAGGAAATGTAAAATATTCAGAGAGAATGCAAAGACATCTCCCCCAAACGGGGCAGCCTTTTAGTGCTCAGAAATCAGCCAGATGGAGAAGGAGCGACTGCGGACAGCTGCCTGTGCAAGAAAAAACAAATCCACTGCAAAATGGGTTCATTTGCTAGTGTTACAGCCAGAAGTTTGTATCTCATTTGTTACTACAATGCGCTTTGAGAACTAAACCAGACTGGGTCAAGAAAGCAAATGTTTTCCTTAACTTCCCATTTTTTGCTTGCAGCGATGAACCTGGGGGGGCTTTGGAAAAGCAGCAGAGCATCACATCGTGGACCCCTCATCACGGGCTGTATTTAAGAGGATCCCTGGCCACTCATTTTTCAAGACAACGTATCCAAATATTTGCTTTGAAGCATTAAAAAAAGGCTGAAGACTTCTGGACTGTTGGTGCTTTTTTCCTACTCCCTCCTCACCCAAAAAAGAAGCATGGAACAATGGGAAAATTCCAGAAAAGGATATTTTAAAAGGATAAATGGGGTGATCCAGATAATTTTAAGCCTGTCCTCCTGGCATCTATCCCAGCAAAATAACGGAATAGTGGAGACAGGACATGATTAAGAAAGGAAATAAGTAACGGCAATCAACAAGGTTTTGTTGAAAACAGTCTGCCAGACAGCCTTCTACCTCTGAGCCACCAGATGTGGTTAGAGGGGATACCAGCGGCAGTGGAACGGCCTTCTGGAAGCTGCTGATATTTTGATGGGGAAACCAGAACGATGCAAACACAGCACGCGTTACATCAAAAATCCAGCTGGCAGGTGTGAAAATCTGCCTTCAAATAGGAGCCACTGAGCCGGTTTGTTTCCAAGGGATCCTGCTGGGATCACCTCTTGGTCCCAAGATATTTATCGGTTTTATCCACATCATCATCCCCAATTAAATGTGAAAATGGCTATACTTAGAACAGCAGCAAATAAAGCCCACTGATGCCGGGGGAATCCAGAGCCCTTAGGAAGGCAGGCTGTAGCTGGACAACATCTGTGTTAACACAGCCAGGCCACATGGCCAGCAACCAAAACCACAGCCCCTATGAATGTCTGTGGGACAAGGAGGAGCAGCCCTAATTCTGCACAGTGCTCCTCCCGGAGCCAGAGCAGCTCAGGAGCTGTGCAGTGAGAGGGCAGGGCCTGCTGCCCAGGGAGCCCAGTGCTGCATCTCACTGCACCACCTGGGTAACACTGCACTAAAGATGACCAACATAAAGACCCGGCTGCAGAAAGCACTGCTGAGTTCCAGAGGCTGCTGCTAAGCACCTGCCTGAACAGAGGTCCCTGCAAACACTTTGCTGTTGTTTGAGCATTCCAGTCCTCCCTATTCCCCAAAGGTGTGTCAATATTCTGTAATCAGGCCGTGACTTCTAAGAGCAATTAAAAAAACATGTATGCAGGCCAGAACAGATGCATCCATTTGCAGCCGGAGATATCGCACTGCGGAACCTCCTGAGAGCAGAGGGGGTTTGACAACCCTGCATTGGCTTCAGCAACTTCGTAATAAAAACTCAATTTCAAAACCCTCCTCGGGCCAATATCAGATCTACTTTTAATACCAATGATTAACACACAGCCTAAGATACATTCACTGTATTTTAATTGCCCCTAAAGGAAACTTCTGATTTAATATTGGAGGATTTTCTAGCCGACAGCTCCATTCATTATCTGCCCGTGTGTTTCCATTTAATTAGGTTCTGATAATTTAAAATAGTCAGATCAGCTGTGCAGTAGCAATTCAATGGAGTAATCCCTTCGCCCATAGCTAGACTTCCCACAACATTACCCCTAACGCATTTTGGCAGCGCTCACAAGTCTTCACTCGCCGCGCTAATTGAACGTTATTGGAATACTTTGTCACCTGCACGCTTTACATCGGTGATCGATGTGCCATCCACAGGTCAGCAGTGAAGGAACGAGAGACCACCTGCTTGACGTGGTTAGAAAGCATCAGGAGAGCAGACAAAGATATCATCCTCAGGATGGTTTGGTGGCTTTTAGACCCACTGTTCAGATGTCAGCAACAATCAAACAGAAATTGCCAGTCAGCACTTCTTATAGGACCTTTGTTGTTCTACTGCCTTCTATCACTTTTCCTGTTAGTGGTAAAGATTGCATTGAGATAAAAGAATCTGTATGACGTGTTGCGAAGTTCAGACACCAAATCAACCCCACTCACAACTGCGGACGTGTCCTGCGGGGAGGCAGCGCTGCGGGGGGGCGGCTGCCAGCACTTCCTTTTGTCTGCAGCACCAGCAGCCAGCTAAACATGCTGGCTTTTGGTGCTTTGGTGGTGGTGCCTCCAGTGACAAGCTGGTCCTTTGGTGCCAACTGATGCAAAGAAAAGTCAGCTCTGGTTCCAGACAGCAACTTCCCTTCATTTCATGTATCATTTCTAGCAAGGGTGCTCCTCCTTTACAAGCAGTGGCACCACGCCGTTCTCACCTCGCTGCAGCTGTGGGCCTGCACAGCAGGTCATTCTCTTTCCTTCTTCAGCTTCTTTTCTCCACAACACAGAACTGTGTTCTTTCACACCCCTGCCTCTAACACCTTCCACAGAAGTATAGCCACGCACGTTGCAGCATCAGTGCAGTGAGCTCTCGATACTGCTTTGTGTCTTTCCATACTGTGATAAAACTGCTCATAGAAATGAATTTGAATACAAGCCAGGAGCTGAGAGAAGACAGCCCTGACCAGAAGAACTGGAAATAATTCCCAGGTTAATTTTGCTCAGGGAACCCACGCCAAGGATTGGGCCCTGCTGAGGTGCTTCCAGAAAGGACAAGGTCTGATCACACCGCACGTCACTGCAATCTGGGCAACGCACCCATCAGGAACCTTGTGGCTAGATGCAAACAATCCTGCAGAACTCTCTGATTCATCAAGTGGGGCGCTGACACACGTCGGCTCTCAAAACACGGCGTGTTGTCACTGTCAGACCTCGGGGCGTTACTCCGCACTGCTACAGTCAGAGCGGCAGACGCAGCGTCTCGGGGCGCGCACCGCCATCACTGCAGCAATTCCCCCACAGCCGGAGACCAAACCGGCACTTGTGGGCATTCTCTGCCAGCCCCATAACACACACCCTGCACTTAAGAAGAAAGGCCCACAGACATGTGGCCAAAAAAAGCCCACACAGGTTACATGTAGGAAAGACCATCAGATCAGTACATTAAAGCACTAAAAAGCCTTCTAGGATGAGAGGCACTACTTAACATTACTCAGATAACCCACTAACTTTGAAGAGATGAAACCTGCAGCATTAATAACTGCGAGTCTCAGCATGAAGAGCCCTGCAGACCGTTTGCATTAAGGCAGAAGGTAAAGGCCGTGGGCTCAGGCTGTGCGTGCAGCAGTCATGGAGCACTGAGGGCAGCGCTGCCACCCGGCGGGTCGGCACACAGGGGAGGCAGAAGGGCAGAAATGAGCTTCCCTGCTGCACTGTCTGTGGCTCTGTTCCTCAGACAAGGTGCCATGCATGCTTTGTCCTAAACAGACCGTGCAAGTTTCTGTGAGGCTTAAACAGCAGTGCAGATGACAACCCACAATGGAAAAGCTGACACCTTCAAGACACCATCTATATGAGCACAAGCAGTGAAACTGAGGGTTTGCTGTCTGTGTCCAGTAGATGCTGAACAGAGAAATGATGATCTCATCTATATATTTAGCTCAGTGTCCCTGAGACAGCTTGTTGTGCTTTTAGAGGAGCTTGACAAACGTTGCATTGCATTCACACGTGGGGGACGAGGTAGGTACATTTACATTTTTTCTGTTAAAGAAGTACTGAAAAATATGCTCTTACCAATGCGATGCCATTTCACTGAACACTGAGCTAAGCGAGCACTGGAAATCTTTGCATCTCAAATGTAGAGATGTTATTTAAAAACCTACCTCACATTATCACTCCTTTATTTGCAAACCAGTAACTGTCTGGCAGCCACTGCCAAAGCCTTTGCACAAAGTGAGAGAGAAACGTGGAGAAAGCTGCATTCATTTGCAACATGCCAAGGAACTCTCACTGCTACACCAGCGTTGTTCCTACAGAGCACTGCAGCTCCCGAGCAGCCCCACAGCCATTCACACACGGACTTGCTTGTTCTCAAACTCTTATTTGGAGGAGCTGCAGAAGCTGCGCCTTACGCAGTGCTGGCAGTGCTCGGGGACGGTGGGGTTTCCTGACCAGAGGACGAAACAAGAACAACGTCTGGTCCTTCTCAAAAAAACAAAACACCACAGCTCTAAACTAGGAACAGAAACCAGAAAGAAACGTTGCTTTGTAAATACGTTCTGCACTCAAGCTTATTTTTATATTAAAACATAAGAGTATGTGCATTTATATACACAGAGAACAATACATAAAGGCACAAACACACATACTCTCAGGACAAAATGTTTTCTATTATACACCCAAACCGAAATGGAGCGAGCAATTCCAACCTGCCACAAGGATGTAGTCATCAAAACACCTCAGCCTCTCCTAAGGGCTTAAGATGGGAAGCGAAACACAGTAATGGAAAGCAACAAAACAGTAAAGCAACCTGGAGAAAAGCATCTGGAAACCAGACTCAGCAGATGAACCTGGAGCTTCCCGGCTCAGAAGCTGCTGGGGTACACTGATCCACAGCACACGGAATGTTACATGTAGAAACAAACACTGCACCACTGGATCGTACCTGGGTACCTCAATGCACTGTAGCAGCTTTACATGGCTATCACTTTAGAGGACAAGAGCACTAAGTAGGTTAGGGGATATTAAATGCAATGATGCTTATCCAAGGGGAGTAACCTTTCTGCCACAAAAGCATCTGACAAGGGGAGGAGGAAAGGAAGAGAAGGCTGAGCTGAGCGTGTCAGCTACTGACAGGTGACAGTTTTTCCTTTGCTCCCTCTTTTGCCCTTCTTTCCATCTCGCTGCATACCCACAGCCTGCGCTCACTGCCCCGCCTGTCCTTCGCTTCACCCACAATTTGGACAGCAAACATTGCTCCCCTCCTGCTGGTCAAAACAGTTTTATCACTTTTCACTATCATTCCAAACATGGGCTTTCCCTTTGGTTTTGGAATGGGCTCCCCAGGATATCCATGAGGCATTTAATTTTCTTCAGGGCATTCTTCTTCCTTGCTTCAAAAGAAAGTGCAAACTGCTGGTGAAAGGGAAGCTGAAAGGGGTCGGTACAGTAACATCCCTGCACCTGCGTGCACTCCTTTATCTACTCACATAGCCAGCTCTCTGGCACAGATAGTGTTTCTATTTCTACTTACAAGGATCAGATGAACTTGGTGTCTGATCCATGGGACTTATGAGCCTCTGGAGCAATAGAAAATAAAAATAACACAGATGGGATATGCTCATTTCTAGATTTCATAAGGCATGTAAGACAGGAATGCAAGTCCAGTAGTGCCCCCGTAGCTCACGCAGCTCACGCAGGTTGAACTCCTGCGAGCAGCACAGGCGGGGGAGCTCCCTCACACAGCAGCACAGAAGGGCAGCAATGAGGACCTTCCCTTTGCAGCAATCACCTGGAAATACTTACAGTCCTCTCTCTGTATGATACACAAGAGCAAACTCA
Source organism: Gallus gallus (assembly GCF_016699485.2). NCBI lineage: Eukaryota > Metazoa > Chordata > Aves > Galliformes > Phasianidae > Gallus > Gallus gallus. Next base: position 606,460 of record NC_052546.1, read on the forward strand.
AGACAGTTGCTCTACATTATCTGAGTTCCTAAACCTCTTACCAGCCAGCTAGAAACCAACAAAAGCCACCGGTTAGATTTCAAGTTAATTACAGCATTCTCTAAATCGGGGGAAACGGTAATTACTGGAAGTGGTAATTATGAAGTTAATCGAGGCAGCTCTGCTGGAGCAGGAAGTCCACGCAGCCTGCAGCACACCTCCTAGGAAGGCTTCCTTCTCTTACTCTGCTGCATTTGGTTTTGCTCCCCATCTATGCCAAACGATCTCCTTCAGTTTCAGTAACAACTGCCCTCATTATTGCCACAGCGTGCAACACTCGTGTGACAAGATGCTCACCATGTCCTCCAGTTCCAGCTTCCTCCCAAAACTGAACAATCCCTGTGCATGAGGCCAGGCCGTGCCACCCCTACAGGACATCGCTGCCTGCAGCTGGCATGTTTGAGAAACACGCTGAACAGCCAAACATCCAACTCCTAACAGCTGCTGCTGTGCAGACACTGCGCTTCAAACCAGTGGGGGCACGAACAAAAGGCAGCTCTCAAGGGAAGGAACGTGTCAGTGCTCCATCCCACAGAGGAAAGAAAAAAGGGTAAGTATGAAATTCCTGCTGGAAAGTTCTACACAAATTACAAACAGGTCGAATTCTGCTCTCAGAGATTTGTATGTGACACTTATTAACATGAACCAAAGATGTACAGAAATGGCTGAGGTCAGAGCTGAGTTCTGGGTTTTTAGGTTTTATATTAACTGAAATAAGTAATCTTTAAGTCTACGTGAAAGTCACAACAGGCCAGTAAACAGGCAGTTGAGATGGTCCAACATAACATTTGTGGAAACAAAGACTTCTGATTTCGTGGGTTCTTTCTGTTCTTAACCCTACATATTTCTTGATATGCTTTCCAGATATTATTGTACTCTACAGTCTAAGATCAGATACAGTCACCAAATCCTGGAAACACCCAGGATCTAAAATAGCAAGTTCCACTAGAGATACCATCTCTTCAATCTTCTGGCTTTGATGGTTTTTAAAACAATGAAGTTCCCTTGCTGTATTAGCGCCACTAATACCTTATTTGTGTATGTATAGATACAGATACACACACACACATACACAGATGTTATACCAATGATCACTGTCAGAAATAAAATAATACAGTGAAAACGAAAAAAAGGGGCCCAAAGATGTAAGATATGCAGCAGCACAATCCTCAGTGCCATGGTGAGCAGTGCTGGCATGAATAATTGCCTGGCTGACAGCTCCTAAGAGGACGAAAGCAATGCTGAGGAGGTAATTTCTTGTGCCCTGGCAATTAGCGGGCACAAATACTAACACGGTTGGTTACATGATGGGGATTACTTTTTCCCGACTCCCTAGACAACCAGGCACAGAAAGGAAATAAGGCAATATACAGTGATGGAAAGAGGGGAAAAAAAAGCAGAGTCTGATGACTGGCACCGAAGAGATGCTGGCCTCCTAATCACAACCAAGGGAACTGGACTGTAAGCAAGGATTTTGCTACAGTTCAATTGCAAGAGTCAGCAGATTATTCTCTCTAGGTTTTGGACACACTGGAAGATATCTGTTAAGCTGCTTCTCATGGTATCTTCCACTTACCTTCCAAACACTGTATGCTTCTTGTCCAAATAAGCGCAAGAACGGAACGTGATAAAGCTGGAAAGAATAGAAATGTAGGGGTTAGCATGTTATCTCATTGAGACTCAGCAATCACCAGCTATGCTGAAAAACAGAAAGTGTATGGAACAGCCCTCTGCAAAGAGAGAGGGATCTTGCTTTTTGGGAGTCCCACTGGCTAAACACCCCTTAATTCCTCTGTGCTGTGGGTTTTGCCTTGGATTTGTGAGTTTGGATTTCTCATTCTTATATCTTACCAACATTCCCAAACAGTACTCCAAACACACTGGTTTGCACAGTGTCCAAAAATAACGTGGGCATCTGCCTCCTTGGTCAGGCAGGCTTCGGAAAGTCCACGGCAGGACAGTGACACATGGCTGCTGCTCAGTGAGGATACTTCTTGTGCATGACTGGGAGTTTGGACTAAGCAAATTCAGTCATACAACACAACAATCTTCTGCCAGTGTAAACTTCTACCTCTTTGAACATCTAGTACTTGCAACTTCTTTTCCATTGCATTGCCCTATCTGTGATCCATTTCTCCTCTGGGTGGAACAGATTTGTGCTTCAGGTACAAACATGGCACTTAAAAGCGTCAAAAGTGAGGAAAATCTGTGAAACTTGGGTTTATAATTTATTGGATTTTTTTAACAGGGGGGAAGGGTATTTTTAAACTTAAGCTCAGTAACTGAAATGCCAAATCCAAAACAGTTCTTACTACTAAAACCTTTCTCTGAAGTTTGATGCTTCTTTAGAAGATTTGGACTACAAGTGTATGAGACAGAGGTTTCCACTTTGTGGTCTGCAGACCATGATGGCCCATGCTGGCTGGACACGCAGTGCTGGCTCTCCTCTCTGACTCCATCTGTTACACTACATTAGAGACAGCTAAAAATACATAAACATTCCAAAAGTACTTTTCCATATAAGTCACTGCCTCAGGAAGTTATATGATTGCATATAGGAGGGGCTGCAATCTGCTAGACGATCTATTAAAACATAGCTTGCCCAAAGGAAAGCTTTGTGATGCTGTGCAAATGCAAACTCCCACACAGGGTGTGTGTTACAACTTAGTTTTGTGCAAAGGTTCTTCGTCTCACTTTGTTCCCAGATATTCAATCTGTAGACCATCAGTTGGTCACTTAGATGCAATACAGTAATAGAAATTGTAATAAAAAAATCTGAGGAGAAGTAAATATACAGAGAAGGCTTTGTGAATGTCACTGCAGTTAAAATGAAATTAAGGACCATGGAATTAACACTTGGTGCCAGAAGTCTCTAAACACTGCCTAGGAAGCTTTAAAAATATGGGCTGCTGGAGTCTTGCAAGACTTTGTATTTATGGGAACTTCGTATCTCATATGCAAATTGTATGGAAACACATAATCACCTGCACAGCAGCAGATGACGTGACTCAATACAGCACATCATTCATGAACCGTCTCACTTGTATCTTGACCCCCTGCCTCTCCTTGTTAATATTCTTTTACAGCCTCTGCTCTTCCCTAATTTAGCACCTGAGTGCTGGCAGTAACATTCAAATCCAAAATAGGCTTCACAGCAACTGGACCCTGCACACATGCTCAAGCTTAAGCACGTGAGTAAGCCTATTAGGGGCCTCGAGACAAGCACCTGTGTTTAGTTAAATTTAACCATGCTGTTGCACAGCTACCCAGCCATACTCATGCAGACCAACAGCAAGGCTCCCCTCCATTGCTCCCCAGCCCCAGTACACAGAGCTGCACACACACTTTCCTCTGAGCTTCCCAAGAGAGGTACAACTTTTTTCTTAGAGAGCGACCGAGATGGAGTTGGCTCAAAGGGACACGGGACATTTTCCAAAGACTGCAGGCAAACCTCTGTGCTTCTGTCACACTGAAAGGACGTTATTACATCTTCAGTATTTTTAAATCTCAACCGTTGTTCTTTCTCCTTCTTTACATCATTCACTGTGCCCCTCATTTTAGCCCTCCCTCCCTCTGGTACACTGAACACCAACTCCTTTCCTACCCCAGACTCTGCGCTCTGCCATTTTGTATGCTACACATAAGAGCAGTGCAGAACTGTTCTTATTTAGAAATGGGCCAGCAAAAAAAGAAGCAACGTTTCTAAGGTGTTTGGTTCATTTCATTAAAGCCTTTCAAAAAGTCAGTATGGGACTAAATCTAAAGAGAGCAGAGAGGTACAATGATTTCACAGGAATAGCAATGGGGCTGCATAAGAAAAAATGAAAACTGCAAACCATAAAACAGAGGAGGTAAATGGATGATGCCACGAGCCTACAGGTTCACACTGCTCTCAGACTGAGTAACAGCAGCTGCAGCCACCCTGATTGCAATATGCAACACCCGACAATATTTCACTTGACTGAACTTTAAGGAGCAGCCCATAAAACGTCATTTATTTTCTTCCCAGCACAAGGCACAACATCTGGAGGGAAACAGTAAAATACAAACTGCAAGTGACTACTTACAACTGTGATTTGTTTGTGTTAGGTCCTGAATTGGCCATACTAAGAATACCACGTCCTGTATGGGACAAGTTGGGCTTGAATTCATCTTTAAATGGTTTTCCCCAATAAGATTCTCCTCCTGAAGAAAAAGAAAAGTTGATAGATGAAATGTTTGTTTTCATTAGCTTCCCAATACATCTTACATCAGAGACACTGGCAGTAAATTCCAAGTTTCTGAGGCTTCTGATCGCTCTGTCCGTAATACATTCCTACCTCATCCCTATGACTAGGCTAGTATCTGAGCACGCCCTTGAAATCAGATGTCTGTAACCAGCAATACAATCCTGTGCCTCCACACCACTATTATCTGCAACAGATGAGACTGTTTATCAGCACCATTATATATCATGTGGCAAAGAACTGCCAAGATTCATTTATTTTTACCGCCTATCCACCACAGTTTTTCTTTTTTGAGACATTAAATCTTCAAGTGTGGCTGACTGAAAAACACAGGGAGCAAAGAATTACTAATTTAATTGCACTCTGGATATAGCACTGCTTCCAAAAATAGAACATCAGGGAGATGAAATATGTTTACAGCATCATCTAAGAATAGAGACTACAAGCTCAAAAGCTTAATTCCTGGATAAATAATGAAAAATGATGATTTATATTCCTTCAAAATAAATAGATATCTTGGACTGAATACATGGATGATGTAAACACTTAAATACAATTAAGTCCATGGATGATACAACTTTGCACCAGCCACAGACGCACCCCTCCAAGACTGATTTCTCTGTCTGTGGATAGAAAGAGGGTCTGTGAGACTCCTCCTGGCTGTCATTTTTACATTATTTATGACAGACCTGACATTTTCATTTGCACTTTCCTCCAGGATCATTCTTAATAAGAAAAACGAAGGCTGAGATGAGTCACAGTTTTACAGTCAAATCCATAATCTTGTTTGACAAAGCATGAAGAATATATCACCTTAGGACAGGATTAAAAATAAAACAAACAGAAGTACCCAGACAGGCAGCAAAGGCTGGTCCATCCACAGAGCCACTCGAGGGTCCTCTCGAGTCACCATATCGCTTACAAAGCAGAGGTCAGTAAAAGACCTGCAGCGTGCAGTGGCTATTTGCACACATGACACACAAAAGCTATTTGATGACACAGCTGCATGGACAAGCAGCAAATTAAATGAGCGTACAACAAATTCCTACTGAAAACCATGTGTGGAAAATCACAAGTGTGCATCAAACGAGAGCGGAGTTTCAGATGATAGCGCGAGAACAACGAATCACAGGTGGACAGCTGTGAGTGGAATTGACTAACCCAGCAATTTGGGAAGAGACTGACCCACTTAAAAACCCAATTAACCATGTTCAAAAGACTTATTAATAGAGTTGAGCGCTGCCCGCTCTGCAGTTTTACAAGAGGCAGCAAAAGGGGACAAATCCTACAGGACTTTTTGTAACCAGGAGGAGAGAAGGAGCCATTACTTCAGCTCAATTACATCAGCTCGATTCTGTACAACAACCTCCTCCCACAGCGGCTGTAAGGGGCACGGTAACGCCGCAGCACACCCTGCCTCATGGAGACGGATCCCAGCACCAGCTCTTCTGGCCACATGGTGTTCAGCCTACTACAAAATGCCAACATTTCTCTTTGATAACAATTATCCCTGTGTGTTCCTATGGGAGGTTACTCATGCAGTGCCCACTACCTGCCTCGTTCTGTAGTTGTACACAAACAAGCAGGGATCAGAATGCAGCAGGGCTCCATGTGCTGCCCGAAACCAGCAGCACACCTGCACAGCATGCAGGCCCCACCAGCTGCACCGTGCTCTGTATTCCTCTCCCACTTTGCCTGGCTCAGCTCCACCCGTCCCACTGCAGCCATCCGGACGCAGCCTGCAGCCCTGTGGCCCCACTCCTCCCCAGCACTGCAGCTCTCACCCCTCACACACTTCCACCCTCGGACACACTCATGTCTCCCTTCAAGAAACAGGTAATGTTGCTTCAGAGGATCTCCTGAAGGAACTCCCCATCATTTGCAAAGCAGATGCACTATCAGTCTAACCTAGAGGCGTGTTTGTCGCCTAGAACTTCTCAAATATGCAAACATAAGCAGATGCAATGGAGACAGCATGTAGCAGCAAGTGGGCAAAGCCCTGAGCCCGCTGCACCTTTTAGCAGGCTTTCAGCAGACGCTGGAATGACAGCCTCGTCAAGCTGCTGCAGGTGGGTGGAATGGACCCTGGAATGGACCCTGCAGCCTCATTGGTGAGAAAATAATTCAGTAAGCATGGGAAAAACAGTGTGTGACACAACAGACTGCAGTGCTCACAGACAGGAGTAATGAACCATCACCTTTTGGTTCTGGAATATTTATTTTTGCACGATTTGGTTTCAGATCATGCACTGAGGGTCAGAACTAACCTCACGCGTAGGATGGCCAACTTTGGTTCACTCCAGTTCTGCGGACACAAACGCTAACGTTTCAGCAGACAGCTCCAGCCCCAAGGCCTGCCTGCCCAGCAGCTGCAGGGAGAGCAGAGAAGTGCAGGCGCCCTGCAGGCCAGGGCTGTGTGCGCGAGGCCTGGCAGCACGGGGAGGTGGGGATGCAGCAAAGATGCTGAGACACCAAAGACCACCATAGATAGGAATAGATAGAATTGGAATGATTCTATTTTATTCTTCAAACACAAAAACCAAAGGTTTTCCCCCTAAATTAAAAATAGCCAATTAAAAATTGCTGCTAGTCAAACTGTTCCTGGCCTCTGGAATTGTTCCAAGCTTCAAGCATCTGCATGAAGCAGCAGGTTAGAAGATGGCGAGTCAAAAGGACTATGTTTTTAATTACTGAAACCCAGGATCACTTTCTCCCTGAAAATTAAGCACAACTCCCTCATTAGCCTACTGGTATAGCACCAGTGCCTAATGCTCAGCCAGCACAGCCTGGAACAGGAATTTTAGATCCTTGCATTTTGCTTTATATAGCAGAGCTGAATGTAAGCTTGGGAAAACAGCTCACAGGCCGCAAGCCAGCTGCTAATAAAGATGAGGCACTCTGAAGTATCGAACAGATTTTATTGTGTTTATTCTCAGCATGGCTGGGAGGCATGGATGTGCCTCCTCCACCACGGCTGCAGGCAGAGCAGGAGGAGGTGGAACCATGTGGTCATTCCCTGCACATGCCATAAGGGGAGCAGACTCCTCCTTTATCCCCCCGATTTTCCTCCGACGGAGCACAGAATCACTATGATGCAAAATCTGAACCCAAAGCCAACTTCCCTGACCAGAGGCAAAGCCCATGGAAAACAGGAATCATGCCTGGGCGTTCCATTCACACTGGGCAGCGCTGTGGCACTCACCTGCCTGCTGCTTTGCCCCCAGATAAGATAATCTGTCACAGTGGAATTGTGTGCCCGCTGCACTTGAAATGCTATTGAGCTGCTATTACAAGTGCTGTAAAATACTTTGGGGACTTCTGTGCTAAAATCAAAGGGGTTCACAAGGGAGCAGGCAAGGCGTCACCCCGGCACTTTCTGGACTGGGACTGGGAACGCGACAGCCGAGCTGCGACTGCGCCCTGCAGCATGGCCGGTTACCCAGCCTCATTTCCGCATCTTGCACTAACAGGAAAGGTGAATAGGTATCAATCACACGTTAGTAAGTACAGAAGTCATATTTTCAGATTGTATTTTTAACTGAAAATAGCTTTGGTAGTCTCTCCCTTCGAACTTTTCCAGTAATCACCTATTTCATTATTATTTTTGATGAATGTACAGAACTTGCATAACTTTTATGCACAGAACCGAGGGATGCACCTAAGGCTTCAGAAGTGTAACATTCCAAAAGCCAGGTGTGGGCTGGGAATCATCATTCATGGCAACTGTGATTTTAAGTAAATCCTTCCTTCTTCTGGCATAAAAATTGCTAAGCAGTGGTAAGGAAGTGGGAGGGCTCTGATTCACAAAGATGATGGCTTACTTTCTGTAATGTTCTTGTCATTTGGAACAGTGAGGTACATAACAACATCTGACACTTCCATAGAGCTTTCCAAGAGAGATTCTTGAATCACTGTGCAAATACGAAAGCCTGAGTTCATCCAGTAAGTGCTTCTCTTCTTTCACACAAGGAGACACAGTACTTTTAACCCACATATCCGAGGGGCTGCAATCTAAATGGAGCGTACTGCACCAGTTAAGAAGGCCACACTCTTGTCCTTTTGCTGAACTTCAGGCATGCCAGAGAAGAGTTCTACAACTGGTGACATTTTAGTATCTTTCCCTGCTAGGAAATCACACTGCAGAACTGACCAAGACTGACCACAGTCTCTCTGCTAGCAACAGTTCAGAGGAGGGGAAAAAAGTGCTTTGCTTTGCTCCGCACAAACCAAAATGCACTATGAGCCTCCTCTGTGTCTTTCTGGATTCAGCAATGGACAGAGGAAAACCCAACCTGATCCATTACATCTTCTAACAGGATGCGAGTAGCTGAAAAATGCCTGCACTGCTTTAAAAATGGGATGTCTTGGACACAGTTCTCCCCTTTTCATACAAAGGGTTTGGGATATTAAACCTGTTTTTCCTACATGCAAATTGTCTTCTATTATTTGGAACACTGAAAATACAGAGCAGCTGTTCCATTTGCACTACTGTGAGCTAGACCGAATTACTCACTGAGTTCAACCAATTTGCTGTTAAGAACAGCAGGAAAAGATACATCACAAATGTAAAATTCATTTTCAAATAATTAATCATTACAAAGAATGACCATGACTCAGCTTACTGCTCTGAATGCTGCTTCTACAGATGGGTTTTTCTGTTAAAGAAAAGAAAGAAGCCGCTGCAGCACAAGACAATTTCTCCCAGTAGTCTTATGAAATTTGAAGTTGATGGCTGCAGAAAACTAGTTTGGTCCTCTAAATCAGTGTCAAACTTACAGGACAGTGTATCCAACTCCTCTGGCAATGTAGGTCTGCTGGATAAGCTAAATTAAAATTCAATTCCTCACTCTTTCTAGCATGGTATCAACTTCCAGATGCCATCATCTACATTTCTACCCTTCTTCCATCCCAAGGTTAACTGTTAAGTACCAGTGATCAGTCCTTCACGTGCCAGCCAAGTTGGAACTTTTAAAGAGGGTTTAAAGAATTGATACCAAATTAAGAGGTGAAATTTCAGCACACAGCTGGAGGTGTTACAATAGATGCTAGCACTGAATACTGGCTAAAAGAGGCACACGCATGAAGTTAACGTTGGCTTGTAGACACCTCACAGTGTGCAAGGTACGCCAATGGGGAGCAAAGCCTGCCTGACTGCCTACACTGCGAGCTGCCTAAGCTGCTTCATGTAAGCACTAAGCACACAGGCACAGGAGTGCAAGATAAGTCAGGTAGCTCACCAGACTGCCTGTTTAGTACATTTTCTTGCAACACTACTATTAGCACATTAGATAAATGATTAATAAGGTTATTTAAAGTGCAGTTATGTTCAGAACATCAAAACCATTTAGTGACCATAGCGTCAACAAATGTGCAACACTGTCATATTATTTTGATGTACACTGTTCACTTTATTGGAACTTGAATAGCCTTGACAGTTGTTTGCAAGACACCTTGTCCACAGTATACTCATATTTAATTAAGAATGACAAGGAGAAAAACAAGATGGAAAAGTCTAGAGGTCATTATACTCCTTTTTAAAAATAACTCACAGAGGAGTTGTTTCTCCTATGCTCTTATTTGTTCTTTTTTTTTTTTTTTTTTTTTTACCCTTTGGTCTTACACTTCCTACTTCCTTTGCCAGTGGAGCTGAGTATTGACCTTCAGAACAGCGGCCCTGCCAGCCTCCTGCCAACCGTTACTTGTGCTGCCCCACAATACTTCTGCCATTTGCACATACAGTGACAAGAACAACACCAGCAAGTTCATTTTCACTTCACAGCAAGATCTGAACTCTGCCCTGCAGAAGGGCAAAAGCTGCCTCCATCAATCCATTACATTTCTCCAGCCTCCTGGTATCTCTTTAATTCCTCATTTTAGAAGATGTTCCTAATTACATCTTTTGGGATTTGAACTGAAACTTCCCCTCTAACAAAATCAAATCACAATTCTTTTGACAGTCCACACAAATACAGCAACAAAGCTTGTTAACAGGCTTTTGCCAACAAGACTCAGCATATTTAATTCCTGTCTTAGAGCATGCAACTGTCGAGGTTTAAGTGTTGGGCAACTCACACTAACATTATTTACAAAGTAAGCAGTGCTAAAGAATTACAAAGACATCCTTTTTATGGATGGTCTGTGAGCACACACAGAAGAATACAGTGCTTGTGCTGTATGTATGAACTAGAATAAAAATGCACAGAACTCCACAAGGGCAGACAAGGAGCTGTAGAGGCTGGTGACATCTACAAGCAAGTAGGTAAAATGTACAAGTGGATAACGAGTAAATGCGCAGCACTAATTAGAACTACTAGATGATACCAATTCAACAGCACAGTGCCTTAAGTGAAAACAGTTTACTTAACTCAAACACAGCCTTACCTGTTCCTGTTCCAGTTGGATCACCTCCTTGAATCTGCAGAATTACAATAAAACCAATAGGTTACACATATATCTGTGCAAAAGACATTAAATACAAGCTATAAAAGTCAATTCTGCTTCACATTCTTCCTCCTGTACTAAGTAACATTGACAAGTCAGCATCAAGGAAGCCATTACTACTTATTTGGAGCTTCTTTTATCAGCTGGCTGTCACCTCCTGTGTTACTTACCCAAGAGAAAAATGATAGTTTTATGAAAATAATAGGTCTCCTGGGTAAATAAGGAAAATAAACAGTCTCAAATGGGTTAATCAGACCATCCTTTCCACTATGTACTAGAGTATAACCTGCTTTTTAACTGATGATGTATTGCTTTTGGAACTGAAAGGGCTTTATATATTGCTACCAATCCAACACGATGCAAAGGAAATAAATGAGGAGATGCGGAATGTATTCAAATCCATATTTTATAGTATCCTTCTCACTACCTGAATGGGAAAATTCCCACATGAAAACATTCACAACAACAAATTTAATCACTAATATACATACACATAATATTCTGTAGTCCAGTGCCAGTAAAGGGAGTGTGACACAACTAGCTATACAGTAATAGCACACAAGCACAATTTTAATGGTGGGTTTAACTACTAACCAAGATAAATAGTCCTGCCAGAAGGAAAAAGCTTTTCTTTTTGTAGGATGGCACGATGGAATATAACACCCAGTGATGTCCTCTGAGGGATGCATGCTGCCTTCAGGATCAGGTTGCTAATTCTTTTGAAAGGAAGTTACAGAACAGCTACAGCACCCTAAGCTCCCTGGACTGTACCTATGTAAACAAAGGTCGTATTTCCAGGCCTTCCAATGGACTGCAGTAGCAGTAAGATGTCTCAAGGACTCCTTGTCTTCTAACATTTGGCAAATCTCAATGTAAAATTAAAAATGTAATGGAAAAACTATTAACTAGGCATGGTGAGTAACCAAATCTAAGTTTTAAATCTGAGAAGCAGACTTTTGAATGCAAAACATGCCTCCTCAGTCTATCAAAATGAGTTATTAGACACATCTTGCCCTGAAAGACTCTAAATCATTTCCATAGAATTACATCTTGATATCTTTGTAATAGCTTGATATCTTTATTAAAGTATGTATCTTTATTAAAGCCTTATGTATGCTCACAAAATGTGATTAACATATTGATAATTACTTAAACTCATAAAATACTGATTACAGTGGTCCAAATTCAGCCAATTGTGTGTGCTGATGGTGCTACAGCTGTTCTAATATTCCAAGTCAAGCATATGATTAAAATGACCAGCAAGTCTGAATTCATACTGTTCATCACTGTGTGATGGAGCTTCACCTGAACAAGAACACCTTTTCCTTCTTTCTACCAGCTGTGCTCAATATCATACAAAGGGAATAGTTTACAACTATATACAGAGCTTTCAAATACAAGTTGAATGCATAGATCTTTGACTACCAAAGTTAACTTTCTGGTTCACTAACTGCTCTTTAAGCCCTTTATATCCTGGAGCGCTCTCGGGAAAGGATGACGTGAGAGCATCCAAGCACCACAACCTGAATCAGAAATTTAGCTACTTGCTGATGCTTCATCTGAATGAGATTTCAATAGGATGCAGAATTACATATGCAAATTAGCATTTTCCTCCCTTTCTGTTCATTAACCACTCACCTGCAGCTTGAGGAAGATAACAAGAGCCTTGCCAAGGTAATGACTCTCAAAGGCTTTGTCTGGATGCCAATGATGTTGTCTAATAGTGTTAGTCAGAAACAGCAGTTACTAAGACTTGTAACTACAAATTTAGTAAGCTGGGACAATCCAAGTTCTGGAGGTATATTTTAATATGCTTCTAATGCAAAGAAGATACTAAAACTCAAGCTGAGTAAGTATTTTGAGAGCAGTGTATACTGTGTATTAAAAAGGACTTGGTCAATACTCACCACAAAATTACGAATTGACCTGTGGAAAATTGTCCCATCGTAGTAGTTCTTTTTGCACAGTTTGATGAAATTTTCACAGGTTCGAGGTGTCTGAAAGACAAACAGAAGCCACACCTTTAGACATCAAATTGATCATCACACTATTTGTGAGAGTCACCTTCATTTGAGCCTTACAAAGAAACATGCAGAACTCCTGAAGAATGAGTCTCTGTCTCCACAGAAAGTAAACCCAATATATATATATATATATATGTATATAAAATATATATATATATATATATTTTTTTAAGTATTCTGAGTACTGTGTGTCTCTGGTATAAATTAAACCCAGACTTTCCAACTAACACAAAGAATTGCTGAACACTAACTCAGATAACACAGACTCCCAGCAGACATCACGATAGTGAGAGCAGGCATGCTCAGACTTCCAAGTAAGTTAGTTCTGTGATAATCCTGGTTCCAATGGGCACTCATCTCTCAAAGTAAGAAAGTGCCTGACTCCTCTACTTCACTATTGCAAATGAGCACATTGAAGCTAACTGGCAGAGAAGCATTTGGTGCTCTTCACAGCTTAGGACTAAAAATGGGACTGATCCCAGAAGACACCATTTTGAACATTGGTCAACCCACAGGAAAAATAGTTAAAAGACAAAAATCTTTGAAAATCTGGAAAAAAAAAAATCAACGTTGAAAACATTGCCCACTTCTAACTTCCTTTTACAGCGTAAATTAAAGCATCCAAACAGTGCCTTCTGAAAATCTCTGCTGTACACCAATCATACTCCCTCTGTAATCGTACAGATGCTCTTTTCTGCAGTATTAAAATACCTTCACACATATAAATCAGTGCAAACTACACATATAGAAACAACCTCTTTTCTATACTTGGACATGTTTTTTTTAGCTCCACAATGGATTATGTGCATAAACATGTTCCAGCTTTATCTAATGAAGCCCAAACATCTAACTAATCTGAGTTGTTACAGACTTTGAAAATATACTTATTGTTGTATGTGCTTGCAATAAAAGCCAACCCGAGTCATGACATCTGCAAACAAACACATTCAGGACTTGAAGCCTTGTTTTGAAATACACGGATTCATTAGTCTTACCACTAATCCGAAAGCTGCAAAAGGACAGAGAGAGACTTGGACATGCAATGTGAAGTGGCTTAAAAGCAAAAAAAGAAAGCGCAGGGATACATTTTTAAATAAGGCAAGTCTAATCGCAGTCTTTTAAGAGTGAAACAATCTCCATCTTTTTAGAAGTAGATCCATACAGTTATTCATCCTGAACCATTCATAACCTTCTCACCTAGAGCACAGTCATCCTAACCCCTGCATACACAGAAATATCCCTTAGTTATCCAAACTCTACCTCCCGCAGCATTAGGAACTCTTTAACAGTTTCTTCCTAATTATTCCGCAAATAGATAGGCAGTTCTCAGGTAACATAACTGGAAGAACAATCAGGTTCTAATCTTACACCAACTATAATCTCAGATTTCGTATGTACTTCATTACTGGGTTATAATGGCTGTGTTTTATAGCAGAATGGCACCAAGACGCACATTTTGGTAGTATCCCGAGGGCAACCTGTAAGCAGATATATTCCATTACAACCGTTTGAAGTAACAGGATGTTCTCCCATAGTTGCAATGTTTATGCAGCAATAGACTTTGAATTTAAAAACTTTTAATTGAACTGGACACACACACTGGAAAATCCTCCTTGTACACAACCTTCCAAGTCACATTCAACCCCTGAAGAATCATTTCTGTTGCATCTTCTTCCCTTACAAGATAATATTGCAACAACCTTGATCCCACAGCACTGCTACTAGTTCTCACTCATGAAGAATGTCAGAAAGGATGAAAATAAGACTAAAAATGTTCTTTTTGAATGAGAAATGGAAATCAGCAGCCTTTAGCCCAGGGCACTTTACCTCACAAGAACCGAGAGCTCTCTGGAGGGAAAGACGCCATTAATAAAAGTTCTCTGGGGGGAATACAGCAACTTGTAATTAATTTTTGAAGAGAAATGAGATCGGGCAGCAGCCTAAGTCCCTCACTGATCAGTACCAAACAGCTTTAAATACACACAAAGTGGATAACCCAAAACAGAACTGCAGTTTATTGTGAAGACGTGATCTGTCAAACACACATCAAAAAGCACTAACCACGGTAACGTGTTTTTCAGGCAGTACCTGTGCTGACCCTTCCCTTTAAATTGCTTTCCCGTTACATCTTTTTCTCAGAAATGGGCTTTTCAAATGCAACTACAGAAATACGTAGTGTACATGCAATGCAATAGCATTTCACTGCAAGGTTTTCTTTACATAATTCCCAGATTGGTTCCCATGGTCACCACAGGCATCATACAGATATGCTTGGCAGGTAAACAGTTCCTTAGCAACATCACCATTATCTTTCATGGTGCTCTGTTGTAGGGGCACAAGCAGAAAGTTTTGCATTCAATCGGTAATAAACCTCAGTTTCAGTCATGCAGTTCTCTACATATCAGATTATCTAATTTATCCAAAGCAGTCAATGCTCTTGCCAAATCTCCCACTGCCAGGCACATCTCAGTAGCTCCTGTAAGCAGCGCCCGGTCCAAAGGAGAAGAAAAGGGCTCGAGGTCTGTGCAGAACAAAGCTGCATTCTGCACCGACCACACAAACATAACCAGACTTTGAAGCCTTTGTTCCAGCTACAAACACTGATGAAAAATGTGTGTAAACAAACCCATCTTTGATACCTGAGCGTGAGACCTCGTGGAAGATGTGAAACTCTCAGTCTTGGGATAGCAGTGTGCCCACTATTTCAGATACTGCTCCCCACCACCCCTCACACTGCTGTGGAAGGCAGGATGGCACTCAGATGAACAACGTTCTGCAGGCACAGCTGCTTTCTTGTTGGTTCACTGCTGCCCATGGACTCCAGGCTCTCTCTTTACTTCTGGCCGTTCTCGTCCCAACATAAACAGCAGCAGTTAACACCTCCCTTTTTATTCTTTTTACATTAAGCAGGAAATTATTTATATTATTTGATCCTGCTCTGATCTAGATATACATGTATGAAAGTCAAGGCAAAAACGTCACCTTCCTTTGTAATCCTGTTGATTGGAAAGTCAACAACAGGAAAAAGGTTATGTTTAAATCAACTTCAATGGTTTCTCGTAAATCCACAGTGATATTCTCAGGAAGCCAAACTGAAAAACTGGGAAAGCTTTTCTCTCCAAAGAGTGTGGTAGGACAGAGCTGGGAAACCCTCCTTCCTCTTGTCCTGACAGGAGAACAAAAGCCAACCTGCCTCTGCACCACGGCCTTCCCATTAAAGACACTTCTGCTCACTCCAAGGGACAAACACTAAGGAAAAGAATATTGATACTGAAATGATTCTCACTTTGCAGCTCTCCTCTCTCATCAGTTAAAATAAATGGGTCACTCCATTTGTAAAAGTCTCACAATTGGTATTGGACAGCTGAGAGCCAACCAGAGACTGAAGACCTGCGACATCCCTGTTGCCAAGGTACACGAGATGGGGAAAAGAGGAGCTGCTGAGTTGTTGCTATGGCTGCAAGCAAGAAGGCTTTACTATGTGAAGAGCTAATCATTTCCAACTGCTTCATCCCTCGAGGATCTGCACAAACCTTGGAGGAGAAATTTCACACTAAGCATTCAAAGCTGTCATTTGCACATCTGTATAATTTCCCTGTGCTAATGCCATTTATCTTTTATTCCTTTTTGTCTCTCTAAATTGGATGAACTGTTGTAGTTGCACTAAAATACAGAGCTATTTCCATTAATCCTATGTGTCAAAGCTCAAATAATCTGAAATAATGAGAAGCCAATTCCTCATGAATTAAAATCTTATCATACAAATGCCAGAATCCTGCTATTAAGAGGCATGAACTAGTGACAGAAGTTTTGAAGGCTTCAAACTAAGCATAATTCCTTTTTTTAACATAGATGTCCTTTGGAAATTTTTGTTTTGCTTTAGTCTACTTACATACTTAAAAAACCAACAAAAACTCCAGAGCACATACACTGCTCTGATTGCTCATTCTAGCTCTTCTAGAATGAGCAGTCTTAATGCATGAGCCATACAGAGCTGATTTGGTAAGGCTTAAACTCAGTTCGCTCACCCCTTTCAATCCACAATCCTCATAGCTTACCTGTCCCAGAGGAACAAACTTGCCCCAATAAAAGCTTGGCTTTATTTAGCACTTAGTCAAAGGCAATATTACAACCATAACAGCAGAGAGCAGTCACCATCTATGAGGTGCGAGTGTCTGCTCCCTCCACTGAAGTCATGGGAAAAAAATGGACATACAAATGCATTTAGCACACTTCAATGCAAAATCTGGAAGGCAAATTCAGCTATCCTATTTCACTTTGCATCAAATGGACTAAAAGAGGGACAAGAAAACCTAAAACTCCACAAAGCCCACTGCAAAAGCATGGGATGAATGTCACTGTGGGATCTCACAACTTTTCTCCTGCAGGAACACTCATGGTTTTACACTGTTATCACCTCCTGCCAGCTCTGCCTTCCTTTAAAACAATTCCCCAACGTGTGGGAGGGGATCATGTGGTGACAGGTTATGGTAACAAACAACAACTGCCTGCTGTGGTTCAATTCAGAGAAGATGCAGTTTGTGTAAGGGAGACCAACCTCAGTCTGGTCATACAGTCAGCAAAAACATTTGGGTCACTTTGTGTTCTGTGATCAGAAGAGAACAGCTGCAGTGAGACAGGACAGATGGAAGCATCAGGGCACTGTGGACTAAAACACTTGGCGGGACTCTTGCTGGTATTTAAGGAATCAGAACAAGCAAACTACATCTCAGGTAAAGGACTGCTGAATTGATAGTAAACATTTACCTATTTTGCTACCTCAAAGCATCAAAGTTTTCTTAGAACAAGCAGTAGAATTACAGCATTCTCATTACATTGAAACCAACTGTAATCTAATGAGCTATTTAGCAAATGTCAGCAGATTGCTGAATTTCACTTTTCAGAAGCACTTCTCAGTTCTGACATTAACAACGCTACTGAAATTAACATTAACAATGCTACTGAAAACTTTGTCAAAATCTGATGTGCTTAGCTTAGACAAGCTGCCAATAAGAAATGCTCCAGTTTCAGTTTTCACACTTTTGCAAGCACAGGGACAATCAATCAGTTTAGCTGAGAACAACTCAAGCTAAACCGGGTACCTAATTCACTCATGTAATTTGTCAATGTTAACTGCTTGCTCTCCAGAGGCAGAGTCATCATTCCTAGCTGCAGTTATTACTTTTCCTCCAACTTTTATTTATTGTAGAAGAAAACAGCCCCTCCCCCTTCCAATCCATAAGCCACAAGAGTGGAGGAGCTTGCCAGACAGAGCAGAAGCAGGCTGGGTGCCAGCAGATAGGACACAGAGTCACTAAGTACAGTTTCAATACGGACCCAATTTAAATTGCTTAAGTAGCCTCCAGCAGCTGTAAACTTTGAAGCATCACAGGTCCCACAGAAGCTCCTGGCATTTCTTCAGTCTGCAAACAGCACAAAAATTCTACCTTTTAAGAAAACGCACCCCGTAATCACTTCCATACTACACAGCAAAGCTCTGGTAGCTGTCAGCCTCTCAAGGTCACCCTGCTCTCATCAGAGCCAAGGTACAAACAAGAAACATGTCACAAAGAGATGAAGAGCAGCAGCTGTGCAACTCCAAACTGCCTGCCTCATCCTCAGGTTTGGGATCACCAAGCGGCAGACGCAGCTGCTATGGGATTCCTGCACCATCAAATGTCCAAAAGCAGAAGAGAATCCAATAGCGATCAATTCCCTCTGCCAGATTCAAGCTGCCAAGGGTGCTAGAGCTACTATGCCAAGCTATTTACAACCACTGTACTTCACCCCTACAACAGGATTACTGAAAGAACAAGAAACTGGTAAAATATCAGCCATGTATTTGCCATACACTTGGCAGAAAGTGAGTAGAACAGATGTTTAATTTGGAAAGAAAATGAGACATTCGGGAAGCCTGGAGGACCTTGTCATACAAGGAGGTCAAAGGATTTTTTAAGCAACTCACCTCTTTCCCACTGGAAATGGATAAGAAATTCATAAGCTTCTGATCTTTGGAACAATCCCTGACACAAAGGGAAAGATGATTTCAAAGAATGGCGGATAGATTACACATGTATAGATCACAGGCATATTTAATAGGTCAGAGGGCCTCGAAAGATTAAAACATCACTGTCTGTAGAATAATGGCTTCTTCAGAAAGTTATGCCAAGACATCATCATTAAGTAGAGTTAGTCAGGTCCTAAAACCTCAAAAAGCATTTGTGGAGTGCTGGACGGAGCTTTGAAATCCATCTCACATTCTTCTTTGTTACGCCAACTTGCCCTTAAACCTTAAAGTATTACATCAAAGAGACACGAGGGAATTAACAAAACCTGACATGGCAGTTACGGATTACTATTCAATTACTACAGTGACCATGTGTTTAGCCACCAGATCACTGCTCTCTAGTGACAACTTGCACGAAGAGAAAAGGGAGACAGCACACCAAACCACCTGCTCATCACTTCGACAGGACCTTCTGGAGTGCTTTTTAAAAATCTACACATATTTCCATGGTACAATGAAAATAAAGAAGTACAAGCCTCAGAGCAACCTGCAGGCAAAGACAGGTGTCTGTAATCCCTTCCACAGGTGCAGAGACTAGGAGTCCAATACGGCCTGCCCTCATGACGGACGACTGGTCTGAACTGGCAGACTGTCCGTGCTGCTGCACTGCTGCAATCAGGCACCTATGATGGCCATTGTCTGGGAATTCAGAATTGCACCTGTATTTATTGCTCACTGTGAAGTGACAAATAGGATGCCACTGCTTAAAACAAATCCGTACCCAAACTACCAAAATGACGCAGCCACGTCACACAGCATATCAGTAGCAAAGGAATCAGGGTCTCCCAGTTCCCAGCTTTCCAACCTATCTGTCACACCACACTGCTTTTCTATGTTCACTTCCACCAAGTCAATTTGACATTTCCTTGGGGTAAAGCCTCCACCTTGCTTTAGGAGTTGGCGTCACCATCTACAAGGTTTAACTTCATCAATACAGTCACTAACAGAGCAGAATATGCAGAGATAATACAGACAGTTGCTTCCAGAAGCATCTTGATTAAAGCAGCTGAAAGAACTTGAGGAAACTAGAAAAAGTACAGTAAATAAAATACAATAAATCCAGCACTATTCATTGCCTTTCATCAATTGTTTCTTCATCACTTACTTGTTTGGCAATGTGTAAGACTAGAGCTGAAGGAATAATACATTGGTTATGTTAAATCTTTTGCACTCATCAGAACTACTTCTGGCAAGTAGAATCTTGTAAATTTGCTTCCAATTAGTATATACAACAAATGTTGCTTATGCCCAGCTGAACTCAGCTTCCTGGATAACAAATGGCCATCTGAAGATGTGCAACAGGCACATCACCACAATGCAAAGAGAAGGCAGAACTGCAGCGTACCTTTACTCCTTTGAGGCACAAACTCAAATGGCTGGAAAAAGGTCCAATTTATCTTCCAAAGTCTCGATTGCCTTTTCTCAGGTCACTGACTTACATCACACATCACTGCTCCGGAACCTAAGTGAAGTTTTCTGGTGCTTTGAACAGGCTCAGAAAGTACCTGGATTCCAGCCCTATTTCATGCTCTCTTTCTGTATCCTGTCAGTAAGCAGCTGAAGATGACTTAAATCATACTGCAGAACTGACTTCCTACCCTGGATCAATACAAAACATTCTGTGATTAGGCTTTTGGAGCTTGGAAGATTCTCATCACTACCAACATTATTGACGGGCACCTTTAGGTACTACTGTATGAAGATGCCTCAATTTATTTTTAAGCAAAAGTTTCCACACGCATATAAACTGAACTCCAAACAATCCACACTGCCAGTTCACTCACAAAGCCAGGGAAAACTATTTCTTATCCAAAGAGAACTGGAATCACAAGAACTGGGAGCAGAGAGAAAAAATCCAAGGTTGGGGGGAGAGTGTTAAAGACAAAAAGGATACCAAGTGGACTTGAGCAGCAGTGCAGGCTGCTCTCACTGGAGATGCAAGAATATACTTTTTTTTAAAATAGAGAGCCCATGGCCACGAAAATGCAACCAAAGACTCCAAAGCAGACAGGCACTCTATGGCAGCAAGTATGTAATTTGTGGTTCTCTATTTTGTCAAAAAGACTTCACCTCAAAATGTAAATTTAAGTCTTGCCCATAAGACTATTTCAAAAAGTAATTTGAATGTTCTAAGTTCTACCTCTAGACACAGGTACTCATTTATCATACTTATATAGCAACTTAAGACTCAAGCTTCCTAAAGCATTTCAGTCACATGCTTGCAGTACCCTGCAATTTCAAGCGCTGCTAGCATGTCTTCCGTAATAATCCGAGCACAGGATATCACTCAGCAGTTACAAAAAGGAACCTGTGGTCAGGTCAAGGGAACAACCAGTCATATAATGCCCAGGTTTTTTAAAAAAGAAGCTAAGTAGCACTGTAATATAGCTCATAAACCATATGTTTGCTCCTGCAGTTGCACTGGTTGAGAGAGAGAGAGAGCAGATAAATGAATTCCCCAAATTATATACATTTTGGCTGAATACAAACAGCACTGACAGTCTAGTACTGTTATCAACTCCCCCACTCACTCAGGCAGCACAGAACCGTCTGTTGAACCCAGGGGCCCCAAATCTGCTGGTGTTATCAGTGGGTACCAATACAGTGCTTTGGGCTGAAAACTGTTTCTCAGCCCATTTCTTTCTGAAAAGCTGTTATGACCCACACCAGCTACAATGCAAGATCATGAAGGCTGAAAAGTCAACCACCAAAAAGCCTATGCAACGTTAATTTGGGCAGCCATTATGATACACTCCAACTCCCTCAGATTGCATTCAAGGGACTCACAGAGTCACAGAGTACCTTACCCACATTCTACATGTCTGCAGAGAAACAAAATCCTGCATATAAACTGTTTCACTATACAGTTCTAAATACACCCCAGAACTGATTCAGCTCGTGTACTGAATGATCCAGGACAGAGGATTAACAAAAACATCATGTGATGGAATACTATCACTGTGCATATTCACCAGCAGAGTGAACGGAGTGTCTGAAGGCCTTAATTTTGGCATTTCCCCATTTTCTGTGTCTGCCTTTGTAATCTCAATAGATCCTCCATAGCTGATCCACATATATGTGTGCAACCCATTTACGTATTGTGTGTTTGTAAGTTGTTTGCTCTATCCTGCATTGAGCTATCTTTTGTGCCTAAGCTCAGCGTGCTTCAGGAATACAGAAGTTAAAAGGGAAAAGCTCCTTATACAGTAAAGAGAGAAAAATAAGCATCTCCAGGAAGAACTGATTTAATAGACTTCGGACAACGACCTAAAGTGAACATTGTGAAAACCTCCCTAAAGCATTTGGTTCTTCTACCTATTCTAAATACATGCATCTTCTTCCTCAATTAAGCCAAAGGTCTGCTTAATTCATACAGATATGTTTGACACATAGAAACGAAAGAAACAGATGGCCAGTGTTCATGCAGGTCTGGTTGTGCAAAACGGTACACAGTGTGTACATAATGGAGCAGTGTGTGAAAGGGAGATGAATAGGGATTCATCCAGAAAAAAAAGGAAACACAATGGATATCATACAGGGAGTTTATAACTAACAATTGAGCCTGAGTCCTCAGGACTGAGTGATACTGGTCACACGTGTGGCCAAAGAAGCCATGCTGACAAGAGTAGCTGCATTCGGTCTGCATTAGCCAGGAGCCAGTTTCAGAACATATGGCAAAACAAATGATTCAATGCAATCTGCTCATTCTGCTGCTTCCCCCAAATATTGCTGTAGTAACATCCTCTGCTTTTGGCCTTACTACATAATGTTACTATTTCAGAGCATGGAAAACACCTGCATGGATGACAGACCTACAGAATCACTAGCACCATAAGCTGTTGTGGAGATTCTCATATTCTTTGTATAGATCAGCTTGAGAAGTTTGCACGTATCTTGCTCCTTGCTTGTGAGAGAGAAAGGAAGAGAAGGGAAAGCTGGCAGGACTGTCTGTCTCGTTCATCTTCCCTTCTCCCAGCTGTTCACAAGGTTAGGCAGAAAAGCATGCATTCTCAAAGTGCATCTTTGGATTCAACACCAGGCACCCTAAATCACAGCCAGCATCACTGTCTTTAGTTCTCTGATGGTCCTGACAAAAACACACTTATTTCACCATTTAAACCCCAAAACATCTACTTTAATTTCCCAAGCTAAAAATCTCAGTACACAATGAAAGGTTTGGGCTTTTTGTACTAAAAATATTTTCCTTGTACAGATATGCCTGTACAAACAAAAAACCAAGCACACTAGCAAGCAATGTCACCTGAGATATCAGTGTGGCCATCATTCATTTGTCTAGGATGAGTCTTACCACGTTTATTATTTTAAGAGCCACAGATTTCCTGCAGGACCAAGCTGCACTGACTGTAAAAAAAACTCCAGTCCACTGATTTTTAAATGAATGTCTGTCCACCTGTTAAGGTTTGTTCTGTAAAGCCCAGGATTTAGAAGCGAACCTAATCAGGTGTATTCAGACTGCTCTGTTTCATCGAGGTTGTATCCTGGTTCTTCCAGTTACCCGCTGAGCAATCTTCTCTCCCTTCCCCGTGCTCTTTTTTATCTCTGCCTTTCTTATCCAGTCACCACTTGGGTCACCGTACTCTCAACCCTTTGAAGCCCTAAACACATAGCTTGGCATATTAGAAGTTGCCCGCTAAAATGTGTGACACCACTCGAGAGCACACTGATACACACAGTAGTACAATATATGAAATAATATATATAAATACCACAGCAGATCACGCAGTCTGGAACCATAATGGATGCAACACAGCTATTACATGCAATTCATGTGTCTGAATACATCATTTGACATTGCAAAAAAATTTCTCTGTGAATTTCCTACAATGTTTTGCTTGAAAGATGAAACTCCATGCAGAAGACACACCAAAATCACCAACAGCTAATTACTTGACTGCACCTATTACAGCTATACACTGCTCTCCATCTCTGGACATTTCCATTGCCAGCTCCTACTGTATTTGTTACCTAGAGATAAATTAGACGTTGCAGCCTACAGGGCATACAGTACCATGTCACAGTGCAGCTCCAAATTTAAGTCTCCTTTGTTAGTGTGAAGTCGTACATAGCCCTTCTTCTTCACATACTGGTATCTTACAACATCATCTTCAATAGCAGCTGTAAGAAGCAAAAAGCAGTAATTAGATCTCTAGAAGTTTATTCATTGATCAGCAAACAAATTACTAGATTCTGCTGTCTGGCGTGTTCCTCTGGAGTACACCAGGCCTTCAGGGACGGTACTCAGCAACTGATCTCCA
The DNA here is from genome assembly GCF_016699485.2 of Gallus gallus. Taxonomy (NCBI): domain Eukaryota; kingdom Metazoa; phylum Chordata; class Aves; order Galliformes; family Phasianidae; genus Gallus; species Gallus gallus. The sequence goes on from NC_052546.1 coordinate 630,533, forward strand.
ACAGCCTCACATTAATCTCTCTGTGCAAAACACTTTCCATTACAGAAAGCCAACAATATAATATAGATATTATATATCTATATTTTTAAGTCACAGAAACATTCAATATTATATACTATAATTTTCAAGTAATGTCTACCAACCACAAACATTACTTTGAAACCAAACAATTTCTTGTCAAATTTGGAAGTTAAACAGGTTGTCATTAGCCAGCCACAAACTGCTGACATATGAGCATCTATCCAGTTCTGAAAACAAATGAAGCCAAATTGCTGGAAACATTACTGAAAGTCAAACCAAGGGATCAATCTGGAATATTTTCACTTCTGTTGTGTCAAAATGTCAAATTTGTCAAACAGTTCCAATGCTCAGAGATTCACAGGTAAATCACTGCAGTTCAGGAACAGAACCTAGTAACCATGTCGTTCCAGTACCAGAGATTGAATATCTCTGTTCAGTACTTCTACATCTAAGAGCCAAAAGCCAGACATCTCTCCACACGGGTACGCTAACTGCTCAGCTATTTAATCAGTGTTCACATTTAGTAAGGCCTATAGATTTATACTAAGGCTACAAAATGAAAGAAAATCTTCCTATTATTGAACTGTACTTCTGCATAGAGTATAACTTTGAAAAGTAGTAAATCAAAAGTTATCATCAAAAAACTGCTGTTAATCTAACCAAACTAGGTTAGACCAGAAGGGCAGTAAAGATTTTGTATGCAATACAAGGAAAGATTACACTTCACAGCTAACTTAAGTCGGCAGATAGCCCATTTGTGGGTCCCAGGCATAGAAAATACATCAAACTGAAATTAGCGATGTAAGTTACTGCCATACAGAGATTAAGCTAATTCATAATTGCTCCATTATTTCCAGAATGAGATCATTGGAAAGCACATACGTATCTGCTTGGGGGATACATTTGCAAGGCATCATCAGTGACTGCTTATCAACACATTCCTTATCCCTGTGTGTGTTCAAGAGAGCACACCTTAAAACTGCAAGGTAAGCAAACAGCTTGTAAGTACGTAGTTCTGGTACCTGCTTCATGGGTAGTTTCAGGTACCATTGCTGTGGAGGTGAAGGAAGCACTTACTGCTCCAGTGGAATAGTGAGCCTGTTTGAAGAATTAAAAACAAGAGAAAAAGACATTAGATATCTTAGGATTTTAAAAAGACATTAGAAATCTTAGGATTTATCTATTTTAAATACCATATAAGTACTAGATACTGTACAAGCAGTAAAAACACACAAGTGGCATTTACATCATACTTCTGAAGTCAGACTTCCTGCTCTAGCGCCTATAGAAAGGGACAGATATGTGATGCAGTGGTATTTCTTCATCTGTTCCCCGTAGCATTTCTCCTCCAGTTAAGGCTGCCCAGACACTGAGCTGAAGGGGCTTATTCCTTCCACAGTAATTTAATACGTTATTCCCCAAAAACTTTATGATCAGAATTTACTTGTATATCCACAGGTGGAGGTATGAAAGGAGTGCTGCTGGCAAGACATCTGTAAAATTCTGCAACACTGCTGAGTAAGTGAAAGGAAAATCCAGTGAACCACAGAGACAAACCAACCCCTCACATGCATGGGCCCTTCCTGTCCCATGGCTCTGATTTAAGCTTCATAATTCTTTTGCAGAAGGGAAATGTGAACATCACACGTGAAGTTTACAGTAAATTAGAAAGACTTATAAACACAGAGATACTTTCAGCGACGCTGGGGCAATGCTCAGAGAATATAGGCCAATGCTCTGTCCATCAGGTTATGTTGCCTATTATGCAAGTCCATAATTAGCCCATTTACATGATGATCTGACTCTCCAAACACAAAGTTCACCATTGTCTCTTACCTCTTTTTTTCTTCCCTAAATCTTTAATTTTTCTATAATGCTATGACACTCTACAAACAGGACACATATGATACATCACATACACTCATTAAGAAGCTACCCCCAAGTCTCCTCATAAATAGCCATATGCTGCATTACTACTCCTTTTTGTGCAAGTATAATCCATGAAAACACAGACATCCCAGAATTATTAAAGGAAAGGAAAATACTCTGCCTGGCTGGAGGAAACCTACATGCAGATGAGCGTTTAACCACGAACACACAGTAACATGCACCTGGAAGAACATCCTGTAAAATATTCCACAGAAAATCCTGCATTACGGTGGAAAAAATGAGGAAGCAACTGAAGTGGATTTATGTATTTGCCCACACCAGAAATGATTCACTTGCACTGCCCTTAGGGTGTGTTCCCTCTGCCAGTAACTGCAGGAAGCAATGATAAACAGTTTCAAAGCAGGAGATTGCAACCTGGCAAAAAAAGATTCTCTCAGCACATACATCATGACCACATAAGAAAGATTCCTCCTTCTTGCTCTATTTCTAAAGTGTTTGGGTTCATTTATAATGATTCAACAAAGAAATTCACTGACACACACAGTGTACTCCCTATGGAAGCCCAGTACGATTTTCATACTCTTAACTATGATGAACTTCCATGTAACTGAAAACACAAGGCATGGTATCCATTTATCCTGCAGTATTCTCTCTTCAAGAAGTATGTTGGTGCCAAAGTACAAATTGCATCAACTTACAGCATTCAGCTTATCCACTTTCTTCTTTTCAGGAGCCTTCATAGTGGCTGCCAGAATCTCATCGCCTTTGAATTCCTTATAAAGCTCCAGTAAAGTCTCTCGGGTCTCTGTATTTGTATTTTTCAAGTAATAAGATGGATCCAATTTTGCTTTTTCTTCATCTAGATAAAACAAAGTTAAACCATTCCAAATTACAAGAAAAACGCTGTGTTGTTGTCATTCAGCTCACTACATTCCTTGTCACACAAATGCCTTCCAGATATTCCTACTTCTTTAAAATGAGATTCCAGTAACTACATCTATTCCTGCAGAAGCAATAACAAGTAGCAATGCGTATCGTTAAAGACAAGGTAACCTGAAATATGACACAATTAATGCTGATTGTGTATTAGAATAATCAACTTCAAATCAATCATTGCAGAAATCTCTTTGAAACCACTGGAAATGATCTGAGTTCATGCAAGTCTGATCAAATTACTTCTACGGAACAACAAAGACAACGGACTGTTGGGTACAACATCAAATTCTGTCCTTTGTCCACTGAACGACCAGGCCTGCAATGCAAAACTCCCACGATCAGATCTTTACTGTGACACCAGGAGGGGAGGCTGCTGGGGTAGACTGGAGAATTTCTTTTATTTAAGCAAGTTTTATTCATCTTGGCACGCCTTCTATTTGCTGAAAAATAAACATCCCATCTGTCAGATGCTACCCTCTAAAAGCAAGCGGGTGATAGAGAAAGAGACGCTTGCTTGAAGAGTTAGCCTGAAGGAGCTGAGCACAGTTAAGACTCTGAAACACACCATGCTCAGAATCAGCAAACAGACCTCAACAGAAACAGTTCTAGCGGAAACCCCAAGGACACAGGAGAGACTTTTTTCTCCAGTTATGTAATATTAGCAGGTATCAGTAAGTATTTAGATATCAAAGAGTCACAAAATATTGCAAAGCAAATTCCTTAGTTGTAATATCCACAGAGAAGAACAAGATAGGTATTTTATTTTTTTACTGAAATAATTTTAGGAGTATTTTAGAAAAATATATCAGTCTTCGTTTGGAAGATATCTATTGCCATTGACAGAAGGACGGACAGCACACTGTCAGTGCAGTTACATGCATGAGAGTGCCCAGCACACAGCAGGTGGGAGTGACCTGTGACAGGACGTGGGTTTGCTGCTCCTGGCTCTGGTACGAGGCTACTGGCAAATTTCTTTTCCTCCTCTTTTCAGTTCTCTCTCCCCACGCACTCTTAAAGGACATGGGGAACTTCCTGTGTCTGCACAGCACTCAGAAACAGTTCATGATTTCTAAACAAACCACATCTTTGTTTCAAAATTTATCAACACTTTTGATGTGAAAGGGCCAGTTCCAAATTTGGGCTGCTGCGTTCTCAGCCTACCTTCAATTCAGCCTTACCTGGATCAACCACTTTTATGTTGTTCTTAACATGAAAGAAGTTGGAGACATTGAATTTATCCAGGTTTGTTGGATCCTGAAAAAAAGGATGATAAAGAAAAACATCAGAGAGCTCCACAGGCCCCCATTCCACGCACCAGATCAGTTAGAAGGGCAGACACCCCTGCAACAAACTAACAGGAAGAGACAATAAATACCAATTCTTCAGATCAGATTGAAAAAAAAATACACAATTCCTTAAATTAATCCAACCCAATAGGCAACAACCAGCCTGCTTAGTAGGCTCCCCGAGGAGCCTGGAATTCAGTCCCAAACATAGCAGCACACACATTTTGCCTACAGAAGTTACTAACAGAGCTAAGCAGAGTCTACCTGATACATGGGAGAAGGGTTGAGCAGCTGCAGCCCCACGATCCTTTCCTTTAGCCCACGGTTTGGTAAAACACCTAAGCAAATCATGTCAGCTCTCTCCCCCATTGAGAATTACACGTTCTGTGAACCTTTGTAATGTGTTTCAGAAATAAAAACTTCAGAGCAAGTCTTTGCAGTCAGAACTGTGCTGGTTCTCATAGTGAAATCTGTGCTTACAGAATGACTTCAAATATGTATACAAAATACTAAGAAGGGCAGTGTGAAGTGGCCTTACGAAAACTCTGTTCAAAGACCATGCAAGGAAAAAAGCAAAAACACACAGTCCATAACTGTAAGGCTATATACCATCCCTAGGCAAGTTTCAGCACAACTCTGACCTTCTCTTAGAGAGAAGGATGAGGAATGCCCACTGGTGACCTGGGGCACCTCATACTTTTACTAACCAGTCCTTAACCTTCCTCTTACAGCCATGTTAGGGTTTTCTCCTCAAGCTCCTCCAACAAAGGAAGGTCAAAGCATCAGCCCAGGACGGTCCAGGAATTTCTGGAAATGCCACCTTACAGAAGATAACTTAAAATGCATAATACCTTAATATAGTTCAGTTGTATGTTCAGAATGAAAACACTGCGACGTGCTAAGCACAGGACTGCAGCACTGACACCAACAGCATTATCCCCAACAGATTTAAAAAAACCTCTCAATCCAGCTCCATTGTTAAGAAATTCTGACAATCCTATTTTTGCTAAATGTAATGGTTAACACAAACAGAGTTGGCAGCGCCATCCTTTGCTAAATGATCCAATTATGCCTTCCATTTATAAAATCAAGCTATGCCAGTCTGCATCCTAACGATGCCCTCCTGGCTTTCTCGCGCTCCCTTCAGCACCCACATAATCATTCCCCACTGTCTGCTGCCCGCCCCGCTATATCAACTCTGCCAGATTTTCATCTGAAATGAACAGACAAAAAAAACACCTATTTTATCTTTAAGATACTGCATTAGAAGCTGATCATCCTTAAATGAACCTCGTGAGGAACAGGAAGATAGGGGTGCCCTTCGGTGCCCATCACAGCACGCAGCCCAGCTGGGGGATGGGGCTGTGAGCGCCCGATGAGCTGCGGATGTCCCGGTGTGCTGCACGGGATTTGGACCAGGCAGCCTTTATAGCTCCCTTTCCAGCTCAAACGATTCTGTGGTTCTATGGTTCTTTACCCATTTTTGTATCCTCTGACTCCCACACTCACATGTATTTTTGATTTTGTGTGAGTAAAAATATGATCACCCTCACATACATTTCTATGTGTATACAGAGATAATTCCAGCCTTGCTCTCCAACAGTGAGATACATGGAGAGAACCCAGACAAAGGGCTCAGCACGCTTCCAGAAGACACAGCTTGCCTGCTCCCTCCCAGACATTCTTCACTTATCACAAACTGCAGCTCTTCCTGACAGGAATCACTGCCGTGCATATCAATGTGCCACCACCAGGGATGAGGTAAGGAAGACAGCTTACCCTTTCCAGGAAAGGAGGAAAATAATCTGCATACTTATATTAATTCAGATAAGTGGATTTATAGCAATCCACATTTCTGCCATTGGTGGCACAGCTGAAGGGCGAGACTGAATCCAAAACAGACTTGTCATGAGGAACAGACGGGAGGGGAGAGAGGTCAGGAGACAGCAGGGAAGATGAAGGAGATAACTTCACTGTGTCCTTCTAAATAAAGCTTCTAGATGTACCGGTTTGTACATTGTTCAAAAGTAAGCAGCAGTACAACGTAATTTTCACTGCCTTACGAGACCCAGTGCATTGTGCTCAGGGTAGCATGACTCAGATTAGCTCACACTGTTCTGCAGCCACAATTCATTCAGATGTTCACCGGCTTAACTAGCCTAATTGCTGGCACTGAGCAACTCCACAAAACTGCTTGTGCTCAGCCTCCCTGCACGGCACTCCTTGGGGCATTAACCCACAGGCAGCTCACCCACTGCAGTACGAGAGGTACTGGGGTGCACGCACAGCCGTGACAGCCAGCACAGCCCCACACCACCAGGACAGAACGAGGACCACATCCCATGTTCTGCACCACGTTCAGCTGGGCTGCTCCAATAAAAGGTTTGATTTGCAGTGTTCTCTTTTGTGCCCTGATTCCACTCATCAGGAGTCTCACCATACACTGTGAGCAGGAAACTCCACGCCTACTCCAAAACCAGAAACTGCGTGCTGCCAACCTGCACAGAGACCAGAGCTGAGCTGAACCGAGACAAGGAGATCAGCCTACTTACATCTGGATGGAGTACATAGAAATACGTACTCCAACCGCCACGAGTAGCAGCCTCTGGGTCTCTTATTGAGGCTCTGAACTATGAACTGAAGTTCAGCACATTACTAACGCAGACACAGGCTTCAAAGCATTGCCAACTATAATGCCATTTGATGTCTTCCTGAAAGCTGAGCTCTGGAAACAACAAATCTCAAGTTTTATTCCTCTTTTTTTTTTAAACCCTAGCATTTTTCTGTTTCACCTGTTTAGGGAAGCAGCTTAAAGCCCATCAGTGTGAAGCAGCATCCACACAGCCCCTCGAAGCACAGGTTGAAGCAGCACTGCTCCAGGCTGCTGACTGCTGAGATGCCCGATTCCTCTCTGACAGTTCAGCTGTACACAACATTTACCTGGTTATCTCCAGGGACATTACCTTCAAATGGCAAAATTTAGAAGCACAGAACCCACGTTACCTTCCCCAATAAAGCATCATTCCAAGCACGTTACACTGCATGGAGGCTTTCAGCATGTTTTAATGAAATGGCTCGGATGCTTTCCAAACAATTCCCAGGTGTCATTTAAGCTCTGAAAATTGTATTTATGGATAAGGGCACTCAGCCCACACTGGCAGCCTCTCCCTTGGCCGCAAGAAGCCTCAGATGCAGTCTCCTCAAGGGCTGTGTGTGGACGGGAGAATGATGGCAGAAGGACAGCACTATTTCTCCTCCCCAGATGGGGCCATGCTTGCCCTCCTACCCGCTAAGCTGAGAACACGCAGTGTGCACATAACGGTCTGCTGTGCCATGATCCTCCCAGCCGCTCTGCCCATGCATTTGTGCAGGATCTGCCCTCAAAGAGCCCTCGGCCACTGCTGAAAGAAAGGCCTCTCTGCCCTTCTGCTACACAAAGAGCAAACAAGAAAGAGATGAGGAGCATCAAAGAACAGTGTGCAGCTCAGCTGCCTCCAAGTTAGTTGGTGAGCTCTGCTTCCTGCTGCCAATGCCAATGGCGTTTAACAGCTTGTCAAGAACTACATCTTGACCATGGCTGCTTAGACTGTACAGAAACTGTAGAACTGACACAAAAAATAGCAATACTCCACATGAAAGAGATACAGACCTGTACAGTTGAGAGAAAAAAAATAATCAGAAATACTGATAATAAAGAGAGAAGCTGAGGAAAAAATAACACCTGCACTGTAGAAAATGGAAAGTTTGAGTGCAGTTTGTGGCAAGATCACGCCACTAAGAAAAGGCAAATACAGCTTGGGGGTAAAGAGCTGCAGTCTAAAACAAGCAGTAATGCTATGACTGACAGAGGACAGGAAGGGGATCGAGCACCACGTGCTCTTCTGACATTGTCAGCAAGATATGTGACCAGAACAGGTGCCATCTTTTTCCCGAATAACTACATCAAAGTTTATGTCAATGCCATGTTTGGTAATTAATCTCACACACCAGGATGTGCTATTATACGTTACGTCCTGCCCTGAGTGGCTGGAAAACATTGCAGAGGTTGATGAAAAGCTGCTGTGCGATGCGCCAGGACCTCTGCATTTCAGCAGGGAGCAAGGCAAGCTCTGTTCATGTCAGCGCAGGAAGCACTGCGGACTTGCTCACAACAAGAAGTGTGACACAGACCCAGGGCAGTGCTGGTACCATTAGAGAGGTACCATTAGAGAAGTGCTGTTGCTTTGGGGGGTTTTTTTTTTTTTTTTTTTCAGTTCCAGATTTAAAATAATTTGTCATTTTAAACAAGTAAACTAAAAAGCAAAAGGACACAAATAACTGTCACTAAAAATGAGAGTCGAGCCGAGGTGGTGCTCACCATAAAAGGCAGCAGGGAAGGGCTGTGATTGCTGTTTGAACAGCAGTTAGCACTGAGAATGGAACAAAAAGAATTTTATGCAATTATCTCTCTCCCGAAAAGAGCAGTGATTATTTTTTTTAATTGCATACATCAGGAGACAGAGGTCAACTCTGAGGTCACACACAATTCTGATAGCAGCTGCAGCTTTGCCCTTTCTGCATCAATAAGGAAAAACGTGATGGCACAATCTGTGATCATACATTACTCAGATTTTCCACCCATCACCTACTGTACTCCCCAGCACAGGTACCTCACCTGCTTCCTGGGACACTGAGTCAGACTCTGAAACATCATTTTCTGTTGACAAACAGAGCTATTACAGACAGTCCTATTCAGCTGTTGTTTGCAAAGCAAAGGATGTTTTTATAGCAACTTTCTTTATATTTATCTTTCGGACAAACAGCTGGGTCAGTGCTACCCACTCACTCCCAATCCCAGCGCCCTGAGACACCACAGCACTCAACTAGCAGGAGGCAATGGGAAAACAGAACAGTAAATTTCAAAGAATTGAAAGGTGTTTTTTTCTTTTTTTTTTTTTTCTTTTTTTTTTTTTTTTTAAGAGAAGCGGGATTTGGGACAGAGCTCTGAAGCTACAAACTGAAACACAACAGATTGCAGTCACAAACTCCGGCCAAGAACCAAAGCCACAGGTGGCAGAGCTTGGCAGGGCAAAGCCAGCACACTGCACACACTGCTGACAGCGAGAGAATTTAGGAAGGAGACACTGGTTTGTCTTTTAACAATTTACATGAAGAAAACCACAACAGGTTCTTACACCAAGTACACAGCAATACTTTTAACACCCAGGTGCCATGCCATTCCAGGCTGTGTTCTGCCCCCAGCTAATCAAGTTGGCTTTGGGTGGCGTTTGAGTAGAATAAGAAAAATCTAGGTATGGCTACAAGTTGGCAGCAGGTGTCATGCAGTATGACCAGTGGAAAATGGGCAAAATCTCTTCCAGTCCAATCTCAAAAATGAGCACAGATTTGCTTTTTCCGATCTTATTTGGGAAGAATATGCCACAAGATTGTACGCCACAGGAGTACAGTTAACAGCAATCTGTAATGAGCAGCTTACTCAAGATGAACCGATCTACTTATGCACTAAGAACACTGTCCTAACTGAACGTGGGAGAGACACAGGAACACATGGCAGTGACCTCCATGAGGCTGGAAGCTGCTCATGGACGTGCAACCCCAAGCAAGAAAGAAATCCAACATGTTAAGAACAGAATGGAGATGAAAAATATTAATTAAAAATACACACAGACAACATAAATTTTTTGTCAGTTATTGCATTTTGAAATTTAGGAGACTACAGGATATGTGGCTTTTATGAAAAATGGAAGCTATGCACGTCATAGGACTCCTTGTACCTATACTCTTACATACACACGTTATGTATACATCCCATTCTGAACCTACAAAACATATCAAAGTATTTTCAGATGACTAGATATTTCAATTATTTGCTCAAAGTCATTCAGTCTTCTGTCCTGATGCAAAGAAATATTTATCCATTAGCAATCAGGCAGTTACATTCAAGTTGCATCCAACATGCTGCAGGAAGCTCTCAATACGAAACCAGCTACATTTTCTGCATTCCTTGGGTTAAAAACATTTTACTTTGTTGCACTAGCCTGATGTCATAAGTCCAGAGGACCAGAGGGAGAAATATTTATAAAAATGGTACTCAACTTTGGGGAGCAGGGAAGAAGGGATACATTTCATTTACATTTACACATAAATGAAAAACATCTTTCTATTGGAATTAGAATGCTTTACTTGTGGTTAGTGGCAGTTATCTGGTGATAACCCTTGTGAAAAAAGTAGTGAAAGAAAAACATAAGAATCCACTCAAAAAAAACCCAAGCATTCCGAAGGAAGCATTCAAACTCTTGTGGTTTGCTGCTTAATCTACTGTACATTTAGAAAACAGTCTGTAAGAAATGCTCTTCCAAGCCTCTGACTGCCTTAGGTACCCCCAGAAGAATAAAGACAGCCAACTTCAACCTTAACGTCTTACACACACAAACTTCCCAACATGGTGTTAGCTCTCCAAGAGCTGGGGATGATTCTGGACACCTCTCCCAGTGTATCAATTGTATCACAGCACTTTTGCAGGTAACATTTAGAGAAAAACAGAACAAGAAATATAAGTGTAGGTGTATCATTAAAACTTCTGATTACATACATCTTGTATTCAGTGAAATAGAAGCAACTGCAAATGCATTTGTCAAAGTTCATATTTTTACATTGCATCCTTGACATTTTTTGTGCACCATCCACTTTTTTTTGCTTTATAAGTTCAGCACTCTACTTACCTACAAGGCACATAAAAATCATTGTAGAGGTGCATCAGCCTTTATGTTATATGGTATCTTTATGGCTCATCTGGATAACAACAACAACAGAGCAGTTCCCCTTCTGCCCCCCTCTCTCAAGACACAAATACAGAAAAATGCTTCTCTGTTCATTTAGTGTTACAGCACGGGTACAGGATATACATAATGCTTCACTTCCTGAGAAAAAGCACAGTATCACCACCTGCATTATAAGACACATAATGGAGAGAAAAGCTTACCTGCAGCGTCACAATGTCTTGCCGGGTGAAGGGCTCATCTGTCAAGAGATCCTTGTAGCACTTTGGTTTTATGTTCAGCTGCTCAACTGCCTAACAGCCAGGTGAAAGATACAGGCATTAAAAGATGAATTCCAGTGTGCAAACATCACAAGTAAAGACATGATACCACCCAAAAAGTGCAAGTGATAAAATAATTTTGCACTTCATTCTCAAATGGCAGCTGCAATGTTTTCATTGTATGCTTGAAGATGAAAAGCCATTTAATCCCTACACAAGTCAAGAGGTTTTCCTTGTGTTTTTCAAAATAATAATAATTTTTTTCAGTCTATATCATTTTAGCCAGTTCACCACAGAAGTACCACAAAAAACCAAGTCTTTGACTTTTCTAGGATAAGTATTATAGAGATGGTAGAAGACAGGCAGCTTTAACATGGAGTTGACATCTACCCCGCTGCTACCACAAGTCAGACAGCAGTTTGTGAAGCCAGTCCACCTCCTTGCTCTTCATTTCCTTGGCTGTAAAACACAACAAAGCCTACCCACCTTTCTGAAGTGTAAAATACTAATAACAAAGTGTGACAGCCAACATACCTCATAGGCAAACACATTTCCCGTTGTCTTGATGGCCACAATGTGGGAGTTATTGGTGAATACAGTAAACAGCACCGGACAGTGGTATTTACCTGAGGGAGAGGAAAAAAGGGTGGATTGAGCATGGAGCCCTTGCAGCTGATTTGAAATAGCTGATTTCTGTTACTTCTGGGAAGGATATTCACATTTCTTTCTAATACAAATTGCAAAATCAGAGTGTACGTAATGGTGCTTTAACTGTGCTTTGAGCCTTCAGTGCCAGAGAGGAAAAAAAAGTGAGAAGTGACACTCCAGAGAATTAAAAACCAAGCAAGGAAAGTTCAGTGTTGAAATCTACTGCCCTTAGTCTCCCAACACAAGTTTGTCCAACATGCTTCGTATCAAGGAAGTATCACATTATAACTGTTATTGTTGTCATTAAAGCTCTGCTGAGAGCATGGGCCTGTACCTTAACATGCCCAGAACGCTACTTTTGGTGGTGTTCCCAGAAGCAAAGTTTAGCTCACACCCAATGAAAGCTCATAGCGACTGCTATGCTTTTCTGAGAGGAGAGTGTTTTGCATTCAGATATGGCAAGCAGAATGCCATTAAATCCGAGCACGTTATTTGATAAGGAACGCAGCTTCTGCTCTCAGTAAGCTGTGAATTTCCCTCAGGAGGGTCAGCATAAATATTAAGCATGTCAATAATGAGCACACCGATGGAAGCCAGTGTAGGAGGAAAAAGAAGAATGTCGGGATGAGCTCCGCAGAAGCAATTAAAGGAGGTTGTTAATACTTGATCATTTTGCTAGAGCTGAGTGTTTGGGTGAGATGCTGAAATAGGTTGGGCCTGGTTGGTTCTTTTTGTCCTAATTACCATCTGAAAATCAAAACCAGCAGGGAGGCCAGAACAGAGATTGCTCACAGCACCTGCAGGGACAGGAAGGGAAGCACCTGCAGAGTATTCACCGATTAATGTGTTGGCCAGAGGAGGCACTGATCTCCAACATGGAAAAGCAAGCAGCAGCTGAGGACTATTTCTGTTGATGTCACCAAGTTGAAAATGAATGACACATTAAGGAGAAAGTTTAAAAAGGGCCTTCCAGTAGAGGCAGCGGGGAATGGCCCAGCTGAGGGGTGCACAAACACACCAATGAAATGTGAGGTCTTGCTCTATCATGCAAAAAGAACTGACCACCACAATGCCAATCCTAGCAAAAGCACAGAGCCTGAGGTGACACTGAGAAAAGCTACTCCACTAAGGAGGGATCGTGAAATGGAAGGGACTGCCATATCTGAAGACATTTTTCTTGTACAAGTATGAACAGAGAGGATTCTATAGATATATCACGTTAAGATTTAAATAAAGGTTTGCTGATAGACAAAAATGTAACATTTTAGTCTCCCTGTTTCATTGCTTTTTCCCTCGATTTGTTAATGACACAGCATTCACCTCTGTATGGAAAAGAACTCCACAAGTGCATGGCTGCTGTCACTCCACCCCAGTATTATGAACTGCACTTCTTCAAGGAAAGCACACTTTCACAATGTCTTTCAAGAACCTAGGCTACAGTTAGCACTGACCATTTGTAACCCCCTGCTCTTGAGACAGAGCGAACAAAACACAGAGGAAACCCGTCAGCCAGGGAACAGACCTTGTATTCTATGGACCCCCGTAGGATAAGGAAACAGACACTCCAGAATTTTATTCCCACCTAATCTTTGCCAGTCTCATTTTGAAGAGGTCATTATCTGTCTTGCAAAAGAGAAATTCAGCTCCACTTTTCTGCCTTGTTCCAAGAATCCTCACTTTGATGGCACTTGGATACCTTTAATCCTGCAGAAATGCAGCTGGAGGCTGCTTTCTTACGTGCATCCAGTGACAAAATCCCTCATGTTCATTTAAAACCAACTCCTTTTAAGTTGCTCAAAACCAAGAGAACAGCAAATAATACCATATGTAAGATTAAAAAAAAAAAAAAAAAAAGGGAAAATACAGAAAGAGCCATTTCTGAAAATTTCCTTAAAGTAAACGCTCCCTTACTGCAGGGGTAGCTGTGTTACAAAGAAACTGCTGAATAATTCAGAGTTCCCCAGAATAGAGAAAAACAGAAATGGGGCCTTAAAGGTACACACATGGATTGCAGCAAGCAGTTATTGTACTCAAAAAGCATGAAAGCCAGGACAGAGCACAGGCTGTGCCACCTCACCACGAGTGAGACAGCCCAGGATGTATTAAGGTGTTCATTAAGAAACAAGCCAACAGGAACAGAAAGTTCATGTGCTTACCTTCACTGTTCTTAGCAAAGTTCAGCTTTATAAGGGATTTGGCATCTAGTTTCTAAAAAATGAAGCATGAGGAAAATTAATGACAACAGAATCTGAACATGGTAAAGTCAGTGTCAGCGTTAATACATGATGTGCTATTAAAACACTATGTTGCAAGTTGCCTGGATCAAAAATCCCCTGGGCATGTAGGTTACAGCACAAGAACAAGGCTCACAGTGCGGCAGAATGGGGATATGGCCCATGTATTTATGGCATTGTAGTCTGACACAGCAAAGCCAACGGCCTGAGAGGTGACACGGCCCTGCCCTAGCACGAACTGACCAGGGACACAACAAGCAGAGGCAACCACTGCTGCTGCCCATCAGAAGTGACGATTCAGAACGGATTATTTCGGCAATCAGGTTCACTGCCTCTTCTAAGACAACTGCAATTTTTCCCTGCGTCTCCCCTGTGGGGCAGTGTGCCCCCAGCAGGCAGCACCCAGCACAGCACTCAGAGCAGCCCTGCTGCCAGCCTGCACTCTGAGCCAGCACCTCAGTGGGAAAAAAGCCCTCCGATTGTATCAGCTACCCGAAGTGGTTTTGCTGCCAAATGGACTGTTGAAAGCACACGAAGCACAGGACCTTCTCAAGGAAACAATCAGTTCTTCTCCCAGAGCAGGCACCTGAGCAGCTCAGGGAGGTTTTCATAACGCAGCCAGCTTTTATAAGCAGATTTGAGCAGAGATCTGCCAGCTGTGGGGCTGGCTCTGCCGGTGCAGTAGTGATGGCAAACAGCGATAACCACACCAGTGAAACCCTGGCAGTGGGGCTGTGTGCCCACAGGAATTCCTACTGCTGGGCTCGCACCATGGCAGCTGGGCTCGTCTGCTTGCAGGAAGGCACTCCTCCAAGCAGTTTTTGTCCGCTGGGAAGCTGATGGGCTGCCAGAAAGGTAACCGTCTCTCTAACGTATTAGCCAGAAGTGCAGTAAGAGCTAATAGGAACCAGATGGAGAAAGGAAGAGAGAAGCCAGGTTGGGTGATACTGCTTTTCATAAAACACAGCACCAGCAAAACGAAAGCACTGTCTGCATGCTGCTGGGTTACAAAGAAAGGGCAAAGGCAACAGCAAGTCTGAAATGACTAACTGAATGCAGAGCCTTATTCATTTACTCATCAGTCTTTTTGTTGTCAGAGAAGCAATAGGGAAATAACAGAGCCACCAAAACAAACGTGAGCCTGGACAGATCCGTTCAACTCAAACAGCTTAACAGCACAAAGCAGCGCCCATCTGCTGCGGGACAGCACAGGAATCACCTTACCAAAAAGTTCTTCAGGAATACCGTGGTTAAAAAAAAAAGAGAGATCATTGAAAGGCAGGCCTTCACTTATCTCCCCTGCTCACTGGGTCAGGTCACCTGTAAGCAAAAATGGAAGCAGTTTCCTAAGAAACTGCATACTGTGGTTGAAGGTTTATATGTTGACAGAAATTTAGCAAAAAAGAGAGCCTGAACTCCTGTACTGACTTCAAAGGCAGCAAAAGCTGCAATGCACTGTTTCACCTGCCAAAATACAAAGCGCTGTCAGAAGTGCAGCCAAGCCTTTGGGCTCTCACTAGATACCCAGGGGAACCGTGTGGTATTTTGGGTCACATCTTTCCATGCCATACAAAAAGGTTCATTTTCAACAGCAGTTACTCATGGTGCATCAGCTGCTTGTGCTGGCATCTGCTCCTCACCCAGACCAGCTCTTACATGTCAGCTGTAGATCAAGCAACACCAACACAACAGTGATTTTCATGTAAGATGTGACGTACACGTCCTGCCTGGAGCCTCTCCTGGGAAGAGAGCTCTGTACGAGGAAGCGCTGCGCAGACACGGCTGCGATGGCTGCGGTGTGCCAGCCCTGCCCGCCCAGCAGCCCCACATCATAGGGGAGCTTCTGAGCACCAACAGCGGGCCGGGCTGTGCCACCTGCTGCACAAACAGGGCTGAGAGCTGCCCACGAGAAAACGTGTGGAAAATGCAGTCAGAGCCACAGCCCAGTGATACCGAGAGAAGTCGATGAGCACACCTAATGCATGGAAAGACAGGAGGGGGATTCAGGCTTTTGTCAAAGGAAATCCCTGGAGCACCAGGACAGCAAAGCCAGGCTCTGATCCGCTCCAAAGGACGGCCCTGGCCTACAAAGGCTGCTCAGTGCTGGGACCCAACGGCAGCATCGCACAGCTGCACACAGCGTGCCTGGAGCAGAGCACAGCCTGCACAGCGCTTCCAGCAGGGCTGGCATGGGAAACCACGCTGATCTTTCACAGAAACACAGAGATGTCTATGAAAGATGTTACACAGGAAACTATGAAAGAGCATGGTATAAAACCGTATCTTATTCCTTCCACCCCACCCCATGTTCTTCATTTCATTTGAAAACATGCTTATCTCGCATGTGGGTGAATCTGCTGTTATTTATTCTCCATCAAAAAAAGGAAAAGCTTTCTAAGCATTGTCAGTGTGTTGCCATGGCAATGTCCAGCATGCCACAAACGGGCACCAGCCTTCCCAAGGAGATAGCAGCAGGGAGTGAGCCCTTCCATCAGTTAAAGCGCTTGTTTTCATGAATTTCTTACTGGCAATAAAACACGAAATATTGAGCAGAAATACTGAATGTACAGCTCAAGTTCCAAACTGTGTCTGACCTGAGCTCCCCCACAAACTTATCACACAGTTTCTGCCAACTTCCCGTGAGGAAAGGAAAAAGCAATGTTTACAAAAAACACTTGATCTAATTAGAATTCTAAATTCATAACGAAGATGAAAGCCCACAAGCACACATCACTCCCCCTGAGCAAGGATCAAAGCTGTGCATTCATGGCTAAAAGCATCCAAAGCAAGAACACGGGAGAGCAGGCGTGCTTAATGGCATGCGGTGCCAGGTGCTCCACAGCAAGGAAGGGCTCAAAGCAGCCCCTAAGAAAAGCACATGGGTTCTCTCCTTGCTGCCAGGAGACTTTCGGCCACCAGCAGCCCAGTGCCCCATCTGTCAGTGACAGCGAAGGGCGCTGCCTTTGTCCATAGCCAGGCAGAGGCCGTTAGGGAGCGCAGGTTAACGAGGCACAGCGGCAGCTTGCGGATGGGGCACAGTGACTGTTTGAAACCAAATCATCCTTTGTCATTGCTGTGTCTCTCGTAAAGATACAACCTACAATCCTCAAGCATCAGTCAGTTACACGCCCTGAATCCCTCCAGTCTGAGGCAGCATGTTCATTTAGTTAATGAGGCTCTGACCCATGGGACACAGACTGCAGAACAATGCCAACGGACACATCTGACTGCCCAACCACACGTGGGCAGCTGTGACACGCCGTGAGAGCTGCCTCCTGTAAATGCACCGCACTGAGGGCTCTCAGCCCACCCACACAAGCATCAGTTACCCCAAATACAGGAGAGAGCCAAACCAAACTGTAATACTGAACTACGGCATTGCCTACCAGGCACCAAATTTAACTTCACACTAGCAGATGAATTTTGCATGAAGTTCTTTAGAGACTGCACTTGTTATTCACTGCACACAACTTCCAATTTCAAGAAGCACCATTTTTCATGCTATAAAGCCTACAAGTAATATTACAATGTTATTTGAATGCTCAAACATTGTTCGAATAACTCTGTGTATACCTTCCCTTATTTTAGATGTTGTAAATGAATTAAATGATAACAAAAGGCACTGGAAATGTGCAGCAAGTCTACACCTTATGGGGATGCAATGGGAAAGAGCAGTGCTAGTTTAATAAGATACGTGTCATTCATGCAGTTCAGTGTTTCAAGGGAACATTGGGGTGAGTGGCCAAAAAGACAGAACGGTCTCCTGGTTGAAGCTATGGTTTCTATGTTCAGTTCAGCAGCACCAATGCGAGATGTGTCACGTGAACAACACCCACCAAGTGTGTGCAGCTTTCGGCCCCCAGCTGAACTGGTACGGAAATGGCACAAAAGGTCCCTCATTACCCACCTTCTTTGTATTTCCACATTTCAATCTTAATTAAACTGACACCACACGGTCAACAAAGCCTCGTCCACACATACACTCATAAGGGTATGCTTGCTAACACGCATGGCTCGCAGACAGCACTAACGCTGCTTTACCAAAGAGCACATTAACATAAATTACCTTGAGAAAAAGACGTGCAGTTCCATATGTAGGACTAAACCCTCGGGCTTAATGCACTCAGAAGCATATCAGTCCAGAGATGTCAGGATTTGAAAAATAAACTCACCTTTCAAGATAGGTAAAGTGATGCTGCAGGCACTACTGTAAAGCACAGCTATGGCTCTGGGAGAGGAATGACCAACTATCCCTATGTTCACCAATAAGAAAGGAGAAAGGGAAAGTTTTGGAAAACCCAGCAAGAAAAGCAGTCTTTTTTTCTGGTTATCAGCCTCAGCATCACCCCAGGCCCTCCTGCTGTGTATGACCATTACCAGTTACAACACACAAATCCCCAACTGCTCCTCTGGGCAGGAATCACACCAAGACAGGCTTCCATCCTGGGGCCTCAAAAATTCACAGTCATGAGTCAAATGTGAGCTCATTCAGACTGCTGACTAACAGCTGTTGATCTCTATGGCCAAGGCAGCACAGCACAGCAGAGCACAGTACAGCACAGCTGTACATCAGCTGCACTCAGTGCACCCTAACAAAGCTGCATGGGGTGGCTGCTCCTACTCACAGATACCAACGGGCCACTGAAACCCAGTGAGGAAGAGATCACAACAAACCCTCACGTTCTGACAGCACCCTTCACAGCTCAGCAAAAGTTTTCTGTCTTAAACCAACACCAGTAATAAATCAAAGTATTACCAAGTGAATTTCAGAAAGATGCCAGACAGCACTCCCATCGCCTTAGCAGCTTCCACCCTGCATTCATTGCGTGTGATTACCATTATCCACGTTCAAAGAAGATAAATTAAAATTAAACAGGTGCAGAAGATGACTGCGACCATACGAAGTACAGAGAACTTGAAGGCAAGAACACCCGACGGGGAAGGACAAGTCTCAGCAAGGCAACATCAAGGAAGCACTACATTCCACTGCCTTGGGTACACAACTGTCAACACAAAGAGGAAAAAGCAGAGTTCTGGATAAATAAAAAACAAATTAGCCAGTCAGGCCCCTAAGTGATAGAAGATCTCTCAGATGAAAAGCCATCAGAAGAATCCCTCAGCAGCAGGAAAGCAAACAGCAGGTCAGGGCAGAGAATGCTGCCTGCAGAGCAGATCGCCAGAGAGGGGAGACCTCAGACAGCCCTCCAGGATCACACACTGATGGCTGCAGCCTCAGCTCCGCAACTCAGACCGCCTCTGAATCGCTGCAACAACAAAGCCTGCCTCGGTTTTACTGCTGTAAGCTTTGTTCTCTGCTCTGTAATAAGCTGTTACTCACAAAGCTGTGTTCCCACCCCAAACGGAAACCTTAAACAAGAAAAATGCCCCCTTCCTTCACTTCAAACGTATAGGGAAAAATGAGAAAAGTTTATGTAAATGGAAAAAAAAAAAAAAAAGGCAACTGGTGTTTGCAGCCATGCAGTGGGGATATGACTGAGGTGCAGCAGAGAAACTAAGAAACAGACTTTGAATTGTGCAGCTAAAGCTACAGTTCCCCTTTCTGTATTGGTTATGCTACAACCAAATGAGACCTGCAGTCACTGCTCCACTTCAATGACTTCAATGACTGCCCGTTTCCGAATCCCCAGCAAGGCAGTGCAAGGCGCTACTTCAATTTCAGGTGCTGTGCTCAGAGCTGAGAGGAAAAAACCAACCAAACGTATGGAAGGGTCAAATGCCATTCACCTCAAGTTTGCTGAGTCATGACAAATATCTCACCCAGCCAAGCTATTTCCCTCCCAGCTCAGCACTCTGACCACGGAAGCCTGCTGTAGGGGCAGCCTGCTCTCTGAGCATCGCGCAACACTTTCTTCCCAGTGCTGTCCATCTATAGAAAGAACCAAAACACTCAGAATGAGCACTGCTCTGTTATGGGAAAAACCTTTCCAAGAAGAGCTGAAGGAAGATCTGACTCATGCTGCAATACGCCATGCACTAAAGGCCGTCGCAGCCCTCGGACAGCGATGCTGAGGTGGCAGAAGTTCGAGATGCACTCTGCAAGTGCCGCATACAGAACTCTGCTGTCTTCCTGATAGCTCCAGGAGCCACACCAGCACAAATGTCACCTCCAGACCACACATCCTCTGCGCAGATATCCATTATCTGCTGCACATTATCTAGAAACACACCTGGAATAACACAACTAAAACCTCAATCTACAGTAAATTACCACATCTAGCACATGAGATGGAGTTTAAAGCCACAATAACATTGATTCATTCCATAGGGGTCACGTGAAACCTGAACTCACACGTGCTCTGCTCAGGCCATGGTGCTTGCCACCCCCGCCAGCACAGCCCGATGTCTGCCCACACACACACAGCCATCCCACACAGCAGGCTCTATAAGGTGATAACAGCACACAGCGCTGAACTGCAGAGCCACGGTGGGAATTTAAGCTGTGCTTTAACACTGTGCCCTTCAATCCGGGCTGACATATTTCTTACTCCTCCCATGCAGCGAGGTTTCTCTATTCGTAATACTGTAAAACAACAAGAAATGCTCAAGCCCTCTTCCTCATTGTGTTCATTTCTCAAGTGAAGAAACAATAACCAGTGCTATCTACCTCTGTATCTGTGCCTTCAAAAAACGTACATGGTAAAAACACTTCCAGATTAAGGAAGTTTCAACTTTGCTCCACTTTCTGCATCCTTTTGGGCAGGATTTCCTGTGGTTAGACAGCCAAGGGCTTTCTGAGAGCAGTGAGAAGTGTTTGTTTGCTTTCAAACTGGGAACGACACAATCAGCAGTAAGGGCAGCCTCCTTCTTCACCTGCCCAACAAGCCTCTGCTGCCACAGGACCAGCAGCGCATTTTCATGAGACTGACTGAGACTGAACAGAAAATACTTTTCATGTCCTCACAATAAAGCTCAGTAGAACCAGCTGCCAGCACCTGGGAGAACAAGTAGCTACCAAACATTTAAAAAACATACTGGAGAACGACTTTTCCAAAGCTAGAAAATTACAGGCTTCGTTGCAATATTTTATTTTCAGGGTATAAAGAAGTCATCGGTTTTGAGAGTGGCTGAAAGCACTCAGGCAAACATCACGTTACCAACCCTCGCTCACCCAAACAATTAAGAAAACAGCAGTGCCTGCATTCAGATGCGAGCAGTGCTGGGTGAGGACGCTCACTATGTGCTGCCAGGGCAGCTCAGCCAGGCTCTGAGCACAAGGCACGCACCTGGCCAGCCCCCACCACTGCCTCACGGCGTCATAAACCCACCCTACTATGCCCATCTCCAGACTTCCCATCCACGGGCACATGCTAAGCCCAAGCTAAATTATTTTGCCTGAATACTGTTATACTCTCTTTGTATCTGTCTGCTGGGGACACCTTCAATCAAACACAAGATGTTTCAAAGTAATCACAGCCCAAACCATAAACCAATCCCAGATCCCGTGCCACGGCTGCCGCCTCGTGGTCAAGGGAGGAACTGCGCTCGCTCAAGGAAAGAGTTTCAGTAAATGAGCAACAATTTCTGTTTAAAACCTGTCTTCAAAAAGAACTTACTCTCTTTTAACGTATCAGAAGACAAAATTATTTCAACAGGGAGACATTTCCAGTATTTCATATCTGACTGTTCCTCTAGAGCTTCATGCAGAAAGCAATCCCTTCGTAAGTACGACTTACACAGAAAAAGGAGGCGAACAACACTACAGCACTGATCGTAGTGTGAGATCCTGGTCAGTTAACTGTCATGGCAGAGGCAGAGAAACTGTCTGAGACACAGTGTCAAGATAATTCAAACAATTGTGCAGATTAAACTCCAATTCATCTGCACTAATATTCAGCTGGGAAAGTCTTTGCAAGGCTCAGCACAGGGGCAGAGATGAGCCAGGCAGCACCCTGCCTGTATGGACTAGAATTTGCTTACAAGGCAGCAGAAGAGCTCTTCTTGTAAGCCTGTACTTTCATTTTAGCAATCATGATGTCAAAAATCTCATATTTTCACTACTGCTCAATTTCTTTTACTTTCATTGAAGTATTTTTTTTTCCATGTGTTAAATAGGAAATTGAACATAAAGAAAGCCAACGCAGCAGTGAATACGACCATCACTTACTTCTCCTGTGATTGGATTGGTTCCGTACTTCTTTATCCAAGGAACGATGCTTCTGAAAACAGAAGGGAGGAATTCATGAGATAAGCACCATTAGAAACCTCTGTCATTTTAAACAGGCACAACAAATTTCTACCAACTTGTTTGGGTCAAAAGATGGTTACACAGCTATAACCAAGCAGTTCAGCAACACAAGAAGAGCAAAGAACAGACAGGAACTTACAGTATGTCAAAGACTGTCCCATCTGGTGTACAAACGGGGTATTCAAACGGCTGCAGAGACAAACTAGAAACAAAAAAGACACTTTTTTTTAGCAAAATCAGCTGGAAATCCCGACGATGATAGAAGTTAACAACGTTTTGCTGATTCAGCTGCATGTTAAAGAAAGGCTCACACCAGTGAAGACACTGAGCAGTCAGCAACACCCGCTCCCTGATTTCATGTAAGTTATATTATAAACAAAGTCTCTGAAACGGTTTCAGACATGGGGACGGACACTGCAGTGCTCCCTAAGCACGGCAGGCTCCATCAGCACTTCAGGACGTGAAGTCGGCATTAAAAAATAGTATAACTGTCCCTTCAATCTATCTAATGGCAGCCCCAGATTGCGGGACAGCCACCCAGCCACCTTCTGACCAGGGAGAGATCCACGCTCTGACTACAGACGTGTGAGGTGGGCACACAGGCAATGACTGCTCTGTTGTGTTACTCGTGCATTCTTTCAGCCACAGGATGCAGTCCCGGCAGATGCGGGAAGCGCTGTTATCATTTCAGTCTTTATCTGCACGCTTCGCACCACAGCCATCTGGGCCCAATGCAGCTCCTCGGGGGGGCACTGAGCTCCGGGCAACGTTCAGATACAAACATCGGTCACTTGATAACGATAACGCGCTGTGTCGCCTTACCTGCAGTGATCAAACGATATACGCCTGAAGTTAGCTCGGGGATGGTCTGTTTGTGCGAAAGAAAACACGGCATCAACGCGCGCAGTTCCGGGTCACACACGCCCCACCCCCACCCTCCTCCTCACACACACCCCGCGGTGCGGCCCGGGGCTCGCAGGGCACTCACCCGCCTTCTTGCCGCCGTAGAACTGCGTGTACTCGGCGCAGGTGATGTACCTGAGGGCACAGCGCTGTCAGCACGCGGAGCGCACGACCCCGCCGCTTCCCGCCCCCGCCCCGCCGCTCAGCCCCCGCCCCGCTCACATTTTGTCCTTCTGGTGCTGCCGCTTCCCCATGGCCGCGTCCCGCCGTCCGGAGCTGCGTGAGGACCCCCTTTGGCCGCGCTCCTTCCGGTGCGGTGCAGCAGCGAACGGCTCCGCAGGAAACGCGGGCGGCGCGCGGCGTTCCGGGGCGGCACCACAGCGGCCGTGCGGGGCGGGGAGCAAAGCGAGCGGCAAACCTCGGGCGGCGCGTGACGTGCGGACGGCTCTCGTAGTCCTTCACGGAGCCTTTAAGACTTAACGAC
Source organism: Gallus gallus (assembly GCF_016699485.2). NCBI lineage: Eukaryota > Metazoa > Chordata > Aves > Galliformes > Phasianidae > Gallus > Gallus gallus. The sequence continues at coordinate 654,180 of NC_052546.1, forward strand.
AAAGGGCCGATCTTCTCCTAGCTAATTACTTTCGAAACGGAACGCTGAAGCCCCGTTAAACGGCGTTACCAGAGAGCACGGCCATCTCTCGGCCCGGCGCCGCCCGTCACGGGGTCCGGAGCGCGAGGACAGCCGTTGCGCGCGCGGGCATCGGGCGGGAACGGCACGCGGCAGCGCCCCGCCGCGCGGGGAGGAACGGCGCGCTCGCTTCTTTGCCAGAAGCAGGCGCGGCTTTCCGAACAGAACCGGCTGGCCGATGGAGGCCGAGGGCAATAACAAAACCACCGCAGAAGCGAACTGCGGGCGGCGCGCGGCACCGTCCCGCTGTTACGGAGTCCCACAGAAGGAGCGGGGCCGCGGCTGGGTGAAGCTCAGCCCGAGCTGCAGCGCCGACCCTTCCCGCAGCCGGCCGCGTGTCCGAGCTCCGCGGGGAAGAAGGATCGCCCGGAGAGCGCGGTTCACTCCTGCACGCGTTCTCGCGATTCGGCACGATGAGCAGCGCCGGAGATGCCCGTTGCCCGCCCTCCGTAAGGACAATTCAAGGCCACGTTCCTGCTGTGCTGTTTTTTAAACCAATGCAGTCTTCATTTATTTGTGTACTTACAAAAAGAGCCTCCCGTCGTTCCCTCCCACCCCCCGATGCCGTTTACAAACATTAAAAATTAAAAACCAGATGAGGACGCGTTAATTTGGTTGAATTATTTTGAGACGTAGCTGTTGTCATTAGAGTTAGGTTTCCTACGAGATGACTTTAGAGACAGCCTGATGATTGGCCAAATAAAACTCCGTATCACAAGTTAGCAAATTCTAGTACAAAAATAGTCCTTGTGTTAGACCAGCCTCTTGGTATTATTACTATATTCACAGGAAAGTCGATCGGCTGCATAATCCCATAATATTTATGAAACTCCTTTTTATGCGGCTCACTCATCTAATTCAATATAGTGTTGAGCCTCAATAAATCCTTAGGCAAAAAAACCCCAACAGGGTTAAATACGCTGTTCAGTGTACTCTGAAGTACTGTGCTTTTCACAGGACATCCAAGAAACCCCACCAACACTTCTCAGCTGATTTTGATATTAGAAGGAAATCAGATCCAAAAGGACCCCCCCGAAGTACACACACACCTTTCCGTAGAAACAGAGGCCACAGCTCTGATGGTCACGTTTCACTTGGGAAGCTGTCTGTGCTCAACCGCTCCTCCCCACAGATCCACTCGTGAACTTGGAAAACTAAGGCAGGTCTGGGGCCCCCACAGCACTGCCCGCCCCGCAGAGTCCCACACTAACCGGGCTCCCTCTCCTCTCTCCTCCTGTCCCCGCGAGATGCTGGTCAGCAGTTTCTCTCGGACCAGGTCCCTCAGGGAAGAGCTGGGGGAATGCTACTTGTCTCTCAAGATGTCTAGCTGCTCTTGATATTCTGTGAAAAGCCTCTGGAAGCGGAGGTTCTGTCCAATAACAGGAAGAAGCTCTTTCAATAGTTCTCTCTTTCGTAAACCCTGAAACAAACAAACAAACAAACAAAAAAAACAAGCCACACAACACAAAGGCTTCCTTAGGATGTGTTGCTTTATACTGGGGATGTAATCCATAGGATCGTTTAAGATGCATGCATTTCTTTTCCTGCCTGGGAAGAGCTACGCGTTTTAAGTTCCTGCTCTGCTAGCGTGACTCAAAATACGAGCTGCCTTTACACCTGTATGCTCGTGGAGCCGCTGTGGCCTCTGAGAAGGGAAGGCGTCTCGTTGGCACACCACCATCTCAGAGCTGCTCTCTGAAGAACGTGGAAGCCTGAGCTTGCAGCTCTGCTCCATCCGATCAGTGTTTTAGGCAGCACCAGTGCAGAGACTGGAGCTGAGCACTCTGCAGGTTCACACAGAATAAATACAAGTGCTGCAGGAAGAAGCCTTTTTGTGGGATAGGACTAGAGGGCACAAAGGGCTCCGGGACTAGCAAAAAGCCATTTTAATCTACAATCATATTAAGTTTAACCATATTTTAAGTCACACTGTTTATCCACATTCTGTAATCTCCACGGGAAACTCTCCCTCAAGACTCACCATTACTGTTGATTCCCATTGACTTCCAGCTGAGTAATGGACTGGACCCAGTAAATCCTTGCATAATTCTCGCAAACGATATTCAAACCCTGAAATTTATTAGAAATAAGATCATGAGAATTTCTCTATATAAAACCTCTACGCAATTTAACTGACAACATCTTCAAAAAAAAGAGTTGCAAATATCTGGAATAAGGTAAGGCCAACATGCAGGATTTCTGAAAACGCAGATGGTTCTTCTCCATCAGTGAGTACTTTCTCAGGTGTAACTGTTCTTAACGTACAGCCTGACCCCAGATGGGCAGAGGGAACCAAAAGCAACTCACCGGGCTCTTTTATTAAACGAAGCAGGGGTCAAGAACCAGCATGCTTGTTTTTATCTCTGCCAGCACAGCAGTGGGCGGCCTCACACCACTTAATTCTCCACTGTGCAAAACGACTGCGTGTAGTCAGGAGTGGGGCTGAACAAATACAATGGGAGCTACTGAATTTGGAACGCAAACAAGCAGAGATACAGAGAATCCCCCAAACCACAGCCAGTTGGTCAGCCTTGCTTAGTATAGCAGCATGAAGAATATATTCAAATATGAAATGGATTCAAGCAATCCTCTATGTGGATTATTTTCCTCACAGAATTTAGTGTATGGAGCTCACCAGTATGAGCTGATGGAGCGTTCAAATGCAGAGAAGTATAAAAGTGCAAGTAACAGAATCAAACTCTCCACAGCTGTGTGTGCTCTGGTGTAAATATCGAAGATGTAGCAGTTCTCCTGCTCCACAACACGTCTCACATCTTACACGGTGCTGCTGCTACTTCTGAAGCACCCATAACTGCGGCCAGATAACGCATCTGATAGACCCACATCGACTCACTGCACATTTTTTGCCTATGCTCAAGGCCCCCTAGATGGCACTATTTCCCCATACCATACTCTGTTCACAGCACGCGAGAATAGGATTCCTGAGTACTGGAGCAATATGGGAAACAAATGTGCTTCAGCTGGTTGGGTTTTCAGTAAACACTGAGTCCAGGCGCAAAGTGCCAAACAAGTGAAAATTAAGTGCAATCATACATACACACAAAGTGAACAGGGAGTTTCTTGAAAGAGAGTTGCAAAGGCAGCACAACATGCCGGGTCTCACCTTCATTAACAAGGTACCGTGCATAGATAAGGAGCCAGTGGCGATATTCATGACTGGATTGTAACATAAGCGCTGCTGCTATCTGATTCTCCAGGTATGCAAGCGTTGTTTCTTGTTGCACTAAATGAGGCATGGAGAACAATCTGGCAGCTTGCCTTCCTGAACTACAAAGCAAAGAAAATTTAACATGGCACCATAATAGCAGATGTTATTTTAAGACAAAATGATTCTCGTAACACACTGCTCTGCACTTAACTTCCAGAGACACCCAGAGCTTTCAGAGTTCCAGCCTGGAGTAACAAAAGCAGCACTTCACCGCAAACTGCCTTACCATCCACTGCGCTAATTACAGGTGTCACTAATTGCTAATTAAGATATTACACGTACAGAATCATCAAATACGTCACCCACTCAATAAAGAGGAGACTCAAACAAAACGATTAATTTTGGAGTATGCTTTCCCACCCCCCCAGATAACCTCAGAGCAGCACTGCAATACAGACTACAAATGTGCAAAAGTCAAACATGCTGGTGAAATGAAGCAAAGAAAGGCATACTTTGATGTTCGTCCCTGTATTACAGCTAAGGGCCCAGAACACAACATGGCTTCTTGGGATGGTAAACTACTCCTGAAGTCCGCGCACTGTGCCAAGGAGTCCTGTTTGTCAGAAACAAGATTCCTGGAAAAGAGCAAACAAAGCAAAGACAACTTTGAAGGGAGCGAGTGGTGCTATCAGTTGATGCAGCTTTGTTCTGCCTCAAAGCCCAACTCACAGGCTCACAGATCACCAGGAGTGCATCACAGAGGCGCTCAGCAGTTGGACACTGAGTTGGAACAGTTGTGGTCTGTGCAAATTCCGCCTGTTCTCTCATGGAAACGTCCCTCCTGCCCCCAGAGCTGACAGGATTGACCACATAGTACAGTGCAGCATTTACTTTGAGAAGTAAAAGGAAATTCACTGTCTGGCATTTTACAGCACACAGGATGGCATACCCATAATGAAGACTGGGGCAAACGCATGAAGTAACGACTTTTCGCATTGTGAACTTGAGTTGAGGGAGGGCCAGGTCCCCCCACCCCCTGCACAGGTCATCACAGACCACACATTTTGACACTCTTCAGACTTTAAGCTATTCCTTCTTATGCAGGGAGCTGACAGCTACAGCTGACATTTCCACACCTAATCAAGGATATCGTTTTCACTAAATTTGAGATGCCGAGGGAATCAGTGGCTCAAAACAGTGCTAAGTTTAGACCTCCAGACAGCTCAGAGGTAAATGGCACAAATATTTTAAATAACCTTCGCTGCTTTATCATGTTTAAATTCGTACAATGACTAAAGGGATCACTCTTTTATATGTTTCCAAAGCTGTAGTACAAACAAACAAAGAGGCAGCAGGGTCAGAATTTTGCCTGGAAGTCCATCCCTTGCTCCTTGGTGCCTGGGAATCTCTCCATGCAATTTGTCAGTTTATCTAAACAAATACAGCACACTTAAGCCTGAGGGCACTGCTCTAACTTTCAGAATGTGGAGTGAAACAGTAAACCAGAATACATGCTCAGCTAGGTTGTAAAAGGCACACACGTAAAACATACCATGTAGAAAGAGAAGGATTAAAACAGTACGCCTTTCCATCAGACATGCTCATTACAGGTATACCATGCTGAGTCAGCAAGATCTGAGACACTGTTGTATCACTTCCTACAAATCAAACGAGAGCAAGGTATTACTTTGGGTCCTGCATACATTCATCATGCTAAGTAAAATATGCTACCCACTGTTAACTATTAAGTCTTAGCAACCAACAGAAAAAGGTGAAGTATTTGTTATTCTCAAAGACTAATAGGAACATTAAAAAACGATGGTCAGCACTAGGCTCAGAGCAGTGGCATTAAGATCATTCTCCTACAGAATCTACTGTCAATCCTGACATTGCCATTTATCCATGACATTTGCTTAATTAGAAACATTTTTCATATCTGAGTGAAGTCGTCAGCAAATCTGCCACATCTTTTGTAATCCCCAAAGTCTATGTCTTTGTTTTTCCCATTAAGTCAAAATTCTAAAAGCCAGCCTATTCAAAAAGGTGCGTACTCAATCAACATTGTGTGAGTGAGAGAGCTGGAGCCTTGCCTTTCCCGCAACACTCCTGTCCCAGGATTTGTACATGTAATTTCTAATGAAGATGCTTACAAACTACTGGAACAAATACCTGTCAAGTTAGTTAAGGTCTGTACTGAGAGGATTAAAGCTACAATAAAAAGACAGTATACTCTGAGAAATTGCCTTTTTTCCCCCCCCTTTTTCTTCATCACTAAGATAATACACTTGCAGAGTATGCATAGTCATAAATGTGACTAAACAGCATGGCTGGGCCTAAAGGTTAGCAAATGACCCTCTTCATTACCTGATAATATTGTTTGCAGAGACTCATCCCTAACAATGACAGTCTGCTTGTGAACATCCCTAAAAAAGAAGCACAAAAGGAAAAGTCTGCAGTTTACGAACAACAGAAACTTCCAAAATCATTTAACAAATGTACATTTCAATACTAGTTACTGAGGGGTTTTGCCTGTCATTTTCCCCATTGCTTTAAGAAAATTGTTGTGGCAAACTCAAAGCCCTTATATCAGGCAGAATTCAATAGCACAGAACAAAATTTATGTCCCCTTCTATCAGGAATCCTCATTACAGATAAGCAAACTGAGGACCCAAACAATGCCTGTAGGAGCTCTGACTTGTTTACAGTTGTATGAGATACTAGATTTAATTTAACAAGTACTGCAGTTTCTACCTTCATATTTTAAAAGACGCCTTGAGTACTTTAACTCTAAATCCCATACATCTCATTGACTCAGTATGACAGAAGACAGAGAAGGCCAGATTTCTCCCACCCCACACCCAATTCATTCCGTACATACCCTACGGAAGCTGCTTCGATTCACGGTCAGCATGAAGTTACTATCTCTTATTATCTCCCTCACAGTATCAACCTGAACATTATGTTCCCTCTTAGAACAGAGATTCAGGAGTCAAGTCCTGCCCAACTATACCTTCATCTCGTATTCAAAATGGGCTTTATGTTTGGATCTGGCTTTAAGCCACATTTTCAACAGGAATGAATCAACTCAACAATTGAACAGAGTAACTTATACAAATCAGTCCAGACAGCCACTGCAAGCAAACATGGCACTTACCAGACAGAGAGTGTAGCAGCGGTGGTGAGAGTCATGATGTAAGAACCTGTGCAATGTAGGGTGGAGATGGGCGTATTCAATATTATAGGGGGAAGAAGGCGACGACCACAAGCCGAAAATACCGACAGCATTCGTTTCTCACAGGCTACACAGACAATCTCACTAAAAAAGAAAGTCCAAAATAAACTTCTACATTTCAATAAATGAGAGCTGCATAAAACCACACTGCGTTCTGGGATTACCATACCTTTCAGGGAACTAGCTCCAGTTGTAACTATTATAGCTTTTAACAAAATGCGAGGTACCAAAAGGAAAGGCCAACAGTGGTCAGGTGATTATCTATTTTAGGTGCATTCCACATCCCCTTTTTATTTATTATTTATTAATCCTGTTTATTTTAACCACAGTGATGGGAGGTGATAGGCAAGAGAGGGTTTGCAGGTAGAGGTGCTACCTTTTATTAGACTTAGTGGCACAGTTGGAAATACCAGTAAAACTCTGGGATACACACAAGGTCTTCTTCAGGCCTGAACTTGTATTTAACTTTGAAATCTGCTGCTTTTTTTTTCAGACCCCAAGAAAAGGTTGTTGTGTTTGCAAGCTTATTTAATTTTTTCAACTATATGTGGCAATGTCATAGAGGACATTGCTACTAACTACAGATATGAGTAACCTCAGGGTGCCATCAGAAAATCAGCATAAAGCTCGAGTTAAGAAAAATTCTACATCGCGCAGCACTGTCACAAATCTTTCATTCTTTAGTTGCTGAAATGCTAACTGCTATGTTACCATGATGTATTCAATGTTAATGAAGAAAGTTAAAGAACTGTAAATACACAATATTTCTTATCAACTAATGAGAGTTTATGATGCTTCAAGACTCTTTTAACATAGCTAACATTTGGAGCAAAATTGGTCTGAAGTCTGAAAGCAATAGGTATTTTTGTCCACAAAATATTTATTGTGAAACACTGCAAAGACTACAGTGGCCAAGGAAAAGGAGGAAAGGGTGGTCAAAGCAGGAAACAGCAGCAGTCAACAAAATCCCCACCAAAACCTCCACAGGAGGAGAGATTAAGAGCATCACTGTGTAAGAGCAGGTTAGGTGGAAGAGAAATAGGACATCCTGAGCCAAGCAGAAATAGTCACATAAATCCCTAATAGAAGTGATGCAGTTGATCAAATTTTCTAAATTAGTGGATAAAAATTCTTCAAGAGCCTCCACCTATCAGCAAAATGCAAAGATTTATTTGATATGTAACTCACTTCTTCTCACGTGTACTTTTGTACCTCTAAAACATTTTCTGGCCTTCAGGACTATTTATTCCCTTCAGGCTCTCACTTCCTCAAAAGCAGGCTCTCTTACCAGCTTCCTGCTGCTGTGAGAATTCGACTGGTGAGGACCGTCTCCCATTCCTTTCCTTCTCGATTACACTTCAATCTGCTCAGCTTGGAACCTCCCACTGTGGTCATTTCATTCTCCACTTCAAGGTACATGGATGGATCTGAACTTACCTGAAAAAGGAAAAATAAAATACTTCTTGGAAGAGAAAAGCAACTCCTCAAAGAAAGCAACAAATTATGTTAGATTCAAACCCTACAGTTAAGAAAGTATTGAAGCATGGCATTCTGCTTAAAATCACTTCAAAACATACTGCTGTACTTCCAAAGAAGCAGAGCTCTGAAAATCAGCCTTGGCTACAACACAAATAACCTCTTTGTATTCTGAGCACTACTAATGGAGAAAGGCTGTGCTAGTCTGTGCTTCCTAATGAAGGGTGTTGGGTCACCTCTTGATGTGCCAGGTCTGCCTAAATTCTTGGGATTAGCAGCAGACTGCCACAGCCTAAACATGCAGAAAACCTATTTTTTAAGTACTATTTGTCAGTCTCTTTGAATGTGGAGCACCTCCAGAGATGTCTCAGAAAACACTTAGTTTTCTTTTCAGCCATGTACCACCAACACCACCATAATAACAATGCAGCAGTTACTCCACTTGGAGACCTACCTTAACGATACATTTTAATTAACCAGGAGGGACTGGTGAACCAGAGGCATTTCTCATTGCAGTTCAGCTAGTTCAGAAGTACCTACGCTTAATCGATTTGATGTTATCTTTTCCTATAGTCATATTCTTAAAGGCTAAAGTATACATTTTTCTTGAACACACATGAAGATGCTCTAAATATCTTAAGAATACTTTAAAATATATATATATATATTTATATATATTATTTATTATATATTATTTTTATTTATTATTTATATATATTTAATGGTATATATTATATATATATACTATATATATATATTTAATGGTAAGCTTCTTTTCCTTATAGACAACTTACTTGCAAAGTAAACGATTTCTGTGGGATTGGGGTTGGCAGTTTAAGTGCTAATGCTGGTGCAGAGATGCAAGCAGCATCTTTTTCAGAAGCCAGTGCAGCTGGGGACTGGAAAAAAAAAAAATACAGAGTGGTTATATTTTTCCATTTAAAAAGGTTAAAAACAAAGATATGCTACAACATAAATGGATTTTAAAAACTCTTTTTAAAAGATCCCACATAACACTCATTGAAAATGTTCTTTGCTACATTAGTTATATAGATGTATTTTCAATAGAGCTTCTGAGACTTAAGCAAAAACTAGATTTAAAATTTAGTTAGAACTAAGTAATGGAAGTTCTGGTATATTTCACAGAAGATCCAAGCTCTGAAAATTTAAACTAGAAGGATACATAAACATAAAATGTATATATTTTATGTATATATACATACACACAAAACGATGGAAACTCCAATAAAAATTACTGCTTCACCACTCCTAGGGAAATCATAACCATTTAAGTTACATCCACATCAAACTCTTATGCTCGGGCCTCCCCCATGAAAGAATACCAAGAACTAATGGAGTTTCCTTTGATTCTATACAGTGATTTGGCAGACTATCAATACTTAGCACATCGGCCCCATTTAATGAGCATCTCTGCTTATCCTTATAAAGAATACATGTTTGCTAAATGTATGAACGTGCTAGTTCTCTTATATCTTAAATCAGAACAAGGTTCAAAGCAAAGACAAGGGAGAGCTAAACATTCTGAGGAATGCTGTATCAGTGGTATTTACTTGACTCAGTAGAACAAGTGACTTATTTTATTAAACGAACACTGGAAGTCACAATGAATCTCACTTATTTCACCTGAACAGTTAAAGTTACTGGTACAAGTCTGGAGTCTTTTCGAGGTCTTCCCTTTTTCTTCTTTTCTACTGTTTCTCCCTCAAGTTCCAGCTTTCTCTTGGGGGCGCTGAGCGGTTTAGCAGCTGGAATCTTCTCTTCGCTGTCACTGCTGCTCTCCAGAATATCCTTGGGCTTATTGTCTTTAATTAAATTCTGATCCTTCAGTCTGCAGAAGTAAACACATTTCATATAAGCCTGTTCCAAAAGTTGTATTTTATTTTAGCATTATATTCCAACTACAATCAGTCCTCTTCCCTGGGTCGATTCAAATAATCCAGCACTCTGAAGTATAAGAGTTTCTCATCTTTTCCTCTCCAACAGACATTACACTTCTGCTTACTCAAGTAGGACTTCATTTGTCATTATGCTGTCTATCCCCAAAACTGCTTATCTACAAACCATGTAAATGACTGCAGCGCTCCATTCTGTATTTGAAGAATACAACAAAAGTAAAAGAGAGAGTGTACAAATCCCTATGAACTCACTAGATGTTATACCCTAGAACAGATCTTTTAGCTGTTTTCTTCCCATTCCTCCCAATGGCCAGTTATTAACTTACGGCATTTCATCATTTACTCCACAATCACTTCTCAGGAATTTCTTGCATAAGCCAAACCTTTCTTCTTTGGCATCTGAATTCTGCCAAACAACTTCCTTTTATCCCTAATTTTACTAACACACTGGAAACAAGTATAAGAGTAATCTAATACTTCTCTTCTTTAACACATGGCTAAACGCTGACTAAAGATGTGGAGGTATTTGATCAAAACACATTTTAACAGTAATAAATCAGAGAACTACACACTTTCTCTCAGGACAGCAATTTTTTCCCTCATTTGTCAGAAAATGAATCAGAAAAAAACATCAAAATCAAAGAGCCTTCTCTGCATGCCTTCAAGTCATGACAGGACCTTTGCAGAGGCATTTTGTCATTTATCTCAAAATCTTGCACATGGACACAGACTAGCTATTTTTGTCTCCTAAGGAGCACAGATGCACATACCCACACACGAAGGCATGAACATACACACAGTCTCTTGTAACAGGAGCTTTAACACTGAGTATTTTGAAGAGTCTGCTCCATGTCATATGCCAGAGACATAAATGTACTAAGGAATAACGGCAGCAAAGAATTTACCCATTTCCAGCCCTATTCTTCATTCCAGTTTTGGAAGAGACCCAAGAATTTCCACAGCATTAGCACCATAGACAACCAGCTTTTAAACTCTACATTTCTGTCCTTTTTTGTCCTTTGGGCTATTTCTTACCTGTCCACAACAGTCTGATTTGTATTTGTTACAACAGCAGTCCCTGAGGTGGCTTTGGATCGTTCTGTAAATCTAGAATCAAATGCTTTCATAGGTTCAATCTTGGATGGAGTTGTCAGCACAGAGGAAGACGATGCAGGAGGAGCAGTTGAAACAGAGGTAGCATTTACACTGTCAATAAAAGGGACATGAGAACAAGGATTGAAAGAAATTTAGCATTTGTAACCTACATTGCCCATAATAACCAGCAAGCATTCATTATCTTGGCTAGAAATAACATGCAAAACTTTTCACTCATACGTATGTGAATTATGCTTTTTCACCTTTCATGTGTCAATATCTTGTAAGCTTTGTCTACTCTCAAAAACTGTTTACAATGCATCTCTGAGCTAAGATCTTGATGCTTAATTTATATACATCTAGATTAAGAGACATAACTAGGTCATTCTTTAAGTATTTTTTTAATTCAGGAACTAAATTTTTAGCTGGTTCTTACATTCCTAAATGGAAAGGTTTGCTATTTTAAATAATGGCTGGGATTTCTGGTTTTATCCATTCTTCAGGTTATCAAACACTTTTCCTTTATAGGATTATATTCCAGTGTATATCAATCAAAGAATTTGTGCTGAAACGTTTCATGCCAAGTTTTAATTTTGTTGTTGAAGAATCCAAACAATTTATTATGCCTTTACCAAACATGACTAGGACAGAGGAATGTGTTTTCCCCACACTAAAGCATTCCAGGGATCTGTTATTTGAATAGCTGTTTACTTTGAAGATTTTTCAATCCATTCAGGGGAACAAAGGGCTCTGAGATAACTGATGTTTGCACTAAAGAGCAGTTAGAAGCCCAACTTCTAAAGAAATGGACACTTAGTAATTATGTCTGTCAATTGTTCCTCACAGTCTACCACTCACTCTCAACTATATTTAATGGAGTAGTAGAGATTTCAATGACATCATGCTCTTTCAAATGCTATTAAAAATATATAGGAGGGGAGGGGAAGATCAGCATTACCATGGAGGAAAAAGCAAATAAAGTTTATTTGTTCCATAATTAATTTGAAAGACACACTGCTGTGCAATGACAAAGCCAGTCACTATGTTCTCTCATCTGAATGGAGTTGAGAATATAGGGAAGAAATATTACTGTGCTTGAGGAGAGGAGATCGAGGGGATGCAGGATAGAACTCAGTGGAAATCAGACTTCATTACTTTCATTGCTGGAAAGAAAACTTATTTACTAATAACAACTCGGTATTCTATAAGCAAGCCACCTTGTTAGAGCATTAGCACACAGTCAACTGTACATTATTGCACTAAATTCATTTTCAGAACTATGCATATGAATTTATTCATTACCAATTTATCAGCAGGTAGGTAACCAAATACTAACAAAATGCCTACAGGAATGCTAGATTCTGAAAGTTTTGGGGTAAGGAAATCATTGTAATTATTGATGACAGAATCACAAACAAGAATTAAAACAAAACCATGTAAGTGAAAAACAAAACTTCTGCAAGTACTGACCCATCTTTATTGGCTGCATCATCTGTTGGTTTTATACTGGCTGCTGTTGGCTCTGCAGAAGGCTTTGAAGTATTAAGGGAATTTGCTGCATTAGAATCTAATGACATGAGCTGCTGGTTGTTTTGAGAAGACATTATTGAGCCAGCCAGTGTGCCAGATATTGGGATGCTATTGAAAAATGCCGTAGAAAAATCCCTAAGTAAAAGACAAACAAACAACAAACAGATTTCTTCAAAGCACTTCAAAAATAATGGAAAGAAAACCATTTTAGTTAAAACTCATCCTATCTCTCCCACTGCTGTATGCAGAGATTTTTCACTATACATTTTGTACATATACACAAAAGCATACATATAAACGGACCGATAGCCTAAAGAAACCACCAACAACTAACTTCCCAGAGCCCTTTTTCATAGACAAATGAAGATAGGTTGTGGTTGGACTCAATGATCTTTAAGGTCTTTTCCAACCTGAGCAATTCTATGATTCTATAACGCTAGCATTAACGCAGATATGAACCTGCAATACTTCAGTAGAGTTCACTCATCTACAAGGGCAGATAATGAGAGTTAGCCTTATCTATTAAGAAAACATTATAGCTATAGTGGTTTTAGAAACTACTTCCAAATGTACCCAGTGTCCAGCTGAGCTATGCAGAGAGGTGTGATCCTTCTCCGGCCATCTGCTGTTCGTGTTTCAACTTGCTTTTTTAAGAGATTCTGTTGGGAAATATATGTAATCATTATTTCTGACAAATAGGATGTTACCGCACATGTGATGGTTGAATCTACAAGTATATTTTTGTAACTTAGCCTTTAAAAAAAAAATCCTATGTAAGTTCATATGTTACAAAATACAGTGGATTCTACTTCTGATTACTGCTTTCAGGCTATTACATAGCATAAATTACTTTTCATTTTTAATTCAGTCACAGCAATTTCCAATTCCAGATCTATTCAACATGAGTAAGGCTGCAGAAACTTCTTTTATCAAAAACATCTGCTATTTACTGACTTTCTACTTGATGCTGTAAAGTACCTACCCAAGAGCACCTACCTTTCTAATGTCCTCTAAGCTCTCTCCATTGACCATGCTTGCCACTTTGGGAGCTGTGGTCGCAGCCCCAGATGCTTCCCTTATTGATGCATTCTTCTGCTCCGCCTGCTGCTGCTGCTGCCTCTGTTGATACTTGAGCATCTCTGGATTCTCAATGATGGTTGTAGACAATTGAGCTTCAGTCATTATAGCTAGGCTTTTACCATACGTGGACTGATGAATGTTGCTCTGCAAATGTCAGAAGTGTACCACACAAAGAGTGACTACAACTGCCAACATGACATCACTAGCTATGATGTAAAGTAACCACACAAATCTAATGGAAAGACGACTTACATGTCCTCTATCATTTATAAACTAATCATTTTTTTCCCTTTCTTTACATTTTGAGCTAATAATAAATCAGTACATTAATTAGAATTCAAAGCTTTAGTTGCTAATAGCAATAAGAGTTAAAAACAGCCAAGAGCAAATCAGTTTTAAAAGGTTTGCATATAAGCAAGTCAAAGAGTAATTTTAAAGTGTTCTGAAGCACCCACTCCTTGTTTCCTTGGTCAAATTATTACTTGAAACATATAATGATGTGTAAGCAAGCGGATGTTTTCCAACTACACTTTCTTTCCAGAGTAGAAGCTAACACCATCAATTCATTTCCTTGTAATGTTTTTAAAGTAAACAAGAACACATTTTTCTGCAATATGAAAATCAGTCACTGTAAACATTCCAGTACTATAACTGAATCAACACATCCCTTATATAAGATCAGAGATTCTCAGCAGTGTTCACTGTACCTTTTCCTCCTCACTGAGTGGATCTCCAAGTTCATCCTGGGAAAAGTCTAAAAATGCCACAGATCCATCCATGGAACACACCAAGATACCGAGTCCATTGAGGGTCCTGAAGGAAAGAAACATTCATCCTTGTTTTTTTCTTTTTTGTTGATATGAAGGGGCTGTACAGTAAATTTCAGAATAAAAAAAACATTTAGTCTAAGGTATATCATCACAGGAAACACTGATGAAACCAGAGAAATGGGACAGCGAGGAGAAAAAGTGTCAATGGATATCAAGGGTCTGTGTGCTCATTCTTGAAAGAAAGCAAATCAGAGACTGAACATGGGAAGGTGGCTTTAGAACAACACACCCCATGGCACGATCAGCATCACAGAAAGCTTTCTGTAGGGGTAGAAGAATATCATCTGATGCACACAGCAAGAGAAAAATGTAAATATATTTGCTTCAAAAGATGCACAGAGAATTTGTGTGCTAATGGAACTGGGTGAAGAGAACTTCAGCAGATAATTTGATACACTTTTTAATAGAATTGCCCCTCTGGGTCATGTTTTAGAGACCCATGGAAGACAAAGCTTCATCGTGCATGGGAAGCAAATAACAATAGATTGTCTATTCCCATAGAGAGCTTACAGTCTGAATAAACAAGGTAGGAGGGAGAAGGGAAAAGACTATGAGAGAAGCTATGTATGTTGGCTTAATACCTTAATCATCTTTATCTGAAGTGACAGCAATAAAAAGAAAGGAAGATGTGTGTTTGAGCAGGCCTAAAATCGCTGCAGTAGGTAAGAGCGTATGTTTGAGCTCACTATTTGTTTCTCCAAGCAAGCTGCATCTGTTCCTACACGTGGGAAAGTGTTACATCGCTCTTCTGGTGGTCTCAAAGGTTTTCTCAGTAGGAGAGCAGAGAGAGGATATACTGCACCCTTAATGGCACGACAGCCTTCCATTATTGCATGTTTGGGGGGAAAAAAAAAAGTTTTGACTACTAAGCCAGTAAGAGACATTCACACATTCACTGACCTAACAGACAGTGAGGTAGCTGAGATGGTCTTCTAAAGAGGAAAAAAAAAGAAAAAAGGGAAGCAGGCAGAACTCTTTGCTCCTATCCGAACTAGTCCTGCAAGGCATAAAAATACTGCATGCATAACAGCTCCAGATGTTTGAAAAATAGCTTTCTTCGTGGTGGCTGCATCTTAATAGCATCACATTCAGAAGAGTTAGCATCAGCACCATAACTGGGTTAAACAACACAGTTCCAAATTAGAAAAGTGATAAAACTTTGTGGAGAGTTTCTGCTCAATCATCAGATAAAATTGCTGAGCTCCTCCTGACATCCAGACCCTAGCAAATTTTCTGTAACAACTGCATGGTGCTCAGATGTTATAACAATGGATTCAAATCCACAGTTTCAAGCCAGAAACCAGGCAGCTGTAACAGTGTCATAGTTTCAGATTTCTCTGAATTTCATCAGTCTGTTTTTAGAATTGGGCAATGAATTGGAATGCATTTCTGGGAATATGCCATGTTATTGGCATTTTAGCCATAAATGTGAATTTGTAAACAGGATATAAAATAATAAGTTTCCTGATGAAGCTTTGCTTACCTCATACATCCCACAAAACTGCTTCCTTTTAAATAGCAAACGTGAATCGGCTATTACTCCCAATGACTTTTTGCCATTGAAAATGTGCAATTTGCAGATGGAAAATTAAAAAACACAAGACAACAAAGCTATTTGAAGCTATTTGAAGCTATTGTACTACAACAACTGCAGTTCTCAGGAAACATTCTATTTTTTGGCCTTTATTTATGAATGCAAAATGTTTTGGATTTGAATTTTTTGTGTGCTTCTCTGAGCTTCACAGCAAAATTCATACAGCACACAGAAAATAGGAACGTGCAACAGCTGTAAGCTTTAAAATTCACACTGTAAGAACACAGCTACAGCTACAAAGGTAGAATTTCAAAAGCTAGGAAATGCTCAAATTAACACAACCTATGTGATCAGCTGTGTGCATACTATGGGAAAATACTTTTTTTTTTTTAATGTACAGAACCCCAATTCTGTAAATCACCCAATGCCTAAGTGCAGTGCTGCTGGGTTTTGTTTCTTTCTTTATTTTTGATACCACTTACAGAGTAGCGTCATGTTCATTACTTCCTTATTTTTCAGATCTCGTGAATGAAGAACTGTTACCTTTTGCATTCCTAAGACCTAGGCCTTTGATGCTGGTTTGTCCCAGCAGTGAGGCAGACCCACAGCCATTACTTCCTAAATACAGGAGGTTTTGCTCAGTCATGACGTCACACGTGCTGAACTGATCCCATGATAATAGTTAACGTCACGATACCAAAGATGCTGCAGCAGAACCAAAAACTGCAGGAACTAAGTATTTGTGTTCCAACAGATGCAACCTGTACTATTTTGATGAATTTCCAGTTAATGCACCTACCTAAAGCTGATAAGAACATTCTGGCTTCTGTAAGAAATCAACTTACCAGGAGATATCCATGATAGACTTGTCGAACAGCTCATGTATGACAACTAAAGGTCTTTTCAGACACGTGAGCTTAAAATAGAAAAAACATTCAGAAATTTAGAAGCTCAATGTTACCACAAATATTACCACATTAGTACTTTCCCATAGTCTAACAGCACTCTCCAAACAAGACTAGGACAAGAGACAGCTGCATCCTTGACAGTGTGATATCTGAAGGGTCAGGTTAGCTATCTCCTTACTAGCACAGAAAGCTCTGGAGGAGAAAGGTTGACATTCAATCTTCCCCTCCTTTCTGAAACACAAAATGTCTTCACCAACTTAGTCCTTCTACTGCAGTCATAGAGCTTTCTACCGCTCAAAAAGCAATTCCACACATACTAAGACAGCTTCTATTCTAAGCTTTATTGAGATAAGGATGTTGCAAACTGCCAGCACAAGATGAAGACAGATTAGGTTTCATGCCTTCACCCAGACCACCTGCCCAAGTAAGTGATGCCTGCCAATAGCAGAGGGAAATTCACTCACAGTTATTCATAAGGAGGATTTTTCTACACTGACAGATCAGCTTAGTAATAAAGAACTGACCATGAAAACTCCAATATGCAGCTCTAAATCAGAGATCCTAATCTCCTTAATGTTAAGCCAATGAATCTGATGTTTACAGCACATAATACAAGCAAAAGGAAGACGACGACAAACTGATTAGAAAGTTTCATGCTCATTGGTACACAGGTGTAGCGTGTCATCTTCAGCAGCTCCTTTTATGTTTCCCTCCTAGGTCTGTATTGTATATATTGCTACAGTTCTTCAAAGTAATGACTGCCTATATCTGCATCTCTACAATACCTAGTGAAACTTCAACAGACACCCTACATGAAGTCATAGTATAAATATAGAATAAAATATACCAATAGTGACGTTCGGATATGGGCATGCACTGGTGGCAAGGCCAGAAAGAGATTTAGCATTATGCATTTAACAACTGATGAATAGATACCACTCTGGCATCTATAAATAGTAGACTGCAGTTAGCAATTGCTGTGTTCTGGCCCACATCTCATCATAAAGCCTTACAATCAGTTAAACTTATTCTCTACTCTTTGCAGTTACTAAACAACCTGCTTGCATCTGTAGATGTGAGAACAGTCACTCCTCTCAGCTGGAATAACAACTTGAGTTTGGATTTTCCTTCAAAAATCAAAACTAGAAATTGAAAACTTGGAAGTATGTTTAAAAAGCTCATTCACTTTCACACTGATTTTCACAGCAAAGGCAGAAGCCAGGGATTGAAGCCAGAACAGAGCACAAAGATGAGACATATATGCTCAGAAACAGCTGTGCCCGCTGAACTCTCCTTGTACCTATAAAAAGCAAAGACTATCAAAACTAGACTCTATAAGCAATTAAAAAAAAAAAACAGGTGGGCTAAATATGGAGTGATAGTACAGTCTTTCTCGTCAGGATTCACACGGAGAACAAGTAAAGACCCTGGAAGGAAATAGGGCTGAATTATGTTTATTAGCTGAACTAAGACATTATTTCCCTTAACAGTTCCGCCCCTGTACAACCACAATGTACTCTGACATTGGCTTCTAGTTGTTCTTGGCTCCAGAATACTGAATTCCTGAAATAAACTACTACCAATCCACTTCTTTTCTCCCATTTAATCCTCTCAGAACCAAGAATAGAAAAAATCTGAATATGAATCTAAGTAAAAGACCTAATGCTGTACACATGACCTTTGTGCTATGCCCACAAGCTATTCAAATGACCACGTTAATCAAAGAAGGCAAACACGCTTACCCAGACAGACAGAGATCGATCCTTACTGCCAACAGCACAGCAGCAGTAGGGACAACTTGATTTGGTAGAGCTCCCATTCTTTTGTTTCTTCTTGAAAATTTTTGGATTGAATTTCTGCACAAGTGAGAGGTCACAAATTTTATTACAGTAATTGTATTTTAGTAGATCTGCTTTAAAAACAAGCTTTCCAGTTAAGAGTGGAAAAAGAAAAACACTTCATGGGAATGAAGTCCCTAGCCAGGCTTTGTCAGAGCACTGAAAGAGCCCCACATGCTTACTTAAGGAACTGTCTGAACACTGTACCAGGAATGCCAAAGGACATCAGTTTACTAGTGATCAGGAACCCAACAGAAACCTCAGTCACTGAGCAGCTAACAAAGCTGGCCTCTGACATTGCTAACCTGCTCCTGTATTTCCCCCTTCTTTTCTTGTTCACCCGCATCCAGCTCTCATATCACATAAGCAGGCTGATTGTTTCCAGTATTAAAGCTAAAATTCATTAAACACCACCACATTTTACTTCTCGTGCTTTACTAACCTTGCCATCCATTTCCCTCTCTCACCCCACTGGTGCACACAATTACCAAAAAGCACATCTTACAAGTTTTACTTCAGGCATAAATTATTATCATTCACTCACCACTACCGTAACTGCCTTCCGATGCCCCACAAAGTCCATGTTGGTTTTCCATCCATCTCTCTCGATGATCTGAGCAGTAGGTCCAGAATTATTCATGGCGTGAGCAGAAACAAGATAGTGACCATCAGGTGACCAGCTAAGACGCAACACGTGTGTTGTCCCTCCACACTAGGGAAACAAATCCAAAAAAACCATACTAGAGCTTAAAGTGTGTCTGGCAATATATATATATATATATATTTTAACACAAACTATTTAAACTTTAGACTTAGGAAATATGGTTACGAAGTCTTTCGTGTCCATAAAAGAAAGACAGTATATACACTTCTCAGCACTTCAGCCACGCTTATGCAGGTGATGTAGCATAATAAATGAAGCACTAACAAAAGGAGGAAAAAGGTATCCAGAGAACTAGTTTTAAAGGAAACAAAACACAAGTCCTCTTGCACACAGCACACTCAGTAACGATCACAGTTCTAGTCAGTCACAGGGCTGCAGCACATCAGCTGCTAACAATGAGACCTCAGCTTGCCACATGTTATGTGTATTCACACATTTACAGTCTATTACTACTAGTAATCACACTATGACAGTGCCATGCCACTGTGCAACACAGCCCACTCACTAAGCATCAGTTTCTTCCCCGAAGTTGGACTTCCTGATCAAAGTCATCAGATAAGAGCCCTAGGGTGCCAGACCAAAGATCCCTCTCCTACGTTTCTGATAATGGCCAATAGAAGATGCATAGGGAAGAATGCAAAAGCAGTGCAATTAGTTTGTGCCAATTCTTCCCTGGAATAACCTCCGTCTTTCCAAGCATCTACTTGCTTCCATGACCATATACATGTTTGGCACCAATGACGTTCAGTGGCGATAAGAGTCTCAATTTAATGACATGCTGCACGAGAGTTTCCCTCCACATCCCCTTTAGAATCTACTACTGGATATTTTAACAGTGCTAACTCAAATGACACTACCTAATGCTTCTTCAGAACCAGAGTTATTCTAACAATTTTTAGTCACTCTGCAGGAATTCACATTGAATGGTCACACATTCTCAAGTACCTCATCAAAGGGTTTTGTGATGCTGGTTTCCAATTGCCAGTCCATCGTCCGCCACACTTTCAAACTCCGATCGTCAGCCTGAGAGGCAATGTATTTTCCAACAGGATCCCAGGTCAGCCCTTTCACCAAGCCAGAATGCCCTTTCAAAGTGGCAAGAATTTCTGTTCAACAACAACAAAAAAAACTCTTTAAAGCAGCAGTGTAACTGGAACTTTAGTTAAACATTCATTCTTTCTTCAGTACCTAAAGATTATCACAACAAATTCGGCTTTTTACTACCTGTGACTGAAAAAATACAAAAGTCTGCCTGAAAATAGGCTACAAGTTCTGCCAATCTCCTGCTCATCATCCTGTTAGAGGAGAGGCTGAGAGCACTGCACAGGCTACAGATACCTTAAAAGTGTAAAATCTCCAACATCAGTACTGGCAGCAGCCCTAAAATAAATAGCAGTGCCCGGCAGCACACAATGGGAGTTTCAGCTTACACCAAATTACATGATGAGAAGCAGCCACATACAGGCAGGTCCTCCCTAAGTGCTACAGACCCTCACAGGTCTGCTGGAGGCTGTGGGCCTGGGGGAGCTACCAGCACTGCGGCAAAAGAAGGAACACAGCCATCAATTGCAAGACTCAAGAGCTTTTGCTGCCATGACAGAAGTGGGTGCAGATGCTCCCGTAGTCCTTCTCTCTTCCCCTTCATTATGTAAAGGCATGCTGGTTATTAAACAGCAATATTTAAAGTGGGGTAAATCAGGTAGTGGCTCCCCAAAGGTGAAGGGATGGGAAGTCCTCTGGGTACAAAGGCAAGAAGGAAAAAACACAAACCTAACTAACAATACTTCTAATATCAATCTGAAATTTTAGGTAATTATGTAATTGCAGAGAAGGTAAAGAAAATGCATGTAATAATGACTTTCTTGTAAAATCAGGAGCATAATCTGAGTGTAACTTATCTCCAGCAGCATGGAATCCAGTGATCAATAACCAAACTGGGAAGAGGGAGCTCACCGTATTGCAAGCGTGTCATCTCGAAAGGCAGACAACCCGTTGCCACATGGGCACTACCAGTGAAATACACCCAGAGAGAAGTTTACTGGAAAATATTATATACCTGTACATCTGAAACATAAGATTTCTCACCTGGAAATTTGACAGCATTCCAGATGACAACAGTGTTATCCACACTACAGGATGCCAGCCAAGCATCATGTGGAGACCACGCTACATCCATGACGTCTGTTTAAAAAAAGTTTCCATATAAGACACCACCAGAGGATCCTTTTAAGAAGGTTTAAAAAGGTTTAATAAAAAAAAAAAAGGTTTAAAAACCTTTTTTAAAGGAACTTGTGGGGCAACATTTTTTCCATCATCAAGGAATGATGAGAGTATCACCAGAGTGGGAGGTAGGACAGAACATAGCAAACCGTGACTGGGGCCAAAAAAGTTCAAAATAGAAATGCAATATTTAGTGACTATAGAAGTACTAATGCACATAGAGAGCACTTCGCCTTGCTTTGAACAGAGAAGTAACAGCAGATACTGCAGCACACTCACTTTGTTCCAAAGCACGTGTACAAATTACGTTTATTCTGCGCCTGCTCACTTACCCCCTGAATGGCTTCTGAGAATTGATACACACCTCCACTGCTCAACGTTAGTTAGTTTGCTACTAGAGCCAAACACAGTGCTGGGTCCAATGTACCTAATGAAAATAGAAAGAAAATAGTTCCCAACAGAACCACCTCACGTTTTTCCACACACTTGCTCAGGAAAAACCAGCTGCACAGTACACTTCTATTTCACGTTCAGTTATTCCTGCAATAAAAAGCTGAAACCAAAACGTTTATAATTCCAGTTATTAAAAAAAACTAGCTTCTGTACAAGCTACACTGTCCAGTGACAGCAAAAACTGATAGCATTTAAGTAACCCTTCAGAACTCATCAGGAAGTTTTCTTCAAGGACAGATGCCACCTTAACTCATAGCCAGGAGCACAACTGTCCAGGTCGAACTGCTCCAGCCCAAGAGATGGGACAAAGGACTGACTCTCCAGTACCAGTGATGCGATACCACAGCTTTCAGCTCCACACACACCACAGGAAGCAGCGAGCTTATCAGATGCTTGCAAAGGGAAGAAACACCAATAGACTCAATACTGTCACTTACTTGAAACAAAATACAAAACAGAGAAGGAAGAAACATGCTTACGCGGCTCGTTTCCACACCATGATCAGTTTGTCATCTCCCCCTGAAGCCAGGTAAACTCCATTGTTGGACCATCGTACACAGTTCACACAAGCTGAAAAATCAAGAAAAGAAAGCTTGTAAAATGAAAACTGAGAATAGATTCTCCTTGAACGGGGGCAGAATTGATAGCAGGTAAAGCTTGCCAGGAGACCTTTAGGACTTCAATCTGGTTTTGCTGCTCAAGGCACTTTGTCTGCTTTAGATAAATGAATTGGGACTTACCTTTCAGTGCCAGTTGAGGAACTCATTTTTTAAAAAAAGATTATTAATTGTTTAAAAGAATTTTCACTAAACGTAGCTTACAAGGTGAAAGATGTATATTCATCTAACAAAAGAAACTGCCTGGGGAAAACTAAGTGGGAGTAACAGGGCAAAGAAAAAAAACATACATCTTGAAGAAAAGCAAAGGGATAGCTTGTTCAGGTAACCACACTTGATCCAATTACAATGTGCAATAAGTGTAGAATAATCTGGAACTATTACTGATACGCTTCATATTACGTTCTCTTTATACTTCTCCCTTGCCCTGTCCTTCAGAGCCCCCAGTTTCTCAGAAGGTGCATTACCAATCATGTCATGCACACAGCCAGAGAAAGTTCACTGATTTCCAGTGGTATTTGTATTTCTCTACGTATTTTTCCAAATCTTAACAAGATTTTCTTCCAAATACCTAAAAACGCATCCAGCCAAAGCATGAGACCCCTCTGCTGGATTTAATGACTCTTTACCACTGGGCAGAACACAATTTCTGTAATCACAGACAGATGGAATGCTCTGGCAAATAACGAACAGCCAGCACAAATAAATAAGTGCATCTATGTACCTAAGTGATTGTCCATCTGACAAAGCATCTTGGGAATATTTTCATTCTTTTCGTCTTCCTCTTTCAGGACAGGAGCCATATTCCAGATCACAACTTTCCCAGAATCCTGACCTGCAGATGAACAAGAAGCCCTCTTTTTAAATACATGAGAAAGGCAAAACAGCTGAATTCAATACAGGCATGGAACAGAGAGGGGGATTTAGTCACTGCTGGTGTGGAAACTGTGGAAACATTTAACTACAGAGGCCATTCTGATACAGTTACACAGAAGTACTGTACTGAAAATTATGTTACAAAGCTGTGATAAAAAATAATCACTCGTAACAACTTCAAGTAACAATGATGACTATAGGCACAAACTATTTATACAGTAAAATTGTATTCAACAAATGAAGACATACATTTAAAATCTAAAAGGCAATTACTTTAGCCAACAAAATTGTTATTTTGATGACAACAGCAAATAATTCTGCACACATTTCTTGAGCCGTTCCATTTGTACACATTGATTTTCCTATTTAGCAGTTCAAACACTCAGCTCCTCTTCAAATAAGAAAGAAATTTGGCCATTACAGCCACTACTCAGCAACTGCAGTACCACCCAACTGACATCCAAGAGGATGCGTAGATCAGGAAACATAGCTCTGTCTTCTGCAGTAATAGCAGGCTTTTCTATACGTCCTAACAAGTGAAACCTCTGATACACAGACAGGTACATAAGTGATGTGTTTGTAAATGGGTCAGGAAGAGCAAACTACTGTAAGGGCACGAGGTCACTGTAGCCCAGGGGTCCGACCTCCTCAGGGCATAAGCATACCTTGTCCTCCTGTTGCAAACTTGGTCCCATCTGGGTGAATGTCCACTGAAAATATGGGCTTTCCTGAAATCAGAGAACAAGAAACACACTGAATTGTTTCACAGTCAGCAGAACACAGTAATGCCAACAGATCCATGACCCTTCAGGTTGGTAAATGGTATTTTTCTTCTAAAAGCAGTAATTATAAGAAATACAGCTGAGTAGGAGAGTTGAAAGCAATCTAAACAAAAAAACAACAACTATTAGAAGTGTAGATGGAAGTTACTGTGCCATAAATGAACCAGAGATGAACAAGGAGACGTAACCCTGTGGGATATGCCAAATGCCTCAGAGCAAAGTAACACCACAACAGTTGTACCAACAAGGTAAAATCACATTTGGGTACAGAATTTCTTCCAGGTTTCTGCAGCTCATTAGCTGATGACCTGAAGCAAGTTTTGTTTTGGTTTCTGTCTTTTGTTGTTTTGTTGATAAATCCTGGAGAATTTAACTAGATTCTCTATCTATGGGTTTATGCTGCAACTATACCATCTGGCTTCCCTGACATTAAACTGTAAACAAAATCCCTGTCCCAATACTTCTCAGTGTTTGAGGGATGTGTGTTCTGCTTCACGTATTTCTCTTTGACTTGTTTTGAGGTTTATTTTGTTTGGATTTGTGTTGCAACACTGACACATGATTCCCCTTAAGAGTTTTACAGGCAGCCAAGCAAAGACCTTCACTAGATTAAGACAGCACTCCACTCCTTCCCAGTCCTCTAAACCACATAAAGCACAAATTGAGATTTAGCTGTGGCTTTTCTTCAGGTCGTGCTTGAATCTATTCTTCATTCCCTACCATCTCGAATGCAACGTAACTGGCTGAGTACTTTGAGAAGCAGAGGCAGGAAGCAAACATTGATTTTGCCCTTCCCAAGGTGCATTAGTTCTCTTACATTAAACCAACACATTGTTTAAACTAGTTTAAGCCGTTGACACTTACAGAAACAGTTCCCTCTATAGATGTTACAAGTGGAAGAGATTACTTTTGCATTGATAACCTCACACCCAAAGTTACCGTACTCTCATGTGTGCTGTGCCATTAGCTGTGAGAGTACGGGAAGCCCTTTATCCTTAAAGGCCTCTTTAGGTCTTCAGTCAGGTACTAACCTGCTCGCTTGCCTCTGCATCACTCAATAAACCAGGAACCCGATCCCCAGTGAGTCAGAAGGAACAAGGCCCTCAATAAGAGGGGGAGCTGCAACCCCCAGAGCAGCACAGCGCCCACAGACAGCGCTTCAGAGCTTGGGTGGCTGCAGTTAAACAACACTGCAAAGAAAGAGCCACTACTTATTAGCAGCCACTGCCTTCCTCAGATCCATGTCCACCTCTGATGGCATTGTTGGCCACTGCTGAGACACCGAACAGCGCCAGGTCCCTCTCCCAAAGCATCCAAGTGCCTTCCCATGCCTGTCACTGGAGAAGTTCTCAGTCTCATACCAGTAATCAAGCATCCAAATAAGATGCACGTGATGCTTCAACAGTAACACTGCAGTTTAACAGGGGGCTTTAGGACATTTTCCCCCCCTTGTAATAATTTCTAAACAATCTGTTGAAGCTATCGAAGCTCCCCACAACACAGAGCACGAGGCAGCAAACAAGATCCACTGAAACCAGAACACCTTCTGATAGACAATATAATACCATGGTATTATATAATGGTTTGTTACTTCATTCTATGCAACAACCACTAAAATAAAAAGACAATTTTATGCAAAGTTCGACAATGTGAATGAGATCCTATTTATTTTGCTTGTGGCCCATCCAAGACACAACATCCTACGTGACTCACATATCCATTTAAATATTTACCTTCCACCATTACAGCTTGAAGAGATGACAAGCTGTGCCTACATTTCAGCAAAGCTAGCTCCAACTTCTACAAGCTGTAACACCCAAACAGCACCTCGGGCTTTGCAAAGGTTTCTCAGAATCACACAGGACTTCCTTCCCAAGAGGGCTCAGCACGTGCCATTGCTACAGACTGGGCTCTCAAGCAGCTGTGTGCCAAACATGCACATACAGCTGCACCATGTACCTTCATACAGGTAACTGTATCATCCATAACGAAAGGAAGCTGGGGGGAGAATCAAACCCCAGCTGAATATCTACTGCAGTGTCCCCTGCAGGGGATCACACTTGTCAGTGTTCTGTCCTGCTCCAAGGCAAGGAAGGAGGTAAGGAGAACACCACGATAACAAGTATTTATTGCACAGATCTAATAAACTGGCATTAATAGTGCAAAAAGCTTACAGAAAATCTATTTGAAGAAGTATTTCCAATAAGCACTCAGGCAAAGCAACATTAAGAACTCCAAGACAAAAACCTGTAGAGCCAAAACGTGCAGAGTGCTCTTACAGGGCACACACGGTGTCTGGGCTGGGAAGCCCAGGTGCACCGAATATACTTGCTGCAGCCTCGACTCCCCATGACTGTCGTCTCACAGAGCACATGTCTGCCAGCATCCTTCAACTGCTTCCAGCCCATTCAGTAAAGTACAAGTCCCAAAACTGAGCAGGCAAAGGAGAAGGGAAGAATGACAGCAAGGAACCAGTGCACAGAGCCGCCGTCCTGGGATCCTGACGCTTGCTCATGTACCAAGAGCAGGGAAGCAAGCTCTTCTAGCAGCACTGAAAATAAAAGGACAATCATAGAATCACTCAGGTTGGAAAAGACCTTAAAGATCATCGAGTCCAACCACGAACAAGGAGGAGCAAGAGCTATCGACAGCGAGCCCACAGCAGGAACCACCCCCATCTCTAGGGAGGTACCAGAGTAACGTGCAGCCTGTAAAAAGTGACGGGGACGGCTCATGCATGGCAATGCCTGTGGGATCTGGAACCTAGGTACATTAGAATCACCTGCCTGAGCTCACCTGATTGATTCTGCATTCCCTGCCCCAAGAAGGAGGGGGCAAGAACAGCTCTGTGCATGTCACAGACCTTAAAGGATCTCACAGATGAGACCAGTGACAAATGTCCAGCAGTTTCACCACCTGCAGAACAAACTGACTTGCCCAAACTCATCCCAGCAGGACAGCAGCAAAAATGGAGACAAAATGTGGGGCTACCAAAGCCTTGTACTGCATCACCTGTGAGATACAGCCTTCATTAATGAAACCTAGCAGCAGACTGCCTGGCAGAGGATGCTTTTCTACAGTTCACAAGCTAATACCAAAAGTTAGAGCAGTTTCCAAACACGTGCCATAATGAAACAATGCACCCATTAAAGAAATACAGAGAACAGCCACGGGGCCATTGATCTCTGCGATCTGCAAAGGTACAGGCCAGAAGTTCGCTCCCAGCTGCTGACAGGTGGGCTCCCACCAACCACCCAGGGCCGGAGGAGAGCCCACACACGAGCAGCCAGAGGCTGAGGTGCAAATGCTGCATCAGTTCAGATTAACCGAGCAGAGACATAACAAGCACCTCAGGTAAAGCACTTCCACTTTCTGATCGCTACAGCCGCACATCGCATGGCTGCCCCACGGAGAGCAGCACAGCACAGACGTTCGGGAATCACAACTTCAGGCTTCGGCGGCCATTCCCGGCGCTGCAGGACGATCCGAGGCCAACAGCGCCCGGAGCCGCGGGCACAGCCGCTCAGCCCTCACACGGCGCCGGGCGCGGGAACCGAGCGCGACTGAGAGGGCAACGCGCCCAAAGCGGAGCTCTCCACACCGCGTTCCGTCCCAGAGCAGCGCTACGGACGCAGACACCGCTCCGGAAACTGTTTCCGAGTCCCGCAGCCGCGTAACGCCGGCGCTGCCCGGCACGGGGAAGCGCAGCCCCACGGTCCCACCCGCGGCGCTCCCCGCCCGGGGCCGCCCCGCAGCGCGGAGCCGCTCGGAGCGCCCCGTGGCCGCCGGCGGTCCCCGCGGCCATCTTCCCCGGCCCGGTCGGACCCCGCTCCCATTTCGCCGCGCCTCAGCGCCGCCCGGGGGCCCGGGCCGGAGGCGGTGTTGCCCGGCGCTGCCCGGCTCCCCCCGCCCGCCCGGCCCCGCCGCACCTGCCCAGCCCGGCCCGTGGCACCTGCCGCCCTCACCATTGTGGTTGACCCAGGTCGGCTTCAGGAGCTTCATTGTCTCCCGCCCGGGGTCCCCCGCCGGCCTCCGCCCTCGGGACCCCAGGGCGGCTCCGCCCGGGCTGCCTCCGCGCGGCCGAGCGACCGAGCGGCGGAGCTCAGCGGCCGCCGGGCACCGCCGCGCCGCTCTGCCCGCCCCCTCCGCCGCCCGGAGCCGCCTCAGCGCCGCTCCATGTCCCGGCGCCGCCCGTGCCGCAGCCCCCGCCGCCCGGCCGCATCCCCCGCTCTCGGCTCCCGGCGGCTCCCGGCGAACGCCGGAACTCGGCGCCTGGCAACCGCCAAACCGGCCCGGCGGGAAACAGCCGCCCCCGAGCCCCGGCGTTCCCCCGCCTCAGCCGCCGGGGGGCGAGATCCCGCGAGGGCCGCCGCTCCGCCCCCGGGGCGGGGCGGGGCGAGCGCCCCCTGCCGGGCGGGAGGTACCGGCGGCGGCCGCGGGGCGCGCTGGGTGACCGCGGTGGGGCGGTTCCGGGAGGCGCTCAGCGCTCAGCGCTGCGGAGGCGCGGCCTTCATACAGGGCGGGACGTTTGTGGTCCAGAGCGGAGCCGTGCGAGCGCGGCCTGGCAGCTCCCGGCAGTCATGTTGGCGGCCGCGCGGGGGCTCAGGTAGGACGCGAGGCGGCCCGGGGCGGCGGGGTAAGGCCCCGGACTCGGCCCTTCCCGCTGAGCGGCGCGCCTGCAGCCGGGCCGGCATGGGGGCGGGGGGGTCGGCTCTCTGGGCGGGAACGGCGCCTCTCGTGCCCGTTTTGGCTTTGCTCCTCCGAAAGGGCTGCGGTGAAGAGGGCGCTGTGTGAACTCTTCGGCCGCGTTTCCCAGACGCCGTCGTGGACTCGAACGTTCTCTTTCGGCCCTCGGCATTCGGCGGATTCTCAGCGCCGAGCGGCCCAAACTGGGGGCTCGGTTACCTCAGCGAAGAGTTCCAGTGGTTATTTCTGTGCTAGGGCCGTATGCCGGCCTGAATTACGTGGTGAAATACGATTAGAAGTCCGTCGTTGCGGCTTAGTGCGGCTGAGCACCCCCCGCGCCGTGCAGCGCTGCCGCGGCCGGCCCGGCCTCCCTCACGCTGTGCCTTTTCTCCCGCAGCTCCCGGCTGCCCCGCCTGGCCCCGTGCCGGGGCGGCCACTGGGACACGTCCGTGCTGGCCGGGAGGGCGTCGCTGCCCGCGAGGTGAGCGCCGTGCCCTTGTGGTGCGTTATGGACCCCATCGCCCAACGTCGCGTTTCGGTATCTCCGTTTTGTTTTGATGTAATTCAGTTTAAAGCCGCCTGCCAGCTAGCAGCTGCCCTCAGAGAGGCCGCTTTGCGTCACGAAGGTTCTTTGTGCACGTGTGGGTCTGCAGCGCTGCGAAGGCAAGTGGCCTGTTGTGGTCATTTGAACACCAGACTGGGAGCTGGGAGTTCTTTCCCTCCAATATGAGTTTGTGTGGTGGCACAGAGTAATGTAATGACTGGCTGCTCCACGGGCGCTCAGAGTTCCCATCTGTACGGCAGGAGGGATAACCATAGAATCACAGAACGGCTTGGGCTGGAAGGGACCTCAAGGATCATCAAGCTCCAGCCCCCTGCCGATAACCCATAGGCCCCCTGTGAGGATTGGGTTCTTTGTGGAGTGTGGCACACGCTGTCCTGCATATAGTAGTTGGTGTGGGAAGCACAACAGCAGAGAAATACCTGCTCCCTGAATTTCCTTCCAGATGTGGGAGTGTTAGAAGGATGTGTAAAATCACCCTCTCTGACTTCTTTAATGTGAGGTGACAGGTTTGTAGCTAAACATGGTACCGGCTCTGCTGCATGCTGAGCCAGCGGGAACCAATCCCAGTTCTATCTCAGTGGAATTCCCTCACGTCAGAAATTCTGTACTGTAGCACAGATCTCACAGTGGGTCTTCTCAGGCAGGTATGGCTCTGTCTTATAGAAAACCTGACAGCACCCGCTGCTGTCTCACAGAAGCTGCATTGCTTGAGTAAAGGTAATGGCTGGAACTTCTATTAAGGACCAAGTTAAGCAATGGGAAATAACAGTTCTTAGGAACATGAAGTGGATGCTGGATTGAATTCAGTGAGAGAGTACCTTTTTATTTTCATGTTATTATTTACCTTGCTAGAGCGCAACCAAAGAAAAAAAAGAAGGTGGATCCAAAGAGAGAGCAAGCACAGAAGGATCGTGTGAAAAAGAAGATTAAAAAGTTGGAAAAAGCTGCACCAGAACTGATTCCCATTGAGGATTTTGAAACCCCACTGAAGTTTTCAGATAGCAACAGGTAAGTCAGTCAGTCTGTCACCTCGAGCTTGCATTTGTGGTGCGAACACACTTCTATTTCTTTCTCCACCAAGCTGCAGTGCAGTGCCAGCCTTTGTGTGAGGTGGTGCTTGGCTTCTGCTAGGACAAAAATGTGGAAAGTAAATGTCCTTTGTTCCTGCTAAAAGCCTGAAACACAGCCATGTGAATCTGTTGTTGGAATGGCTGTGGAAAGCCTGCAAGACAGGCATGGTGTGACAGAAATACATTGTGGGTTTTTCAGATGTATGGTGAGTGGTGGTGGTGATTATTCTGCTTTTTGGGGTGCAGGCACGTTCCCTATTACAGTGTCACATTTCTCCCCCCCAGGGTGCGAAGCCTTCCCCCTCTCTCATTTGAGGAGACCGAAAGAAGAGTTTTACTTATGAAAAAGTGGTCTCTGTATAAGCAGCAACAAGACAAGGCAGAGAAGGAAGCAATTCAGAGCCTCGTAGAAGCTCAGCAAGAGGCACTAAAAGAACTACGCCTGGAATCTGAGGAGCTCTACCAGGCAGCAGTCAGACGGGATGAGGAGCTCTTCCCCTTTGAGAGAGATGGACCTAATTATACCCCACCACTTCCTGGTTATGATCCTCCTGAAGGAAAGTGCATCGATATCACCAAAGTGTATACGCAGTGATGGAGGTCGTTGCTCACCTGGCATAAGCTGCTCGGCCGACTGAAGGAGGATGGATTGAGAACTACTGGCTCCTTTGGCACATTAAAACGCGGTAGGCGCGTGACTGTAAAAACAACTGGGTAGAAAACCCACTAAGTGTATGATCTGATTTTTATTAAACTGCCAAGCTATGTAATAGAACAGCCAGCAGAGCTGCACCTCATCTCTCCATGTTTGCTCTGCACAAACCACAGCTACAAAGGCACTTCAGATAGGAGGAAGGAACGTTGCAGTCATTGCGTGAGGCCACACCAGCAGCGGGGCTGTAGCTGACTGCTCACTGCCTTTCTTTGCTTCAGATTTCAGTGATTTTCAGTATAGAGGTAAAACTAATGGAAAACACACCTCGACAAAGGAAAAAATAACTTCTTTACCTGGTAAAGAATGCATTAAGTCTCTGATAGTGTTTGCCCAAAGCCAAGACAGATCTCACTTCAGTCATTTAGACCTTTATTTTCGTAGTAACTTTCAGTACAGCCCTAGACGCCTTTAGAAGGAACGCACACTGCTGCTCTCCAGCACTGGCTGTTTCAGTCCGCAGCGCCATCCCACCCCGGGGCAGCGCTCGCACGCGGCAGGGCCGAACCAGGCAGTGCTTTTCGATCGCGTTCGGCTCACCCCGCGCCGGCGGGGAGCGGTCCCGGCGCGGTTCTGTCTCCCCGCCGCGGCTGTGCGGCCTCCGGAGCTGCTGCGGTGAGAGCCGAACGCCGGAGGTCCGCGCGCGGCCCGATTCAAACGGAGGGCCTGACTGGGGAGCACAGCGGCTTTATTGATGAAGTTTTCCGACCGGAAGTGAAGTACGGGCGGGCAGCGGGGCGGAGCCGCAGCCACGTGACGGCAGAGCCCCGCGATCGGCGCCGCTACCCGGCAGTGCCGCTATTTGGCAGCGCCGCGCTCCAGCGGGCGGTGCCAGTCGGGCGGCGGGCAGCTCCGCAGCGCCCACACCGCGCCGTGCTTCTTCCGCTCCAGGGCCCGCGCTCGTTCGCTCTCGCACAGCGCCTCCTGAAACACAGACACGGCCGCTGTGCCGACCCCGGCGCCGCAAGCAGCCCCCCCCCCACCTCCCCGTCCTCAGGGCCGGCCGGGCCGGCGGTACCCGCGCGGCGGCGGTGCGGTCCTTCTCCCAGGCGCGGCAAGCGGCGTAGTCGTCCCGCCAGCGGCTGCAGTCGGGCAGCTCTCCGTGCGCGTAGTAGTGGTGGAAGGCGTGCCGCAGCCCGCGGCAGTGCTTCCACTCCCACCAGTAGTCCTCGCACGGCCGCGGAGGCTGCGGACAGAGCGGGCGCTGAGGGGAAAGAAGCCGCGAGGCCGAGGGAGCCGCCCGCACCGCCCCCCGCTCACCCGCCAGCTCGCATCGCCGGCCATGCCGCCCTCGGCGCGCGTCCCTCTGTGGGCTCCAATCGCCGCCGCGCTTACAGGAGCGACCCGGCCAATGGCACGGGGCGGCACAAAGCGGCCGTCGCGCCGTTGCGCCCTTCGGCTAATGGCCGCCCCGTCGCCCCGCCCCCGGCGCAGCCCCGCCCCCCTCAGCCCGACCGCCGCCCGTTTCTTCACTTCTCCCCCAGAAATCAGCAGGCCAGCACAGCACGTCGGTTATTTAGGAACCTTTACTCCAGGTTTCAAGACGCGACTGAGGAAGGAGCACAGCTTTGTTCATTACTGAGATCCCACCTCCCCGAGCAGTCCCGGGCCTGAGGTGAGGAGGCTGTCCCCCCCAGCTTGCTACAAGAGGTTCTCTAGCTATTAAGAGGCACATTACTAATTACAGAAAGCATCAGAACCTGAATTCTTGGGCCGCACCACATCCCACCACCTGGAGCTGAGATCACCCCACACACACAAAGCTCACCTGCACGGGGCCTACAGGGAGGGGGCAGTGCCAAGCACAGAGCAGTGGGAGGCACTGTCACCAGGAGGGAAGAGGGCAGACTGCTTGCTAAGAGCTGCTTTTGCTTCTCAGTTACCCAGGACACACTCACCCCCTTTGCGATGCATAGGAAAACATCCCT
Source organism: Gallus gallus (assembly GCF_016699485.2). Taxonomy (NCBI): domain Eukaryota; kingdom Metazoa; phylum Chordata; class Aves; order Galliformes; family Phasianidae; genus Gallus; species Gallus gallus. The sequence goes on from NC_052546.1 coordinate 687,439, forward strand.
ACATTTAAAGAATTCCTAGAACTTAATTTTCAAGTGAAAATTAAGACCGTCTGACAGCGCAGCGTTCCTGTGTTGCAATTCTTATTTTATTTTCCTCCCGACAGACGGAGGGTCCCGCAGCCTCACGGCTTTCTGCCCTTCTTGCGCAGGGACTGCCCTTCCCCCGAGAAGGCAATGAACCGGCTTCCAGCTTCATCCTGGGTGCAGAGAAAAAAGCTCATCACCTCTCTGCCCCCTGCTTGAGTATGACAAAGGTGAATGATTATTACAAAGGATACTCCATCAGAGTGGCCAAAGACCGTCCAGCTTTCACATCCTTAATCTACGTCATTACTGCTTCCTTTCCAAAAAGAAAACACGAGCATTCCCACAACGCACCCATCTGCAACACGAGCTTATTGCACTGGTCCAACCTCGCATCAGCGAGCAAGGACATCGAGGATGACTTAATCTAAAGCAAACTCACTAATACAAATTCATAACATAAGTGTTCTGGGAAAAATTGAGTATGGGGAGAGGAAACACAAACTTGGACAACAGTTTGAGCCTTCTAGTTCTGTGCTCAACTGGCAGCAGCCGACCTTACTGACCTCTTCCACTTTCTTAACCAGTGGACGCGAGTTTCTGATGAACGTGATCCTACCAATCTTGAAGTCATAGTTGGGTATTCCTCTGGAAAAGAAGCATAAATACATTAAAGAAACACTATTCTCAAACACCGATCCTTCACTCGCTGACAAGTGATTGAAAAACACACACCTTCGAATGTCTCCTGGTTTAATTGGTGATGGACTGGGCTCAACACCTTTCTTCTTGCCATCCAACCTGTTCCCAGAGCCAGAGAATGCCTGTGTATACAGATGTGAGCTTTAGTATCTTGTATGTGAAAGCACAGGGATATTACATTCTGTTAAAAACAAACAAAAAACCCACCACCACCAAAAAAGCCTTCTATAATCTTTTGTTTGATTCAGAACAGGGTTTTTTTGTACATGTAATAAGCTGATAAACCCTGGTTGGAGGGGTATGTTTCAGCTATCTTTTACAGACTTGCACATTAAGGACAGCAAGTCATACTGTCACTGGTTGTAAACACCACAAAGCATCTGCAGACAGCTGCTGATTAATGACAACCACACCCCAAAGAACTATTATAGTTATCACCATTTGGAGCTGTTTGGAACAACCTTCCCTCACCATTTCACAACATTCAGAGAAGAGCAGAAAGAGAGGACTTACACGAAATCCTACGTCGCTCACATAACCACTATGGTCAGCTTCAACATCCTGGCAGACAAAAAAACAGTTACTTCATGGTGTTCACGTTGTGATGAGCAAAATAAATGTAAACTGCTCCATAAACTTCTGACCAAACAAAATCTTAGAAAAATCAATTTCAAAAACTAACAGTTGCTAAACAACCATCTCCTAAGTAACTCAAGCAAAAGCATCAGGTCAGTCAGTTTTAGACTTAATATATATAATATATATATATTTTCTTGAAACATATATATGTGTATATATATAAATATTAAAAAAAACCCATATATATATATATATATACGCACACACACACACATATTGGCACACACTGCTCCCTCACAACTGAGGCAGATTACTAGGGAATGCATTTTGCAAAACAGAAGCTTAACTTACTGTGGTCTCCTCATGTTGAGCACTTCTTTCTGGTTCTTTGTACCCCAAAGGAGCATCGAAATCCACCTATTGACACAGGGTAAAGAAGCACAAGCGTTTCCCTTTTATTTGTAAGCTTTATACTCCTATAAGTATAAAAATATTCCTCAGAATTTCACAAACTATCGCTCCAACTTTAATCTAGAAAGCACAAGGAAGAACTGAGGCTTTAATATTAAATATATCTATATATATTTAACAAATAAATTTCAGAACAACAACAACAACAACAAAAAAGACTAAGCCTCCCCAGGGATGAATCTTAGCATGTAATTGAAACAGAGCAGTAAAACAGAACTCAGTGCCAATGGAGATTTAATCAAGACAAGGTTGTTAAATAAGACTCTTCAGATTATGAAACATGTTGAATCTAAATATAACATTCCAGGCACTGAAGTCACCTGATGGGACATGAAGCATAGCACATGACCAGTGCTTACGCTGTGTTACATACAGTGGTTACAGAGGTACACAGGTGCTCTTCAGTGAGTCGCCTTCCCTATCCCACCTGATGCTACCTCTCCTGGTGCCCAGTGCTACCAGTTTATGAGATGCCCTCTCCTTTTGCAAAGACACAGTAAAACCACACTTCCCCCAGTAGTTATAACTTACATTCATATCACATTCTATGATGGACACAGCTTTATCTGGTTTGGTCTCCATTACCCGAAGCTCATAGATCTGAAACAGTTTTGAATATTTAAGACTGCACATCTTGCAATGGATGCATTTTATCTTACGTGTAAGAAAACCATAGCTAAATCCTTCCCTTCAGAAACCAAACAAACTGAAGTGCTCTCTAGGCTAAAGACTGGATACTTCAGAGTCTCTGAAAACACAACAACAAAGATTTTTATTGAAGATGCTACATATATGCACTAGAGAACCTACCTCTTCCTCTATCTTGCTGCACTCTTACTGTACCTTCATCTGCACTTCTGAAATTAAATTTTGTATTCAGAATAATTTTTGTCTCATGATGTCTAAGAATGTCAACGGGACTCTTAGCCCTACTCATGGGTAAAAAGATGACTGAACTGACCCCCTTCTTTCTCCAACAGCAAAATGACTGCACTATCTACCATCTGTGACTATTTGCCAACAATATTGTACAGCTCTATGCTGACTATTTAGGCATCAACAATTGTGCTTAGTCTACAATCCCAAATGATCAATGTGTGTGTGCTGCCAGAAGCTTTGCCTACTAACTCTCATCTAAAAAAAAAAAATATATATATATATATATGTATATATGTATATCTCACAAGATGTAGTCAAAGTATTTATGCTGCCACAATACTAAACTACAGAGTACTTTACATGGACCTGAATTTCTTTCACCAGATTGATGGTATAGAAATGAAACCTACATTGGATGGTGCTGTATACTGTACCTTTTCATTGTAATTGATGGCTATAACATCTCCTGTAGTTAGACAAGCAAAGCTTCTCAATGCATTTTCTAATCTGTAGAGTACGTTAAGATTTGTTTTTCCAGTAAAACATCAAAGCTTTACAGTTACTATGCTATAAAACTCTGATCTTTGTTCTCTCAAACATGTTTTAAAAGTCATCAGTAATGAAGACTGCCTTTTAATGAACATTAAGGTATACAAATCCTTCTGTAGTTGTTCTTCTATAGGATGCTTTTAAACTTAGGAGACTTTCAGCTAAGTCTCATGCTAATTTACACTACAGGCTACACTTTGCGTCAACATTCTGCAACATAAGCTCTTTTCCCTTGTTTGTTTTTCACAAATGGCAGCAGTGCTACCTACTACCATAAAAACATGAGCTGTGCCCAAAAAGATAGCTCTGCATCGTTACAACTTGGGAGTAAACTTTTCTTCCCTGCTCCATCAACAAACAGGAAGGATACACAGCCTTGGGATTGGTGATGTCAAGAAAATCTGGACTCTGTGGCTGAAATTTTGAGTAAGTGGCAACTTGAAGATTCACACTCTCCACTTGTACCAGGCCTCCCTCTTCCAGCAGCAAATTCTGCATCATCTGCGAGAATGAAAGCAAAGATACAAACCACTATTTTAACACAGTCAACATTTTTAATTCTCTTTAGTTTGCCAAAGCCGCTGTCTTCCCTGAAATGCACCAGATTACTGTGCTTTAATTTCAGGAAAAAAACAGGTGCATCCTAAGTAACATCCTGCTTTGTTTTGGTTGAACTCATACTAAGAGAAACCTGAGCTGTGGCTGAAAGTTGCTTTAGGATCATGACTAGCAAAGACATGCAATTTCAGGAAACATTATATCTCTTTAACATTACCCTGGCAGCTCCTTAATCCTGCTCTTCAGGTTTTGACAGTTCAGCATAAGACAACTCACCCAGTGTGGTAGGTAACATATGCCCTCGTCAGCCACGAATTCAAGCACTCCACAGTGCGTCATCCGGTCTGAATTTTTATTGGTCAGCTTAAACAGCATTGGGTAGGTAATATTAAGTCGGCCTGGAGAGTGAGAAGAAAAAAAAATACAGCAGAGGTCTGAAGCTTTCACAGATTGAACATTAGCAAAGGCGTGAGCCATGGTACAGGAGAGGATTTCCCTCACGCCATTATTTCAGCTTCTCAAAACTACAAATCCAGGAGAGAACGGAGGTACAGGAGTACTGTGCTGCCACTGCACCTTGAGCTTAAATGCCTCAGTTTACACCACAATCAGAGATCAGCAATCACATCACCGCAAGCTCAGACATGAGCGGGCACTGGGTATTATTTCAGTACAGGAATTTATTACTGTTGCACCCTTCTGCCATTATCAGTTAGCTCCCACCTAATTGATATTAACACCTCTTCTCTATTTTAAAGATAAATCCTGACATCATAATTTCCTTGAGAATAAGACAAAAATCCAGAAGGGAAAAAAAATAGCCCGAATTAAGGAGCCCAATGAACAGCCTCAGCTCTTTCAAAGCTCATTTTCACCTTTGCTTTTTTGAAGACAGAACTTTCCCTCAGACAGCAGCACCAACAGGCACAGATAAGAAATCGCTGGTTGACTATTCCATCAAAGAGTTACCAGCAGCCAATAAGCACCGACTGCCACCTCGAGCAGCCCAACGCCTCGCCTGTGTTTGTATGCAGCCACGGGCAGCCCGCTGCCAACCCGCACTCCCACCACACAACACCTCACAGCCACGGTTCGTAAGGACCTTGTCTCGTTCTTCATGTGATCAGGACTACATGCATACCCAAACTGCCGCGCTATTCGGTAACGCATTTGCTAATGTATTTCTGCTCTTGTTCTTTCATTACGCTGCTATTCCACAACAAAACATTCACTTACTGAGTTGATCCAAAGCAGACGGTGGCATAATTACTGCAGATATGAAAAAGAAAGTAGGATCAGGAAAATTATGACCGTACAAACACAACGTAACGCAATTTCATCATCGCCACGATTACATTCGTTCTAAAAACTCGCACGGATTCATTGCAGAGTAAGAAATCACGCAGGATCCGTCACAGCTCAGCGCGCTGTCACGGCGATGCCCGAATCCGGCCGGAACCACGGCACGGCCCGGCACGGCGCACGGCCCGGCCCGGCCCGGCCCGCGTTTCCCCGCCCTCGTTCGGCAGCGCGGAGCGCTCTCTCCCAGCAGCTCCCCGGGCTCCGCGCAGCCCCAGCCGTTACCGCGGCCCCGGCGCCCGGCCCGCCCCGCCGCCCAACCCGGACGGGCTACGAGTCAAAGAAAACAGGCACATACTCTTCCCGCCTTTCTCCACATCTGACCTGTCATTAGGCCCGGCCAGCATGGACACCGAGAAGCAGCGGTACTGCGTGGAGAAGCGGTTCTGGAAGACGCGGGGGATGGGGTGGTCGAACATGTTGAAGGAGAACTGCGGGAGAAAACAGCCGCGTCAGCGGCGCTGCGGCCCGGGCAGCGTTACGGCCCCGAGCTCCCGCCGCCACACACGGCGCTCCTCCCTCCCCACCGCCTCACAGCCCCGCGGTGCCCCGGCGCCCCCCGGGCCTCACCATGGCGGCGGCGCGGTGCGGGGAGCTGTGCTGCTGCCGCTGCTGCTGAGGGCGGGCGCGACCGCTCCGCCGCCGGACGCCGCTACACCGCCCCCGGCACCGCCCTCCGGCCGCCATCTTGGGTGAGGGCAGAAGGTTGGAGGTGACGCCGGCCGTTGGGGTCGTTGCGATGACGACTTCTGACCGCTCAGCCCCTTCGCCGCCAACGAGCGCCAAGGCGGTCCGCTTTCTGTTCATTCTCCATGCGTTTTCGCGGCCAAGGATACAAACTGCCCCCAACAAAGATGGCGGCAGCGGCAACAGAGCCTGGAACGGTGCTTCCGGCTAAACCGGGCCTGCTGCGATTGGTCCGCCTCGCTGTCGCGTCTCTCTTTTGTCAATCTCATTTGCGAACCCCCGGACGACAGCTCGCCCAATCCGCGCTGCGAAGTAACGACGGCTGCTTTTCCATTGGCCAATAGGAAGCAGCGCTGCTTTGGCGCCCACTTTGAGTGGGAGCGGCTCGCGACCGCCGCCGTTTCCTCAGCGCTCTCCTCAGTGCCGCCATGTTCGTCACCGACTGCCGCCGGGAGTTCTACGATGTGATCGTCAGCCAGGTGTGGACGGTGTGGCCCTGGGTCTCCAGGCAGCAGACGGAGCCGCCTCCCTTCGGGCCGCTGTCCGGGGCCGCCTCGCGGAGCGCTCGGCTCGGTCAGCGGTGGGGCTGAGGCGGCCACCCCGCTCCCTCCGAGACTGAGGGGGGGAATCGCGTTCGGGGCCGCCGCCGCCGCTGCCGGGGGGAAAGAGGCTGCGTTGAGGGCGTGGGGCCGCCGGGAGTGCGTGCTCAGTGCTCGCCGTTGTGCCGCGTTTCTGCTGGCCTTTTGTTTAACAGAGGCATTTCTAGATTTGCTTTTTTTTTTTTTTTTTTTTGGCCTTTTTTTTAAAAAAGAATCTTTTTAACCACCGTAGTGTTGCATGCCCAGAGGCCGGATCTCTCGCTGAGTTAACCCTGAAGCCTCGCAGCGAGCCCTGCCGCCCGCTTTCCTCTAAGCTTGGTTTTGTTCTGCGGCGATCCGTGTCCCGAGGCGGAAAAGCTTTTCTTGGACGCTCTGTTGCGTTCTGCCTGTGGGGCTTTTACAGACTGTGCGATGGACGGCGTTTCTCCCAGCTGCTCTGGCTTTGAGAAGGAACCCTCAAACAAAAACAAAAGATAAGCTGACCTGGACCTAGGCTATATCAGGCGTTGCCTCGGTCCTGTTTTTGCTCTGGACTGTCTTTGTTCGTGGCCGTTGCAGACGGTGTGCTGAGAATTTGACTGAGACACAAAGCGCAGGGCTGTGGGGCTGCCCAGCTCTGGCTGCGAGCAGGAGGTTGGGTAGCTGCGGTCCCACAAAGCCGCGGGCACTTTGTGGGTGTGATTTCACCGCTTTAAGCAGGGCTGTTCATTGTTCACCTTTACTGGGATCCAAACCGTTTATTTTGTTGCAGTGCCTGTTTAGGTCCAGTCCTGTTCTGTGCTTATAGTGGTCTCTGCCTAAATTTCTCCCTTTCTCCTCCTCCAGTCACTCATTTCATATACCAGCTCACTAGATTTGTCCCCTTTGTTAATATATTAATACTGTTACTTTATTATTTTTTGCAGCGAGTTCTTCTTCTTGTGGCCTCAGACGTTGATGCATTATGTGCATGTAAGATACTCCAAGTAAGTGTTTGTTACCACTACAGGCTAACACAAAAGAAGTCAATGGGATTCTTTGAATGGGTTTGAACTCAGAAAAGGGTAAAAGTTTAAACTGATTTTGTGAAAAGTTTTCTCCATCGATCATAATGTTGACACTTAGTAAGCTATACTCCCAGAGTAGATGTTGAGTTGTCAGTTTGGATGTCTTCAAGATAAGGGTTTGAATAAAATAGAGTTACAGCACAACGCAGCAGTGTAGAAGAGATTGTTTCCCACCATAGCTGACAGCTGTCTGCTTCATTTCAGGCTTTATTTCAATGTGATCACGTGCAATATACACTAGTCCCTGTGTCTGGATGGCAAGAACTTGAAACTGCCTTTCTTGAGCATAAAGATCAGGTAAAAAACAAACAAAAACTTGCAGCTCATTGTATATAGACACATATTTCCATCCTTTCCCCAGCTTAAAATGTCAGCTCTTATCATAATTATATAATTTCTTACCTCAACACAGTGGTTATGTTTTAATACACTGCTTCCAAATTTGTCAAAGTCTTTTTTATTTTTATTTTTTAATATGAGCTCATTTCTAGTTGATTCAGCTTGAGCTTGCACACATTTTGGGATGTGAAAGGTGGTGGTACTGGATGTCTAATGTCCTAACTTAAATACGGTCTGTGGTCTTGCACGTTTTTTTCCTTCTTTGGGTCATCAAATGCCCAAGTAAATGTTGGTTTTGGCAGTGGTGAGTGCTTTGGTGGTTTTGTATAGGTGTTGGCAGTCTTTTCTTTCACGTTTCCCACTAATTAAAACGAAAAACATTTGTTTTGGTTTTGTTTGCAGTTCAAATACTTTGTTTTTATTAATTGTGGTGCCAACGTTGACCTGTTGGAGATCTTGCAGCCTGAAGAAGACACTTATTTTTTTGTGTGTGATAGCCACAGACCTATCAATGTAGTGAATGTTTACAATGAGACACAGGTAAGCTGAGCTTTTCTTACAGCTTGTATTGTAACAAACTGTGTGTGTTCTGTGGGGTGGGGGGGTGCCTCAGTGCTTTTCAGTGTTTGGCAGAACTGCTAGCAGTCAGGAAATGAACATGACTGATGCAGATATCCATTAATATTGTAAGATCAGAAAAACTACTGTTTTGAGTTATAAAAACTTATACTGCTAGTGCTGTGATAGGTGTCAGCAGCAAGCACCTGGATAGTTCTGTTTCTGCAACTCACACTGGTGCAAATCAGAAGATAAGCATCCTATGGTGTGTAACAGCCATAGGTAGTTCTTTCACACAGTGCTCTAACTATGATTTTATTGTTGAAGAAGAATGCAGTTTCTATTTTTACCTTGGGTAAACAAGCACAGTCTTTGTAAAAGCACAAGTACTGCTTTTTAATACCAGGAATGAATAACAGCCAGAAGGAATTTTTGGTTTCTCTTTTGAAGTTTCTGAAGCTTTCTCACTTGTTGTTTGAAATGGTGCTTTGCTGAAAAATATGCTTCTATTCTTGCTAGGTTAAGCTGTTAGTTAAACAAGATGACGATCTTGATGTTCCTGCTTATGATGATATCTTCAGAGATGAAGAGGACGAAGAAGAGGACTCAGAGAATGAAAGCGATGGCTCGGAACCTTCAGATAAGCGCAGACGTTTTGAAGAGGTTCATTTCTGATGCTTCATTTTCTAAAAAAGGGAAATAAAGCAGTAATAGGTCCTTACAGCACATTAATTAATGGCAATAACATAGTAAAACTGGTAGACAATTAAGTGTATGAGTAAAAGATCATTACTACTACTGGAGTTTCACTTGCAGTTTGTTTATTTGAGCTGCATTTAAATATTTTCTGCTTATCAAAACATGTTTTGAACTTAAAACTGGTTATACATGTAATGCTGTCCTCATGCAATTGCTTAACTGAGATCTATCTCTGGTTATGTGCTCTGGGCTTTTGAGTTCAGCAAAACAACCAATTCAGATATAAACTATTTTTTATGTATTTTGAAATAATTGTTTGAGCAGATGTAAGCTCACAAACAATTTAGAAATATATTTTGTCTGTCTTTGGGGCTGTAAACTAACACAAGTGCATTGTGGTATAGGCATGAAAAAGTCAATTTGGCGTGTTTTATTTGTAGCACGCTATCTGTTTTTATCAAGCAAGGAGGCAAAGGCACAAGGCTAGAAACGTTGATCCTGCTGGATATAGAAACTTTATCAAAGTTTGCATAGATGTCATGTTGTTTCTATTAACATACACTTCTTCCTATTAATCCAGAAGTACTTACTCAGGAAGAACCAATACTAGAAAATGAAAGACAAATGATAACCAGCACGTGCAAAAGCTACTTTTGAATCTGTGAAGTATTGCACAGAGATCTTTTCGATCTGAGTTTTCAAGATGATGATGCTTTTTAGAGAGGGTAAATGTACTCCGAGTTCCTCTCTTCCAAGCTTGATTAATTAACTTTATTTTTCATCAGTGTTATTTTTATATTATAAAATGGTAAGATGCAGTGTTGGTAGTGTTGAAGTTCCTTTTATCTGTGTAGATTAGCTAAATCAGTGCTAGCATAGGTAGATGACGTGACTTTAAGCATGTTCCTTGGAAAATATTTAGTGGTAATTCCTTTTCCCATTAAATGTCATAAATAGAAATAATTTCTCTTTTAATGAAGATTTAGTCGCTTAAGTAACTGGAGAAGTGCTAATTTGTTGGAGTGCTTTTTAGCATTTTAATGTCCAAATTAATTTGCAGGAGGTAATAGAGAGAACAATGAGAAGGCGGCAAAGACGAGAATGGGAGGCACGCAGGTGAGCTGCGGGGTCTCTTTGTGTTGTGTATGTCTGTCCTTTTCTTTGTACGTTTTAGTACTACAGTCCTTTGTTTGCAATATGTTTTAGTTTTATCTTTTTCAGAAAATTGAAGGATGTATTTACTATATATATACACCAAAAACTAAAACGTTTATATGGACAATAATTGTAAATAATTGTTTATAAACAAGAAGAGCAAAAGGTGCAGAGCTTCACTGTTAAGCAGCACTATTAGCTTGTCTATTTTAGGATGAAATTTGAACTCTTTCTTTGTAATCTCAGTATTTTTAAATGAAATGATCAGGAAAAAAAAACAATGTGAGGAATCAAGGATCTAATATTTTTTTCCAATTATATGTTTTTCTTATTGCTAAAATGAAATGAAATTATTTCACAGCTCAGGTTTATATTTTGAATTGGATAAGTCTGGTTTTTCACTTAGTCACACTTATTTCTTCCACTTTTAGACGTGAAATTCTTTTTGATTACGAGCAATACGAGTACCATGGGACCTCGGTAAGTATCAGCTCATTTTCCACAAAATTACAAGGTGCCAGTGTAATTCTGATGTCAGATATTATCTGATCACCTTTATTTAATACAATTTGCAAATAACTAATAATACTTTACATAGTTGTCTTTATTATGTGTGGTAAGACACATAATGGATAAACAAGTAGTTTGACTGAGCAGTTTAAAGTTTTCTGGTTGCGTACATCTGTTTTTCCTGTTAATGAATTAGAGATGTCCCAGAAACATCCCAGTAGACTGGGGAGGTAATGCCAACTGCACGGTAGAGTAATACAGTGTTAACAGTGGGAGAAAAAGGTTGGAGCAGAACTATTAACACTTTTGTTGCTTGATACCTTTAATCCTAGTATAGAAAATCTAATAGTGGATTTTTTTTATTTTTTTTTAGGTTTTGGTAAAAGTATCTCTATGCACAAGAATACTTTTGCAAAAAGACTTTAAGACATGGGGAGCTTGTTTGCCTTTCTAAGTTTTGAATGTGTCAGAATATTTCAGATGTTACAAATGAAATGCAGACTTGCAGAGCTTTATAAAATACTTTTCTGTTTACTTGATGTTTTAAAGTTAGATGCTGGTAGATTGTCACACTCAAGTGTGACTTGTAGTGCCTGAATTGGCAAATTTAAGTTTTCTGGTTGCATAATGAAGTGAAAGCTTTGTATTCATTTACCCTCTCTTTTTGCTTTCCTTTCATGTAGTCTGCGATGGTGATGTTTGATCTGGCGTGGATAATGTCTAAAGATTTGAATGACATGTTGTGGTATGTTTTTGTTACCAGTAAAGGCTGGAAAATAATTGCACAGTAAAAAGAGGCAAGATTTTCCAAAACTGTGATTTCCTCATGAGATACCAGCTTAGTTCCTAAGCGAACGTCTGTCCTAATTTGGAGGACCCAGCTTCATAAACTGATTAGAAATAACTGTATATAACTTTGTTACTAACTTCTGTGCACAGTTGATGAATAGTGTTTCTGACTTGTTCTGTTACATACTTTTTTTTTAACTCGTTTGCTTGTTTGTTTGTTTTCCCAATTTCAGGTGGGCTATTGTTGGCCTAACAGATCAGTGGGTCCAAGATAAAATTACTCAGTAAGAAAGCTTTTTTCCTTTTTTCTTTTTTTTTTTTTTTGGAGCAGCTAATAGCAATTAATAAAGGTCATGAAATGTGGGAATTTACTGTTACACAATTATGAAAAATAGCATTAAATATCTTAATGATTAAAAGTGATCTAATGCCTTATAAAAACAGGATACACTTCAGAGAAACTATTTTATTTTTCTGCTATTTAGAATTTTTAAACTCATTTGGTTTCTGTAATATTGTGAAAAATAAATTCTAATTGTGGAAGAAATGGTGTTCACTGGTAGCTGATATGAATGTGACTGATACAGTTTTTTTTTTTAAGGGGACAAATCTGTATGTTCTGTAGACTCCTGCTTCCTTTCCTATTTTACTTGACAAGTTCCAATTCTTCTCCTTTCCCAACCTGTTTCTTTCCTATGAGATACCATCAGAATTCCAGTAGTACACATGTAGACCTTAATTCCGATATTCTGTTCTTACTAATACACTGATCTCTCTAAGTGTAATAAGGATTTGATTCATCGCTCAGTCTGTCTCTGGGTGGTTTTATTTTAGCCCTAATTGCCTGGGTGTATAGCCGAGTACTGAAAGACTATTATTTAACAAGTTGTTTTTCTGAGAAGTGCCTGCGGTTTTCTATGCTGCTTCCTGATGAATGTGTAATCTTCAGTGAGCATTTTGTGTTCTCTTATTCAAATATAATGATACAAGTGACTTTTTTTTTTTAAGCATGAAGTATGTGACTGATATTGGAATTCTGCAGCGCCACGTGTCTCGCCATAACCACCGCAATGAAGATGAAGAAAATTCCCTGTCAATTGATTGCATGCGAATAGCATTTGAATACGAGTATCCTTGCCTCAAATCTGGCAAAATCAAACTCTGCCTACTTGATGCACCCCAGTTGAGTTTACGTCCAGGGAAAGAAATCCCAAGCTGCTTTCCTGCTGAGAACAGAATTAGAAAAAAAAAAAAAAAGAAAAAGAAAATGTGAATGGCTTGTTGAACATGAGTCTCTTTCAGTACCTCACATAGCTTCACTTCAGCTTAATTCTGCAGATTTAGTTAGATGTCAGAATTTCTTGTCTTGTGGTGTTACATGTACCTACATGTTTTCACAAAGTTTAGACATACAATATATAAGGGCAATTGAAGGCACCTGCTAGTTAGAGAGCTCTCTAACTATCTGTAACTTCACAGAATGCATATGCTTATAATTATTTTCTATAATTCCTGTTCAGTCTGCGCCTGGCACTTTATCAACACTGGTCTCTATATGAAAGTCTCTGTAATACTTCATATACCTCTGCTACCCTTAAGCTTTGGTCAGTACAAGGACAGAAGCGGCTGCAGGAGTTTTTGGCTGACATGGGGTGAGTTTTAAAAATTTGGTTCTCAATTAAGGGATCATATTTTCACTGGGTTATATAAAAACATTCAGACTAGAGCAAAGTTCTTTAAGCTTACAGGTACTCAGTGTGTTGTTTTTTAAATGTGACTGTAGGGCTCTGAGTCTGTTGTGGAGCCTCTTTGAGTTGAATTGTGCCACTAGTGCCTTACTGTGTGAAGAATAATTTAGCTACAAGCCTTTACTGAATAGTCAATTTGGAAGTGACTTGTTAGTCAGACTTTTTTTTGCTAAACTACCAGATCTTAATGCCTTATGAAAGCAAGGTAGAATGTTTGTTTCTTCCAGCTTTATCTACTGGTAATTTTTCCTTCTGTTTTCAGTTTGCCTTTGAAGCAAGTGAAGCAGAAGTTTAATTCCATGGACGTGTCTTTGAAAGAAAATCTTCGGGAAATGATTGAAGAATCTGCAAATAAATTTGGGTAAATTGTTTTAAATACAAGTGATTTATCTGAAAATATTTTTCAATTAAATTCAAATGTTTTTATATGAAGTGGATGTAATGTGTCCTTTAAAAAAATATATGGAATTTATATTGATAAATTAATATTAGACTCTTTGCAAACTTTAGAATGAAATTAATCTTCATGTTCTTAACGATAACACCCCGAGGAGATAATGTTATTAATGTTGACCAGCTGAAATCATTGACTATTTTTATCTCATTTTACAGAATGAAGGATTTAAGAGTTCAGACCTTTAGCATTCACTTTGGCTTTAAGAACAAGTTCTTAGCAAGTGATATAGTTTATGCCACAGCTTCTCTCATGGAGAACATAGAGAAAGAGGGGCCTGAAACAACTAATTTCATTAAAGCTTTGGACAGTCTCTCCAGGTACAAAAAATTCCTTTTGTTCCTTTGCAATTTTATTTAGGGAATGTGGGTTAAATATCTAAAAGATGCATTGATGGTGCATAAGAGAGAAAAGAAAAATTGAAGAAAATATCCACACGGGTAGCATTTAGAAATGTCCCACTTATCCTGGAAAAGGTTTACATTTTTATATAAAGGCATTTGTTTTCTGTCTTTTGCAGGGGTAACCTGGACAAACTGCACCAAGGGCTGGACCTAGCAAAAAAGCAGTTACGTGCCATTCAGCAGACGGTAGCCAGCTGCATTTGCACCAACCTTGTTATTTCCCAAGGGCCTTTTCTTTATTGCTCTCTCATGGAGGTCAGAATTCTATTTTTCTACCATCTCATAATTCAGTGTCGTGTTTTGTCTTTCTCTGATATGAATAACGCTGTTTTCCTAACTGTTTGGCTTAATAAGAATGATGCCAACAGAAAGTCAGAAAGAAACTATGCTGTACTGTCCTCTTATGGGTCAATATTGACATCTGCTCTGTAATTCATAAAGAAAGAATCAGTTTTCTCAAAGGAGAGAGCTTGGTCACCAAGTAAAGTAGGAGATATCAAACTTAATGTACTTTGAACAGTGCAAAGCTTTTAGCTGTGTCAGTAGGTATCAGAATTTAAATCAATAAACAGAACAATCGTCTTGTGTTGTAATTTAAATAATTCTTGTTTTCCTAGGGTACGCCAGATGTGAAGCTGTTTTCTAAACCAGTATCTCTGTGCCTGCTTAGTAAATACTTGCTCAAATCCTTTGTTTGCTCTGTAAGTAAATCAGGTTTAACGTAACTTTTGGCCTATGTAGTAGTTATTGTTCTGCTGGATACTTACAGTTAATTACTAAAATGTTTTCATATCATCTTAAAAGTTTTTCTGCTGATTGTTTGGATAATTTTAGCACCTTTATGAATTCTGTTCCTGGGAAGCTTCCTAGCACAAAAAACCTTTCTGATTTCCAGACGAAAAACAAGCGCTGTAAATTGCTGCCACTGATAATGGCTGCGCCAATGGATGTTGAACAGGGAACTGTGATCATGGTGGGGATTCCTCCAGAGACAGAAAGCTCTGACAAAAAGAAGTAAGGATGTTGTTTAAAAGTTCTTAGTAAAAGTATCCGTATGCTTTTCCTGTCTCTGAAACAACTACCTCTTTCCTGTATCTACTTAACACTGTCTGTATTGACTTGACCTGCGTCCTTCTTAAAAGATGCTTTTGCTTATGGTATACATGAGGTACTTTGAGAGAGGGATATACATGTTCTCCACCTTCCTTGTACATTTTTTTTCTCCTCCACCTTAACTATTTATGTATTTATCTTAAAAGAGAGCTATGGCTCTTAGTGGATGGTACTTTCTAATATGTGACTAATTTTGTATTTCATCTTGTAGCTTTTTTGGAAGAGCATTTGAGAAAGCTGCCGATAGTACAAATTCTCGGACTTTACACAACCATTTTGACATGTCCAGTGAGTAATGTCATCTTTCATTTCACATACATTCCTTTAGGGGTCAGTGTTCACACAGACTCCATCAAGCATAATGAGTGTAGACGATTTACTCATTTCTGTCTGTCTTAGATGCAAACGTCGAGCGTGCATATGTGATAACACTATTCCTGAGTCTAGTATAAATACAAACTACATCTTAGTTTGCTGATCTTTTTTTTTTCTTTTCTGTTTTTTAATTCATGTCTGTTACAGAAGTTTAACTATGTAGCAGGGGCTTGCTTTTTGTTTTAAGAGAGTCTAAAGATTGCACTGAGTAATGATTCTCATATATACAATTGATTTGCAATCTATGAGGATATCTGTGAGGGTTTTTGTATTTAGCAGCCAAGCCAAGTAAGATATTGATGTTACATTGTTTATTCCTTACTGATTCTTTGAAAAACAAGATACTTATGCAATGAGATTTTCCTTGCTTTGTGTGTGCTTATAAAGGAGACAGCTTTTAACTCTACGCACTTTGATTATATTTGCACGTCAAACATAAAGCAAACTCTCCTAGGTTTAAAACATAGTGGCTATATCATGTAGTGAGCACCTAGAAATGTGAATTTGCTGGAATAAACAATGCACGTTGCATTTTGCCCAAACAAATAGTTTCTCTTTTTCTTTCTTAGGGCTGGTTAGGAATATAAATAAGTATACTAGGAATCAACATTCTTTGTATGACACCTGACATATCTCTCAGTTATTTGCATCATATGACGAAATATTTTGCATTTTAGTAATTGAATTGAAAACAGAAGACAGGAGCAAATTTCTGGATGCACTCATTTCTCTCTTGTCCTAATGGTAAGACAGTGTAAAAAGGATTAATTCAGAAATTTATTACAGATCAAGTTAGTAACCAAATGACATTTGCATATTATTTGTTGAATGTTCTCACTAAATGCAGCAATTTCCAGTGAAAATAAAGATTGAAGGTAAGGGCTTCTTACAAAGATGATTGTTTTCTTTTGGAGAAGAAGCAGACAATATATGAAAATAATTTTTTTTTCTTTTGAGACATATAAATCTCATCATTTCAAAGCTTTTCATTATTCTAGCTGTTTGTGGCTTTTCAATTGCATTTGTAAAAGGAGCAGCTGTTTATGTTGTGAAAGGAAATTGAGGTAGTAGTTAATTGTGATTGGCAGTCCATTATTGACTTTTTTTTATCTTCTTTCGGTTTTGATATCTTGCTTGAGCTCAGGGCAGATCTTGGTCATAGGATTACCATTCTTGGCTTTGAAGCTAAAGTTGTTTGTTATTTGTTTGGGACTTTTAGTTAGATTTGTCTGTTTGCTTTTGTTTATGATGTTCAAGTTATACCTTATGTTAGTGTGTAGTTTTTATCTGGATTTAAGATTTTATTTGTAGTTGTGACTTCTTGCTTTGCACTTGTTCGAAGTCTGTCTTAAAGCTATTTTAAGACAAGACAAATTTTACTGTGTGATGATGAAACTAGATGAAACTGCAGATGAAACTAAAACTCGTTGCAGCTGTTTCCAAATACTTAATGTTTTTTAGTTGTGAACTACTTTCACTGGTTTGTGCTTATTCCACAGGGATGGGTGGGGATAGTTTGCTTTCTCCCAGAGAGGAAACTAAACTCTAAACTGTTTTGTGACATTTGTTCAGAACAGCCTTTAAGATTGTCTAAAGCTATCTAAAGTGCCTCCTGATTCCTTCATATCTAGGCAAAGATTTGATCTTCTGTATTCACATGTGATTTAATCCTACAATTATCTTTATGCTTTATGCACAAAAGCAAGGGAGTAACATGAAGCCTTTGACAAGAGTGTGTGAATGTACGTTCACAGGCCTAACCAAACGGATATTCACCTATTAGACATTAACACTGTAATTTCTTTCTGTTCACTCAGAAGTTAGAAACAGTGAGTCAATAACTGCAGTTGTTTGTTAGATAGCATTGCCATTCATGGCATCTGGGATTCCTATGCCTGTTTGTTTCTTTATGCTTTCACTACAGATTGTTTCAGATTGTCTTCTGCCCTTGTTACACAGTGGTGCTGTTTGGTTCCTTGTGCTGGAAGCTGAGGATCAGATGCTCTGAAGTTGTTTCAGATGTTCCAGACTTCATAGTGCTGCAATTATGCCAACTTGCTTTATTTGAAATGTTCCAATACAGGCCTGGACTTTGGGTTTTGTGCTTGAGAGGCTAAAGGATTTCTAACCTGAGCACACGGTTATTGGATACTGCTTCTCTGTAAGGACTCAATCCTTATAACGGCAAAGTGCCTCAAGTAGGAGAATTTGCACATGGCATTTCTGTTTGTCAAACCTGCTTTTATTAGTAGATGTGCTCCTTTGATGTTTAGCTGTGGGCTAACAACAAAAATAGGTTTAAAAAAGTTCCATATCTAAATGTTCCTTTAAAACTCTAAACATTCAAGGTAAATCATTTTTAAAACAACTTCTTCAAAACTTGTAATGAAAATCTTTTTTGGTGCTGTCAGGTTGAAGCCTTGTATTTTGGTTGAAATAGCTGTTTTGTGAGGCAAGTTTTAAGATTTTAGGGATTTAAAATTCATGTACTAAGAAACTTCCAGTTACCAGATAAAGTCTATGGAATTTCAGCGCTAGCGAAGCATTCTTAGTCATGCACTGTGATGCTGTATTGTCATTTGTAGACCAGATTTAGCAATAATTTTCCTGGGAAGAAACTAAAACAATATGATAACTGTTTGTGGACTGTAGCGTTACAACTGTCAGCCTAGATGTCTTCAGTTCCATAACAGAAGTTCCATTTCATTTTAGTCGTATGAGGTGCTATTATATTTAGACTTATCCTGCTGTACGTTGGGTAGGTATATATATATATGTTTGGAATTCTTTTTCTTCTTGCAATGTTTGCTTGAATTCTGTATGACCTCAATATTTTCAATGTATTATAATGAATATGTAAAGAGTATATATCATTACACTGTACTTGGTACAGATTTTTATTACAAGTTAATTTAATACCAAATGTGATCTAGATGTAGCCAGTGGAAAACGAATTAAACTATATATTTTTATCCAAGCAGAAGTAGTTCTTTAATGCTGTCTTTTTATCTGAACAGTCAAATCTTTGTGCCAACCCGTGATAATGGAAAGTTGTCCTGTGTTAATTTTAGTGACTGATGGGTATCTTAGCAAATTATTACCACTGTTTTCTTATTTGAAGTTTTGTTATTGCTGTTAGTTTGTTTTCTCCACCATCATTAGAAGTTCTGTGTGAATCCCTTCCTCTTACCTTACCAATTCTCATTTGCTGTTGCATTCCCCTATCTCTCTTGGAGCTTTGTGTATTCTGCTTCATTCCCCTGTTGGGGCATGTTTGTTTCCTACTGCTACCATTTTTCCTGCCATTCTGGTAATCAGGTATTTTGCCTTGCATTCTTGCATTCAAGAAAGAAGGGGTGTGGGGGTGTGTGTGATAGTAGGCAACTGTTGTATCTCAAGAAATGCACAAGTTTTCAGGCAAATTGGCCCTTTACGATAAGCATATTATGTTATTCTGGGAGGATGAGAAATGGGAGCTAGTTATTACGCTGATGTGTGGCTAAACTGGGAGGTACTTTGACCTCTAACCAGTGTAGTGTACATACTTGAAGTAATAGATGTTTTAAATGGGGAAGAAGATTCCCTGTGCCTCCTTTATTGGTTGTTGGGTTTTTTTCCTGCTTTTGGATTTTTAGGGTTCTAGCTTTCCCAAGGTTGTTTCAGAATTGATTGGCTGTTGAACTGATCCAGAGGCTGTCAAATGTGGGCCAAAATTGGTCAGGAATACTGTGTGCTATATAAAAAGAAAATAGTTCCATCTGTGTAGAAATCAGAATGTCTGTCAATAGATAAAAAATTTACATGTCAGCATTTTAGAATACATGAAGTAGTGTCGGGCACTTCTTACATAGCTCATTCTACGCTACAGGATTTGTAAATGAATGTGTTAATACTGATTACTTGGAGAATTGTTGTATGGGAAGATCCAACCTTCTGAAGTCCCCCTCATATCTACAAAAAAGCAGCCCCGTTCAGCAGCGAGGCAGCTCAAATGGCTCAATGAAATGCTGCAGACTGGTTCAATAGTCACTTCTAATAGTTAAGTGTTGGACAGAGTTTCCATGCCAAGAATTCTTAGCATCTGTTCATGACGAGATTATTATGCATTTGATTTATTTGTCCAAATAGAAAATGTGGCTCTGACATGTCATTTTAAAACAAATAGTTAAAGTACTAAGAAATCGGCTTACCCTCTTTAGATGCATGGTGGCATTCCATGTCTGAATGCAAACAGAAACATTCCCTAAGGATTATATTTGAGCTGCAGCAACTCTTTTTCCTCCAATGTGTCTGCTGTAAAAAAATCAATGCTTTAGATTATTTCTGTTGCTCCTACTCTATTTTAGAGAACAACAAATGTACAAAAGAAACAAAACTATCCTTTAAAAAGTTTGGTGTTTTAAGGAAATTAAACATACCAAAGTACTGAAGTGTCTGAACAAGCTGACTAAATCATGCTGTTCTTGCCCAGTGATTCATGACCACTTAGACCTAATTGAGATTGCACAGTAAGGACCTCATTTGACTGGAATTGAAGTGTATCCCCTTCCCCAGGAATCACACGGAGTTAGCAGTCTTATACTTACCAATGTTAAGGTTGTGTAGTGGTGAAAATTAATTCTTACTTTCTCTACTGCTCTCAAGAAAAAAACAAAAAAGTACTGCAGCTTTCTTGTACAAATGAAAGCTAGGTTTATACCACCTCAAACATAAATGTAGCCACGGGGGGGACCAGAAGGACACTTAATCAGAATTTTGACCTGTCTAATGTCAAAAACAAATGCTAGGGAACAAAGAAATAGCATGATGCTTCCTTCCGCGTACAAACACAAGGATTCTCACAGCCCTCCTTCTCACGGACATCCTGATCCAGATGTGGTTTCTGTGTATTTGGTACCTGTCAGTATTATCTGCAAACCGGGATAGCTTCCTTCCAGATCCTTGTTAAGTTTTATCCTGTGTAATATTGTGTAGGGAGCAGACATGCAGCCTTGCCAATTGTTGGCTTTTTTGACACTTTACAGTCTTTGCCTGTTTCCTCTGTGCAGTCATCATTTCATAAACCTCTCCTGTGTTCCCTGCGGTTATCTCTTCCTAGTCTTGAATAATGACAGCCTATTTTTTTCCTTTTGCTGCAGCTGTTCTGGCATCCTGATTGCTGTTGCACTGCTTTAAGTAATTGTCAGACAGATCAGAAGGAAAACTGCAGGCACTATTTGAGATGCAGGTGCACAAGACTTACCAGGAGTGTAATGATGTTGCCAGTTCTCTCTTCCTCTGTAATATAGTTCTTCACGGGCTCCTTGCCCTTTTAACTGCTACTATACTGTTCACCTATCTGATGATGTAATGAATGTAGCTGTTAAAACACCAGTACCTCTGTCCTGACTAGTAGGCTGGCAGTGGTCCAAATTAGCATTGTTTTCTTGCTGTGTGCATCACTTCTCAGCCATCCAAGCAGAATGTAATCTATTTGGTGGTGGTTATTTTTTCAAATCGAAGCAATAGGACAGTTAGTTTGCTGCACTGAAAAACTGATAGTAAGAAAAATATAAGAAAAAAATGTCAGAGACTCCATCACTGAATGATACATAAATAGATGTAGAGAGTAAATTCTGTTAACTTGGTGATACAACGTGGCAAAAAATTGAAAGTGCTTAATGCTAAAATAATAAACTGTATGCTAGTTTAGAACTGAAATATTTTTGGAAGATTTTTTGTTGTTGATTTTTTTTTTTCAGTTCTTGTGGATGAAAATAAACATCTCTACAAGGTGTTTTTTTGGTGGGTTTTTTTTTTGTTGTTGTTGTTGTTTTTTTTTTTTTTTTAGCAAAATATTTTGCAAGTACTATTTGTATTTGCTGCTCTAAAACTTTACATAAAGGACAGAAAATATTCCTGGCTGAATACCCCGCAATAATAGCTTCTTTTGCCTTGATTTAAAGTAGTGTGCATGCCTTGCTTCAGAACATTGTGCTTTGGTATTTAGATGAAACTACTATAGTAAGGGCTCTAGTTCATGAGCCATAGCAAATTTAGTGGTTGTAGCTGCTATTTCTTCCCTCTACTGTGGGAAGCCTACAACTTTTACAGCAGAAGCCATAAAACAGAAGTTTCAGTTTAACTGAATGTTGTCTACCATCAACTCAGTTTATTTTAGTAGATAAAAAATCATCACATTTAAATTTTACATTCTGTGAGAACCACTGGAGTCTTAGTTCTTCTGCAAGTCATTCAGAATCTTGTCATCTGTTTAGTTAAATCTGGTGTGCTTGAGAGACAGAGTGTAGAAAAGTGCCCACCTGACAAGTGGAATTCAAATGATCCAGCTCTATCATAGAATCCTTAGAACTGGAAGGGATCTCTGAAGGCCATTTAGTCCAACTCCCCTGCAATGAACGGGGACACCACAGCTAGATCAGGCTGCCCAGAGCCTTATCCAGCTTTACCTTGAAAGCCTCCAGGGATGGAGCATCAATCACATCACTGGGCAACCTGCTCCAGTGCCTCAGCACCCTCACTGTGAAAGACTTTTTTCCTTATATCTAACCTAAATCTACCCTCTTTGAGCTTGAAACTATTTCCCCTGGTTTTATAACCACAGACCCTGCTCAAGAGTCTGTCCCCTTCTTTCCTGTCACTCCCCTTTAGATACCGAGAGGCCGCTATCAGGTCACTTTGCAGCATTCACTCCTCCAGGCTCCACAGCCCCAGCTGTCTCAGGCTGTCCTCCTAGGAGAGGTGTTCCACCCCATGGATCACTTTTGTGGCCCTCCTCTGGATGCACTCCAACAGGTCTATGTCTCTCCTGCACTGTGAACTCCACATCTGGATGCAGTACTCCAGCTGAGGCCTCACCAGCACAGAGCAGAGGGGCAGGAGCACCTCCTTCGCCCTGCTGGCCACACTGCTTTGGATGCAGCCCAGGATATGTCTGGCTTTCTGGGCTGCGAGGGCAGTGCTGGCTCGTATCCAGCTTCCCAGCTCCATAGGTAGAGAAATCCTAGGAAGCCTGACAGAAAAGTCTGGTTTATTGAAGGGAAAGAAAACAATGAATTGTTTGTTTCTTTACATGGAAAAGTTAAAGTCTCTCTTGGCTCTCATGTACCATTGTTGGCTTCAAGGTGGTACTGAAAGTTCCCTTTGGACTGAATTCAAGGACTAAGGAAAAAAATGCTGCCCAGGGTGGAGCTCTAAGTACAGTGCCACCTCTATGCACAAGTGTCTGAGTTAAAAACACTTTCTTAGCAGGAAATATTACAAAACACGAGGGAAAGAGAATTATGTGAGCTTTAATTTCAAACTATTCTCACTCTCTTCAAGCATTTGACTTTTGGTTTTTTCCTTTTTATAGGTGGCAGAATTAGAGAAGCAAGTCAAAGGTCAATTCAAAGTAGGCGAGAGATCTCTTACACAATTATACATAACTTCATGACTGTCCTGGGAATGTAGGTTTTCCAATCACTGCTGTTGTGTGGAAAAAATAATTTCAGTTTTCTCAGTAGCGCCTACTGTGTAGCTACTCTGACACATGGTACTTTTTCTTTGTGGATGTTTAGTGGTATTCTGGGACAATATATCTAGACCTTAAGAGAGTTGATGCTAAAGAAATTGAGTAATTTGGTATCACAAGCATTTATCAGTCAGTGCTGCATGCTGTGAACTAACTAAAGGCTCAGAAGACTTCCTTAGATCAGAATGAAAATCAAGTTCTCATTGGAAAGACTCCACACAGAAATTTATGAGCAAGCCTGAGCATACCTCATGTACTAACCAAGGTAAAATGTACACACAAGTGAAGTCACAACATAGCTCATTCACTTTCTGGGTTTGGGTCTATTTTATTATGTTTTGTTCTTCTTTCCCTAACTCAACTACAGACCTCCCTGAAGTCAAACAGCTTCGTCACTTAAGAACTGTAGGTGATTTCTCTGGGTATTCCTTGATGTTATCTAGGTTACCTGTATTAGATAAGTACTATGATATTCTGAGTCTTATGTTGACTTGCAGAATCAAACTCTGTAACTACAAAGTAGCTATAAAATCAGGTACGTTTAACCAACGCTGCGCAAAGCCGGGTGCAAGGGGGATAACTCCTCCTAACTTGCGCACCGTAGGACAAAAGCTTGGTACAGATATAGGCAGAACTAATATATAATCAATGATTTTCTCGGAACGTGTATACATGTTCATTACATTTCCGAGAAGACATTAGCATACTGTCCCCCCCCTTGCGCATGTGTCATGAGCAGTGGGGATCTCTTCGTGGTCATTGGTGTAGTCTTCCTCACTATAAACTTCTGACCCTGAGGGAGGGTAGCCCCTGAACCAGTTCTAACTTGCTCTGGGAACACCTCATCACCTCCTTGCCTGGTGTCCTTGAGCTGTTTTTACACCCTCATCTTTATCTCTTCTACCCCCGCACTGCCCTAATCCCATCTTGTTACTATCCCATTCTTCTAGCAGCCTCTGCATATTTGCTTCTGTAAAATATTTCTAATTCTCTTTTACCCTTGGTTTCTGTGGACCCTTTCCTACTGAACCATTTCTTACTCTTCACTGTTTTCTTTTCAAAAACAGTTTTAATTGAAATAATACCTTCCTGATCCTTGAAAAAAAAGCTAATGTTCCCTTACAGAAAGAGGTGCTGTCTTAGAGCACTTGGTTACCCCTTCTCGTTGATACAGCATGTCTGTTTTTTCAGTCCTCGTGGTGTTGGTGTCTCTTTCCACTGTTTGGCTCGGTGGAATTTACTTTCATTTAATCATTCATTTGCAGCATGTCAGTGGAAAATCGGAGGCACCTGCATTGGATTGGAAAGAGTTCACAGGGACGTTCACTCTGTGCTTTCATCTGCTGAAAGTCACCAAAGCGCTCCTGAAATTAGTATGCCATTAATGATTCTCTCTTGCATGATCTGCCCGTCTAGCTAGATCGCTAGCCTATAAGGAATGGGCAGGTAAAATAGTGTTTTTAAATGCCACTGTGATCACCACTGTAATGCAGGATTCGAGTACCAGGATTGCAGAATACATTTGTCAGGTTATGTTGTCTTATGGTAACGATTTGCTGTTGGTAACTGCCTAAGTACTTAAAGCTGCTGTTCTTTTTAAGGGATTGTTGAATTTCAAAATATTCACGTAGTATGGTATGCACGGCAGAACTGGAAGGAACAATTACTTTTGGCTCCAAGGAGGTTCATTTTCAAAATGATACAGATTAGAATAAATGGAGATGGATAGGGGTCTACAACTCCCTTTTGTGCCTTGAGAAAATCTCCTTCAGCCAAATGAAGCTGTTAAATATTCCAGGAAAGGGGGAAATAAATAGGACTTTACATTTTAATGGAACTGGTCAGATCTCTAAGGGACCTGACCTCTCTTTTTGAAGCAGTGTTTAAGCTGGTTTAGTGAACGCTGTTTTATTATTGTTACTAGGATTTATTGAGTTACCTTATGATGCTTACCTGCTTTGTGGATATTTTTAGTTCATCTTTTTGAAGGATGTAAGTGAGAAACTTAGTGCTTTTAAGATACTGCTATTTTGTATCTGCTATTCCAATTGTCAGAAACAGGTCCCCTGTGAAGAGGTCACAGCCTTGCAGGACAGAGCTCTAAAGAGATGGTAAAGAATGGAATTCTTTGTCTTTGAAAGGATGTGTAACGTGCAAGGATTGCATGCAAAACATGCCAACACCAGCGCGTGCTGCTGTTCACTGTGCTGAGGTCTGAGATGACCATGGAACCCCACTGTGTTCCTCTCCCCAGAATTATGAATAAGATATTCAGTTAGGGCTGGATTCTGATTTCCCCACTTCTCTCTATGCTTTAGTGAATCAATGTTTTCTTCTACAACCACTGTTGTAGAAACAAACGACGCAAAACTATTGCCCTGTGGTCTCCTGATGTCAGTCTGCTCTCCAGGCTACTCAGGGTGTTCTGTAAATCTTGGATTACTTAGAGAAGTTCACTGATTAATGGAAACAGGATCTTGACCTTAACTATTGCAGAACTTGTGCTGTAATATAATTCTGCAACTTGACACTTCAAGTAAGAACTCTGGTGTTTTATGATGTGCAGTTTGGTAGGTAACATACTCTTGTCTTAGAATAATTGTCTCCTAAGTGGATAGGAATGTTATTTAGTTCATTTATACTGTCTGTGTTTGACTGCCCCGGTTAGTGCTCCTTGCTCACTAGGTTAAATCAATATCCAGGATTGATCTTGTGTGGAACTGAGGCTTCAGGTAACTATTACTGGGCCAGCTCAGGACCTAATGCCGATAGTGGTATCCTGCTTAGGGAGTTTAGACCTTTAAAGGCAGCATCTGTCACTTTCTACTTTCATTTTTTCGCTTGACATAAGGTTTTCTACTTTTTATAACACAATCCAGTATGTTTCCTTGTTTACAGTAGTCAGTAGAACTCATTACCCTTTAGTTTTAATGGCACTCTACAAGTGTACGCTCTCAATACTGTGCCATTTCTGGACAGTGTTAGCCTTGAGTTTTGAAAAACCAAACACAATGCTTTTAATACCTGTGTGGAATTTCCTAGATGTGCCACTCAAGGGAAGGAAATGTTCTCAAACTGAGACAGACTGAGAAAGAAAAAAAAAAAAAAACATACCGAATCATGCAGTTTTCCTTGCTATACCTGCTTGTTCTCTCTGCACTCGTGAGTTATTGCTATCTGCATGTTACCTGTTTCTAACATTAAGCTAAGCTGCCTCCCATTCTTCCTACTAGCAGTCTAAATCTCCCCCAAAGTAAGAGTTCAAGTTTCTTTTTATTTTGTTGTAGTTTATTCATGCCCACAGAAGCAGTATTTGCTCATGCATAGGAGTAGGTATATGGTTACCTGCTTTGCAAAGCCAGCGTGTGCTGCTTCATGAACATGAAGATGGGGGAAGGTATTGTTTCAGCTGGTTCCACTTGCAGTGTAGCTATGTAAATAGAATAGCTGATACCAGTGTTAAGGATGGAGTAGTTAGAACAATTACTTAATGAACTTATCCTCTGTGAGAGACTTTCTCCTTGCTGAGACTTCTGAATTCTGACTCAGTCCTGCTGGCTCCTATTGAAGAATGTCCCTTCAGCAAACTCTCTGGGCATAACACACTGTCAAAGGGAAGCTTTCCAACTGTTGCGTAGAAACCTGAGAAGAGAACCTGAAAAAGACTGAAAATGACAGGTGAAATACAAAAATAGAAAACAAAGACTAACAGGAATGGAGTGAGTAACAATAGAGGGTGAGCAGTAAATCCAGCTTGCCTTTCTAGCTCAGGAAGGTGTCTGGAAATCTGTGTTTCAGGTCACCCACTGGGTGGTCACCAGAGCTCTTTTGAGTGTGTGAAATGAAATGGAAAACAATAGCTCAGCAGCAATTGCCTTTTTTTCTTCTGATGAGGTGTTCCCTGAATTACCAGCATGACTCCTTCTTGATTTAGCAGTGAGTACAGCCAGGCGTTTCCTGAAACGACAGCACTACATGGCGCTATTAGAAATGCTAAGTGAAAGGTTCTGCTGTGAATAACGAAGGAAAGGAAATAGGATACAGGAGCAGGTCCCACTGAACTGTCTCTGCAACAAAAGGGAGAATGAAATGTAGCACAGCTGCGTGGGGGCCTTATACCCAGCATTAGAGTCCTCACCTCTTTGCATAAACAGATGATAGCAGGAAAAAGGTCTGTTTGGAAGAGAGGTTTATTTTTTGAATACTTAGAAGCTGATGCCAGCATTGTTTGTGTTCATCACTTGTCTTTTTTTTCTCCTATTATCTGCTAAAATCTTTTAACTTCATGCTTCTCTATGGAGACATCTAGCTGGTAAATGTAAATATTGTTTACGTTCTTGGCCAAAGTCCCATTTTGATTAGCCTCAATGTATGCATCTGCTGTCTCTAAATAACCAACAAGTGTTTCTTTTTCAGAAAAGATTTCTTGTCCAAACCTTTCAAAGACAGCAGTACTGTACATGGCTCCAAGAGCACCGCATTGACTTGCCAGTAATTACATAAAAATTGCCACACCTCCTCCTCCCCTGATTACAGCCCTTAGGAAAAAAATGTGATGACCTCTCATTTTTTGTTATTCAGCACATTTTTGTGGTCTTTTATTTCATTAAATTTTGAACTGTTTTTATTTCCTTCTCACTTCACCTTCTCCCTTCAGCAGTGTGAATATTAGAAAGAGTGCCTCTGATTCAAATGAAAAGGGAGATCCCAAAGGATATTAATGTTGCAGATTAATTAGTAAAAACAATTTTTTTTGTGATTATATTAGGTGAATAGGTAAGTGAGCAGTATCAAGTTGCTGTAAGTGGATTGCAACTGACACACTTATGCTGTTTTGTTGTTGTTTTTTTTTTTAATCCAATGTCCTATCACTTATTAATTACATCCTTTTGTTTTTAGGACAAAAAGCTTGTATGTTGCTGAGATGCATCTTAGCCATCCAGCTGTCCAGAACACTGACAATGTCATGTGTAGAATTATACATGCTATTTTCTAGTCTACTGGTTAAAAAATCTCTCTATTTTACCTTCTGTTTGAAGGGGGAATAAAAAACCAGTCTGTTTTTAGCCTTACATTTTAAGTTGAGCTCTAACTTCATCTGCCCTGGATATGTTCATTTGTTTCCCTTCTTATTTCTGTTAACTACTTATCAGTATGTGCTGTCTGACTTCTCAATAACACCTGCAGGAAAAGTTTTGCTCAGTTTAGTACCTACATGTGTGGTAGCATCTTATCCCACCTTTACTCACTGAAGCACTTTCGGTATCTTTCCTTTTTCTCTTTACTCATCTGAGTTAAGACCCTTCTGTTTGATTCAAACTCATTTGCAAAATCAAAGAATGAAGTTTGATAGCAACTTAAATCCTCTGCATCCTGCCTACTCATGCCACTGTATGTCGCAGCAAGACAGTGGTTACACAAAGAAAACCACTGCTTGTTTTTCTCAGCCAGCTCAGTCTCCCCAGCCTGTCTGCTCCTCACCACGAATGCCAGTGCACAGGAGAAGGCTCAACCACTTGGCTGTTGGACAGTGACAATCTCACTGCAGCTCCCATCCAAACCTGCTGAAGTTGTTAGAGTCATGTGCTCCATTGGTTTGATGTCTGGTTGTTCTCACCTTACTGCTTCACAACGGATAACTGCAGTATGTTCCATTGAGTTTCATCCTTTGTACATTCCTTGCTTATTGTTCAGACTTTTCTGAGATGTTGTGCTCTGGCTCTCTTCGGAGACTTCACTGCAGCTTTGTCCATCCTTGTGTTTTTTAGATATTTCCAGGGTTGTTGAGGTACCTGGCATGTACGTGTGCCTGATGTGCCAATCCCTACCTATTTGTTATTGGAAGGACAAAATGTATTATCAGAGAGTCCCTACAGGCCTGGACAGGTCTAAGTTGTTTTGGTTCAGAAGGATTGCAGTTTATCATTTTCCTTTGTACTGCAAAGTCCTCAGTAGCAACAGCTACTAAAACTGAAGTTCTCATTTCCATTTGTAGTGTTGCTCAGACTTGAGCAAGTATTCTGGGGAAAAAAAATTCTGCTGTTTTATCTCCTCCCACCCTGCCTTTGCTGCAGACTTGTTTTCTGTGCGCCAGTGGAGTTCCATACTAGCACTGCAAAGAACCAAAGGGCAAATTCCGCAAGGCTGTGGATATATTTTGCGGAGAAGAATCATACAAAATTACTGATCTTGTGAGAAGAGCAGGAGATAAAGGTACTGTTCCCACCACTAATAATCAGCATTTAGGACAGAGCAGTTGTTTTAACAAGGCCTTTGCGGTTTCATTTCTTGCTGTGCCACCCCGTGAAACTAACCCTTTCCCTAAAATAATGCTTGGTCTATATTGGTGTAGTAGACCAGGATTGTCTTTATGGAGAAACCATTTCCATATATGTGAAATGCTACTCTTATTTGAACTGTTGAAATTCCTCTTCCATATCATGTACTGCATATAAAATCTATGGAAGTTAAGAGAGATTTAAAACAAGTGTTTAATGGAACAAGTAGACCTTCTCAGTTGGATAAGACAAAATCAGGAGAAAAATAATTTGGGGGTCCAAGAATATTATGGAATTGAGAGTAGATGTAACATTTTAAAACCTGTCTTGCACGTCAACATGGTTAAATGTCAACGGTGTAACAATAAAGTAGATGTAAACCATTTCAGAAACAAACACAGTGAAATGTATTATGTTGCCTGGATCTTGGCAGTCATCTCTAGTGAAATAATAGGAGGAAATGATAGAGAAAAAAATGGTGAAATCATACAGCAGTCATTGGGTATTCATGTGAGTCTTCTGTATTGAGATAATACTTGAGTTTATTTGTGTTATAGAATGAAAGATTGCTGTTATAATTGGAAACTGTAGAAGGTTTTGTAGCTCAGGCTAAAGGTTATCCAGGCTGCTGCAACAGATATCCTAATTCTAACAAAAGATACGCAGTACGGACAGAACATTACAACTGGAAGGGTAATCTAAAAATACACAAAGAACAAGAATTCTGCCGTGCTAGGCACTTGTTAGAGCTGATAAGAATTGTGATTGTTGTTTTTCTGCTTGTTCCTTCAAATATGTGAAGCTATACTGAAACCAAATCATGCTGCTTTGAGATTTCACATGTGCTCTTGTCCAAGAGGGAATATTTTTTCTTTCCAGAGTGAACTTTTTTGTGCCCAAGTAGCAGTGTAGAACTGATTCTAGTTGGAGTACTTGAGAGTGAGAACAAAGTTCACAGGTGCCTATGTATTGTTTGATTAATTGCTGGAGTATCTGGAATGTGACAGAGATCAGTGACACTCAGACCTCCATGAGCTTACCTGGGTGACTAAAACTTTAGGAACAAGGCTGTTTTTGGTGCTGTTCGGTGCCAGGATAAGAGGAAACAGCTACAAACTGAAACACAGGGAGTTCCATCTGAATGTGAGGGAAACCTTACTGTGAGGGTGACAGAGCACTGGCACAGTTTGCTAGAGAGGCTGTGGAGTCTCCTTCTTTGGAGATATTCAAAACTTGCCTAGTTGTGATCCTGAGTGATCAGAATTGCTTTTGAGAGTGTTATCTGTTGTTTAAAATAGCTGGGTTTTACAGGCAAACATTTACTTATGTCCTCCACTGTAAACAAACACGCACTGGCTTGACTCATCTGTTCTGTTTGTGTATACCAGAGCACCTCCCTGCACCATGCAGGCAGCCTGGCTGGTACAGCCTGGAGAGCCCACCAGAAGAGATCCTCCCTGGACTTGGTGCCATAGGGAACAGATCCACCTCTACTGCTATCCACAATAGCACCAAGGCACTTTAAGCCGGTCTAAACCAGGCATATTTTGTCCTTGAGAGACAGTGAGTGGTGTGAATACACCTCAGCTGGGCTTTGGGAGTATCTTGTGTCTGCTGTGGACCTCGGCAGCCTTTGCCATTTAAACTGCTCTGAGGAGGATAGGAGTACGAGATACAGATCTTTCTATTTAGTTCATTTCTGTCTGGTTTTCTAGCTAGATAAAGTCTTTTTGTACCATTCTGTCCTGGCTGTTGGACGTCTTCTCTTAATTTACTCTCCTTTAGTAACATTATGAAATTGCAGTTTCATGTTGACAGCTCAGTTGGTCACGGAGTAAAGTGCATTTCTGCCAGTTTCAAAAGCCATATCTCAGGATGATGTCAGAGTGCCTGAGGTGCAGCTGGAATCAATGTGATGAGAAGATTGGTGCAAGCCTTGGGCAGGTGCCTTAGGTGTAACACATGTGCTTCCCTGGGAAGCCATGCTACTTGTCACCTCTGTGTGCCAGAGTTTGCGTTGAAGCTACGTGGTGAGCTCTGGAAGGAGGGGGAAGCTTGAAGTTGTAAACAAAATCCGAAAATGCCACAGACAAAAGACACTGTTAAATTGATTCATGGCAGAACGTCTCAATTCGTGTTTAAGAAAAAGAAAAGGTGAAGCAAGGCTCGTGTAACCAAGCAACTGCAAAGCCTTTGCTGTTGCCATGGGAGGTTTTATCAATGACGCGTCGGTTGAAATTGTCCTTTTCTTGTAACTGAAGTTTGTGGTAGGAAAAAGAAGGGGTTTTCTACACAGACTGCTCCTTCCTGCGAAGAATCAACAAGAAGCAGACTGGAGCAGTCACACACACAAATATACACAAAGGTCCGATCAGAATAAGAACAATATTTGTTACTTCCAAAATAAAGCTATGAGACCTGCTTGAGGCTCTGCTTTTGGAACCATTTTTCTTCCACAGTTAGCGTACAGGTAAAACAAAGACAATGTTTGACTTGAAAAGAGCTGCTGTCTTCTGACTGATCCAATACAGCAGAAATATTTGTTGTATGTTACAAAGTGGACTCACAAAAGCAAATCCTCAAGCACGTACTTAATTGTTTTCTTTTTTACTACACAAAGCAACAATAAAAAGGATGCATTGTGGGTATGTTGTGATTATGAATATTGCATGAATATATCGCTGAATGTATGCAGGGATGTGACACTTAGTTGTGGCGTATGGCTTCTGTTAGGCAGGAATCTTATTTAGCATTACAGATGTATGGATTGGTCCCAGTTTGAGGAAAGTTGGTTTAAGAGAATATTTATTTGCATTTGTGGTTTGAAAGGCGGCCAAGGAATAAGAGTAAATACCTCATGCAGTATTTGACGGAGGAATAGGTTTACAAATGCAAATTTGAAGTTACGGTGGTTTCTCACTCGAGTAAAATGTTTCATTCCTGTTCCAAAGAGCAGATGCCCAACAAACATCCCTGTGCAGGAAAAGGAAACTCTTCCTTAAACATCCTGCAGCAAACGTGACTGATGGAGCTTCCTTTTCCCTCTGCCTGGTGCATTTCCCCTCTTTACACAGACAGGATCTAACCAGATTTGCAGGCTATGAACTGAGGTTACTTTCAAATTCATAACTGTGAAATGTTCGTTTAGCAGGACAGAGGCCAGGCCAGCAGACACCCTTCTTCCAGCCCAGCGTGTGCATAGCAGTAGGGGGGTGGCAAGGAGCTTTTGTTAATCTCAACCAAGCTGGCAAGAATGCTGCAAAACGAAGGCTTTGAAGATACTTTTTCTTCATTCTTAAAGCAACAGTTAGTTCAAGAAAGCATAAAAATCTTGCCAAAAAAATCTATAAAATATTGAAAGACCTCCCTGGCAGTCATGTAAATTCCCCCACTAGTAATTAGCCTCTGCAGTTTCATTTAACAGACATTTTTTTCACAGGTTCTGTTCTGATGCAACTGTGAAAATGCTTTTTCCCCAGCTTGAATGCACTTCTTGACAAAAATGGATGGTGGAAAGGATTTAGGGTATCGGGTCAGGCTGGGTCCAGTCCAAGCAGCAGTGGGCTTTTTTTTCCCCTTCTATTTTAAACTTGTAGGAATTGAAAGCTTAAAGGGCTTCATGTTTAGAGCTGTTCTCCAAGTAGTTGGGACTCAGTCCACTTCCTAATGTGCTCACATCACAAGACCAACCGCTGCCACTTGCTCTTTTGTCTGAGCTCCAGTGGAGGGCTGAGGTGCTGACTGTGGCACAAGGGAAGTTCCCACTTGCCCAGGGCTGAGCCAGCTCTCCCCCCAGCAGCCCAGGGGAAGGCTGCTCTGTGACACCGACACCGCTCCCCGTTACTGAGCCCAAACCATCCCCTGCCCTGTCATAAAGAGCGACTCCTTCTGGGGATTGGTTTAGATGTTTTTATTTTGTATTTATAATTTCACATAAAAATAAAAACAAGTGCTATAGATCTTTATTTCCACTGGGATGAGGTTCAGGCCTGCTCCTGAGTGCTTTTAATTCCTAAGCTTCAGGACTAGATCTTTGCTCTCAGAAACAAAACAGTGCAGAAGAAACCAATTTGTACCCTGAAGCCAGCAATGTCGGTAGCAACGTTCACATGGGTGGTTGTTCATTTTTTTTTCTTGTGAAGTAATGCAATACATAAGTATACTGAAGGATGAGATAAAATGCAATTATTCTTTTTGAATAGACGTGGTTGGACGCTACCCTGTGACCTCAGTGAATTTTGACACATCAGCAATGAGCTACGTTTTGGATAGGATGAGGGTTTGTCTACTAGTACATACACAGCACTGGCTTCTTCCATGAGGTCGGATTGTGGAGTTGTTTCAGATGTGGTTATCAGTGGACCCAGCCCTGCTGTGACATGAAGCTATCAAGAATTTTGGCTTGCTAAAAAAGATTCCATTTGAAGGGACGTGCTTTTGTCCCTCCCACCCCCCAACATACCAGTTCTGATTGGATGGTAAATACTTGCAGGGAACAGGCAGAAAGACCGCTGTCCCTTAAGTGCCCAAATCCGGCAGCACTTCTGAAGGCTCAGAAGTAAAGCCCCATGCAGGCCTATCTGCTGGGGTGTGGCTTCTTTGTAATCCTTCCATTTGAGACAAATCCCATTATTTTAGCAGATCACACCAATTTAAAGTGAAGTCTGCAGGATTTGTGCTAATATCCACTGACTCTTCTTCCTCGACAGCAGAGGGCTCAGTGTGGTGTAACATGGCCGTAGGTAGGGGCTGGGTCACAGAAACAGCTGGACAGTAGCATTTAAAATACAAATAAAATAACTGAAACAAATAAAGGCACCAGACGTGACAGCCAACTTTGGTAGATTTCTTGCAGAATATATGCATTTAAATACATTTACAGTTTACAAGGCTATACTGTTTTTAAAAAAGTTGCACTGATGAAATATGGAATGTTTCATTCTTGTACCGAAACGACATATCCCATCATAACAACATTTTAGGTTTTATTTAATCGCAAACCGTGTAAGAGCTGCACCTCTTTGTAGAGCAAAGCTGATCCCGGACATACCGCCCCGCTTTCTGTTGTCTGGGTGGTTCAGACCCTGCCATGTGTGTGTTTAAAAACAAAAGAGTTATCTTTATAAGGGTAAATTTTTTGCTCAGCATTCAACATCAATGTTTGTGGGGGCTTTAGTCTCTCTTTCAGATCCGTGTATGGATTGATACTGCTGGGGTTTTAAGTTTGCTAAGCAAAGCAAGAACAGTCAATATAAATCTGTCACAACCCCCAGGAACGGTCAGCCTGCTGTCTGAGCGTCATTAGGAACTGTAAGAGTCAGCGCAGAGCTTTGGGGTGCAGTGGGGAGCGCTGGGCTCTGAGCACTGTGCTCTGAGGAGCACTCGCAGCACGATTCCTCTTGCTGTTGGCAGAGCTCCTTGTGGCAGTACGGTGCTGCCACAGCCTGCAGCAGCTTTCTGTCTTGATTTGATGCTACGAAGGAGGAAGGTGTTTTACCTTGTCAACAATTTGCTTGAGAGAGCATCACATCACCCCTCTGACACTTTTGTTGGTTTTGGTTGCTGTTGTTTGTGTCTCCAGTGTAAAAGGGAAAGGTACATGGTAATATTCCAGGCTGTGGTGAGGTTTAACAGCTCAGAAATTAGTTACACTGCTCAGAGCATCTTCCTCCCAGTCTGCAGTGCTACCAGGAGGAGCTGTGAGGGCCAGAGGAACCATAACCTCCCATCTCCCCCCCACTGCGCGGTCCCAGTTGAGATATTTGGAGAAAGTCCTCTAGCATTTAATTTATTTGCCCGATTAATTAAATTAAGGCAAGTGCATGTTACCGAAGTTACAGTGGGGAGCCGAGCATGTGTATGTCCAGCTGAGCACATGTGATTCAGATTTGGCAGCGAGAAGTGCTCAGCAAGAAGGCCACGAAGCCTCTCATAGCCTAAGCATCACGAGCGAGGGAAAGGTTTGTTTCCAGTCTCCTGTAGTACAGACGAGAGGCACAGAGGGACGCCGTGCTGGAGCCAGGGCACAAAGATCTCCCAGGTCTCTGCATTTAGTCCCCCTGTATCTCTGGCGACCTGCAATGAGTTCGTATTCAAGTACAAGAAGGACAGAAGCTGACGAAGGAGAAGTGATGGAGAACCTGGAATAATGGCTTTTGTTCTCTGCTGAGCAACAGCAGCTATCTGAAATCACTTTCAAAAGTCTCAAAGGCGCACAGATCAGCGCTTTGAGGGCCCAAAACAACGGAACAAAACGACGTGCCTTTCTCCAAGCAGTTATTTGCCTGCATGATTAAGGACCAAGGTTAGAGTCTTCCTTCAGATAGGAACCCGAGTTTAGCTGCCCACAAAGAACAAAAGGAAAAACCTTAACCAGTTAAAGCCATGGCAGAAGTCAGTCAGCTGCAGGTTTTCAGGAGATAGAACGAAGAAGGGAAGCTTCTCCTCCCCGACAGGGCACGCACGACGGCCCGGCAGCGCGCAGAGAGGCACCAGCGGCTCCGCACCACTCCCGGCTCCGCTCCAGCAGCGCGGCGGTGCCGCCGGGCCGGGCAGCGCTGGCCGGGCTGGGCAGGGGCAGGACCCGACGCGGCGCTCCGACGGAGAGGCGGGCCGGCAGGACGCCGCTCTGCCCGGGGCTGCCGCCGCTGTGGTGCCGCGGCTGGGCGGGCTCCGGGATGAGGAGCGCCGCGGCGCCCGTCGGCCGAGCTCACCGCAGTCGCTCCCGGCCGGCGGCGCCGTCTGTCCGTGTGCCCGCACGACCGGGCGGAGCGGGCGGCCCCGCTCAGACGTAGTTCTTCTTGTCGTACTCGCCGCTGGAGGTGGGCCGCCGCGGCGCCGAGTACTTGACGGGGAAGGAGGTCTCGTCGCGCTGCAAGCAGGAGCAGCAGCAGATGAGGCAGCCCCCGAAAAGCAGCAGAGCCGTGGCCGCCCAGCCGATGTACAGCGCGGCCCCTATCTCCCGCTTCTGGGACGGCGGCACGGAGGGGTCGTAGAAGTCGCTGATGACGATGTTGGCGAACCAGCAGAGCGGGACGAGGACCAGGACCCCGCAGAGGATGTAGATGGTCCCTCCGGCGATCACGATGCGGGACTTCATCTTGCCGGGCCGGATGCAGTTGGTGCACTGCGCGCCCACCACGGTGACCATGAGCGCCACCAGCCCCAGCAGCGCCACGATGACCGTGAGCGCCCGGCCCGCCTGCACCTCCGGCCGCAGCGCCAGGATGGAATCGTACACCTTGCACTGCATCTGCCCCGTGCTCTGCACCACGCAGTTCATCCACAGCCCTTCCCAGATGGTCTGCGCCACCACGATGTTCACGTCGATGAAGGCTGACACCTGCCACATGGGCAGCCCGCAGGCCAGGATCACCCCCACCCAGCCCAGGATGCCCAGTCCCAGCCCCAAAATCTCCACCGCCGCCGAAGCCATGCCGCCGCTGCCGCTGCTCTTCGGAAACCCGCGGGGAAAGGACAGCGGCTCCGCACCTCCGACCCCGGCCACAACTGCCGAGCCGCTCTGAGCGCCGGCGGCGCCGGGCAGCGCTATATGAGCAGCCGCGGGCGCCCTCCCACCGCCCGCCCTGCTCCCGGCCCGGCCCTTCCCGCGGAGGGAGGACTCTGCCCGGCCATTGGCGGACGCGGTACCCCCGCCCGGGGAGCGGAGCTCCGCGCTGCCCGCAGCCGCCGCTCCGAGGGCTCCTGCCCCGGCTGGGGGAGCGCTGCTCGGCTCGCCCCGCACCCCGCCGCCCCCCACTCCCGAGTTGGCAGGGAGCTGGCAGGGAAAACCTGACGGATTTGGGCCGGTCGGGTTTCTTCCTTTTAGTGCCGTTATTTCTGTATTTCCTATTTACTGATAAGGAGCGTGGGTGACCCAATTATCAAAGCCGAACTGATCCATTCGTAAAAGATTGACCGGCCAGCGCATGTATCCACTGGGCACTGTGACAGGCAAAAGTGTAAGCCAGCACCGCCAGGTACCACCCAGGAAATGAAAGAATTTTATGTAATCAAGTTTGCACACCATCTGTCTGTACCAATATTCATGCTTTCAGCAAGGATAATTGCCATTAATTGCACCAGTCAGGAAAGTGGTTTGATAGCAAAGCCGAGAGTAAGGCATCCTATTTAGATATGTTGCCATGAAGATTTCAAACTTCACTTTACCATTTAATCACTCAAGTACATGTTCAATCTTCATGGTGTGTCAACAAATTAAGCATCAAAAAGAGCATTTTTGCAAGAGGTTCCATCATTAGGCCACATTGATACAGTCTCTTTCTGGACCACTGGCGTCTCACACTGTTCTTGCAGACACATCTCAGTTCGAAGCCTTGGTTCAGGCCAGCAGCCTGCCTGCCCAGCAGCACACAGCCCCCAGGCTGGCCAGAGTCTGTGGTTAAGTGCTGCTGCTACAGCTGCAGGAGAAAAAGGTCTCACCTGCTGCCTCGCTGCGCTCACAAGGAGCTGCAGTCTGGCAGTGTTCCGCTGGGTGCCCCGAGGGAGGCTAGTTTTGATATAAGCATGGACTGCTTTTGTTTCTCTTAGAGAAATTAAGATGTTGTAAACAAAATGGGAAGTTATGTTTGCAGGGCATTTAGAACTGCTTTGGGTAGATTTGGTTTCATTTAGCCCAAAGTATCTTTCCAGTACACAGGAGATCACGGAGATGAAAATAAGGTATTCCTGCCCCTGTAATTGGTTTTCTCTGTTGTGCAGTGATTTACAGCATCTACTATGACATGCAGAGGTTTGTGATGAAAATGAACGAGTCTGAATGGAGAAGTCCATGTGTGAAGCAGAGGAGCAAGAAATGATAGGGCAGAAGTTAAAGGGGTCGCATGCATCAACAACTGAGAACATGACCGATGAGTTGGCACTGAGCAATGCCCTGCCTGCGTCCTGGCAGCGCTTCTGAGGAACCTTCTGCAGAGGGCCTAAGTGCTGGTAACACGAGGGTGGCAGTAAGGTCACAGCCTGTGGGATGTGGCCTTTCAACTTGCTGTTATCCCAACAGGAAGGTGAATTTAGCCACAAGACACCCAAAAGACTGAGTCAAAAGATCATCAGCTCTGTGGAGCATCGTGATGTGGACGTGGCAATACGTGACAGCAGCAGCCTGTCATCGATTACCTCTGACTGAGGAGCTGTAAACATTTCTAGCATGGAAAATGTCTTCCTAACAGAGGCTGCCTGTAAATGGAGCTCAGAGGTTCTCCTCTACCAGCTGTATATGAAATACATACGGCTTACTTCAATTATGTAAAACTGTAAATTCCAGTGTGCAAGTCCAGCAGGAATGTGTGACTGGGGCTGTGCGTACTGAGGATGCTTGCAGTAAGTCAGCAAGGTCCCTGCTGTCAGGGTGAGGGGACTGTACAAAAGAACCGACCACAGAGACAGAGATATGTCAGAGGTGAACAGGAGGAAGCCCGAAAGGCAGGCTGAGACTGAATAACGACTGTATTTATGATTATAATAATGATTATATAGAAACCTCAGAAGAACAATTAAAAAGGGGGGGAAGAGAAGCAAGTTATCTTAGTCTGTAAGCACAAGGAAGCCCCACCCTTGCCACTTGCCCAAGAGCACAGAAATGTAGTTTCCTCTGATCCATGGCCTACGTGTGCTGCCTAGGCAGGAGGCACTTATGGGGCCGTGCAGCTGCTGGGGCTGCGTGCTGGGAAGGGAAGCAGTGCACAGCTTGTTTCACCTCTGCAGCCCTCAGCCCACCTTCCCGTGCTACCTGTTACCGAGCAACCAATTCCTCCAAGTTACTTAATCCAAGACATTTATTACTCTGGGGCAGTGCATGCTTAGCAATCACAGAGTAGACCAACATCTCTGCTCAAAGAGGCATTTCCATTCCTGGCAATTCTGTTTCTTGTGTTTGTCCCCTTTTCTTACCCAGGTACTGCCTTGTATCCTGGCCACATCATTTTTAATTATTCCTCAATGCTGACAATGAGATCTCATTGCACAGGCTCCCAGCACTCGCTGCTCTGGTTACACTTGCAGGTGACTTGATGGACACGGCTGTGGGGGTGCTCAGGACCCCCTCAGCATCAGCACACTGTGGCTTCTGATGGTGTTAATATCACAGCATTGGGAATGAATTGAAGCTCCCCAAAATGAAAAGGTTCTAATTTCTTAAAAGTGAACACAAATCAGCACGATGTTTTGCTTGGTATATAAAGCAAATCATTACTTGTAACTGAAATCCATGTTAGTAAAGTCTGAGTTCATCTCAATTCAAAGACATGATGTTCTTGAAGCAAAGTAAGTCATTAACAAATTACCATTTACATTATTACTATTCCAGCCATGTATCTATTAAATCATCCTGGGGGGATGTAAAGGGGGCTTTGCAGTCTGTGAAAATGGGCGGAAGTGGTATTCAAACTGAGAACAATTGCACAGAAACCATACTATAGCAAGAGGGGCTTTGGGATTAGAAGTGATTGTGTGTCCACGCTTTTCCTGCCATGATCAGGACAAACACGAGGCACAGAGTAACTGGGAGGGCTGCTAAGGGGGGTCCAGGCTGCAGGGTCCAGCACTGCTTGACCTGATGTATGAACCCTGGCCCACAGCACAGAAGAACTGTTGTGCCCAGCACTCCTGTCTGGCCAGGGCTTTGCTCAGCCCCAAAGCATTCCGCTGGCAGTGTTCAGACGGGTTTGCCTTTTGGGACCTGAAATGTAGACTGCTTCTGCTCCTTCTCACTCCTAAAATGTTAAGCATTGGGAAGACAAGC
The DNA here is from genome assembly GCF_016699485.2 of Gallus gallus. Taxonomy (NCBI): domain Eukaryota; kingdom Metazoa; phylum Chordata; class Aves; order Galliformes; family Phasianidae; genus Gallus; species Gallus gallus. The sequence continues at coordinate 727,586 of NC_052546.1, forward strand.
AAATGTCATTTGGTGTCAAGCTTATGCACAAACACAGTGTTGTTTGTGTGAATATGATAGGCAATGAGTCAAAAGATGAGTTCAAAGCGCAGTGATCTCAAGACAGCTTACCATAGCTTTTGGATCAGACACAAGCAAAAGTGAAGAATCAGGAATCCTATTAAAGATAGATTATTAATTAAGTTATTCTTTATTAGTCAAGATTGCTCCTTTCTGAATTATCCTTTAAAATGAAACTGTTTCTCCCAGGAGAAGAGATTCAGTTGGAGCTTGAGTTCAAGTTCTGTATTTTGCAGAGAAGTGGGCCTCCATGAAGTCCCTGCACAGCAGCAGTGCCAGCACATCTTCAGGCCAGAGTGACACATCAGAAAGTTGGTATGTAGGAATGAGTCCTTGTCAAATGATGGGCTGATTACAAAATGAAAGTACACAATTTCCCCATCACATCTATCTCAGTTTCCTTTATTTTGGAAAGAAGATGGAATTGCCACTCCCTTTATTAGTTGATATTTTGAGCAAAGAAAAACAGTGATCTAAGCACAGCACCAGCATTTTGCAAGAGGGACCATAAATACAGTATGACTGACACTAGCAAGGTAGCGTCCAACAACTTTTTTTAGTACAAGTGTTGCTGCTGCCCTTTGGGATGGAGAAACAGATGCCCATGATACTCTTCACCCTCAGTGGTAATGTGAGAAGACTCATGTGGAAGAAGGGAAGGAAACAAATATTAGCAGTTGCAAAAATGGATGAAAGAGGTTACAGATCTGCTTGCAACCTTCATATCCTTGCTGCTGTATTTTGCTTTCTAAACAAAGTCACTCTGGCCCTGTATTAGTCCTTGTGTTCTCTTATGGATTGCCCGTTGGCACTGTCAGGGAGCCAGGAGCAGGGAATTCTGGCTGGCCCGCGTACAACATCAAGAGTCAAGCAGTGTTATGAGCCCTTTCTTGGCATAATGAGGAAATCAGTTGTGCAAAACTGCCATTAGAACTGAGTTCCAAACCTCCCTGCTTGAATTTCCCTACACGCAAACCTCTGGATCAGTATCTGAGAGTTCCTCTTGTTCTGAACTGGTCTTCATGTCTTTGTGATTAGTAAAGCAGCCCCCATTTCCCAGCCCCCACTGCCAGCATCAGCTGCCTTGCCCTGCAGAGCTGCTGTGCACCTTGTGTTCTGAGTTTGACTTCCCAGAGAATGCTGTGGTGCCTCTGCACAGCCACAGCTCTGGGCTGGGGGTGGTTTCAGGGTGGTTAATACAGTGAATGGTGAAGACCACTTTCTCAAAGCTTAGAATGTCCCTCTGGTAGGTCTGTATCTAAACATCGAGACAACTGAATATACGACGCAGCCTTGTCAGTTCCCATACTTCTTATTTATGCTGTGGATGGCTCTTGAGAATGTATTAAAGCTTGGGCAGGCAGGGGGAAAAGAACTATAGGAAATATACATTGTTTCACACTCAAGAATCCATTCTCTGTCATGTTTCCTATCCAGGGAACTGGAGTTTAATTTTGTCCTCTCCCAGAGTTAGCCTTCTTCCACAGATTGTGGTGAACCAGGACTCTGGTAGACCAATCTCTTTCCCATTGTTGGGAAATCACATCAGATGTCATTTGGTAAAGAACAACGCCAGCAAGGACAAATGTCATTGTTTTAAATATACATTGCAGATGTTGAAAGTAATTAATAAAAATGTGACCTTGAAGATAAATGGAAACTCCTCAGGGTCAGTGATGGGAAACATACTATATTTCTCATGTGTCCCAGGAAACCTGAGTTCCAGAGAACATGAGAGAGGTTTGGGCACCTTCTCTGACCAGAAGAGATTAATGCTGAGCAGTGCAGCTGTGTTCAAAGTACTTTTTTCCTGCTGACCTCTTAAAAGAGGGCATCACGCACAGCGTGCCACTGTTGGGTATTTATCCCGGAAAGGTTTGGTCCTGGAGCTCCAGGCTGCGTTTTAGCAACGCAGTTATTCTGGGTCTTAAACACAGGCTTAAATCTGATGGAAATGAAAAGGGTCACACATTGTTTTAGGCTTAAATCCCAAGTATTCAGCTGTGTGAGGAGCAGACACAACTGACAGAAAGCAGAGCTAAAAGAGATCTTGTAACTGGAAAGAAACCATTTTGCTTTGTCCAAGCAGTACATCTTCTGTTTTGTTTTAGTTTAATGGAAATTATACCAGGGAACACGGGGTTGTTTTGTGTATCAAAACTCAATCTAGTCTTCAGGTCTTCAGTTATATGGTCATATTTGTTTTATTATAATCACTGTCATACCATTTTCTCTGCACACAACATCAAGGTCTGAATTTAAGGAAGGACTCTGTGCTTTTGATAATGTAAACCTAAATGTAGCAGGAAACTTTATGAAAGACATTTGAGCTTCCAAGAACTAAAACATAATTAATTCAGAAACTATGGGAATAAGTGAATGGCTCACATTCAGACTGCCACTGACTGCATTAACACTTCCATTTACCATTTGGGAAGAATAGGGGTCTTCAATACGATTGTATCTTCTATCTCTTCCAATACCAGCGAGAGAAATAAGGATATAAAACGTGTTTCGTGGCCATGCGTTCTGTGGGTTTCACAGTGCAGCATTTCTGAATTACATTCAGCAAGTAGTTCCAGTTGTGCTGGTCACACTGCCATTTCGTAACAAGTCTCATAACACCTTTCAAAAGTAACAGAAGCACATTCTCATACAGCGAGCGATTGCACTGTAGAACTCATCGTCACAGGATGCTCTTCATGCCAAAAGTTGAGATGGGTTCAAAAAGAAACAAAAAACATTCGTGGAAGAGAAAACTCTCAGGATGAAAGTTCTGGTTCAGGAAGTCGCCGAGCTGCAGACTGCCGGAAGCCGAGAGGATGCACAGCCACAGTGCTACTGTTATCTTCCCCCAAGCATCTGCTCTGCAGCACGGCTACCGCCGATCACTGCTTCCACCCAAAGCGTCCCTCATGGTGCACTCCGGCACAGCCGGACAGTGCTGGGAGGACTGTGACTTCCCCGAGCCCTTTGTATGTGAGTTGGCTTCACCTATGACATGGAGAAATGATTTGTGTGCCTCAGTTCTGGGGCATTTTAAAGGCTTGAGAATTTTTCACCCATCGCACTGAAGATAGCTGAATGAAAGGAGTGACAGTGACAGCAGAGCTGTAACTTCCCCTGGACTCTGCAGCTGTGCTGCTCTGTTATCCAGCACTGCCCATGAGAATCTCTTCATTTATTCAGGTGCTAACCAATTCTTTGTAGTACCAATTTATGTGTACGAAATACTTGGTGCATCAGTGTTCAAATTGAGTGAAAGAAAGAAAAATGGCCACTGTTGTTCCACTGGTGATAGTGCAAAACACCTACCCAGATATCTATGGAATAGCCTAACAGAAGACTTTGCTCACTGGAAAAGGCTGAAATGCCATTTTACATTCCTTCCAGTGATGAACAGAACATTGCATTGTAACGGTACATGTTGTCCTGGGAAATGGAGCCCAGTTGCTCTTTCTTTGGCTTTTGTCTTGCTCTTACTCAGATCCCATCGATGCTCAGCTGATGCTGTGAGCACAATGTGGATTAGCAGATAATGCCGCTCTGCCTTCAGTAGCGTTTCTTTCACTTCCACATTTTCCTGTTGAGAATTGTGACCTCACTTGCTTAATGGACATGAACACAGACAAAACATCACTTGTGCTCCGGGTTCATACGCGTGGGAGTCCTCGGTGGCCGCAGGGACCTGCGGGCTGCGCTGCAGTGACAGCCGAGGTGAGGCACTGCACTTCATCAGAAGGAGCCTCAGTGAGCAAAGAGGAGGTGTCAGCGTGCCACTATCGACAAGAAATTTGCTTCACACATAGAGAAGCATTTGCAAATCAGACAGACTTTTATTACATACTTAATTACAAATACCACAACGTTTAAGCTAGATTTCCAACTGGCTGCCACATCTGTCACACCAAAAGCTTTCCATACCAAAGGCTGTTACAACCTGACGCAGCTGGAGGCGATCTGAAAGCTCAAAAGGAAATTGGAATCAACTGACAAGCGGAGATTTTAAGCCAAATGGGCTCAGACTGTTTCATTCTTAGACTTGTGCACGCGCAGCTCCAGGGTGGGACTGTCCGTACGAGAGAGAAGCCGCAGGGCTGGGCCGGCAGGGCGGGCAGTTGGCGCTGTAAGGCCGCCGGGTCGAACGGCCCTCACGGGGGCGGCCCGGACCGCCGTCTGTGAACGGACACCGCCGAGACGGGCGGGGCGGCTGTGAGGGGCGCGTTGGTGTGGAGCGGGCTGTGAGGGGCTCGAGGCGGGCAGCACGCGCTGCCCTGGCAGCTTGCGGGGGGGGCGCGGAAGCCGCAGGGGATGTTTGCCGTGCTGCGGCGCGTTGCTCGGTCCTTGGGAATGAGGGGTCGGTGCGGCTCCGGGCGCCGCACGAGAGGCTGCCCACGGGGCGATGGGCTGAAGCAGGCTGCTCGCCCTGCGCGGGGTTTGAGCTCCTTCTGCGAACTGCTAACCAGCGACCGCGCCCCGCCGCCACTCTGGGAAAAAAGCCTGAGAGCGGCGAGGCGTGGAGCCGGGCTGGGCGTCAGCCCGCCACGGAAAGCTCTTCTTTCCGACGGCCGCTTCGGAAACGAGCTAGGGGCCGTTGTGAGCACTGCACGGGACCCCGGGAGACAAAACAGACGGACGGCCGCGGCCCGGCACAGCGAGGGGCACCCGGTAAGGCAGCGCCGGGCGCAGGAGAACGGCCGAGGCCGCCCAGGACGGGCTGCAGTCACCGCGCCGACTCGGGCCCCGGGCAGCTCGGAGCTGGAGTCCGCCACGCCCCGCGCGCTCTGGCCGGGCCGCCCCTCAGGCGAGGGGGGCGCTCTGCCCACCCCGCGACCATAGAGCCGCGCGGAAAGCAGGGAGGCGCCCGGCCGCGGTGGCGTGTGGGATGCGGGAGGCCCGCGCGGGTGGAGGCGGCAGAGCGAGGCCTGTCAGCGGGGCTTCGGCAGCCGCAGGCTGAGGTAAGCCGGGAGCCGGGCCGCGGCCGCGTGGGCCCCTACTGCCCCGGTCGGCCGCTGCTCGCGCCTGCAGCCGGGAGCCGGCCTGGGGCTGAGCCCTACAGCAGCCGGCGGGGCAGCGCGGCAGGCCCGGCCTGGCCCGGCCCTGAGCCCCTCGGAACTCGGGCCCCGCCGGCAGCGGGCCTGGGCCTACCCCGGGCTGCCGCTCTGCCCGGGCCCGGTTAACCCTCACGCTCCCCGTCGCCGTGCCGCTTTGTGCGCGCTCCCGTCTGCCCGCAGTGCTGAGCGTTGCGTTGTGCCGTGAAGGAGGCCGGGCGGGCGGCCCGCATTTCTTGGGCGTCCCTTGGGTGCTGTAATCGCCGCCGCAGGCAGTGCGGCCTGCAGCTGGGCAGCCCGAACCCCCCGGCCCGGCCCGCAGCTCCCAGGGCACGAGCAGGAAGCGTCTGTACCTCCACGGTGTGGTACAGCGGGACTTCATGTGGAGCAGTTTAAGATAGTGACATGTCTGTTTCCTATGTGTTCACCAAAAGGTGAAGACTTCATCTTTCATATAGTCCCATACTTTTGCTTCTAGTAGGTGTACAGCTACAGGTGAGCTTGGTGTGAGGCAGGGCTGCCTGCTTCCCCATCGGTATCGTGGTCGTTCACTGAGCTGACCGTTCAGGAAGCCTATCACGGGTGCAGGACTGATTTACAGTATTGTCCTTTGATGCAGTAACTGTGGGAAATGGTGCCAATAGCTGCTTGTGTAGGAAACGCACAACTGCTGAAAGAAACCCTGACTGTGAGCAGCACTGCTGCCTCCTTCGTGCTTCTTGGGTGATGGCATTCACTGAAATTACAGCAAGAAAGTGAGGTGTCCGGAGCAGTGCGTTACCACTGGAGTTGATCCCTGCCCACAACATCTCGGATCAGAACTGTAGCTGCATGCACTTTCTCAATCCAAATCCTTTTTAAGAACAGAGCTTGTACACCACTGTTCCCTCTTACTTGCTTACTCCTTGCACCCCTCTGCTGTGCATATGCATGCTGTTAAGTCACAGAAGTGTAACATGCTGCATTTTACTGTGGAAGTTGCTATACTGCTTGTTTTACGATCAGTAGAGCTTTTAAGGACATATAAGTGTTATTGGCCTTGATGAATAGCATTGCCTTCCCAGTAGCAAAGACAAGTGTGTATTGTGTGTCATTGGATGAACATAATATCAGAAATAAAAATATGTGAAACCTGTGCACCAAATACCAGTTCAGAGACAAAGCAGTGGTGTAGCGTACAGCCCACTCACCTGCAAGTCTGTCACTGGTTGGTCAGTTGGGTGTGCTTTGGTTGTTCCTTTTGCTCTTAGATTCAGAATTGCGTGTTTGGTAGAAGTGAGAGAGCCATTTATGGCAATGAAAATGTAGTTACATTGTTATTGTGTGAAAGGGGGTTGATTGGACTGGTAACAGCTGTTTGTAGTGAGGAAAGTAGAACTGACCAGGACTGTGGGAGTAGAGGGAGTGTGTGCTTCTCACTGGGAGCTGCTGGGAGGGGGTTTCGGCCACAGAGGTGAGGGTGCAGACACAGCGTGACAGCGAGCTGGCCCTGCTGGGCCCCCGCTGTTGGACTGAATTGGGTGTCTCATGCGACACTGACCACACACTACAAAAAAAGTTAAAGGTTGAAGTGTTCTGTGTTTGAATATCCCTGTCTCCAGTTTAGGTTATGGTGAGATTTTGTTTTTTAATTTTTTCACTTTTTGCATACTGCGTGGGCTCTTGCAATGAGTGAGCATCCAGCAGGGGATGCTTCATGGAGCTGTTCTTGTTCTTCTTTCTGCTTTACATCTGAAAATTAGCCATCAGAATGCTGGTGGTGTCAAGGCTATTTTCAGCACTTGAGCACCTACTCATGTTGCTTCCTGTGCTGCTGTGCTTGATTATAATGTGTGCTTTTACAAGAGAATCAAAGTTATATGAACTCAGATGAGAAGAAAGATGACTCACTGGGTGAATCGGGAGGGCTGTTCCGCTGCAGGGATGGCTAAGATCACTGCAGAGTTATTGTTTTAAAATGTTGTTAATAGCCGCATATGGAAAGGCTCCTTGTGTACTTTTCATAGCGTTTTCTTTGTGCTGCTTAACATTAAGAAAGTCCCGGACTGCCTGTTCCTGAGAGCTGACTGCTTGCATCCTGACAGGAACGGAGGAAATGACCCACTTTCCTTCCTCTTTCTCTCTCTCACTGAAGTCCCATTTCCTTGCAGAGGGCAGCAGGCTGCCGTGCCCACAGGCGGCTGTGGCTGCGCGTGGTGCCGCCCAGTCCTGCGTCTGTTGAGCAGCACATTATGTGGGAGGGGAATTCACAGAGCTCCAAAATGAACTGTTGCTATGATACCTGCTGTTTAAAAGTCGAATTTGTTGGGTATTCTCTGGCTTAGCTGTCCTTTCTGCTAGCCCTGCAAAAAGGGGCTGCAGGCCTTGGCAAAGTGATGCTGCTAATGCCCTTGTTAATACAATTGCACCTTATCTTTGCCTTCCATTTTGAAATATTTTGTACATGTTACTTGGTTCTTCTTATAATGATTGGATGGTCCTTTGAATATCAAAAGAGAACAGAATGGCTGTGACTTCTGTTTTCCCACATCCATTATATATATATTTATTTTTATATATATATAATAAATATATATATGTTTATTTATTTATTTATTTATTTATATAATGGAGAACTGATGAAATATCAAGCATTACGATTTCCTGAACATAGAACTCTCTGCAGTGCTGTCAGACACCCGAGGTCACGGTGCTGCTGGGTTCAGCAGCATGCATGCAGGGTTCAGGCCTTCAGCCCTCATTGCTACCTGGCACAGCCTGATCTGACAGCAAGTTTGTGTGAAAGCAGAGCTGTGAATGCCACAGGTATTTCAGGTGGTTTGTGCTTCAAGAAGATGTAAGGTGCAGTACTGTTGTACTGATCCCAAGGCTTTGATTTGTGATGGCTCTGCACAGCCTCAGAAAGGCCCCTCATGGCCCTCCAGGGAACCATGGAGGGAACCATGAGCCATTTTCTGGAAAACCTCACAAGGGCAGCATCAGGGCTTACCCATGAGCTGAAGCTTGCTAACTGGGGGTTCATTTGAACTGCAGTGCCTCATTTAAGTGCTGTGGAACAGCATGGTTTTTTTTTTTCCCTCTAAGAATGTTAGGTATGTATGACTGTTGAATTCTTGTTAATCTGGAGCTGTCCTAGCCCGCTGCATGGAAATACTTGTGGATAGAAAGGTAAAAAGAATAAGAAAATAAGATTTCTCTCATCTTGTAAGCTTTGGAAGCCAGTTCTGACTCTAGAGAGATCACCTGTCTTTTAGCTTCGTTGATTAATGTTCACTGCAAGCATTGGTCACAACTAGGATCTTATGACCTAACTTCCTATTCAGGGAAAATGTCCAGGGCAGTGGATTGTGATTTCCCAGAAGATTCTGGAGGTTCGTAATGCAACAGGAATTCTTTAGAAATCCTTTGTTGGTAAGAAGCAGCACACACAGGTGTCACACACTGGGCTTGTAGGAGAGTACTGAGCTGGAAATCACTCTGCAACTGCTGTGTGTGTCAGTGCAGCTGTGTCTGTAGGGCTGTGCCCCGCTGGCTGTTCAGAGGCCTGAATGTGCCTTCATGTAATGCTTAAAGGACAATAAACTGTTCTTGTTTTTTTGAGGGTGTTCTTAAGGGTGGGTCAGAGGCTGTTTTGAGGATTGCATTGGTGACAGAAGAAGAATAGGATTGCGGCCTCCTGTTTTCCCAGCAGTACATGTACTAGGCTTTTGTTAGCAAGCAAATGAATGGGAATAAGGGGAAAGCAGTTGGAGGAGAAAAGTGTCCTTTCCGACATGGTGCATGGTGTCTGCACAGCTGTCGGGATTCAAAATGCCTGTTCCAGGACAAGTTAGATGTGTGTAAGGTGAAGATGTGTTTCCTTTAAAACTCAGAGTGCAGTGATGCTAACTTAGGCTTTTCCTTCAGCCCAAAGCTTAAGGGTTCACTGTCAAACAGCTGCTGCCAGAAGCTACGCTGCATCCTGCAGGGATGGCTGACAGGAAGGCATTTGTCTGAGCACACAGGTGCTGTGTAGGTCACTTCCTGCTTCCCAGGCCAAGGGCTGTGCTGTCAGCAAAGTGAGCTGTGAAGTGCTCCTTCCACTTCTTCACCTCCTGCCAGAGTTCTGTGGCAGCACTAATTGAAAGGGCCATGCTTTGCCGTGATAAGTGATCTGTAGTGCAGCTAACATCCTTCAGGAAGGAGATAAAGGCTTGCCAAAACTCAGCTTTTCTGGATGTCAGAAACTGCAGTTACTTGTGGGGGTCCCTCAGATCAGGTTCAGATTTCATGTCCACTGTGGATGAGCCAAACACTGGGGTTCTGCAACGTCCCCTTAATGTTCAGGGAGAGTGCTTCAAAGTGTCTGAAAATAATGTTGTAGCCCTCACTTGGAGAGCCCGTAGGTGTCCTGATGTCTGGGATCTTTTATATGCTGTCATTATCCTCACGTATCACCTTTAGGTACCTTTTAGACAACAGATAAAATAGTGCCTGCTATTTGTAAACCGTCTTTAAGAAAAAGGATGTCATTTATCTGTGGAAAGGGTAAAAACAGGATGAAAAAGAATGCTGTTCGTCTACATTTCGTTCTACTAGAATAAAAGCTGGTGTTTGTATGCAATCAGTCAGTTCAAAATTAAAATGGAAGTAATCATGAAATCAACTAACATGTACTCTGTGTTTTATTTTTCAGTGTCTGACACTTGGAGTGACGAAACATGTCTCAGTCGGGTGAAAAAGTGAAGGTAAAGAGATGGCTGTACAGCCAGAGTTCTGTGTTTTGAATCTGCCCAGCTTCTGAAAGTAGTCGTGGTTTGTACTCAGCTTTTCTTTCTCGTTAGTTTTCTGACTCAGCAGGCTATGTGGGATTTGCTAATCTGCCGAACCAGGTCCACCGGAAATCTGTGAAGAAGGGCTTTGAATTCACACTGATGGTGGTTGGTAAGTCACTCGTTTAGACTTTTTTTTTCCTGATTTTAACTGTCAAAAATAAATAATTCTTTCACACAGACATCTCTGTCTTCCTAGGTAACAATTTATGGGCATACAGAAGAGATGAGCACTGAACCATTCTATATAGCTAAATCTCCATTTTCTCATGTTTCATAGAAGGGGATATCTGTGGTGATTAAAGATGATAACTGTGTGCTAACAGGACATCCTCATCTTGACTTATCGTTAGATGTTAGGGATAGCTGCCTAATCTTTCTTATTGTCAGGTTTCCACAGCTGAACATGTGAATGCACACTGTAGATCTCTGTTGCAATGGTGATACTGTCCTTCTGTTCTCTGTTGTTCTGTGCTGACTCAATCTGACATCATAAATAAACTTATAATTTGCTTGTTCTGCAAATGAGCACCTGAAGGAGTCTTTGATGGCAAGACTTTTAGGCAGAAAGCAGTTTTAAGTGATGTGCTGAGCTATACTGACATAGAAGAGCTTAGTGTTATGAAGGTACAAGGGCAGCATGGCCAATTCTTCTAAATGCTGACTCCTCTGATGCCATGGGTTAGAAAATAAAAGATAACTTTGAAATTCAGATTTAACAATTGCATTTACAGGTTTAACTTCACTACTTCGATGTAGGACAACGTTTGTATGACTTGAAATTCTAGAATGATGGGACTTCTCACTGAATTTTGAATAATTTTCTTAGGATTTTTTCATTAGCTTGTAGCCTACCTGCTAGTCCCAGTGGGGACAAAGCTCAAATAAACTTTCAGCAGGAGAGCTACAGCTCCTGATTTCATAAGTTTCTGGGAAATAAGGCTACCCGCCTCTGGTTCTACATAGGTAAAGTGCTGTATGACCTCTCAGCTTTTATTATGAAGTCTGGAACAGTAAGCTTAGCATTTTCGTGCAGCATTTATGAAAACACTAAGGGCTTGTTTTTCCTGTGTTTTAAAAACTGCTTGGCTGAACCTTTGATGTTTTTATCTCAAAAGCTTGGGTGGATCCTGACAGATCCTCTATTATGTGGGCTTGGGGAAAGAAGAGGTGCTTAAAAAAACCTGGAGTAAAAAGCGTATATGCTGAATAATATGTGTTATTTTGTTTGTAGGTGAATCTGGCTTGGGAAAATCTACTTTAATTAACAGTCTGTTTCTGACTGATCTTTATCCAGAGCGTTATATTCCTGGAGCTGCAGGTAAATGTGGTTTCCCTGTTCCTTCAGCACGTACATCCCTAGGAAATGTCACAGTTTTCATCCTGATGAACACTTCACCCTTGAGACCGTTTCTTCAAACAGTCTTACTGTATTTTAATTCTTACTGTAGTTTAATTCTCCCAATGCTTGTCTTTAAGCCCTCATTTTCTCATTTATGTTTCCTTTAAAAATTCATCTTTTGTTTTTATTCATCATTTTCTATTTAAAAAAATAACAACAAAACAACCCCACAGAGCAGAAACAAACAGCAAACATTTTAGATGTCAGAACACTTAAGTGTGGTTTTATTCTATTCCCCACTTCCTCTACTGTGTCTTCACCTGTAAAGTCTAAAATCCTCATTAGAGGTGTAAATGCCTTTTGGCAAAGAAGCTGACGCGCTTCCTAGTATTGTTTTATTTTTTGCATATTATCACCAACAGATCTGGTTTTATGAGTGCACTGTGGTTTTTTGTTTGTTGGATTTGGACTACTTTTTTCTTTATAATATTCTGTCATGTAGGTTATAGTGAAAGCTTGTTGTTTTCTTCATTGCTTTCTCTTTCAGGGGTTTCTGCAGCATTGATAGGAATATGAGAATAGTAACAGTCAAAATGTTCCTTTATTTTAGAGAAAATAGAGAGAACGGTTCAAATTGAAGCTTCTACAGTAGAGATAGAGGAGCGGGGGGTGAAACTGCGCTTAACGGTAGTGGACACACCAGGATATGGAGATGCCATTAACAGCCAGGACTGGTATGTACGTAAATACTGCCCTGCTTAGTAGTTTTGTATCTTCCACTTTTCCAGTATTATTGAATTAGAAGTAATCTAACTTGTAGAGTACATGTAGGACGCCCTTCTGGACAGCAGCGTGGCCTTGCTTATTTTGTGCGCTGTTGACCAGAGCTTCCTTCCGCTGGAGCGAGGAGCTCTGCTGCCCGTGCATTGTGTTACATAGAGCTCTTCCTGCTGATTGTGTTCCGATGCCCTTTGTTTATTCTGTTCAGATGTTTCTTAGGGACGTACGTGTTCAGATTTTTTTCCCTTTTCTTTATAGAGGCTTGCTAAATAGAAATCATTCGGTGAGGATTCAGACTCAGTAGAATAACTTAGTGTTCTGTGCTTTGTTTTCTGTGACAGTTCTTAAACATGGACATACATTATGGGAACAAGTAGTACTTACTAATGCAAAATAAAAATATCAATGAATTCTGAATTTCTCTCTCTAAACATGTATTCTTACGTCATGCGTAAAGACTTAGACTGGGCTGTGGTGCGTGCCATTTTGACAGGCTGTTGTTCTTTGCAGGATGTCGTAGGAACACAGATGGATAGACTGTTGCAAACTGTAGTTGAGACTAATGCTGTGACTACCTTCCTTCCTTGTTTCTTCAGAGGAAGCAGCAAGTTTGTTCTGGAGCTTCAGTTTGTGTTCAGGAGCACTTGCTGCAGTTACAGTTAACCAGTAGATGGTGCTGATCACAGTTCGTATTTCATAAAAATATTTTTCCCAAAGCTGCAGTTTATGCAGACCACATGATATTCAGGGTGATTGATCTTCCTCAGGTTGATTTTTGAAAGGATAAATACATCAAACTGGCATGAAGCTTCTGGGAGGCAGCAATAACTAACACCACTTCAAAATGTCTATCTCCTGAGTAGGTTTCCTAACAGAGTTTGACTTTCAAGGATGGGAGCTGTGATCAGTTTTCATGTATTCTCTGTCACAGCAAAAATGCTGTTGGTAGTTAAGAGAGTATTGGTTGGATGTCCTGGGTTGGAGGCATTTGCAGTTTTGGATTGGGAAATGCACTATTAGTGAATGTGTTGTAATAAATCTATGAGATAGGTTATTTTCTTTGATATTTAACAGGCCGTAAGAAAAGGTGGGTGCTAACTGTGGTTAGCCATAACAATATGGTTAACCATATTAAAATCTTTCCTTTAGATTCTGTGTGAAGCTTTATTTAAGATTAGTGCTAGCTGGAGTTCTGTACTATAGCATCAAACCAAACTAAACCTATAAAAGCTCTTTTGGCACCACCTTAGGCATGTATTTAGAGAATAGCAAAGTTTTTAATGACGGGAGGGTTGAAATATAGAATGGGTCTTCCATACATTCATACATTGAGATCCTAACAGCAGTGTCCTTAATGGTTGGAGAGAAGTGATTTAAGGCAGGGAGGGGGAAACTTCAGGTGCAGATTTGGGATTGAATCTGTTGTCAAAATGTTGGTTGACAAAAAAAAAAAAAAAAGAAGTTTACAGCTGGACTTGTAAGATATTGGTGACAATATGCCTTATTTCATCTGTGTTACAAGGTGCTGGGCTCTTTTTTGATACTGCTTTCTGACCGCTGCTAATTTGTGCATTTATTTTTATTTTGGCTTATGTTAAGTTGTGCTCTGTGGGTTTTGGCAGCTTGGTAATATTGTTCATTTTCCCTCAGTGGGCTTCTTAAATGCAGTGGTTATGTTATTGCTGTTACAATACAGGATGTACTATCTCCCAGGTAATGATAGCACAGTAGTATAAGCCAGGTGTTTCCCGGAAGTCAGGAGGTACAGGACACTAACACCACATTCATAGGGAAAATTATAGCTGTTATAACTAGAAAATTGCACGTAAACTGATTACATTGCCAGAGAAATGTGTGATAGTTGCTTTCCCATTGTTTGTGCTTGGTTTCTGTCCTAATATTTGTATGTCTTCAGCCTTGTTACCTTTCACCAGCTAAAAGGGTCTAAAGATCAACAGGATCATAGAACACATTGTGCTTTTTCAACACATTTAGATAGGAAGATACTAAGTAGCACGTAGGTCAAAATCAGTAAATTCACGTAGTGCTGTATTCTCTTCTGTAATATGAATTAAAGCAGTACAAATTTTGCAAAAAGAAATGTGTGTGTAACTCCAGAATATATTCTTAATTTCTCCATCCAAATATACAATTTCCCACAACTGAGATACTGCTTTTCAACGTAAGCTTTCTGCTCGTATTTTTTGTCTCAAGTAGTTTAAGATGCATTAGGCACAATCATTGGCCTAATCTTATCTGCATCAGTGTGTTCATTTCCCTTCTCCTGTGGTGCTTAATATAGTGTCCTTTTACATTAATGTTGTTTGCAGGTGTCTACATGCTCTGGAGTATCTTAAAACAATCCTCTTAGTAATGCCTTTTCTTTTCTCTCTCTAGCCACTGTTCATTGTGACTGATTAATCTCTATAACCATATTTTGTGTTTCTTTACCTCTGCAGGGCTTATTTTAATTTGCTTTGAACTAAGTAGGAATTATTTTTCTTTGCCAACAGAAAGGGATTCTGTAAAGTAACAAAAATAGCCAAAGTCATGTGACGCTTTGGTGCATGACTTTCAGATGTATTTGTATTTAATTCAAATGGACTAGAATACTAGGATTTCCATAGGTAACTATAGAAACCTAGCTCCAGGTCAGGGCTGCAAGAGGATATCCGGGATATATCATTTGTCAGCTGGTTTAAAAGCAAATCCTTAGCCCCTACCCCCAGGAAGAAGAAGCAGGCAGTTCTCTGTTCCTGTCTCTGTTGCCTGTGCTGTAGTTATTTAGTGCTTTTTTCTGAACTTGCTCTTGAACTTTTTGTCCCGGTGGTCAGAGTAACACTGAAAGTAGCTGCAGGCATAAATGGGCACTTGGCTGCTCTGAAAATTCCTTTTTTATCAATAGTAGATGCAATGCTGCAGCATTGACTTTTTAACAGTAAAGATCTTAACAAAAGCATGACTTTCTCCTATTATTCTTACCTTTGCACTGTTCAGTTTTTGTTACTTTAAAGCTAATTTGCAGTGATTCTCTTCCTTCCCCCCCACCATACAACAGCTTCAAAACGATTATCCAGTACATTGACAACCAGTTTGAAAGATACCTTCATGATGAGAGCGGGCTGAACAGGCGCCACATTATAGACAATAGAGTCCATTGCTGTTTTTACTTCATCTCTCCCTTTGGGCACGGGTAAGAAAAAGCTCTTGTATTTTAGAGCGTTATATTGTGTTCATGAGTCTGTTCACTACTTGGACTAGGAAAAAAAGTCTTAGTTACTGTCAGTTAGCCAGTGCAATTAAATGGTCTTTGGAGACTAACATTCTCCTCTACTTTTGTTCCCTTTTGGTGATTAATATTGTTTTGAAGCAGTGAGTATTACGTTGTTTATCACCTAGGAACTTAAGAGCTTACAATACTGTATATATCTCATAGTGGCAGTTTTAATTGCAATTCAATCTTTAGACAACAGAGCTGATAAGCAAGTGCTCTGACTTAGCTTATTCTGGACATACTGTTGATGTAGATACTTGAAATAAATCATTTTTAATACGTTACTTAGTTTGTATAAAGCTAGAGCAAACACAATGCACTAGAGTTTGTTTCTTTTTTTTTTTTTTTTTTTTTCCATTTGTTGGCAGGCTGAAACCATTAGATGTAGAATTCATGAAGGCTCTTCATGGAAAAGTCAACATTGTCCCTGTGATCGCCAAGGCTGACACGCTGACGCTGAAGGAGAGAGAGAGGCTGAAGAGAAGAGTAGGTCTAATGTTTGCTATGGGGAAATGACATGTATCGTGGGTAAACTGAAAGAGCACCTTAGGGACATAACATAGCAGAGATATGACTGCTTATGCTGCCTTTGTTGCTTCTTTTTTTCAGTGGTTATACTGACTTGGTGAAAGGTTTTCTTCTGATGCTAATAGTGTTCATGGAGCTGCTGCTTATAAAACTATATCTGGTCTTTCAGCAGTGTATTTCAGGCTCAGTTTTCACAGGTACTTATTTTCGGGTTCAGTGTTTGGTAGCAGAATGAATCTGAAAGAATTGAAGCAAGCATTTAAGTGGAGCATTAGAGGAATATTTGACAGCATCACTCACTCGGAATGCTGAATGTTCAAATGCCTAAAATAACTGAACATGAAGTGGGTTCTAACTGCACTTGTCTTTCACTAAAGTAGTTCTTAGGTGAAATGAAGAGGAACATACTCTTTTAGGTTTCAATACATGCTATCATTACCTTGTCTTTCTTCTATGCTACTTTTATTTGCTGCTCATTGGTCTCTCTTAGAGTCCAGCGCAGTGTAGTGCACGTATTGTTTGACGTTTGCTGTTGTGTTTTGTTAACACAAGATTTTAGTTGCAAAGTGGCAGTAATGCAGGCAAATGTGTTTCCTGATGAGAACTTGGAGTTAGTACAGTTCTGTGACTGATGTTAGATTGAGGGCTTACAATGTGTGATTACTGTGGAATATGGAGGTGAATCCCAATTTACATGCTGTGATTAACAGATTAATTTAAAGGCAACCTCTCTTGACCATATTCTGTGCTATCCATGCCTACCTCTGTCCATTTTAGTGCAAAGTTGGTTTTAACTGATTGGTCTTAAAAACAGTCTCTGCTTACATGGAGCAAAATTCACGCGTGGGCTAACTAGAATGAGCTAACAGCACTTACACTGTGGTCTGAGGGAAACAGGTAAAAAACAGTCTTTGTTATTTTTATACTGCTGGCAAAGGTCACTCAGCAAGCTGAGTTTATACGAAGTCAGACGTATAATGTGGTTCCAAAGCTTTGAAAGTCTAGCTGCTGTATATTGTTCTAACTCAAAGCATCTCAGCTAGCGGAATCTCTAATCAGGAGCAAGAATCAAAATCCTTTGCTGATGCAGCTTGAAGTCTTTTTTTTTTTTTCAGATCTCTGCCATTTGGCCGTCAATCTAAAGTAAACTGTTTTTGTTTTGCTGCTTAGTCCAAAGCGGCAGAACCAACTTGTGGTGCTTGCGAAGGAAACACAGCTTGGAGTAATTCCTGTTTGGTCTTTCTGGAATTCAAAGTTATTTTCTGTCCCTCTCGAGTGGGAAGAAATGCAAGGCGGTTTCACAAGCTGTGCCATGCAGGGCTGCCAAGGAAACCTGCTCAAAAGAATGACTTCATGAGAGGGGAACTAATATTTTGCCTTTTTTTTGATTTCCCATGGGAAGGCTAATCTTTAAGAACACAGAATCCTCTGAGGCCAATAAAATGGAGATTTGAAAAAGCAAAGTGCTGTTTCATTGTTAGGACCATGAAATACAGTTTGTTTTTATTGCGATTCTTTTTCCTTTCAGGAAAGCACTAGGTTTAACAGCTGTAATATATTATTCTAGCACCCCTTGTTGTTGGCTTTCCCGTTATTGTTTCAGTTGTGTTTTATCTTTAAGATCTCAGTCACGTTAAATGTGTTTTCTTGTTTTATGCAGATACTTAAAGGCATCGCACTGCAGCACTGCCCTACCTACCCCTGCTCTGCATGTTTTCTTATTGTTTGGTGATAAGTTAGTTATCTTCCATTTTGCAAAGCAAGAATAACATCTATTGATTTTAAATGTAATGCAGTTAATATAACTTATTGGCAGCACTTATTCCCATTTTTTTTTCCTTTAAAAAATAGTACTCTTTGCTTAGGTGTGGGCTCCTGTTTTGTTCTGGGCTCGTGTGTGAGGGTGGGGGATGTTTATATACCTGCCAGGAAAGCACTGTCATGGGAATAGCTGCAGTTCACTTCTCGTCTGATGGTGTGAGGGATTGTTTTATTTCCAACAGCTGCTTAATAGTCAAGGTCCAGTTGGACAACTTTTATTTATACTGTAACCATTGGTTGCTACCACAACAGAATATCAAGGAACCCAACATGAAGGTTCATTAAGACCTCTCCCACGCAGCTGGAATCTAGTTTTAATTGTGCTATCAAGTTAGTGTGCTTGTTTGTTTTAACACCTACAAACACACAATGACACAAGTGCTTATATAGACATCTAGGGATGTTCCTGATTACCTGAAAGAAGAAGAAAAAAAAGCTGCAGGTTGGTTGTGGTGGTGCTGCTGTAACCCACAGGTTACAGCTGCAGCCCTTTGGGGAATACCCTTATAAGGAGTTGGTGCAGTTTATCTTTTTTTCTGCTAAGATATCTACCACTTCGAAGAGGGTTAGAGTGGAACGTCAGCATTCATTCCCAATGTTCTCTTCAAACTACTGCTCTTCTTTGGTGAAAGAAAATGTTGTCAGTGCTTTTTTCCACACGAATATTCTCAATGGTATGACACTGGAAGGGTTTCCTTCAGTTGGAATGGACTGAATGCCTAGAATTAGCTAGCTGCTTACCCCTGCAGTGAGTTCCTTAGGAAAAGGAATACTTTGTTGCATGCTTGTTGCATGCAGGAATACTTTGTTGGGTTTTTTGTTAATTCCAGACGTTAGTGACAATAAAAAGAACTGTGTGTGGATTTTTACCTCATAATGGACTTTGAATTGCTTTCTGAACTTCGTTCAGTGGATAACTGCCCAGCCCTCTAGTCTGTCAAGATCTTTGCAAGGCCTCTCTGCTCTCGAGGCAATCAACAGCTCCTTCTAATTTAGTGTCATTTGCAAACTTATTTATTATGCTTTTGTGTCATGCATTCGGGTCCTTTATAAAGCTGCTGAAGAGAGCTGACCCTACCATGGAGCCCTGGGGAATCCCACTGGTCACTGGCCCACTGATGTCTCACCATTTGCTGCAGCCCTTTGAGCCCGGCCACTTGTTTGCTCATCATGCTGTGTACTTGTCCAGCTGCATGCTGAATGTTGTGCCCAGAAGGGTACTGAGAAAAAGGGTAACAAAAGCTGTGCTGAAATCCAAAAAGGGTATAGAATCTTTATCTCACTGAATGGAAATACGTTGTTTAAATAACGTCATATGCAAACATACATTAAAAATGTCACAAAATGTGTTCAGTCAGTGAGTCCGCTTCTCTTTGGGTACATGGACAGGTGAGCTGTTGTTCATTTTTTGTAATTTCTGACTTTATAGGCTATCATACATAGGGATTACAGTTTAATTCAGAGGTAATCTCAGCCAATGCTTTGGCTTATTACAATGCCTGTTAATAAACTGCTTTTAAAGAGAGAACCTCTACTGTTGGCAAATCTCAGCACTGTTTCTAAGAACTGCTTTTTGTAGTAGCAGAATGAAATCTTTAAAATCCAAACATGTGGTGTAGGCTTCCTTTGTTGCTTTTACAGTTGGGATTAATTTCCACTTTGGCTTTGTTTCTTAAGTCTCTGAACGTATACATTACTGAAGGACAGCTCTGTACCTGAGCTGTTCTTCCTAGAGTACTTGCACACTTGAGGTTTAAGTCTGTCTGTTGCTGATATTTTCTGCATAGGCAGAATGAAATTATAAGACTATTTCACATCCCATTAGTACCTAATCTAATTTGGTAGTTCATAATGTAAAAGAATAAGTAGTGGTACTTCCTGTTAATTGGTTGATTTTTAAAGCTGCATCAGACTGCTTAGAGCAGAACATGCTTTGAGACTCAGATGTGACGGACCAGTTACATTTCTCACGTATCTTTAACATAATGATAACTCTACAATGGAATAAGAATTTATTTTCCTTCCTCTTTTAAACTCCTCAGGTGTTAGATGAGATTTCTGAACATGGCATTAGGATTTACCAGCTTCCTGATGCAGATTCTGATGAAGATGAGGAATTTAAAGAACAAACCAGAGTCTTAAAGGCAAGTTTCACTCTTCCTTAATTTACTGTTTTGCTGCAGTGTTCAGGCCTACTGTATGTGTAAAGATAATAATTCCTTTATAATATGCATTGAAAATTCAAATTTTATTCTTGGAAAAAATGTTGATTCTGAATTATAATCCTTTTTAATCCGTTCTTTGCTTCATCAGAGCTCCAAATCTGGTATTGTGACTTTTCTTTTTTTAAATGTAAGTAACTGTTCACCAAGAACTGTGGTTTGCTGTCTGTTGTCTGACAGCCTGAAAAGCCTTTTAAAATGCAAGCAAAAAGAGAATATGCACATTACAGTTACTATACTAATTAACAAATTTCCTCTTGTTAGCATAGGTAATAAAGGTTTTAAATAAATCAGTTCCTGTTAGTGCTCTGATACTTGCACAGATGCTTGGAAAACACATCTGAAATTCTGTCTCCAGCTACATTAGTCTGTATCTGAAGCATGTTTCTGTTGGCTGTTTTCCATGTGTGATGTTATGTCAGATGACGAATTATGCCCAAATTGTTTCAACAACAGTCAAACGTTCCTAAAGCAAAGCATCATTTCCTTTTGCGCTTCTACTAGGACAAACCAATCCTAATAAAACTATGGATTTCAGCAAGAAGAGGGTGCGCTGTTCAGCATAGAATTTGTTGGTTTTCTGGTATAGAAGGATTTTATTAAAGTGCCTCTGTCAACATTTCTTTTCCCCATCTCCTGTCTGTTACTTACCATACGTTTGTGCTTTCCTTAAAAGAAAAAAGCAAACCCAACCAAAAGCCAGTGCAATAACTTGTTTTGCTCTGTCTCAATTAGGCTAGCATTCCCTTTGCTGTTATTGGATCCAATCAACTTATTGAGGTGAAAGGGAAGAAAATCAGAGGCCGCCTGTATCCCTGGGGAGTTGTTGAAGTTGAGAACCCAGAGCACAATGATTTCCTTAAATTGCGCACAATGTTGGTGTGAGTAATGCTAAAATCATTGCATCTCCTGGCGCTGTAACTGCTGGAATGACTAGAGAATTACATGAGCATGAAATATTTTATTCAGTGGTAGCCCTCATGAAGTGTAGATTGACTTTTCTTTTGCCTCCACCTTTATCCCTCAGCTTTATTTACTGCTGTGATCCTCTGCTCTGACTTAAGAAAATATTTTCTGTATTTTAAATTATCTGATAAATTATATCTTATGTGAACTATATTTTGTGTTGTTACGTATAAATTGAAGCTTTCTTACAGTGCAGTGGGTGAGGCAGAGAGACTTTTAGGCACTGAAGTAATTGGTGAATCCATGAAGACAAGTATTCTAAAGGCAAAGCTCGGTTTTCTTATCAGTATAGGAAAGTCTGTGTTAAATGGAGTACGCCCCACCCCTGGTGTCTGTAGCTGATATGGAGGTTCTGCCAGCATAGATGGCTTTAAGTAATTTCTTATGCTATCTTGCTGCTGTAAGTTGAATTCTGTTGAGCATTTTTGGTTTTAGTCTCTGCTGAGCAGGGGTTGCCCTCTGCTGGCCATCGTTTCCAGCAGCATTTCTTTCTCCAGACAATTGAAAGCTGCTAGGCAATGCCAGCTGTTACCTTAGCCAAGCAGCTCTGCCCAGCTTTCAGTTCCAAATTGTGTTAATGACCTTTAAGCATCAAAAAAATACTTTAGGAATTAAATCTTTTTGAATGAGTCTTCACAAGGTTCTGACACTGCAGACTCGTATAAACAACTCCTTTAAAGTAATGCGTGAATAGCACAGCACGCTGTATGTGTTTTAAGAATATTGGTGGGAGGGTACTAAACTATAAATCAAAAGACTAGGAAGTATGAAAGCAGTGTCCTGATGAGCTTTATGGCTGATTTGGTCTGTAAAAATTATCCTTCTAGTGAATGCATCCATTATATAAAATAAGAAGTTTTTTGTCTTCAGTTTTAATATTCCCTTTGACAAGAAGGATAAAGCACTCAGTAATGCTTTGTATGTTCTAGAACTCACATGCAGGACCTGCAGGAGGTGACCCAAGATTTGCACTATGAGAACTTCCGTTCAGAGAGGCTGAAGAGAACTGGCAAGTAAGTATTTGTGTTTCTTGGCTCTGCTTAAAGAGCCTCGCAGAGCCTTCGCTCTGCGAGTCTCTTCCTTTTTTCTGTGGCACCTGACACACTTCTCTTAAGTAATTCCTCTTGTTCTTCATTATTGCTTATCAAATTTCAATATGTGGATTAAGTGAAACTTGTAAGATGTTTTTCTTGAAGTGTTAAGCATGACTCCTGTGAGGTGCCATATAAACAGACAGCTGTTCATGTCTGCATACCCATTCCCTCTTCTCAATGCTTTTAAGTGGAAGATGCATAAAGAAGCAGGGTGTAGACATCATCAGATAAAACCTATCTGAAAAAAACCAAACTCTAGTGGGCACATTTATGTAGGTTATATAGATCACAACCTATTAAGCTGATGAGATTAAGACTGTCATGCTGGATTTTTTTCCTGCTCCTTCGTATGTAGCTGCAGAGAGAAGTTTAGCCCAAGCAATCTTTTTTTTGTAATTTATTTTTCTTTTTTTCTTGTAATGCTTCTGTTCTTGGCAAATTTAAGTCCACAACTACTCTCACTGCATCTATCCTGATAGCAAAATATTCTTCTTCCCATCTTGTTCTCTAAGTATTCACCCAAGTGTTTAAATCTTAAACTGGAGAAGAAATAGCTTAAGCAGCAATTCCACAATTGCTTTCATGGATGTTTTTGTACCATGGGTAGGTGGTAGAGGGAATCTTGCAGCAAAAAATCCCCATAGCAATGAAGAAATTACACTTTAAGAAACTGAGGAGGAAAATTAGAGAGTGAGGATAACAGGAGCCTAGGAACGGGTAGATGACATTTGACAAAAGCAACACAAATGTGTTTAAAACATGTCCCCATTTTCACTATGAGAAAGCATACAGACTTGTGTTGTTACGGTAGCTGACGTATGAACCTCAAAGCTGTTCCTGGAGACTTTTACTGTATCTTACATCTTCAGTGTGTTCTGTTGTTCAACAGACCTGTTGAAGAGGAAGTTGTAGACAAGGATAGAATCCTTCAGCAGAAGGAGGCTGAGGTAAGAGAGCTTCTACAACCGTTATTCTTTAAACGTATCTGCCATGCTCCACTTCCAGTGTTCTGCATCAACTACTGCATACAGAATGTAAGATAAGATGTATTCTGTTGTATGTAAGTTTACATACTAGTTGCCTGTGAGAAGTGTATTTATTTGTATGCTGTGGATAGTGGGTTGCACGTGGAGACTTTTGGTTGTGTGGGCAGAATATCTCTCATCTCCATAAACAGAATTTATATTTTCTGTTAAGTACCAAAGCCTGTTTATGTCTGTTTTCTACATGTGCTGTTCTAAACATATGTTGGAGTAGACTGGCAGACTGATGCCATTTCAGATGGGCGTGGTTTAGCACAAACATGTTAGCAGTAAATTTATCCGTGTCTTGTGCCTAAAGAGTAGAAAAGGTTACAGAGTCTTAAAAATCCTATGATATAATTTGTATGCATGTCTCTTTATCTTACTTCTGACTTGCAGCAAAATCTATAAATTTTCTTTAATACTACTCAACTTTTCAATCTTTGTTTTCTTACTCTGCTTTCAAGTTATTGCTAAAACTTTCATTCTGATATTTTTATGTTAAAATTCTAAAGATTCAGAGATTGTCAGCCTATTATTACAGTATAAGTAGTTCACTGCCAGTGCTTTTGACTTCTTGCATGGTAGAAGTGCTTTCTGATAGTTGGAAGGTAGTGGTTTTTTCTGTTTATCCTTATTTTATCCAATTCAGCTTTGATTCAAGTTCGTAAATGAAGGAATGCATGACTTAAAAGGCCAATACATATATATGTAGAGAGAGAGATGCAGTGATTTGGAATAAGGTATTAAAGTAATAATAGTAAAAATACTACCAATTATGTGTATTTCTGAGATGAAAGATTCAGACTCCAGTACCTGGAAGTTTATGAAATACAGTTACTTCAGTCTGTGCATTTCCTTTTTCCTTTATAGCATCCCTGTTTAAAAATAGCTGACCCTGGCATTTTGGCATAATCACCTGTTTCTGTATTTCCTTTTAGGAATATTTTTTTTGCTGTTTATCACCATAGCTAGTAGTTAATAACATGAATTACAGAGACTAAATGAGGTAGATGCACTTAAAGTCCTACAGTGATAAAGGTGCAGCTATGCTACTGAAGTGATGACCATGCACTTAGGGCAGTGGAACTTTTCCAAGTAGTTTGTACACAAATCAGCTGCCTCCCCATTCCTGGTGTATGTGTGGAACAGCAGCAGGCTGTCAGTTGGTGGCCAGGTGTGCCGGGTGCTTTGGAAATGTCAAAAGCATGGTTAGAGAAATACCTTTGTTATTTTGTCTAGCGCTTCCGTATTTCATGCCATGCACTTTGAGTTTAAATGATAGCTGTTTATCCTTATAATAACTGTCTATCCTCATGATAGGCTGATCTATTCTGACTCTGTGCAGACCTATATATAATATTTATATATATGTATGTAACATAGCTTTTATGTATTACGGTTAAATAGGTGAAGTCTTGAATTTCTTGACAGATGATCTCTGAAAGTTCCCTATGGGACCCATCATCTCTGAATAACTGCTGCTGATGTTGCGGAGGATTAGGTTAGAACTTGGAAAAACAAACAGATTTTTATGTTCTGTGTTCTGTTGTCCCTGAGAGATCAAGAAGCTTTGCTGAATCTTCTGTAGATAAGCTGGTATGAAATCCCTTCATCTCCGTATCATCCCGATGGTTCAGACCGGGAAAAATCTGGGGAGGAAAGAAGCACAGAGGAAATGGGCTTGCATTCCACAGCCTTTGCAGAGAAAACAAATATCCATTTCCCCTCCTGCTTTGCATTCCCATCAGTAACGGTGCCTGTTCTATTTACAGCTCTGCAAGGTTTATATAACCTTGGAAGGAATGAACGCTGGGTTAGTGCCAGGGGCATCGTTATCAGACATCGCTTTAAAATGATTTTTTACTATGCCAAAGGATGTGGACCCTCGTTCACAATCTGGAATTGCTAATTTGTCATTTTGAATGTGTTGCTCAGTTTGGTAGTGCTTTTTGTTCATCTTCAAGCAGTGAGCCGTTCTTCTGAGCTGGGAAGTGAAAATAAGAATAAAGACAACCACATTCCTTACCGTAAATGTGCTGTAGTTCAGATTGTTTTGACGTTGTGGTGTAAATGGGCTCAAACTTAAGAAGGTTGGTAGTGTTGTGCAGTGCTTTTTTTTTTACTCTGAAAATATTTCATAATAAAATCCTTTAAAGTTTTAAGAGGGAATATTTTCAGGAAGATGTTAAGTCTATGATTACATGAAAACAAGAAACAAAGTTCCTCAGATTTAGATATATATTTGTATTTAATATTACTGTTTTTTGGCTGCTGAGCACCTTGTTCATTCAGGAGAAGTATTTGTCTGTACTGTGGGCAGAGTGCTAGAGATGAAATCCTGTAGGTAACGCAGAGCTGTTGATCTGTGGTTTCTGTCCCTGTCCTGGGAGCTGTTAGAGGCTGTGTGATCCCCTCTGAGCTCTGCAACCTTCACTCCGATTTTGAAGCCTGTTGTTTCCTTTGTCTTGCTACAAGTGTTGTATGTGATAAGCACCCAGTGGTTACATGATGGTTTAAGCTACCTTTTAGTCCTGATGTAAGAAGTGAAGTAGGTGGAGCTTATACCAAGGTTAAATTTACTCTTTTTATTATCTGGGAATTTGCAGGAAACTCTTTTGTTGATGTTTCAAAATGTTCTTTCCTAGCTTCCAGCTTGTCAGGTGGATCATCCCTGTGCTATCGTGTTTCTTTAGGGAATGCATGCAAGTTCCCTGCAGAATGTATTAATTGTGCTCTTACAAGCAAGGGCCTCTATTGCTGGGCAAGATCAAAGCACTGTTATGCCCTTGCCTTGTTCTGCCCCAATGAGGGGACAGAGATGTTACCTTGTGTCACGTGTGAAGCCTTAGATTCATCTTTATTAAGATGAAAGACTTTGTTCTATGCTGTGCTTCCAGTAGGGTGAGACATAACTTATTTTGGACTTGTAACGCATGGAAATGGTTCTTGTGTCCTCTCTTCGCTTGAAGAGGAACACTGGACGAGACCGGTGTGGTTACCACTCTGAGTATCGCTTGGGTTGACTCCCTGGCTGGGCAGAAGGCAGGCATTTTTATTTGTGGATTTTACACTCGAGCTGTGTAAATAATAATACTGTGTAACAGCATCTGTCTCTGTGATCACTGAATGGTTTCTGTTTTGGGAACACTTCAGGGCTCAATTTTAAGTGTTCTTGGGAATGCTCAAATAGGCAGGCTCCCAATGAAGCCAGTTCTCGCTGCAGTGGTAAATCTGCAGTAGGGTATTTCAGAAGGCCAGGTGTCCTACATCTGTACAAGTAGATCTTTGAACCAGTTTTCTTTTATTGTACCAAGGAACCAACACAGCTCTCATGTCTGAGTCTTCCTACTTGTTTTGTTTTCCACCCTGCAGTACTATGCCATCTCTCTATCAGAGGCTTTGTGACTGTTTAGTGAAAAGATACAGATGGATGTCTAACAATCAGTGTAGAGTTAGCTGTAGCATGCTGTTCCTGTGATCTCCTTTTGTCAGTGTACCTACATTGCAGACATAGGAGCCTGAATTAACCTTTGCTGAACCCTGTTCTGCTGCAGCAAGAGATGTGTCCCAGGCCAGCTCTGCTGCCTCTGGCTGCACTGCAGTGTATGCACTTCTGTTTCTTACTCTCCCAAATCTGTATCTGAAGCCAGGCAAGGAAAAGTGACACAGGCACCTGTAGCTGCTCTCTGCCAGTTCTAGGTGGGGAACAGCACAGCACTGCATACTTTGCATACATTTGCTCAAGCATTCAGTGCTGATTCTTCGGGGATGAATGTAATAAAATAAGTTGTATCTGAGTGGCTGATATGGAGGAAAATACGGTATAATTGTTGAAACATAGCAGTACATTTTCAGTTGAAGAGTTTTGTTCTTTTTTCCCCTCCAGAAAATAAATCAGTCATTCTCTAACTAGAATGTTTTTTCTTTATCCTAAAGTAGATGTTAATTCACTGATCTGCAAACATAGCTTGCTTCAAAAGATTTGTGTTTTATTAATTAAATCTCATTGTAAGTATTCTTACTAATCTCCTGGGAAAGCTGTATGCAATGCTTTAGAGAATCTGGGATGGGAAAAATACAGTATTTGGTTCTGTGAATGAGTTAAACGTGTCTGGTTTATAAGGAGGCAAATAGGATCTGCTTTCTGCCATGGAAGAAAGCATTGTGAGTTTCCTGGATTTTGGACTTTTTGTGTTAAAACTGAGAGATGGTCCTAAACATGTAAGTGTTTCTCTTACAGCTGCGCCGCATGCAGGAGATGATTGCACAGATGCAAGCCCAGATGAGGATGAAGCCTGGAGATGACTAAGATACTTAATAGCTGGATGCATCAGGTATGACTTTTCTGACTTGTTCACTCCTCTTACGTAAGGCTCTCAAAGTGACTGTTGCCAGTTCTGCACCTGGGACATGCCTTCACAGTTCTTCTAGTAAAACAGAGTGCTGTCCTGGTATGTTAAAAAAAAGTTATGCAAACACCACCTTTCCATCTGTCTTTAATATTTGCAAATGCTTATCCTCAGTGCCTTATTTTTGGATCATCTGACTTTGGTTTTGCAAGCAAAAAGCTGTTCAGAAAATTAATTTGTCTCTATGTAAACAAAGGTAGAGTATTTGGGGGTATGGAGACTTCTGAATTTAAAACAAATGAAATTTTAGACATACTGGGTAATTGTACTGAATACTTGATATTAGACCTGATATATTAAATGGGATTGGAATGAGTGAAGGAAAAAAGGTTCCTGTAGCAAATATTTATTCTGTCTTCAGAAATACTAATTTCTTTCTCCAGTTCTTTGGCATATTTTATTTTTTTAATGCAAGATTAAAAACCAGAAGGATGTGAGGAGTCTTGTTGCTTAACACCGCAGTTTAATACTCCAGTTTTGATTGCTGGTCTTCTGGAATGTAAAGCTTGAGTAAAATGGATTATATTATCCCTCATGACCTTGTGGCAGCTGCCAACATTCCAAGCCTAAAATAAGGAGATTTTTGTTGCCTTTATTTGAACTTTCAGTCTTCCTGTTTATATATTTAAAAAAACAATCTCCTAAGAAATAAACTTACTCACTGGGCTCCTGTTTAAGCAGAAGTTGGTGGTTTTACTGCTATGTACACTGTAATCTTTGGGTGAAGTAGTTAAGGAGAAGCAGCAGTTCAGGCTCAGGTTTCGTGCTGTTACGATTCCAAGTCTTGCAGGTAGAGAAATCTTCATGTCTTCCAACCTCCATACTGAGGTATGTATTCCCTGAGCTGGGAATCTAAACACTGAGGTTAATTTGTGGCTAACCATGCAGCATATGTGATAGCAGGGCCTGGCAGAAAGCTCTTATTTCCTCAGGCAGGAGCTGGTAATTATTCAGCCTGTTAAATTCTTCAGCCTAAAGTGAAGGTCCCAAGATTTCATGCTGACTTTATCACACGGCCAGACTCTGGCCTCTTGTGAAAATAGCTGTTTGATAGTGGAAACCTCATATAGTATAAATTATTATTTCTTGTTGCAAGCTAGTTCTTTCTGCAGCTTACAAATCATGCTTAATCACATGGCATCCCTTAAACTGATACATGGTAAGTAAAAAAAATCTCCCTAAATCTAATTGGTTTGTCCGTAGTTGTCGCTTGCAGAGTGCAGGATGTCTGTGAGGTCAGCATCTGAGCACTGATAGGATACAGCATTCATAGCACAGGTGGCCAGCAATGCACTGGGTTCTGTGCATTTCACAGCTTCTGGCAATACCCAATATGGTATTTATGGAAGCAAACAGGAGCACGCTGTGTCCCCAGCTCAGTTCGCAGCCATGGATGCATATGTAAACAAAGCTGTGAGCATGCTCCCATGTATTCAAATGAAATGTTATTTTTTAGATACTTTACTAATCTGGAATACATCTTGGACCACTACACGTATGAAGCAGGAAAGCTCTCTGGGTTTAACTGCATGATCTGGTAGTGATGAAGTTTGAACTACGCATTGTTTCCTTGGAGTATTTCAGTGATTGAAGTACTCAATGTGAATAAACTTGAGAAGCATTTGGATAAGATCTTCATATGCAGAGGTGCTGCTGTTTGGTTGGAATCTGCTTAGCCAGACTTCTGCAGCTGCTCAGGCAGTCATGTTGTTTGACAGTTGTTTTCAGGACAGAACTTTGAACTTTTTTTTATCCTTCAGGTATTGATTTATAGACTTTCAGGTAACTCACGTAACTTCCATGATGCACAGTCAGAACCACTTTGGTAGTCCTTCTAAGCAGGAGCACAGCTGTATGATCCTGTGATGTGAATCCTCACCTAGAACTCATGTGTGCTAACTGTCTGCAGTTCAGAAGGAACGATGATTTCAACCTCCATCATTGCAATCAGATTTATTTGCAGTATTTTATTGAACCATTTCCAGAGAAAGCAGGAAACTTGTAATGAACAACAATTAACGCGGTAGCTAACAAAACAAAAATGCCAGCACACTGAAGATTGGTATCAATCTTCTTGTTCTAGTGCAGCTTATCCTGAGCGTCTCTTAGGGTCTGGTTTTACAGGAACGTTTATGGATCTGCTTATGACAATGCTGCCACTAAAAGCGTCGTCTCTCCTCCTGTTGCTCTTTGGCACTTTTACTTTCTTTTATGCTGGGAAATGTACGTAACCTCATAGACAATATGTAAAGCTACTGTTTGTACTGCTCTTACTTTGGATAAGTACATACTTATATTTTCTTTAAAAAACCCATTAAATATTTTCCCTCCATAAAGCACACATAAAGGTGTTTTCAGACATTTGAGAAAAGAGCAGTGTGGTGTAAATGCCTTCATGGGTGAGAGGCAGAGAGTATAGGGCAGGATGGTTACACATGGTGGTGTCTAACCACGTGAAATGCTCGCTTCTGGGTTTCAGGTGCACTTGGAAATAAGGTGTGGATGCTGAATGCTTTGGGATTATCTAGAAAGAATCTGACATCGCATAATGATTAAGATGTGCTGAAATTAAGTCCTGACCCAAAAGGCAGTAAGACCGTATGGTCTTTTATGCTGTAAAGATGGGATGGCTGGAAGTTCTGTTTTTTCTCGTGCTCTCTGAATTAGGGGCATCTTTGAAGACTTTCAGAAAGAGTGAAGGGAGAGTTTACTGCAAGCAGTTTCCGTTGATTTTGAGGCTAATGAGAAGCACGGGAGGGTGACATAGGCAGAGACTGTTACAAAAACAATGTGCCGAAGTTCACAAATCACGTGCAGACTGTGTGCATAGAGGTGTTTGCAGCAGGCAGTGAGGGCACAGCTAGGCACCAGGGTAAGGTTAGAATGAGCAGGAACCATTTTTTCCTTAACTTTTGTTACACCAATCTTACAAGTCCATGTGAAGCTTAATAAAGACTTCAAACTGAGTTTAAGTTTCATTTATTATTTCCTTTTTAATTCTCAGGATGCAGGATTGCTGTAAAGTGGTAGGGGCTTATTGCTTATCATTGACAGTTCAAATGAAGGCTCAGAGAAAACAGGGGAGGAGTGGGGCCAAGTTACCAGAAACTAAAACTAATCTAGTATTGTCTGTTGATTGCAATATGAAATACTTACAGCCTGTTGGAATAAGTCTGTGGTTACTCTGCCAGCATGTTTACTGGCTTTGAAGCAATAATTTTTTCAAGTGAAATGTTTATTGGTAGGGCTTTCTTCTTTCCTTTTCTGCTTCTGGAAGTATAGCTCTTTGCAATCTGTTTTCCTCTTGTCCTTACAAATCTGAATTGTCTATCTTACACATAGCTTCAGGGTCAAACTGGGACACAGTAACAGCAGCCAGCCTGTGGAAAATAAACAGCCAACTGCAAACGTAGTTTTGGTTAGGGAAGTGCATGTAGGGAAAAAAGGCATTTTGAGGTATCTATAGCACGTTAGTTCTTTTAGTAAGCTCATGATTTCCATGAGTGTTAGAGCTTTCTGCGCTGACTGACGCTGTTCTGATTTTTGATAAAGGCACCAAACAGGCTATTTCTTCTACCACTGAATTGACATCATTAACAGGAAAATACAAAGCATTGTCATAGCAACCAGCCTTCTAAAATGATGCTGCTGAATGCTGAATTGATCTGATGAGAAATGTCATTTGAGGAAGTACAGATGATGTTGTAGTTTTTGCAGCTGAAATTGAAAGCCTTGAGAATGCAATGCTTTGGCAAACTTGTAGTATTTGGAACAACTGCCTGGCACTGCCAGTGGCTGTTTCTCTAGCTAGAAACTGGATTAGAAAAGTGCTGTCATTCTTCAGCTCTTTTCAGCTGTCTTCATGTTGGAGTTGCTCAACAAACCCTGCATTGATGGGCTAGCACAAATTTGGGTTTCCCTTAGAGAGTAGGCTTTGATATAACTACTTTTTCTTTGCTGCTGTACAGCTGAAGTGCTGATTCTGTGTGGCTCCATAGGAAATTGAAGTTGTACAGAAAAATGTTGATTGGGTCCTTAGGAGGACCTTAGCTGCCTGGTGACTGGTATCCTCCTGGTGCCCACCTGCCCTCAGCTGTAATGGGCAGAGATAGGCACACTTCAGACAATCACTGTATGACTTAATCCTCCACACAGAGAACAATAAAGCTTTCATATGAACTTGTTCATCTAAAAATAACATCTAAAAATAATCTCTCCCATTATGATAACATCGTAATATTGATGTTATTCAGTACTTAGAGATTTTTTCCAGGAGTTGTAACAAAGTTTGCAAATGTTCACCCTGGTACAGAAGCTCCAGGATTTGCCATGAAGCAAAGCCTTGGGGGAAGACTCAGCTTCTCCAAGTTCTTGCTAACTTGTGAAGTGGAAGGGTTATAGCTACATAAAACACAAAACGGGTGTTATTGGAAGAAAGATAATTTAGGTCGGTAAGAAAATGTAACTGCTGCAAAATGCATTTCTCTTCTTGGGAATTCAGAACTGTAGAGGCAGATCAATGCAATGCAGAGCACCGTGATGTGTGTCCTTTGAAGCAGCTGAGGGGAGGCAAGCCCATTCCTTCCTAAGCCTTTCTAATGCAGGATTCTTGGTGATCTGACCTTGTGTGAGGGTGTGTGCACGTGGTGCTCGTTGGGGTACTCACTGAACACGTCAGCAGCATGCTGCAGAACTGTGCTGTCTATTAAATAATGGTGAGAATTCATGCTGCAGGTAGAAGCATTTAATGAAAACACACTTGGAAAGTATGGGGGAGCCTCACACATTAGTGTACAAAAATGGATATAAAAACCTCTAGAGAGCAATATTAACCTAATGTATCATAAAAGACTTTCTCATGAGGAGATGAGGAAGCAGGCAGTGAAACAAATCCACACTGGAAATGCCTGAAATGTCCTGTGCTCAGCTATGTTGTATGAACATAACAAATGGATATCATGTTGCTGATGCTACTAGCATCAGTGCACGCTGGTGCTTACAACCAGAGCCTTGGTGTTTATTAGGAGCATTGGTCTGCCTGTGACCGAGACACTGCTTACCATCTCTTTTTGATATGCCTTGTAACAGATCAGAGCTATGCAGGCGATGGCAGAAAATTAGTTTCTCTTCCATATTTGAAGTAACAGTGTAGCACAAGAAGTTAATTTTGCCTTTGAATATTAAAGGTGGTTAGCAGTGCGTGGTCTCCAGCTTTAACACCGTAATGCTGGCTTGTTGGACTGGGTTATGTGAGGTGATGGCCCTGGCCTGCTGACAGTGTGGGAAGCTGCTGTTCCCACCGTGAGGGCTCTGTTTGGTACAGGAAGAGCGAAGGACCCCATGTGTCAGCTTTCCGTCAGCCTCATCCCAGCTGTATTCTGCAGCTGCAGTCTGCATAGGTGTTGTACTGTCACTGCATGTTTCTTTTCTGCCATCCAGCTGGGTGCTTAGGCTGAGCTACTTTTCCCACTTGGGGAAGAATACCTTTGGAGACTGGAGAGCTGGAGGTGCCTCCCAAGTTCCAAATTTATCACAGCTTTTGTAAGCAGGACCTGATTTTCAGGGAAAGTTGGAATTGTGCTTTCTTCAATTGGCAAATGCAATTGCCAATTGAACTAATGCAAAACTGGGAGTCATTTTTGAAGTGAAGTCAGTGTTCCTTCTTTCAGCCATATGAATACTGCTTTATGAATGTTTGGAAAAATCCATTTGGTTTCCTTTTTTACCTAAGCAGTGTCATAAGAGCATAATGTCGTGTTTGTGCATAATGTCGAGCTGGCTGCTTATTTTAGCCCTGTTTAGATTGTAAGTGATCTTAAATGCAATTTTTAGCATCAGAAGTAATGCTGCACATCACAGGCTGGCAGAGGTTGCTTTCCATGTGCAGTACTGTTTAGCTGAGCTGCAGCACAGTTCTTGCATGCTTGCAGATGAAGGGGAGTGTGGGTGCTTAAGGAAGTATGCACCTAAAAATAGATGCTCATGTATGTGCTCTTATTAGACGTTTGTGACAAATATCTCTGGCCAAACTGTATTGAGAAATCGCCGCTGCCATCATCTTAATCAGCTGATGTAGCTGTAGTGCAGGTTACTTACTGCAGAGCACCGAAGTGCTCTGAGACCTGGAATATGTTGCTTCGCTAGGAGGGGATGAGGTTCAGGATGCCAAAACCATGTCAGTAGTGCTGAGAATTTGTCTTTTCTAATGCTGTTTGTTTTCCACTTTTGTTCGCAGCAGCGTACAGTTCTCTAAGTGGACGGGTGCTCTCTTTTCTTTGACCAAGTGGTAACGTTCACATGCAAAGGCCGGATTCTGCAGATCAAGACCTGCATTAAAACAAACACAGAGTCTGAAGATTGTGTTGTAAAACTGCTTGTTTTATATATTCGATGTTAATCAAGTTATCCTGTATCTTTTTCGATTCTTTTGGTAATGCTGTCTTCATGCTTAGAAATGTGTTTTTATTCTCCTTCCTATGCCTTTTGGCACAGAAATGGATAAGCATGCTGTTTGGACCAGGCCTTGTGCTGGGGCAAGGAGTTAATTATGTATCTGCTAGATTGTTCTGAACTGTTCTGTGATTAGTAGTAAAAGCCTCCGTGGCTTGTTGGCAGTAAATGTGTGTTTGCACAGTATTGTAACCTTCTATTGCTATTTTAAGCCATTCTATATCACATCAGTTCTTCATAACTTTCTGTGCTTCAGTTCTTTTTCAAGCTTCATCTCTGGTGATTTGTATTTGTGTGATGTATGAGAAAATATCCAAACCACTGACAATTCTAAATCGCTGTGCCTTAAAATACCATGAACACTATGCATGCCAGAAACTTCTGTGGATGCCTCTGGAGAGTTGTCTTCAGGTCTCAGTATTGCTTGCAGGTATTCCTATCACGGCGTTCTTAGCTCCCAGCTGAGTGGTGGCATGTAATGAACCTTTTATATACCATAACACTAATTTTCATGGAGGTTTTGTAATAAATTGTATCAGTGTGGAAAAAGATGGATTCTGGGGTGATTTTTGTTTTATTTATTTATTTTCTATTTTATTTTTGTGAATTGTTGTACTGGTGTCATGCAGTGTCTTCACAGGAGTCATAGTACTTGGCCTGAAGAAGGGGAGGCTCTTCTGGAATTTACTGTTGTGATTTCATTTCAAAGCACCTTTTCAAACGTTCTCACTGGAAGTTAGGCAGCATATCTTCACATCTGCTTTTGCTGTTGTTTCTGCAGAACTCAGTATTCATCTACTGACGCTGGCTGTGTCTGTAAATACCTCAGTTTGTGAATTTGTGGCTGTTGTTATTTCCTTTGTGCCAATATGAGTGCATGGCTCTCTTCCATGCTTTTATAGTCCTGTGTGTGTCATATGCATGTAAGTGCAAATTGTCTTGCAAATATGGCACGGAGATGCTTTGTATTCTGTACTGCGTTGGAGTGTCTGTCATGTTGCTGTTAGCTCTAATTGTGCTGTCTAGCAAAGAGTGTTCAATGAAGACAGACCTCAGAAAAGGCTTGCATCACCAGGGTGTGTATTTGGCCTGTGGACTTAAAGTGCATAAAGTGGACATGTTGTTGTTATCTTGGCTGCTCTGATGAAGTTGAAAGAAGAAATGAGGTGACATTTGTTTTCAGTTGCAGAGCCGCTTTTTATGGAGATTTGGATGCTAAACGTGTCTGTTAAGAGAGCCAAGATGAGAGCTGTAACTACAGACATCCTGTTTGACGTGGATTGTGAGCCCTTATGGGTGCCTTTGTGTTCCTTCCAGAATTTTGCAGCATGTTTTGCAACCCTCTCAGAACGCTGCTCTGTGCATGTGGAGGAACAGCCACACCCTTCCCAAAATCCACGGCGTTCTGTTGTGTACGAGTTAGCTTTCTGAGCCCAGGTAACATGGAAGGTTCATCTTGCAAAAGAAACTAGCACAGTAGGGAAGAGGCTTCTAAAAGCATCTCATCTTTATTTTTTTAATAAAATGGGGGCTTTTTCCCCCTCTTTCCAAAGCAGGGCATTGAAAGTCACTGTCACAATTCCCAGGTGGGACCTTTTACTGACCAGCAGCACATACTGATTGCTGATCTGTTGTCTTTGCCTCCTCCTGGCCTGTGAATTCCACCTGCAGCACTTGGCCCAGTCCCCGACGCTCACTATACTGTGTGCTCCCCTTTCAAAATGGGCTTAATATGTACATCGCTTCTTCGATATTGTCTGCTGCTGCTTTTGAGCTCGTTTTCTCACAGTACCTCACAGCTCAATGGGGGATGTGTATTCCTTAAGCCAAGCTGCTGCTGTGAGGATCTCTGCAGAGCTTTCCCGTGTTCCCCCTCTTGGTGCCAGCAGTGCCCGGCAGACCGCTGTGCCCGGCCCTCTCCAGGCAGGTGTTGGGCAGCACTGGGACGAAGGGCTTGCACCTACCTGCCGTAATGGCCGCTTAGCAGGGTCCAGGAGCAGGTGCCCGAGGTCCTTCTGGTCTTCATTAGATTTTAAGCACTGTGGGAGACTAATGCAGCTTCAAAATTGCTGATGGGGTCATTGGCGCCTTTAATTGCGGTGTGGAGTTTGATGATCTGTGGCTGTCTGGTCTATAAAAACAAGGGAGTATGCTAACAATTGATGAAATAGTGTCTGATGCTTTGAATTGATGGCTAAAAGCAACCTGGGAGCAAGTTAATGGGTTTTGCAATCTTAGGTGCCTGGGACTGCCAGCTGCTGGTTTTGGAAGCGTCTCCTCGTTTGGGTACAAGGAGTGTTTTCAATGAGCAGGTGGAAGAAACGATGAGAAATGCTGCGATGACCGCAAAGATTGGAAAGCTGGTATCAGCGGCAGTTTTGTTCCACGGTGGGGGGGCTGTCATTGCACTTGTGCAGCCAGCAGCAGGCCCGGCCGCTCCCGTGCTGCGCTCAGTGCTTACGGACCCTCCCTGCGGCCGTGGCTCGGGGGGAGCGGGGCTGCCCCGCACGGTGCGGTCCAACCGTGGGAGTTCAGCTGAGGTTCCCTGGCCGTTCTTAAGCCGTGGGCTCGCGCCTCTTTGGGAGCGTTCTAAATCGGTTGGAGCTCTCTCCTGCCCCCTCCTCCCGTTATCCCGGCAGCTTTACCTAGAATAACTCAGCGTCGCTCTTAAAATGGCTCACTGGCAGCGGAGTACGTTTGCGGTGTGATTCGGTACCTCCCCCGGCATTTCGGGCTGCTAAATCTGGAAGCGCGTTCCCTCTTTATTCCCTTGGATTTTGACGTTTGTAGCGGTCCGTCGCGCAGCGCCGCCCCCGCGGCACCTGAGCCCCGGCGCCGCTCCTCGTGCGGGCCCGGCGGTGCCGTGCTGCGGGGCGCTGCCCCCGGGCCGGGCTGCGGGCGGGGCGGGGCGCGCGGCGGGATTGGCGGGCGGGGCGGGGCGCGGCGCCGAGGCGGTCCCCGGGCGCACCCCGCGCTGCCGTCGGCGGGCGCCGCGCTCCCGGCCGGGCAGGGCCGGCACCATGAGCACCGGCACGCGCTACAAGAGCAAGCCGCTCAACCCAGGTGAGGCGGCGGTCGGGACGCGCGGCATCTCCGCCCCGCGGCCCGCCGCGGCCCTCACGCCTCGTTCTCTTTTCTTTTTCTCTCCCCCCTGCCGGCTCCCTCCGCGGGCATCCCGCCCTCGCCGCCCCGCTGCCGCCCGTCCGCCCCGCAGAGGAGAAGCAGGTAGGTGGGCTCCGCGCCGGCCGCGTGCATCCGGGGAACGGGCGTCGTGCTCGCTCCGTCTCCCCGCGATTCGGTTTCTTTCTTTATTTCCCCGCTGCTTTGGGTGTGTCGGGCGGAGGAAGGCGGCCCGGGGGCCGCAGGAGGCGTTTCGGCATCGGCCGCTGCCCGCAGCGGAGCTGCCCCGAGCGCTGCGACGTGGGGTGATGCAATCGGGTGACATCGGCAGGTTTTTTGGCTCTCCGTTCGCTATTCGGAGGCGTTCGGGGTGTTTTACGGGAAGGTGATTTTCTCTGCGGCGAATAAACGTCTGCGTAAGGGGGAAGCAGCGGAGCGCCGCGCGGTCCATCGCCGCGATGTAGGCAGCCCGCCGTCCCCGGGCTCGGAGCAGCGGCCCCGCGGGGTGGGGTTGGAGGTGCGGCACGGAGGAGCCCCTGCCCCGCCCGGCTCGTGCCCGCTTCGGGGTCCGCTCCCTCGCCGAGCAAACGGCTTCCCGAGCCGGGCGGTGGTACCGCGCAGCCTTCCCGAGCTGCAGCTGCAAACTCATTGTGCGGCAGCGGGGCGACCGCCCAGCCCTGCCGGGAATGGTGTATCCCTGCAGTACGGGCATAGACACTGAGACGGTGGCTGTGTCTTACTGGGAGCTGCTGCCTGCAGTGGGAGAACAAAGTGAATCTAGTGGCAGCAGGACGATGGGGGCTTACCGGCTGCATTTTTTCCTAAGCTGCTGCATTTTTTGCTACTATTCTGTAGTTAGTTGTTAGTATATTGCTATTGTTCCAATTCTTGTTGTATTTCTGGGGAGAAATAAGCCAGCCTGTGTCCTGAGGTTGCAGGAAAAAACCTCAGTGTAAGCTGTGAACTGAAAGGGAGGTCTGTAACCCAAAGCACTGTGCAGCTCTTTAGCTTATTTGTTTTGAAACAAAGAGCCAAGCAGGAGATGTGTGCAGCTCCATCCTGCTGCTCCGCGAGGTGAGAAGCAAGGAAGGCAGAGCACTTTGTTCTGGATGCTGTCGTAATTCCTGCAGGCCTTTGTCACATGTGGGTGGCAGCCCTACCTGCTGTGTGCACAACAGCAGAGTTCTGCCGGGCCGGAGCAGCCGCTGCTCAGGTGTGTCTGCACAAAGGTGCTGAGCACAGAGCAGGTCCTATATGGCAAAGGCAGCTGGGCTGTGTGTCTGTGCTGGCTGTGTTCCTTGCGGATGGTGGAGGGAAACCAAGCTGTGAACACAAAGCAGTCCACTGAAACACCAGCAAATGGGCGAAACACAAATGATATTCTTACTGTTCGAGAGCAGGGCTTTTCTTTCTATGCTACCTTCTGCCAATCCACGTGCATCTGGCAGCAGGTACCAGTTTAGAAGGTTTACTAAAGCTGCAATTCTTGCAGAAGCAGTAAAAAAAAAAATAATAAATTATATAAGAGCTAAGCAAGGGCAGAGCAATAAATGGCATGTAAGTAGCACAGCTTTCAGTGACATCTTGATAATGTTAATGACTTGCTGAGTGCAAATAAAGGCACAGTGTGGTGTCAGAGAATCTGTGTTCATCTTCCTGCATAGTATGGTTGTGTTGGACGCATTGTCTGGGGCTGAGGGACCCTGAGTTCTGGGTCTGACTCCCAGAGGCTAGATTTTCTGAAGAGAAAACAGCAGGAGATTCTCCATCTCCCGATTCCCAATTTTCCCATGCTCTCCACTTCTGATGTCAGCCCTCGTTTGGCACCTATCTCCCTTACCATTGAAGTCAGTGGGGTTTTGGTACTGGTCTCCATCCACCTTTCCAAGGGGAAGGGCTGTGGTTTAGGACCCTGGACCAGGAAAACCAGTTTCTGATCTGAAGCTGTGCAGCAGGTTGCTCGGTGAGGCCAAGCTCCTCGCTTCAGCACTGCTTCAGTTGAGTTGGTTTCTGTCCTAGGAATTCAACTGGAGCACTCTTATGGGGGATTGTCCTGGTGGGGCATGGGAGGCAGATGAGCAGCCACTAACAGCGGGTACCGAAGGACAGGCAATGGCCTGTTGGAAATGGAAATACAGAAATGGAGCAATTTGTTGAAAGACTGTTTTGACTCAAGAACCTATAAGGGCAAGTGCAGCTGATGGACATTGCCAAAGCCCAAGGTGTTACTGTGGAAGTACGGGTGAAACCTTCTAAGTATGTCGTCAAACTGGAGTCTCCTGGCACACTGCTGCAGAACATGCCTCCTATTTCGTGGTGTTGGGGGGTGTGTGTGTGTGTGTGTGTGTGTTTGGGGTGTGACCTTGTCACATCAATGGAACTGGCTCCTGCTCGCTCAGCCCCGTGTCTCTAATGTTCTTTGAAGTCTTTGTTCCTCGTTAGGTCAGCAGGATGGGAACACCTTCCCAACTTGATCTCTCCACCCCATCAAGTTGCAGAGTTGTTTGGGTGTGGGAGCAGAGGCAGTCTGGTGGATCCAGTTCTTTTAGTGGGTTTGGAATTACAGGGCTGTGCCTCTTGTACTCAGCTTGTCCTTTTTTCTGCTTAAGCATGTTTTGAAGTGGTCTCCTTCCCAGTTAAACATATACATGGGGGTACTGTGTTTAAGGAAGATGCTGTGCAAATGGTTGTTTGGCTGAAAAAATGGTGTGAGTGTAAACCCAAGCATTGAGGACTCCTGAGTTTGTTGCATTTTTGTCTGTTTTTTAGATTTGGGATTTCATGTATTCAAAATCTATAGCTTTTATTATTACTTAGGGAAAAACAGCAACAGAACTCAGAGATTTCTGTTGTTCGTGGTGCAGTAGATACTACAAAAGCAAAGATGTCTCCCATCTAAAATGACAACTATGCCAAAATAGAGCATCAGTTTTAGGCCAACCTTCAACCCAGTCCTGCCTTATCAGATAGCCTTGGTAGGTGGAAATCCCCTAATTCCCCCTTAGCCTGTTCTGAGCCACAGCCTCCTCCTTTTATGGTGAGAGGAACCCAGAGGGGCTTACAAGACCTGTGTGAGCTGCGCTGAAGGCCGTGCTCTGTGTGGTGCAGAGGTGCCCAAGGTGCTGCTGGGTGCTGTGTGATGCGCCCAGCAGTGCTGCCGTGCAGGCAGGGGGTCGTGACAAAGAGCAGAGTAGGAGCAGCGGTGTGTCCTGTGTGAGCTTGGGGAGGATGACCTCAGTGTCACCCTTGATTTCTGTGTAGGTGTGTATGTGATGAAGATTGATTAGCTGAGTGCTGTGAAATAGATGGTGAGAAGTACTGTGTGAGTGAAGGGTTCCGATGTACAGCAGCTTGCTGCCGGGCGGTTCCTGCTGTGTGGAATTGGACCACATCTGCACTGGAGCAGTGTGGAGGACTCCCATCCATGTGAGAGGTCTGCAGCACTTTTATCTTCCACCTGTGTTCCTTAAAAGAACTGCTCTTGGAATCTTGTCACCTGGGGAAGGTTCTGCTTGCTTGTGCCTGTGCTTGTACAGAATTGCATGGAACCTGGAAGTGTACTTTTTCTCAGGGTCAGCACTGTGATTTTATAGCTGTGACTCTGAGTCACTGGGAGGGGCAGTAGGGATCTGTTCCTGTGCACAAGGCTGACACAGTCTGTATCCATTCAAAAGGGGTGGGTTGCAGTGAGGGTGTTTTTGCTAGCAGAAAGCAAGGGTTTATGTTTGCAGCTGGCGAGGGGGATATTTGAGCACAGCTGCAGATTGTGCTGGGTGAGGCTGCTTCGCTTTGACTCCGTGTTGAAGTCTCTTCCAACCGATGTGTTTTCCAGCCTGTCTTACATCCTGGCTCCTGAGACATGCCTGCCAGAAGCAGAGCCGTGGTTAGTCACAGGCTCTAGAGGTGGATACTGGAACACTTAAAGCAGCACATCTCTGCTTGTTTTTCTGTTGTCTCAGTGTATCTTGGCCAGACGTAGCGTTGGGGTGGTGGAAGCTTTTACTTCTCTGTATAAAGCCTTGAGTGTCTTATTCATTATTATTGTGTTTTTTTTTTTTTTTAAAGCCAAATTCAAAAGGCAGCGTTGGTCCCTTGCCTCCAAACTGGGCAAGAGCTCCATGCTCAGCACAGTGTGTCCAGAGCCGGGTGGGACTGCAGTAGATCCTGGGGTTCAGCCCAGCGTGACTTCCTGCCGTGCCCCTATCTGAGCAGCCCTGTGTCTCACAGATGGGTTATTCTGGGCTCGGGAGGTGAGCTCCATCTTGGGCGCTTTGGCTTCTTCGAAATAGTTTTTCTTTTTTTTCTGCTTGGCTTCTTGGAAAAGGGCCTTAAAAGCAGGTCAGCACATGGTTACGTAGTGACACAGAACTGCTGGAGAGCTGTGCCCAGCCTGCCTCCTGCTCTTCAATTACTTATGCTCCAAATGGGTAAAATGGTTGTCAGCACGGGGCAGGGCAGCGGCTCGGCCCGCTCAGTGCTGCTGGCACTCTGCAGCTGATGGAAAGGAGGTGTCCCCGCACAGGGATTTTTATCCCTTGAATGCCCATTAACTGCTTGGCTACTTACATGCAAATCTCAAATTCTGCTGCTCTTGTGTGAATTGTGCAGAGCCCTCCCAGGCACGTTAGCCAATGTAAGCGTGCCAGGTGCTGTGGCCTGATGTTAGCAAAGAGGGAACGACTGTAGTCTGACGCCACAGACACTTGTGACACTTGCTCAGCTGCTGGGTTGCAGCATGCTGGGACGTTACGAAAGGCAGTTTGTAATTGCAGAGACATAAGTGTTGTTTCCCTCTAAATAAGGAGAAACCCATTCCCTGGATACTTTCAAGCTGCCAGAGTTCAGGATTCTCTTACAAGCTCCTAATGCTCTCAGAAACCATAGTAGCTTCATGTGGATACTGTTCTCTGCTTGGCTATTGTAGCAGGAAATAGATGTAATGTGTCATGGCAGTCCTGTCCCACCCTTTGAGCAGGGAGATGAGCTTTGAGTTCAGCATCTTCTGGAGCACCCTCAGTTTGGATCTAAGTTGCTGGTCATTAAATACCCCATACAGTGCTAGGGGCTGTGTTCAGCCAGCTGTCTGCTCGCTGTGTTGCACCAGGTTGGGTCCCTGCTGTGGTCTTTGGAGTTAAATGAGTTATAAATGTTCAACCCAAGGGGCTCCCCCAGCAGCTTTGGATCACCGCACAGCTGCAGTGGTAGCTGCTGTAAGTGTGCTGCTGCCAGGCAGCCCATGTGTGCTGAATCCAAGCCTGGAGAGTTCTGCCCCATCTTTGATACTTCAAGTACTTCTTGCTGAGATGGCTGTTGGCTCAACCAAGAGGGTTTCTCTCGTTTCATTTCCAGTTCAAGTGATTGCTGGGCTATGCTTTTTTCTGGATAGCTGTGCATGAAGTGAAGGGCACCTTCCTTGCTTGCCTTCACAGCTTCTTGCCTGACCAGCAGTGGTCTTTGTCCCCTTCCTGCCCCAGACAGAGGTTTCCTTGGGCAGTGAAATCTCACAGAATAATTCTCCAGTTCTCAAGAAGGAAACGTATGGCATCTCTGACAGATACATGGTGTGACTTCAGAGTCCTGTGAAGCTTATGCAAGTTGTCTCATAGCATGCTGGAATAACTCCGTATGGGCTGGATTTTGCCTGTGTGTGTGTGTGTCTGTGTCTGCAGTGCGGTCAGCCTGGAAGCTCAGGAGGAATGTTTGTCTGCTGTTGTGCATTCCTTTTGTCCCAAAGAATCGTTCCTGGAGCTGCGAAGTTTGTAGTCATTGTGTTCCCACAGCGATGTCCAGAAGCTGGATCTGTGTGTGGTGCATCAGAAGAGCTGGGATCAGATCCCAGAACATGTGCTTGTTGTCAGCATGTGTGCTGCTGTTCATCCACAACTTGTTATCCCATAAATACTATTTAAAATGAGTAGTGGAAGGTGGTGGTGAGTACTGGGAGGAAGGATTTGTGTCTGCAGTGCTGCCCAGAATGGCTAGACTATGGAAAGCAAAGGAGATCTTCTGTTGCTCCCAACTCAAGTCAAGAGTCCTCTATATCATGAGGGGCTGAATGGATTAGTGCTCATAATTCCCCCTCTCTTGTATGAGCGCATTTCCAGTGCGTTAATTAAAATGTTGCAATTTGCTAACATGGAGCTCTAGGCTGCAGCGCCTTCCTGGGCTGTTGCTCCCAGCCCCTGCCTGCGGAGGAGAGCATGTCCAGGGCTGCAGCAGAGCTTGGCTCAGTGTTGGCCAAGAGGAGTTGAAGAGGAAGTGAAACCCTGCACAAGCATCTGCAAGGCTGTAATGCCAGGAGGGGGAAGTGGCTTGTTTAGCTTTAGTACAACTGTCTACTCCTGAGGTTCAAAAAAAAAAAAAGGGGGGGGGTT
Source organism: Gallus gallus (assembly GCF_016699485.2). Classification (NCBI taxonomy): domain Eukaryota; kingdom Metazoa; phylum Chordata; class Aves; order Galliformes; family Phasianidae; genus Gallus; species Gallus gallus. The sequence goes on from NC_052546.1 coordinate 770,913, forward strand.
TTGTGGTGTTTTTTTTTTTTTTTTTAAGAGAATTCTGGAACTCATTTGTGGAAGAAGAGGTAGCTGCAGTTCAGGGATGCTTGAGATGTCAGGCACTGCTGGATGTGGCTGGGCAGCTTTCAGGTGCTGTGCCATGGCAGCACAGGCTGATAGAGGTGTGGGGTGAGCGTGATGTGCTGGGGATCTCATGCTGTGCTTCACTCTCACTGCGGGGCCTGTGAGGTGTGAGTGGAAGTCAGAGGTGGAAGCCCTTGATTAGAGTTTAGCTCTGGCTGTTCTCACGCTTTTTGGGCTGCTGCTCTGTACATCTGCTCTCGCTGACAGCAGAAGAGCCTGTGCCAGTGCTGGAGCTCTCACCCTGAGGTTAACTGCTGGTGGCTGGCCCATCCCTGTCCGCCAGTGCTGTACTGTGTGTCTGTTCAGAGCCGCAGAGCTGAGCTCCTTTGCTTGCCAGCTTTGTTCGGCTCAGATCTTTGCTCTTCCTGGGAACTTTGGGAGTGCCCTGTTTGTTTTGAAGCTCGTTATCAAGAGTGTCCAGGGTGTGTGCGGGGCTCTGGGATGGCCCGCCTCTGCCTGACCCACCCCGGGGCAGCTGCTGCCGTTCCCCTGGAATGACTTCTGGCCCGGGAGCTGGGAATGCAGTCTTAGCAAATGAACCACAGGAGCGCGAGTGTTGGCTGCTGGAGCCGGCCCATGGGGAGCCAGCTCAGCCTGCTGAGCTCTGGACATTCTCGGTGCAGAAACGAGGGAGAGGAAGAAAAGATCCACTCGGCTTGTGGGAAAAGAGGCTTCAGGGGTTTGATGTCTTCCTTCTGCTTTCTGTGAGGCAAAGCCCACGGATACAGCTGTGATCTGCACTCCTGTGACTGTTCTGTTTTGCCTTACAGACCTCTGAGCTGTGTGAGCACATGAAGAAGAGCTGGCCTTTCATTGCTTTAGTTTGCATCACCGTTATTTCTAACATCACTTCCCAGACAAATGACTTCACTCTCAGCAGTTTGTAATATCTCCTGACTATTCTGTCAGCATGAGAACTGTTCAAACCCTGCCCGCTGTGCTCAGCTCATCCTTGCTGTGCCACACACACGCAAAGTCTCTTACATCCACTTTTAAAATACATTACGTACTACATAAATTACATATCCAGGTGAAACTCGAGTCACAAAGCTGAGCATCTGCTGTCAACCTGCCCTGCCGATGCTGTCTTGTTGGCTCTGTGTATTTTAAAGCTCTCCTGGGTCTCTGCATTGAGTGTTCAGTGGTGTGAAGTACTGTGAATATAGAATTGGAAATGCCCATCTGGACTGAGATCAATTTCCCTTTACCCAAGGTCTGCCATAAAAACCATCAGAGATGTTTATGGCCCTTAGGATGCTATAGAGTCTGAGCTGCTCAGAAGAGCTGGTCAGGCAGCAATGGAAGGAGCATTGGAGCCTCAGGTTGCTGGTATTTGCCCTGGTTCCTGGGGAATGGCTTGTAGCGAAGTCCTGCTGCTGTGATGGCACAGTACTGAGATAAGCAAGTGTGTGTGCACAGCAGTGAGGGGGGGGGGATGTGTCTGAGAGCATCTCTTCTCTCCCAGAGGCTGCATGTGCATCCCTGCGTTGATGGCTCCTGTGCTGTGCCTGGAGCAGTGCTCCGGCTCCCTTAGCTGGAGCACACAGAAGGAAGCTGCTCATGCCTTGCTCCTGAGTTTAATACTTTGCTGTTTGTCTGCTTACTTTCAAGAACTCTCCTTCCCTTGAAAGGAACCCTTGGCAAAGTGTGTATTTATGAGGGAAGCAGGAATTAGAGCAGACAGTTATTTAGCAGGACTCGGTGCTTCTTCTGGGCAGTTAATCCTGGCACATGCTTGGGAAGGACTCCAGGTCCATGGAGGAGCTGAATGCTCTGCCTCTGCTCCACACTGTCAGAAACCCTGGGGCTGACGCTTCAGAAGCTCAGACCAGACCTACAGAGGTGAGGAAGCTGGAGGTACGTTCTGTACGTACACCTCAGTACTGTCACACTGATCTGTTTGGGATCCTCTGAAGCATTACTCCTGTGAGCAGAATGTTTTGGAGGAGCAGGAGTGTGTTCTTGCTACTCAGGTAAGTGTTGCCTGGCCCACTCCTCCACATCAGCTCATGTTATTTGACTTCATGGGAGTTTAAATAAAAACCAAACCAACCAGATGGAGCTTGGGGTTCCTCCTCCTCAGTGCCTGCTCTATTTGGCCTGCTGGTCCTCATGCAGCAAGGCTGTGTGCCATCTCATAGCTGTGTGATGGCGTTATTTTCAGCAGCCCTCATTAATATCAGTGAAAGCTTTTCTGTTTGAGCTGATAGGGCCACTCCACAGCAGCTGCTCAGTGGCTCCGGCCAGTGCCAGGCGTTCCGCTGCCTGGTTTGAATGGCCAGTGTCATGTGAACGTCCCCCTGCTCCTCCTGTGGTCACAGTGTCATGGGCAGGTGCTGGTCAATAGTGGAATTATTCTCTTGGTAAACAAGTGATGATGTTACTAGAGTTGTCCTTCACGTAGCAGCAGTACAGGGCGTGCATGGGATTGCTAATGAGGGATATCACGAGGCTTGTTGTTCTGGAAGCTTCGCGAACCATCTTATTTTTCTCTGCAAAGTGTGTAGATGTTCATTCACGTATGCTGTTCCTGCCCTGCATCCTCCTCTTGGACGCGTTTGGTACTGAAGTGTGTCACAGCACACTGGGGGCATTTCAAAGGGCTCCGGTCCCGTCATGACATTACCAGCAGTGCGTGTCCAGGAAACACCTGGGTGAGGCCCTGCTCTTGCCTCATCAGACACCCTTTTTCATGTATACCCAAGGGCTGAGATAATTTGTGGGGACCTGTGCATATCTGGCACCCAGAGCCTGTTTCTTGGGAGTTTATGGCTTCCCTTAATGAAAAATTATCTATTTTTCTTTCCTTGTTATGTTTCAAAAAACCTTTTGGCTGCCATGCTGCTCTATTGGGCCAGCGTGCCTTATGCTGGTGGAGAAAACAGATCTCACTTCATATTCCTAAAGCAGTGGTTTATAAATGAGCCTGAAAAAAGAAACTGATTTCCTCATGTAGGGCAAAATTGCATCAGAGAAGAGTCCTATCAAAATTTCATAAACCTGGGCCGTGAATTAAGCCTGACACCACTGATTTGACTGTGCACAGTGACTATCCCGTTGATGAGATGTGCAGGTAAGGGGGTGTTACCTGTGTGCACTTAGCACCAGAGCCCCTGCATCCTTGCCCTGCCCTCAGCAGCACTGGCAGTCAGCAGTCCTCACATTACAGACTTTGTTCCCCCTTCTCATCTCGGGAGGCTGCAGGCTTTGCTCACTGTGCAGCCTGAGGGCACGAGGCTGCAGGGGACAGAGCCGTGTCCCTGCCCGTGTAGCTGCTTCCGTTTCTCTTGGGTTGCCTCACAGGAAAGCACAGTTTAGCAAATGCAATTTTCCACCTCGTTGCTTCTGAGTTCTTTCTGAGTTGAGTATTGCTGTGCTCTGTGTGTCCCACAACCGCAGCACTTACAGTCAAATGACTTTGTCACGTCTGATATCTTCTTCGGTCCAGTTTCATTTCTCTGGCTTCCAGAGATCCATTATAATCACTTCAAAGGTGACATTTCCAGGAACTCTGCTCTTCCAGTGCCTGTTCCATGAGTATCTCCTGTCTTACGTCCCCTTTACTTTACTATTCTTGTTATTCCTGGGTGGAGCCCAGGAGAGAGAGAGAGAGACAGAGAGAGAGGAAAAAAAAAAGGATGAAATCAATGATACCATTGAAAAAAATGCACAGCAGTGAGGATCTGTGCCTTCAGGTCAGGGTGTGTTTGGGAGCCCAGGCTGTGCCCTGTGGTTGGGCCATGTTGCTGGTACAGTGACATAAGTATTCAGCATGGAGCACTCTCCCTTTGTGGCTGCTTGGTCACTCTGTTTTGGCAGAAGGAATTGTTACCTTAAAGAGGAAAGGTTTATGGGTGGAATAGGGCAGTATGTTTCAGAATGTGTTTCTGTAATCTCTGCAAGATTTAGGACTAAATTGGATTGCAGGAGACGGACGGCTCTGTGCTAAGGTTTCTTCCTAAGGCTGTGATTTTTGATAACGAGAGAGGAAAAATGCCTCTCAAATCTGGTGGAAAGTACCATCCCTGAGATGTGGGACAGTAACAGTACTTTAGGTCTGTCCTGCTCAGACTGAGTTGCCATTGTTTTCTGCTGAGTTAGCACTGGTGCCATTTGCCAACGTGGCAGAATTGGGCTCTAAACCCATGCTCTCACGGGAGGAGTGTAACAGCAGCTCAGATGTTCTTGTTGGTAGGACTAAGCACAGCAGGGCTCGAGGCTCAGCCGCGTTCTTCGGCGTTTGAACACAGCTGGTGTGTGTGAAGGCTTCTGCAGGGCTGCCCAGCTGGGCACTGTGTGCCCCTGAGCTGTGGGCTGTGATCCCACTCACAGTGCCTCCAAACTGTCAGTGTGTTCGGGGCTAACCACGGGGCTGGTGTGTTCTGCTGCTCTGGGATGTTGTACTGATGAAAGACAACAGGATGAAACGTCAGCTTTTCCACTAAGGCCGCAGTCAAATGTAGTTCTTTTGAAGGCAGATCTTCGGGGCAGCTCACAGTAAAACAAACCTGCAGCCAGCTTTCTTTGAGTATGGATGAAAGTGCCCAAGCCTTTTGGAGCTGAGAGGGGTGAGGAACCTCCATCAGTAACAGATGTGGCCTTGGTGAGCTGCTGCCACTGCTCTGCCCCCCGCTGTGTTAGCTGCTCTCAGCTGCTGTGTCCCATGAGCAAACTGCCCCTGAGGAGCTTACACACCTGGAGCCAGCCTTACAGCTTCATGGGCTGTGGTCCGTGGATTAGGGGTTGGCAGAGAAAAATCACTAGGAAAATACTGCTGGATGTTCCAGGCCGCTCTGAATGGTCCTTTCATCTGTCTCAGAGAAAACAGTGAGAGCCACAGCACTTGGAAAATGGCTTTGGAAGGGTTGATCTTCCCTGTCCCCGCCCCACGTGTACACAATTCCATACACCTGGAGGAGGGAAGTGTAGTTATTTTGTACGTTTCTGTTGTGCTGACCTGTTAGTTTTGTTATATAGTTCAGATTGCAAGCCTGCTAGGGCTGGAATTGCTTTTGTGCTTTGGTTTGGGACCTGGCTCATACAGATGTGTTCTTCAGGAGTGTGTAGCTGACTGCAATCCACTCCTCAGGGGATTGCAGAGCCTAGGCTGTATCCTGAGGCTGGATGGTTCTGCATCCCATCTGCCTCTCTGCTTCACCTGGACTTGTCACGGGATGAAGAGCTCTTGTAAGCTTTTCTGTTGCACACCTCCTCTTACCTTTCGCAGTATTGATAACTGAGGACATTCTTGCCTTGCACATAAAATCAAGGCTGATTGAGAGAAGTGCAACGAAGCAGCTGTTTGCTGTATCAAGAACATCTGTTCTGACTGGGCTTCCTGCAGTTTGGGAGTGGGTGATTTCACCTTTAAAATCCAATTCTAACTCTGTGTAAACAGTGAAACGGGATCTGCTCCAAGGGGAGCAGTTTATATAGTTTAATCTAAGTATTTCTGGAAAAGGAGAGTACAGCCTTCATCATCTCTGGCTCTGACAGAGTACCGATGTCTGTAAAGCCTGTGCAATTTCTTTGCAGAGGAAACCTGGTTTGCCTGGGAAGACACATTGTCTGGAATTAGGTTACTTTTTGTTGCTCTTTTCAGGTCAAGGAGTTCACAGCATCCCTTCTGTACCCTCACATCTTGCTGTCCAGAACGTTCAGCAGTCCATGCATGTGCCTGTAGGTTTGAAAAAATAGTGGTGTGTTTTTGTGTGCTAACCTCTAATCTGAGTTCTTCAAATATGGCACAGTCTGATCCTTATTAAGCTGCACTGAGCAAAGCCTTTGCTTTCAATCTGAATGGCTTTTACCTGTATTTTGGGTGAATGTCCAAAAAAACCCACTGAAATGAACAGAAGGAATATACGTGAAGTCTTTGCAGAGCGTTGGTGCACGCAGTGTTATTCATGTGCAGCGCTTTGAACAGAAAATGGCTGCCTGTTCCTGCACACACACAGCAGCTGAGCGCTGGGAAAGTGTGAAGGTTACAGAAAGTGGGAGCTCTTCCAACAGTGCTGTGGGTTCTTTCTGGTACGCAGCATGGCTCCGTTCTGCAGGGTGTCTGGGTGCAGAGTGAAGAGCACAACCCTTCCGGAATGCCTCTGAGCATCCTCGAGGGCCCAGTGTGATTGCTGGCCCAGCCAGGGTAGGCTTGGGTGTTAGCAGTGGGAAGAACTTCGCTGTGGTTTTAGAGGAGGCAGAAATGCAGCTCAGGAGATGGTAGCTCTGCATTTCTGCATGGAGGCTGTGCTGTTTAGAGACAGGCAGTGTTGGTGGAGGAGAGGCTCCACTCCTCTGTGGCAGTCAGCCACTCAGCAACTGAAGCTTCCCAGAGCCATTTGAGCCTCAGGAGCCCCCTTAGCTCAAATGTTTGACTTTGGGCCTGCTCCTCCCTGCACTGGTGCTCCTCGGGGCAGCGCAGTGTGAAGCACACCCAGCTCAGCCCATCGCTGCTGGGAGCCAGCAGGTGCTGCCAGTGAGGTGGGCCATGGCCCCTCGTCCCCTCCAGCAAGGCAACCCATCTCTTGGTTTCCCCCTTCCCAGCCGGCTCCTTACTATGCTTGATGGCTTCTGCTGGCATCTTACTGAGTTTCAGGTGTGAGGCCAGAACTAGTAGAGAGAAGCTGGTGGGAATGCCTTGCTGCTGCTGCTTTTGAGATGTCTGTCCTGCAGTGTATTGTTTCCTAATCTGTGCTGAAGAAGACCCACCTGTACAGCCTAGGACTCTGGTGCCAACTGCTTCTAGAAGGACTGAAGCCCACAGGGGAGAAAGCTCTTGCTTTGTGTTCTTGGCTGGTTGATATCCCAGGTTGGCCTCTGGAATAAGGCTGAGGAACAACAGGCTCTCGAGGAGCAGCAGTCATGCTGTTCAGCTCCAGGGGCGCTGTGTGATCTAAAGAAACTAGCATAGAATTGGCAGTGCAAGTGGTCTGGAGTTTCAGTCTTTTATCTGCTTGCAGGAAATTCTAGAAATATGTGGCACATGATCCACAGCTGTGCACACAACAGACATCTCCATTGCTTCTCTATCTACTGCATTTACAGCAGCTCTCATTACTCCATGGTAAAAGAAGTAACTACGCTCAGGGTTGCTTTGGCCAGTCACTGCTGTGGCACACGCTGAAGGCCAAGGCCGTGTGCATTTCATGCATGGGCTGGAGCTGGTCAGGATCCAAACAGCACATGGGTTGCAGCAACTGTATTTGCTCACAAAATGGCCCCAAGCACATTGTAAGGAGAGACAGGGAGTTCTGGAAGGGGCTTGTAAAACCTCAGTGTTTCCCTCTATAGAACAAAATCTGGTGTGAGGGAACAAAATCACGGCCCTAGAGGAGGGAATACTGTGACCATGATATGTCTTGGCTGTTACTGCTTGAGGCCCTGTGGGCACTGTGGCCAGTTCAGAGCTTCCAAGAATGAGACACTGATTCATCTGTGGTCAGTGGTTTTTTTTTTTTTTTTAAATGATGCCACTGAACAATCAGTCTGGTTGCTGCTTGCCAGGCTTGGCTGTTGCAAGGATCTTTCCCTGTGCTGCTGACCTGAATTTCCATCCTCCTTGCTCAGCCTGGTTCCTTGAGGTGGTGGGTTAAGGGCTGCCTGATCTGGGTATATGTTGTCACTGTGGCCAGTGTGGTGGCCTGGCTCACATTCAGTGCTGCCTGGATGGGATCAGTTACCAGTGCAAATCACTTCAAACAGCACGTGCACAGGGGGAAAGAGAGGGACTGCTGCAGCACAGCTGTCTGAGGGTTGGCAGCTGGAGCTGGGCACAAGGTGGAGCAGTGTGGCCCAACTTATTGGGCAGCACCGAGCTGTGATTTCTCCCCAGTGCTCTGCTTGGCTTGGATTTTGGAAGCTAGGGGTCGAGCACGGTCCCGTGCATCATGTGCCACACCTGGTGTTCCTGCCAGGCTCCCTCTTGCAGGGGAAGGAGGGAGGGGAGGATGGAGGGTTCTGGTGGCAGCTGACTGGGAGTCAGAGATTAATGAAGTGTTGAGCTCTTAATGGGGAACGTGCTCCCCTGATTTAGTTTCCCTCCCCACCCATCCCACTCGTTCTGTTCTGTGGCACAGTCTTGAGAGCAGCTTGAGAACAGAAGTGGTTTCAGACTGGCGGTGACCTCATCCATCTCCAGCTCTGAGGTGGAGCAGCGTTTGGAGCCACAACCACAACTTATGCTGCTGTTTCAACACTGCAGGCGAGAGGCTGATGCTGTGGGGAGAGCCTGGTGCTTCCCAGTCCCTGCTCTTGGCATGTGTGGGGTGGGATGTCCCAGCCCACAGTGTCCCTTCCCTCTCCTGAGGACCTCTCCCTCTAGCTCCTGTCATCTTGCTGTTTGCCAGGAAATCCTAGGATTTTCTCTTGCACATCTGTAGTCTGGAGTTCTTGGACTGTGCTGATGTCCGCTGAGCCCAGTGCCTCCTGGCTGCTGAGGCTGCCGTGCTGAGCACAGCCCTGGACTTCGGTACATGACTGAATGCTGTAGTGAGCACAGCCTCGCAGCACTGTCTCACAAGTCATGCGGGGGAGTCCAGCCACATCCTTAAGCCTGGATGTCTTCTGGCACAAACTCAGGCTGAAGAGATGCTGGGCTTTGGCAGGCTATGGCTGGGAAAATAAAAGCAGTCTTCCATTGCATCAGTGAAACTGTAGAGGAACATCCCTGACCCTAGGTAGGCACTACTGAAGGGGGGTAAGAGGAACTTGCTTTTCTCTTGGCTCCATCCCAGGTGCTATCAAGGCTCCTGCCCAGATATAAATTCCATCCCACCGTTGCTGAACAGAGGATTTAACTCTTCTTGGGACTGAGCAAGAGACTTCCGCTGCCCCTCTGCACTGGGGGCAGATCCTGCCATTTGTGTCAGTGTAAGGATGAGAGTTTACAGTCCCGTTTTCCTCCTTCCTGTTGCAGAGCTGTCTTCTCACCTGTGTATGATTTGTAATCTGTAAGTACGTGAATAAGCAGGGATTCGTGTTAAAATGCTGCCTTTCTCTCCCCTCTGCTCAGCATCCCCCGGCTCTGCTGATAGCACTCGAGTGCAGAGGTCGGTAAATGTGGCTGGCTGCGTGACAGAGCAGCTTTGCCACCTCTGTGAGAAGGGCTCTGGGCCATCGGAGCCCTGAGGAAGGCACGCTGGTGCTGGAGGACCCGCAGTGCCAGCGCTCGCTGCTTGGTGGGGCTCCGGCCCTCGGCAGTGCGCGGCCATCTGCGGCTCCTGCGTGCCCTCCCCAAAGGAGCCGTTGAGCCCCGAGCTGCGCCACTCGCCGATGCCTGTGGGGTACAATAACGCTAATGTGTCCAGGCGGCAGCATGAAATGGGCTCGTGTGTCAGGAACAAAGGAGCCTTTGTAGCAGGCCCTGCCGCCTGCGGGAGGTTTGTCAGCTCTGCGCTAATGCGGCCCAGCCGCGCTGCCCGGCTCAGCGCTGAGCAGCGGCCCGCTGCCAGGGCTGCAGCTCTCCCTTCACCATGGGAGGTCTGCGCACAGGTCGTGCGTGCCCGGGCACGGCCCTGCGCGGTGGCTGCGGGAGGCGCTCCTGTACCTCCAGTCCTGCGCTCACAGCCTGGCTGCGTGTGTGGCCCGGAGATGCGAGGCTGCGTGCGTTCCCTGCAGCGCGCCACGTCCAGGAGTGGCACCGGGAGGACTGGGACAGGGCTGGGGCAGAGCGCGGTGACGACGACGCTGTACCTGGGGCTTTTCAGGGAGCTATTTCTTGCAGAGTTTGGCAGAGCAGGCTGAGTGGGATTGCTTCACAGTATGCGATAGGTTGGAGAAGTGAGGGAAACTCCTTAGCTTGGGCTGTCCTGGTATGTTGTCCCTTCTGGCCAAAGAGCACTGTTCTCCAGGAAAGCTCTGTTTGGTTGCCACTAAGCAAGACAATGAGGGCTTTGGTGGGAGGGAAAGGAGAGCTTGACGTGCTCTGCCATAATTGTCCATCCACCACTACACCGACCCTTCCAGAGGAAAGGCAGCTGTAGGGCTTGGGAGGGCAGGCTGGGAGGAGCATGAGGTCTCTTCTGGCTCCAGAGAACGCTGTGTGTGCCCAGAGAGGAAGCAGCAACCACAGGAAAAGGGCAGTTGCTGAACCCAATTTGCCAAGAATTAAGCAATCTATTTCAAAGCATTAAATTGAGCAAGAGAACTCTTTCCCTCCTGAAGCAGGTGGAAAGGATGAGGCGGAGTCCTGCAGTCTGAGGGCCAGACAGTGCCAGTACTGCCCTTAGCCCTCCTCACTCACAGTGTCCCGTTTTGATCCCTGCCCTCCTACTGATGCTGTTTTCAGGAGCAGCCTGAACATTCCTTTGCTACATACTGCTGTTTTGCCCCTTTTTGGGGTGGATGCCCATTTGCACCAAATGTATGGAGAAATGAACACATGAAAAAGGAGCCCAGATAAAGATTGATTTGTGCAGCGTGAACTCTGAGGGACCCTGATACAGAAAGAAAGAGGCTTTGGTAGCTGTTAATTTTGGGACCTTGGTTCATCATCAGCAGATTGTTTTTGTAGAGGGCAGACCAAGAGATGTGGGTATGGCTCAGTCAATCCCTCCTCTGCTGTGGTGCCATGCAGAGGAGGGACTAATTCACTGTAGTTGTGTGGCTGCTGGGAGCAGTTCTGTTCCTGCAGGGCTGTGGCCTGTGGGTGTGTGCGTCAGAGCCTAAGCCAAACCAAGCTGGGGGCTGCTGTGCCTTCCAGCTGTGACTTTTGCACAGAGGGGAAGTACTACGTTGCTCCGGGAAACAGAGTTCAGTCCCTGTCCACTGGGGAGAGCAGTGTCTCTCTGGAGCCCTTTGCAGCTGCTCCTGTGAGCCAGCACGTAAGTGGGGACAGATGGTGTCATCTCGGTGGTTGGTAGGAACCTCACTGCTGCACTTTTGCACAGAGCAATGCAAGGGCTGAGCCACGCTCCCTGCCAGGCAAGCTGTGCTGCTTCCTGGAGCGGCCTCAGGCAGGGCCACTTCGATGCCACCGGGCCATCAGGGCCCTGCCAGCATCCATCATCTTGGTAAGTGGTCCACAGGGACGTCCCCCTATGAAGGGTCTGGGCGAAGGTGCACCTGTGTTATGGAGAGACACGGACAGTTCTCGTGTATCCAGCTGATCCAAGAAGGTCTTTTGCTCTGTTTTGCTGCAAATTCAGCCTCACTATTTGCATCTTTTCCATCCTGGTCAGCATCTCTGATGAGAAGCAACACTCAGCAGTTCCTGACTGCTACTTTTAAGGCTGAGAGAAACATTGTTTAAATTCCCTTTGACAGACAGCACAGTTTGATTTACATTTTCAGTGACCTGAAGTTTTCTCCCATCATCACAGCATTTAACAAAATGTAAATCTCCGGTCAGGCTGCAGGGCAAGCAGCAATTTGTACAGCAGAGGTGTAACCAGGCTTAGTGTTTGCTGGAGCAAGGAGATGGGGGAGAAGGGGGTGGGAAAGTGTTAGACAGCATCTTCTGCTTCCAGGCATGATGTGGAGCAGCTGGAAGTCCCTGTGGTGTGCACCAGTGGGCTGTGAGACCTGCAGGGCTCTGCGTGGGCTCAGGACATTGCCCATAGAGAACACAGTGTGCTGCAGAGTGTGTGAGGCCAGAATTGACAGATCACCTCTGCAAAGCTCAGCCTGCACATCGCTGGTGAAGGGGAATCGGTGGGGAACAGTAAATCGCAGCAGGGCAGCTCTCCATTGTCTTCTGTCAGATGGAGATGCATCCTGTGCGTCTCTGCAGGCCCTGGGGCTGCACAGCAAACATCAGGGCCTCTGGGACCAATGCTGCTTCCCAGAGAACAGCTGCTTGATGGCAGGGCCAAAGGACTGACATCCTGAACGCTCAGGGCGTCTGGGTGCTACATGTGTGTGCTTCATCAGGGAGCTCTGAAAGAGAGCCCTGTGTTGGGTTACCCATACTTCACGGCTGCTCTCTCTCTTCCTGGGCTTTTGTTTCCTGCAGGAGAAATGTGCAATGATGGTTCTCTGAGAGCACCTCACCCCCTGCTGACAGACAGATGTGCTTCTCCCAGCCCTGCCCCGCTGAATGTTTTGTGCTGCTGCTCATAAACTGCGCTGTGCTGCAGCCGTAGCGTCGCTGATTGTGTCTTCCTGCTGATCAGCTTATTGCTCCCGATTGCCAACACCATCACATTTATTTTAATTGTGCTCATTTCCTGTGTCACTCAGGGAGAAGGAGCAGGGTGCAGGTGTGGGAGGAAGGCTGTGTTTGCCAGGCTGGAAAGGACAAATGCTTCTGCAGTGAAATACTCAAACTGTTGCGCAGTTCGCTCTGCTGTTTATATTGAACTAAGAGAAACAACCAGGGGAGAAAGGGAGCAGAATTTCCCTCTGACTAATGCTGCTGGATTGTGCAGGGCTGCGGGGGAATTGCCAGGCAGAGAAACCATCAGGAGGAAAAGGAAATGGAAAGGGAATCTAATTATCCATCTGTGAAGACAGACGTTACCCTGAGGCAGGGCCCATCCCAGCAGGCTGAAGTTTGTGCAGGCTGGTCAGGGGGTGCTGGGAGTCCCATCTGGGGTTGTGGGGAGCCAGGTGAGACCACGTGGGTCAACAGAAGGAGGGTGGGAGAGCCTGGGGGTCTGAAGGCTGCAGGAGACCTCTGCTTGGAGGGTTACGGCTCTCAGGGCCTGGGGCTGGCATTCTTCTTGCTGGATGCCTCCAAAGACTGAAGTTTACTTTTGAGCACTGCCTTTTTTTTCCCCTTAAATAATGGAATTAAAAATGATTTGGTGAGCTAAGAGTGGGCTCATTCTCCTCTCTTGTGAGCATCAGCTACTCCTAAAGTTACGTTAATTGTAGCTGGGAGACCCAGTTGGGAACTGTCCCAAGGCAGTTGGCTTGTCTTCTCCCAGTATTATTTTGGGAGCCTTCTGGGAGGTCAGCATGATTAAAACACCTCCTTGCAGAGCTGGGAGCATCTGTGAGATGGGTGTACTGTGGATAAACCGGGAGCATCCCTGCCTGAGTCCTTTTGATTTGCACACTGCTTGCTCTGCAAGGCCCCTGCTCAGTGTGCTCATACTGCCTTCCCCAGCCATGCCCTCAGACCAGCCCTCCTGGTGAGTATCTCATGATGTTTGGAGGCCGTGATGTCCTCTCTGGTCAGGATTCAGCCTCTCTGGTAGACAGGCCTGATCCTGCATCCCTTACTCACATGAGTAGTCGTATCTATTTCAGTGGGACTACTCGGTGAGTAAGGATAGCAGGATTGGGACCACTACCTGTAACTCTGAAGTGGACCTTCTGTAGGATCCTGTCCTGAAATTTTTGCTGTTCGTGCATGTAAATGTGCATCACGAGCTTTCAAAACTGCTGATGCTTTTGGCATTTGGATGGAGAACTTGACAGCTGGAGAAGCAGTCCCCTTCCATTTCTGAGATGTCACCACTAGTTTCCATTCTCTCTCTCTCCAGAGGGATCCCAGCCCAGCCATTCGTAGGCCATGGGACGAGATGTACCTGTTTTTCTCCCAAGTGTTCCTGCTCCGGTTGCCCTGGGGCAAGCTGGGCCCGGCACTGCCTCTGCTTTTCCCAGCTGTGGCTTTCAGATGAGAGGGAGGGAATCTATGTAAGCCTGATTCATGCAGCAGATTTGGTGGAAGCAGAAGGGAAGAAAAACAGCAGCAGTGCTGAGGGAGTGCTGCAGCCCTTCTGTGCGGCCTCATTCCTCCGCCTGTCTGAATGGGCCAAATTTGTCATCCCCATCCTTCGCTAAGGCCTTCAGTGTGTTTGCAATGGAAGGTGCTGGTGCCTGTGACCCTACATGAGGCAGAATTGCAAGCCTGATCCAAACATTGATACCAAGCTGGCCCTGGTGGGGGTAGCTGCTGGTGGTGACCCCAGGCAGCCTCCATGGGGCCCACTCTCTGCAGGCTGACTTCTTGCCAGGAATGTGTACAGCAGCAGGGAGCTCTGCCTGCAAGTGGCTGCTCCTTCTCCACCTCTGTCCAATTAGTTGTATTTCAGATGATCCTGAATGGTGATCTGAGGTGCTGGGTGTGACAAAAGCTGTGAACCTGCTCCAGAGGGATTCAGAAGTCTTAAATAAGTGGGAATTGTTGGACCGTGGTCTTGTTTCAGAGTTGGAAGTGGAGGTATTTAGGGAATGCGGTGCCTCCTGGGAAGCATGGGGCAATTCTGGTGGAAACAGGAACACAAATACCTTTAAAATGCAATTTGATAGATTTCTGGAGGAATTATGTGGAAAAAACAGCTGTGATCCTTGAGTGAAAAGTGAAGTTTGACCTGAGAGGTTAGCAAAAGAAGGGAGATTTGGTTGCTGTGCTGATTGTACTCACAGCACTGTGTGCAGGAAGTTAAGCCCATGTGTTGGGAATTTTGCAATGCTGGCCCACCTTTTCCTCAGCACAGAATGACGTAGCCATGCCAGAGTGTCAGGGCTCTGATGCTCCCAGTGACCACATACCTAGAGCTTTGCTTGCAGGTTCAAGGTTTAATCATCAGAGGTTAGGTCAGCAAGGCATTTTCTGTTGGGTCAGGTGAGCAGGAGCCTGAGGGTGAGTGTGCCGCTGTGCGGGTGATAGAGCAGCAGTCCGAACCTTGCGGCCCCTGTGAGATTTACCTGCCCACAGCCAGCACTGACTTTCTGCACAGTGGGACAGAGGTACGACAGGAGGCAGCAGGACCACAGCTGGACCCAGCCCTGCCTGCAGGGGTGGCACCTGCGGTTCTTCTGCCTCCATCGCAGTGATCGGAGTGGGGAGCGTCTTCCTGCCATGAACAGACAGCTTCTCTGAACTGCCTGTCCTGTCCTGGTAGAAGGCAGCCAGGAACTGAATTTCCCTTCTGTGGGGAATTCTGCAAATAGCTTTGCTTCAAAGGAAGAACCATAAATGTCATGATGTGACTGTGCTGAACTTGCGGAGGTGTGGATACACAGAGCTTCACCAGTCCTCTGTGCAGGCTTCATAGTGAAGATATCTGTTCCCTGATGTGATCGTGGCTGCTCACTGAGAGCAGAGCCTGAGCACAGCAGTCCTGAGACCACCTCACTGGAAAAGCCTCCCTGCCCAGAGTGCAGGGCTCTGTGGCTGGAGCCCGGCCAGCACGGTATATATATTTAGCCAAGGACAGAATTTCCTCTCCCTGCCCCAGATCTGATCTGTGCTGTCCTCTCCTCGCCCATCATCATATATTGGTTCTGCTCCTCGCCCATCACGTTCACAGCCGCCTGCACCCACAGCGCTGCGCTGCGTGCCGCCCATCCCTGCCATTGCCTCCTCTGGGCTGAGTGCTGCGTGTTTTCCTGCAGCGGCCGTTCCGCTCCCAGCCCTGCCGTGGTGTGACAGCACAGCCCTGCGTCAGCCATGGCTCAGTGCTGCTGGCGGAGCACAGCTCCTGGTTCTTTGTTCCTGCTGACGTGCTGCTCTCCAAGAGCTTTTCTATGCTGCCCGGTGGTGAATTTTGCCTTCTGTGAGTTGACATCTAATGCTATGAAGTAATGTATTTTCCCTCCTCTTCTCAGGGCCCATCTGCAGCCCTGCAGGCTAGAAATCCCCTGTAACAAAGGAGAATGTAGGACACTGCTGCTGGTGCCCAGCTACAGCTCTTCCCTCGCGCTGCGTCCCCTGCCCAGAGGGGCTCTCAGGTGTGGTTGCCAAGCTGGCTTCTGGGAGCCAAAGGAGAAAAGCACTTGGCTTTGCTGTAGATTCCCTGCTGAGCTCTGCCTGTGTGGGGAGGTAGGCATAATCAGAAGGGGCAAATCAAGGCTTGGCTTGGCTGTCTTTGGGAGGTTTGCACATGGACCGTCCTGAGCCTGTGGCTGTGGGTGTGCCCCGCAGCACATCAGTGTGATACAAATGTGTTTTTTTCTTGGCTCTTCATCTCTCGGAAAGGTGGAGGAGGCTGAGTCAGACCAGACAGCCCTCCTTGAGCATTTTAAAGGCCCTCAGTAGCCAAGAGCTACCCTTCTGGGTTTCTTTTCCCAGTGTGCTTTCTGCATTCCCAGGCCTGGCATCCTGGCTGGAATTCCTCCCTGGCTGTCAGTCCTGAGAGCTGTGTGTGCTGTGGGAGACAGCGGCTCCTTGTTCCTGTCTGCACTGTCAGCATGGTTCCTGGGGCCGTGTGGTTTTGTCTCAACCAAACCAATGTTGACTTCATCCATGATCCCACCACAGAAGAATGCTCCTGCTGGGTGCGGTGGGCTCACAAGGACGCAGCATTCTCCCTGTGCCCAGGCAGACAGATGCCTGTGGTTGGTGGCCGTGTGGCCTGTGGCCTTCAGGAAAGCCTGTTTCAAGGCGTGAGAACTCACAGAGGTTGGAAAGAGTTTGGTTGCAGCTATTGTGGTTTACAGTGTACAAAGCCATGTGACACCTCCGTGTTGTCACAAGTGAGTTTGGATGTGACTGTGCTGTCCCTGAGCCGTTGCTCCTCCTGCCTGGAGAGCATGGAATCTCTGCTACTCCTCAGCCGTGCATGAGCTGCAGGCCACGGTGGTGGTGGAGTGCTCCAGGCAGGACAGCAGGATCAGATATTGGGAATCTGAGAGGGGAAAAAAGGCGTCATGACATGGCCTGACCTACTGCTGAGCTGGGAGCAGTACAGCAGCTGCTTGCTGTAAGCGTTACCTGCTCCCTAAAAACATCACCACTGCAAAGCAGGGAAGAGCTGTTGTGCGAGGTGGATCAGAGATGCCTGCTCTGAGAAGTGGCAACTTTTGCCTCACACAGATCTCCATCCAGGCTTCCTGAGTAGTGTTACACTCAGAAATGACTGGGAACAAAACCCAGCAAGTGGAATTTAAGGATGCTGATGGTGTACTTTGATGTTTGGCATGTTTTTGTCTTGCATTTCCCAGCCTTTAGGACCTTTTACTTGCAACTTCTGAGGTCACCTTTCCTCAGCTTGCAGAGAAGCAGTGGAGGTAAAACACTGTTCTTCTTTCTCCATTTTCTTTGCTCTCCGTTTTTTCCCCCCTCCCTGTAAAATGGTATTGCAGAAGCCCAGGTTCTGAGACCTTCCTGCTCTTGCAGCAGCTCCCAGGTATCTCAGTACTTAGTGGTAGAATGTTGTGACAGCTGCATGGGGGGGGAGGGGGGCTGGTTTGCAGCCCCAGTTTGCAGCCTGGCAGATGCCGTGCCCTGGGCAGTGGCTGCCAGAAGGCTGTGGCTGTCAGTGAGGCAGCAGAGGATGCGGGTAGGAGATGGGCAGTGGTGTAGTGCAGAGCCTTCATCCCTCCGTGCTCGTGGGCAGAAGCTCAGAAACCCGTGTGTCCAGCTTCAGGTTCATCCAGCACTGCCGGCTTGTGTGGCTTTATTCTATGTGCCAGCAGATTGACTGCCCGGTTCCTGGAGTTGTTATATGTTGTTATATGAGGTTATACGCTTTTGTTTGCTTCAGATAAGTTCATTTGCAGCTTCCATGGCTGCACAGAAAAGCCGAATTGCAGATCTGATACTGCAGGTTCCAATCCCAGACTTGAAGGTTACGTGATTTTTCTGTGCCGAGCCGTTGCTGGATCCACGTGCTTACCAAATGCACGGGTGTTCTTGATATCGAGGGGGTCACTCGAAGCCCCCGCACTTCTGCACACACGGCCAGAAGCAGCAAAGAGCGGGTTTCCGTGCGGCGAACCTCAGTCCGGGCCGCGTCGGGACATCGGAGGGCCGCTCCGGCCGGATGAGCCCATGTGCCGCGGGGAGCGGAGCCGGGAGAGGGGGAGGCGGCCGCGGTGCGCGGAACTGCGGGACGCGGACGGAGCGACGGCGGGCGGTGCGTGCAGTGCCGGCCCCGCAGGGGGGCGGGAGATCCCGGGGCGCTGCCGTGGGAGCCCGCACGCATCGCCGCTCCTCTCCTTGCCGCGCCGAGCCGCCCTGCGCGTGTGTGCGGCCGTGGGCGGGGGGCTGCCGCATGGCTTTAGCGAAGGCTGGGAGGGAACGCATGGGTTGGGTGTTTTTTTTCTTGGCCCGCAGCGGCTGCCTGTGCCGCCAGCCGCGGTTATGGATTCGCTCGTTATCCAGGAGCGGTTAGTGGAGAGGCTGCTTTCCCCGCGGACGCAGGCACAGCGAAGCCACCCGGCCAAGCTGAAGGTACGGCGATGTATTTATAGCGGCACGCGGGCGGGGGGAGCGTGGTGCCCGAGCAGCCGGCTGCCGTGCGAGAGGAGCCCTGTGAGCAAGGAAGGAGCGGAAGGAGGGCGGTGAGGAGGAGATGGCCGGGGGCAGCGGAGGGAGGGGAGAGGAGAGCCCGAGAGCAGGGCGGGGGGGCGGCTGGGGATGCCATGTTTCCGTGCCGTTATTTCGTGCGGCGATTCCCTCCTCGGAATGGCGTGCGCGTGCCTGGGCGGCTCGGGGCGCGAGCGGTGCCCACAGCAGCCTGGTCTGCGCGGCTGCGTTCGGGCTGCGCTTTGCAAGCCCATTTCCTGCAGCGAGCGCTGGTGGGCGAGCGGCTCTGCTGACCTTCCGTACGCAGCAGCAGGCCGGAGGAGGCAGACGTACGGCGGGGCGCGTCCCAGGGCTGGCGGGGCTGTGAATTTATCGGCCTTCTGGCAATGAAAGGAAGCGAAGGGCCGTGCTGTGTGTGCAGATGCGGACGTGGTGGCCGTGCGAGGCCGGAGAAAGGACAGCTGGGGGGGAACCGGGCAGCTTCTGCTCCCCGTCCCTGAGTCGGGAGGTGCCGCCCCGCAGCGCGGTGACACGGCGCTGTGAACTGAGCAGGGCGTTCAGGGCCTGGCTGGGCCGGGGGCGTCATCAGGATCCCAGCACAGCCTTCCTCATCTCCAGGCTTAGCTCCAGAAATGGAGTGGGGGCCGTTCTTCAAATTGTCTGTGTCCTGTGGTGTTTAATTTTAGCTCTTCGGGATGCGCTCAGCAGGCCTCATTTATCTCCGGGATAAATGGTAAATTGTGCGATGTCTGCTTGCTCTGAATAGCACAGCCATAAAGGAGATGAGGAAAGACTTAGGAGTGATGGAGACCTCCCTGCATACCGGCCACTCTCAATGGCTGTAAGGACAGCAAATACCTCGGTAATGGGGATCTCTGTCCCAGGCAGGATCAGGGCTCAAACCTGCTGGTTCCTTGGCTTGAACTGACAGGGAGAGCATGGCCTGCCAGGAGCTCAGCACCTGCATGGGTGGTGGAGGATGCAGGGGTGCCGTGTGCTGTTGCGATGTGCTGAAAGAGGGTGCAGATGTGTTTTGTATGGCCTGGGGAGTTTCTGTTTACAGCAAGGTTCCAGAGGTCAGCTGTATCTTTTGGTGGGCTCTGCTGCAGTGCATGGGGTGTGTCTGTCCCCAGGCATGGGACAAAGGCAGCACAAGGAGGGGTGCTGGCAGCACAGTCCCACACACCAGAGCGCTGCTGGCCCTACCCAGAAAGCCAGCAACCTGGAAGGCCCCCTCCATTCTTCCACCAGCCCTCCCTCTGCTTCCATCGGTGCTTTCCATCCTGCACATGGTGGTTCTGCAGACAGCATCCATGTTGTGTACTAACAAAGATGCTGAGCAATGTGGAGCTTTGAGCATGGCAGTCACTGGGCTCAGGAGGTTACTGTGGCTCTTTATGTGTCACATTGATTTTGGCACGCTGAGATGCCTTTCAGTGGCCGGGATGGGAGCATGCACTGTGTGTCTCAAAGCTGAGATGTGTGAGCCGTGGGATGCGCTGGCTGTGGTGCAGGGGCTGAGGTGTTCTTCCCCAGTGAAGGGCTGTTAAAGGAGTTGACCCCTCAGCACTGTTTCTCCTGCATTTCTCACCCTTTGCTTTGTGCATGTGATGGTTATTGGTTGGGCAGGGAAGGCAGAGCTGGGGATGGATTTTCCCCTGCAGCTCCAGCTACCTCCCGCCATGGGAGGGAATCTCTCCACTTGACCATGTGCTCAGCGCTGTCCTGCCTTATTGCAGGGGAAATGGCCACCTGAGCCACGGGAAAAGGGCAGCATCCTGAGCCAGCTGGGATTTGCATTTCTCATGAAGCATCCTGATTCTACTCAGCTATGGGGAAGTGCCAGCAGTACAGTAAATCCACACTTTCTTGGTTGGGCTGAACAGAAACAAGAGATCAGGTTCAGCCAGTTACACCTGGCTGAAGTAAGCAGGGTTGCACCAGGGATCTCTGCTGTCAGCCTTTAGTCATCTAGTTGAAAACACAAAGAAAAGAACAGCAAACACCCCAAGCCTCTGCCGTGGCTTTATTGGTCTGTGCTCAGTGCCGCTTCACGTGTAAAGTCTCTGGACAGAACAGGCAGTTTTCTTTCCAAAGGCTGTTAGAAATCAGCACAGGTCCATTCCCTGTGCCCAAACTAGAGCTTGGCCATGTGAGAGGCATAAGGGGAAAGCAGGCGGTGTGTTTGTGCCACTGAGCACTGCTGATCCTTGCACTGGGAGGTTGGGCTGTTACCTGTCAGCAGCTTTGAGCACTCTCTATTTGTCCCTAGTTCTCTTAAGTTCATTTGCTCCACTCCTTCTGGCTTTTCTGGGCTGTGGGCCTGGCTTCAAAACTATGCAAGAAAGGAAGGGTTTGCCAGGGTCTGTGTTGCTCCTCGTATGCCCTCAGTGCCCTTGTGCAGAGCACACTGTGTCTGTGGGGTGGCTGCAGCTTTTGTATGGTCAGGGAGCGGGGACTTCAGGACAAGAAGTCATCCTCTGGCAATACCGTGTGTAATACCATAGGCAATACCCTCCCCAAAGGCACCTTGCCAATGTTCTCAATAATTTTGCATCACCCCACTTCCTCTGCTCTTTCAGCCTCCATCTCCTCAGAAATAACACTGGAGATTATTCAGGATTACCTCTTACTCAGCCAGGAGTTGCCGTGACACAGCAAGATAAGCTCCTCTCAGTTCGAGCAGAAGCCAAACCACCACGCCTTTGGCTGCCCACAGCTCGGGACTCCACAAGCCCAGGGGTGCTAATCAGGGTCCAGTGTGGGCTGCACAGCTCTCTGTGGGGAGAGATGCATGAATCATACAATCATGGAAGCTTTCAGGTTGGAAAAGACCTCTAGGATCATCAGGTCCAACTGACAACCCATCCCCACCATGCCCAATAAACCATGTCCTTAGGTGCCACATCTCCATGGTTCTTGAATGCCTCCAGGGATGGTGACTCCACTGCTTCCCTGGGAAGTGGCTGTGACCTGGGAGAGCTCCCTGAGTCTTGAGGGTGTGCGTGCACCGCCTCGCACCGCTGCTCCAGCAGGGACCCACCTCTGTCCTGCGGCTTTTCAGCTCTTCTGAATCCAACTCCCTGTTGCTCAAGCAGGAGTGATGGCACACCCTGACCTGCTTCTGTCCGCCTCTGCCCTGCAGGACCATGAGAAGCAGTACGTGGGCTTTGCCACTCTGCCGAACCAGGTCCACCGGAAATCTGTGAAGAAGGGTTTTGACTTCACCCTGATGGTTGCAGGTGAGGCTGGTGGGGGTGGCTGGGCCACACGGTGGGTGCACAGAGTGGGCACTGAGTGTGGCTTCTCCCCCACTGGGGTTGGTTTGGGTGGTGAAGGTAGGGGCAGATGGGGACTGAGGGAGAGAGAGGAAGAGAAGGGAGAATGGAGGAGCTGCAAGAGCACATTTATACAAGGATTGAGACATCTTGCAGCAAAAGTCCTCTCGCTGCTGGAAACATGTAAAGCCCATAAACAGCTCCTGACAGCTCATATCTCTCACATCCTCTGGCTCAGGATTCAAAGCCTTGCTCAGAGTTTTATTTGTAAGTCAATTAGTGGGTCATGTTGCTTGCCTTTCCCTCCTTCCCTTTGCACTTTGTCAATTAGGAGAGTCGGGTCTGGGCAAATCCACGCTCGTGAATAGCCTGTTCCTGACAGACCTATACAAAGACAGAAAGCTCCTCAATGCAGAGGGTAAGTTGGGGACAAAGGGGGGGGGGGGGGTCCCACCATTATTGCAGGGCTTTAACTCACATGTTGCTGTTCAAAGAGAGAATCAACCAGACAGTGGAGATTGTCAAGCACACAGTGGACATTGAAGAGAAGGGTGTCAAGCTGAAGTTGACCATAGTGGACACACCAGGCTTTGGAGATGCTGTTAATAACACTGAATGGTGAGCAGGCTGCTACTTAACCACATCTGTTTTCTGTGGATGCTTCACTGAAAGGGGCTCTGGCAGTGGGGGTGGGATGATGCATCATAGTCCTTACGGACAGCATGCTGTTACACACATGGTTTGGTTTTGATTGAGTTGTCCTTCTCAGCTGGAAGCCCATCACTGACTACATCGACCAGCAGTTTGAGCAGTACTTCCGTGATGAGAGCGGCCTGAACCGAAAGAACATCCAGGACAACCGAGTGCATTGCTGCCTCTACTTCATCTCGCCCTTCGGGCATGGGTGAGACCCTGCTCCAGGGATGGGGCATGACTCAGGCTGGAGGGAAGACCTTTGTGCCCCTGGGTTGCCCTTCAGTTGGTCATTTGCTGTCTGGCTGTTGGTGCAGGTGGAGAACCACCCAGCTGCAGCCCCTTGATGAGCATAGCCTCCTTCCTCCTCTCTGACAGGACAGGCTGCCCATAAGCAGGCAGAGCTGATCTCCCTCAGGTCTGCAGTCTGGTTTTGAAATCCGGAGAAATAGTGCCAGACAGACTTGTATCTTCTTACCTACCTGAGCCTGACTGAGGAAGGAACGAGTTTTAAGTTGTCTTCGATCCCTGCCAGGCCTTGCTGGCTTGTGTGCCAGCCTAGTCCAGAACAGCTGCAGGGGACGTGCTGGCTGCCTACGACAGAGGACAGCTGGTGGGAGGCCAGGGTTGTGACCTGGGCAATATTTAGTCTGTAAGGGGAGTACTCAGCCTCTGTCTGCATGACAGGTTTCAGCATCTGAAGTCTGAGACAGATTTCCTGAAAATGCAGCCCTAGCTGAGGGCTGCCCCAGACTCTTGTGGCAGTACTGTCCTTGTCCCTTCTTTTTGGGGGCGGTGGGTGAAGCGGAAGAGACTGGAGAGGTGGAGCTGCTCGTTATGTCCTTGCTAACCTGGTCCCTCCTCATCCCTGCTGCAGGCTGAGGCCCGTGGATGTTGAGTTCATGAAGGCTCTTCATGAGAAGGTTAACATTGTACCCCTGATTGCCAAAGCTGACTGCCTGATCCCCTCAGAGATTCGAAAGCTAAAAGAGAGGGTGAGATGCTCTTCTACCACAGGGGTATACCTGACGTGGTGGTGGGGATGTGTTGAGGAAGGAGAACAATAAATGTGTAGATATAAATAGTGTGTAAGTCTGTGTGTGTGGGTGTGTGTCTGTGTATAGTATTTGGAGATCGAATTGCGGCAGTGCTATGTGAAACCTGTGAGGAGGGAAGTGGTGTCTTTGGAGAGGCCAGCTCTACAGGAAGCATCAAATCCATTCCCCATCTGTAGGCAACAGCAAATCCGTGGTATTAAACCCATCAGTTCTGTATTGTTCAGTGGGGCATCCTTTTGTTCTTGTTTTGCATGGACTCAGATCCGGGAAGAGATTGACAAATTTGGCATTAAAGTGTACCAGTTTCCTGAGTGCGACTCTGATGAAGATGAGGAGTTCAAGCAGCAAGACAGAGAGTTGAAGGTAAGGAACCAGTTCAGTGAGGGACCGGGAAGTCTGGCTCTTGGGTAAGCTGGTTGCTCTGGAAGGATTTAGAGCTGTCCTTCGTGTGCCAAAGTCCTGTGCAGTGATGCTGGTACCCTGAGGCAGCCTATATTGGTTCACATGGTAGACAGACTGGAAAAGGGGGCTGATGTCCTTGCTGGTGCCATGAAGCGTGACATAAAGACATGGGATTTCAGGTGTCCCACAAGGTGGTGTCAGTCTTTCCCTGGTGTTCCCTGGGTGTATGTTTAAGAAGAAGGCTGAGTTGTATGGCATGAGAAGGTCAGGCTGGGAATCGAGCCACCTGCAGACCCCAGTGCCTGAGGCTTTTCTCTGTAATTGTGTTGCGGTGTCCCATGCATGTATGGATGTCACTGTGCTTTTCCTTCCTCCTCCTGCTCTCTGCCTGAGCTTGGCCCTTGGAGGAGGGATCCACTGACAGCCACAAGCTCAGCATCACCTCTCTTTCCAGGAGAGTGCTCCTTTTGCTGTCATTGGCAGCAACACAGTGGTGGAAGCTAAAGGCCAGCGAGTCCGTGGTCGGCTGTACCCATGGGGCATTGTGGAAGGTAAGCACAGTGCCTGGAAGCTGGCATGGGGCAGAGAGGGATGGGAAGGACAGAGGTGGGCATGTACAGCAGAAACTGCAGCGGGGAATTCACTTCAGCATGGCCTTGACTGACTTTACTGCTTCTGGCACATGGGGGGGTACAAGGTAAGGTAGAGAGGTATTGTGACCTGCCTGGTGTGTTGAGCACACTGCAATCATCGTGTGAAGCTATGGTGCATTGTTACAACACATGTCCTGGGAGGAGCCTGGCTGTGGTGCCACTGCTGTGGGGCTGGAGCACTGTGTGTAGGTCCTTTCAAGTAGCAGCGAGTCCTGGAGGGAGGACTGGAGGCTGTACTGCCACATGATGCAACTGTCTCTAACTGTCTCCTCTTCTAAAGCGAGAAATTTCATAAAGTCCCTAATAACCTTGGAATGGCTTTTGCTGCTATTGCTGATGCCCCTGTGCTGGCACATTGCTCTATGGTCTTGCAACTTTCAATCCCAAAATTCTATATGTTTGCTTGTGGGTTGATGCCAGCTGCTTAGGATGCCCAGTTACTGGTTCTTCTCTCTTGGGCCTGGCCATCCATGGAAACAGCAGTCTTTCAGCTCTCCAGACTATTGCCAGCTTGTAGCTTTGCTCCTCAGGGGTTGATCCAAGTTTCCTACAGGAAACCACCCTGCCTACAGTGTCCTTACAATCAATCTGAAATTCTGAGAGAATGACTAATTTGTATCCAGCAGTTGCTGCCCTCACTGGGGTTGTAATACTGACATCCTATGTACCTGGGACATCATCCTCTCTCAAGGCTCTGCTATATGTGTTTAATTAATCCTCTTACCCAGAAAAAGTCCTGGGAACACAATGACCTCAGCAGTCTGGCCTCAAGGCTGACAAGCATAGAGCATCACTGAGGCCTGTGCCAAGGCTAGGGGGAGAGTCTTTGGCACAGGAAGAGGGGGGCAAGATGGGGAAAGGGTCCTGGGTGAATTTTATTTCAGGCATGGGTTCTGGGAGGTGAGAAGGGACTCCCTGAATGCAGCTGGTGAGGTGTGACGTCCAGGTGCTCACCTGTTCTTGCTTCTGTAGTGGAAAATCAGGCACACTGCGACTTTGTGAAGCTGCGGAATATGCTGATCCGGACACACATGCATGACCTGAAGGATGTCACTTGTGATGTCCACTATGAGAACTACCGAGCTCAGTGCATCCAGCAAATGACCAGGTGGGTTTCTACCACCTTGCTTAGGAGCTATCTTGCTCTCTGTGGAGCTGGGGCTACTCTCAGGGCTTGTATGGGAAATGGCACTGGAAAGTAAAATAGCAAATCCAAGCTTGTCTCCCACAGCCGGAGTCCACAGTGGGGATGTTGCTGAGGGTTGAGGCTGGAGAAAAAAGCTCTTTAGAAGAGCTGTTCCTGTCACTGGCTGAAATACATCCAGCCTAATGAAACGTGGGCTAAGCTGTCTCCCTGGTGGAGATGATAGCTGTGTGCACTGCCAAAGAGGAAGGTATTTTCTTACTGTGGTTCCATCCAAAAGACAGCGTGACCCTTGGGATGCTGCCGTTTCTCAGACAACAGAGCCCAAGCAATTAGCAAGTGCCTTACACATCTCCAGAGATTTCTCTGCTTTTGACTTGCTTCGCATTTGATTCTCTCTGATTTTAATCACGGAGATCAGAAAACACTCATGGGCTTTTCATTAGGAAGACTGAAATATTGGTGACAAGTTTTAAGTGGATTTGGGTTCCTCTGTTGTAACTCATTCCTTTCACTTGCTGAAGTGGCTGGGTGATTCTGTGCTACTGCATGGCAGAGTGGGAGTAGCTGCACCTCTGCAGGGAGCAGCCCAGTGTGTGTGCAGATGTGCAGCTTGGCGTGTTCTGCTCCCACACAGTGTGTCCATGTGCTTCTGCATCACAGAGGAGCCTGTCTTTTTCAACAGTGATAATATGGAGTCCCAAAATAAGTATCTGAAATGCTAGAGGTCCGTGAGAAGCATCACAGTTGCTATTTTGACAGGCAGTGTATCTGTTAAAAGAACAGAGTGACGAAAAAGCAGTAGCTTAGCTAAAGAGACGCTTGAAATGTTGATGCTATTTCTCACGCAGGGGTCCGTCCCTCACCAGCAAAGTCCTGGAAAAACACTGTGGCCATTCTTGTCAGTGGGATAGGTTTCTTAAGAGAAACTTAGGAGGGGGATGTACCAAATTCCAGAGCTGGAATTGGTTCAGTAAGGAGCAAACAGTGACTCCAAGTGGTGAAAGCCCGAAAGTGCTAATTTGAATTCCCAGCTGGAAGTCATCTTCCTTTTTTCCCCCATGTATGTGTTTTTCATCAGTGTTAGCCCAGACTGAGTTTTCTCTGGTAGTTACCCACGAACTTCTACTTTGAGACCTTTTGTTGGCTGTGCTCTGTGTTGCACCTGAATGCATCCTACGCATCTTTGCTGGGTTGCTCCACACGCTCTGTGCGTGGTTGGCTGCGTGCTGCCACGTCTGCCTTCGGGAGTGACAGCCAGCAGGTGCTGACACCAAAGCCAGCCAGCCTGAGCCACAACTGACTGCATTTTGTCCTTCTCTGTCTCTAGCAAGCTGACTCAGGACAACAGGATAGAAAGCCCCATTCCTATCCTGCCTCTCCCAACACCAGACACTGAGACGGAGAAACTGATCAAGATGAAGGATGAGGAGGTGAGAACCATTTCTGCCTGGGCCTTCTTAGTGCTGGAATCTAATGTGTTTCTCCACTGGGGCTTCCCACTCCTGCCTCCCACCATCATGGGCTCCTGGTTGATCATCTTTTCTCTGTCTCCTGCAGCTGCGGCGAATGCAAGAGATGCTGCAGAAGATGCAGCAGCAGATGCAGGATCAGTGAGATGCAGGTACTTGGAGGGCAAAGGGAACCCCCAGCGACCATCTGAGGCCTGCCAGGAGCTGTGGATGTTTGAAAAGAGGTTTCCCATTGTATAGAGACTTGTGGGCAAGAGCTGCACTTGCATCCTCTAATTTATTAGCAGCAATGCTGGCTTTGCAGTCAGCTGGTTTGTGGAGAAGGCTGTTCATGTAACTGTTTACTGATGTGTATTTCTTTTTTTAATAATTATTCTCTGCTTTCTTTTTTTTTCCTCTTTTTTTAAATTTTATTTTTTTTAAGGGAAAATAGCCTAGGGAGTCTCCAAGGCATCCTAAAAAAAGAAAGAAAGAAAAAAAAGAAACAGATTTCCCTTTCCCATGTGCTAATTTCTTGTTCAGGAATGCTCTGCTATTTAAAGTCCTGGTTTCTCTGGCATATGAACTTGAAGAATATCTGTGTCAATGCACGTAAATGTTTACTCCTGACTGAGGTGCTGTGCCCCCTCCCCTGCTCCCCTTGTCTGGGGCCAGCACAGGTGTTGTCAAGGCAGCAATTCCCTCCTGGGAGTTCAAGCTGTGCTGCCTGGAGTGCAGGGCTGGGGAGTTTTGTGTGCACTGACCTGCTCAGGGGTCCTGCTGGTTGTCTGCCCAGGTTATTTGGTTTGGCTTTTTTCCAATTAGTTGATTAGGTTTGTTATTCCTACTAAGAAACTCCAGATCTTTGCACTGAGTGGCAGGGAACCGAGTCTCTCAAGATTTGTGAAAAGAAACAGCTTCCACTGCCTTCAGTTGTGTCTTTCTGGCAGAGAGCATGAGTTGTTGAGGACTGCCTGTGAGGAGGAGAGATGATGGGAGCGAACACCTCCCCAGCCTGCTGGCCGTGCTCTCAGCCCATGGCAGGCTGGAGGGGTTGGCAGGAGCACCACAGCTGGAAGCGCAGGGCCCTGCAGAGCCTGGGTAAGGGTATCTCCTGGCGTGGCTCTGGTTGTCCAGCTGTTCAATCTCCAGTGCCTGCACTGAGGAGCACCGCAGCAGCTGCAGTTCCTGGCTGGGCCTGCTTTGGAGAGAAACACTCAGATCTGAAAACCCGGTAACAGCCTACATTTCTGTCTGAGCTTCTCCTGGGGAAAGGGGCAGTTTCTAATGCCTGTACCAGAGATCTTACAAGCTGCCTGACCAGCCAGGCTGCTGCAGAGAGCAGGAGGTGGCAGGGGGGCTGTGTAGGTCAGTGTGGCAGGTGACAGGAATGTCACACAGCTGAGTGCAGCCCAGCAGACTTGGCACTTCCCTTCCCCTGGGACACAACCTTTCTCCCTCTCCCCGGCTCTTCCTGTCTCAGTGCTGGGAAAAGCGATGGATCTGCTGGGCAGAGATAAGAGCGTTCTTTGGGCAGCAGCTTCTGTACTATTTTTGTTTCCTGCAGTATTTTTAACTCTTAGCACAGACAGAGGAGAGCTCTGGAGTGTGATGTGCCTAACAGGACAGGACTGACCAGCAACACTGCTGCACTCGCAGGGAATCAGGGGCTGCTGGAGGGAGAGGCATTTGGCTCTTACCTCCAGTCCAGGGAGTGCTGCCATGGGATGGGCCCTTCTGCTCCTTTGGCTGCCAGCTCAATTTCTCTGTTCCCTTTCTCCCTTTGTGTCAGTTCCCACATCTCTGGCTCTTCACAGTAGATCTCCCTGTGCACAAAGCACAATATTGGCCAGGAATACCCAAACCCTAAATTCTGTTTCTTGGTGCTGCGTTTCTCTGATTCTTCCTGTTGGACTTTAGAGCTCTGATCAGGGCTTTTCCAGGAGGTGCAGAGACGGGTTCCAGTTATTCCCTGTACAGAGCCTCTGCCCAACCAGAGCATGGGCTGTAGGGGCAGGAGAGAGATCCTGACACTGTGGAAGGACAAAGCAGGAGTGGAAGCCCACTGGCAGAAACATGCAAGCTGAGCAAGAGCAGTGTCCAAGGCAAGTCTCTTCTAAGCAGGCTTCTACTGCCTTGGGGGGCAGGAGGTGGGGATAAGCTCAGCAGGACAGGAGTGCAGGCAGCTCTTCTGGCTCAGTGTTTTTTACTTTCCTTCTCCTCTGTGTCCAGCTCATAAGTGACAGTGGAAATGCCAGCCTAGGAGAGGGAATGGGTTCAGCTTGTTTTCAGTAACATGCCCAGGAGCAGGTGCTTAAGGAAGAAATACAGCCTTTATCCTGCAGCATGTTTGCCTGAGCAGTGGAGTAGTCTGAGGTAGGACCTTTCTACAGGTTTTATGGGGTTGGTTTGCAGCTGCTGGAATCTGGGGGAATGCTGAGTTCTCAACTTTATCCATGCTAGTGTAACTGGAAGTACCTGTCCCTTCTCTTTTTCCACGAGTCTTGTCTGTTAGGAGGATGTTCTGTTACATATGAGCCCTGTTCAGCTAGGGATAGTCCTCTTTAAAATAGATTAATTCCCAGGGGAAAAATCAACAACAACAAAACCCCAGACCTTCACTCTTTAGCATGCACATCATAGGGATGAAATTTTTTATCCTGGGCTGTGTGCTGGTGAGAGCACAGGGTACTCTGGTCACAGGCAGGCAGGATTGCCTGAGTGTGCATCTGCCTTGTCCCTCTGAATGAGGGAAGTCTCCCATCAGCTCAGTGCACGTGGCTCCTATTGATGGCGTCAGCTCTGTTCTCTGCAGTGCTGAACTCTTCAGCTACAAGCTGGCAAAGATGGTTTGAGCTGCTCTTATTCAAAACGCTTAGGAGTGAGGCACTACAGACACAGCTTCTACAGAGGGACGGAGGTACTGAAATCCATGTCCCATATAGAAGGTTCCTTGCCTAGAGCATCAGAGTTGGGGGGCTGCCTGGAAGTGGTTTAGACTAATTTTGGAGGGCATCAGGGATCTGGACTGGCTTAGAAGGTGACACCCATTTATTAAAGGAAGACTGCTTGGTACTGTTGCACTGAGCTGCACAATAAGCTGCGAAGATACACCAGAACAAGTGCAGCTCAGTCATTTGATTTTGGCAGTGAGAAGTGTGGATAGGAAGGCAATCTAACACCTCCCCTTGCATACAGCCTCCATAGTCTCACATGTGACCTCTCTACCCCCAGGTACATTCCCATGCCTCTGCCAAGCTTTGCCCTGCCAAGCTAAACACAGCAGGGGCTGCATCCTGCTCAGCAGAGCTGTCTGTCCTGGGCTGCAGCTGGGCTGGTTGGTAAACACCATCTTAGCCCTTCTGTCTGACTGGGGAGGGAGCCATGGCATGAACTCCTTGTGTGCTGCTGCTGTGCTCGTCCTGCCTGTGCGGTCCATCCTGCTGCCTTCCTGCTGCCTTCCCGCATGCCTCCCACTAGAGAGGGAGGGGCTCTCACTTCTTGTGCTGTGCAATGGCATTCCCTACTCCTTCTCACAAACCCAGCCGTGCTTGCTGTAACACTGCCTTGCTTCTACCATGTGACTTCCTCACCCTTCACTCCACTCCTAAGCTCTTTGTTTCCTGTCTGTTGTGTTAGGTTATTATATTTTTTGTAAATTTCTGTTTGAACATTTTGTCATTGTGGAAAGAAAAGGAAACCTTTTAAAACATATCCATTTTATTAAATGATTATTGTTATTATTAATAATGTTTACTACCTGAATTGATCAGTGAAATAAATACATTCAGAAAACCAACCTATTTCTGTTTGATTTTCAGTCTTCTTCAGCAGCATCGGTGATACATTATGGACAGGACAGGACAAAAGGACTGCTTGTCCTTTTATTCAGTTCCATCGGAGCAGGCTCCAGGCAGGCACATGATTTCTGGACTGTGCTTATGTCAGAGGCTAGACAAGCTGATCCTGAAGTGCATCTACACCAATGCACACAGCGTGGGCAACAAGCAGGAGGAGCTGGCAGCAATTGTGCGTCAGGCTAACTATGACCTAGTTGGTATTACTGAAACGTGGTGGGACCACTCCCACGAGCAGAGTGCTGTGATGGATGGCTATGAGCTCTTCAGAAGGGATTGACAAGGAAGGAAGGGTGGTGGTGTGGCCCTTTATATTAAAGAGTGTTTTGATGTTGAAGAGCTTGGGGTTGAGAATGAAGAAGTTCGGTGTCTATGGATAAGGATCGGGGGGAAGGCCTGTAGGGGTGACATCTTGGTGGGGGTCTGTTACAGACCGCCTAATCAGGATGAAGAGATGGACGAGGCATTCTGTGAGCAGCTTGTGGAAGTCGCGCGATCACCAGCACTCGTTCTCATGGGAGACTTCAACTTCCCTGATAGATGTTGGAAATATAACACAGCGCAGAGGAAGCAGTCCAGGAGGTTTCTAGAGCGCGTGGAAGATAGCTTCCTTACACATCTGCATGAGAGCCTGCCAGGGGTGGTGTCCTATCAGACCTGCTCTTCACTAACAGTGAGGGACTGGTGGGAGATGTGAAGGTTGGAGACTGTTGGGCAGAGGAACCACGAAATTGTAGAATTCTCTATTGTTGGAGATGTCAGTGACGAGCAAAACTGCTGTCTTGAACTTCCAGAGGACGGACTTTGACCTGTTCAGGATGCTTGTTGCAGGGGTCCCTTGGGGGTCACTCCTTAAGGATAAAGGGGTCCAGGAAGCCTGGATGCTCCTCAAGATGGAAATCTTAAAGGCGCAATAACAGGCTGTCCCTGAGTGCCATAAGGAGAGGTGTAGGGGAAGGAGACAGGTGTGGATGAACCAGGAACTGTTGTTGAGACTCTGGAAGAAAAAGCGAGTCTGTGTCCTCTGGAAGAAGGGACAGGAGACTGAGGGAGACTACGAGGGAGTTGCTAAGGTATGGAGGGAGGAAGTTAGGAAGGCAAAAGCCCAACTTGAACTCAGATTGGCCATTGCAGTAACAGAGAATGAGAAATCCTTTTACAAATATATCAATACTAAGAGAAGAACCAAGGAGAATTTCCATCCTTTACTTGATGCAGCAGGGGATGTGACCACTGAGGATAAGAAGACTGAGATCCTCAATGCTTCTTGTCCTAATATCAGTGTTCATTGTTCATTCTGAGTATTTCACATTCTGAAACTGAGCAGAAACAAGAAAGTAATACTGGTGCCCCTAGCCTCTAGCATAGCTAGTGCCTGGAGTCTGGCCCATGGCAGAAAAATGTCTGTGAAAATGTAAAAACCGTGACAAGATAGGGTTCTGCTGCAATGCTCTGAGTATATTTTTGACCCTTGTATTTAAGTTGAACAAATAAATATTCAAGTATTTATATAATGTGACTTCTGAATGAAGGATGTGGTCAGTTTTTCTCAGTAAAGCTTGCTGAGAGCTGACAACTCACTTAGCCTATCAAAGGAGCAGACCCTTGAAGCACTATCTTCCACAGTCTGTCATCCTTCCTGTGGAGCCAACCAGCTTTATTTGGTGTAGACAGTGACATGACAAGAGCTGTCTGTTAGCTTTAGCAGTCAAGAGAGGATGGAAGCACATGGAGGACTTTCTCTTTGGCTCAATTACCAACACCTGCAGGATCACTGGAAAACAGTTTCTTTTAGCTGAAGTAATTAGGAGTAGATCTCTGCTAATTAGGAGTAGGTCTGTGTCACTGCTTGAAGAGAAATGTCAGGGACAACACATGGATAAGTGCTAGGGATCACTACTGTGCAAACATAGTCTTCATGATAAAATGGGAAACCAAACACCACAGAGCTCAGGGACTGCAGTACAATTTGCTAACATCACCTTCCAGGTGATGTTTTTTGAATTACTACTTTGTAGTACTATTAAGTGCATTTTGAATTACTACTTTGCAGTTGGGACTTTGTGTTGTTTCTCTTGGAATGGTGTCCTCTTTTACCTCCTTGTCTGGCCTGCTTGGTTCTATTAGCTTGTTCCAAAGGACCAGAGGATGAAGCGGGGCACTGGGATTCCTCACAGGGTGCGTACGAATGCGTTAGCTGACTGTTAACTGGGCGAGCTCAAAGCTGAGAAAACGTGAAGGAAGCCCTTCTCATCCACTGACAGCAGTGAGAGGCAGTCTTCACCCTGTGGATATTTTGTCTGTAGAGTAAGGAAACGTCCAGGCGGTACAGTTTGCTGCCGTACTTGAATTCATTGTGCTGCTTGGCTACTTGTTACCCAGAGCGTGTGTGCACAGAATCCAGTTATCGGCACTGTCAGCATCTCTGCCAGCAAAAGCAGTTTTTGTGAGCTGGGCCAGCTCCCGTTTCTTGGAAGACTTGCTTAATGAAGACTCTGCTTCCGGTGGCATGCAACACACTTGCAGGAAGGCCTCATGTGGGAGGTGTCCCTGGGATGAGCCCGACCCTTATCTTGTGAGGCAGCTGCAAGGGGATTATCCGCGAGCTCAGCTATGCAGCTGCAAAGACTCCTGCACTGGCTGGACTCCCTTAAGACCTTTTTGTTGCATTTACTGTAAAGCCAGAAACCAAGGATTGATCTACCTTGGTAAGTCAACAGAACTACCTTCTGCTCATTCTTTCTTTTGCCCCCCTTTCATTCAGCTGACAGATTGTGTGGAAAAACAGTGCTTTGTTGCAGGCAAGTGCAGTAGTTCTCTTAAATCACTTATAGCAGTTTGTGTTCAAAGGTGGCATGAGGCTGCAGTGCCTCTTTTGTATCATTGACCCCTGCCTCTCAGAAGGGACACGGCTCCGGACCGCGTGTCTGCTGGAGCAATGCCTAGTGTAGAAAATCCTGGGGATTTCCTCCCTCAGAGCTCAGCAGGCTGTGTTTGCTAAGGACTGTTTTATCATGTCTATTCAAAACTGGGAAGACTATTTTTAACCTGTGGTAATGGTACATTTATTTCTGAATCTCCTCTTGCAGTTTGTGTGAACGAAGCTTTGCTTACAGGTGTATCTCAGAGCTATGATAAGACATGAACACTTTCATATTCTAGTTTTTTACTTCCTGTCATCAGTTTTTTGGCTACCCTAGTAATGCTTCTGCAGTAATGCTGAAAGTATCCTCAACTTACTTAAATGCTTCTGAAGATGAGTGGAAATTAATTCGATGGCTGCAGCTAAGTGTCCCAGCATCAGTCAGCTCACCCCTCTCCAGACTCAGGGCTGGAAAGACCAGGAATATTCCTGCCTATAATGAGACCAAGAGTCTTCACAACACCTGAGTTTTTTTAACTCTGTTCTTTTCAGATCTCTGTAGACTTACAGTCCCTGGTGTCTGCTTGCCTGACCTCCACCTCACCCACTCTCACTGGGGGAGTGTTTGCAGGTGAAGATGAACAGTGGGATTCTCTTCTTGTCCCTCCTTGGCTTCCTCCCATCAGTGATACCTACGTGCCCCCTGCCATGCAAGTGTGCCACCAACATTATTGACTGTATGTCAAAGGGCCTGACTGTAACAAGACTACCAGCGGCTTTCCGGCCATCGGCTGAAATTATCAACCTCAGTTACAACAGGCTCACCTCTATTCCCAGCGGGCTCTTTGATAACCTGAACAGCCTCCAAGCAGTGCACTTGCAGGGCAACCCCTGGGAATGCGACTGTGACATCCTCTACTTGCGTTCCTGGCTGCAGTGGCAGCAGAACCGGACCTTTTACAGGGATGTGAGATGTGCCTCCCCAGCTCACCTCCAGGGCCGGGTTGTCGCATATCTGACAGAAGATGAGATCATCTCCACGTGCCAGTACTGGTACTGCTCTCTGGCTCTCTTCTCTCAACTCGTCCTCATCATCCTCCTTTTCCTCCAGGCTATTCTGGTCATATTCATCATTATCTACCTGCAGAGATTTCGGAGAATGGCTGCTGAAGCCCGGAGCACCACCCGGGATCTATACCAGCGTGCAGATACCTGGTCCCTACAGGAGCAGTAAGAGTTGTAAGAGTGAGGGTCCCCCTCTGCTTTGGGTGTTGCTGTGCTGAAATCATGTGGGTTATGAGACCCAGAGGGGACTATTTAGTACAGCGTCTCACCCTGACTGCAGCCCGCAGCAGGACCTGGAACTGATCAGACACTCGTTCTGTTTCCAGGGAGCAGATCTTGGGCTTCTTAATGCTTTGAACACCTCAGCACAGTCTTCATTGCTTTGCTTTTGCTGAATTGCTGAAAGTAGTTCTGTTTTTTTCAGCCCAAGGAAACCATAGGCTGCAGCAAGCAGAATGGCTGCGGCAGCTCTCGAGCTGTCGGGGAGCAGCGCTCCATCCCTGCGTGCTGCAGTATTTCAGCCGTGCTTTCCCTGTGCTTGTGGTTGCTTTGGGTAAGGCGGGGACAGAGGTGAGCAGCGAGCGGGATCATGGAGCAGCGCTCAGCCCTGGGGCCGGACTGCCTCGCTACCCCCGGCTGAGGGACCTCAGACTTTGTGCTGCCTCAGTCTTTGTCAGTACGACAGGACAGAGCGTGTGTTTCTTCCTGCCTGGTGCATCCTTTGTAACCTTCTCCTAGGGCAGTGTTTTTAGCCTCCTGCTGGTTTTAATATTGACTTCAGTGTGCTCCGCGTTCCTACGGTGCGGTACAGAGCCGGCTTTGAGCCCCCGCCTGCCTGCTGCTGCTTAACGTGCCCCCGAATTGTTTTTGTAGCGAAGCAAAATCGGAATAAAATAATGGTGAATTGTGCTGTAAGTGCCGTTTCTCGGCATCGTTTCCTCCCGCTCGGACCTCGTGCCGACGCAGCTGCAGCTGCAGCTCAGCAGCTCTGTTCGCACGCGCTGCCGGAGGGGCGCGAGGCGTTGGCACGCGCCGAGCCCTAACGGCCGTTACCGCCCCCTCGCGACCGTTAACGGCTCCTCACGGCCCCGGCTGCCCTGACCGGGGTCGCCCGCAGCCTCTTCACGCCTTCGGGCTGCTGTAGGAAGACGGCGGGGCGGAGGAAGGGAGCCGGGCTGTCCGTCGTGATGCTCCCGAGGAGAGCTGCGGCGGCGGTCCGTGCCTGCCCGGCGGGTCGAGGCACCGCGCTGGGCTGCCGGCTGCGCGCCTGGAGCCGGGCAGCGCGATGGAGCCCCGTGCGCGGGGAGCCGCCCTGGCGTGGCACGGAGCTGCCGGAGGAGGAGAGCTCGGTGTGAGGTGAGTGCCCTCCGGGAGGAGCTCCGACCGCGTCGTGTCCTTCCTCCTGGGCGCCGCTGCGCTCCGCAGCCGTTGCAGCCCTTACCGGGCACGGCTGTGCGGAGCGGCCGCCCCGAGGAGATGCCCAACGCAGCGCTCCGTGAGGCCCCGCGACACTTTCAAATCCCTGGCTTTTACGTATGCTTGCACTATTATTGTTATTGTTGTTGTTATTTCTGAGGAATTAACTTCCCATAGGAACAAAAAGCCTGCCTTTGTGGCTGGTTTCTGCCTGGTGTCCTTCTCCATAATAATCAAGGCTCAGCTGTATAAAGAAACGCCACAACCTGCATTTCTCTGGGTCAGCTGTACTGCTGCTGTAGCTGCTTATCCTTCTGTTGAAGTCCCTTTCCTTTACCGACCCATGCAAAGCCTGTGACAAACCAGCTGGTTTCCCAGTACCACCGCAGTGTGTTAACGTGCCAGAATGAGTCCCCGGGTTTGCCTGCAGATTTTTAGCTGAATTCCCCTGGGTCAGAGGTTGTCATTAGCAGCACCTGGGCGGGCACTGGCGGCGCTGCAGGGGCTGGGCTGGGAGCAGCTCCTGCCCATCAGTGCTGCCATGGGGCACTGGAGAGCCTTCAGTACTCGATGTGCCCACAGAGGCAGAACAGCTGCCGCCTTCAGTTTTGCTTCCCAGTGTCCTGACTGTATATCATTAAATTCTGGCACAAGAAAGGTAAAAAGCCTTTTTGGCATCTTTTACACCTGCAAAGAATGTGACCAACCATAGTAATGTGATAATGAATTACACTGAGTGCAGAGTGATTTGTAGGCTGTGGCAGCACTTATAATCCATAAATCTGGAGGCTGCATGCCTTGGCTTCTCCTGGCTAGGAAAGCTGCACGTCACAGATGCTTTCCTGCTCCACTGGCCTGAGGAGGACGATCTGCTGTGCCGCTGCTGAAGGGAGCTCTGGCTTTCTTTCCAAATGGAGGGGCTGTCCAAGGCTGCACAGCGATCTTTAAGAGAAACAGTGGTGAAATAGGGCAAAGATAGTTGGAGGCTATTTAAGCTTCTTTGCATTTCCTTCATAGTACCAAGGCCAATCCAACACCTGAGCATGCTGACAGCTGCCAGGCCTGCTGGATGGGCTGCTGCGCTGCCAAAGGATCAGGGTGCTTCCAAGCAGCTTCTTTCTTTGAGAGACACTGACAGGAAGAAACAAATAAAACAACAACAAAAAACAGAAAACTAAACCAAAATGTATTTGCAGCCTGCATGATGCAGAGCTCCAAACCTGAGGTGTCTAAGGCAGGTTAGCACCAGCTGAGGAAAGGACCCCGTGGCTGGTAGGTGACACTGGGGAACACGTAGTGGTTCTTCCCTGTTTTCAGCGTGCTGGGATTTAGGCATCTGCATGGTGATTCGTGCATACGTTGTAGAGCAAACAAGTCATGAAAGCAGCAAGCTGATTTTGGAAGCTGGAGAATTTTAGCCCCAGATCCCACAGAGAACCACTGCTCCTTGTGGTGGTAGCAGTTATGTTTTGCTTCAGGGTTGCTGCAGGTGCTTGTTCACGATTTGATTGGGTTCACATGACACCTGGGAGCTTATCCCTGTTGATTTAAGTAGACTTTGATGTTTCACCCTCATTTGTGGGATAAAATACACATACATACACATAAAGAACAGTTTGTTACCTTCCACTGCATGGCTTGGTGACTGAAATAAATAGACCTATTCTGTGCAGCAGTCAGAAATGAAGCAGTGCTTGGAGATCCTGTGGAAGCGAGTCCTGGAGAAGAATGGTGTATTCCAGTCTCACATTGTCACAGCTGTGTGTGCTCTGTGTGCCCAAGTGGAACATTCAGTAGTCGCCTCGATGGCAGCCTGGTCTGGGATTTGTTGCACTGCTTACAAATGACAAAAGGTATTTTTTGTGGTCATTAATTTGGGGCTACCTGGTCTTCAAACTCCTGATTTCCCTTTGGTGTTTAAGTATGCAGCACATCCCAGGGAGTGCCAAGAAAAGCAGTGCTGATTCAGCATCATGGAGCATCTTGCCTGTCCCAGGGTACATGGGAGGAGAGCTATTCCAGAAGTGTTTAGAAACTATTTTTACTTTTATTGTACATTTGCATATGAAAACTGAGGCTCCCTCGGGCTCAGAGGTCTTTTTATTATAAGTCTGTAGAGGAGAGCACAAGGTCTAATTTAATAAGTTTCGATGAATAATTAGTTATCTTGAATAAATGCTTTGAAAGTAGCAGATTGCAGCGTTAAGGTTTGTTTTGAAGACAGTATGTATATAAGTGCTGTATATCTGGATAAAGACAAATACTCCTTAGAAGAACGGGACAGAGCACTGCTGTAAGACTTAAGAGATTTGAGTGCTTTCAGTCCAAACAAACAAACAAACAATATCGGCAAAAAAACAACCGTGAAATCACTCTCTTTAAATCCAACAGCCATTTTTTCCCCCATTTCTTTGCATGTCTCCTGGTTTACTCCTGTTCTGAAGTGTTTGTGACTGCAGGGAGCAGAAAATACTGGGAAGAATTTCTTTTGATTTAGATCAGGGATTAGCCTGAGAGTTATGGAACCCAAATGCCAAGAACGCCCTCTGTGCACAGCACGGCTCAGGCCGCGCCGCACTGATCTGCCCTCCCCGTCTGTCACAGCTGACGATTACTCCTAAGCTACCCCGGCACAGCTGCTTGATGCCGTACGCGGCCACTTGTTCTGCAGAGAAAGAGAGCTCTGCTCTCAAGTGACCGTTCCTGGAGCTGTTTCCCGTACTGACGTGCAATTTGGGTTTGCTCAGAAGAGGGCAGCAAATAGCTTGTAAAGCTGTTTGCTTTTACTTGTGAAACCGGTGTGAGGCCGGGGCCTGGGACCTCTCCCGGGCTCTGAAGGTGCAGTGTCCAAGCAGCAAACGCTGTATTTTCAGCCTGTGGCTTTTAGTTTAAGTTGTCTCTTTCTTGTTGACATTCCAAAGCACCAGACCCAGGGGCAGGGGAAGGTGGGCATTGCGTTGTGATGGCTGCGATGGAAATAGTCTTGGTTAGGAGGGTTGAAATCCCACCCATGGTGGATGGGGGGAAAAAACCTGCTCATTGTCACTGAGCAGTGAGAGCAGGGAATTTGAGTTCTCCTCTGGTATGGCTGTTGGAGGTGGGAAGGTGTGCAGAGGATGAATGGAAGGCGGGGGCTGTGAGCGTACCCCTGGTCTTTGTAGGGCAGAAGTGCAGAGCAGTGCAAATTTACTGGGGCTGAAGCTCCATGTAGTGCTGATGTCCCTGGTACAAATCATAGCCCTGGGTTTGGCTGTCCCTCCTGGGATAAACTCTGCCGGAGTTTGGGCAGCTTTGTCCGCAGAGGCTTTTAACTCCATCACTCTCAAGCTCACCAAGGGGCGGTGCGGGTGCCCACGCTTGCTCTGTGTCTCCATTACCCAATCTTTCAACACGGTGTCAGCAAACTAATTTTTTTCCTGGGATGAGACTTTACTTCCCTCCCACTGATCGTGGCCAAAGTAGAGAGCTCAAGTGGAGATTTTATTCCAGAAACAATGGCCCCCTTATGTGCTGTGGCATATCTCTGTGAATGAATCTGCTGGTGAAAAGAAGTCTTTTCCCCAGGCCGTTTTGTACCCTTCTCTGGTGAATCTTCATATTTGATCAGTGGCATGGATTCCTGCAGGGAGGGAGAGAGAAAGCACGGAATCTTTATATTCCAGGGAGCATGAGACAACGTGGCAGTCACTGAGACTTAGGCATCATATTTAGTTTCCATAAATCACCAAATGCTGCAGCAAGACCATCTGCATTAAAACCTCTGAAATAGAGGGCAGTTTCCCTGTGCAGCTGTATGTGGTTTTCTGCCCTTTCAGTCCTCCATTCAGGTTCATCCCAAAGCCTCCACCCTGTGCTGGCTGTCCCTTCAGACCCAAGCCGTCATCCTTCTTGCTTCATCCTCAGCTCTGCTGTGAGCTGCTGCCCCTTTGGACCATCCATATCTGCTCCCCCCACCCTTCCAAGTGCTGCCAACATCTCTCAAGTTGTACATGAACTACAGCTTGCAGCTTTCCCGTGTTTGGTTCTTTGCTGGCCAAACTGCACTGAACACATCAAATTGATTAATTTGATGATCCAGTGCAGAAGACTTTGAATGCAAGACACTGGTGAGCTCGCTCACTTCCTCTCCTCTCATCCCTTCTGCCACGGTCTGTCAGGAACACTATTTTAATGGTCCGTTTGCTTCCTTTCCTCTTTGTCTTACACTTGCAATTGTAGTAGAAGAAATGCTGTAATTTCTGTATTCTCTACTCCTAAGTGAAGAGAAACTCCCTCCAAGTGCTGTGTCTAAACTTCAGTGTGCAAACCCTCCTGTGATGCCCAGCAGTACTTCAGGTAGACTTTTTGAATTGATCTGTTATGTGTAACTTGAAAACAACACAGGTGTGGATCTGACAGAAGGCTCTGCATTAAGTGCAGCACAGGTTGAAATTTGTAGTGACATTCACACTCTGGGATAACTGCAGTGATCCACAGGTCTTGGAAGGAGTCCCAGCACCCCTGGAGGTGCTGAGCTGCTGGTGTTGACACATTGAGAGTCCAGTTCCTGCTGCATTCTTCTCGTTTCAAAGGAAATATCAGTCAGGGAGGGAACATCTCTCCTGTTGGGAAGCAGCTGGAGTACATATCAAACAGGAGCTTTGGATGGGGTAAGAGGGCAGGTCAGCAGGCAGCGTCTTGCATGGAGAGGAGGGGAGCAGCCTGGTGCTGGTGGCTGGCCCAGCCACGGGGGTGGCCTGGTGTGAGCACAGCCAGGGACCTGGAGCTCCTTCTCTGTGTGCAGCCCCAGGGTTGCTGGTGAAGGCTGCCCTGGCCACGCTGTGGCAGCTGGCAGGGGAAGTGGATGGGATGTGGAGCTGAACCTCAGGCATAAGCCAGTTACCTGCTCCCTGCAGCCTGCTGCTCTGGTACCGGCAGGGCATACGGTGACTTGGTGCTAATGCAGGCTGCCTTGCAAATGCAAAGGACGAGAAGCATGGGAAGCTGAATGGTTGGGTGGGATACGAGATATGGTTTAGTAATGAGCAGTGCTAGTGAGAGGACGGTTGGACTAGATGATCTTGTTGGTCCTTTCCAACCTTGTGATTCTATGATTCTATGATTGCTCTCCTTGCTGTAAGAGCTAGCAGGAGCCTCATCTAAACTGTGCCGTGGTTTTTAATGACTAGAAGAGATTACTCTTATTAGAGTGCAGGGCACCACCCTGTATCACTCTTTGTAGCACTTCTGAGTCCTCAGGCCAAGAGCGGGCTACCAGTGTTCCCTGCAAGCAGTCCGTAGAATGAAGTCTGTGCACACAGACTTATTGGTAAACTACCAGAAGAGAGCAGAAAAAATGGATGGTTTTCTGGCAACGAGGAGCTTGATCCGGGCTGATTGCTGAGTATTTATAAATGCTGAAGCAGCTTTTGCCTACTGAGTTGGCCTTGCTGTGTCCTCAGCAGTTTCTCCAGATGGAGAATGAGTGGCAAGAATAACAGAGAAGAGAGGATCTGGTTACATGCTTGCAGAGGAATGCTGGTATTTCTTTGCCTCTGGATGCTGGTTCACCTCTCTGGCTAATTCAGCCCTCGTTGAATCTAGCACAGAAGGACAGGGAGGCTCTTCTGTTGGGGTTTATGTCAGTTTATGTCACTTTTTGTCAAATTGTGCATAAAATAAAATATAAACTATACTGGAGTTGCTGCATCTAAGCTTGCAGTGAAGAGAAAAGCATTTGAACTTGTGGGCTGCCATGAGGTGTGCCACAGCTTCACAGCAAAGCAGTTTTTGTGGGGACTTTGTGAGCAAAATGAGAAAGCTGAATTCTGTTTTATTGAGCTGAGTTATCAAGAAAATCAATCTCAGAAGTATGCTAAATTTTAACATCTGTAAGTGCTTTGAGATTGGTGAGTGAAAAATGCTGGGCTATCTGTGGTTCAAAGCAGAACAAGGGTGCACCTCCTGTCTGCAGCCTGGCTGCACGGTAACTTCAGAAAAAACATTTCTTTGCTTTTAAAATACATCTGACTGTACTAAGTGGCAGAGTGCTCTCAAAATGTTTTCCTTGGCTTGTCCAGTGTCTCCTGGCCTCTGTTCCTTCTCTCTTCCTTCCCTTATTCTTTGCAAATAATTCAATTTGAACCTTACTTTACTTTGTTTAGGTTTAATATTTCCCTCAAATATTTAAGACTGATACTTATCTTGAGCAGCCAGCCAAGGAATCGCAGAAATTCTGTTGATGTCTCACCCTTCTTTTGCTGCACAAAGGCTTCCCTAAGCAGATCTGTAAGCTCCCCAGCTGCTGCTTATTGCATCCTGACTCAGCATAGAGGACTTAGTCTGGGTTACCTTTTGGATGCTGGGACACTTCAAAATAGCGCAGGCACTGTTCATCCGTTTATCCACCGTGTGATGAACACAGTTTTGGGAGTGTGGGGAACAAGCCTATCAAAATAAAAATAAAGATCCTTCTCATCAAGTGATCTCGGAGGACTCTGCCCAGTGGGACACCAGTTGTTACAGCTGTTGTGAAGAAAAAGAAACTGAAGCAGGGGGAGTGAGGATGTGCCTGCCCTCACTGAGTGCATCAGCAGCACAGCTGGGTTTGAACACCACAGCCTCTCACAGCCACTTCCTGGGAAGTGGGAGGGAAGGATGTGCAGCCCTGGGTGGTTGCCCCGGGTGCTCTTCCTTGGTTTCTTCTCAATATCTTGCATGCTGCAGAAGATCAACCACATCCCGCTGTTCTTTGGATAGGTTTCCTCTTCTCCAGACCTCAGTGCCTGAGGTTAAATCAGCTACCTCTAGGCTTCAGCGCAACTTGAACCAAAAGAGTTGGTGCTATGGGTTGACTTCTGAGTCTTGGGGAGCACTGCCTGATTAAGCTCAGGGCTCGGATGAGTAGCAGCTGCCACCTCATGGAGGTTTCACAAAGTGCTGCCACGAGTCTTCTGAAAGTATTCATACCCTGGATGTTACAGGAATGACAGGGACAAAGGCGGACTTTCGACATGTGCTGCAGCTGG
The DNA here is from genome assembly GCF_016699485.2 of Gallus gallus. Classification (NCBI taxonomy): domain Eukaryota; kingdom Metazoa; phylum Chordata; class Aves; order Galliformes; family Phasianidae; genus Gallus; species Gallus gallus. The sequence goes on from NC_052546.1 coordinate 814,056, forward strand.
GATCTGCTGCACTGGGGTGAGATCTCTGTAATGTGGGTCTTGTTGAGCAGGAAATGTATGCTGCGGTCTGGCAAGGTGCAGAACTAGCAGTGGGAGCGGAGATGGGGCAGCGTCCTTTTTCACTGTGCAAGGAAAGCCAAATTCTTTTCCCTGCACGTCTGTTTGGCCATGCATTTGTTTAATTGCTCTCTGCTATGCTTCAGCATTGCGCCCAGCTCTCCTACTAAACTACATTACCTGCGAGGGATGTCTTCAGGCCTCTGTGTTTGTGGCTCCTCTCAGCCATTTCTCCTACAGGCTCGGCTGCAAAGGCACTTGTGGTGCTCAGAGAAGGGAGGGCAGAGTACACGCCTACCCCATCAAATAATGCTTCTCCACCTACGCCTGGCATAGCTGTGTTTTTCTAGCTCTTTTGTGGTTCTCTTGTCCTCCCCTTGCACCCCGCTCTGGCCATAGCAATTGGCTAAATCTCTCATTCCCCCACAGGACCCAGGCATGAACCCAGCCAAGCTTTTTGTGCATGTTTGCAGATGGACTTTTGCCCCTATGGTTTGCATAGCCCCCTCTCCATCCATGGATAGGCACTCCAGTGCACGGAGTGAACATTTTCCAGCCCTGAGCTGCCAGATTTAATTAATCTTCTGCTAAGGCCAGGCCAGTCTTTCTGGGAAACTAGATCCACTGGGCTGTGCATTCCACAAGCCTCTCTTTGCCTGGCGTCTTGCATATCTGTACAGGAAAAGTCCATATCCTTGTGTCTTGGGATCGGAGGGGGCAGACGCTTGGGGAAAAGAGAAGAGATCAAGTTCCCCAAGTCTCCCTCCTGTCAGCAGCTGCCAGGAGCTCACCGTAGGCAAAAACCAACCACATGCTGCTGTAGATGCCTTGGCTTTTCCTGGGTGGCCCAGAGACCTTGTCTGGGGATGCACGCATGCAGTTTTCCCCACCTCCTCTGAGGAGGCAAGTCTCTCCTTCCTTGTAGCAGAGCTGTCTTCGCACAAGGCAGCTGCCATAACTTCCTAGGACTGCGTGGCATGGCTGGCATATATGCTCTCCAGCTTATCCTTTCTCCCCTCTCTTCTAGCACGCTTCCACTGCTTTCTGAGTGGGGAAAAAAACAACACAAGATTTTCCTCTGGGCTCCATTTCATTTATCCATGTAACCTCTGGATAGTAATGTTCTTAACATCATTGCTCTTTCAGGCCACGGAACCCAATTCCCTTCTGTACCTTGAGGTCTGTGAGGTCCTTGGGATAAAATATTCTGAATGGCACGTGGAAACAAGGGTCAGGAATTTCATCTGGATTCACACTGAAATATGCTGTGCTCCAGTTGTTGTGCTCTTAAGGCAGGCCCAGCCCAAGCTGTGGAGATGTATTCAGCAGTTCCTTGGTGAAATTTATCTTAAAACGAAATAGCCATTTTCCACTGTGCCCAGCGCATTTGTGTGTTTTCAGGCTCACCTGCATTCCTGTGCTTTGTCTCACAGAGGGTTAGCACTGGGGCCAGAAGAAACAAACACAAGAGTGTTCTGTCTTCTGACACATACGTGCCTGACTCCTGTTGGTATCATGCTGTATAAGGCCACTGATCCCTCCTCTGGGGGGCAAACTGCTCCCTTCCAAAAGGCCCTAATCAAGCAGAACGCTGGCCAGACCCATTTCTGTTAACTGAGTCTATCTTTCCTTTTAAGAAAAGAGTCTAATAGCACTCTCTTCCAAAAATAATAATTAAAAAGCAAAAGCTCGCATGAAAGCATATAGCACTCTGCAGAAAGAAAGATAGGGACCTTTTTGACTTGTGATGGGGGCTGGATACTGAGCCATTTGCTTAACGTGGGGGGAAAAAGCAGAATTTACCTGTAGGGTCTGTTCTTGTTTGATTGGAGGCTGCAAATCTCTCTCTCTCTCAGCTAGTACTTTTTTGTTTGAAAGGACTGTAGTTGTCCAGCCATTTTTCCCCTTAGTGCTGCTTCACACTACTTCTGACTTTGATTAATAGGTCTCTGAATAACATGTTAATCTAACTAGGGGTCCTTGCCCCCCCACCCCTCATCCTCCATGCCTCGCTCCAGAAATATCAGAGAAAACACACAGAGTTTTTGTCTCCCTACAGAGCACTTGTAGCTTTTGATTAATGGGTGGAAGGGCCCAGCTCCAGGTTCGTGGCATCTCTGCCGACTGCAGAAAAATAAGCAAAAAGTCACCAAACATGACACAGAGGAGGAGAGCTCCAAGAGCTGCCACAAGAAGAAAGAAAGGAGGGAGAGCAGCTTATAATTCAGGATGTACCCCAGTGCAAGCTTTGGTATTTGTGAGTCTGAGTTCAGACCTCACCTCCACTTTAACCTTTCTTTAAAATCAGCTCGGAACATATTGCTGGACTCAGCAATTCCCAAGCTGGGGCTGTCTTAAATTCTAATATCTGTATCATGAACCACTCTGCACACTGGGCTGACACTTCAAGTGCATGTGTTAAGGATGGCTAAAATGGCTTAATAAAAAAATCGGTCCTTGCACTTCAAACAGGACATGTGTTTTCCTTCTCTGCCTTCGAACTCTTGCCCATTCTCTGAATCAAACTTCTTTTGGAGCTTCTGAAATGATCAGAAACACGTGTTTTGTTCCTGTTTTCTGGCCAGTACTGAGCTCAGAAAGGCCGTTCTTGTATTACTTTCACATGGAGGCCAGATCTACTGGAAACTTGCTTTTTTTCCTTCAAGGCGGATGATTTGGTGTAACTACACATACAAGAAACTCGTGTGAGGGCTTGTCTACATGGTGTGATAGGCTTGAATGTTTTGGGAAGTCGAAACGATCTAGTTATGTTAGTGTGAAATAAGAACATCCAGCTGAAGGGTCTCATCACAAAACCTGTTCTTGTGAAGGAAAGTGAAGACCGATGTGTGTACCACATTATAGCTCCCTTACACTGCATGTCTTCTACTTGAGCAGACCACCCCACCATATTCCTTCCTTTTGTCCTGAAGTGACTGGAGCAAAGCTTACATTGCTTAGCTGCTGGTATAGGGCTCCAGGATCCAAACTAGGCTGTAAGGCCTATGGGGTTTCTTATATGTATACTCAAAGTCTAAGCAGGGAAAAGATCACCCTATTAAGAAAAGAGAGGGAAAAATATTCCATTTAGTTCTTCCTTGAATATTTTGAGCCTGGATTTTTGGTCAGAGTATGGAAAGGGCTTTGATTTGTGTAGCTGAAATAATCCCTTGTGCTAAGGAGAAGTCCTGCATCCTCAGCCACCAGTCAAAACTTTCAGTTAAGAAAAACTGACCCTAGTACCATGAGAGAGTTAGCTGCCTTCACTGGGAGCAATCTGTAAAGCTGTATGGCCCTTCCTGGTACCAGTGTGGAATCACAAGTCACTGTATGGCTTTTCTTCTTGGCTTGGAGTCTCCCTGGAGGCCTTGTCAGCCCTTGACGGACCTGTCATCCAACTCACTCAACAGCTGACATGCCTGGAGGATGCGTCTGTCCCTGCTGACAACACCTTTGTTTCCCATGTGATGGATGGCCTTGTGGCCCAAGCTTCACCATTGTCCACTCGCCTGTGGCCTTGCTTCAGTGATCCTTATCTCTGCCCTGGGTATCCACTCCCTGCAGAGAAGGTGAGCACTTGCCAGTGTTGTGCCTTCTCCCTGGGTGCCTCCCCAGGATCAGGTTGGGTGGAAGGGCAACGAGCATCCCCTTGAGACTGAGTGAAGCCAAGCTGTGCTGTTTACCTGAGCCTGTGTGGCATTCAGCTCTTATCATGGAGGGGAAGGCAGATAGGAAGGGTTCTTTTCATTAGTCAAACAGTCAAGTGGTATAGGCAGTGTGGAAGCACTTGCATAATTACCATTCTCTGACTCTCACATCCCTATCTTGTAAATCACCAATCCATCACAGCCCTCTTCTTCGTATTGTTCCATAATTAACTGGACAAACTACAGGAGTATTGTCACAGCCCTGCATTTATAGAGAAGGGACAAAGACTTGAAGGAAGATTTCAGTCCCTTTCAGCTTTTTTCCTCCTCTCTTGAAATCTTTTTTTCTCTATCTTCTGATCCATCTCATGACTCCAAAGATGTCTCACCTGCATCTCAGAATGAGCACTTATTTGCAAACCTACAGTCAACACAGAAGAAGTAGCCATAGAACAGACACAAGGATTTTAACTCCTCTTGTTCTGCTACAGATGTGTGCACGTGATCAACGCACCTCCCTGTGCTAGGAGCAGCTCAGTTCAGAGACAGAGACTTCCATGGGTATGATAATGCAAAGATGGGGGGGGGGGGGGGGTTATTGTTGCTTTGGTGTTATTGACCCAGGAAAGCAGATAATATGCTTCAAGGTTTCATATGGCTCTAAGGGTTAGGAAAAAGTTTGATGTGGGCTTTGGAGCAAGGAGGGAGCTGGCAGTGATTTGGGGTAGCGCAGCTTGTTTTTTTCTGTGGACCGGGTGGATGAGACTGCTGGGCATTGCGGTGAGTTGGTTGAGCTGTGCAGGAGATGAAGGCATAAGGGTTAACCAAAACCTTCCCTAAGTCGGGTCAACCTGCTTAGGGCTCTTAGCCTATGGCAGAGGGTATCCCGTTCTGTTGCCCAGTGAGAGCGTAGAGGGCCATGGGTCGGGAGAACTGCGTAGAAAGTCTGCTCAGTCTGCCCTGTCTGTTTTCCCATTCCCCCCCCCATGTCTACATAAGGGATTTCAGCTCTGCGGGGTGTTTCCCTCACTTTGGCTTACAGCACTTGGCATGCTGTGGCCCCGTATTTGAGCTGGAAGTTTTAGACACTATAGCACTACAAATAATAATGGTTTATAAATCATTTTTTCTCTTCCTCGGCAAATTTTTAGAAAAGGTCACAGTTCTCAGGGCTGCTGCTTTGACAGAATTTAGTCCTTTGTGTTGTTGATGTCATGCAGCCAACTTTGCTGACCCTGTGGGTATCCCTTGGAGCAGATCTTGGCTCAGAGACTAAAAATCTACTTTTCTTCCTTATTTGAGGTGTCAGGTAAGTCTGTTAGATGCAATTTATGTCTTTACATTCTGCTAGGCCAGGCCTTATAATATAAAACAACAGTGTTGCTTATTTAACCTCCATCTCTAAAAACCTCATTTCCAGCTCTTGAGAGCTGTAAATTAGACCTGTCCACCCCACAGAAACTCTGGAGGAGTGACCCGAAGCTGACCTCCAAGCCGTGGGGCACTTCTTAGTGCTACCTGCATCTAAGTGACCAGGTCACCTGTATTAATATCTGAGGACACTGGATTCTCTCTTGTGAGGCCAGTGAAGCACAGGGTATCTAAGCTCTGCTTGGAAAAAGCCTTTGCCACTTCAGTACATTTGAATGGAAAGAGGAAGACCTGTTCATGTTTATTTTACAGCCCCTTTTATTGACTTGATTTATAGCCCGAGGTTGTGAGTTAATTGAGGTCTAGTCCAGGAGAGGGCACCTGGAAAGGGGAGGTGCCGCTAGTGCCACCAAACATACGAGAAAATGCTTTTATAAAGCACAATTTATTGTGAGCGTGGCCCTTGCTCTGTGACAGCAAGCCATGCTTTTGTGACCAAAACTGGTTATCTGGGCTCAGGGAACATTCCTTGTTCACTGTGGGTGGCAAGGACTGGGAGCAGAGGTTAACCAAAAGAAGATGATTTTCTTGGTGTGCCCTTCATTAAAGCACCTTCTGCCTGCCTCTTATGGGTGAAACCTAGTCAGCTGTGTAAGTGGGACTGTCATCGCCTTCTTTAGTGGAGACTTGATAGAGTTGTTCCCATAGCCTGAAAACAGTTGCCTTTCAGTGCACAGCGCCTGGGCCGGCAGAGCAGATGCCAAGGCCAGCTCTCACCTTTTGCTGCATGCCACGCTTTAGGTGCAGATGATGTACATTTACGTGCAAAGTGTGTGGTGAAGCAGGGCTTTCAGCCATGTCAGCTGGCTCCAAGACAGATCTGGAAAAGGGCTTCTTCAGCCCAGTGCCACCCTAACGTGGCCTATTTCCACAAAGAAGAATAACTGCTGTGGGTGGCCAACCTGTGCTAAGTCAGAAAATAACCACAGAGGGGCAACTTTGCTCATTTTTTGCAGGAAACAGCACTGTAGCTGTGGGGTTTCACAGAACTGCTTGTGCAGGTGCTCTGAATCAGCTCTAGCTGCTCCTGAGCACCTGGGTGTGAGGCCAGGCTGGAGCTGAAGGGTTCCACATCTCTGTTTGTCATCTAAGCTGGTAGGGCCTGAAATCTGTGTTCTGTCCCCACTGAAGCTGTGCTTAAGCAGAATTACAGAACATCCTGAGTTGGAAGAGACCCACAGTTGTCATCAGGTCCAACTCCTGGCTTCACACAAGGCTACCCGCAAAAAATCAGCTATATTTCTGAGGGCACTGCCCAAACACTTCTTGTACTCTGGCAGGCTTGGTGCCACGACTGCTGCCCTGGTGAGGTTGCTCCATGCCTGACCACACCTCTTGTTAAACAACCTTTCCCTAAAAGAGGAGTTTTTCTGTTCTGTAAAAAGCCCTGATAGACCGAGAAAATTCCAAACTGCTTCTCTTGCGAGGGTGGCTCTGCCACAATTGTATGTGCCTCTCTGTTTCCTTTCAGCTATTTGCAGCATGCCTGTGTAACAAACAGTACTGTGCAGCCACTATTTCCTTCCCAAGGAGACCCTTTCTCGATCTAGATCTGGCTTATGCCAGGCAGGGCAAAGGGAGGACATAAAGATACTGCCAGATGAACCAGAAGGTTTCCTTCCCTTTCCAGGCTTTTGTGGACAGGTGCCATTGCTGCTGCCCAGTCACTCCTTGGATGCCTTGTTCTGTAAATTCCAAGTGAATGAGATGGAGCAACTATATGCTGAAGCTACAGAAATCAAAAGAAGGTTAGCTTGTTGAGTGACGAATGTCCCTGTGTCCTTGCACCCCAGTGCTACAAAAAAAAAAGGATCAGCTAGCCCATCTCTCCTTCCACATACTGCTATCTAAAAGCTTGGCAAGATAGACAGAGTTTCTGGGGAGAGGCAGTATCCTTTTTTGGGTGAACTGATACAGCCAGAAAAAGCAGGCAAGTTTTGAATGCATGAGTCCTTCTTAAAATCCGAATACAATCTCAGTAAGCTTTTCCGTCTGTAGGATGTGTGATCTCATTTCTGGGCCTCGGAGGAATAATTTTGGAATTACTTTCTTTGTTCTGCACATATGAAATCCCCTTCACTTCAAGAAGCCTTTCCTTCCCTGAAGGGGGATGCATCTCATGAGTGCCCCGTGTTCTTTGGGCCGTAGTTGTGTTTGCACTGCAGACCTAAGATAATGTTGTGCCTTGTTTGTTTGCCTGTTTGTTTTACACTCCTTAGTGTTGCTTTACCAATGAGTGCCTTTAGAAAGCAGACTTGCTGGAAATGAGAATGAATTTTGTAACTTAGAATTTGTCTGAATGGTGGAAAGAAATGTCGAGATCAGCCAGGTCACCATGTGCAGAGTGCATTGATCCTGGCTTATTGCTGCACTGGCCCTTTCCCTACCCCAGAGGCGAAGTCCAGAGCTCAAAGGTTAACACACCTTTAGCAAAGACCCCTCTTCCTCTCTCCTCAACCCCTCTGTCAGTCCCACAGGGGAAGGTGCCCTTCCAGCAGCAGCAGCCATCCGCAGGCATCTCCTAGCAGCTTCTCCCAGCTTGCAATGAAAAGCAGAGCCTACAGGCAGCTGCTGGAGGCTGCTGCTGGGCAAGGCAGCAGATGGGTCCCTGTGGAGCTGAACCTCCTAAATTCTCGTTCAGTCAGCTCACTGGAGCTCTGCGGCAGGGATCTGTGTTTCTAATTCATCACCAGCTGACATGAACAGGAAATAAAAAGAGCAATTTACCCTTCATTTCTCTTGTGCAATGAGCCTTTTTCTTTAAGCCATCAGCCCCTTTATCTTTGCCATCAGAGTGGCCATAGTGCAGCTTGTTTTCATCTGTTTCTGGAGGTAGCTTGAACTTTCAGGGCACTTGTTTAGCCCCAGTCACATAATCCTCTCTTTCACTCTGAACAAACAGATTGCTCGTGGGCTGCACTGCTCTTCCTTGTCCCATTGTAGTGCTGCCATAGAGAGGTTGGGGCACTTCAGTATGTGCTGAGGAGGCTGTTCCTTGAAAGCAAACCCACAGGTGTCAGTGATTTGTGAGGTAACTGGTTCAGCCCTGCCCTTGTTGACTGGAGAGGGGCTGGGAGCAGCAGGGATGCTGAAGTTCAGGATGGCACTCACAGTCATCCCTCAGGCGTGATTTTACAGCACGTGTTGTTGCTTTGCCACAGGTCAAAGTTGGGAATAGGAGGAAGCTTCCTTTGCTGAGGGAGGTGCTGGACGCAGCCTCTGACGTAGTCTGGCAGAGCTCTGGGGTCTCCCTGCTCCTTACTGCTCCCCCAGGCTCATCCTCCTCCCGCTGATCGGCAGAGGGCACCCGCAACCTGGAGAGAGTCCTGGAGACGCACTGGCTCTGCAGTTTCCACTAGCGAGCAGGGGAGGGAAACGGGACGGAGCTCCTGCTTTGGGGTACGTTTCTCTGCCGTTTGGGAAGAACTCCTGGCTGGGAGCTGCTTGCTTCAGCCGTGCTGGGGGAACGGCTGTATGGGCTGCTCTGCAAAAAGAGCCACAGAATCCCTTTGCCTGCCCACCTGGCTCATGCACACAGACCTGACTGTCCCTGCTCCTCTCTGCTGCCAGAAGCTGAAGCAGATGTTGTGGACGTGGTCAGTGGCTGAATCAGAGGTAACAGGTGTGTGGAGACAGACTGCCCCTTCTGCCCCTCCTTTGCTGCACAATTCAGATGGCCTGGAGAGGTTTACCAGGGAATGCATCTCTGGGCCTGCGTGTGGCTCTTCTGCGTGTTATCCCATGTCATCAAGAGGAAGGCAGTTAAGTGTTGGCGCTGACTATTTTACAGTTTCCTGCTAAAACTTCACTTGGCTTTTTCAAATTCAGCCATCACAGATCTGTTAGTTCTCTCTACTGCTCTTTCCTACAAACACAGGTGAAAAAATATGTACTGTGCTGCAACAGTGGCTTTGGACCAGGCATGTTGCGTTGACTGGCACTAATGGCAGTCCTTATAGCCCTTCTGCCCTGGTTTTAAAATCATGTGGTATTTAAAAAAGAAAACAAAACATTCTTTTTCCTTGGTTTTGTTTCCCTCATGGCCTAGTGAATACCTTGTTGTGAGGCTTTTATTAACGTAGGATCTGGCTACACATTACATATAATTAAGCTTCTGCACAGACCATCCTATTTCCCTTTTCCTGGTCCCTCCTTTGCACTAAATGTAAACCATGTGTAATTGTGGGGGAAGCTGAAAGCTAAAAAAAGAAATTATTTTTTCTCTTTTTTCCTACTGATTGCTTATCCAACAGACAAACAGTGGACAGTAAAGCCAGATTCCCTTTTCATTTTGAAATGCAGTCGATTGTGTGTAGGCATCCTTGTCTTCGCCCAGTGCTGTGCTCCAGATGAAGCGGTCCAGCCTGCAGAGTTAAACCAGTTCTGATCATTGCCTTTGGTTGTTAATAGCATCTCCCTGTTAGAGAGGCATGTGTTTCCATATACCAGCTGCAATGGAACTAGTGATGATATTGCTTGCCTCCTGATTTATTGTCAGAATGGTCTCCTGATCTCTCTGGTTCATGTATGTGAAGCTAGGAGACCAGCACTGATTGTATCAGCCTTATTCCAGTTTTCTGTGCTATAGCTGAAGTTGGGGTCAGGCTGACTCAGCTTTTGTTCCTTTGTGCTTTTCTGTCCTACTTTAATTCCATTTATTGCCTTCCTAATTGTAGTTGATAAGGGATAAGCAATGAATCATACAGGAAAGTCTCTTGCTGTTTCTTATGCATCTGTTTATGCATGTCACCTAAATCCCAGACCAAATCTGTCAGGTGCTTGATTTCTTTTTCATTCATGTATGTGTTAAGTGGTATTCTCTAGCATGAACTAGAAAAGCAACAGAGGCTGGAAAACTACAATAGAGACATTCCTTGGAGGTTTCTTTTCCCACATGGAGATGTGGAAAATGATCCTCAGTGCAAGCTGTTTCCTTCCAGTCTTCTGGAGAATTGTTCCTCAAGCAGTGCAAACTCAATGTAATGGCCATGAGACTGAGGGGCTGAATAAAACAAGGAAAAGTTGGCTCAGTGTTCCTAAAGGTGGACAAATTTGTAACTGTATTTAACTGCTATTGACACTGTCACACTATTTAACTCGTATAAGTAAGGAGTCTTTGTACCTGCCAGTACAGAGCTGCTTATCCCAAGTTCACTGGTTAGATACAAATGCTGGATATCTCCAGATGTGCTTTTCCAGAAGTTAATAAAAGATGCTTCTGTAAACTGCAGAAGACAACAGTGCTTCTGGAAAATAGTGGGGCCACTGGGCTGGGGGCAGAGAGCTTTGTAATGGGGTCTGTAGGGATGTACTGGATGTAGATCAGACCAGGAATGTGTTTGTGGATGGCAGGATGGAACACACAGAACCACTCACAGGTGGTTTAGGTTAAGGTAAGTTTCTCTGACCATGATTTAATTTCATGTAAGTCCCTCAGAACAGCTTTGTTTGATCAGGTGAGAAGGCCTGACATTCATATCTCCAGTATGACACCAGTGAAATGTCTGTACCTCTCTTCAACTCTTAACTTACCATTTTTGTTTCTGGGATCAATTGTCCAAGGACAACAAAGTTCTTTCTTCATTACTGCCCTGATTTCTTTGATCTCCATGCAGTTGTTGCTGAATAGATCGCCTGTACTGTGGGAAGTGAAATAATCTAGCTTTATTCTTTGTCTTTGGCAGCGAGGAAAATGTGAGCTCAGAGCTGATATTTTCTGTTGGCACCTGCTACTCATCCACATCTGGCTGTTGCTAAAACTCTGACACGGAAAAGTGGTTGCAGTCTTCTGGGTTGGAGTCAGCTTAGATTTTACTATTTCTTCTTCATGGAAAATCTTGATGTAGGAAAAGATTTCCAGGAAACTATTTCCAGTGCAACCTGGAAAGAAATGGCAGCATATTACCTTTGTGAAAATTGTGCTTGCTTCCCAAGTGAGAGTCAGACTCTACAACATAAAGTGCCTTTTACAAGGTAAATACTATCCAGGACATGATAGTGTCAAAGCAGATGGTTTGGATCCTTGCCATGAAACATGCTTCCTGGATTTATTAATACAAGGTTTTGTGCTCTCATCAGGATCCTTTGGGTGAAATTTTTTAATCACAGTTTAACTCAAGACCATGTTGAAAACTCAAAGGATTCTTTGGTTTAACCATCATCATTTTAAATGCGGAAGGTTGTCTTGATTTCATTACAGTTGCAGAAGTTTGGTTTAGGTGTTTTAATCTGGCAGTCTCAACTGAGTGCCAAGGGGAGGCAGCGAAAATGCTCTTTTGATGTCTTCATGCAGTGCTGTTTTCACAAGTGGCTCTGCTAGGGAACGGGTTTGTTACACAGGAGTGAGAACAAGAGCAGAGATATTATATGTTCAGCAGAAACAAGACATCAGAAAGGATGAATTCTCATCTCTTTTGCACTTGGTAGAGTTTCCTAGGAGTAATTCCAGTGTGTGTGGTTGCTGCAATCCTACAGGTGTTGCAAAAGAGGAGTTGAGACTATGTAAGGATTACGCTTTGTCTCCTGATTCTATGTCCGACTCCCTGGAGTTGTGATCTGCCAGCCACTACAGATCCAGGGCTTCAGAGATGTTTTGAATCGTGTGCTGAGAACCCCATGGCTTCCAAGAGGGTATTTATTGGGAGAAAGGTCTTCTTGGCTGGCCTAGGGTTGATGAATTTGGTGTTGTTTTATGCCTGAGGCAGAGAATTCTATGTTCAGTTTTACTCAGCTTAAAGCAAGCCATGTTTGTTTAAAATGTTGCTGCTGATATAGCAGAGGGTAGGAAATACAGAACACTGGCCCAAAGAGAAGCTCTGAAATGAGGGCACTGCCCCAGAGAGACTGTGCGGAGTGAGGGCAGAGAGAGGGAAGGAAACTGCCCGCTAATTGAAAGCGCATCTTCCCGTCAGTCATGGGGATTGCCCATCAATCATTCTGGCACCAACAGGATCTGACATCAGTGGGGAATTAAATAAACTCTTCTCTCTTTAGGGACCTGCTGATGGAAACCTGTAGGGGGGAAGTGAGCAGAGGAGAGCAGGAAGTGTGTGCATGGGGAGGAACAATCTCGGTGGTCCCCTGGGATGCTGCAAGTCTGTCTTTCCTCTTTCTCACACCAAGCCAAAGGGATTTTTCAGTGATTCCCCAAAAAGGTGAATTTAAAGCTGGTAACAGACTGAGCTCACCTCTGTTTAAATAAATAAACTTCGATAACAGTATCCTATGGTGAGTGCCCTGAAAACTGAGCGATGCTTTGTGCAGCTAAAAACTGTTTTCACCCCTGGGTATTGTTGGACTGGAGTAACTGAGAGATGAACCTGGACCAGTTTTGAAGAACACTGGGGATAAAAGTGGATTAAAGCAAAGGGCTAGAAAGCAAGACCCTGGATTCTGTTCCTGCCGTGGATCTGTATCTACAGTAAATTAGGAAGTGATGGGATGAAATGGGACATTGCAGATTGGATCTGGCTGAACTCAGAGGCTCAGTGCAGGCACAGCAACTTATTTCCCTGCAGGCCTGGCTACCGCCAGTGGGTCGGCTGGGTAGATGTGTGTCTCTGTGTGCACGTGTGCTCGTGTGGAGGGCTGCGGAGCAGCTGGAAACCATTCGGGCACTGACAAGTCCCCTGATGGACCTCCACTGACATGGAGCGGCTTTGGTTTCAGGAAATCCAAAGGGAACCTGTCACTAATTAGACACACAGCTAATTAACGAGAAGCAAACAAAGAGCAGCAGCTTGTGTTTTGGGAAAGCTCAGCCTTAGTAGCCAAGGATGTCTGTTCCTCCCTTTCAAACCATTTCAAAAACAAACAAAGCGGGGGAGACTTGCATTTCAAAGCAACGCAAACACAGCCAACCTCAGAAAGCCTTCCAGAAGGGATGCCCAAGAGTGGGATTTAGCAGTGAAAGGAAAAAGGGCACTCCAGGTCTAATGAGACCTTCTCTGTCTCTAGACTAGGACCCTTTGAATCCCCAGGGTGCATCTCTTATCCATTAGCTTTTAATTTGTCTTTCTCCAAATAAATACTCCTGTTAAAATTCTGGGAGGTGGACGAGGAAGACAGGCAGGTGTGGAGACATGAGCTGCCATTTTGTGCTTTGCTGCTGCCCAAGTCTTAGAGGTGTGTGGCATTTCAATTTAAAAAAATTGTGCCATTTTTTTATTGCTGTTGTATGACGTTTTATTATGGGTTGGCTACAAGGATAGGCCAGTAACATAAATAAGTAAAAATTATCTAGGCTATGTAAACAGGTGCCCCAGAGTGGATCAGGCTCTGGCTCAGTGCTAATATCTTTAATGAGGGAAGTGTACTTTCAGGACAGGAGGAATCCAAAACTGCGATCCCAGTTATGAGTCCTCCTCTGACCCCGACACAGCTTGCTTAGGGCCTGATCCTCCAGTGAGCTCTGTCTGTGTCCCAGGTGCTGCTCCACGCAATCACTTTTGACTGCCTTCAAATACACCAGTGCTTGCAGGATTTGTTAGCTGAGGTTTGCAAAGTGCTTTGGACATGAAGCATAGTGAGAATGCCAAGTTATGTGGTATTTGGTGTATTTCTTAGAGCTGCGCATGTAATCAAGGGAGAAACTCAGCTTTCAAAAATCAAGGCAGTTTTTTGCCCTTCTCATCTCAGAAAAAAAAAAAAAAAAAGAGAAAGAGAAAAGAAAGATCTGGAAAACAGAACTCAGGGCTCAGAAATCAAGAGGCAAATTTAAAGGAAAATAGCAACTCGTCAAATTATGCTATTTGAACACTAATGTCATGGTTTGGAGGACTAAATCATGAAACTTGCGTTTGACACTATATGAATGTGCTTTAAATATTTATTAAAAGAAAATGCATTATTAAGCCTCCTGTACATTCAATATTCAAATTATTAGCTTTATCACCACTGTCTACTGAGACAGTGTTTGTCCTCAGATCAGCCTATCAGCAAATCTATCTATTTTGTGCTTACTTCTTGGAGGAGGGACAGTATTCCTGGTTGGAGAAAAGGCTGGGAGTGGTGAGTTCAGTCGCAGTGCTGTCAGGGGCTTGCTGTGGTCCTGCTGGGGTCGGAGCTGCCAGGCTGTGCAGTGGAACAAGGAGTACCTCCCTGCTTCCATGGGATGCTGTGGTGTTTAGCTCATGAGTATTTTTAAAGCACTCAGCTCCTGGACCAGCAGGAATGATCAGACTGCCTGGCACTGCGCTGCAATAGTAGATCCCCAAATGCGCTCCCAGTAGATTTTTTTTCAACATTCATCTGGCTTTGCTCTTTTATGGCCTGACTTGAAACTAGCTTATACTCTGCTATCAGCATGGGTGTTTATTGCTGTCAGTGAGCCTGTTCAAAGAACCTGCAAAGCCAAAGGATTCCTTCTGATATTATTTTGGCTCAGATCTCAAATATATCAGATTAAAAAAAATAAAAAAATCAATGGCTTCAGGTTACAACAAGTGAGGAGCACAGCAACTTTTCCAGGCACTGATTCTGCTGTGCCTCCTCCCTGTTACTATCCCGAGCTTCCGTGAAAGTTACTGGAGTCAAACACACGCACTTCTTCATCAAGAAAACATTGTGTGACACTTCAGTTTCTCCTTCTAGGATGCTACTTAGCTCTCTTTTTTTTTTTTTTAATTACTACTTTTTTTAATTACACTGCAAAAACCCTTCAAGGTACAAAGCAAAATAAGAAGACAGTGAGAATTTTCTACCCAGCCACTTCTTACTGGTAGAGGGCTGTTTCAGATGGCATTGGGTTTCTTTAGCCTGCTCAGAGCTTGAAAATATGCCCTTGATTTCAGCCCACAGGAACGTGGGCTTATGCTGCTTTATTGTCTAATGGATCTTTCACTTGATCTCCCCATGCAAAGACATTGAGCATGTGCTTGGGTCACTCAGAGAAAACTGAACCCCACTTATGTTCTTAGAGTGTAATCCCTTAATATTGATTACTGTGTTGCACAGGAGCAACAGGTAACTAAATCCATGTGGGTTCAGACTGGCAGCTGATCGTCCCACACACACCGTTCAGCTGGTGAGCTGCGTGCAGCGTAGGGGCTGCTTTGCCTAATTGCTTACCGCTGATGTATGAAACACATTAATATGTTGGAACAGAAACACCAGATTACAGCAGTTCATATTAAGTGAACAGATGCAATGGAAAATTGTGCTATGGAGTGCAAGCCTCTTTGGATTTATCTTGTAGGCAGCTCGTGTTTATCATTTGCCAGCTCATGCTAGACCAGAGTGAGGTAACCTTTCAGCCACGGCTTGAGGAAAGTATTCTGTGAAATAAAGGCAAGCAACTAATTATAAAATTTAAGGGGGCTGATCTAATTGATTCTAAAAACAGATTTCCACTGACCAGAGAATCTCTTGGGTTACATTTCATGTGTGCTCGGGGCCATGTGTTCCATCTCCTGGCATTTCTCCTGACTCAGTGGAAGTCACATTCTTCTCTGTAACTTTTGATTATGCAATATAAATTTGTAATTGAAGTGATTTGCAGGGAATACAGTATGTCCTTGGGCTGGAAGGCAGCTAGAAGTCTCAAGAACTGTTGTAGCTTGAGGCCGATTTCTAAATATAAAGTAGCCTGAGCTGATCTGCAATGTCTAAATGCCTCCTTCGTTCAGTTGAATTGAGTGTTCAAATGCTGGAGGTGTGGATCACAGGCAAATGGACCTTGCAAATACTTGAGTCAAGATGAGTGACTGGTGAGGTCTCATATTGGACACTGCTGTCTGTGAAGGGATATCTTGCAGGTAGAAGAGGAGGAAATGCCAACTGACTCTCTACTCTGCCTCCAATTATAGCAAGTGCAGATTTTGCACCTAGACAGGTAGAGCTGCACATACAATACTGCTCATGCAATCACCATGCACCAGAGTATGAAGGTGCAATCCAGGATACTTATGGGAAGTGTCCCTTAAGACCTCTGTATCATATTACTGCCAACAAAAAAAAAGAAAAAAAAAAAAAAGGAGAGGGATGCTCACAGCTCAGGTTCATCTTACATGAAGCAGTTGCCAGTTCTCAACTGTTTGATAATTGAGAGTGTTTCTGTTACAAGAATCCCACACGCACCCTCTAAATGAGCCTGCAATTTCTAAAAGCTCTGCTTCCAGCAAAATAATGCAGATGATTTTGGCATTTTCATTTCTCAGTTAGACACCATGGGACAGAACTTTTCACAGCATTTTTATCTGGAATTGTTCTGTCATGAATTTCACAACTGAACGTGTCGCTATCTGTAGGCTATCCCTAGGATCTGATCTAAGAGGCATCTTCACACTTACCCTAAATGGCTGGACACTGTACGTGCTGTTAGCTCACTTAAGACCCACATGTTTGTAAAAGACTTGCACTTGCAGGTCACTAAGGATCCCTTACAAGCTAGCAAAAAAGTGACCTTGGATGCAATACCACATGCTGCTGAGAATCACTGTATCCATAAGGATATTCATGGCTTGCACTCTAAAACTGTGGATTCTGTTGGGAAAAGATGGTGTCAGGGACAACTCTGTTCCAATGTGACAGTAAGTGAAGAAATCAAAATCTAATAGGCTGAAGGAGTTTTTATAAATGGGATTTAAAACTGACATGTTGCTGGAAGATGGTACGATGTTGCTTAGGATATGACAGATTCATTATTAATCATTAGTTCATTATTATTTCTTCACTCAGCCACTATGTTACATTCAGTATGTAATGCTCAGATCTTCATACAGACTTAAGCCTTCCCCCTCTTCTCGCTCCCTTCCTTCTATTTTGGAGAGACTACTAATAGAGACAATGTTTGCTTCTGGTTCACTTCTGGTTTACACGGGAGCAGCTCCATCCTGCACATTTGAAAACTTACTTCTCAAGCTGCAGTCATATTTAGAGGCTGTTTTTTACAATTTGGCTCCACTGTCCCCAAATATTGCTTTTCATACTGTCTTTCAATTGTTGGGGTCACAGATTACAGGGATTTAAGCTGCCATGTTATAAAATGTTAAAGGAATCCAGTGGGACATTTAGAACATGAATGAGTTGGAGCCAGATGGAAACAGAATACAGGAGGTGGATTTTCTCCTGAAGAGGTACTATTAATTCCTAGTAAATATCAAAATGAAGGACAGTTAGGTTGGTTTTGGAGGACAAGTAGCTTTGCATAAGAAGAATCTTCAGTCACAGGTCAACATTCAGGAGGTTTTTTTTGCTCTCTGTTGGTCTGCTTTCCTCTTCTGTTTGCTGCTTGAGAAGGGTATTTGCAAATGTATGCTCTCCTAAGATTTGCCTCCTGGACATAGAATGAATTGCATGTGATTCCCAGAGACTACCCAGCTCAAATCCCAGACAGGGCAAGCAGAGCTCCCAGGAGCGGTTGGTACACGAACAACCCTCTTGTGTGATGGGCAATGAATCCAACACCACCTCCAAATTGCACTCCACTGCCCTTTGTGCTGTGCCAGCTTGCCTGTGAGAGAATGGGACAGTCTCACCTGGATGTGAGCCCTGGAACAGTTATTCCCTGCTGGCATCACTTCTTGCTTTCTGAGCGCAGGGATCGCAACCCTACTTCCAGATGAGCAGCCCAGCAGCACTTTCCTCTCTGCCTTGACGCTCAAGCTTTCAAAACATCTGTTGGCTGTGACATCTCTTGCTACGTACATCTCACATTGTGGCTTCAATATTGCTGAGTTTTACCCCTGAATGCTTATGTTATTCTTTTATGCTCATCGGTACTGCTCTGCCCTAGTGCCTGCTTTCAGCGTACTGCCCAGCCCCAGGAATTACCAGCAGATCAAAGCACAGCAGTCACCAAACTCTGAGGCAGAAGATTTTGTCTGTTGTTACATCAAGATCTTCATTCAAAGCCTCACAGCTGAAAATCTTGATTCACCAGTCCAACCAGTTCAGCAGTGCACTTGGACAAGTGCTTAGCTTTGACACTGTCTTCAGAGGGCCTTCATTATACATCAAAACAAATTTCCAGGTCTATGCCTCAGGATGGCACAAATGACTGTACCACATGCACCAGTGCACCGAACAATTGGCTTTTCTAGATGGGAAGGAATGGGAAAACTGTGAAGCTTTTAATAACCTGTAATCAGTAGCAGAGTGGGGAAAGGAAGAACACTTGAATGATTTTTACATTAGCTTCAGGAAAAACATATGAATTGATTAGATTCTTCGTAACAGAATGATAATTCAGTTTGTTGCTGGAACTCTGATGTTTCCCAAGCAACCTCTATGGCAGCATATACAGCAGGAGTGCTGTCAGGTGTGAGCATGCACACTGTCTGGATGAGTTCAGGTATGCAGGATTTCTTATGAAAGTGTTCACCATGAAGTGAAGACTTCAAGCAGATGAGAACACTGAGGATTCTTCTGCTTTACTTGAACTGTTATAGAGTCATAGAATCATAGAATGGTTTGGGTTGGAAGGGACCTTTAAGGTCACCCATTTCCAACCCCCTGCTATAGGCAGGGACACCTCCCTCCAGCCCAGGTTGCTCACAGCCCCATCCAGCCTGGCCTTCAGTGCTTCCAGGCAGGGCACATCCACAACCTCTCTGGCAACCTGTTCCAGTGTCTCACCAGCCTCATAGTAAAGAATTTCTTCCTAATATCTAGTCCAAATCTCCCCACTTCCAGCTTAATGCCATTTCCCCTCATCTTGTTGCTACGTGCCCTTATAAAGTCCCTCCCCTAAGACAGAGATCAGAAAAACCAAACACTCAAGTGGGTATTGCTGCCCACTGTGCTTTAAGTATGGAAAACACCCCCAGCTGGAGCTTGTTTGTTTTCCTGACCAACTTTTGTTTTTTTTTCTGCTGAAAAAATTAACCAAAGCTCACAGAACTTGATAAGGGAGAAAGAGGCAGCGTTTACCTTTGTATGAGGTACAAAGATGAGGAAGCTTTTCCCCAACTACTACATTGCTTTAGATTCAGTTATTTTTCTTCCCTATTAATTTGATTCCTAGCGCATGTTGTACACATCTGCAGGACAGATTAACTACCTCCTCTTTCGCATGCAGAGTGCCTCCAACAGGCTGCAAGCCATGCAGGTGCTTTTGCTGTGCTTTAGGTATAGCTGTTGAGTGCATGATGCAGGAGCAGTCATTTCACTATAGTTCTTTGTTTCTTCCTGCAGTGAGCCCACATCAAACTGGTGATGTTTGAGGATGGTGGTAACTTCAGGGTCTTTGTTTGAAACACTGAAATTCACTTTGGGGTGCCCTTCTCCTGCTGCTGTTGGCTCGGAGATAGCTGTAGTAGATGCTAGCCAAAGAGACCTATCTAACATTGCAGGTCTTTTTACCCTGTGTTATTCCATAAGTTCCCTGTTTATTGCTAAACAGCTGCTATGGGCTTTCCCACTGAAAAATGGTCATATAGAGACCTTGCCAGAACTTGCATTTTGCCTTTGGAAGATGATGAATGTCAGGCTACCCTCTAGTGTTTTCATCCAGAATATCAGGGCATATGGGATGCAAGGGATATGTTTCTTCTTCCTCAGCATCTGCTGCGTGGCAGATACTGCTCCAAGAGCTTCACAGAAGTAAGCCTCCTTTTTTTCTTATAGTTCAGCCACTTTCCTTCAGAGAAAGAAAAGCTGCAGCCAGACATAACTCAGAGTATTTCCTCTTCTTGGTCAGCCTCACCATTCTGACCAGCCCACTGGAGTTTTATCTATTTTCCAGGGATATCTAGATCACCTGCTAGATTTGGTAATGTAAGGTGAATGTTAACGGCTTGCATGCTCACTGTGGTGTCCCGGCTATTTCTAGATCTTCCAAATACCTGATGGTCCTTTGTGTTGTATTAGCAGTTAGGAGCCCCAAAATGCCCCTGTCCTGCAGCTAAATGAACACAATACAACCTACAGGGACAGCGTGTGCTTCACCTTATGGAAATCCCCTGTTTGCTCTTTACTCTTAGAGGATACTTGGAAGTTTTGCTCAGTAATTCATTTCTAAAGCTAAAGGCAGGTTGTTTGCTTGTCTTTCCCAGAAAAGGATCTCACTTTAAACCTGTATGTTTTTCTAAATCACCTACATCCTTATTAATTTGTTGGCAGTGTGATGATTATGCGACAAGGAAGATTTCCATTTCTGCTGCAGAAGGCTTTCTGCCAAATTTTTAAAGCCTTCAGAGAATTTTTTTTGCAGGGGCTTGGTAAGAAAATGTTCTTTATTGTTTCAACATGTCTTGGGACAAATAGAAACTGGTCCTGAGGCAAGACACTATTCAGAATTAAATTAATTCTCTTAAATATGTTATTCCAAGGTACTATTGATATTGATGTGTTTTCCAGAGCATGCATGGTAATATTTCCTGCATCTCCATTTTAATTGATATTGCTTTACTCAATTGACTAAAAATGACAGTAGGCAATTTTCCCCTTGATTTTACTCCTTTCAGAGAGTAGTCTGGAGATAATATATTCTATATACTCGGTATTGATTCTGCTGATTATATTTTGTAAGCTTGGAGTCACTGTAGCCCACACGGCAGTATGTTGTTAGTTACTGAGGGCAGTGCCTTAATCCTAAGTGACAAGGCACAATGGTGCTTGATTTTACTGGTGTATGGGAAGAGGTGAGTGACTCACTGAATGCCAGGAAGTCAGTGGCAGAAGGAGATTGCAGGGCTCCCAGCTGGCTGCAAGCAGCCTGTTCCCTGTATTGCACACCCTCCTGTGAAGGTACAGAGGAGCACCTGGGGCTTAGCACCATTTGCAGTTAATCTCTGTGCTGCGTGTGTGCAGCTGGGATTCCTCAAAAGCATGAAGTGCTGAAGAACCCCAGGCTCTGCCAGTGTGAGAGAGAGAAAAACACAGCAATACTGGGGAAGAGAAAAGGGGTGTCTGGAAAAGCAAGAAGAAAGGCTGGGAAGTTTCCAGGAGGCAGCTCCAGGCTTGCTAGCATGTATTCTCCAGTGTGCCAAATAGCTCTGTAGAAGTCTATGGTTTAGGCAAGGGCTGCTAACAGATATGGCTTGTGGCTCTATTCACCTGCGATGCACAAATGTGGTACGAGGTGCTGCTTTGTAAATTGAATTACAGGACTAGGAAGGTTTGTTTGTTGTGCATTGCCAAGTCACAGCTTTTCCCTTTCTTTGCCTAGAGCAGGGAACTGTTCTGTGGGGACAACGCAAGTCATCTGCAGGGGTGCTTGCCACCATGAAGTGCTAATCCTGACCAAACTGTGGATGAAAATCTGTAGGATGAAGTGATAGGGAGGATAGGGTTAGGTGTGTGAGCTTAGTGAACTGTGCCTAGAGGGACACAGTTCTCTGGATGGGCATTTGCAGATTGATGGAGCTAGATAAGCATTGGTGAAGATGAGTAATGATGCCACACAAGGCGAAGGAAAAATGCTTCCAGAAAGATGAGCTGTAAGAAGAACACTGATAATAATGTCAGAAATACTGTATTTTCCAGCCCTGTAGGTATCTGGCAATAAAAATGTATTGATTAGCTGACATTCCTGCTAACAGATGCTAACAAAGACAGCCTGTACTAGGCTGATTTTTATACTGAATCATGGCTTGTACATTGGAAGCTACTCTCAAAGCCTCATATTCACGTGGGCCCTGTTCATGTTTCTCTATCTGCACCTCTCTTACCTGGAAGGGCACATGGAGAGGTCACGTTTCCCTCTTTTGCCACTCTGGAATTGTGGTCTGTTGTCTTCTCAGCAGACTTCTGGCTCTGCACTTCCCATTCTAGCTCTTCTCTCTTTATTGGCCTTGTGGAATATACTGTGTGTCAAAGGAGAGGCTTTTCCTCATACTTCCTCTGTTTGAACTGTTAATGCTCAGTTACACTCAGGAACAGTAAACCCCACTGACCTAATACGTGGTCACATCACATAGCAGAATGGAGAGCAAGCAGCTCAGGCAACGAAGGCCTCCACAGTCTGTGCCATCAAGGTCAGCACAGCAATTGCTGTGTGTACTGTGCCTCGGTGTAAAGTCACTGTGGGCAAGAACCACGTGTAGGCTGTCCTTGCTGTGTGCCCCACACATCCCTGTGCCTTGAGAAAAGCAGGCTGCTTCTCTGGGCACAGCTGGGGCTCTAGGGAAGAATCAGAGAGGAAAAGTGAAGATGAGTATTCTAGGAGTCAGATTCTTTGAAAATGATCCATAGAAAATGAAGAACTTGCTATTGTGAAACATTTTTCTGACCAAATTCTGAAGTCTGCAGCCAAATTCTGCAGCAGTTCTTCAAATTAAATCCCCACTGCAGTCAACTAGTCTTTATTCTATCACAGGGTGAAGAATTGGTTCACTCTGATTCATGGCAGCAGAAGTCCTTAATCCCCAGTTGCTCAGCTGATATTAATGATAATCTTTCATTTGCATTCAATAACATTTTGACTTTAATTCCTCTGAGAGATCTGTCTCCTAGATGCCTGAAATAAAAGCCCAATCCCCGTGTCACGTGGGCTCCTGGTGTTTTGTGGGCTTGATGAGAAAAGCAGCTCTTTATGGAGAGACAAATCAAAGCTGCTTTCTTGCCAGGTGTAGACGAATTGGATGGGCAGAGAAAAGTGGCTTTTTAATGCAGAGGTGTGTGTTAGCTTAAACAAACAAACAAGAGAAAGAACAACTAAATCTGGGCATGAATTATTACCTGCTTCAGATTTCAGTGTGTCACATTTTGAATTGAGCTGGAGTACTATGGCTTTCTTAAATTGCACTTGAACAAAAGTAAATACAAAGAGAAAGAAACCAGGACAGCAAAAGCCTGCAGGAAATTCCTCTACTGTAAACAAAGTCACGTTATGATTGATGTGAATGTACAGCCCCTTGTAAACATGTCTGTTTACTTGCAGGAAACCAGAAAGAACCCACATTGGGTGCTGCTGATTTTATCTAGCGTTACTTAAATGCTTTTGGCTTCCAGTAGTCACCCCAGAGAGAGCGCAGGAGTGACGGCTGCACCCTGGAAAACTCCACTGTACTTTAAAATCTGTGCCCAACACTTCAGGTGGAGAGAGCTGCATGGGAAATAGTGATCATAGCATTTTGTGGCAATCCTGAACCTTGGCGTGAAAGCTCATTAATAGTGGCTGTAGGCATTAATCCTTCGCAAAGGAGCTCTAGTTTTCAGTGTACCTCATTGAGGGAATGTTATGCCTGTAGAAATGCAGCGATAGCCCAGATCCTGCACCAGGAGGTTTCCCTAGGCTACCCCCAGCAATTCCTTGTTCTAAGACTGTCGGTGCTCCTGAGGCACACAGATTTGGTTCTGATGGAAAATGCTGTAATTGTTTGTGGGACACTTTGTTTTTATTTAAAGATTTGGTCAAGTGTGAGAGCGCAGTCAGGCGGCGCTGAAGTCTGTGGGAAATGGCCCATAGCCTTCAGTATGGCTGTAAGTCATGGTGGGCAGATATGGACTTTATAAAACAGTCCTAATGAGTTCTGTTTAGGTATAAAAATGTTTATAGACCGAGTTTAGATACGAACAAAACTGAGCTTAAAGCTGTAGCTCTGTAGGGAAAGTCCAAAGCCTGAATAGTGGCTCTCAGATGTCTACCAGGCTCAAAAGCCACAACAGCCATTCCTGGTTCCCTTCAGGGTCAGATGTGAAATTCTGGCACTGCTGAAGTGGAAGATGAGTGGAAATGAACAGTGATCTGAAAGTAAAAGGGGAATTTGAGCTAAATAAGGGGAAAATTACTCACACCACAATTAATATAGACAGATGGACACAGAAGCTGATTAGCTAGCTGTCTAGAGACTCACAGTGATTTCCCTGCTGAGGAGTCAGTCAAACTAAAATGAAGGTCTGAAATGCAAGGTGAACTTACTTTTAGTGCTGAGACACACCTGGGGCCTCTGAGCAGCAGCACTTCGGCTCTGCGGCAGCGCTGCTTCAGAGGCAGCATCCTCACGTAATTGGTCAGAGGTTCACACTGCGCTCCGACTGCCAGAGTTGCCGACGAACCATTTGCATACTTAATCATGTGCTTTTTGGTTTGTTAAGCTGTAGAGGACAGAACAGCAGAGAATTTATGCCAGACTGAGAGCAAACATTGCCTCTTGTGGGTCGTTTCATTCCTTGGAGGCCAATCCTTCAACTTTCTGACTTATTTTCCCCCTTCTTTATTTCTGATGAACAAACAGCCCAGGAGGGTGTAAATCATGATGCAGCTCCTCCCACCCCATGTAAAAGTGAGAAACGGGAGCAAAAGGGGCTACCGCATGCAGGCAAAGAGAGCGAAAAGGAGAGAGAGCAGAATGAGTTTCTCCTTAAAAAATCTGACACGGAGACTGTGAACGTGTTTATAAAACCCTAACTGAGGGTAGAGGAGGGGCTGTGTCCTTGTTTTTTTAAAGTGCAAAATCAGGGATGGTTTATTGGACTCGTGGGATTGGGCAGTGTGTGGAAGGCCACCCATCTGGAAACCAGCTGATCACTGCTGAAACTTTCTTCCCAGGCTCTGGCCCTTCTCTGAGAGGGTGCTAGGGTTTTACGAGAGGCTGACAGCAAGCCTTTTACAGACCATAACTCCTTGTCTCAACAAAACTTTCTATAAATTAGCTGGAGGAAGGACCTGAGGGGATTGTCCCAATCTGGCTTGGGGTCTCAGCTCCAAAGTCAGCAATTTTAACAGAATAATCTGAGGTTTCAAATCAGTTGTGTCTGGAAACAACCTTTATGGGAAATACATGAGTGGGAGGTAGGAGGCAGTAAAAGGGAGGCAGGGAGTGAGAAGTTATTTCTGGATGGTGAGAATGTAGACCGTATAAGTCTCTTTTCCCTAGAGACTTTCCAGGGTCTATAATCAGTCCATGGTTCCTCAGAGTTCTTACTTCCTTCAAGCCTAGGGCAGCTTCCACATAGAACTTAGGTTGCTCTCTGAGTCTGAGTGTTCAGGATCTTTTAAGCATTTAAACACTAAAGTTTGAATATGATCTTCATGGTGTCTTCATATCTTCATGATAACCTGAATCTAATACACCTTGAAACACTCCATTCCCATCTGAAAGGTGCAGCCAAAACTCTTTCTTATCCAAACAGCCTGTTTGATACCAGGCTTGTATTCCATGGTGTCTTCAAAGCAAATAGGTAGTTTTAGGATGTAAAGAGATTCTCTTGTGTTAAACATTGAACCCAGCTGAGAATTGTGTCTGGTCCTGTTGTCTCTGCATGTAGTATGGAATCAGTAGGGTGATATGACAAAAGACAAGGCAACAGAGGTTCTGCTTTTCCAAATAAATGAAAGAAAGTTGAGAATAAGCTAAAACTTTAATAAATATTAAGCATTTTGTTCAGGAATTTCAGTAAATGTTTTGATGTAGACAAGTAGATGCTCTATCAAATGCCCAAGCGGTGTTTCCAGGTAAGCAGATGTGATACTTTGTAATTCTAACTGTATGTGCATGTTTGTTTTGGAAATTTTGAAAATATCAATGAAATAGGAAAACAACAACAAAAATAGTATTGTTTTTCTTTTTAAAAAGATTATGGAGCAATTTGCTTGGATTGAAAGTAAGAGTTACCATAGCAAGTTTCTGTGATGTTCATTTGCGTTTAATAGTAAACTGGATGTGATTCAAACAAATCTCATGACCTTGGTCTTTGCTTTCCAGGGTGGCTGACTGTGTGAGCCAAGTAGTTGAGGAAGAGGAAGGAATCCACTTGGATGACTTTTCCTGGAGGGAGAAGGACTTCTCTGATCTAATTGGGAAAAAGTTACTTGCAATCATGGACAACTGCAAGAAGCACATCTAAACTGGAAGATAGGAGAGGAGCCAGCGTCTTGCCTGGATATTAATGGCAGTGTCTTGTCTGACAGAGAACAGACCACCAAAGCATGATGAGCAAGAAAGCAATTTCTCATTCCTCCATACCAGAAGACAACACCAGGTAGGCTCAAGAAGGGTTTTGATGGTGACTCAGAGGGAATATGCCATTTGGAGCTGTAGTTTGGTGAGTCTTTTCATATTGTGTATGGTTTAAAGCCTGGTTTATGGCACACTAAGGCCATAGGCTGTCATAAGGTGCTTTTGTGACATCTGGATGTGCTAATGCTCAGGTTTGGTTTGGTATGGTTTTAAGTTGTTTCATTCCCTGGTCACAACAGTAATATCTATTCTGCTCTTAGCTGGGATGAGTTTTACTTGTGGATCCAAATACTGCTGGAACAGCAATAATTAGCTATTAGCAGGTTTAAAATAAAGTCTGGCTTACATAAGAACATAGACAAAAACATAAATCAGTAGGGCAGTATCTCTATTTGGTATCCTCCTCCTATGATCTGTTGGGCATTAGTAGGTGTATGTGTACGTGCCTTTCGTGTGTGTAGGGGCACAGGGCTGTGTGCCTCTGGAGAGTAACTGAGCACAACCATTTCGAGATGCAGAAATTGCAGAAGTGTGAATGTGGAGTAAACTTTAAAAGCTACCTGCAGGAACACTTGAGGGCTTTCAAAATGTCAGAGAAAACATGCACTCAAAGCGTGCGAAATGCCTTGGCAGAAAGCTCAGCACAGAATTCCAGACAGCAAAACAAAACTTTCACCAACTTCCACCAGTAGGAGCTGTTTCTGTAGCTGCCAGTTTGCCTTGGTTCAGAAATGACCTGCTGCTGGTTGGTCTGTAATGCTGCTGTGGTTGAAAGATAGAGTGAAGGGGAACTCTTTATGATCTCAAAGTGCATTACATGTGATGCTGTATATATATACTATATACAGTATATACATATATATATATATACTGAAATATACTTCCAATTTAAAACAAAACTGATGAGTAGTGGTTCTTTTGCTGTTTGCTCATATGCTAAGGACTCAGCCTTGTCCTGCTGTGGCTAGTCCTGTAACTTTGGCCGTGGCTGGTTCAACCCCTATTTAATGCAGTGGAAAACTGCTGGTCGGAGGTGGACTGCGCTCCTCTGGTGCCCTGTAGAGATTTGTTTTGGTGATAGACCAAAGCAAAACAAAGGTAACAGCCTCAGACTGGAAATTCGCTGGGGCAGGGGCTCTGTTTGTATGCATGGCATAGTGTTGAAGACAATTGTCGACACTTCAGAAATAATGAATAATGCCTGCGTGAGGAGGAAATCTCTCCTCTCAGCTCTAGGTGTTTCTGCCGCTAAGTGCTGACAGAGAAACACAGAGCCCTGAACTCTGAGGACTTGGCAGGTGAGGAGAAGGAAAGATCGTTTAACTTCTTGTTTAAATTTAAGTTTAATCTGCTTTCGTTGGGTCTGGTTGAAATATTTGAGCTTTTAATTTAATGTTGTTGGTTTTGGGAAAACTTCTTGGGATGCATGGCATGAGAAATGTCTTAGATATCTGGCAAGGTTTTGATTTCATTTGTACTTTCATCTGTTTTCCATTACAAGCCAGACTAATTGCAGTAAAATTCTCCGTGGCAAAAGAAAATACGAGAAGTGTGAATCTGGAAGTTTTCTCACTTTTCCAGTAACTTAAAAAGAGTCAGCAAACAGGTTTTCAAATGATGTATTATGGGAGAGAGCAGAGATTGGATGCCTTCACAGCAGCAGGATTTCACTGACACTATCAGGTTTTCAAAGCTGTCAAATTTAATCTGTTCTTATACACAGAAAAGCTACTTTACACACTTGAATTGCATTTATTCCTATTTTAGAGACTTTAAGATTCTAGCACAAGTTGAAACGCCGGTGGTGTTTGCAGTGCCCGTGTAACCATCCACGGTTTGTTGTTACTCAGCTGACTGACAGGTAGGCTTGTGAAAGAAAACTGCTTTCTTAAAAAAACACACAGGAACGAAAGACATTTCCAGGGGATTTAAGCAGGGCTTACGGAAGGGGAATGAGGAGTCCCTTGGCACGGCCCTCCTGCTTGCTGTGTCCAGGAGGGTTTCCCCAGCACGCTGCTGGCTGGGCTGCTTGCCTGGGCACTGCTGTACAAGCTTGGTGCCACAGGGTGCACATTCCCTCCACCCCCCTCTCCCTACCTGCTGTGCTATAAACCTGGTTGTTGAATGATTCTGACTTTAAAACAGCGTTCCTATAACAGTGCTCTGAGAGCAGGATGAGGCAGGGAAAAGCAAGGATATCTTCGCTGCCACAAACAGCGTGCTGTGAGTGATGGCCTTGTGAATGCTGGTCTTGGATACACAACCATTGCCACCTTTACGCTACTTCAGCCAGTGTCTTAATGGGCAGCCCAGGGATTTTGAGCTGTCATGACATGAAACTGGCATTAAATGTATGCAATCCGAAAACACTGGGTTTCTATTTGGGCCTTATTTTGCTATTTGTTTGGGGATTTTTCTTTGTTTTGTTGTTGTTGTTGGAGAGATATTTGAATACATTTTTCCACTGAGGCAGATAAGAAACTGAAAGACAAATAACCTCTTAAGAACATGATAATTCTGTAGGAAAAGTCTTCTAGAACTGAGATAAGCTGTCATCGGGCAAAGGTTTGTGGTGTATGGGCATACAGAATTCTGGCTCGGGGCTTAAATGTCGCATCATTTGTATGGATAGTCAGGACAGCGATCTGGGCTGTGGTCCTGCTGCTCCCTTCAGGCACAGCAGAAGGTAAAACCCTCAGTGACAACGGTGATACAGCTGTGATATAGATCAGTTATCTCCTTTAGGAAAGCTGCGATCTGCCTGGCTTAGACTTCTCTTTTGCAAGGTCTGTCTGCATAACTTCAATGCATGGATCAGCACAACATTCAGAACCCATACCCCAAAAGGACAGAATTCTCCCTCCCTGTTTCCACTGGAAGTATTTATTCTATACCATTTTTAATGCACACAAATCTGTGTTTGGGAATGGCCATGTGGACACTGGCTTCTGTGCACTTCATGCTTATCTGCTGCTGATAGACTATTGTGCATGTGTTGACAATCATTTGTGTAGCTGTTGAGAGAAACAGGAAGGAAACTGAAACACCAAGTGAATTTCAAAGTTGTTATCACAGTGTGGAAGAGGGACAGTTGTCAAGTGAAATGTGACAGAATTGGCAGGGCTGGATCTTGTGACTTGGTACTTTTGAAACACCAGGCAAGGAGCAAACAAGCACTTCAACAGAGATGCTGAGAAGTGGGCTGTCACATTTGCTCTGACCAGGCAGGCTTGGGATCCAGGCTTCCAGTCTCACACTGATTCTGCTGTGCGTGTGCTTTATTGCATATATACAGACATGCTGCTCTTTCTGTGGTGTCTCAGTTTCTGGGGTTGCTCGAGCCTCTGATCTGCATGTTAAAAATTACTGGTCCTTCTGTAGATGAAACTTGGGCCAGAATTGTGAAGTCTGAATGCATCTGTAGGCACTTCCAAGATTTGTCATTCTGCAGTTATGAGGTTTCGGTCTGGGCCTGTCTCTGCAGCTGAACAAAAAACTCCTCACTGGAGTGAAAGCATATAAACCACAAAAAATGTCTCCAGGTTACCTGGCGAGTTGTACCAGGATGTAATGCTTCACCATTGGCTCTGAGTCTTCCATGTCTTGGACTTCAGCTCTGTTCGAAAAAGATACTGTCTCTGGTGCTAATTCCTGTATCGTCAAGGACAGAGCCTGGCCTATTGCTGGGTGGTACATCCTTCTTCCCCCAGAGAGATGGTCTTCATACAATAGAGAATAATGCTAGTATGGCCATTAACAAGATCAGCCAGATCAAGGTAAATCCTTTCTGCAGCCCATCTGTGATACCACTGTGCTGGAATGTGCAGAGGGAGCCAAGAGACAGTTATGGGAGAGTAAAACTGCAGTATTTGTTCTGGAGGTGGGCAGAAGTAAAAATACACATACAGAGTGACCATTTTACACATGTGTATTATAGATTGGAATACTTTTTAGGTACGTGATGCATTTGATTACATTGAAAGTCCTCGTGCTTCCTTTTCTGCTTTTGTTTTTGGTTGTTTGTTGTTGTTGTTTGTTTGTTTGTTTGTTTGTTTTGGTTGGATGTTGTTCTTGCTCCCAAGATGAGGGATGTAGATGGGGTGCTGTATTTTGAAGCCTTCTTCAGAGCTGATCAGGCTGATCCACTGCTTTTTCATTTCCAGCTCCCCGAGAGCTGCTTGTTACTGGTTTTGAAATCCCCCACTGACTGCAGGTCCTGCAGAGAGGAGCTCTGCTCTGCAACGTGCTCTCCCTGCTCCATTCCCTCTCTTGGGGCTCCACTTGTCTATAGAGAGGATGTGGTAAATTTTCTTCTTTCCGCCCTCCTGAGGAGAACTGCTTGTGGTTGAGACGATTTGCAACTGTGGTGTTTTGTGGTTGTGTTATTGCTTCCTCCTATAATCCTACGTGCTGTGGTGCACAGGGTATATAATGGCATCCTCAGTTTGACTCTCCTACGACTAATTTCCCCTAGGACCATGTAGACTTTTTGTATCCTTCTGGCAAGACGAGTGGTAAGGATTGACTATAGACCTTTGTGCAGGCTTGTGAAATACAGACTTTGCTTCATGACAGAGCAGGTGCATGAGAGCAGACATCTGTCAGATAAAGGTATTAAAACAGCTCGGCTATGCCAAGCAGTGGCCTGCATAGACATTTCCACATACCCTGGCTTGCAAAGACAGTCAGTCTCCACTCCTGGATTCTAACTTGCCAACAAAAATTTCCAAAGAGACCTTCTCTTTATGATAGTCATCACATTGGCCATTTTCACCACTGCAAAGACTGGTCCTCAGATGGCATCCCGAAAACCACTGCTAAGTGCAGCCTGAACAAGCCAATGTCTTCTATGCTGCGAGTCCAGTAACTTCTCTTCAGGCTGTTGCAGTGTGCCTGGCTCTAGTGCCATTAGCAGTGACTTAAAGTAGATGAACATGCACTGGTACCATTTCTGTAACCCATGTTTGTACCAGTCAGCTGCAGAAGTTAGCCTGTGTACATGGGATCTGCCACATGAAGTGAGTTGTTGTGCTTTCCCCTGCCTGCCTAGGTGGAAGGAGAACTGCAGCCAGGCTTACTGTCCTCCTGCTTCACTGCAACAGTCCCTCACTGGCAAATGCAAATACAAAGTCCACTTCTGCCTGCAGAGTTTTTTGAGCAGCCGAGAGCATGTTCCCCTTCAGCAGCCAAGCCAGAATCCTTTCTCTCCCACTGGCAAATAGAGACTTTTTTCCTCTGTGTCAAAGTGCTGCTCTGATTTACTGCAGCTCTTCCTCAAGCACATCTGGAGGTCAGAAAGCTGCAGACATTAGGCTATAATGGAAGACCTTGAGGTCATTTGTAACCAATATGAACAAACCTGGGTACTGTGCAGTGCAGGCAGGAGTAAATAAACCCATTCCCTGCCTTGCTTTATAAAACCTCACTGATGTGACACGGAGGAGGACAGAAGAAAATGGATGGTTCTCATCAGAAGAAATATAGCATCCAGTGACTTGGGAAGCGTGTGTGTTTATCTGTTATTCTTGTGGGACGCTACCTGTCAGTGCAGCTGTGCTCGCCGGGGAGTCTCTGGTGGCCACAGTGGAGAGTGAGTGCTGCATTGCTCGTGCAATTTCCTCAGCCTACCTTGCTTCATCCTTGTTATTCACTGTTTATAACAGAAACTTAAAATAACTCAAATGACAAGATTACTTTCGAGTTCAAAGATTGCTATAAAAATCCTGTACTATAGTGATGTTGGTCTGTATTGGAGGGTCTGTGGTCAATCCGTAATCAGTATGAATTTACCCAGGCTAGGTTAGTTGTCATAAAATTGCTGATGGTCTTTGCTCTGGTAGCATTTGGAAACCACCAGCTGCAGTGACTGCTGACTGAAGGAATTAAAGCTGTGCATCTCCTGCAGGCATAAGTCCTGGTGGTGATAACTGAAGGACAGAGCACCATGTACAGTGAAGCACACGCAGACAGTATGCCCTGCTCTAAGTGCAAACAAAGAGACTAATCCTAAAGGCAACGAAATTTTCTGCATTTCAGTCCAGTAAATCCCACTAAAACCCATGGCAGGGCTCTCAGAGGCTGACTCTGCACTTGGCAGCTGCACGCTGTTAGCCCTGAGCACGGCTGAGCAGCTGTGGTCTAGGCTGGCCACAGGGTTGTGCATTTAACGGGAGGTCTGAGGGCTGGCCACTGTTGCACAAGAACCAAGAGCAGAAAGGGGGAAGTACCTAATGGAGAGAAGAGTTTGAATGCGGGTGGAGCTACCATTAGCAATACTGGTTAGAGATAGCACTCTGAAAGCCTGCGCTTGGTGGTGCCGCTGTGTCCCTCTGTTCATTGTGCGATGGCATGTCCTGGTGTGCCCCATCTCTCCATGTGCTGGTTTCTACAGCCGATCTGCTGCAGCAGCCATAAAGCTGCAGTGCATGTGGGCTGCTCAAGGTAAGAAATTCAGCAGTGTGGTGCCACAGTGAGGAGGGCAACTGCTATCCTGGGTGCCTCTGCAAAGCTGTTCCTAGCAGTGCTAAAGAAGTGTCACTGACATCTAGGAGACCTGGGAAATCCCACCTTTACTGCTGTGTTGAGTGTTGGTTGAACCATACTCCAAAGAGGTTGGTTGAGACTGCAGCTGATAAAGAGGAGGGCTTCTGCAGTGATCAGAAACGTAGCATTTGGCTTGTTTAATCTGGCATAACAAATGCAAAGAGGGGACTGTGCTGTGCTCTGTCCTGGTACACTGGGGGTGAATACCAAGGAGGCAGATGATGTTTTCACACTACAGAATGACGCTGTGTGTTTTAGTTAATCTTCCTAAGGACACAGTGCTAAACAGTCCCTTCCATGGTCTGTTTTATTCCTCTCCGGTGCTTCTTTACAAACCTGGCATTACTTCTGCTCAATTATGCTTCCTTCTGCAGAACATTTACAGAACTGGGTTATGTGGGATGCCATCTCCTGTCACGGAGTCTCCAATGGGCTCTGTGTTGTGGATGTAATTGAGATAGCAGTCCAAAAATCCTGTGAAAATGTAATTGGCTCAACTGGACTTCTACATCTGAAAATGGATGTTCCAAAGATGGGAAATAGTCTTTTTGCAGCTTCCACCTGAAAACAGTGGCCATGCTTAGTACCTCCGTTGATCCAATAATACCATAACAGAACCTGTCATCACGTGGTACTCAGACCTGCTCATGTCTATTCCAGCTTCACTACTGGAAATTAGGTCTGTTTATAATGCTTTGAGTACTCCACACAATTCAAGTCCTGAGGAGAAAGACAAGCTTAACAGGATGAGTGGTGTGTGTTTGCCTGCATTTATCACCATCAGCAAAGGAAGCAATTTTCATAAATGGAGGGAAGAAGGAGCTGCTGGCTGCTGGCAATGGTGGTGGCTGTGCCACGTGTGCCCTGCAGACCGCTCTGCACTTGAGACCTGCCCTGCGGCACAGAGGTGATGACAATAGGCCTCTCAGATAAACAGAATAACTGAATAAAACGTGATGAAAGCCAGCAGCAGGTGAACTGCTATGAACAAACCCTGCATGCCCATCATGCCACCTGCAAGGCAGGCTGAGCTGTAGCTGGGCAAAGCTTATCACTTAGGTTAACACATGGTCCTTTCTCCCTCTCCTGCTCCAACACCGTCCTTCCCAACTTTCAACAACTGTTTGATTACTTCTGTGATACAGTCAGAGAGAAAAAACGATCAGCTGCTCCCCTTCCTCTTTCACAACAAAGCAGAGGAAGCAGCTCACGCAGGCTTTGCCCCACTGCCAGGTGCTGCAGGGTGGCTGGCCCTGCTCTCTTCAAGAAGGTAAATATTGGGCTAGAGATTATTCAGAGCAGCCCGCATGGGAACCCGGCACTCTAGCATGCATTTGCCTGTCTCCTGCTGAACCAGCTCTTTCCTATTGGTACATCTTCATCAGGAATTGGCTCAAGTCGCAGGTAAATGTTTGGCTCTGTTAGCTGGAAGGATGGTAAATGTACAGAGGTACTCTTAGCAATGGATGATGTACTGTTTGTCTTTTGTTTCAGCCTGCTTAAAGGCAGCTGCATTAGGAAGTGAGTAGAAAATCCAGCTGTGATACTCTGTGTGCCAAAGACCAAAGTGTCACTGGAAAGGTGCTCACTCTAGCAGTCTCTGGAGCATATTCCTCTTCTGCCACATGCTGCCACTTGCTTTCTATGGAGATATTCAAGACCCACCTGGACACCTACCTGTGCAACCTATTGTTCCTGTTGTGGGAGCCTGCTTTAGCTGGAGGGTTGGACTCAATGATCTCTTGAGGTTCCTTCCAACCCTACAGTTCTGTGATTTGTGATCTACAGCTTCTGCCAACTTCTGGAGAATTTTTAGATTCTCTATAATGATGCAGTTTTATCTAAGAACATAAATATGCCATGTGGATAACATACATAAAGGTACTACATTAGGTTGCTGCCTTTCAAAAGTTTGATTCGATTGTTTCCTTATTACTGAAATCCACCCCCTGTCCTCCATGCTTTTTCACTGACATACCTGGGTAGATTTTGTTTGGTAATTCTCCCTGTGGATCAGGCTCTCACTGTGAAGGCTTTGTGTAGCTACGTTTTTCATCAGCCCTGGTGTTTGGAATAACCCTTTGCAAACTAGGTATTTCCCTCTGCCACAGAGCTGCAGTGTTTGGGAGAGGGGGTATCCTTCACACAGGATGGGTGGGGATGGGGTGGCACTGTGGGGGGTAAGGCTTCCCTCTCAACACAAACACAAGGGATACCTCCTTGCAATTAGTAGTGTCACCGATGCCCTCTCCCCTCACTCAAGAAATGACATTCCAAGAGGTGTAATTGGCGTTTGAACTACCCCATCTCCTGGACCCAAGGGAGAGGGGCCAGGCCAGCTCTGTGGGAGGCCCTGGTGTTGAATCCATTTGGCTGGGGTGCCCAAGGGGCCTTCCATCATCACCTGCTTCCATTGCAGCAAAGGCGACTCCATTCGCTGCGCCAGGTGGTACTCAGGAATTTTGTCCAGTGTGAATTAGCCAGGGAAGAAACCCCTCCTTGTCTGTTTCTGCCTATGGTACTGGAGGGCTGACTCCATCCCCCCATTTGCTGAGGGGGCAGAAATTTGATAATGGCCATAATTATGTCTGAATGTTAAGCAAGTGCTCTGGATCATCCTTGCTGTATCCACTTGTCCGTAATTACCAGCAATGGACATGGTGGCTTCAAAGGCCACCCAGTTATCATTCATGTTTACTATAAACACACCAGCTGTTTTGGGTTATGAGGGTGGCCATTTTCCTGGAATTTGATGAGCCAGACCCTGAAATCCTCACCCGACATCAGCTGCCTCGCTCCCTTGGGAAGAAAATTCAGTAAAGGAATGCTCTGTGTCACCCAAGGAGAGAGGACAGACAGGCTGTGCCCCGTACACCTCCAGGGGCTGCCGTTTCCCCAGGCTGCCTCTGAACTCCAGGGAGGCTGGTCTGTTCTTATGAGACTGTTCCCTTTATGCTAACGCTGTCTCACCCCAGCACTGCTGCCATCTCGGGTGCCAGATGCCAATGCCAGGGACAGCACAAAAGCTGAACAACCTGCACTTATCAGCAAGGTGCTCTGCATGGTGTACAAGCAGGGTTGCTCTCACAGGGAGGGCAGAAGCTATGTGGAGTACTAACTTTGTGCAGCATGCTGCAGAACTGAGAGATGCCTGGGGCTGACGGAGTGATGGGGCTGCTGGCTACAGCTCCTGGAGCACAGTGCAACACCTCCTGCAGGAAGGGAGTGTGAGTGCAGCATGGAGGCAGTGGGTTCAAGACCCCCCAGCAGTGGTAACTGAAGAATAAGCCCAGCAGCTGTTACACTGCCTTTGAGGAGAGGATTCATTTATCCTCTCCTGGGCTCCACAGCCCTGCTCAGAGCACAGCCTATTTGTCACACTCTGCACTGGGCCAGGGTTTGGGACTCTGCCAAAGCCACCAGAGGGCAAATCCCTTCCTTATATACACGTATAGATACACAGGGCCGTGACACCCAGAGCAGAGAAGTCTTTAGCCTCCAAAATTGAGAGTGACCATGTGAAACCATGGCCCACTGGACATGGGCTACTCACTCCTGTGGGAGCTGGGTCCCTGGGGAGTGACCCGGACAGGCTCGGGCTGTGCCTATGGAAGAAGTCTGATAGATGCAGCAGCCAGGAAGAAAAAATGCAGAGGTAAATTATATGGGGACAGGAAACAGAAGCACTGAAAGATCTTTTAATTGCATTAAGAGTCAATTCATTGCATTTGTTAGTGAACACTTGCATATACTGTATAAGTCTGTGAAAGCAGGTTGAAGAACAGTTGCTGAAATTCCTGTTTCAAGAACTTGGTCACCTAACACTCAAAAATTTGAGGGTTTGGATTTGGCCAAACTCATTTTTTGGAAAGTGTTGTTATAACATGGGGAAATAGCACGAGTGTGGGGGAATGACCCAGTGCCCAAGCACCAGCTCCCAGGCCAAATGCAGGCTCCTTCTTTGGAAAGAGAGGACACAACACAGCCCTCACTGTGCGAAGCCTCTGTCTTCAGAGAATGGAAATGCTGCATTCAGACTCACCCCACAGCTTTTCTGAAGCTGTCCAGCAGAAGGGCTAACCCAGCAGCAGGGCATGTGGGATAGAGAAGTGTGGCAGGTAGATACCTGCAAGCTGACACCAGGTAACGTGGTCTGCTATTCATCTTCACTGCAAACGGATGCTTCATCTTATCTCCAGAGGAAAGAGCAAATTGGCTGGTGTTTGCAGCAGATAACACATATCAGGGTGACGTATTTATGAGGGGAGGAAAGAACAACACAGTCAGTGCCTGTTTATTTATTGTTTCATGAATGACAAAGGCTAAATAGACTAAACACTCCTTTAGTTCAGAAACAAAAGCATTGTTAGTATGTGTGGTTGAAAAATCAGCCTTCCAATTACGTTCAGACCATTGTAATATTTTGTTCCCAGCCAAGAGCTGAGATGCACGGTAGCTTCAAATGGCAGCAGTGACAGAAAAGCCTGGAGGCAGATGGCTTATTCTCCCCTACCGTCCAGGGCTGTCTGGCTGTGCACCAGAGCCAGGGACAGCAAATAGTGCCGTGTGCTGAGGGTGCTGATTCAGGGAAAGTACCCAGCAGACTAGAGAGTGATAAACAGTGCCGTGTTCTCCTATACAGATCACAGTGCAGGGAGTACAAGGAGCTGAGAGGGTTGATTTGTGCGATATTAAAAAAGTAAAAGAAATAAACGTCTAGCAACACTGTACTAAGAAATGACATTACAGTGGGAGAGAAACATCAGGGAGGAAAGGCTGCAGGGGTAGAATATAGCACAGCAGCAGAGAGGGTCGAAGGGGAATTTTAGCCTGCATAGCAGATGTTGAAGAAAGCAAGGTACCTGAGGCTGGAAACAAGAAAAGGGAGAAGTAGCTTGGCTGCCGTGTGTCAGAAGCACGCTCTGCCATGGCGGCAGGAGAGAATCGCTGCCCAAACGTTTGGGCTTTTTCATTTTCAGCTTTTGCAACAGCAAAGAGTCAGATCAGACACGTGAAATGTCACGGTTGCTCTCAGGACCCGGCCCACCTCCTTCTCTGCCATCAGCCCTCCAGCCCTGTCAAACTGCTATGGACCAGCTGGAGCAGGTGTCAGCAGAGATGTATCAGCGCTGGGTTTTGCTTGGGTTTCTCAGAGCAAGTGGCAGGATCTCTTTTATCACACTGAGCTCTCTCCTGTCAGCAAGGCAGCCGGATGAAATTTCCTTCTCTGGAGACCCCCTTTCTGTTGCTGTGTAACCAAAGGATTTTGTAGGCTCCTTTACTGTCTTAATTCTCATCAGATTTGCATCATTACTCAGACCTTGAAAAAAACCCACCAAAATGATAAAGCCAACTCTAAAACAAAAATCTCTCCACTGAGACCACACCAAGGACTTCTGACTTTGATGTGTTTTGGGATGTTTTGCTTCTGAGAATTTGGAAAGTCTACTGGACCGAGCTGTTTTGCCTGAACTGTTATAAATGCTGAACATCTGCCAGCATCACCTCAGGTATTAACTCTGCATCATTTAGTACAGAACTCATAAAGAGCAAAGGTGTTTTCTGTGTTTCAGTAGATGTGCTTAAAATGCAGGACAGTGCCCAGGGTCCAAGTTTGAGAAGCTCCAGGAAAAACCATAGAACTTCATTTCATTCCTCTATAAAAATCAGACTGCTCAGCATTTTGAACCATGTTTCAGTTTTCTTTTTGAGTGTTTCCATTTCGGAGCATTTTAGCCTGATCACCTTCGTTTGCCGCCCCTTGAGACAAGGTCAGAGGTTGTCCAAGTGTCCAAATGGTTTGAATGCCAGGTTTAAGTTCTTGCCCATGGCCTTGGTTCTGTTTCTCAGGTGATTTGTAGTTCCAGAACTCCTATGGCAGCAGCAGTCCAAATCCAAAGGAATTACAATAAAAAATTCAGCAATCAACTTTTGAGGGGGAATGGAGAAGGCCAAAAGATGCAGTGTTGGCGCTTCTGAAGCGGTGCTGCTTCCTAGGAGTGCTTTTCTAAGGTTCCCATCATCGTTAAGCAAAGTAGATGTTTTGGGATTATTTTTGTTTATAGACATAGTTATACACTTATGAAAAGTGAGCAAAAGGTCACATAAATCACAAAGCAAAGCATCCTTGGTGCCCTGTAGTAGTTAGCTAACAGAACAACTTTGTTTCAAGGCTATAAAAATAACTACAAGGGAGCAGCAGGACTGAGCTCGTGTTTCCTGCTCAGCTCTGCCATACTTTGTCCGAGATGCTATATTGCATGCTCGTGTTGCAGTCATTGCTAAAACACGCAACAAAGCATATCAGCTACTTGACAGGACATTAGGCTGGATGAAGAGAGTCTTGAAAGAAGCTCCCCTTACAAGACCGGACAGCTGGCCAGGCCTGGCACACACTGACAAATCCATGCAGTACAAGTCCAGCTGTGCGTTGCTTATTGCAGCTTGTCTTGCTGTAGCATCAACAACATGCAGTGCTCTGTCTGGGGAAGGAACCCCAGATCTATTGTATCTGTAGTGTATTCCCTGGCTGGGCACATGCAGATGGCAGTGGATTGCAATGCAGAGAGAGGAGGGCAGGCAGAAAGGCTGAGAGCTCCTGCTGACAGCTCCTCGCAGGAGGCAGGAATTGGCTTGTATTCATTTGATTTATTATCTTCCCTTCCACAAATGAAAGCTAGGAAGTACTGGCACATATTTAAGACAAAACCAGAACAAACAAACAAAAAAACTTTTACCCATTCTGGCAACAACTGTAGGGCTTCCTTTAAGACATCACTCAGTGGGGGATTCAGACTACCTGAATCTGTTATTCAGGCAAAAGAAGTGGCATTTGACACACAGAGGTGGTTATTAAGCAGTTCTGATGGTAGAAAGAAAATTACCAACCTCTATATGTAACAGAATGCAGTACCATCAAAGCTGTGAAACATCACATTAGAGAATGGCCCCACAGCCCAACTATAAAACACCCTTGTGACCAAGCACCAGTGCAGTCCTTTGGAATGCCAGGGTTGTTAACACGTGGATTTCATTTAGCATTTTACATGTAACTTAAAAAAATAATCTTAGGTTAGAGTAGAGACAATAAGGGTGGAGGAAAGAAAACAGAAAGAGAAAAAAAGCTTTTAGGAAGCATGGTATTGAGGTATGTTATTGGGCTGTGTGAGACCTGTCCAGCTGGAATCGACATCAGCAGTCACACTGACAGGTGCTATTCAAGTGATGTCTCTATTCAGATGGGATTAGACGGCTGTCTGGCTGCTGGCTGAAAAATCATTATTTTTAGTGCCGTGTCCCCCTGGTCGGTTTTTGTTCTCCTCCTGACAGCGTGCAGTTGGGATACATTGTGCTCTCCCTCCCCTTGTACCCAGGTTCTGAATAAATAGAATTCTCTCTGGTTGTTAAGCAGTTTTCTCTGGACCTTTTTTTCTTGTTTCCTAACAGAGAATGATGGATTTGGTCATTTCTAAGGATCTTACCAGCTGTTTTGAACATGAAGTCAAAAACAAGCTTGGAGATAATTTTTTTTCCACTTTGGCTGTTCCCTGGTGTGCATGACTAAAACACCCATAATGTGGCATCAGTGCAAAGACTGAGAGATCTAATTTTCAGCTGCTGGAAGCCAGCAGTGCCCAGTAAAATGTAGGGAGAGCTACACAGGTTCACACCTGATGGCAAAGCACCCACGATAGATGCTGTGCCTTGCTTAGGGCAAGGTAACATGCACGATATGGCATCCACTGTCTGATTTTTCATAAAGAGCCAACAACCAGAAAGAAAGCAGCATTTTTTTTTCTGTAAGAAGAAGGGGTCCCTGCATAGCAGCTAGGTGGTGGCACTGTGTTTTCCCTCTTCCCCCCTCTCTTGCTCCTTGCAGAGCTGGGCAAACTCCCAGCAGCACTCGGTCTATGGTTGGAGGGCATAGCTGTCATTCCATTAGGCTTGGCTAGGCCTGCGTTAAAGCGTGTCATACAAATTGAGGGGATCCAGCATATTGACAGACAGATATTTAGCATGTAATTGCACAGAAAGTGCAGCACAAAAGCTCAGGGAGGTAGGAGACTGGAGGATTTGGATTGCATGAGATCTATTTGGAGCGAAGCTTGGACTGTGTTTCCAATGCACGTTTGAGCTCCATAACAACAGGTGTGGTGGTGAGGCGCAAATATATCATCCCACAGACACTGGGGGAGTGTGTTAGTGCTCCCCCAGCCTGTTCATCCTCCTGAAAACGTTCCATGTGAGGCAGTATCTATTACCAAGCAGGCAGAGCCATCCTGTGGGCTGGTGCACAGCTCTCGTGCACAGATTCGTTTCTCGTAGGAAGCCGAGCCGCCTGCACTGGAGGCAGGAAAACTTTTGGACTGCCCCTTTGAACCATCCCTGTCTTTAGATGCTCAGGTGTGCATTAACAACCATTCACCATGGATTTTGTTAATAGTAAACTTGTGAAAAGAAACTCTTAAAACAGGCTTAGAAATCTGATTCTGAGCTTAAGGTCTGTCTGCAGTTTTGAACTTGGCCAGAAAGGTGCAGGAGTGAGGTGCAAAAGTGGTAGAAGGACTTCAATTAGCATTTAAATTAACATTTAGTAAGTTAGCACTGTAAACGAGCATTAATAACATTATCTCAGCTGACCTTAGGAGATCCCAGTTTGGTTTCCAAGTTCTGCTGCAGGCTTTGTGGGGGTGCTACATCACTTTCTTTGCCCACTGACAACACGTACCCTCTATCCTCAAGGACACAGCATTCACTAAGGCTTCTGAGACAATAACCAGGCCAGGGAAATCCTAATTGAATTTATTCATTTGCATGACGAGTTTCCTTTGCTTTAACTCCTTCAAGCAGGTGAGCAGCAGCAGTGCTCCCCAGTGGTCAGAGCCCAGGTCTGGGCCTGGAGGTGTGTGCTGGTGTTGTACACAAGGTAAAGGGAGTGTTCCTGTCACACTGCAGCTTACACAGATGATATAATATTGTAAGGAGCTGGGTGGAATGTAGCAACAAGCAGTGTGATTGATCATTGATGATAAGCTCTTGTCATGTTCACTTGATTTAGACTGTTTTAAGTGTATCATTTACTGATGTACCATTTGCTGGCTCTGTGAGAGACAGCAGAGTCCACAAACAAGATTTTTTTTGTAAAAAATGGTGTTGTTTGGTACGTCCATTTTTGAATGCCCAAATTGATCTGATTTCTTTATGTAGCAAGATAGGCAAAATAGGAAGAAGTATGTGAGGATCTGCATCCAGAGACTTCTTCCTTGCTGAAGCACAGCTCTTCTGAAAACTGCAGAAGAACTGCAGTGAGCATTGGCATGGGCGTGTGTTGGGAACAGGGAAGGCATAAATAGCAGTGGGCTGCAGCGTGGTCCCAGCTCACACCAGGTGAGTTTGCAGCAGATCTGATGACTGGGATGGCAGGGCTCAGTTTGTCCCCATTTATCTCAGGTCCGAAGGAGGCCTGGAAGATTTCTGTGGTGCTTGCAGACCATCAGGGAGAAAAAATGCCAAGCAAATGTAAAATGCACATTACTGATCAGGGGCTGTTTCTCTGCTCTTTGCAGCCACACCTTCTGTACACTTCCTGCGGCCCCGGTCCAGGTCTCTCTCAGGCAGCATGATAAAGGAATAAGGCTGCAAGTGGGATCACGTTTCCCTTCACTCTTTGTGCGTATGTGTGTGTGTCTTTGTTTTTGTGAGCTGTAGCTCAGGGGGGCTCATAAATCTTGGAGACGACTGCATTTTTTTTCTCTCCTCCTGTATGACTGATGGTGCGAATTTATGTGTGGTATTTCTCTCCCCCAGCTTCATTCTGTTAAAATGAGACAGGAGGCCAGTAAATCTGCAGTGGGAGCTGTGCAGGGCTGAGGCTCCTCACCCCCTCCTCCTAGCAGCCCGAGGGCCAGTTGTTCCTAAAAGATAATGATTTTGGGTTTTCAGCTGGGGCTGGGGTGGCAGTTGCTTGTTTTGCAGCAGGAGTGTGCTTTACCCCTGTGTTTCAGCACGAGGCAGCACTGATGAGAAAGGTGCTATCAGAGATGTACTTGTCCAAGCTGGCATCCAGTGTGGAGGTGAAGAAAATCTTTAGGAGTGAATCAGGAGGTATCCTAGCTCAGAAAGCCAGCAGCAGCTCTGTTCACACTGTGCTTCGCCTTCACCCTACTGATGTACTGAGATGTGCCCAAGGACAGTCCATCACCATTTGCCTCTTCCAACTGCAGTAATAGAGCTTAGGAAAAGAGTTTCAGTGTTTGAAAAGTTGTGTTACAGGAGGCAGCAGGAGGTGTAAAAACTCTTCTAAAGCAATTCTGCTTCTAATTCCTGACATACTGAGGACACTTTTCTGCTGAGATCTCAGGAAGCAGATGGGCCTGGCTGTTCCCAGCCTGTGGTTTCCTCTCTGCTTTACCTGTTTCTGCGTTCTTCTCAGGGAATACATGCTGCTGTTTCTATGTGCTCCAGGGTTCCTTGACCAAAGGAGTCACATGAAATCAGTGGTTTTCTAGGGCAAACTAGAAACTCCCAAACCCTGGGAGTGTTGCAGCTCACAGGAGAATGTGCATTGTCCTGCTGCTGAAGTAAATGCCCGGTTCCTGCTGTTGGAGGAGAGTCAGAGGGGTCAGCCCTGTGAGCAGATAGTGAGTGAGCAGCCAGCTAAGGCAGTGGGAGTATGGCTGATGTGCAACAAATTAAGGGACTGGCAAAGCTCTGGAGATCTGCCAGACCAGCACTTGGGAAACAGCATCTCACTTACTCTAACTGAGAAGGCATTAAAAGTTCCCCTTACAGCTCTGGCTGGGGCTTGCTGTACTTTCATTCTGCTGTAGTATCTGAGTGAGTAATATCAAATGCTTATTCCTTCCATAAACCATTTAATTCCAGTAATGCAATACTTCTTTCCACACACAGCCTTGCTGCCTAGCTTTTTTATGCCTCTTCAGCTGCCTGGCATTAGCCTCCACCTAAGCAGAGTAATCCACACCCTCCCCCATACAGAGGAGCTCCTGCTCCAACCTGAGCCTAAGGAAACCTTCAGTATCAAAATTCACAGACGTGCCTCTGATTTGTATATAATGACATGAAAATTAAATGCACTATATTGGACTAAACAGTGTTTAAAACATTTGGATGATTACGGGTATTATTTACTACTCT
Source organism: Gallus gallus (assembly GCF_016699485.2). Classification (NCBI taxonomy): domain Eukaryota; kingdom Metazoa; phylum Chordata; class Aves; order Galliformes; family Phasianidae; genus Gallus; species Gallus gallus. The sequence continues at coordinate 857,734 of NC_052546.1, forward strand.
AATATGTATGCGCCTAGCTACTAGACCTGGAAAATGTTTTTAACAATCAACTAGTCTTTTGCTAATATGCAGTAAGCATTTTAATACAATTACACTGAAAGTTGAAGAGCTGAGGCTGGCAGGTAACTGCATTTCATGTTGTCATGGTTTTATGGTTTTTGTTATTGGTGTTGTACATCATAACATCATGTAGTGCACTGGGAGTTAAGAGGTAATGCACCAGTTCTGTGGATCGTTGTTAGGTCCAGGTACACCTGTGTCAGAAGAGAAGAAGAGCTACATATCCCTGAGGTCTTTTCGTGGCTCTGTTTCTGTTTTCTGTTCATAGGGAAAGATAAAACTGTTCACAGGTCACAAGATGCCCCTTTCTTTTACTGCTCATCACTGCAGTGTGTGCTCCCTCGCCGTCTGCCTTCAGCATTAGAGTAAGGCCTTTGGTTTTGGACACTCTCTCTCTCATTTATTTGCTTTACTATCTTCAGTTCTAATTATATTGCCTTATGTTGCATTATCTCGCATTCCGCTATCCTATTTTGTGAATTAGTTTTCTATTTTAGCTCGTTGCCACTGTTTAGTGTTCAGGCCCATCTTCCTACTCCCCTTGCTCCCATCTCAGGGCATGGGTCCGTTGGTCCCCCTGGCCCATTTGGTCACGGAACTGGGCCGAACCAGGCCAGAAGCATAGACACACCTTTAGCATTTCCACATCTATGGAGAGGCATTACCAAAGGCGAAAGAATTCAGGGACCTGACCAATGAAAGTTTAATTTTCATTGTGCAGTTTTCCCCCATGGTTTCTAACATCTTTATCAGATTGAGTTGTCTTTTCCCTGCTCTCTAAGTACCAGAAGCAGTACAAAATGAGCAGGATTAGTAATGTTTGCTGGAAGGTTGCTGGCACTTTGCTTTGTATGTTCCTGGAGGAGTTCGGCCATAGCAGTTTGGGCACTGGTGAGCTCTGACCTGAGAGACAGAATAATCATGTCAGGTCTCACCTCTACCTGAAGGGAAAACCACATCACATGGCCCAGTTTAATCAGTTTAAAATGTTTTAAAACCAATCTGGTTTTAGCTAAGCTTATTAAACACCGTCCATGTACTTCATTTGCAGCACAGCAGAGTTTTTCAGAGCCTGCAGAATTGGAAGTGTGCATACTGTGTCTCCTGGGTCGTACACATATGGCACTTTCCACACACGCACACTTTGGAGCTGTCTGCATGACCAGAGCTGGCTCCAGCCTGCTCAGGAGCACAACCAAGGGCTCATCGCTCCCCCCTAACTGCACTCAGCCCTTGGCTAACCTGCCCACACAGGGACAGCTATACCTGGGCGCAGCTGAGTGGGACAAAGGCATGTGTGTGTGCCTGGAAAAGCTGGCCTGGGGCACAGGTGGTTGTCAGGGTCTATCAGGAGCTCAGGTAACACTGCATGAGTTTGTTGGGTTCGTTCTGGTCCTTCTTGTTTGGCAATAATGTCGGTTAGAGGCTGAAACCTCCAAAACCTAGCACCTCTGTCCTGCTGGTTGGTGCTTTGTGCCTTTCATTAGAGCGTTAATCAAAACAGATTAAACAAACATGAAAATGAAATGTGGATGATGGCCTCTCAGAGATTTGCCTCTGTATGAACCATGTGCTGTCTCTATAAAGTCCAGAGATCAGGCCCTAGCCTTGGCTCTCCCCTGGGTCTGTTCCTGGGTTGTGCTCTGTCCCTTAACCCTCTGGCTGATGTTTTAAAAGGCAGTTAATGGCCAACTGCAACTAAACATCCTGGGTGATGGGATCCCCTGAGCAGCTTTCAACTCCTGGACCTTGAAAGCATGAGGACAGCAGTGCTCCCTGGACAGGCCAAGCTGAGTGACCACAGCTGAGCTTTGTTATCATTCCAGAGTGTGAGGTTCACCTACCCAAAGCAGTATCTGGTTGCTGGGAGGGCCATGCAGACACCCATAAATCTTTGGTGTAACTTTGATGCGTATAAGCGGCTTTGCTGACAAATTGGCACCCACCTCCCTCCCCCTCACAACGTGACTCTCACACTGCAGGCTGCTAAGAGCTATTTCAGACCCTGGAACAAATGAAGTATTTGTCTCTCCCTTGCCCTGGCGGTTGCCTCAACACCATCGTTTTCCCTCCCCCCCAATCGTGTGCTTCAGTACAGAAGCCCCAAGCCAGCAGCAGCAGCTGCAAAGGGTGGGAGCAGGCTGGGTGAGTGCCACGTCCATCCAGCCACCCTTTGCATCACTGAGTGCTGGCCCAGCCACCCTTCCTCTCCCCACTCCCCGCTGTCTTGCAGCCAGTTACTGCTGCTTCAAGTTGGCCCCAGATTTCTCCCCTTCTTGCCATCATTCCCCATTAACAAACCCTCCATTTTTAATGCCACATGGTACAGAAATGTCATGATGCTCTTTGGATCTCTTTCCATCTACACTCACCTGGAGTCGGGGCACCCAGGAACTATCCTATGCCAGGAGGAGGAGGTATGTTGGTAAAGGGCCCTAGGAACTATCAAGTGTACTGGTGTGAGGTGTGTGCATGGGTAACAGAGGCACGGGGGAAAGAGGAGATGATACACAGTCACTGTGCTGCATCCATTGCCGAACACTGATTGCTGTATAGGATGCAGAGCAGTGACTGCAGAGACTGATTTTCTTTGAAGCCTATGCTTTGGCAATATATTTTTCCTTTTACTGTGCCAAAATGCTCTTAGACACACATCTGTCTCAAAAACAACAAACTCTCCTTCCATTAGCTCAGTTAAAGCTTTTCTGCAAGCTTTCAATTATGAAGAGACAAGGAAAACCAGAGAAGGAGAATGAGCCCAGGACAATCAGACATGTGGTTGTTGTGACAAAAACGTAAATTGAATTTGAGTCAAGAAATGTGAGACATTTAGAACAATACAGTTATTACTTAGTGGAATAGCTGCCTGACAAGCAGGTAAGACCAGTATAATCCTCGATCATTATGTAAAGCAGACACAAAACAAGAGCAAAGAAAATACAGAGCAGGCTCTTTGCTTGACAATTTAAATCCTAAAGGTACAATAGCTATACAGAGCAGAATCAAACGCACAGCAACAGCCATGAATGAGTGTACAATAATTCTCGCCGTGGGATATGGATATGCCTAATACCAGCCAGTGCTAATGTGGGTGAGGCCACGAAACACACTTTCCAGTGTACCCGTGCTCCTTTTGTTACTGTGTGCCATCAGCTGAAGCTCTGGCAGCAATGGGCCAAACGAAACCTTGCAGAGACAAATGGGAGTGGGCAGTCTTGCAAGAATCGAGGAGTTTTCACAAAAGAAACGCCGCACGTCTGCCAGGTTCTCACTAGGGAATGCCAGGCTAACTCACAGCCTCGTATGTCTCAGGTAGGGTGATTTCTGCACTTGCCAGTAATTTTAAGCCTCACATATGTGGCTAGCTGTCTTTGTCTTCCAAGTACCTGCTTGTACAATGGGAATTACCTGTTGTGTTATGACAGACAGGTGATTAACATGAGAAAGACAAGTTGGATCTGGTGCTGAGCTCTCTAGTTTCTCCCTTGTGTGCCCTTAGATCTGTTTCCTCAGAAGCAAAAGGAATAGTCTGTGCTCCTGATTACTCCCAGAAAAACATGGCTGTTGGAGTTTGATCCAATCAGACTGTGAATTCTTGATTGTTGCTACAGCTCTCTTGCAGAAAAACTGAAGTTTCCATGGGGGTCAATGTGATACAAACAGTAACAGTGCATTCATCAGCTCTGGCCACCCATTTTGTGGCACATTTGCAACCAGAAAGAGTGAGCTTGGATTTGTACACTGTGCAAATGATGTGCCTTGGTAATGTACCTTCTTCCACAGTGCTCCCATACACGAAGACCTTGCACTATCCCATCTGGCAGCAGTCTTCAGTTCAGGCCCAAATGAATATCCTGGACAGCTACAATCCTGTGAGCAAGGATGCACACATCTCTGGCTGTCAGGCAACTTGAAAGCAGTCTTTCAGATGTGACTTGGTGTTCCTTCTGGCCAACCCAGCACTGTAACAGCGCTTCCCTTGCCGTAAAACTGGCTTTTCTTTATCTACGCTGCACACATACAAAGTGCAGCCGTGCTGCTGAGCGCATGGTGAAAGACACGGCAGTCACTGAGGATTAAGGGTTATGTTCTCACTCAAGCTGTGCAGCTCTCCAGTAACTAGCTCTGTTTAACATTGTTTTCACTTTGCACGTGTGCCTTGTCCTACTTCAGATTGCCCAATAAATCACATACTCATCTGTCTCCAACAATGCAATGAAATGTAACTGATAATACCTCTTTCCTCTGAATGAAATATAATTCATGAGTCAGAAGATCATTTAAGTACATGCTTAGCTTCTCTATACAAGGATTTTGGCTTCTGTGTTGGGTAAGGATGCTTTTCTGAACCAAATGTTAAATTGGACTCTTTTGCTGTCCTTTGAATTATTTTCCTATTCAGATAATTTCTACAAAGACACATGCCTTAGTGAATCCACTATTTATGTATTTATTTGATTGATTATTTAATTATTTAACTATTTATTTTGAGCTCTTATTGTAGATCCATTGGTACATCCTAGCTTTTAGGACTTCTTCAGATTTTTTCTTCTTACAATGATGGTCGGCGTTGCACTTTCTAACCGAGAATCTCCAGTGACATTCACTCAACTGTTCAGTAAGCCAAGAAATCATCCCAGGTGTACGTGACAGCACGTGTCATATCTTTTGTAAGCTCGGCTAGGAAGCAGAAGAAAAGAAATTGAAGATTCAGATAGGAAGCAGTTGCGGGATGGGACCAGTGGGCTGATGTCCCACCGCCCAAGTAGCAGCACTCTGCTACTCCCTGCGGGGCCCACCGGCAGTGGCACCTGTATGGCACGGCTGCCGACCTGCCTCAGCCCTCAGCCCACGTCTCCCTGCCTGGACCGTGTGGGACACAGTGATGGAGCTGCCATTCACCATGAAAAACAAACAACAGGCTGTGGGAATAGGAACAGCTTCCTTTTCCCTCCAGCCCTGTCAGGCCATGTTGGTGCCGGCCGCGCTGAGCACTGGGGCAGCGAGCAATCCTGCAGCAGCCCAGGGTGGATCGGGAAGTGTGGCAGGGCAAGGTCACCTCCTGACCTCCGGTCCGGCCAAGAATGCAGCTTGCTGCCAGGCTCTAGGGAAGGCTTTGCTTCTTTCCACAGCTTGAGAGTCCCATGGTTTCTGATGGAAAGAAGTTCACAGCACAATTTTTATGTTATTTTCTCAAAATAATTTTTAGAAGGGTAGACACCAATGACATGGTGTAATCGCTGGAGAGCTGTGGAGAGAGGCTGTTCACTCAGTGTGTATATGGGGGCAGAATACTGTGATGAGTATCTGGTGATGCCATAAGAAGCACTGAGGTTCATTCTCTGCATGACATGACCGTAAGCTTTCAAAATAGAATGCTGTAACAGAGAGGAAAATCTACAAAATACTTTTAAATGCCACAAATCTCTCTCTCACAAAAGATAAACAGAAAATAAAATCAACAAACAAACATATGATCCAATTCTTCATTAAAACTGTATGATCCCATTGCCACAGAAATTCTGTAAGTAAAAGATTAGGTAAGATTAGGGTGCATCTCCTGCCGTGGGTTGGTGCCATCTTGCCTCTTGTTCTTTGGACTGTCAGACCTGGCTGCTCTAAGGGGAAAGGAGGGAGCAGCTCAGCTCTCTCTGATCATATTTTTAATATTACTGTAAATCTGCCCATTGCAAAGCTATGTGCAGACATGACAAACTGTCACTGTTCCTTATCCGGAGGTGGGGAAGCTGAGATGTTTGTCACGGCCTGTGTGGGATCACATAAGTGCTCCGTCAGGGGTACAGCCCAGGTCCCCACAGTTCTCCCGTCTTCCCAGCTGAAGCCAGTTTTGCTGCTACTGGAGGAAACAGGGATGTGTGCTTTGGAAACGATGGTTTGTTTTTCCTTAGTGAACCTACTACCAATCTCAGCAGCAGGAAAACTCTGTGGTGAAGCCGTTCTTCCCAGTGTCTCCCTATATCCCCGTTCTTCACCTCTTACTGTTAGGAGGCAGTGACAAGTGAAGGACCTAACTCCTTTCTCAGCGCTAAACTCTTCCTTCTAGGTCAGTATCTGACACTGTGTCACAGGTACAGAACAGCGTGGTCAGCAAGCACTGTGGGAGTGTCCGCCACTCTGAACGCTTTTCTCTGCAGAAATACCCATGGCCAAGAGGCAAACAAGCTGTTTGCTCATGTCCACTTCAGCAATTTGCCAGTGTGTGATGAAGAAGCCACCTCTGTTCAAATTTAAGTACCAGTTAGTTAGAAACAAAAGTCATATTTCCCATATTAATTGATGTACTTTGGACTTAAACATCCTGAATTTCAGGATGCTTTTTTCCTAGCAGAGTGAAAAGCTAATCCAACTTGCTGCCAGTGTTTTCTTGACATTCTTCTCAATGCTGGTATTATATTTCCTCCCAGGCTGTTGAAAACAAATAGTGAAAAGCTTGTTGAACCCACAGCACAAGAATGCATCTTCCCAGGAAACATCCAAAACCACCCCAAATCAAAAGGCTTCCTTGTAAAAGTTATGTTTGTGTTCTGCCTTTGAAGTTGTTTCAGGCTATTTAATGCATCCTGCACTGATTTTTGTTAGCATTATTGCAGCTCACAATATCATAAAGAACTCATTGTGACGCCTTATAGAAACAGAGATGAGGATAAGGGGTACATTGCTGCTGCTACGTTGTCCTGCTGTTGTCTGCTCCATGCCAGAAAGTGTTGTGTGACATCTGCATGAGTTTCCCTTTGCCAGGTGCTACCTGATACTGGTGCTCACGCCATTCCCACCTCAGCTGCAGGAGCTTAAAGGGCCACGTCAGCGATTCTGAGTTATTTGGGTTTGCTGCGTCCAGGAAGAGGGAGTGGTTCCACATTAAACATCAAGGCAGCCTGTTAATAGGAATATACTTAATCTGCATCAAACACAGTTCAGCTCTTGATTACAAAATTGGAAGCACAGTTACAAAAGAAATGCTTAAATGAGAAAATTCAGAGTGAGAACACAGCAGAGCCCTAGCAGTGGCACAGCATGACATGCAGCTATGGCAGGGGAAGCCCCATTGGCATGGAGCTCCACCTCCAGGGTGCTGCACCCAGAGCTTTGGGTTCTCCTATATTATTCTCATGCCAAAGGATTACCAGCAATGTCGTGCCCAAATGACCCATCAGAGTAGCCATCTCCACCCACAGACATTTATTTTTACTGATGAATTCAATGACAATTGCTAAATTAGCTGCTTTGATGAGTGCTGCCTATTTGTGAAGACGTACGTGAAACTGCTCACGTTGGTTTGGAGTTTGACAATAACCTTGCTCACCCTAAGCTTGTCCTTGGTTTGCTGTCTAGGAGATTAACCCCATATTCTCCCTGGACAACATGATGAATTCTCGTGACATTTTGCACTTCGGTTTTATTCGTGCACTTCAGTGCCCTGGAGTCACTGTAGCACGATCCCCTCTGCCTTCTCACTGCTCTGGGCCCTGCTCTCTGCCTGCAGCAGCCAGGGCTCTATTGTTGCTCTAATTTGAGATCTACTAAACGTCAAATTTAACACAGATGGTTCTGAAACCAAACAGTGTCCCAGCACCCTTCACCATGGTCTGGGCCATCAGCAACAGGACATTCCTGGCTCCCACGGAAGTTAGGCACAGGTGATCTTCCCCATCTTCAGACTTACAGCTGGGATGGCTGAGTCAGGAGCCCCATCCTGCATGGGAACAGACGAGCGCCTTCAGATTTAGCATCGCGAAGTGCTCAGTTACTCTTTGAATGTCTCAGTGTCACTCTCCGGACTAATGATGGTGATGGGAACGGTTGCGTGGGGTGGATCGCAGCTTTGATCCTCCGCTGGAGATGAGGAAGTGCTGTCCCTGCGCTGGGCTGGGTGCGATGCGCTGGTAGGCACAGCCCTGAACTTTGGGAAAGTTCATAGCTGAACTGTGCATCCGTAGCCAAGCTGTCCTGCCCGGACGTGCTCCGGGAGAGTTTGGTCAGCGCCTGTAGGGCCTGCGGGGGGGTGGGGAGCTCTTGAATAAAATGATGATGATTAATTATTATTTCATAATGAGGGATTATCACAGGCTTTGTAGTTAAGGAACACAGTACTTAGCGATTCTGTGCTGTGGCACTGTGCATGTTCAAAGCGCTGTACAAACAGCAACTGAATTACTAAAATGAAGAGATTATTTACTAGCCCGTGCCTCTGCGTTTCTCAGGGAAGGGTGGGGAGTGTTTAGAAATTTGTCCTCGACAGTGGTGTGCAGTCTCATTCCAGGACTGTGGCTCACGTTGCCAGGCCTGTGATGGCTTTTATATTTGGGAGGGCGTAGTTAGGAAAGTAAAGTTAATAGCCTGTGCTTGCTGTGTATAAGTGCTCTGCAGCCTTCCCCCTCCTGCTCTGCCATGGATGACTGGGTGTAGAGCTCACGCTCTTTGGCCTGAGCCATGTAAGAGGTCAGCCTGGCCCTAAACGCTGTGACCCTCCCACCATATTGTGACCTCGCACGGCCCATTTGCTCTGTCTTGCAGAAACACCCTGTGCTGCCAAGTGCTGTCAGATTAGCTCCAGTGAAAAAGCTTGGTCCCCATCTCTGTGTTGCATTGTCTCTTCTGCAAAAGACTTCTCTACAACTTGCAAGAAGTTCATCTTTACAGATTTCACTATTATTATTCCCATTTTTATGCTGTATTGCTTTGTGTTCCTGGTTTTCTTGGAAGGAGATTTGGGCCCTTTATAAAAATTATTTACCCACAGCCTTGCTTGCTATAGCAGCAACATCTTTCCTTTTTAAATAGGAAAACCTTAATGGGGAAGATCTTTAGGACGCTCCATGAAATAACCCTACTTCATTGCTATAGCTATGAGTAGCTTTATTTCATCAGCGGGTCCCATATTAGCAATTTTTGTTTGTGCAGACATCCTTTTTCTCAGCCATGCCAGTCTACAATCCATTAATGGAACAGAGATTTCTAAATCTACAGTTCATTTGTTTCTAAATCTGTGAGCAATAAGGAAACTTTATTCCACCTGCTGTTTGCGTTTCCTGTCTTTGAAGTGTTTGAGTCAATTCAGAAAAGCAGCGTTTAGCCCTGGTGGATGTGGAAAAGCTTGTAAGGCGACAGAGCATGTTGACTCTTCATTTATGGTTTCTTTCACATCAGCTGCTGGGGGTTCAGCACAGAGTGCAGAGACAGAGAGAACAAGCTCTTACGGAATCACACAGTGGCCCGGGTTGGAAGGGACCTCGAGGATCATGAATCTCCAACCCCCCGCCACAGGCAGGGCCACCAGCTTCCACATTTCATGCCAGCCCAGGCTGCCCAGGGCCTCATCCAGCCTGGCCCTGAACACCTCCAGGGATGGACGGGGCATCCACAGCCTCTCTGGGCAGCCGTTCCAGCACCTCACCACTCTCATAGTAAAGAAAGCTCTCCAGGACCTCTGCAAGGCTAGGTCAGAAGAGACAAGACACAAGTCACCCGGGTTACTCAGAACAGACTCACAGAGGAAGAAGCTAGTCATGGCTAGAAAGTCCATTGCTAACAAGCCACCCCTTTTCTCTCTTCCTCCTAGACATCACCTCCTCCAAAATCCAGCAAACACTAAAATATACAAGCCATCACAGAACTGAACAGTGAATTACTTTCTTCAGCCCCTTCTCTTGTAACAGTTTACCTCTTACATGATACTCCATTCTCCGTGGATGCTTTCAGAGGGACTGATTTTCTGCTCTGCGCTCCTCTTCAATGGGCACTGAGCTGAAGTATTATTTCCAGGTCTGCCAGATGCACCCAGCTATGGTGAGCAGGAGATCACACTGCAGGGATACCCAAACTGGTTGGGTATAAACCAGCTTGGATTTTGATGCAATCTGGTTGCATTAGCCCAATAAATCTGAGGGGATAGTAGCATGCATGCGGTGCTCACCTCATCCAATAGCATTTCACAACATTAGAGGTGCTGGTCTGTGCTGAGACTGAACTTGCAGCTTGGGTCTCTGATCTCCAGCATCTCTCCACAGCTTGGATGCTTCCTGTTTCTCTCTGTAAATCTTCCATGCCTTAAATTATCTTTGGTGAGCTGTATTGCCACACCTTTATTACGTGAGCTTCTGTGGGGAGCAAGGTCCATCTCTATGCAGAGGCTGCAGTAGCTCCTCAAATCACGATACGTCTGGCTGGGCTTGCACCTTTTAACATTACATCAGTTTGTAATCAGGATTTTGTTTTGTGTTGACACAGAAGTCGAGGCATTAACATAAAAGCATTGCCATTATCTCCTACTTAATCCTGACAGTAATTGCTCACCAAAAAGTTATTTCAGTGACCCTGTTGAGGAGATTTGGTTAGCAATTAAAAGTATTTTGTTGGTGGTTTTTTGTTCTGTTTTCACACAGCAAAAGGTGCTTTTAAGTTCCAGAACTGCTGCAATCCAGTGAAAATGCAGGATCATGGTTGGAACATATAATCAAATGAATTTTTAAAAATCTTCTGCACTTGGCTGATAAGTGAACGTATTAATTGCTCACTAGTAAGCCTAATTGCTGTTCTAAGAGCACTTCAAACCACAGCTCTCACCTGCCTGCTGCAGCAAGAAGTGGAGTGCTATGATGCAAAGGCTGCATGGCTGTTGGAGCTCCAATGAGATGTAAGGAGAAGCCCCATCCATATTTTTTGTGGTGTACTTTCAGACACTGATTCCATCTGCTCCTGGGCTTATCAGAAGATTTCACTCTGTTCAAACTCCAAACCTGCTGGGCAAAGAAAGGCGAGGTTATTCCTGAGCCCTGGGTCTGACTGCAACAGTGCCAAGTTGTTTCAGCCACAGAGAGCTGGGAAAAAAAAACCAACACAAAACAAACAACAAAAACCCAGTAGAGTAATGGTTTTACTTCTGTTTTCTAGACCGGACCGCTCCTTACAGTACCACCATGCTGTGAGTTTGGGCAAGTCCCACGTGCCTCAGTTTCCCCATCAATCACTGTGAGAGTGTACGAAGAAAAATCACTTTATAAGTACTCGTTATTTGTTAAACGTAATCAGAATGTAGCAGAGGGACTGGAAGATTTATGTAGCTGTAGGAAAGTAAAAGGCATCGTGGTTCCAGCACAGAAACGTACCATTTCTAATTCTAAGGGAAGATTCTGACCCTCTCTGTAAACACCGTGGAGAATTGTGTTGCAGACAAGGTAGGCTTGGGCGTCAGTGTGAGATTACCTACCTGTGTACCAGTATCGCTGGGGAAGTGTGCTTCTCGCTCTTGTATAGACTTGATAATCTATGAAAAGTAAGAGGAAAATATGAGAAACATAAACGTGGTCCTGTGGCTGGTGATAATTATTATTTTGTTTTGATTTATCGCTCACAGGAATTTTTTTATGGGAGCCTCACAGGCATAATTCTTTCTCGTACATAGTTTGTTTTTGCCAAGACGGCAGGACGGGATATTTAGCGGAATCTGTCTGATGGGTGGGTGGAGAATGGAGTGGATTTGGACTTGTGCCAAACACTGGGAAGGCAAAAGAATGAAAAGAACCCAGCTTGCTGCAATCCTATATTGCTCTTTATCTTGGGAAGGGGTATTTGCCTGAAGTGGCACTCCTAAGTCATGGTGTGATTGCAGCACTGATAGCGGTCTGTACTCCCACTCTGCTGCAGCTTCAAAGGGCTCTTCATCATTTGCATGATTGTGAAAGCCACAGAGACCAAGAAGCTTGTAGTGGGCCAAAAAATGGACATTTAGAAATAGTCTTCCATTTGGCATCTGAGCCTTTTGGATACTTTAAGTTGTGCTTTTTTAAGTGTTTCCCAGTAACCAAAACAAGCAGCCAGGTATCTGCTGTTCTGCTCCCTCAGTCTGGCGGCTGAGATTAGGGGCTGAAGCAAACAGACGTGGTGGTCACAGCAGAACCACGAGGGCTGTCAGCACACTGCAGCATGACAGAAGTGCCCGTGGAGGTTTTCAAAGCAGCACTGCCAGGTGCCAAGTGTTTGGGATGGACTGCTTCTTACTTTGGCTATTGAGACGAGTTTTAAACTTCCGGGAGTTGTTTTGAAAGCGGTGCTCCTGCATTTTAGCAGTGCGTGCCAGCTGCCGAGGGCTGTCCCTCTGCCAGTGACGACTCAGCTTTCCAACCACACTGTTGTGGCTATCATTTCTCACCTTGAAATGATTTTAATCCTGCATATGAGGTGCATAGGCAGTTATGGGATTCATGTATGCAAGAGCATTGTGAGGCCTGCCCTTACTTGCAAAACCACAAGAAAAAGTGTATGTTTTGCTCATCTGCTCTCTGATACCACAGTGACCTTAAATCACTGGAAAATGAACATGTTCGTTATCACTGCTGATCCATCCTTTCTCCTGAAGTGAAATCTGTTTGCTGGAATGAGCTCAGTTCTGTAGACACAGCCAAGCTTGTGCGTGGGCTTAAGGAAAAATCAAGTATATCAGACAAAATAAGGAAACAAAGCACTGACTAAATGTTTTTGTTGCTTTTATAGTGGTTATGTTATCCTTATAATTTTAGCATACGGAATGTTCACACTTGATTTCTATATGCATTCCTGAAAAATGTAGGTGAAAGAGAACAAGGACCACATAGCTCTTATTTCATGAGGTTTTGCCAGTAATTGCAATAGTAAACTCCTCTCATCAGTATGCCAGCAAATCCTTCCCATGGTTTCCATCTCAGAGCTGCTCTTTCTGAAGCTAATGCATTTCAGGAGGCTGCAAGAGGCGTTTCCTTCCCTGAGAGCCAACAGGAGTTCCATTTGGAAAGTGCATTGCCCAGAAGCACGAGCAGCACCATCAGCTTGCAGGCAGGAGCAGGCGTGCTCAACACATCACCTCTGCACGCAAACACCTCCTCCAGGCACAGCATGTTTAACTTCGGTAGGGATTTCCACTCTGACTGACAGCTAAAGGCCACAGCCCTGGAGGTGCTGAGCACCCCACCACTCTGCTCCTCGGTGAGGTGGGAAGGTGTTGGGCACGCTCCAGGCTGAGCCCTGAGGAACGCGTTTTCAGAGGTTTGCAGTGCTGGAGGGGTATGGACATTTCTGAGAGCGTGGCTGTTCAATGCATATTAATGAACTACCCTGCAGGAAATGAATCACATGTTGAGGCTGTTTGTAGCTTCTGTAGAATTTCCTCCATTGCTCCCATTAGAGGCTGAGGCCTGAGTCTGCAGAGCTCATGCACACCTGACCCCAAAGTGAGCTTTACCTTCATAAAAATAGTTTTGCTGAGGGATTGGTGTCTTGGGATGGTCCCGGAGTTCCTCTGGGGCTTTGAAAAGGGATTATCGCATGACGGGAAGCATTCTAGCACTGTACTGACTGGTGCTGGGATCTGCTTACGGGGCAATATTTGGGATTAACTCCACACATTTAAAAACAAGTGAGGGTGGGGGACAGGGCAGAGTGCAGGAAGATCACAGATTTTTTCCAAGTGGAAAGACGTGAAGCATTTAGGCAGTTCAGTCCATCTGTTTTACCAAACCAGATTCTGAGACGTGACTTGGTTACATACAGTACCTGAGCACCTTTTGAGAAGGAAAATACCAGGTACTAAAGGCTGCTTAATCTAGAGCAGAAAGGCAGAACAAGAATTAACATCTGGAAGCTGAGATCAAATAAATACAAAATTAGATTTTTTTCTTTTTACCAGTGAGAATAATTAGTCATTAGAATCAGGCTATGTGTACAGTTTTGCTTTTCTTTGTCTTCAAATCAAGAGGTTGCTTTTCTGGAAGACAAGCGGTGGCCAAGCACGTGGTATTGCACTCTGCCCCGAGGTGCCCAGGTGAAACATGCTGGGGTAGGGAATGGTTCAGGTTGTACTCTCTGATTCTCTGAAACTTTCTGGCTCTATAAAATCGCCATGTTCTGAAACATCTCAGTGTTCCACAGCTGTATTGCAAGTACAGCGCACGGATTTTGGGTGGGAAGAAATGCTGCTGAGTACCATACGAGAGCTCAGAGCACTGAAGTGAAAGCTGGCACGGCTCTGCCTTGCTGAGATGGGAAGGCACATGCACAGCTGTACATGCTCACAAATTCCTGGTGATTCTGCAGAGGTCAGTCCTTCACTCAAAAATGTGTTTCTGATTACATTCTGCTCCCTTGCAGATAACGACGCAGTCAGTGACAAATCTAGGAGAAGACAGGCTTTCTGAGCAACTACCATGCATTTGCCTTCCACTGGGCTGACACAGCTCATCTGGTTTAACTTCTGCATGGCAGCCGGGTGCCAATCAACCCTGTCGCAGCTTTCCTTGGAGAGGGCAGATCTCCTCCAAAACAGTATGGCTGCTCCTTCACTGAAAGGATCAGCTCTTCTCTCAGTAATACAATTACTTTTAATGACTGATATCTGGGTCAGACAGATAGAACTCTTTGACAAAGGAGCAATGCTTTTCCTCTGCAGCCAAATCACGTACTGTACTGTGCAGTACTAAACGAAATGGCTCATGAAAAATGATAAAGCGTGGCTTTATCTCAGAGATCTCCATCTGATATTTTATAAAGCATGTCTAGGCCCTCTTAAATGGGGCAGAAAGGCTTGGCAACAACACGTAAAAAATGCAGCTGGGCCCACTGAGCCTTTTACCCTCTTTTCTGGGAGAAAACTCCTGTCTTGGACAGCTGTAGAAGGAGGAATGGATGATCCAGCAATTAAGACCCTGCTTGAGGAATTGTGTGACCTGGATTCGACAGGTCAGATCTTCTGTCTGGCTCTGGGCCGGCTGCTGTGATTTGTTATACCCCCATTTTGATGTTGTAAAATTGGGACAGCAGGATTAATTTGTCTTGCAGAGGGGGAAAGGTGATTGAGGGTGCTGGGTTATAAAATAGAAAAACTGAAGGGTTCCTGGGAAAGTAATGCTGCAGCCTCTGCTCCAGAAGGCTACTGTGTCCAAAACCCAGCCAGCGCAGGGCAGCAGCCCCATTACAAGGCTGGCTAAAGGCATTCAGGAGGAGGTCTCTGCAGAGCCCTGCACGGCATGCGTGCAGAACCAAGCCACTAAGGCTGGCAAGGCTGGTGCCAGGTTTGTAGCTTACCCACCAGGCCAATAGGTCTGGGACAAGTGCAGTGCCCAGGAGCCTTGCGGCTCCGAATGGAGGGCAGGCAGACTGGCTGCCAAGATCCAGAGCCGCACTCATTTCCAGTGCATGTTTCAAAATGTTTTGGGTTTGCACTTAATCCAAAAGGTAACATCCAAAACCTCCACAGAGGAACATTAGCATTCCTGTGCTGCTTTTCTAGATTCTGATCAGCTCTCAATTACTGTCTCCGTTTTATAGCACTCGTTCTCTTACTTTTTTTCCATCACAACCAATTTTTTCTGGAGTCCAGCCTCAAAAAGTTGACAGTTTTGTTCTAATTACAGGTGATTGTGAGCCAAAACCTCAGATATTAACATGTGTGAGTGAGTGGGAAAGTCAGCAAGGAAAGCAGCATGCAAATTTCTTGCCTCAGTGCCTCACCCACAGGCGTGGGGCCAGCGTCAGAAACTGGGTCTGATCCTTGCTCCACACTGCCCTAAAAGTGATGCTTCAAAGCCAAGCTCCCTGCTTGGTCCCAGGCCACAGTATGACCACCTGTTTGCCTGCAGCTTGCACCTGAGAAAAAAAGCACTTTGAAAGTAAGCCCTTAGATAACCCAATGTCGGGTTATACCAGCATTAAAGGTATAGAGGCAGAGGAGAGGCTGCAGAGAAGGAGAGACGGAAAGTCTCCTATGGACAGAGCAAACTGTGAGCTGAAGCCGTGTGGGATCAGGTCACAAAAACATCCCATATCAATCCCTACCCCTATCCCCAATCCCATCCATTCCCAGCTGTCTCATTTCCTGGTGGACTGTATTTGGGATTTTTGAATCCTAGTTTTACCTGCTGCTCCTGCTGCCTTTGGTCAGGGAGGCTGACAAAGCCCTCTGAGCCACCAGTTCCCCAGTCTCTTCCCCATAACACGACAAAAGAAGGCGGTTGAAAGCACCAGGGTTGCTGATGCCATTTTACTCTCAGCCTTCATAAGGAAAAAAAAAAAAGAATGCAGAGAACTGCATGGAGCATGTCTGTGCTGGTGACTAATGACTATTAGCGCCTTATTGCTGTCAGGTGAACTAGTAGCCAAGCCTCAGACATGTGGTCATTGTCAAGAGGAATTCTTGACTCCCCTCTTAGGAGCACCTCCTCCTCCCCTCCCCAGCCATTAATTACTTCCACCATCCTTCCAAACTGCCAAGGAGTGAGGAGCAGCAGAGCTGGAGATGAAAGGAAGCAGCGGCTGCCCTGGTTTCCAGGTCTTTCAAATAACCAGTCTGTAATAACTTCCACAGCCGAGGGAAATGGGTGAGCTGTGGGAGGAAGGTCAGCGCTGAGGGGAGGAAGGCTCTCGTGTAGCAATGATGTAGTGGCTCCTAATGGAAGAAACCTGTGGAATTAATCAAGTGCTGTGCCTCATTTGTTAATGACAGCAGGCCTGAAATGTGCACTGGCCTCTGTTGCTGGTGGGTAGGTGCAACCCTGAAAGCCCAGCCAGGCTGTCAACTTGGGAATGTGGGCTCAGAGTGATGGGCAGCCCTGGTGGCAGCGGGTGCTGAGGGTGACAGGGTGCTGGGACGGGACACGGCTGTCCGCCTGCCTCTTCTCTCCAAGCCGGCTGCAGTGCAGCACGGAACGAGGCTGGTGCTGACCTCCCATGCTTGGCTTCCAGGCTGTCATGCGTGAAGTCAGTCACGCTCAGTTTCCCCCAGATTAGTGTGGGGTATTGAGATGACATTGTTCTGGCTTGCTCGCTGCAGAAAGCAGCAGCTCTGCGGAACCAGTTAAGGCGGTTTGGGCCCAGCTTCCATCTCCTCACCCCCACGCATGCTCCAGACTTTGGCCTTGATTTCATGGGCCAGAGATGAGCAAGGATCAAAGTGGAGTAATTATTACCAGCACATGGGGCAGCTCCTCAGCCCCTTGCCTCCAGCTGCCTCTACGGGACCGAGCATACAGGCACAGCACGTGCTAGAAGAGCATCCTCCAGTGTTGTGGGGGTGGGAGGGGTGCTGGCAGCAAAACCTCCCGTAGCTTCTTGATTTATGGGAGAAATTGCCAAAGTGGTTAAAGCTTGCACATCCTGAGAGCAGCATCCAGCAGAGTTACCCAGAGCTGCTGGGCACTGCTGGACACTCCTGTGCTTGGTGCCCCTGAAGCAAACCAGCATATTTGGGCTACCTGCACCATACCCTGCCCTGCTGCTTCTCAGCTGTGTTCTTGCCTCTGGCAGTGGATTGCTGCCAGAAGCACTGGTGAGGTTGCTGGGGGCTTTCCCTGCTCCTGGCAAAGGCAGGCAGAAGAACAGGGGCCAGGCTCAGCCCCGTGATGTGCAGGTCTTCCTGCACCACGCTGCACTGTGTGCTCCTTGGACAGGGGGTGAAATTTTGGCCCTCCGTATGCCTGATGCAGTTAACATATTAGGCCTATGCAGTTCCTTAGAGAATGGCAGATGTGAATGGACAGCCAGTAATGAGTCTTCTCTAATATTATAGTCTTCCTATATATATAAAAAATAACATACAGTCTCATTATGGGAAACATATGTGTTCTTTCTACATAGGCTGGGTAGATTTCTGTTGGAAGAAATGACAGTCTGACCAAAATGCCAAGCTCCAGACCGTATCCCGTTACACCCAGGAGAGGGGCTGCGTTTTCTGAACCCAAGGCCCTTTGTAAGCTCCAGTCCCCTTCAAAGGCGTGCAGCTGCACACTGCCTGGTAGGGAAGGGTCTTCAAAATATCTGTGAGGTCACTGTCTGATCTTGGATTAGTCATTTAGCTGCCCCATACCTCAACTTCTCCTCTGGTAAAACTGAGATAATACCTATGGACGTCGCACCAGATTTTCAAGATCCAATGCTGAAAATATTATAGGGCAAAGCCAGTTATGTAAGGGTAGATTTTCTTGTGCTTGTAGGTAGTCCTGATTTCTTTTTAAGTAACGAAATTAATTGATTCGGTGGATTAAGAGTTTTCAAAAGCCAAATGATGGGAAATTACTCCTCTGAAAGATTGGTGCGTGCAGGGATTCTTTCAGAATGTGTAGCAGAAGTCCCTTAAAACTCATTTATTTGTGGCACAAACATCACTGTGTGATGCTAGCACGCTTGAAAAGCTGAAAGTGAGATTCACTGGCTTGGGTTCCTACTTCCCAGCCACACAAAATGCCACAAGGTCGATAAACATCCCTCTGAGGAAGATGGGAGGTGCTGAGCTCTGAACCATGTGAAAGTCTGGCTTTTAAAAGCCGGGCAAATGCCCTGCAGCATTCCTGTCACTGTCATTCCGCTGGGCAGGGCTGGCCAGTCCTCTGGGAGCTGTGGGCCACACACCAGCAATGGGCACCTTCAGCCCACACTGCCCGACGTGCAGCTGATGGGCTGGAAGCCTGGGTGTGCAGGTGCACCTGGGGACCTTGGGACTTGTCTTCAGGCTGACCTTGGTGTACATCGGACAGCCCAGGAATAGGGTTTGATCAACTCAGAAAAACTTCTTTGGAAAGAGGTGGATGTACCGTGTACTTTATAATCTCACGATCTTAAGCTATACTTAATCTTTAGGCAGGAAACGTGGCAAACAGCCACAGGTCCCCCCGTGCGCACAGCACGCTCCAACTGACAAACCTGACGCCCCGGGATCCTTTTATAATTGGCTGCTGTGTGCATGTGCATCTCTCAGGGAGTCCTCGTGCTTTATTTATTTTTTTTCAGCCAGCGATAAATTAAAGTCTTTAGTCCCATTAAAGTATTAAATTTTAGTTAAGTCCTTAATTAAGCCCTCCCTGCTTTAATTAAGGCATTAAGATTTAATTAAAAGTTAACATTTTGGCAAAATGAGGTGTCAGCTGATCCTACAAAATCAGAACTTCCCTGAACGCTTTCCCCACGTACCTGAGCAGGCACGCCTGCCTCCACTCACCAGTGGAGCTCCAACTACTGCACCCAGCATCGCTTTTCACCATCACCTTTTTTCACCATCGCTGGTGAAGCCCCTACGCTTGGAAGGCAAAGGCAGCATACTCCAGCTTAGCCCTGTAGTCACGTTTCACTTCAGCCTTCCATCTGCATACTCTGACTTGTCAAAACCAGCTCATCCCAGCTGTCATTGCAAAAGCACCTTTCCTTGGAGCAGAATAGAATTGGCAAAGGAGAAAACTGCATTTTTAATAGGTTGCATTTCTCCGGCACTTCTCATCCAGGGATGTCAAAGATCTCTGCAATGCTAATGACATTCTTGTGGGTCGTATGTTACTACCTGGTGTTCAAGTCAAGGAAACTGAAGTGCTCAGCTAGAGCAACCTCCCAGCCAGCCCTCAGCACCACAAGTCTTGGCTGCCAGCTGCAGAGGTGTGCATACAGCCAGAGACCTCAGCACACTGACTGTTCCTGGACGTGCAGTGACTGCAGAGGAAATTGTATATCCCAGGGGGTTCTGGCTGGGTGCATATCGAAGATGTGCAAACCTGTGTGGCCTTTTCTATGAGAATGCTGCTTTTTTTCTCAAACACTAAAAAGGAGAGCAACCTTTACAGCCTGTCCCAAAAAACTGTGCAGAACAGAAGACTGTCTCGGGGTCACCCATGTTTTGTACTCCTATCGGAACAGCAGCTTCTTGGATACCGACAGCATTTGCCTCGGCCAGCAGACTTTCTATCTTCCTGCCCTTGGCTGTTTGCCCAGCTTGCTGTGCTGTTGCTGGGCTTTGGGTGCTCCTGAGCAGTGCGTTCATTCACTCACCCACTGCAATGTGCAGATGAACACCTGCGGCCTTTTGAACTCGGAGATCCTGGGTCTGGCACTGCTTGCATTGGTGCTTTGGCAGTGACAGTTGGGTCAGTTCGCTTGGACAGGAGCGGGAGTCTGGCACGCCGTGTGGTCCCAGCTGCCAAGTTCCTCCTCAGCAGAGATACTGTGAAAACTGTAATGCTTTTGACATTATCTTCCTATACAATGGCTTTGCAATTCTGACAGAAGTAATTAAAGGTTGTGTTTGAACCAGTGCAAGATGGCAAGGGACGTGAAACTAGATCTGCAATGTAGATTTGTCAGTGAAGACGGAAAAGAAAAAAAACCGCCGCCGCTGGCAGCAGCCGCACAGCACCAAGCCCTGCGGCCCGGCCCGCACAGGGAAGGCTGCCGGCGGCTCGGGCCGGGCTCCGCGGCCCCGGGGCGCAACCCCAGGCCGTGCTGCGGAGCGGGCTGTGCCGCGAGAGGGCGCCGCGGGCTGCGGAGCGCAGCGCCGTGCCCGATAACCGCGCCGGCGGCGGCCGCAGCCCGCACGGAGCGCCGTGGCCGGGCAGCTGCGCTGGGCGCACGGCGGTCACGGAGGCTGCCGGCAGCCGAGACGTCTCCTGCGGGGATGGGCTGCTGACACGGGAGTGAGGCTGCGCCCACCTTCCCGCTTAGCACCGGGTCGCTCGTCAGTGGGAAGTGACTCATTTGTTTCCCAAAGAAACTGGAATACGTACAGAAACGCGTGTAAGCGCCGGCGGCACGGCTTGGAGCCCAGAGGCGGAATGGAAATGAGAGAACAAGTAGCTTTCAGCCTTTGGAGACAGAGTAAACCGAGCAGCCTATTGGCTGAAGACCCGTGGTAATGAGCCCCGCGGGTTGTGCTTAGCTTGTATCCACGTCTGTGCTGTGCTAGTTGGTGAAAACACCGCAATTAGGGTGTGGAGAACTCTTGCCCAGCATCAGCTCTTGCTGTGGGATCCCCGTGGGGTCAGGCAGGCGGTGAGACACCAAGTGCTGCTTTCCGGACTGCGTGTGGGTGCACCAAGGTAGAAGGCAACACAGCCTACGTGGCAGTGCAGTCAGAAAACCTCAGTGCTCACACTCAATTGATCTTGATGTAGAAAGGTGCTTAGAAACCGAGACATCCGTGGCTTCCCCGGTGCCAGTATCTGCCAGGAATCTGCTCCCTGCCGTAACCCTGGCAGCACTTCTTAGCAGTCCCTTGGGCTTAATGTGCCATTTCTGTTCCCTGTAGTTTGTTATGTCTCAAGCAGAGTTTGCACCGAGCCCCCCATCCAGCCTCCAGGGATGTCCCGGGTTACAGTAAGGGACCGCACACCCTGCAAGCACCTGCTTTGTCATCCCGAGGTGCCTAGGCAGTCACAACTGCCGAGAAGAAACTGCTCTGCTCCTTCTTTGCACGGGATATGTGTGATGATAGGAAGTGGGAAGTTTGCCAGGCTATGAAAACTTCTCATCCTTAAGGAAATAAGTCCCTGCAGGGAGCCATTCCTGAGGAGTGGGCAAGGCAGCTTGGGAAGAGAGTCCAGGAATGCAGGACGCTGCTTGCCAAGGAAGCACTGCGTCTGCTGGCTCAAAAGGGAAGAATTAGTGGAATGTTTGGGGGATCCAAGCTATGTCATTGTGAGATAGGAACTGATAGGATTAGGAAGAAACCATTAATGGAGGAGGGTTACAAACTACCCCCAGTCAGTGATCATGGGAACTTGGCAGATTCTGGAGGACAAGAGCCAAGATTTACAAGTGATCTGGGGTGTTTCGCTAAGTCGGGCACTGAGCAGCAGGGCTGTGAAGGGCCTGAGCTGCATGGTGGAAAACACACATTTTTATAGCACCTGATGATCAGGAAATGATTGGATATGTGTTGCTCCCTGAAATATCCAGAATTCTAATATTAACTTTAAAAGAACAAAATTAA
Organism: Gallus gallus; assembly: GCF_016699485.2. Lineage (NCBI taxonomy): Eukaryota > Metazoa > Chordata > Aves > Galliformes > Phasianidae > Gallus > Gallus gallus. The sequence goes on from NC_052546.1 coordinate 879,524, forward strand.
AGCCACCAGGCTTCAGATCATCCATGCAGCTTTCAACGGATGGGGAGCAATGCTCTGGGGACCAAGAGGGACAAGGAGGTTAAGAAGGATGGGCTCTGAAAACTAAGAACTGAGACAGAGGCTTGTCCCCTGAGTGCTGCAAAGAAGGGAGTGTCTGGGCAGGCATGTGGAGCGTGAGGAGGCAGTTAGGTTGCAGGATGATGCTGAGTAGAAGCAAGAGTTAGCTGGGCGTGGGAGAGTTTGGGAGAAAATGACTGGGTTTCAGTGGGCTGTGAGTGTCAGTCTGCAGATATCTATAGGGGAACGCAGGAAAAGTAACTTTCAGTGGCCAGCCTTATACCATAAATTCTTTGCTACAAGTTTTGTAATCGCTTTGGTTTCCATAACACACCTAGCTCTTCTCCACTACTTGACGTCACCCCTTACCATGGTGATAGTAAAATTCCCAGTCCTAAAGCAAACAGAGAAACAAAGTGACTCATTTGTGCTTTGTCAGTGATTCTCCAGCAGGTGATGTTAAACGTGAATTCAGAGTCACAAATACAGCAATTTCATTGTTTGTATTAATTGCACATACTAGTATAATGCTACATAATGATTCTATGCACTAATGACTTATACATATATATACCTCAAATTATTTATTTTTTTGAGGTTTTCAAAGCAGACTGTCAACAAAACTAAAGTCTAAGCAGGAGAGTGTGACATCTGTTTAGGAAAGATTCACTCAAAGACTACAGTTCTTCAAATCTCAGCCATGTTGAAGCTTGCATGGAGGGGATAAGAGAATGGAGTTTGAAAGAAAAAAACCCACCCTGTTTGTTAGTTTTATTAGGAAGGTATTTTAATGATAATTTTCCCCTCTGTTCTTTCAGAGAGTGATAAGAATCTCTTTTCTTCTTCTTTCTTGGAGGGCACTGGAAGGCATCATGGGTCAGCTAGACTGCCCTTTATCCTTTCCCATCCATCACGGTTCTGGCTGGTGATGGGTTCAAGGTGTTGCAGGTTTGAGATCCTAAGCAGTTCCTAATGCCTCCTCCACACATTGAAGCCTGCCTTGTTTTTTCTGTAATCCAACCTTTCCCCTTCACCCACAAAAGTGTTTAAGGCATCTGCTACCACAGCTTTCTGAAGAGAACAGGAAAGCTGATAAAGAGTTTTCGTTGTGCTTTGATTTCTAGGGGAAAATTTCATCCTAGGAATAATGTCACACTGACACATTTTTCTTAAAGGGGAAAAGGAAGCATGAAAAATCCCAGGAATATAATTTATGGCTGGCTTCAGTGCTGTTTGGGGTTAGAAAGGCCAAACAGGGCACAATAATAAACGTGCCCAAAGATTTTATTTTTCAGGGTCATAGATGAGGCATGGAAGTAAAATCCTACCTCGTGCAGCCCACGAAGGTCAGTGACTGAACTGTCACGTCTTGGTTTAAACCACAACCGCCTGCACACTTCGCTTGGGGTGTTCAGCTCGGTCCAAAGGGACTGAGAATGGCATTGGCAGCACATTAGCACCGACGCTTCCAGTTGCCAGGCAAGACAGCTTTTTGCCTCTCGATCACGCTTTACTGTAACAGCATCTGTGAACTGATGTGGTGATTGTACAGGGTGAGAGAGAGCCTTCCACAGGGGCATCTGGGAAAGCTGGGGAGAGAATATCATCCCAACGTTGTTCAGCGTTAAGCATCACACCCTTACCATTATTTAACTTTACGTGATCTCTAGCAGGATAATCGGTGTTTAACATCTGTATCAGACATGGCTCTTGAGGATGGTGTTGACAGTGCTGTGTCTGACGCAGCCCGAATGGTAAATGCGCTGCGGCTGCCCTGCCCAAGATAGAAATCTCTGATCTTTTCTTCAGTCAGACTTGCTCGTTTCCTCTCCGACAGAGGTGTAACTCCTGAGTGAGCTGTGAAACCATGGGGTTGCTGCCATAAATGCGAACAGACAGAAACATGTGTAGATGTTAAGCAGGAAGAGCTTGCCAAATAGATCCTTGACATTTATACCACCGCCTTGAACTTAATGGTGGTGAGATTACAAACCTAAGTACCCTGGGCTGCAGGGTAATTCCTTTGGGACCACGCACACTACATCTGGATCAACACAGTCTGAGGTCTCAGCGGATTTTTGTGAAAGTGTGGTTGAAGATATTAAATGCAAACCATCACAGGGGCAACAGTGTTGGAACTCCTCCCTGCTCCTTGCAGCAATCCCTAGACACAGAGCTGCCAATGGCCAGGATGGAGAGGCTCCATAAATCTCGTTCACACCTTCAGAGCGCTCCTCCTGGTCTCAGACTGCAAAGGGAACTTTCTTCAGGATCCCTTTGTACAGAATATGCAGACAATGACATTTTTGTCTTGGTTTTCATTTCATATTATTGCACCAGTTGTCCTGGATAAGATCATAAACTTGTCCTCACTGGTAATGTGCTTTCACAATGTCTGGAGGAGGTGGAGGGAGTTTAAAATTAATGCACCTCCTAGCATGAAATTATTCATGGCTCAACACTTGTAATTACCAGGGCCAGGTTTAGGAAGGCCATAGTTACGAGGAATTTGATATTTTAAGACTTAAAACAAATGTTTTACAAGTTTTATCCTTTGCCTGCAGAACTGCAGAATGCATTATGTCCTGGTAAAACAGCAGTGTGTGTATATCATCCCCAGCCAGTCCCATCAGCTCATCACACCTGCCAGTCGTTCGTCACCAAAGCGTTGCCCATTAGATAGTAAAATCCAGTTGAGATGGCGGGGAGGCAAGTCCAGCCGCTGTGCTAATTCCTAATTCCCCACCCCGAGAAGCAGGCTCCTGTGGGGCCAAGGCATCCTGTGCAAAGTTCCAAGCTTTTTGAAAAGTAGGAAGATCAGACCGCTTAGGGCTGCCTGCCTACACTGCACCTGTGGCAGGAGACCCGCTCACCCCACTCCCTCCTGGGCATGCCCTGACCGCACTGCTGCCCCGGCCTTGGGCTCCTCTCACCATCCCAGGCTGCTTCTGTTGTAACTCCACTGTGATTCCCCCCCATTCACGTTATTAAAGGATCAGAATTTGGCCCGCTGTGCCATTCTGTAGCAAAAAGGGGCTGGCTGTAGGCTGAATGGGGAATAGAGCTTGATTCAATATTTAATCCAAGTTCTTAAATCATATCACATTACCACCTCTTAATTCCCTTTGTTACTCTGTGATTTGTTACGTGGTCTGAGGGCCCCCACACAATTCCTGAGTGCTTCTGCAGCTGCGGCACAGCAGTTCCTGCTCCCATGGGAGACCGAGGTACCACGCAGCAGCAGGGTTTGTCTTCGGGGGATGTGTTTTCGCACCAAGACCTGCTGCTATTCCCCACCATGCAGCACTGTGGCTGCTGGGTTCTTCTGCACCAGCAGTGCTGCTCTGCTTCCCTCCCACTGCTTCATTCAGAGAAAAGGGGTTTGGAGTGCGGTTTGTATTAAGAAATTATGGCTGAATCACTATCAGGCAAATAAGTATTTTTGACCTTACTTAAGAGCTGAAGGACTTGCTTCTGTCTCCCTTCAGGCGTCCCTTACACTTTCAAACCAGGAGATGTATGAATATCTCAGATCAGGTGTAAATGGTAACAATCCAGTTCTGAGCTGCCTGTTTCAAGGTGCCTGGCATTTTGGCAGTGGCTGAACGTGGTCTCCAGAATGCTTTCTGTGTTGGAGCTCATTTGCTTCATGGTTGTGATTGGAGCTGAGAGGGAAAGGGGTCGGAGTTACTGCTCTGCGTGTGTCTGTGAGATGCAGCAGGTGAGAAGATTCCTCACAGTGCGAGGTTTGTTATCTGGAAGAGACAGGAGTGTGTTTGGTGTGTTCCTTTTATAAACACAATGTAAGCTGCTCCTAAACGGCCAGCAGGACAGTTGATTGTTAGTGTTATGAAGGCCAGGAGGTCCTCCAAAACTGTGCGACATCTTCCTCTCATCTGGTTGTACGCATTTACAATATACCCTACTCATATGTATAAATGGATGTTTTTCAGCGTTTAGACTCCCTTTAGGAGTAAATTACAAACAAGATCTTCACATGACACACAGCCAAAACAACCCAATTTCACCACACCAAAAACTGGGCCAGTGTTTATGGAGAAACCACATCCACAGCAAAGTGAAGCTTTTGAGGGCTGTGTGGTTCCTCTGGGATGAGGAGGGAAGCGTGCTGGGCTGCAGCAGGCACTGCAGTCTCTGGCAGCCTTTGCAGCAGAGCAGAGCTGCCTCTGCGCCGGGGAAGGCCTGCTGCTGCCCTGCTTTGTACGTCAGAAACGCCATTGATACAGCAAAAAAAAAGTCTTGCTCTGCATTTTGCATTCATTGCTCAGTTTGCCACGAGTAAAGGACTGACGTGCTTGATTGTGTGTCTGCATACTACAGAAGAAAGTCCTAATAAAGGATATAAAAAGTCAGGAAAATACAACACTGTACCAACCTGTTAGTGCCCCACTGCACACCGTAATTCAGCCTCTCTGCTGGCTCTACGGGCAGCGCAGCACACACGAGGCATAAACATATAGCACAGAATTAAACATGATTTAAGACAACATATCCTGCCTTGGCTGAGGCACTCTGAGGGCTGTCAAACAGTGTCACTCCAGCATTTATGTTATTCTTGGAAGGACAAGTCCTGAAAAGTGCATACAGGAACCACATAGGGAGACAAACACGGTTCCATCCGGGCAGTGTGAATTGATGCCACGGACGAGTGCTTGGATTTGAAAATATCTGCCCCGGTTTCAGGCTACCAGATGCCAGCTTCCATCCTTCCAGGAACAGGACCTGACCCTCTGTAGCAGTACCTATCAAGATCTCTGCTTTAATCATCTCAGACGGACACAAGAAAAATCAATCTGTCCTACTGCGAAAAAACTTTTGAGATCACCCCTCGAGGAGGATTGCAAGTAATCCCTGCGCAAAGGCTCTGTAAAGTGATCTCTTTCAAAATCATATGTATGAAATTAGTTATAATCTGCATGGTAATGACCCACATTTTCAGCTTGACTTGCATGGCACGATAAGAAGAGCACAGATGGTTCCAATGGAGGAATTTCTGTGTACCGCTTAATGTGCCATACTGATGCATCTTCATTGCATCTCAAAGGCTGTCCCATGGAAACCTGCACAATAAATCGAGAGTGACGGTGTTCTTCTGGCAGAGCTTGACCCCACGCCCTTTGAGACTAGTGACTGATCTCCCACTAATCTTAGTGGTACAGGATTAGCACTTTGTAACTTAGGACCTAATTTTTGTTTGTGGTCATAAACTCCAATATCAAGGAAGATGAACCTACAGTAAGAACTGCTGGGGCAGCCTGACTGTGCAAGCAGGTCACTGGAGAACTTTGTTATGCTAGCTGATGCTTCTATTTTTATGCAATGTAATAAAAGCAAACTTTTAATTATCCTTCAGAGCACTGCTGAGAGACCAAGTGGAAGGTGATGGGGGTCTGATTTAGATAGAGCCCCTTGTGCAGAGGAATCACACTGCGGGCACATGGAGCAGACATCAAGCAACACCACATGGAGCCAAGGTGAGAACATTCACTGAAAACAGCAGGACGTTCAAAAACAGAGTACTGGTGAGAAAGAAGTTTTGAGGGACTCTTCCTCGTGCCCAGGGCATGCAGATCTACATGGAGAGAGGAAGGAGATCCTGGATGCTGGTTGGGCTGCCCAGCAGTCAGAGTTTGCACAGTCCTGGACTCATGCAGCAGCAAATCCTTGATGCATGGAGCTCAGCTCTCCACCAGCTCCCATCTCATCACACACAGAAATGGCACGGAGTTGTGCCTTCGGGTACCTGCAGGGCAGGAGCACACTCTCTTCTCCTGTAGGAATCACCTGTGGAAATGCACAGAAGTTAAATCATGAAGTTGGTCTTTCCCAGTTACACAAAAGGACTGTGATCCATCTGAAATAAATTCTTATCAGATAAAGAATGAGATTTGGAGTGAAGTGCAAATTGTCCCATTTGTTGGTGCCACTGTCAAGAACCTTTCCTCTTGGCATGCATCTCTGCTGAAAGACAGCTAACAGAAAGCTGGGAATTGTAAAAAAAAAAAAAAAAAAAAAAAAAAAAAAAAGCAATCAAAACAATGTAAAACCAGAATGATGTGAATCTAAAAGAGAAAAATGGAGCTTCGTAGGAATATCCACTTACTGAGAGGAAAAAACACAACCTGCTAGGAAAAGAGTAAGTGAAAAGAACCTCATCAGGAAGAAGAAAATGCTATCAATTCTGCTTATAATATTATCAGAAAACTATAGAAACCATGAGGGAGTCTTTCTAAAAGAGCTGATAAGATAAGTGTTCTGTCACCTCCATGATCTGACTGGAGCACCAGCATTTTGTTTTTGCTAATAACCTCATTTATCTCTTGTGGTCTAACGTCTCTGGTAAGAGGCAAAGAACACGTGGGGTTCTCTCCCTCTATGTTTGCCATAGGCAGGCAGCTTGCTAAGCTTGTTGCCTGTTCTTCCAGGGATCTCAGAACTGGGCATTTCCCCAAGGAGGATGGGGTGACGATGGTCGGATGGTGTGAGCAGGCCTGGGGGCGCATCCCTGGTGCTGTCCCAGCCCTGTTGAGTGACTGCAGCCAAGTCTGGCCACCCCCTTGTACCCGTGTTGCCCTTTAGACCACAGCAGAGCTCCTTCAGCAGACTGAGTTCTTGCACATCAGCGGAACAGCTGGATTTCAGAGATCTCAGCCCACTTACTTGAGGGCCATGAGATAAAGTCAGGCAAGAGCACACAACAGCCCTATCTACATGTCCTGTTCAGCAGCATGAAAGAGATCCCAGGAGTCCTGCCTCCAGCCTCCTCTCTCTTGCAACACTGGAAATATTTTATGTACAGCCCGGTTAATTAAAATTTGCTAGTAGACACTTGAAGTAATGAAAACTAATATGCACCTGCCAGGACTAAAGAAGTTTTCTTCAGAGAAACTATTGGATCAACATAGACTAAAACCTGGCCTGTAAATGTTTTGGCCCCAGGGCTTTTCTCATAGTACATTTTAAAAATGTCAACTCAAGTTAATCCTCCTTCTAACAGTTGGTAGATAGGGTTTATCTGATTGAAACGACAGGACAAAGGGATTTTACTGACTTTATTTTCATTATCATTAAAGTAAATGTTTTCGCATCTCTGAAAAAAAAAAGGTGTTGGAAAGTTATCTTATGCCGTGGAATAGAAATTGCCTCATGCAAATCTTGACTCAATGTTATTATACACTACTGTAAATAACGTAGTGTTGATTCAGAGAGATCAGCGGGAGGGGATATTGCTGTTAGTTCATTCATTTGTTTCCTGATCCTGCTGGGGCACTTGGATTCCAGCTGCTGGCTTTGCTGGTTACATGGCCAGTTCCCTAAGCATGTAGGCTTTAAGGCTGAGCAGCACTGCTGAGGACATTCTGCGTTTCGTGGCTGTTTTCTCCTGCCCTGGTGTGTAATCCCATCTCCTCCCACAGGAAGGTACAGATAATTTGGCAGTGAAAGTCATGTACCCTATCTGTAGCAGGTGATCACCGAGTTAGTCTGAGGCATAAATTTAAGTAGGTACACGGAGCCCTGGTTGGGGGGTATGTTGCAGGTAGATCGATTAAAGCACACTAAGGCAGTGTCCTCAAGGGCTTCGTTAGGTGAGAGAAGTCCTGCACAGCAGTGCCCTTGATGAAAGGTGAATCCTCCACACTTTGCCCTCATTAGGACAAAGATATTCTATTAATGAATGAGAAGCAAAATCCCATTCGTGTCCAAAATGGCAAGGTAAGACAACATGCAGCTCTCTCAGGAGACTGTTCAAGGTTGCCTTGTGTTTAATTTTAGCCCTTGGTTTTAATGGTAATTGCCCACAGCTGTGTTTTGGTTAGGATTTCACTCCTGACACAGGTGCCCGGGCATTGAGCACATCTCAGTCCTCTCTTCCCAGTAGCACTGGCTGGTGCAGGACACAGCCTGTGAGACCTGACGTGGCTGTGCGGTACAGCCCAGGGAAGAGCCTGGCTTTCTTTTCCAGTGAGCAAAGCACAGCACTGTAAAGCATGAAGAATGCCTGCTAAGTCCCTGCAGAGCATGGGCACAGAGAGCAGGAATGGCCCAGACCTCCCTTTCTTAGCACTGCTGCTTGGCCCCATAAAAAGGGATCATTAACAAAAATCCCTTGGCCTCCCCAGCTTAACTCTCTCTACAGGGCTGTATTTAGGAATAGAAATGGGATCTGGCAATTTTTAAAGATTCAGATTCCTTAATCATTCATGGTGTGAGAATGTCACTGAATGAGGATCCGCACATAAGCCCCCAAGATGGGAAAATACTGGGAGCTTTTGGTTGCTAAGGAATAAATGACATTAAACAGAGCACATATCCTTTCCCCATGCAGCATCTGTCTGGTGGGAATGAGCAGCCCTGAGTGTGGTATGCACTGGTTCGGTGTCTCTAGAAACATCTGGACAGCAAGACAGGAGTGGGGCTTTGATTATTGTTCTGCACATTTCCTGCTGCAAAACCCTGGTTCCTCCCATCCTCTCATTCCCCGCTCCCATGATGTGATGGGGAAATCTACCTTCAGAGGGTTAAGAGGATCTTTCCACAGCTGCTGTGGCAGCGGTGGAGGCAGAACACACAGGTGCCATTGTGGGGCAACAGAGCCCAAAGAGCAGCTGCTAGGTACACACCTGCCATGGAGGCATGCAGGAGGGCACCTCTATCTGCCATAAGAAGCGAAGAAACATATGCCACCCAGACACAGCCTGCCTCTCTGGCTTTCCAGCTCTTCTCTGAAGGCTGTCTCCCGCTCTGGTCTCCCTCTGCCCATTGAAGTTGAGTTGTACAGCACACAGAAACAAAGCCAGGCGTCCATCACTGGGGCCAAGATGGTGAAATTCCCCAGAGGTATCTGGATCCTGCTGTGGAGGCAGCTCCCTTCCCATGTCAATGTGGATACCAAACACATGTAGTGCTATAGAAGGAAATTGGCCTATTTTGAACACAAATGTTCAGATCAGATTTCTGCTAAGGCATACTTAGACAGAGGAGCAAGCCAAAAATGGTGGTGTGGAAACAGGAAAAGCAACACCACAATGCAGCCATCCTCGGGGCCTTCTCGTTGGTTTTCTCTGGGTAGGTTTGCCTCTGGTTGCTCTCTGTGTAATCTACAGCTGTCTGAGTCTAATGAGCTAAATGACTGTAAGAGCCTCACTTGGGTGCTCCTTGGCTTAACAGCTCCAGCTGTGCACAGGAGAGTGGGGGGCTGAGTCAGGGATTTTGTGGAGGCAGCAGCGCATGCTGGGATGACCACACTGTGCATAAAGGGTTGCACCAGCTGCAGACCTGGGACTGTAGGAAAAATGTGTGGGGAGGGTAAGTGCAGGGACGGGCACATGGAGCAAGAAGCTCTGCGTTTTTAGGCTTCTTCAGAGCTTTTGTGTTTCTCTGTGTCCAACTAGCTGAGGCTTGGACTAATGAGTGAATTGTAGTTGCTTGTTAGGCTGGGGAAGAACTTGAGGCTATGGCAAATATTCATCCAGACTTTCAGAGACTGGGACTTTTCAGTGCCTACAACAGGTGAGAGTCTTATTCAGCATTCCCTCCATCCTTCATAGAATCATTGAATTACAGAATCAACCTTCTGGATGCTGAGTGTTCTTTGGGCAGACTGACAGTGAAGAAGTAGCTTTTGTGAGCACAGCCTAGTACATGTGTCGGGCTTAAACAGTAAAAGGGGTAGGATGGGAAAATGGAAAGTAGGTTTTATTGTAGACCAGATGAAATGCGCTGGAAGTAAGGGTTACAGGGAGAGCAGGTTCTTTCTAGTCTCCTATTACAGGGCATGGGTACACCCAGGGACAAGATGAGAAAACAGATTTGGATATGCTTTATGCAGATGGCAGCATTCGATATAAAATACATCAGCAATACTCAAACACTAATAGGTTTTGTTTCAGTCACTGTAGAAGGGCTGTGTCAGGAACCATGTCAGTTAAAACGCTATGAAGACATTTGAGGTGGAGGGGTAGGGAAAGAGGACAAATAAATAAAGGATCCTGCTTTCATATGCTTTAAAGGACTGTTCTTATTTGTGAAACTGGAATAGCAGTATTTTCAAATTTTTGTGAAAATGGGATTTGAATCACGAGCACAGGGTTTTTCAATGTGTGCCAGACATGTACAGGATCTGTGTAGGTCTTGAAAATAAGAAGAACTGAAGAGATCCTATTATTGCAGAGAAGTTTTCATGTCAGTGGTCACTTCATCTTGGTGAGACCATACTTACCAGAACACTTGGAATTATCTTGTAAGCTAAGAATACAGAGGAAAGGGTTCATTGTAAACGTTTATTTCTTCCTCCCTCCTGCCAAAGTTCAGATGAAGTATTCAAGCAGCTAATAGGAGATAGTGCGGGCTGTTCACGGTGTGTTCAAGAACATCAATGATAACAGATAAAAAGATGGATATTGAGTTATTTACTGCCACTCATTAAGGCTTTAGACATTGAGTATACCCATTGGTAAAAATGCAGTTGTGAGTTTGAATCAGGCTCTGCACTGCCTTGTCGAATTTTCTCCCTGAATATGATTTTCATCCTGGAGTTTTTCCCAGAGCCCAAGAGACAAAGCTGGGAGAATCTGCTGACAAGCTCACAGGCTTCAGTTCACTTTGCTGTCAGGTATACAGACCCACATTGAAGTGGGAGAGTTGTCAAGCAAAAAATGGACAGTCACAGTGTAGAACAGGCAAGTATAAACCCACTTCATCAGCTGCATCATCAAAACTTGGCCTAAGATGAAGTGAAATCTGTGAATTCCAGTGGGAGGCAGAGTTACTCTAGGTTTGAGCAGGTAGGTGAAGCTGGGAGAAAGGAACTATACAAAGTGATCCCAAATGGCACTGCCAAGCAGGTGGGTGTTTGTCCCAAGAAAAATCATAAGGAACACCAAAGTCAGCTAATCGTCACAAAATCTTTCCTACTTAAGTGTAACCCAGTTTAAAATTAACTACCTGGCTCATGAGACCTTGAGGGTCTTCACTGGACCTCCAAAAGAGGTGGTAGAAACTCTCTCTGTCTGTCCTTGAAAATGGGCTAAGGCAAACAAGAAACCTTCCCAGGGATGACCCATCCTCCAGTGCCATTACCCAGCACCATTACCCAAGCTGCAGAGATGTTTTGTGGGAAGGGTTTGGGATGCTGAGTCAGCATCACGCTTCTTGTAACTCTGGCTTTTCCACGGATGCTTCCTGTGTGCTATGAAGCACTGTTTATCTGCTGCAGCCCAGCCCAGCAGCATTGCAGGCAACATGAGAAATACATGGGATTCTAGCAGCATTATGTCACTTGATGGGTTTAAGAGACAGCTAGACTTTTTTTATGAGGAGAAAGGAGATTTGCAGATGCGAGGACAAAGCAAGGAGGTCTGTTTGAGATAAACCTAAAGGGCCAGACTCGTTGGACCAAGTGGCCTTTTCCTGCTTTGCAATTCTTTGCTTCCTCACATCTATTTACGGACTGCAGCATGCTGAGGTCTATCGCGTAGCCGTGCACTGAGATATGCCTGCTGCAGAGCAGAGGGGGATCATTATTGAAAAAACATTTCTCATGGAGGAGAAGACCGAAAATGGTCAATAGGACAGTTCAGATGCAGATAAGGTTGTTCCTCTGATTAGTTTTGACTGTCTTACAAGTTGCATAAAGATTCCTCACTTCCTGCACTTCTGCACTTTTGACGAAAGGAAGGCAATTACTTGCAGAACTCAGTTTCTGGGAGCAGATTCTGGATCCCCACTGCATCTAGCCTTGCTCATTTCACTAGAATCCTGAAATGTAAGATTGTCAGGCCTCTGAGACCCATCTCCTCATTGCTCTTCAATTTCTGGCTCCCCTCAGGAGCACCTACTCTGCCCAAGGCAGTGAACTCTCACAAACCATACCCTCTTCAGATGATTCACAGCTCACTTTCTAGACAAATGCAATTCTCCTTAAAACCTAATTTCTTAATCTTCTCTTTTCCCCAGCTACAGTGATAATCAGAGCACTTTGCATCAAAGAAATTCAACTTCCTTACAACGTTCATTAAGCCTTCCAACCCATCTGCCGTGATCGCTCACATAATTACATCAGTGTCATATGTAAAGCTGGCAGTGGGAAGAAAGCATATCATAGAGATGTCTCAATTTGTTTTTCATTGCTGCTGCCCTTTGCATCTGGCAGAGCCTTCCTGGCGTTCAGTTTCCTCCTCTGTGCATCTATAGGAGTTGTTTTCTTCTTGATCATGACCAACAGGGAAAAGGGGGGAGAAAGAAATGATGCAGTACGATACCACAGAAAATATAGGATATGCCCACTTTTTCATTCTGTGCTATGTTCATGTCATTGTCTACCAACTTTATATCATGAGTTTCCATGACTTTAGGTTAAGGAGCCATGACCTAGTATTTTGATAGAGAATCATCTGTACAGTGATGATGCTCTTAAATCATAATTTTATTTCAGTAAAGCCAGAGCTTTTCTCATGCTTTGAGCTACAGAGAGATAAGATCAATATCAGTAGAATTGTTAATACTCTGGCAAGAACCCATCTAATAGCTTCTGGGACAACCATGATGAGCAGGGTTTGTGTCAGCCTCCCTCCTGGCATGAACCAAAGAAAAAGGAACCAAAAGTGCCTGAGAGTTTGTAAAAACAAAAAGTGGGCTTTACTTCACATCTTCCTCCAGTTCTTGCTCGCTATGGTAGGACTCCAAGCTAAAGTTTGACTTTAGACCCTTGCCTAAATACCTCAGAAGTATTTCAATAAAAGAGTTTAACAAGAGAAGAAAATCACTGTATTTATAGCAAATGAGCAGTACTGACCTACATGAGTGCTGTGATATTGTAAAAATCTCTAACTATAATCACTTGGACGGAAATGAGTTACTGCTGATACGGAGCAAAAGGCTGCAAACCATTGAAATAAACGCTACCTGTATCTGAACCTCTACTTCTGTGTGCGCCAGGCCTTCACAACTCGATTGTAAGTCCCAAGAGGGCTGTAGATTTCTGTTACTGTTCACTCTGATTGTGTCACAAGTACCTCAGGATGAAGTATGTTGCTCTATTCAACACTTTGTTCCTGTGCAGTTGAAAAATAAAAACATGCTTAGAAATAAAAAGGGAAAGTAGAATGCTGCCTGTCCTCTCTGGGTTAACAGCAATGGTAGTCTGCGTTGTTTCGGGTTTAGAGCCTGGGTGGGTTTGACTGCAATTACTAACATTCACAGAATGTATATTGCAAATGTTAGATATTATGGCAGGCTCGCTATCCTTTTCTGTTATCAGTTATTGGGTTTATTATCCCTATCTCAACCCACAGCTTGTCTATAGCCCTTTTTGCTAATTAAGCCAATAAAGCGTCATGTGATTGCTCTTGTGCTCAACCAGTTCCTTTAAGGAAAAGGCTCAGATTGCTGGTAACTTAGAGGGCCAAGTGTGCTGAGGGATGCTTGGGAGTAATGTGTTCATCCTTGGCTACTGAAGGCTGTGACAGCACATTTGGTTCTTCCTTTTTTCCTGATTCTGACAGTAACACGTTGGTTATCCCAAATACCCATTTCCACAGTACCTGTGAAAGCTCTGTTATCTTTGGGTTATTCTCCACATTTTCAGAATTTTGCATCTGAGGGACCAGAGAATAAAATCGTGTACTGATCTTTTTCATCAAAGAGCATAATGGAATGAATAATATCAGTTAGAGAAGCAGCATTTAGGAAAACCCTAATCTGGAATCAGTACATAAGAAAAGTAGGTAGGGGAAGCAGCAGTGTGTCGGGCCAGACAGACCGCTGAGACAGAGCTCCGAGCCTCTGCTGCACGCTGAGCAGCATCTCTCACTGCTGCAGAGTGGAACGCAGGTGGTTGTAGAGTAGGAAGGGTTTTATGTGTTATTACCATTAAACTAGGATTGTGTAGTAAATCTGGGATGTGACTGCAGTCATCTTTCTTTTCTTCATAAGGAGAAAAAAGGCACTTAAAACAAGGGAAAAGCTTCATCTAGGCAGAGTGGATATAAATTTTATGTACTGTAACTAGCTATTTAACCTCTGCAACCTTATCTGTCTGGAGACTTCAGCTCACATAGTATCCATGAAATGAAGGCCTTGGGCAAATGGTCTGTTGAGTTTCTGTGCGGCCTCTCAGATGTACACGAAACATCACGAGAGACACAAAGGCATATAAATCAGAAATAGATTTGTAGAGAAAGGGACAGATCTGCCAGGCCCCCATCCTGGTGTGATAAGGTCTTTTGTAAGCACCAGTTCATTTTGCAAGGACAGAGACCCTTTTTATTGCAGCTACCTACACACGTCCCATAATTACTGAATCCAAAGGAGTTTGGTAGGGAGGTAAAGGCAGACATTGGAATTCTCTTTGTTTTCTGTTCTCACAGATGTTCTTACTTGGGCTTTTCCAACCACTACAAATCCTCCTTTGTAGATCTGATCAAGCCAAGGGGCACCCATTAGCTGAAATCCAAACAGGATTTTTGATGGCAGAGCCTGGTTTTTGTTTCTTGCAGAGGAAAAGCGATGGTTGATTATCTGCAGCTCTTGTTCGCATTTCAGTAATGTGAACGACTGAAACAAAATCTCCTCTTTCACCTGACTTCTTAAACCACCATGTGCTGCTGATGGTGCTTTCACAGGGTAGGGACAGTCAGCAGGGTGCCAGATGGCACACCCACATCTCAGCCAGATTTTTGGCACACCCTGGCAGTGCCCATCTCTGCTCTTTGCTTTCAAGAAGACTGATTTTCACTGTATGTGGGACAGGTGTTCTTGTGGTCTGCACATTCGCCCAACAAACACGGAATTAGTAGGACTGTGAGGCAGCCTCCTTCTGGTTGCCAACAAACCTCTCTCAGGGAACAGCCTTCCACTGGCTGCCCTTGCTGGTGTTCACTGCCATGCTGCGTTAGTGAGAACTACCAACAGCTCATGCAGCAGTGAGGCTGTGAGTGCTCTGTGCAGAGAAGCATGGCAGAAAACCGAGCCAGCTGAGCCTGACCAGCATGTAAACCAGATCCCTTTCAAATGGGAAGAAGCCATAAAACCTGCTGTGAAACATTAGTCTTAGCTTCAGCTGTTAGTGACTTTAATGGCAAAAGTGCCCTGTCCTCCTCGTAAGAGCCCTTTACTCCATTTGTCGGATTCCCCTGGGGACTGGGAGCAGGCTGATCCCACAGTAGCACTTTAACTAGTAGCAGAGCAATAAAAAAAGGGGGAAGGAATAAGAAAAAAACCCAATGTGCTAAACAGCAACCACTCCGCTGCTGGCTTTCAGTGCAGGCAGGTGCTCATGGAGTTTTCAAATCCCCTTGATGGGAGCACTGCAGTAATGATTCTCTCGGGATGTGCAGAGCCCTCAGCCAAAGGGGGACCTGCCTCTACCTGCAGAGAGGAAAATAATTCCTGCTCCTCAGTGACAAGCCAAAATTCTTCACAGGTATATGCTAGGAATTAAAGACCCAGCCCTATTAAAAGCAATAAATTTGTACCGAGGATGTTCTTGGCCCAACAGTGAGAGTAAATTGACACTTTCTGTCGCTAAAGCCTGCTGCCAAAGGGTGGGAAAAGTAACCCAGGTAATAATAAAGTGATCTCTAAGGGTTTTTTTTTTCCACAGCCTGGCTTTCGGAACGTAAGCCAAATTCTAGCCTCGCGTGAGTCTCTCCAAAGTTTCTTGGAGCTAAAATTCCGTTCTTCATTTATTACAAGCTGATCAGAAGTGTTTCTTGATCCAACATCAACACCCTTGGAAAGGAAAAGGCAGAAGGAGTGAGGAGCTGGAAGAGAGACAGAGCAGCCTGCAGACAGGCGTGCACAGCTCCCAGCGTGCTGCAGAGCAGCCGGGCGGAAAGACCCTCCGTCACTCACTGGGAACTGATCCAGTCTGAGCCTGCGAAGAGGCCATGGGGCAGGCAGCGGGGCAGGTCCAGTCCAGCAGACGAACTGGTACAATATTAGATGCACACTGAGTGGCAGCTTACCTTAGTTTTTTCAAGGAAGTTTCTAACCTTAAAGGCTGTAAGGAGACACTGTCTCACCATAAGTTGCAGCTGCACGGATCCTGCCTGACTCCAGGGATGTGCTGCAGCTCTGCTGAGTGCGACCTCTGCATATGCTGCACGTGTCTGTCAGCTCAGGGTTCCCCCGCTGACAAAAGTGAAGTGGGATGGAAGAGGGACTGCGCTGATACTGCAGAGAGACAGCAGCTGCTGCAAAGACAGGCATGGCAATGAGAAGAGGCAGCTTTCAGGGATGGAGATGACGGAGAATGGAAAATAAGAGATAGGAAGAAATGGATAGAAGCAATGATGGGTGTAGAATAAGAGACTGAAGAAATGTAAGGGTTAGGATGTTACACAGAAGCTATTTTCTTACCTTTGAGCTCTAAAATGCTTCTGCTGACAGACCACCTAAGGCCAAAAGAGTAGCTCGGAATGCACACCCCCAGCAAGCACCTCAGCCCGCCCTGTCCTACAAGTGGGGCCAAGGTCCTGGCCTCTGGCAGACCTCCAGGGAGAGCCGTGTGTGCTGAGAGGCGTCCATGGGTACTGGAAAGTTGCTGTATTTTTCTAAAGGGTAATAGAGGAAAAAAACCGAAACAACAGATCATGTTGGGCATGCCAAGAAATTGCCCGGTTTCACTGTTACTCATTTCTCCAGAGGACTGTCTAAGGTTGCAGATATCCATGACATAATGTCAGAAGAGACCGAGTTTGCCTTCTGCTGAAAGTACGGGACGTGGACTGGGCCGACCTCTGCTCTGCACCTGTACTGTCCAGCACAGCAGTGCCAGGACATAAAAAGGTGCCTACAAGAAGTGTGGGACTCACTGCATTTTCCTCATCTCCTCATGCCAGGAGAGAGGTCTTCACAGCACTGCACGTGCATAATATTAATCTCCTGGTGTTTTGAGAAGGAGCTGTTCAAACATTTTGCTGGGAGTAGTTTTGCGGGTGTGAAAACATACAGCCTGAGCAAGGTGGCAGGGCGCTGAGGGCTGAGTGATGGACCAACCTGCTGACAAGGGGCTGGAGGAGTGCTGACAGGTACTGCAGCCTGCACGGGGCTGGCGGGCAGCACGGGGAGCAAACGCTATCATCCTCCCTTGGAGCAGGGGTTACGGAAGAGACACTCCTCCAGTTCCTGCCTTCTCCAAATTAGCAGCATTTAAACTCCTTTTTCCAGAGGGCTGAAAAGCCCTGGAGCCCCAGCAGCTGAAGGGGCTCTGCATTACCTGGGTGCAGGCTCTTTAGGGTCTGAGTGCTGCATGCTGGAATCTGTGAAACAAGTCATTTTGATAGCCAAGGGTCTGGCTCTGCACGTACGGATCTCAGAGCAAACCCACTTGGGAAACACGGCAATATCCCAAGTTAAGGGGCTGTTTCCCTCAGTTTCCCCACACCTTGACCATAATCCTTTTGTGTAGAAGGCAAAGCCGTGGTATTACGGTTCCCTACAACAGGTTGTGGTAGGTACAGGTACAGGTACAGGTACAGGTACAGGTACAGGTACAGGTACAGGGAGGTACAGCAGGACTGAAAGCATTCCCAATCCTGCCACAGCGCTCTGCAGAGTCTTGTTGGTTCAGTCTGCTTGTTTCAGTGACTATGACTTAACTAGTTGTCCTTCAGGGTCACATGCAATGTTTATGACCTCTGAGCAGCCCATCAGTTTCAACTCGAGCCAGTGATTATTTTGTTTTGTTATTTTATTATATAATATAAATTGAGCTGTTCTGCAGCCCTTCGCTGGGGCAAACAGCAGTGCTCTTCAGATGCAATTACCAACCAACTGTATCACACCATTCCTGAGCTCTGTAGGTCACCTTACAGGCTATTAACAGAGACATCTCCACTATCTCAGTCTGCCTTCCCCTACCTTACTGAAAATACTTCTTTACATCTGGCAAGACCCACAGCTTCAGTCGGGGTGAGGAAGGGAGAAGAGTGCCGGACAGGGACTGCTATCGGGGCTCACAGGGGATTTGAGTCTTTTCGCCAGTGAATTTTTATTGCTTGTTAAAATGGTCACTTTCCTCAGCCACAAATGACTCGGTGTGTGGGAAGGAAGGGAGGTGTGACTGCGCTCAACAGCCTCCATTCTGCTGTGCTGATAGGAACCTTAATGCCCACTGCTTTGTGTTACTTCCTTCTCTTTTCTTGTTTGCCTCTCTGGTGTGACTTTACTTTCTGTCTGAGCAAATATCACAGAGGAATCTCTTGTAAACAGGAGGACATGACATTTTTACAAGCTGAGAATTCAGGATGCATGGTGTGGTGTTTGTTTTGGAGTCCATACATCACTGGACAAACACTCCATTATCCCAGCCTTTGCCTGCAGAGGCAGCCGTGCTCTGTGCAGCCCGGCATAGAGCACACAGGTTCAGTACTGATGTTGGGCTAGCCCAGATCCTTCTGCTTTCCAGTAAGGGCAGTGCAGAAGGAATCACCCTGGGCTCGGCACATTCTGTTCCTAGAAGCCATGAAGCTCTGTACCCATCTGCAGCCAAAGCAGCCGGGCCATCTTGGCTAATGCACCTTTTCCACCCGGATTCCTCATTCTGACTGAAGACACCTTGTACAGATGAGTCTCTGGTGCCGTGCAGCATTAAGTGGGCATCTTTTTGCTTGGTTGGAGTAGGAGATTAATACAACACACAGGAAAGGTCCTCTGGGCTTGTGCTTTCAAGAGTGACTTTTTCTATCTGCTGGTTCTTGTTTCCCAGTGCCTCTCCCATCTCTGTTCCATCATGAGATTTAGCACTCAAATGATACTTAAGAGACTTCAAAGTCAGACACTTTCATAGTATGAATAATGACAGACTGGATAGGGAGAAGCCGTGGGTGACGCACGGAGCCATGGCTGTTGCTCCAAGCAGCAGGGTGTCTTTGAGCGTTTTCCCTCCGCTCCCTGCACGGCAGCCTCCCTTACCCTTACTCTTCTTCCATCATCATGGCTTAGGAATGAGCTAGTTCTCATTAGGAGGCTGTATAATCCTATCATAGTGACACGCAGACTTTCACTGGGGCCTCCAAGTGTTACCAAAGCATGAATTCTTCTGTTTTATCGGTACTGTTTATTAGGTTTGTATGTAAACCATGCACAGCAGTGCTGGTTGTTTCCAGAGTGTGCACAGGACAAATAAACACCCTTTGCTCCGCTGCAGGGCCTGCCAGCCCAGCCCCTACAGTGCCTTCAGAGACCAAGTACCTTCAGCAGGGCCTTCTGGAGAAGAAACTGTTCCTTTGTCACCAATGTCATAACTCAGCGCAGTTGATTTATTGCTTCCTGATTCACTTTCTCCAGTTCCACAGTGTTATCGTAAATGTGTGCTCCCCGGCAGGGTGACTTAAACCAGGACCAGTTCCTGTCGTCTGTGTCAAAAGGATGGAGATCAGGTTTTAAAAGAAACAGCATGCGGGCAGGCTGAGCAAAGCCGGTGCTGCACACGCGCCTGCGAGGGCTGCTGGCAGCAGGATCAGGAGCTCAGCAGTGCCCGGCGTGCTCTGCCTGGCTCCAGCTGAGCTGAGTGGGACACAGCTGGGAAGCCGGCAGCTCAGAGCTCACACGGCGGTGATGAGATGTTCGGTGTCATGGGAGAGGGTAGTGAGAGACACAGTCAAATCTGGGACCAATACAAAATCTGCGTTTATGTTCTTTTAGTGGGAAATATTTCTTCTGTCCTACCCAGAAATCCCCACAGGTAACATCTTCTTTTTTGACTCTCCCATCAAAACTTGTTTAAAAGCTATCTACTTTGCTCCCATCATTAAAACTTAATTGATTTTGATTTCAAAGCAAACAGAAGGGCATTTCTTCTTCAACCGGTCAGTAAATTTCAAAGTAGCGCCTTCATTAAGCCACATTTTCCATCACAGCATATTACCAACATTTATCTGCGCAACAGCACCGGCATCTTTCTGTGTGTGGGGGTGACTTTCAGTGCAAACCCAAGCAGAAAGCTCATCTCCAGCAGCAGAGCTGGCAGCTTACTGACACATATTGATCTCAGTCTCACTAGGATTTGTCTTTATGTTTCTTCTCTTGGAGCACACGGGTTTTCCTGGTGGGGTGTGGAATGTGTACTTTTCGGTCCTACTGCCCTAGGGACTTTCATTTTGGCAAGGAAGCAAAGACGACGCCAGCAGACAGGAGAGGGTCTAAAGACTCCTGGTAGGTTTGTGGGGATGAGCAGCAGCTAGCAGCGTTAAATGGATTTACATGACATGGTTGTCTGTGACTGCGGAGGACTAGACTCAACATGCAGACGATCCTTCCAGGCCTGGCTGCCAACCTGGGCATGTCAACTGGGTTCAGCTGCAGATGCAACCAGGAGAGCCCCTCTCCACACTGGTGTCTGCCACCAGCCTGCCTGGGCAGGTCCCTTCCCCGTTCAGAGATGCTGGAAGAGGAAGCTGGGTTGGCTTCAGCTGAGCTTTCTTTTTATAACTTGGTGTGAGCTCTCGTGCTGACAGCTGTGTTTCGCTGTGCCCTGTCTCCCAGGGAAACTTGCACAAGGGGCTGATCTGCTTTGAACGCAATCATAAACTGGTACCTTAAGTTAAAGTGGTGCAACTTACTGATGAAGACAAACTCCTCAAGGCTGAATCTTTCCCAGTGAATGCCATCCACCGAGCTGAGCAATTGCATATGGGGCAACACCCAGTCAAGCTTTGCCAGGCTTAGACTTTCCCTAAACAGCTATTTTTAGGGCCGGTGCTATAAATCCCAGCCTTTCTCTCTTGCTGCTTCTTCTTATCTCCTTAAATCATGCAGTAACAGTTGCTTGGCTCTATCTCTGAAATGTGCCTCCAAAGGGAAGGGAAACTAATTTGAACGTAAATCTTTTCCTTCATTATGTGGCTGGGAAAGACCCGACCTGCAAAAACTGGGCCGCTGAGTGACACTGGCACTTCAGAGCTCTGGCCCTGCCTCCTCAGCAAGAGGTCAGTGAGATGTCCTGCTCCTCATGGGTCCCTGCAGCATGCGCTTGAAGCAGCCTTCACTCGGGGCTCTGCTCTGAGTGGGTGATGCCCAGAGCAATGCCAGGAGGCAGCTCTTCACCAGCTCTTCACATCTGCTGGATGCAAGCCGGGTGCATGGCTGGGAAGGGCTGTCCCAACAGCTCACAGGCTAAGGAGCCGGCTGCACCATGGCTGTGCACAGAGGTCGCTCACTACACTGTCCAGCCTTGGTTATCTCACTTCTGCCCTGACCCTTCCAAAGGCCCAGCAGCGGTACAACACGAGGGCTCTCAGGCCAGGCTGGCAAGGTCTGGATTTGGCAATTGAGGTTTGAAAGAGTTCTGAGTTTTTTGAGGATTCACAACACACGTCAGAGCTTGGCCTGCTGCGTCAAGCCTGCTGTGTCACTCCGGATGTTGGGATGGGTGCTCAGGTGTTGAGCCACCATCGCTTGTTCCTTTTGGTGTCAAATTATTTGTGATTCATGTGTTGCCGTGACATCACTTCCCAATAAAAAGCTGGGCTATCAACCCAGCGTGTCTTCTGCCAAAGCACCTGGCAAAATGCCTGGCTGCCTGTCTCCCTTTCACCAGCAACCCACGTGCCAGCAGTGTGACTTGCCATCAGCCCCCACATCATCTCCTGGCGCCTCAACTCAGCCCAGTAGAGGCTGGTGGCTTGCAAGGATGGCTTGTGAGACTTTGGCTGCCTGGCTGATGGCGAGAAGAGATTGCGACGATTGGCACTCATGGCACTGCTTGGTGGGGTTTGTGTGCCTACGTGCAACTGCATGCACTGGGTGGGCATGTGGACGTGGGGGGGTACGGCTGGGGTGGGAGGGTGGGTGCATTTCTGCAGCTCCCTCTGCTACTGTTTGTTCAGCTAACACAGTTGCTCTCATTCAAGAGCAAAATCACAAGGGAATAATTTGCAAATAGCAACTGAATGTTAAATACTAATTTGTATGTACATGTTTGGGTTGCTTTCCAAAGTCCATTTATCATCTCAATCCTCTTGCATCTGCTGCCGCAAGGCGTTCTGCCAACTCAGCAGAATGGGAACTCCAGCTAACCCTGCTTGCACTTGTCTCACTCCCAGCACCTCTGGATGAGAAGTGAATGTGGCTGGGTCTGCCACAAGATTTCTCCCCCTGTGAGCCATACTGAGGCTTGGGTTGTGTTAGGGTTTCTATCCAGCAGAAAACGATAAATTCTTAAACCCATCTACTGTTGGCACTATTCTAAACTTCAAAAAAGAGATGAAAAGGTTTATCTGGTAGAAATCATTAATTTCCCAGCACCCCCCAACCAATTCCGGATGTACAGACAGTGAGGTGTGTGATATCTTCAGCCCCTGCTGGTGCATCAGCTTGTGGGTTTGCCAGTTGTGCACTTGGACCTCCCACCAAAACACATGACTCCATTCAGGCACTGCACGTGCCCTGAGCCACCGACTTGCCCAGAGATGTTGGATGCTGAGTTGTATCTGGACCAATATCCACCCTGGGCAGGTCACCTCAGAGCTTACCATACGAAATAACAGCCCTGCTAGAAAACAGATGGAGGAGAGTGTACAACTATTTCTTCTGAACCATTTAGGGTTAAATCAAACCAGTCCCTGCTGCCCACGGGTGTGCAGGTGGTAAAATCGTTGGCACCATCAGTTGCACAAAGCACATCCATGCAGCTGAGCCCACATCTCATATTCTGGGGAGACTGGCATTGTGTGTTAACTGGAATTTCCTGTAAACCAAGCGCCCTTGCAGTAGAAAGAAATGGCCAGGAAACAGCTGTGCACATGCAAAGCACTTTTACTACTTGCCTGATGTTTTCCTCAGCATCACATTTTCTTTTTTTTTTTTTTTCCCCAAATGCTTAAATCCTGTGCAAACAACAGTTTTGTCCCAAGCTTCCTGTATGACAGTAGCCAAGGGAAACAGCTTCGTTTGGGGTGATCCGTTGAAGCCACACACCTCACTGTGTGGGAATAAGGGGATCGGGGATTATTCAGCAGACGTTGAAAAATGTTGATATTTTATCAGGCACAGAGTAAACAGATAAAGCGGAAACCACTTTATATTTTTCTGAAATGTTAATAATGGACTGATAATCTCCAAAGCCTGCATACTTCCTGTGATTCAAAAGGGACTGCGTGTACTCAGCATTCACAGTGCAGCCCTGGCACAAGTCACACACCCTCTCCAAGAAAGGACGACGTTGGTCTGATCAGGAACACGGCCCAGAAGCCAAAAGCTGCTTTCTGCAGTTTCTTAATGGCAAGTGCAGAGCCACAGGGAAGAGCAGCTCTGGCAGCAGCAACCCTCAGTGCTGCCCCAAGCCCAACCCACAGCTCTCCTCGGGGCCGGAACCCAGCAGCACTGGGTCAGAGCACAGAAACACCTGTAAGTAGCTTGGCAGCTATGGAAAGGTTGTCTGTTGACGACTAGAATTATGGAAGGACTTCAGGATTTGAGCCAATCCTGAGTGATTAGAATTAGATCCGCTATGAGGCCCACGTAAAGTGCATTACCCTGTATATCTGCTGCAGGAGTTCGTCTTCCTCTCTGGCACCAGACAACCCCAGGGCCGCACTGCTGGGTTGGAGCCAGGAGGCCAGCCATGGTAATGAGTGGGGTTTGCATCCCATACTTACCCAAACACGGAGGCTAGTCCCTGCCCACATCAGAAGGCAGAAAATGCCCAAATATCATCATGATAGCAGTCTGGAGTACACTTCCATTCAGAGGAAAAATCCTGCAGGTCAGCTTTGCCTTGTGCCTAATGACACCTTGTCTCCAGTTGCAGTGTTCTAGATCCCGAGAAGTCAAATCAGCCTTTTTGCAAACATCAGTGACTGTAAGTCAGTGCAGCTTTTCAGTGTATCTTCTAAAGAGTCTTCTGTTGGTGCTTATAAGCTACAGATGGATTTTGAGGATAGTAGTATAAGATGTGTCTCTGAATACCAGTTGACACTGTGGATTGTGTCAGGTCTCCGCAAACTTATCCAGTTCTCACATCCAGAGTAACTATTGAAATCAAAATCAAATTCTTGTATTTGGTCTAAAAATGTCACTTCTCTGGCTCTGTGTCTGGGAGCCCTGATGCTGCTTTTCTGTCAGACATTGGAAGTTATTGCCTCTTACACACCTGTGCAGAAGCTGACAGGTAAAAAATTCCTTTCTTGTGCCAACTTAATGCTATTTTTCTTTTGCAAACAAGGATCTTAATACACACACACACATACATTTTCTATACCTACTACTGAAGCCTGGGGACATGTTGCAGTCTCCCTTTTCTCCCAGGTTTCACTGAGACTCAGCATTCTTTGACAAAGGGTAATGTCATACAGAAGGACTGGAGCCTGAGCAGAACAAACCCTGCGTGTGCACAAGCTGACCTCTCTTTCAGGTTAGACTTTGTCTCAGGTCTCTGCATACACATCCCTGTACCTTTATTCAGGATGTAGCTATTGCCAAGTGCAGAAGATAATAACTGTTCTTCATTGTACTGATGGCTTTTCCTCCAAATCACAGCTAGGTATCCCCTTTCCACTCTAAACATCAGAGACAAGGGGGACTTTGCCTAGTTTGTTGATACACACAAAGCAGATAGTATTCCCACTGCCCACCCTGGGCTCTAATCCAGCCTGCCCAGGCCTGGCTGTTGGAAGGGGAACTCCTCAGAGAGACACTCAGGCTACCAGGCTGCCCCATGGGCCCTGCAGAGAAGGGGAGGTGGCTGAGAACACCCCAGCTCTGCTGCAGCCTTGGCTCTGGGCAGATCCCCCAGGGAGCTGTGCGCGTGCAGAGGATGCCTGATGAGATTCCCAGACGCTCTGGCTCCTGTTTTGGCCCACAGTTTCAAGGAAACAGTTTGGCACTACTTCCGTTTTCAATTCCTGTTTTCCTTTGCAAGCACATGGGCAAAATAAACTCACATCCCTGAGTCAAATGGGCTACCGTGACCAGATTGGTTGTGCCTTAGAGGACTGTTTTCTATTCTGTTTTTCTTTGCTTTTGCATGCATGTTGCTGCTACCCAGCAGTGACTAAATATTGACAAGCAACATTCACCAATGACTAAATATGCACTGAAACAGAGGGCTTCCCACTGGCAAGGCTCCTTGGTCTGCTCCAAACCAGCGGGTGACAAGAGAGCACTCACCTCCTGCCACCACTCCTGGGGTGCTGGGACTGCCCAGGCTGCCAGTGCACAAAACCAGATGTGGCTGTTGGCAGCACTGGAGGTGCAATCACTGGGAGTTTGATGCTAGTGATGCTACTGGGACAAATTTATCATCGGGGAAAAGCCTTCTCCCTAGGAACTCATGTGACTGCTATTTGCAGCAGTCTCCATCCATCCACTTGCCTGCATTCCCCAGCAGGTGTTTTCATTGAATTACTTTTTAGAAATGTATATTTACCCAGCAATGTTCAGCTGAGATGCAACATCTGCTTTTCAGTAAGATCTTGATTTTTGCACCATTCTACAGCTGGGCTGGGGGCTGAGGGGTTTAGATGACTTGTTCAGGTTCGAAATGTTGTGCAGAGGCTTAGGTGGGATTAGAGCTCAGGATGCTCCCAGCTTAGTTCTTGCCTTCTCTAACCGCTGCCCAGCCACATGGCCTCTTTGGGTGCAGGGAGTAATTGTTCATGACATTGGGTTATGTATTTCTGTAGCTGCATACACCAGCAAATGATTTACCTAGAAAGAAATGTAATCCATCTCCAGCTAAAATTCAGCTTCATGTTACCTCTAGCATAGGATGCATTAGGCTTTAGGGTCACTGTGATGAGAACAGCTCAGAGAACAGGAGATTCATTTCATGGAAAATGCCATTTTAAAATTTGGTATCAGTCCAAGCAAAAATGAACATAGAGACTGTCGCAGCTTTCCTCCAAGTCTGCTCTCTGCTTATCCTTGGTGAACCATGTAGATTACATTCCATAAGCCTTTCATTACATGTCGTATTTTCCAAATCTTGCCTCATTTAGACACATGTTTTGGGGATCTCATCCCAATTTTCTCCACATCTTTTTGAAAGGTAGGTCCAAGAACAAGACAGAATATTCTTGCAGTGGTCTCACTAATTCCCCAGCCAAAGACAGTATCACTTTCTTTTCACCTAATAGTACCCTCTTTGTGAGTTCAAATGCCCTTAGTCATAGTTTTACACTGCTGTTTTCATGCTCCCCAGAGCTCTTCTAATGTCTTTAGGGCTTTGCATCCTAGAAATGGGACCTTCAATTTTCATACTGGGTTTTTGATTTTCATTTGATCAAATTCAAGTGCACATCGATCAAGCAAGCCAAGGCCTCCCAGCAGTTTGTGGAGCTGTTCTTTATCTGTGTCAAAAGCAACTACTCTGACCCAGTTTCTCTCTTGATAAATTTATCTTTGGTTTAATATCTTTAAGAAAGGATCTGGCCAGCATTTGGGCAAGAGCAGTGCCTGCTATGGACCTGCCAGAAGCAGCCCCATTTGCAATGCATTGCCTCCTTTCCATCTATTTTGTGTTCTAACAGTTCCCTAATTGTAATCAACTTTGGAATTGCTGTGCTGTTATGTAGAGAGCTCACCATTTTTATCAGAACATCTTGCAGATGAAGCTTTATGCCTTACAGGAAGCTCCGTTTTATATCACCGCAGACATTTTTATTAATAAAGCTTGTAATTCCATCAAAAAACAATGTTAGTTTGGCAAAACCTGTTTTCCAGAAAGCTATGCAGACTGGCATGAAATATGCTACCTTTAAAACCTTCAGTGCTTCTATCCTGGATCAATCTTTCTACAACTGGAAAGGAATCAATATCAGATTTGCTGACTTAATTCCACCTGGGGTTTCCCATCCATCTCTGTTCCAGTGTTCACACAAGTTGCAGCTCTTTACAGACTGGAATTTCCCTCGAGTTCCAGGATTTCCTTAAAGCCAGCAGCAGCAGGTAGCCCACTGCCACTTCCACTCATCTGAAACGTGTGTCTCCTGGCTGCTTCCTGGGGAGAGCTCTCCCTGGTTTGGATGGACCAGAGAGTTACGTTGCTACCACTAAAAGATATAAATATGCCACTTCTCTTTCTTTTCAAATCAGGGACAGAAATAGGTATTATGAGACTGATTCCTGACTGATGAGGCAGTCTGTTACTTCTGGATATGTTTCTCATCATTTTCCATTACTGTTAATTTCAAAGGCAGTTTTTACTTTCCCTCTCATTCGGGGTAGGAGTGGTTATTTAATAACCCCAAGCAACTGCACTCTTGCACACCATTAAACTGGAAGGGCTTAATTTCCATTGCTGTTTGTCCTTAAAAAGGTTTTGATTAAGTGTAGGTTTAAATACTTAACTGTAATCTTAACAACCTCTTAACTCCAAATCATCACCACCAGTGAGTGTTGAAGTCACATGCAGAATGAGATGGTCCTTTCTGCACAACACAGCACTCCGTGTCTGTGTGCAATCTGACGTCCTATCTGATCTCTACTGTGCAAACACCATCCATAGGCTTTGGGAGGGCCTGAACTCTGTGCCTCAACGAATGTCTTTATTAAAATATATCTTAGTTTATATAGTAAATACTTACTTTATCTGTGCCACTTCAAACTCTCCATTTCAGGTGCAGATGTTAGTGAGTAAACATTTTGTCTCACCGCCAGTTCTGTGGGTTCAGACAAGTATGGAGGGATGTAAGTAGGAGCTGACTGACTCACAGAAACATTTATTTTCATCTGATAACTGACATGGAAGTCCTGTATTCAAGATCAGTTCTATTGGGACAGAGAATAGCTTTCTGTAACAGAAAGTTTTAGGCTTGCCAAGCCAAGGATGCGATCTCAAGCTTATCTCATCTCTCTGATCGTATCTGTCTCTGAAAAAGGCATGATCCTCCTTTGTCAGCTCATGCCATGGCATGGACATTCACAGGGACACCCAGCACTGCTCATCAAAGAGAGCTACGGCTGGAAGCAGTGTTGCCTTTGTGTTGAACACTGCGGTCGGAGGTGCCTATTTAAGACCTACAAGGCTCTGCAGAACTGTAGGCTCTTCTCTTAGTCCGTTCCTAAGCAGTACCTTCGCCTTCTGCTAATGTTGCCCATAAAAATCTCTGATGCTGTGGCGTTTACAAGTGGTAGCATGTGATGTGCTACCTTAGTTCCACATAGTTGGTTTGCTCTGCCGGCCAGCAACACTTTCAAAAGGGAGGATATCCAGGACTGTTTGCTAATAAAAGTTATCGATAATCTTGTGTGTAAAGTTCATGAATTTCCTAACACTTGCCAGTGTTTTCACATTAAGCCAGGGGCTGTCCAAATTCTTGTAAGTAATAAATCACATGCCTCACCCTCTGCACAACAGCAGAGCCAAGTTTACTGAATCAAATATTCACACGGTGCCTATTCATCTCCTTGCGGTTAGGGCCCATTCAGGTGAGCACAGGAATCCAGCCAGTGACTGGCAGCAGTTTCCTGGCTCAGGTGCAGGCAGCCTGCTGATCCCACTCACCAAACCCATGCCCCAGTGGCTACAGTTCGCTGGCGCCCTTGGGAGAGGGCTCTGCACGTGGCAGAGTGGAGGCAGTGAGTGACCTTAGCTGTTCTCTGGGCCTTCCAGGGGTGAACGCAGGTCATTCCACTGCTTGCCCAGTGGCTGACCACCCGATGCTTTCATTGGATGTTCAATATTTCTATGGTGACTCTGTGTTCAAACAAAGCAAAGCGCCTTTTGCATCCCATAAAGCAGACTGTCACAATAAAGATTTAACAAGAATATTAATGTCACTGGCTAGAAAGAAAGATGCTATTTAAATGATTATTTTCCTTGAGTGTTTTAACAGAAGTTTTAGTTCAGTATAAAGAGCAGCTTTGCCTCCTTTTATAAGAATTGGCAGGAAGAGGTAATATTTTAGCTGACGCGTAATCTATCTTGACTCTATTGCTTTTTTATTGTTTGTCAGAAAGGCCCTGGGGGTAAACATTATTTCTTTGTCTGTTTGGGCCCTGGCTTTATGCCAGGGACACATTTCTCACATCAAGCATGTTTCTGCATACCAGTGGGGGATAGACTGGGTGAGGACAAATTACCAGCTCTGCACACAGGCCTCTCTGGTGCCATTTACACATCTGCAGAGAGGTCATGAGAGTCAGAGGGTGCAAGGGGGAATGAGCAGCAGGGAGCTCCCCTGGAGCTGTCAGCTGACAGCTCAGCCCAGCACCTTGTGCCTTGCTCCCAGCACTTGTGTCTGAAGAGCTGCAAACCTCTCAGTCAGTGCTGATGTAGGCCAGCCAGCCAGCCAGACAAGCTCGCTGTGTGCATGGATGAGCCCAGGCAATGACTTAGCAGTGATCTGCTGATTCAGGTGAAACAAATTCTCTCACTTGATCTCATGCACCATTCAATAAAGAGCTGACTTACATTCTCAGCAAAGCTCTCGTGCTTTTCAGTTTGGAGAGCTCGTTTCCCTAGATGCCAACTTTGGAGTCAGTTTTCCTGGGACGCCAAGCACACAGCAATTGCTAAGTGCCTTTGTTATCATCCACACCTAATAAAAGTTTATAACTGTATGCCCTCCTCTGTCCTACTATGTCAATGTCACCTCCTTGGCGAATTGTTGAGATATTAAGTCCAGTACTTTTCTGGCCTCTTCAGTCTCTGGGGCTTGTATGGGCAGTCCTCTCTGTTAAGCTGAATGCAAACATCCCCATTGCATAGGGCTCCCCATACAGATTACTGTAGCTCTACTGCTAAACCCAGCCCAGTTCCCAATTCCTGTCTTGCTTCTCTCACCATTGAGGTAGAGACTGTTTGGCCTGCCTTGACCCATGTAAACACTTCTCTACATACAAAACCAATTGTTCTCTCTCCTTTCTCTAGAAGATAAGCAGGTTTCTGTTCCTAGAACCAGGTTAGTTCCTGGTGTCTTCTACTAGACTGACTGGGTTTATAGCTGTTACTCTCTGTGCAGCAGAAGAGCTAAAACAGAGTCCTGATCTTACTGAAATGCAGGATATTAAGTTGATAGATGTAGCCTGGGCTCTGCATTTCAAGAGAGCTGAGTGTAAAGGAAGCAATGAACAGCCAGGAGGTGTCAGTGAAATCCTGGGCTATCACCAGGGCCAAAGTCTCTTGTCCTGATAACAGGTTCAAGGTATCCAGAGCCTCTCTAGGTTTCTTCACCAAGCAGTGAGAAGCTTATTGTTCAGTGAGCTCAGAAGAATTTGAAACAGAGCCAGCCAGCCATAGGAAAACCAGCTAGCAACACATTCATGCAGAAAAAAAAAAAAAAAAGAAAAAAAAGAAAAGAAAAGAAAAAGAAAAAAGAAAAGGAAAAGAATAAGGAAAAAGGAAAAGGGAAAGGAAAAGAAAGAGGAGGAGAATGTTTCTTGTTAAGACTTGTGAGACATGGGCACAAGTGTCCGGGGGGAAGGAGAAAAGAAATACTTTCAGGTGCTGAGAGGTGGTCATGGAAGTCTTGTCTGGATATATGCAACTTCCCAGTTTGGCTCTCAAGGCTCATCTAGGCTGACAGTATGGAGGAAGCCTAGGATGCTCCTCATGCTCAGTGGGTCCTGCTGGATGGGTAGACAAAAGAAAGACTGCACTGCTAGAAACTGGGGATCCAGCTGGAAGCAGCTACTGTGGCAAGTTTGGGTCCAAACAGTGAGGATACTGTCCGCTGTCTTGCTTGGGTGTAAAACAGAATTAAATCATGTTTCCAAGTCAAATGCCTTCTAATAATCCATTACTCAGGACTGCTGAAGGGCAAAGTCTGGAGGAGAACAGAAAGATCTAGTTAAGGTCCTTTGGAAATGACTCGCTCTTTTTTTTCAGTTTAAGGTTTGATGGCTTCTGAGGGTGGCTTGTGAGCTGAAGCTTCTCTCCAAACACAAGGACAGAGGCGTCTGTCACATAACCCATGAAGAACCATCACCTGAAAACTGTGCATCACCTCGTGAGAATCTCAGTCAGGTAAGACATTTCCAGCATCTTTCTGAGCATTTGTTCAGCACCAAGAAGTATTAGGAGATTAAATGTATTCAGTTATTATGAAGCTCACAGCCCAGCCATGAATGTTGACTGAGATTTTTTTCTGGCAAAGTCATTTAGGGAAGTCCCTCTCTTTTCACAATAGTGACATCAATAGACATTTCATTAGGAGTTTCCAAGGGTGAAGAAGTAGTTTTGTCAACTATGTGGAACATAAACACTCATCCTTCAGACCTGGTTCAGGTCCTGGCTGTGCCACAGACCTCCTGGGTGAGTCAGGGGCTGAGCCTGCCCTGTCCCCCTGCGTGTCTGTGCATCAGGTTGTTACATAGCAGCGTATCTGTAAGGACTACTCAGATCCATCTAGAATCTGGTTAGAGGTCTCTATCCTGTGGACACCCTATGCTTTATGCCACAACACACTGCAGTGATAAGCTGTCCTCAGAGCAGTCCTGATTCACAAATGAGCATTGCTCTGTCCAACAAGAGGTTATGCATTGCTCATGGAAAGCAGGCAGTGAGGAGAGCTGGCAGGAAATGGGCCTTAGATCAGGGGTTTTCCTTGCGTTTCTTTTACTGCGTCCATTAAGCTCACTTCCCCCACATCTGGCTTGTTGGGGCCTTCTAATTCTTAAATCAGCCATAAGAGAAATAATGGAAAAGGAATAGAAATCACAAAGGAGAATATGCTCAGAGATCTTCCTTTTGTAGGTGCAAAGCAAGGAGTGGAAGGGGAACAGATTCTAAAATATTTGCTCTTTCAGGGATGGGTGCAAGTACTGGGCTGTTGTTTTTGCTGAAAGCTCTGGGGGCAAAGAGGTTTTTGTCAATGTTTTACAAGTCTTTGGATGACGGTTTGAGACTGCAGCAAGAAATGTGATTCCTGGCTTAGCAGACAGGTTCTGCAAGTCAAGCCTTCTGTTTATTTTAATATTTCAGGGATCCTTCAGTGTGTGTCACATGGACAAAAAGAAAGGGGGAAACTCCTCCTGCATGAACACGGCCGCAGGATTGTCTTAAAGGTGCCGAGTTCCCACAATCCATGTGCAGCACACACGGTCCTCTTCCCACCCAGACCATCCCAGCAGGAAGTCCTGCTGGGCCAGCTCAGCCCCATGGGTGCACCTGGCTGTGGACTTGCACTAACACCGTGAGTACCGTCAAGCTAAATGATAAGTCAAAACTAGAGGCCATTCAGGTGATGGTTTCTAAGCATCTTCCAAGAGAAGTGGGAGAAGCCCCTTGCCCAAAACTTATAGAGCTCTGCTGGAACCCATTGCACATAGGACCCATGGGGTCTCTTTTGCATTTCTGCTGTAGGTGTCTCCTGAATCAACTACATAAAGACTCCAGACACAGGTATAAGAACGTAGAAATGTGTAACTTCTGTTATATGTAGAAATGCATGTATAACTTCTAGCTCTAAGTACTTCTATCTGCTTCTAGTGTCTAGAACATGAAATTGCATGGAGGGTTTGCTCCTGTGACTGAGGCTGTGGTACAGAAGAGTGCATTAACCTAGAGATGTGGTACATATCCATGGTCAGCTCAACGTTTTCTCACATGCTTGTTTTCTAGAGGTGCTCATGAGGGCTGTGATCAGAATGCAGGCTGTATGGTCATCTTAAGCTAAATTGACCAAGCTTTCACTGTCAAAATCCTTGAACTGTTTTACAACCCGGAAGGTATTTGCTAGGTATCACGCCAATTGGTTGTGATTTACCCAAATTTGCTGTTAAGTAACTAAACTGATTGACTGGTAAGCTCATCCTATCTTTAAAATGGCATTTGAAAGCACAAATAACAACTGGGCAGGTGGTGAATCTGTACTTCTATCAAAAGGATGAGAATATATTTCTAAGGGAGTAGCTGATTTCTGTAAAGAGAGTTTGCCCCAACTCTGAACTAAAGATGCTTCTTGGGCTTATCCATTTTTCTGCAGAGCTCAGTATCTCTTTTGCATCCCTCCTTTCCTTCCACACTAATATCCAATACACTTTGCGATAATCACTGAATTTCAAGCACATATCTGCCAAAATGGAGCTGTCTGGTGTGATAGGTGATGGATTCTTTTCAAACAAAAGGAAAGGGTATGATGACAGCCCATGTGCTATTGGGGATGCTACCTGTCCCCCAGCCAAGCCCATTCCTCTGTGGCAGTGAGTGCCTGAATGGCACTAGGGCAATTAGTCCTGGGCGTTTTAGTCAAACCAGGGAAAAAGGAATCCTTGTTCCCAACAGATAATTAATTTAATTCGACAGGAATGCAAAAAGCTCCTCCAGAGCCCATAAAAATCTTCCCTGTGGACAGACGGCTTGCTCTTAATAGAACAAGGAAAAATGTGGTCCATTTGGTTAAAACAAGCCCCCCTGCTGAGAGCAGAGGAGCAGAAATCTGTTAAGCACATAATCCATAGCTCCAGAAAATCAGGAAGCTAAGTATTTGTCCAGCAGTCCCTTTTTCACTGTGTGTCATGTTCTAACGTCTGAATGTCCTTCCCAGAGGGAGCCAATGCCTTCATTGGCTTCTAAGGTTGGGGGCAGTTGAACAGTTTTGACATGAAGTCATGAAATGTCAGTGTTTTTAACCTGGGCTTTGTAGCAAATTAGGGTGTGTTGACACAGTGTTGGACAGGGGGCATTCAGCCCTAATTTTTGACCGTAGACACCTCTGGGTGAGCCCTGGGTTCTCTGCAGCCCAGGAGCATTAGAATATGT
The DNA here is from genome assembly GCF_016699485.2 of Gallus gallus. Lineage (NCBI taxonomy): Eukaryota > Metazoa > Chordata > Aves > Galliformes > Phasianidae > Gallus > Gallus gallus. Next base: position 913,248 of record NC_052546.1, read on the forward strand.
AAAGCCTGCAGCTAACAGTGCAACACTTCTTTGCTGACATACCAAACCATTATAGCACTGTCCTGCACAGGTTAATGGTCTGTGTATGAGTGAATGGGTGATGTGAGAGGAGGTGTCACATCTGGTCCTCATGCTGAGGTGTTTCTGATGTCACAAAGAATAGCAGCTGTAAAATAAAAAGAGTGTATTTAACGTCAGGAGAAAACATAGGCCCACCTATGATGCTAGCTCAAGCATAAGTGCGTGGCAGCCAAGATGGGTTAGATCAGCCTCAAGGTGGGTCCAGTGTGCGCCAGCGGTACCTGAGCAGCCTCTGCACCCTTCCAGCAGGCCATTCTATGATATGATATGATATGATATGATATGATCAGGCAGAAACTCTCTGGTCACTTTGTACTACAGCTGCTCTGCCTTTGCTGAGCCCGGTTCTCTGAGCTGCAGGACTGAGACACAGGCTGGCTAGGCTACATGTGCAGGATGACAGGTTCTGATCTGGAGGTTGGATGACAACATTTCATAGAGGCAATGTTTTATTTTCTCTGTTGCCCAATAGCAGTGGCTCTGTGTTGGGGAGGACCCTTATGGGGGCAGCAGAACTCCTGCGGGGAGAGCTGCAGAGCCCCTGCAGGGGATTTCCTTCTGCCCATGGGAGCTCAGCAGGCTGAGCAGAGCCCGGCATCCTGAAACCACAGCCCATCCGTCAGCACATTACCCCACGTGTGATTACACTGGATTTCACCACCCTCACCACTCTCCTTCATGTGTTTATAATCACCATCGTTATTCTAGGGTTACAGAGCAGAAGCATCCTATGCAAATCAGGGATGCCAGGTCAGCAAATGAATCGCTGACATCCCTTCTTTTCAAAAAACCTGAGCCCTTGGAGGGTTACTCCCTGCATACCACAGGAAAAGCAGATGCAGTGAAACCCATTGGAAGCTGTCACGGGTTTTTTCATGGCGTGAGTTTGCCATAAACAGCAGAGTTTGGGATGCAGAAGCATGCTGGGTTGCAGTGAAATCATTTCAGAAAGCTTTTCATGGTCTCACAGTTACACACGTTGAGTCTCACTCAGGAGGCATGGGCTGGCTTCTGGCTCTGCACACACAGTGTATCATCTCCATTTGCCTTAGGTTTCCCATCTATAACCTCTAGTCATGGCAAAAAACCTCTTTTGTCAGAGATAGCAGGCTATCCTAAATGTAAATATAACATCTAGGGCCAGGGCAGCCCCAGCAATGTTGTGATTATAACGGAGATTTTTGTTTCTTGAGGTTTTAGGAAGTTACTGCATAAGAAGCATAATTAGCAAGGTCTGTTCCCCGTCTTGTATCTCTGTTTCTGAATCTCAGCTTAGGCTCATTACAACTCCACCTTTCCTGAAATCAGTCAGATATATTGTTGTACAGGAGAGGGATGTCTATACATGGCCCCTGGAATGGTACCAAGACACATCACCCACATCCCCATCACACAGACACCAGCTGAGGAGAAAGTGCTGGGCCTCAGAGTTCCCTGGCTTCCCACATAGGGCTGGGTTTGTAAGAATGTCCCCATTGCAGACTTCACTGGAAGGCCAGGCATGTTATTTCTGGAGAGCTTTGGCATCACCTCTGTGATCCTGCAGCCCTGGGTGAGTGAGCTTACTGTTCATGCAGCTGCGTGGTGAGCAGAGGCTCATCTATGCAGAGGATGGGGAGAGCAAGAAAGGAGAGAGCTACAGCAAATGGAGCCTGGCTACCAGCACGTGCTGGAGTAGCATGCAGCCATTCTGTGGTTCCTGCCCCTTGCCGTGTACCTCAAACACACTGCTCTGGAGTCCCAGCACAGATGGGACCCTGGTCTCCAGTGTATGTCCCAGTGTGGTGAGTGGAACGGGGGACGGTCTCATTTCCCTCTGCTCTGTGCCACCAAGCAGCTCCCAGTGGAGGTGAGACAGTCACTCAGCAGTGCTTTTCCCTGTGCCTTGGTCCTGTCCCTGTCTGTGCACCCGGCCAAACCCCAGCGTGACAGCGTAGGCAAAAGTCAGGCCAAGGACTGCACAGGAGGGTATGTTCCTGCTGCCCATGTAGGCATAGCAAGTTCCTTTAAGGTGTGCTGTCGTACCAGGAAAGGTAGGATACACTGCTCAGGACACATTAAACACGGGATTCAGTTAATTTATGTGACCTGGCACTCTGAAAACTAATAAAAGCCAGTTTATGCTTTCACTTGCACGTGATTAATGGGAGAGCTCTTCATCATATATCACAGTCCATGCCCTAGCTGGGACAAAAATGTACAGATTATGGAAGAAATTGGGAATTAACAAAACAGCTGTTAACTGAGCTAGAAATACTCTACCACAGTGCCGCTGTAAATCAGGGAATTGCCTGTGACAGCTCTCCCTGGCTGTTTGCATGGGGCTGTTCACAGCAGACCAGCCAGAGGATTCCCTCTCCTCGGGAAGGGGCCTGCCCAGTGCTGGGTGTGGGTGGACCCCTGGCAGCCAAACCCCTGCCTCCAGGAGCTTGCATGCAGGGCAAGATAAAAAAATAGCAGCAAGACAGTGAATAGCTTTCCTGTATGCACTGCACAGGCTGTTGCTCTCCTTAGTCTTTTGAGTTGCCTGACTAGCAGTTTGGTGTATAGCTCTTGGAGAGCAATTAGTCTGTAGTAACATTTCATATATGTACAGAGATGCAAAGAAAAGGAACTTCCTCTCTCAGGATAGGCAAGGTGCAAAGTGCCAACATCACATGAAAGACATTGCTGAATGGGTCACTCCAGGCAGAAGCAGGTTTGCAAGAGGGAAGGACCAGATGTGGGGTTGCAGCGACCTGGAGTCACTTTGGATCACAACAACCGGACCCATGGGAGCTCAGAGTCCCACAGCCCTTGTCCTGGCTGACACATGGTGCCCATATTGCTGTGTATGTACAACACAGGCAGCTTGATAAAAGGCTGCCTTCCTGCCACTTTCCAAATAGGTTTATTTCCTGACCTAGGCAACATCACTGGGGCAGCAAGAAAAAACAGTGGCTAACAGGCACATCCTTTGCCTGATCCTCTGAGGGCCAGAGGCAGACCTTGCCCAGCAGGATGTGGGGAGCCAGGGCACTACGATTGGTCACACGCCACCAGCAGAAACAAAGCAAAAAAGATGCTTCACAATAGTGAAAAATAAAATACAGAGTAACGAGAGTATTTATGTCATTTCCTGATGGGCAGTTATATAGCATGATAACAGGATGGGGTCCCACTGTCAGTTCCCGGACAGCTCAGGCAATTTCCCATAACCCCAGTGACTAAATAATGTCATGAGGTGAGCCTGAAGCCCGCCGTGCATCCTGCTTCCCTCATTTCCCCAGGCACTGCAAGCAGCACCTGGCTCATGCAGGACATGAGGATCCATCCCAGTGCAGTCGGACACACCTGGGGAACCACGAGCCTTTCACCAGCTTTGAAAAAGAGTCAAGAGCAAGTGGGACCTCCAGAACATGCAGCTCTGAGTGTTTGCCCTGCAAAGGGATCTGGCAGTGCTGGTTCCCACCAACTCCTGTTGCTAAGTAGGGGCCTGGTAAGTTGCAGGCAGACAGCCCTGTGGAAGGCGTACAGAGAGGAGCCCCAATTACTGCTCACGGGAAAAGGCAGCGTGTTTTGTTTGTGAGCAGTGAAGACACATGGTCCAAATTCTGAAGAATGGCTGCTCAGAAAGCTGGTCCTTCACATGCTCACGATTTTAGGAGCAAATCACAAGTTTGTTGCCACAGTCCTATTCAGCATAGTCCAAGTAGCATCATTCATCTGGCAATCGGGATCCTTCCATCGGTCTGGCTGCAGAGAGAAGCAGCTCCGTCCTCCCCAGCACAGCAGCAGGAGCCCAGGGCAGGGCAGGACGGCGCAGAGCCACGCGCAGGCTGTGCTGAGGGCGGCTGCCTGCTGCAGTCCTTGCTCTCGCAGCAGGATTGCTTGATGGATCACCTGGAAAGACAAACCCACTTAAACTTTCCAAGGATTCAAACAAATGCCTTATGGCCCATCAGGGGATCTCCCCTTGACATGTTCCTTTGGATCATGTGTTTAAGTCATCATTTTCTATCCCCGCTTTGCAGATCTGCAGCTTGCTGCTGGGGCACCATCCGTCCTCAGACAAACCTGCCAGTGTGCTTCACTGAGAGCCCGTGGGCCCCTTTCCCAAGAGCCTACAATGAGACCATCCCTCGCTCCTTGAGAGCAAAGGTGAGGGCCTTAACCTGCCTAGAGAGCTGTTGCTGATGTCCCGGGAGCTGGTCCCTGCCCAGGAGATGCTCGTTGCTGGTTCACAGAAGAGTTAGTAACAAAAAATCTAATTTCATGTGAAGACAACAGACACTGAGAGCATTTTGCAGAGATTTTATGGTGTCCAGAATTTGAACTTCCTTTTATTAAGGCACGTCAGCCAACGTTTTAAATGGTTTGAAGTTGTAATCTGTCACTTTGATCATCTGATAATACTTTCCTTCAGTTCTGACATGGGTGTTGTTTTGTGGTGCTAACTGAAGGAGAATTAGGCACGAGTTCAGTCATAAAAAAGTGAGCTGCTTCAGAACTGAGTATGTGTCCCATTCGCTCCTAAGTCACACAGTTCAGATTCTCAGCTGATGGAGGAGCAGAGGCAGCAGGGCCGTGGGCTGGGCTGCACTGGAGCACTCATCGGTTTGGCTGTTTCTTTGCACACCACTGGAATCAGGATCCGTGGTACAGACGGGCAGAACCTGCCGGCAGCCCGGAGCCTTTCCTAGGAGCGCAGCAAACACAGCATGATCAGCCCTGATGGGAATGGCATCCCTTGTTGGTGACAGTGAAGAAACAGGAGATGAATCCTTCTTGCCTGCTTTATTACTACAAAAACAGCTGAACCAAAGAAGCCTGGTTCTTGGTCAAAAAGAGCAAAGGAGTTGAAAAGCTGCTTTTATTGAGAGAAAAGAAGGAATAAAAGAGAGTTCATTTCTCCCTCAGACAAAAGCCAGACAGTCGGATACTGATGTTTTCTGTGCTGACCAGCCACCAGGCAACGAGATGCTGTCAGCATGACCCCACCAGCAGCCCCGAGCTCCGCTCCGCCGGTGGCTCTGGCCGTGCAAAAGGATTTCCATCCCTTTGAGAGACAGAACTTTTCTACCTCATATATGATATAAAATCAGTTTCATAATACAGGCAAAATCTATCATAATCTCCATGCTCAGTGCTTATTTCAGAGCCAGCTGCAGCTGTCACAGCCTAATACTCTCTGCTTAGAGGTCCGTGTGTGCACAGCTGGCCCCGGCCGAGCACCTGCCCTCGGCCCTCAGTGCTGAGCAGGGATCGCCCTGCAGGCTCTGGGCTCCGGGACGCGGCTGCCAGCTTTGTTTTGAAACCCTCCATTAAAACGTGCAGAGAGGAGGGTGCCCTATTCCAAGAGAGCTTGGCTGGATTATTTGGATTTAGAGAGCAAAGTGTCAGGTTTGTGTTTAATGAATATCTCCATCAATCATCCCGGCTGCCCGTGGAATAATTACCTTGCGCAGCCCGCTGTGGCAGGTACATGCCTGGCTCAGGACACAGAGCAGGCTTTATTAGAAGCCCCTCTGTAATACTCGCTGTTATTATCATTTGCCTTCAATTACGTTCATGGTTGGTGCTTTGCAATAGATGGCTATTTATTCCTTCTTGGGCACTCCAGCACACCAGTACCTCACATTCCTGCAGTGTTGCCACCCATGGGTGCTCACCCCGACCTCTGAGGCACACAAACAAACCTTGCCAGAGGCAGCAGTTACCACCATTTTCGGTGAAGTGCAAACCAGAAGGAGCTCATTCAGGTCCTTTTAGTGTCTCAGCAGCGCTGACTTGGACTCTTTCATGCTCACATGTCCATGTGAGGACACCAACAGCCCTGAGAGGCAACGGAGACAAGCTAGGCTAATTGTGTAAAAGTAATTCTTAAACAATTACAGACTCATTCTCTGTGCAGTCTCCAGTGCCTGCAGACCCCTCAGCAATGAATTTGGCCCCTTTCACCCCTGCCCTCACCAGCCTTTATCCCTAAGTGTCAGTAGGTTGAAATGCCCAAGCCCAAGGCTTTAAAGGACTTTACAAGTTGGGTTTACTAGCTCCATAAAACTACAAATTCTCCCTCCTCACTGCAGAATTACCTTGTAAAACATGTTCTGTATTGTTTCAGTCTGACGGGACAGGCAGCAAAAGCAAGGCAGTGTCTGAATGGCAGCAAGCAGCGGAGGGAATGCATCTGGTGTTGGGCAGGGCTGCAAGTTGGGAGAGGAGAAAGCAGGGGGTGGACATGGTTGGCTTCCTTGACCCACTTCAGGCCATTAACGCTGCTAATTGCATGCTAGCGGTCTGCAGAGTTTGTGTGCTTCAGCTTGCTTTCTGTGTTTAGGTTCAGGTTACCTTGAATAGCATCCGAAAAGAAAGGAAATGAGCAGCAGCCTCAGCAGATGCACCTTTGGGAGCAAACGCTGAGTGATGTACAAACAGGGGCCTGTTGCTGGATGTAGTTTTAAAGATGTCTCCTAAAATACACTTGTTCCCAGATATGATGACAGGTAACACAATCTCAAGGGCAACCTTAGAGTAAGAAGGGATGGATAAAGCTCTGCCAAGTCAGGTGGCATGCAGCTGCCCCAGCCCTGCAGTGCCTGGCGCTCTGACCCTTGCAGCACTTGCTGAGGGGTGACAAGCTGTGGCTGTTCTGATGTAAAGGACTCGTGTCAGGGCCACCGTCCTGTGGAGACCACAGATGTCTCCAGGAGACACAGCACAACAGCTTCCCTCAGCAGGTCTGAGGTCTCACAGGGGCCAGACCATTTTGAGCTGTGCAGAAAAGCTATAATCTTCCCCAAATCCTTTTATGCATTCGTGACAGGATTTAATTCTGCCCCTGTTACTGTGCAGGAAGATTACTGGCATTTTTTGTTTTTTAAAGCTTTCTCCTTTTGATATAAAACTCAGCTGGTTCCGAGCAGGGGCTCATGGTGGAGGACAGGGAGGGACCCAGGTCTGTATCTGGTTTGCGAGGACTGGATGCTGCGAGGGGCGCAGGGTGCAGGGCACAGGTAAGGACTTGGATTCAAGCCCAGCTTTATGCCATCCTGCAACCACCCAAGCCTTTCTCAGAGGGACACCAGGTTTCCAAAGTGCTCATCACTCCCACCTTCCTCTTTGGCCACAAAGTACCTACCCTCCACGCGGCTTCTTGGCTCCGAACGCTCATATTGGCTCTGCCTCCTTCCTCCTCCAGAATACCTCCCCTGCTGGTCCCTACCTGGCTGCAGGCTCTAGGCTGGTTTCCAGCCCCAGCAGAGGCAGCGGGTGTGGGCAGTGTGCCTGGGGCACGGCAGCTGCCCAGTGGCTACTGGCCCGTTTGGCTGGCTTCTTAAATCTGCAGGGGCAGTGCCAATGTAGCTGCAACATTTTTTAGATGCTTGAGAGGACAGAGCTGATATGTAATTCCCCTGCTCACCCTCCTGCTAATTTTGAATGCAAAATGTTTACAAACAGCTGCTGCAACATCCCTGAGGTCCAAAGAAAAATATTCTGCTAAGAGGGAAAAAGATCTTAGCATGGACTGTGTCCAGGGATTTTGTGAACAGAGCCAGGAACTTGTTCAGATGTTTCCCTTCTAGGCTTTGGGTTAACAGGGTCTGTGGAGATGGGAAGGTTCATCATTCCTAGCAGCTGTGACTGCACTGGGGCTGCACTACCACCCTTGGAGAGGATGCCACCTGCACCCCAGCCTGGCTTAAGGTGCTACCGCAGCAGTAGCCACCACTGTCCGGGTGACAGCTACCTGGTCAAGACCCTACGGCTGTAGCAGCATCCCTGCTCCCACCCCGGGCGGAAGAGAGCATGACACACGTTCTCTGGGTGCCACTGGCATTGCCAACCTCTGCCTCGCTGGCAGCAGAGTGACTCCAGCTGACCACACCATGTGTTTAAGAGGGCAGTGTCTCCCTGTCCCTTTATTCACACATTGCCCCTCTCCTCTCCCTGCTCGGATCACTTTCCATCATGAGGATGGGCAGAAGGAGCTGCTTTCTCACCCCAGAGAAAGCCATTGCTCGGCCACAAAACGGGGAGAAAACAATTTCTGAAACAGAGACAGGCAGATCCCTCCAGCTCAAGTTTTCTTTCAAAGAGTCTCCCTTTCTGGAAGCGTTTTCCTGCTTTTCTAAATGGAGTTTCTGAAGGAAGAGAAAGAAGTCCCTGTTCCAGAGGCACGAAGCCCTTTAAAGATCCTTTAAGTAACAAAGCAAAGATTAGAGAACACAGATCAGATGTTTTTTCTATCAAAGCCTTTTCTTCCCTCCTTTTTTTCCCCACTGCGGACGCTTCGCGGCTCCGCTGGGCCGGGCTTCATGAGGGCTGTTAACATGGCGGCACTGATGGCTCTGCCCCGCTCACGGTTTGGGTGGCCTGAACTAGAATCTCCCAGAGGGCTCATTACAGGTGGTAGGCAGACAGGGCTGGAGCCTGGGCCACACCACATATCCCTGAGAGAAATATGTTTCCCTGACCAAAAAAGCACAATATTATATTCTTAAAACATTCCAGCCCTGTCTGGGTGTTCTCTGCGTGCATTCCTGTACGTGGGATTATTATTGTAGAGAATTTATAAAGTCATTCATTTCTCTGGAAGTGTATGACACGCGTTTTGGTTGAATGGGCCCAGTGCAAACTGAGAGCCATGTGGTGCTATAAAAACACAACAGTAAATAAATCAGCAGGGAGAATTTACACTTCAGCCTTCTGATTGTTTTTACATTCAGAGGCTCAGACTGGGAGCCAGAGTGTAAAATAAATACCTGGAGCACCAAAAGTGCAGCGTCACACTCCTGCCTACCAGCAGTCGCACCAGCAAAGCCGAGGTTCGTGCAAAGTGAGCGTGTTTACAGCCAGCTGCGGTGACCTTTTTCTCTTTGGCTGCTTCCTATTTTTCTTGGTGGTACCTCAGATCTTTATTATGGCATTGTCGGCCCTGGTGCTCCTGCGAGTTGCGTCAGACCCTCGCGGGTTTCAGTGCTTGATTTTTTTTTCCCAGGGGTTATTTTTATCGCTGCTCTTTGGAAAGAAAGAAAAGAGAAAGAAATCACTCCAGGCTGGAACTGCCAGCTCCTGGGTGTTACCAGGAGGAAATCGCCCTTTTCATCCGTGAAAAACAGGAATGGAAGGAGCCGGGAGATGGACGTCCGGCTCTGCGCTGTCCCGGTGCCGCCGTGGCACGGGGAGCCCGGCCCTGAGGCTGCACTCCAGCCTGCCCTCGGTGGGAGCCAAAGGGTGCTGCTCCCATGCTGACAAGGTGTGGAGGTGACAAGGTGACCCTGCAGCTCAGCGCTCTTCAGTCGGAGGAATTTCTGCTGCGCGTGTCCACGCATAACGTGAGAATGTCACCCAGCTGCAATTACATCCCAAAGAGGCAAAGGGTGAAATCATTGTTGGTGACATCAAATTGTTTTCGGAAAATGAAAGCTATTCTGAGACGGGTGGAACTTTCCTAGACTGAAGCAAACCTTTTCCGGGCACAAAATGGATCGCACGTACCGTGAGGCAGTGAAGCAAGCCCTGAATTGAGCTTCTCCCTCGGAGCCCCCTGCCTGCCCCAGCTTGCTCTGGCTGATTTCACCTCTGCTGACCATTGCACGAAAACAGATTTTTGTTTTGCTGCCAAAAGAGCACTTGGGTTATTTACCACCTCAGAGCTGGGTCCATTGCCAGTTCTGATGGACCGTTTCTCATTAGCACTTAACATCTATCTGGCCACCGATGTCTCCTTCAGGACTGATGATGCTGAAATCACCTCTTCCCATACAAAATGGCTAAGGGGAGCCAGCACTGAGGTGATGCCCAGGCGACTTATGGCACTGCAGTGCTGCTGTGACCCTCCGGCCACCTCTGCCCCATGGTGGGGGCCTCTGGGGCAGCTCTCGGGTTGACAGCTGTGCTGTGGTGTTTCCCACAGCTCTGCCGTGCCTTCCTGCTCTAAGAGCCTGCTGTGCTTTCTGCACACAACACAAAATAATGCTGCTTGTGGAGGTATCTGAGAGCATAAGAGAATGTGGAATTTGGCTCAGTCGAAGGAATATATTACTGGCATTTGCACTTTCTGTATTTTCTTAGTGAAACAAATCTCTGGTTTAACAAAAGGATGAGCCACCCATTTTGGTCGCTGAGATCAGATTCAAGCTTGCAATCCAAATGCACATGCAAAAATGTGAACCCAAACTGTATCTGCAAGAGAGATTGTCCCCCCAGTGTGCCAGTGTTCCACTTTTAGCTCTGAAGGTACAGAAACTCTGAAAACTGGAAGCAAATCAAACTCTATGAACCCATTATACCAGCCAGCTTCCCATTCTCTTTAATAAGGTGTTAATTTTGTTAGCCAGCAGTAGAGTTGTTGGATAGAGAAATGGAATCCCTTTTCCCTGGCAGTCCCAGCTCACCACCCTCCAGGAACCGCTCCCCCCGCTGCTGAGCCCCATCCCGGATCTTCCTACTCTGTGCATACACTTTTCATGGGTGAGGAAGATTTTGTTGAGTTTTTGGGTAATGGATCCTCTATGCTCACTTGCTCTCTGTTTGGATTGTGAAGGGGCCGTTCTGACAAAGCAGTATTCAGTGGTGGTCTCCAGGAAAAGGCATTTCTTGCATTAAAAACAGTAAAAGGCCCAATGTTTTACAGACAGATGTCCATCAACAGCTGGCGCTGGAGTGGGAAGAGAACACCGGATCTTCTCCATCGTCACAGTGCCGGGGCTCTGCGTAGCCACTTGTTTATTTAACAAGCTACATTATTAAACTGGACCTTGGGTTGTGAGTGGAAAAGCCACACAGATGCTTTGATCATTTATAAAGACCTACTTGAGAGACTGCACTTCACCGGGGCTGCAAGGAGGAAAAAGGGCAGAGTCTGTATTTCACCAGCTTTCACTTAGCTGGGGCATTGACTCAGCTTGTCTTGACTCAGATGTCTTTGGACTTGGGCATATTTGCAAATTTAACAGTATCAGGATCACACAGCCTGGGCAGCCTGCTGTGCAAGGAACCCCAACACCCAGCTGTACGGAGGCCTCTTTCCCCCATCCTAAACCACACACCCTGCTGCAGGCAGTGCTCTGTGCAGTGGTGGCCCCTTCCCCAGTCCTGCAAATCACGCTTGCACTCAGCTTTAAGCGCTTCTCTGTCCCACCAGTCCTTCCTCATCTGGGCTCTGGCTCAAGCTGTATGAAGCCCAGAAGGGCTCATGGGACTCCCACTGAGCCCTGGACCTCTGCTAGCACATATATGGGCTCAGCAGCTTTGTGCCACCAAAATGTCAGTCCTCTCCATGCAGCAGCTGCCCCCTAAGTTTGTCACAGCAGCTGTTTCCCAGGACAGGGCAATGATTTCAGCTAAGAAGGGAGCATTTTGCCCAGCTGAGGCTGGCCGGCAGTTTAAACAGGGAAATGTAGTTACTCCTCTTCAGCATGGCCTTGAGATGACACCCATGGCCCTGCATGCCAGCGCTGCCTCACCAGGGCACCCCGCCTGCTCGACATGGGCAACATGGAGACTTGGGGTGAGCAGTCCGTGTCCAGAGATGCCTGATAGCTACATGCAGAAGGACCACGGAAGGCTGTAGTTAAAGCAAGACTTTCTGAAACGTACAGAAAATCCATCATTGCCCAGCTTATACCTCTTCTGCCATCACTTCAACTGGATATCATCTGCCTGGTCACGCCCTGCAGCCCCGCTCACCCCACAGATGGGAAGGCACATGGATGCTCACACTGCTACGGGGACTCGGAGGCACTTTGTGCCCAGCACACACCTTGGGCAGGAGGTTTAGTGAGGAGGCACGCTTTCAGTAAATGAGTCCAGTGCTGACCCAGTAGCCAGGCAGAAGGAAACCATTGGGCACAGAGTAACCACACTGCATTTTGTCTCCATGATCAGGAAGGGAGAGTGCTGCAGCAAAAGCTGAGCGTGTTTTCCTGCCTCCACTCGCCTCCAGAGCTGCTTGTCTCTTCTGGCACAGCACAGCACTTCGCACCAGGCCAGGCAAAGCATTTGTAGATCTGTCAGAGCATGAAACAAGGTGGAAATCGCTAAAACCCGGCATTGAAATGAAAAGTGCTCTCAGCACAGGAACATCAGCAGAAGAACAGGTTCTGCAGAGTGTTCTGCAGTGACTACACACGCCGATTGTTTGAAGCAGACTTTGGGTTTACATTTTTTTCTGCTTTGTCAAATTTGTTCTCCATCCACATTTCCAAGAAGTCTAAAAACATGACGGCACAGCTCAGCCACTGGGCTGAAAATGTGATATTCCCAAAGCTGTTCTGGAGTCCTACATATTTTGGACTCTACTCCTGACAAAAGTAACAAAAACAAACGCAAGGAGCAGATACGTAACTTTAACTAGAACCAGTTTAAGTTTTTGGATGATAAAAGCACAGTCGTGATTTACACTTGACCAACTTGTGTTTCATTGAAGCCCTACGTGTTCTCCTGTGTGTTCCACTGGGCTGTAACCTCCAGTTGAACACCGTCTGCCTCTGCTAAAGAAAGCAGCTCAAAAATAAGAAATTCAGGCTCTGAAAATGCAACGAGGCCGAGAAATTCAGCGCTGGATACAAAGATGGTCTTTGCTTGCTGTGAGAGCAGAGTTAATCCTATTGAGTGCATCGGCTGCTCTGCTGGAAAGGTTTCACTGAGCAGTTCGCGTTATTGGATTAATAAAGCTTAATTTTGTGCACAAGAGCCACCAGTGAGCCCCGTTCTTGGGAATTTCCATTATCCAGCACCCGACCTGTGTTGCAGTCTCTCACAGTCCCACGTTTCTTTTTCTCAGTTTTACTCTTTCCCACCCTCAGCGTGCTCTGGCTGCGGAGCAGTCGTGCAAGCATCCTTGTGCTGGTGGCAGGGACACTGAGAGCACAGCAGTGAGAGCACTGCTCCCAATACGTCTGCAGCACAGAGCAGGATGGCCCCACGGCAAAGGAACTTCCCAGCAGTGAAAGGCCAAGAAGACGCGTGGGATCTCAACACACAGCAGCAGGTTAACAAGTTACCCTTGGAGCTGCCTTCCACAGCACGGCCTGCCTGGAGGAAGGCATGTCAGACGGAGCTGTGAGAAATGCACACTTCTGGATTAGCATTTCCAGAATCGACTTAACAGCATAAATCCCCCTGAGAGTCAGGGAGACTCGAGGTTGTATTTCCAAGAGAGTCCAAGCAATCTGGCAGCCTGCATCGTGCCCTTCTTTGCCGGTCTTTGTGCTCTGTCCCCATCACTGACCGGTGTCTCAGTACCTCCAGGTGGCAAAGCTGTGGCACAACTCTGCAGACAAGCACTTAAGTGATTTCTTACCTTGAAAATGGGACTCCACCTGCTGAATCCCTGAGTCCCCATAGGAAATAACCCAGTATGTGTGACAAAAAGAGCCATCACATCTCCGTGGAAATCAGCGCAGCTCCACTAACATTCAGCAGCTCCGGCAACCTCCTTCAGCTGTCCCACACTGTAAACAATGCAATCATCATCACTTCTGCTGCAAAGCACGGCATGTCACAGCCAGGCACATCGATCTATGTGAGTTTATCACTGCAAGCTCTCTGCACACTATTTTCTCTGCTGTATTGAGAGAGCTTCCTGTACCTGTAAGGAACTGCCCTGCGGAGCCCTGTGGCATCCATCCCCACTGTGAGGAGGGTTCGTAGCTTTCCCTGGAGACTGAGCTGTTGATGAGGAAGTTGCTAAGGCTCGGCCTCCCGGCAGACTCTCGGTCCCATCGGCAGACACAGACTGCTGCTGGGTCCCTGAAGCATCAGGCAGATTTTCTGAGTGCTGCTCAGCTCACACATAGCAGAGTGATGCCACACAGGGGTGCTAAAACTTCTCGTATAAAACGTCTTCTTGCAAACCCCATTGTTCAGCTGTGGGAACCTGCCCCTGTGTCTGGAGGGCAGATCCAGCAAAGCTGCTCTGGTCCTGCTGCTGCTGACTGCCCAGGGCTTCCTTACCCCCTTCCTGCCAAAGCCCTGATGCCTCCGGCTGTGTGCTGCCACTGCTACTGATACTGAAAGCGATAGAGGAACCAATACCAATACTGAAAAGTGCTGCTGTGAGTTGCCTATATGGTATGTTAAATAATTTCACCATAATATGGCTCGGGAAACTTTCTCGATCGTTATTGTGTGGGGCTGTACACTTCATTATCCTACAGCATGAATTCGCTTCCCATTCCAGCTCTCTTTGCAACCCCGTCCAGCACATCCCAGAGGCAGCACATGGCTGTCACCTGGGCGTTGTCACCCACTGATGCATTCTCCCCACCAGCAGGGAGAGGCACCACGACCGCCCCAGTGCTGGGCTGCAGCCGCAGCCCCCTGGGAGCAGAGCCGGCCCCAAAGGCCGCCCAGCAGCTGACCACTGCCTGAGCAGTAACGCGAGCCTCGGCAATGGCTACAGTGGTAGACAAACAGTAATAAATAAGCAGCAAAGCACTGTGACTTGACAAGCCCTGGGCATCCCCAGGGATTTGTAATGGGATATGGAGGTTTTCACCTCCTGCTCTCCAGTTCACATTTCAAATCCAGCCCCGCTCCGTAGTGACCAAAGGTCATTGCCAGGCTCAGTCGCCCGTGCGAAGATGTAAATGGCCTCATTTCTCTAATTCCTTGAGCAAAGCTCAAGGGAGGACCGGCTTTGTTTTGTTTTTATGATGCTGGTGGTACAGGGCAAGAGCCAGGCTGTCTGTGCCTTTCTGTCCCATCCCCGTCCTGGTCGTGTCTGGCACTTGGTCACCTCCATGGCAGCTCCCAGGCACTGAGCCCAGACCACGATGTGTGGTGGGGCTGGCACTGCTCTGAGGTCTGCACCTTGTTTCACTTTTCCCATCTATAAAGTGAATTGAGAGTGTGAATTTTTGTCCATCTTCTGCACGGGGCCTGGCAGGTTTGCAGAGCTCACTGTATGTGTGACACCTCGTGATCTAAATGCAGATCCTTAGGCTGTCCCCAGAGTGGGGTCCTGGCCCCTTAAGCCCCAGTGTCACAGGAGGGCAGCATACGGGTCCTTCTAACCAAACCCTGCATGAAAGGCACATTTATCAGTATGGCAACAGCTGTTGTATGGCTGTTGTATGTATGTTGTATGTGTTGTATGTATGTTGTATGGCTATCAGCATGGCATCAGTATGGCAACAGCTCCTTCCTGTCCGTGAGGGCATTGTGAGGAGCCTGGGACTGGTCAGGCTGCAGCTCTCCTTCCTCCAAGTGCCAGGCTGCAGCTGGAACCTGTGGAGGAGCACTTATGCCCCCCTCAAGCCCTGTTCCACCCTTCTGGCAGGGAAGTGGCCATGACAGGGCTCTTGCTGTCCCTATGTCCTCACGGGAGCGCAATGCCAGTGCTTACATCTTGTAGCAGTCCTTTGCAGTGGCCCCTCCAGCCCGCACATTTCTCGTTCCTTTCAGTGTGGTATAGGGTTCATTTTCCTTTGTGGTGATGGCCAGAGCCGCTCAGGGCTGGCAGAGGGACCTGCATAGGT
Source organism: Gallus gallus (assembly GCF_016699485.2). Lineage (NCBI taxonomy): Eukaryota > Metazoa > Chordata > Aves > Galliformes > Phasianidae > Gallus > Gallus gallus. The sequence goes on from NC_052546.1 coordinate 928,796, forward strand.
TTGCAGATTGCTCTGGATTCCCATGCACGGAGGTGTTTTATAAATATCCCCTATTATTATGGTGCTCTATTAATAACCACCTTGGGGAACAATGGGAGCACGTAACAGCTTTGGTCATCCGATACCAACCAGGCAAGGCTCCGTGGGGCCATGGGACATTCCCAGAAAAGCATCTATTTGGGGAAGCACACCATTTGCACATAGGCCTGCATGGGGCCCTGGAGGACACCGGGCCGCCGTGAGGGCTCCTGGCAACGCACTGCCCCACAGCCTTGGCCCAAAGCGGGATGTGGTGGCTGCCATCCTGTCCATACAGCAACCTCACGCAGTGTGAGGGATGCGTCAGGGTGCGACCCGTGGAATCCGGTCCTGCCCTTCCTCCTCCTCAGCCGCAGCCGGGCAAGGAGGGCAGGCAGGGTAGGGACCAGGGCTCACAGTGGATTTGGTTCTTTGCAGACTCTCTCAGGGTTGCGGGTCTTGCAAAATGTGATGTTTTCCTGTGTGTTCCTGTTTCTGGAGTCCTGGAGTTACCCATTAACTCCACATGCACTTTTTAACAGGTTTTGGCTTCATTTTAGTAGCCTAAGTAAAGAATAGAGGGAAACAAAAACTATTATTTTAAGAGTGTAATGATTTTTCAGGCTATCTTCTGAATTTGGAGACAGGGATATTTTCAATTCCTGAGCTGAGCAGGGCACAGACTAGACTTCTCCTGGTGGCTTTCCTGTGTGTTTCCCTAGGCTGGGCTTGGTTTGGGTGCAGAAGTACTGAACACTCCCGGGGATGCGTGCTGTCCATTGTCACAGCCACAGTGTCTGCAAGGGCACGAGCAGTTCAGGATGAGACAGCTTCTGGGGAGCCTCAGTGCTCACTCAAAAGGCATTTTGGGGTGAGATCTCCATGCAGGCTCATTGTGCTGAGGATACAGCAGCAGGGCTCAGCAGAAGAAGAGGAGGAAGACCCGGAGGAGCTGAGCGCTGTTCCTCTGCCAGGGGCGCCGGGAGCCCCGCTCCCACTGACTGTTACCATCCCTGCTTGGGACCCCGCCAGGTTCACCAGGGAAAACGGCGTGGGGCTTTTGTCACATTGTTGCTGATGGCTGGGCACTTCCTGAGCCTTTCCAGCATGGCGGGGATGGGGAGCGAGAGGAAAACGGAACCTTTTTTTTATTTTCCTTCCTTTTGCAAATTCTGTGTGATCACAAAAAGCCATATTGCAGCTAATTTTCCTGCTCTATTCACACGGGCATTTCACAAGGGCACAGGAATTCCTCTGTGAGGGCCATGGGTCCTCTGGTGCCCAGCAGCCATGCAGCAGCTCAGCACGCTCCCCCAGCCACCACCTGATTGCCCCCTGCACTCAGCAGTGCAGGTGCAGCGTTGGCTTTGCGTCCCACCCCCAGTGGGAGTGAGTGGAAGCGGAGGCAATTGCAGAGCCCTTTGATGGGACAGAGATGGGCAAAAAGGGGGCAGAGGAGGGGCTGTACCTAACCTGAATGTTTCCAGGGTCATGACAGGAGTCCAACCCTACGCGGGCAGGACGTGGTGTGGATGCTTCTGCTCATGAGAGCTTGTGTGGTCATGTTGGCATCCTCTCACCATGCTGCAGTTTGCCACTAAGCAAAGACTACTGACTCCCAGGGTGCTTCAGTGGTGTCTGGTCTGGGAATGGCCCTCCTCACACCCTGGGCACTGTTCAAGCAAGGGGACCTGGCTCCAAGCATCTACCACCTCCTAATTCCTCCCTGGTTCGGTTTTCACTTGCTTTCCCTTAGTAAGGACATTCTTTTTCTTTTTACCAACTGCAAAGCCAGGGAAACTTAATACTAGTATTAAGAAAAATACTTTTCAAATTATCCTTTAGTTCCAACAGCTTAATGTCCTTACACATGCTTAGTGTGGAGTTTCAGCCTCATCTGTCTGCAGCAGCAGAGCTCTCCTTGGTTAAGAGCAGCAGGACTGCTCTTAAGAGCTTTCATGTTGACTTGCCCATCTCCCAGCCACCTGTGGGGAGGAGCGGCCACGTGGAGCACTGGGTCTTGGGAGGAGCAGGAACAGCTGGTTATGTTTCTAAGGCTGTACCCACCTGTGCCAGAAAGGAGGGTTTCTTTACCCCTGTGCTCTGGGGTTGGCTCACAGAGCAGGAACTGCTTCCCGTAACTTCAGCATGGCCAAAGCCCTGCTCTGTGCTCTACGTGTCCAGCACTGAGCACAGGGAAAGACTGACACGTGGCTCGAGCCTGGGCATCTCATGCTGTGGCTGGAGGCTGTGCTGGTCTACTGTGTGACCCCTCCTCACACAGCCCTTGATGCAGCAGATAGCACCTGATAATTGATTTAACTGTATCATTAGTTTTGGGACTACAGAGGAGTTAGCTAGGGGCTGTGAACTGGTTATGCTGAACTTGGTGCAGAGGCCCAGGCTTTCTTGGAGGAAGCCGAGCTGCAGGGCACAGCAGAGCACCCTCGAGCCAGTGCTGCCTTGCCTGGCTTGCTCGGGGCCAGAGGACGCAGGTGGGAGCACCCAGCCCAGCCCACCCTGCACTGTGATACCCTGCACAGCCACCCCAAACCTCAGGGCTGGGAAGGCCTGGTAGGGGCTGACTCAGGAGAAACGCCTGGAAAATGCTGACACAAGTCAGAGCCAAGGGAGGGTATGGCAAATGTTGTTGTAAGAAGGACATAGCAGGGGGAGGTTGATGTGCATGCAGAAAACAGGCCTGGGGAGAGAACTTGTGTGTCCCCATACATTCCCAGTGGTGGTCACTGACCTTTCTCATGTTCACTGCAGAAAAGAGAATGTCAAATGGATTGAATAGATGGCTAGGGCAGAACAGGGGAAAGGCAGTACCTTGCAGGTGGGTGAGTGGGCTCAATATCGCTATGTCACAGCAGCACCTAATGCCATGTTTCCTGCTTGGCATGGCTGGGATCCCATTAGCTCGGCAAACCGCTGGAATCTCCTCCAGCAGGCCTAGCAGCGCCGTGGCAGAGGGCAGGCGATGCCCACGGAGGGGTTGCCTGGGGAAGGCGCTGCCTCTGCGGCCCATGGTGGAGTGGGGACTGCAGATTCCCACCAAGTGAACCAACAGGAGCACGGCCACACACATTGTCCCCTCTGGGACGGCTGGGGACCACCAGGAGTCTGAAAGGAACCAGCCAGAGTCAGCCTGAAAAATGGCCCCGCACAACCTCACTCCTCACAGCCATCCCTGCTACTGCGTGTAGAAATGAAATCTGTCTTCTTAGAAGGGTTTGCTGCCCCAGAAAGGGGATTGTTTAGCTAAGATTCACATTCACACAATGAGACCTTTATGGCTTGTAGGCAAAGAAAAGGCACCAGTGCAGTCCCGTCTCTCAGTAAAACAAAGGGTTGTTTTCAGGTTACGGAGCCTTCTTCTCACTGCTGTAGGAAAATGCTAAAACTTTAGACAAAAACTGGCAACTGAAATTTTTGCAAGCATGACAGCAGAGCCCCATTCCAGCTGATGGTGTGCACTGGAGGGCAGGCTGATGCACAGCGAGCTCAGTGCGGGGTCCCTGGGGAGCTGAGGCCTTGGGCAGACAGCACGGCCAAGAAGCACTGCGAGAGGGAGCAAGCATTCCGTGAGCTGGGAGAGCCCTGGGATGGCGATGCTTTACTGACCTGGGGCGCTGGGCTGCCCCATCCTGCCAGTGCTGGGCTCTGCCTGATGCTCGGTGTGTGGCACAGGGGCAGCACCTGAGCTCCGGCTTCATTTTCACCCCTGGAGGCCTTTGCAAAGCTTCTTGGTGCTCCCGGCTCATCAGCTGTAACACAAGCTCCAAGGCTGAACTCAGTGCCTCGCCCCGATAAATGTGTGTGTCCCACACAGCGCTTCGGGCTGAGCGGCCCACAGGTGGGCAGCACAGCTGTGCCCTCTGCTGCAAAGGGGCCGTGGTAGCAAACGCCCACCTCCCCTCATCACCACTGGGATGCCCCTCCCCGCAGAGCACCGGGCAGCGCCCGTACATCTGTCAGCCCGCACAGCTCGGCCGGGATCCTGTGCCCTCCCCGGGGTTTTCTGGGAGAGGAACCACATCACCCCAACGCGGAGCTGCCCTTCGCCCCCTTCCTCTCGGCAAATAAACAAGGAGGTGCTGACAGCTGCCAGGCTTACCCAGAGGCGTTCTGACGGACAATTGAATCCCTGCGGTGAGGAGGCGGAGCTGGGGGGTCCGTGCTCAGCAGGGCAGCGCACGGGGCAGGGCGGCACGGAGAGCTCAGCCGGGGCGTTGGGCGCCGTCCCGTGCCTGCTGCCCCGAGGGAGACACGGGGCCGTAGTGCTTCTAATTGGCCCACTTTGCGTCCCAGAGCCCCGTGAGACTGCGCTGCCGACAACAAACTGCGCCATTGGGTTTTGGGCCCCCGCTGGGCTGTGGCACCGTCTTTGTATTGTAATTCTGAGGGAAAAAAAACCATGTAATTTCGTGGTGTTTTGGAGAGTCGTAAAACACGGCTGGAAAACAGTCAGCAGCCCCAGGCTGGCACTGCCCTGGGTCAGCTGTGGTGCCCCAGGAAATAACCGTGGGTTTCTGGGCTGGGAATGGCACCAACACCACAGCCTTCATCTTCTGTCTCCTCCCATCAGAAGCACCATAGCTGTGCGCAATTGTTGCCATCAATTCACTCAGAGGAGACGTTGGTATTTTTAAAGCTAATTCAGATGCCCACCTGATGCTCACCTGAGCAGGGAGAGCTGTGAAAGTCACCCCGACATTTAATTTCCTTTTCTTTCCTTTTTTTCCCCCGCTGTAAGTCATACGTAACATCTGGCATTCATCTTTTTTTTCCTTCACAGGCACGGCAGAAACCCTGGTGTGAGTCATGTCCATTTAAATATGGAAGCACATCATAAAACCTAATGGAGAGTCCAAGAGGTGAGCTTTTATGTGGTTAAAACTCATAGAGAGGTCAAGATTGTTTGCTTTAAACACGGGGGGTCACTCTGTGTGTGAAGGTGGTCCTCTAAGCCTCGTGGAAGCCCCGTTTGCTCGATGTGAGAGCCCAGCTCAGCACCCGCCGTTTTATTGCCCGGCTCCCAATGGAGCTGCGGCTGTGTGGGCACAGGGACGGTCCCTGCAGTGCTCCGTGTGGCCCGCAGAGGGGAAATGTGGGCACAGGCCAATCCCCGCCGTGGCAGCTGGGATGTCGGGGCTGTCGCCTCACTCACTGCAGCAGAGGTCTCACTGCTGGTGCCGCAGGAGCAGAGAAGCTTCGCGTTTCCTTGCTGCCTGTGAACCCTACACATTTTATAGGACAGGAAAGAGGAGGAGCGTTAGCTTTTTATTTTTCCTTGTAAAACTCTCTTTTTGTTTTATTGACTGAAATAATTTTTGGTGACCGCTTATTTCTGTTTTATTGGCTAGTTGATTGTGACTAAACGCATGATAAAGCAAACCTTCTGGTCTGGGCTGTTGTAAAGATGCTGTTTGATCTCCAGTCCTTTTGCCTGATGCTCTTCAGCGTGGGCCAGTGCCAGGCATCTGCATCTTGTCTGAGCTCCAGTGGGAGCTGCTGGGAAAGCAAGGGCAGGAGTTGTCCTTCCCCTGGCTGAATAGATCAGCTCAAAGCTTCAGGCACCTCCTTGCGGGTACCCTGCACAGGGATGGTTTTTGACTGTAAGCAAACAAGACTGCAGCCTGGGTTAGTAAAGCTGGGTTAAATCAAGGTGGGTAACCGATCCAGTCAGCTTCCCACCCGACTCCTGCAGCAGTGCACTGGGCTGTGCCAGGCACCAGATTCAGTCCAAGACGCAGATCAGACACCTGCTCCAAGCAGGGACTGCAGGCTTGGGATACAATTAAAAAAAAAAAAGAAAACAAGGGGCAAAGCCCCTGGCAGCTTTGAGGCATTAAGTACGTAGGACAGGACCTCTGTGTGGTCCTCTCTCCCTCCGGCCTTGTCTCACTGCCATAACAACATCTCTATTGACTGCTGGTGCCCCTGGTTGTCTAACACTAGCACACCAAGTGTCTTGACCATGGTAAGCCCCTTCCTCAGCTACCTTTTGAATTTTCTGCTATTTATCCGCAAGTTTTCTCAGGCTGGGATAATTGGAGCCCACACGCTCACCTCTGAGAAGGAAGAGGGAGAGGACGGTCCCCTGTTGGGACTCACCCTGTCCCTGGGCCCAGTCCCAGTGTTGCGTGGCCAAGGGCTCAAGACCGTCAGTGCAGGACAAACCTGTGAACCAGATCAGGGAGCAGCAGTTGGTCCCTGTGGTGGTGTGCAACCCCCGGGTCAGCACATCCCTCTCCTGACATCAAGTTGAGGACTGATTAGCAGAGCCTTGACACCTCCCTGTGCCCCGGGATCCTGGGGATGTTCTTCACTCCTCCTGCTCCCTTCCTGCAAACCCAGGGAAAAAACCGATGCCCTCCTCTTGTGCCAGTCCAGCTCTGTTTCTGCTGTATGTGTGTTTGACCATCACTGCCAGTTTGCTCTCAAGGAGAGTGAAACTGGTTTTCTGCGCTCTGGCTAATCTGTGGTTTCTCCTCTGCTGAAGACATTTCCCAGCACTGGAGAGAAGGTGTGATTTTAGTTAACGTCGCTCTGTCCTGTCTCTCATTGCTTTCTGCCAAGAAACTGTCAGTGTCAGCCAAGCTTCCCGTCTGCTTGTTCTTTGCCATACCATGAAGTCTGGGCTCAGTTTGTAGCTCCTATAACTGCAGGAAAACAAATCCATCCTGCCCTTGCAGCCCAGGGCTGTGCCTGAACTTCCCTTGTTCTGAGTTTGCTCTTCCACGATTCCTTCCCTGCAAACTCTGCCCCAGATTGCTGCCAGAAGGCAGAGAAAATGGAACCTCATGCTGATAAATAATCCAGGTTGGTGTCTTGTTTGAACAGTCAAAAATGGCCCCTGTCCAGGCTGGCTCACAGCCTTTCTCCCTGCCAAAGCTCGGAGAAGTGGGTAGGACTGAGCTGAGCAGTGCTGAGATCCCAACTCTCACATGAGGATAGTGGGTAGCAGGGCTGACACCAAACCCCCGTGGCTGTAGTATCTCAGCAGAGCACGACGATGGGATTCAGATTGTTTCCTCAGCACCGTTCCTCTGTCCCTGTCTCCTCTGCTCTTCTATCATTTTCAGGTACAAGGTCTGCTGGTCCTTCTGAAGGGTTTTCATTCAGGTCTGGCAGAGACGCTGCCATATGTTTTTCATTTTGATAACTCCCCTATGGTGTCTGTTATCACCCAAGTCTCTATTAAGATTTATTCCTGTTATTGTAGCAGTCATTTTCCCCAGTACATGTGCATTGTATTTGGAGAGAGTCATAACCACTCTCCACATCCAACAGATGCTGTAGTCAGAGTGACTCCTGCTTCCACTTACCAGACCTTTCTACTAATATGGGATTTCACCAATAACCACAAGTGCTGTTCGCTCCCCAAGATTTCCGCACTGTCATTTCTTTACTGTGTTAGTGGCAAAGCGCTGATCAGAGCCTCAGCTCCATGCAAAACAAAGCTGCAGAAAGGTTTTACTTGGCTTTGCTTGCAGCCACTTTTACATTCAAAGTGGTGAGGGGCTCTCATTCCTGATGGCTGCAGGGCTGAGCATGAGTGGGGCCTCAGAGTGGGCAACAGACAGTGGGAGAGAGGCTAGCAGCCCGTTTCCCTCGCTCAGGGAACTTGATGAGGACAAGGTGGGGTAAGAGATGGGATCTGCTGGACCTGATGTATGGATTTAAGAAGAGGCCACAGTCCATCACCCAGGGCTGCATGCGGGCAGCTTGGCATCAGGTTGGTGCTGCGCTGTGCCTTCCAGCCTCACCCTCTCCATTTGCCCAGCACTACAGAGCACAGCCCTTCCCACCGGTGCACGCAGCAAGACGGGAGCTGCCTTAGTGGGCAAGCAAACCAAGGGGCAGGCATCCCGAGGACAATCCAGCACAGCTTTGGAGGCACTGCCTCAGCCTGCCCAGTCCCTTCCTGTGCCCACAGCCATCACTAGTTTGTCTCAGAGTTGCTGAGTAAAATGTGTTGTGGGGCAGGATAGTGCTGTAACTGCGCAGGAATGGAAACCTGGGTCTGGAAGAGCTTGACTCCATCCCAGTTTCAAAGCGCCTGGGCTCCAGCCAGCAGCACCAACAACAGAGCAGGGCTTTTGTCCATCCCACCACAGCTCTGCCTCTTGGCAGGTGAGCGTGGACAAAATCCTCCCTCCCTGGGGCCCAACAGCAATCCAGCTCCACAGCTCTCCGCTCTGCTCCCCACCGCAGGCAGCAGCACTACGTGGGTTCCTGAGCGAGGCGACCTCACCCGCAGCATCCACAAACCCTTCCAGTTTGCCCCCTCTTTCATCCCGTAGCACTTTGGTCAGCTCGTACGGAAGAAAGGAGCTCCAAATGCTTTCCGGGCCTAATAATATCCATCAAAGCATTTCCAGGGCTGAGACGAGGATATACACTGCAGCACGCAGAGCAGGAAATGGGCTCGGGTTTTCCAAAGCTGCCTCTTCCAGCCAGAGTAAACCACAAGATCACGGGAGGACAAGAGCGCTGTGCTCGTGGCTTTGTTTGCCCCAGAAGGAATTGATTTGATGAGAAAGGAAATTGGCTTTCTTTAATCTGTCCTTGTGCAAATTCCGCAGAGGAAGGCGTGAGCCGAGTCGTGCTGGCAAGGAAGAAAGATCAGCCTCTGCATCAGCAGCTCCTGAAACTGAGCCATCCCCGAGTGCCACTCGGTTTGTGCTGTTTGTGGAGATGGTGGCGTTTCCCAGGCAGTGGCTCTGAGTGCCCGCAGACCTCAACAGGACGTGTGGCAGAGACGGAGAGCCCTCAGCACAGAGCCAACACCACGCAGTGTCCTACAGCTCCCCATGCACAGGGCCTTCCTCAGATGGTGGGGTCTCACTGCTGCCTTCACCAGGGCTACATTTTCTCCTGGGGGAGGCAAATGGCTGTTTTTCTGTCACTTCTGGGAATGCTGACTGCGCCTTCATGTCCGTCACCTGTCTCTGAGCCCAGCAGGACACGCATCAGCTGCCTTGTCGAGAGCAGGTTGGATCTGACCACCCTTTTCCATTGAAATTATTCTTTGGGAGAATCAGAAAAAAGCACCAAATAATCCATGGGAACATCAATTCCCTCCTGGTTGCAGGCTGGCATTTCCACTGCAAATGGAAAGCGGAGTTATGGAGTAGGAAGAACAAGAGTTAACCAGATGTTGTCAGAGAGGAGCTACAAATGATGGGTTATTTTATACAAAAAAAAAAAAAAAACACCCTCTAAAAATGCAGTAAGTGAATAATACAGAAGGCTAAGCCAAAACCATCCTGGCTCCTTTTCAATGCCAAACAGCTTTCCCAAGGTGTCTAAACATCATTGTTGTTGCTTACATTGAAGACACAGAGAAGCAAGTAGCAAAAGGCTTTAATTTAGTGTTGAGTGACTCTGGGCTCCCCATACTGAGCTTGTGTGAGCCACAGCAGAGGAAGGAGTTGGGGTGCTGAGCTTTGTGCAGCTCTGCTCTGTTTCCCAGTGGTTGGGTAATTTGGTAACATAGCAGTGCCCTAAGCAGGGCTCACACAGTGACTGCAAGGCCCATTCCACGTGATGCCTGCTCAGGTCTTTGCCCAGGATGCTTCCAGCAGGAGCACACAGGGTGCAAGGCACACGGGAGGGCAGCCTGGCAGTCCTGACCACTTCAGCAGCCCTGCAGCAAATCCTCACATCCCTGGGGAGAGAGCAGTGCTGTCAGGAATGCTGCTGTGCGCCGGCAAGCGGGCAGAAGTTCTCCCCTCACCCACCTTCCCCCTGCAGGACCCCCTCAGAACACTCTGAAAATGGGCGAGGAGCACCAAAGGGGTCAAGGAAAGAACAAATGGGGCAGAGAGCAACCCGCAGGTCATAAATCCTGAGGATGGGCATGAGCACAGGTGAGTGGAGGGAGAAGGAAGGGGAAGGAGAAAAGGAGAATAGAAAGGAGGAGAGCGAGGTGGCAGAACCCACACTGCACTTTTGAAGTCAGATACAGGCTCCTGGAAGCATCTCAGGTTCATTTTACAGTCTGGTCTGTGCTCCCAGAGACTGCACTGCTGTATGCTGCCCTCAGTGACAGTGCAGAGCCCGGGTGCCTCTCAGCTGGCCGCCTTCCAGAGGGCTCCTCTCCAGCATTGACACAAGAAGAGGAATCTCTGGGTTGGAGTTATTCAGTTATTGTGCTGAAATAGATTTGAAGAAGCAGCTGAGGTCAGCTGAAGCATCCATTCCTTATGGTGCTTGGGTCAAGTCCACAATGTGTCCAATTAAATGCCCGACAACACAGAGAAAGGATTTATCCCAGCCCTGCAGGCTGTGCAGCCTCCCGTCAGGACGCTGAGCCCTGTGATTATTGTTTGTGTTAATTTGTTTGTGCTAACATACTGTGACGTGGCAGTGATTAATATGTAGCATCATCTGCCACTCCAAATCCCCATGAAAACAGATGAGCTCCAGAACAAGCAATGGTGATGTGCTCTCTGCTGTGACAGGGAATGAGGTGGAATAGCAGGGTATTGCTGTCCTAAGAGAAGAGGGAAAAGCCCTTTCAAGGAAGGGCTTCCAGCAGCTGCAGGCAGGGAGCTCTGGGGATGCCACATCTCTGGATGGTGGCTGAGCTCCACGGCACCTCTCCACACAAGGACTTGTGGGACTGCTGCCCTATTTGGGCTGCTGCTGTCGAGGCCCTGCTGCTGGGAGGCAAAGCACCGCACAACCCACAGCCCGCATCCAAACACGGACTGGGCGGGCTTCAGCCAAAACAAATGTCTGCACAGGATGCTGCTGCAGGGCTGAGCGAATATAAATCTTCAGTGCAACCACAACTGAGTCATTGAGAAATGCCGCCCTTTCCCTTTAGTGAGCTCACTGCAAGTGGACACCGTGTGCACTGCTCACCCCACTGGCAGGATGCAGTGAGGAGCGCTGTGCTCAGTTTTCCTTTGGCTGCGGCACAGCGGTGCAGTCCTGCCTTGCAGAGCAGGAGTGGCTCCTACCGCTCTGCCCCACGCTTGCACTGCAGTAAGGAAATATGCTTCAATTGAGCCATTTTTGGCACCTCGGTACTGGTGGGGGATCCTTCCTTCAAACTAAAAGCATCTCCTTTTCCTGTGGCTGCAGCCCCATTTCCCTGCATGCTCAGGGCGCAGGCAGCCGGCAGGGGCTTTGCTCTGCTCTCCAGGCTGGGCACGAGCAGGGTAAGTGCCAGCCTGCAAGAGCTGGGCACAAATGCACTCACACATGGAGCAAGGCATAAGGTGCTTTTCGGCAGCATTAAAGAGCAGCACCCAGAGGTGCTGGGGGGAGCAGGGCAGGAGTTGGGGAAGCCGTACAGCCTGCATCCATGCAGCACCCAGCAGTGCAGACTTCTTGTTTTATTTTCTTTATGAGCTTCTAATCTCCACTAGGATACGTTTATATTTCTGTAGGTCTGTGGGCTGCCTGGGCAGCAAGAGCATGCAGGGCTACTGATAGGACTTCACGAAGGAAAGGGGCTCCTGGGGACCGACAGTGGACGCCGGGCTGAGCTGTCCTCCTGCCAACTAACGCTGTCCCTCCAAACCTTCTGGGTCCCTCCCCACGACCTGTCTCGTCCCACACGTTTTCCAGCCTCTTGCAGCACCGCTTTGTCCGTGGGGAATCTGTCACTGTGCCCCCCACTACCGAGGGATGGGTCCCCTCCCCAGTGGCTCACCACCAGGCACAAGGACAGAGCCGGCGTCCCCTCGGTTGTCCCCGGCCCCGGGGAGCAGTCGGTGCTCAGCTCCTGGAAAGCGGAGCGCGGGGGAAACGAGGGGGGGCAGGGAGCGACTGCTTTAGGGCAGCTCCTGCTGCACCCCCCGCCCGGCGAGCTGCGGGGGGGTCCTGCGCAGCCCAGGCGAGGACACGAAGTGCCGGAGCCCCGCGCCGGGGCCGGGCAGGAGTTGTGCAACGGCACGGCCCCGACGCGGGCAGCGCAGGGCAGCACGGGCTGCCGTCAGATGGAGGGAGAAGGGGGGTTAAAAAAAAAAAGGAAAAAAGAGGGAGAAAGAAGGGAAGAAATCCTGTTGGCTTCGTGCTGGGGGTGGGCGGCTGATAGCTTTATTCGTGCGAATTTCCCCGTGCGTGATCTCTGCGTTGGGATTTGCAGGCAAGTGATCGCATAAAACTAGCCGAAAATCCCCATAACGTGTAACGCGGAGCCGAGGCTGGCAAAGGGATCCAAAGCCCACTGCCGGCTCCGCAGAGCCCCACGCGAGGCCACAGTGCTCCCCCAGCGCCGGCCGCGGGGTAGGGCTGAGCGGGGCCGTGAGCCGCGGCTTTCCCAGGCGCGTCACTGCCCATCAGCGAGAATACCGCGGCTGTGCATGAGGCTTGTGCTGGTCGTAACAATAATTGTTTGTTCTCGAATTCCTTCTTCCTCAGGGCTTTTCTCTCTCTTTTCTTTTCCTTTCGTTGTTTTTTTTTCTTTTCTTTCTTTGTCACACTTTTTGCTTTGTCTCCATATCCCTCTTTTTCCTTTCCTTTCCTTTCCTTTCCTTTCTTTTCCTTTCCTTTCCTTTCCTTTCCTTTCCTTTCCTTTCCTTTCCTTTCCTTTCCTTTCCTTTCCTTTCCTTTCCTTTCCTTTCTTTTCCTTTCTTTTCCTCTCCTTTCCTCTCCTTTCCTTCCCTTTTTCTCTCCTTTCCTTCCCTTCCCCTTTTCCTCCCCTTTTTCTTCCTTTTTTTTCTTTCTTTTCCGTATTTCTTTTCTTTTTTTTCTTTTTAATTTTTCTTTCCATTTTTCTTTTCCATTTTTCTTACATCTCTTTTTTCTTTTTCTTTTCATTTCTATTTTCTCTCCCTTCCTTTCTTCCCTCATCTCTCTCTGCCCCCGATCCCAAACGAGACCACCCCAGAGGCCCGCCGGCAGCCCGGGGAGGCGGCGGGGGAGGCCCGGGCAGGAGCCGCTCCCCGCACGGCCTCAGGTGCCCGGGCCGCACAGCGCGGGGATTGCACCTGCCGGACCGGGTGGGTGAACTGCCGCGCACCGAGCGGTGCGGCCGGGGCCAGAGCGCTGCGGGGCCGTCGGTCGTCGTCGATGCTCGAATCGGCCGCGGCGCCGCGAAACGGGGGAGACGGCTCGGGGCGGCCCGGGGAGAGCAGCGAGCGGCGGCAGGCTGAGTTCGGCCGGCGCCGGGGAACGCGCGGGGCCCCGCGGAGGGGCGGCGATCAAACCGCCGAGTGAGAACCGCTCCAGGTGCGGGCAGGCGGGCGGCGGGGCGGCTTCCCTGCGTTCCGTCCGCTGTGGTCGTTCTGCCCGTCTCCCCGATGCCTTTTTTCGGTATTTTACTTCCTTTCTCTTTTTTCTTTTCTTTCTTTTTCTTTTTCCTTTTCCTTTCCTCTTGCTTTTTCTCTCTTTATCTCTTTTCTGTCTCTTTTTCTTCTATTCTTTCTCTCTCTTTCTTTATCTATCTCTCTTTTCTTTTTCCTTCCTTCTTTTCCTTTCTTTCTTTCTTTCTCTCTTTCTTTCCTTCTCTCTTTCTCTCTCTTTTTTTTCTCTTTCTCTCTTTCTCTCTTTCTCTCTTTCTCTCTTTCTCTCTTTCTTCCTTCCTTCCTTTCTTTCTCTCTTTCTTTCTCTCTTTTTCTTTCTTCTTTCCTCTCTTTTCATACCTCTTTCCTTCTTCTCCTTCATTTCCTTCCTTCTCTGTTTCTGTTTCTTTATTTCCTTCCAGTTTCCTTCTTCCTTTCCGTCTCTGCCGTTCCCCCCTTCTCTATTTCTGTCCGTCAGTCTGTCTCAGTGGGACTCGGTCAGCGACACATTTGATGTTTGGATCTGTTGGATAGATTCGTTAATTTCCGTTCTTATAGTTCAAGCGGCAGTTGCAAAATACCCGTAATAGTTGCCGTAATTGGAATAATAACGATGGTGACTATGTGAGTAATAACAGCGCTCATCGATAACGGTCTCAAATTAAACGCCAGGAATCCCCGTTTTGCCGAGTCCCGCAGAGCCGCGGGTTTCCGTCACCTGCGAGATCTCCCCGCTCTCCCCTGTTTCTCCCCTCTCACAACGAATCCCCGCACGCCCGCGGCTCGGTCCGACCGAACGGCTGCGAGCAGCGCCCTGGCGGCCACCACAGCCCGACGGACGCCGTATTTGTGCCGCCGTTATTCCGCGCCGCTCGCAGCTCTCGGGCGGAGGACGCGCGGGGGTCGCGCAGCCCGGCCCGCTGCCGCTGTCCCCCCGCTATTTGCTCGATGCCCCCCCGAGCCTCGCGGCTCTGCACGGAGCGGTGCTCAGCTCGAGCCGGGCTGTGCGAAACCCCCCCCACCCTCGCAGCCCGGCCTCGCCGGGGGCCCGTCGGGGCACAGAGGTGAGGGGCGGGAGGGACAACGGGGCCGGGCAGAGGCCGAGGAGCGAGCAGAAAGGAGGGCTCGGGCAGGGCCGGGAGGAGAGATGCGGGCGGAGGGGTGAGTGTGGAGAGCGGACGAAGGGAATGAGGCGGCGGGGGGGGCTCTGCGGGGAGAGCCCGTCGGGGCAGTGGCACACACCTGCGGAGCAGCCCGGGCGCGGGCTGTGCGGGGACGGCCGGCCCGGTGAATCCGAAGGGCAGCGGCCCGGTGTGGCACGGGCCCAGTGCTGGCTGGAGCGGGGGCACCCGGCCGGGGCAGAGAGCAGCAAGGAGTACGAAGGGAGCAGCCTTCGCCTCGCCTGAAAGGTCTGGGAGACGGCGGGGTGCGGGGCTCCAACGGCAGTGGTCGCCTGCTGCGGGAAGAGACCCCGGGGAGGGCGATGGGATCACAGGGACTCGGCGATGCCCGGTCCCGGGGCAGCGGCGGGGCCGGGGCTGCCGTCGGGGGGTCGCGGGGATGGTACGGTGAGCGGCTTTTCCGGTACCGCTGCTGGTTCTCACACCTCCGGGGCCCGAGGATTTGTGGGCTTAGGAGATGTGTGCCCGGGGCGGGGGGGTCCGGCTCTTCCCCCCGCCTCAAGCTCTCGGTGCTCAGCGAGGTGTGGATTCGCTTCGCAGCGCTCCGACGAGGGCCCGCGGGTCCGGGGAGATCCCGGCAAACGCGGCCCGAGCTTAAGGCAGGCACACGGGGATGCGGGGATGAGCTGGGAAACGGCCCGGGCAAGCAGAGCGCGCGCAGCAGCCCTCGTGCTGGGGTGCAGGACTCGGGGCTGTCCTCCATTTCCAGATTTTCGCTTTCCTTCCGCGGAAGAGGCTGACCCAGAGCCGGGCACGTCCCGCCCGCGGCAGCCCGTGGCCTCCCCGCGCCGTTGGCAGTAGCCCTCCCGCCTCTCCGCTTTCCCCCTCCACCGCGAGAATTTCGCTCCGCGGTGTCCCAACGAGTCCCGTTCCCGCACCGCCCGCAGCCCGGCAGCAGCGCGGGGCCGCAGCGGCAGCGCCTTCGCTTTCTGTGCCGGTGCGGCGGGAGGGAACGCACCCGGCCGGGAGCAGCGCTGACGGCAGCGGCGGGGAAGTAAACCCCGATCGTGTCACGTTCTGCCCTTATGCCTTTAGCTGCAGGAACATATGCTCAAATATGTACGAGTAGTCTAGATTTTTCTCTGCAAATATTTTTACCACGTCCAAAGATAATATTTCAACAGAAGAATCAAGCCCCGCAGGCTACAGACGGGGCAGCTATATATAACCCGCTTGCTCACTCCGACTCTCCGCACATCGCTCGGGTTATGCAACCCCCATCTCGGCTGTAGCCACCGGCGCGCCCCACGGCTCCGCCCGCCCCGTCGGGGCATTTCCCCCGGGACTTCGTTGCGGCCGCCCGTCCGGAGGCACCGGGACAGGGACGGGGAGCGGGGTCGGGCCGGGCCCGGCGGGCGGTGCAACCTCGCCCCACGCCGATGCGGAGGACCGGCCCGGGGGACGCCGCGGCTCTCCGAGGGGCCGCTGCCGGGCGGTGAGTAGAGCCACGGCCGGGACCGGGAGGGGAACCGGGGCGGAGCGGCCCCGGGCCGGGCAGGTGCTGCGGCGCAGCGGGCTGTCCTGCCGTCCGGGCCGCGCAAGGGCTCGCCCTCCGCCACGCCGGCTGCGTTCCGTTTGCTCGGCTTTTTGATTTTATTTTTTGTGGTGAAGGAAACGCTCCGACGCTCGTGTCTGACTGTTGTTGGCCCGGGGATGGGGGTCCCATCGCGCTGCAGCGCACCCGACGCGCAGCTCCCCGCGGCCGCCGAGCCCCGTCCGGGCCGTGGCAGCCCGCAGCCCCGCGCTGGATACGGGACGGAGGAAGGGAGCGATCCCCCTCTCGGTGCCGGACATCCGCAGCGTGACGCCGGGCTCGGCTCGGCTCCGCTCGGCTCTTCCCTTCCCGTCGGCTCCCGGAGCCGTGATTGACACCGCCGCCCCTCCGCCCGCCCCGAGCACATCCCGGCCCTCCCCGCCGGCCGCTCGCCGTGCCCGGGAGGCGGGGAAGGGCCTCCCCAGCCCTTTGACACCGTCTCGGCAGGAGTTTCACTTCGCTTTCGCCGCCGCCGCCGCCGCTTCTGCAGGCAAACACCTCCGGCTTCGTGTGACGCCTCCCAGCCGCTGAACGGGGAAACGCGCCTCTAAGGGAGCCACTTTCCCTACGTGCAGGAGAAAAGGAGGGGACGGGCGGGCGGCAGGAGGTGGTGGTTGGGGGGAAGGGAAGAGAGGAAATAAATTAATAAACCGCAGGGAAAGAAGTTGAGTGGACAGAAACGGCGGCCCCGGGGAAAAGCACCGTGGGGTTTCCATCGATCCCCGCTCCCCTCTCCCGCAGGGCTCCATGCGGCCGCTGCGGTGCGCGGCACTGTGCAGAGCGCCCCGGGGAAACTCCGTGCTCCCCAGCGCCCTTCCCGGGGGGTGGGGGGGGAAGGGTTGGCGTTGGGGTTTTTTTTGATTGAGGCGTTTTTGTTGGATTTCTTTTTTCTTTTTTTTTTTAGCTTCCCCCCCCGCCCCCCTTCTGGAAGGAGGGGGGTCCCGCTCGCACCTCCCTGGATGGTGCGGTAGAAAGGAGGGGAGTGAGGGGCGGGCGGGGGGGGCTCGTGGTGGGAGGCTGCCGCGGCGGCTGCTGCTGCATTGGTGTCTCCCCTATGGACGAAAACAGCCCTCTGTCTCCCAAGGCAAATGCTTTCAGTATCGCCTCTCTGATTTCAGTCGCCGCCGCCGCCGAGCACGCAGGGAAGGGAGCGCTGGAGGAGCGCAGCGGCGGCCGCAGCGCGCCCGCCCGCCCCGCCGCCCGCACGCAGAAGATGCACTTCAGTACCGTCACCAGGGACATGGAAGGTGAGCGCGGGGCTGCGGGGCCGCGACCCTCCGCCATCGCCTCTCGGGGTTTTCCGCGCGCCGCGGCCGGGCCGGGTACCTGGGGCCGCTCGGCGGTGCCCCGGGCCCTCAACCTTCGCTGCTCCCCGCCTAGCCGGGACGAAGTCCCCAACTCCGCGTTGGAGAACCGGGCTCGGTTCGCGCCCCCTCGTCCTCGCGGCTCCCCGAGGCGCTGCGGCATCCCCCGACGGCGGCGGCGGGCCTGGGCTCGGCCCTCGCCGGCTCCCCGACCGCCGTCGGGCCCGGGGGCTCCGTCGGAAATAACCCGAGAGATCCCCCCCGGGCCCTCGAGGTGCCTTCCAGCATCGGGGAGGGCTCGCGGCAGCCTCCCGCTCCCCGGCCGCCCGTCACGCCTCGCGAGGCCCGCTCGGGAAGGCGGCCGAGGGCTGCGCTCCCGGGGCCGTGCGAGGCTTCTCGGTGCCTTCGCGGGGCTCCTCCGCTCCGCTCCCCTCCGCCCACCCTGGGGGAAACAGCCGCAAAGCGGAGCCGCTGCCCCCGGCAGCTACGGCTCCACGGCTCCTGAGCCAGGGACGTTACCTGCAGCACCGTCGCCACACGGAAATAAGAACCGGTTTCTTTCTTTGGGTTTTTCCCACTCCTTTTGTTTTTGGAGGTTTTTTTTTTTTTTTTTTTTTAGTTTGTTTTTTGTTTTTGAGGGGTGCTGGGAGGTTTTTTTGTCGCGATTCGTGTGCGGCGAAGGAGGCCTTCAGCAGAGATAACGCGGGGTCTTGGCAGATGTCTCGGGTTTGCAAAGAAACAGAATAGCAAGGAGAAGAGAAGGGGGAAACGCGGCGCCGAGGCGGCAGCAGCGGGAGCAGCGAGCTCTCCGCCTGCCCCGGGGGGAGCGGGGCTGGGGCCAAGCGGAGCGGAAAGGGGGAGGGCCCCGCTGGGCCGGGCGCGGAGGCGGAGGGCACCCCGCGGTGCGGCGCGGAGCCGGAGGGAACGCGGGAGCCGGAGCGGAGCCCTGACCGCCTGTTTTTGGAATGATTTCAGCTATCTCCAGCCCCTGGCTCACCCAGCTGTCCCATTTTTGCGATGTTGCAGCTTTCACGGCCAACAGCCTGAGCAGCCTGAACGCCTCCGGGGGGTACCACCTCTCCCCCTCCCCGGGGGACCCGTACGGACAGCATGAACCGCCGCACTACGAGCCCTGCACGGCTCAGCAGCACCCGCACCCGCCGCCCCAGCCGCAGCACGGTTACCCCTTCGGCGGGGCGGCGGCGGCCGGGGCCAACCCGCCGCCTCCGGGCCCCGAACCGCCCGACGGCGCCGGGGGAGCCGCCGCGGGGCCCGCCGCCGTCTCGGGCTGCTCCGCGGGGACGGCCGCCGCGGCCAAAGCGCCGGTGAAGAAGAACCCGAAGGTGGCCAACGTGAGCGTGCAGCTGGAGATGAAGGCGCTGTGGGACGAGTTCAACCAGCTGGGCACCGAGATGATCGTCACCAAGGCCGGCAGGTCAGTGCGGAGAGGCGCCCGGGCGGCTCGGCCCGGAGCCGCTTCCATTCGCCAGGCGGTGGGGGGAGCGGGGCTCTCTCGGGGCGGCGGGCACGGCGCTGCCGGCGTTCCATCTTCGCCCTTCTCCCGAGGCGAAACGCGCGGGCGGCCGCGGCCCGAAGGCTCCGTGTGCGGTGGGCAGCGCCGGGCCGCGCTGTGCCGGGAGGGAAAAAATGAGAGAAAGAAAGAACAGCCCGCACCGCGGTACCTTTAACTGAAACATTTCCAGTACGGGCAGATCTTTTCCTTTCGGCGGGGACTGCAAACAGCCCCCGGTTCTGGCGGCTTAAAGCCTCCAGGACGAGTGCATTTCCCCAGGATCGAATGACGAGCGCGGCTCCGCCGGCAGTTCTGCTCCGGGGCCGGGAACAAAGGCCTGGGCCTCGTTCGAAACGGGCAAAACGCGGGGAGAGAGGAGAAACGCCGATGCTGATCGTTAATCGCCCCAGTTCATTGCGATCTCCGGGCAGCGCTGAGCTGCGGGCCGCCTCCTGCGGTGTCCCGGCGGGGGGCGGCAGGGAAGCCGGGCCGGCTGCGGGCCGCCCCCGGGGTGGCTGCGACGAGCCCCGGGAACGGCTTCGAAACGGCCGCGCGTTCCTCCTCTCCCCGCGGCGATTTTGGAGCACTAAAGATGCAAAAATGTAAATCGATTCTCGTGTGCGCGGTCGCACATTTCAAAACAATTTTCTGAGTGACTCAACTCGAGCCTCCCCGCGCCCGGCGAGGAGCAGCTCCGGGCCGGCGGCACCCGGCGGCATTCCCCGCAGCCCCCGGGCCCGGCGCTGCTTTCCGCGGTGAAAGGGCCGCTCCGGTGGGACCTCCCGCTCTGCTTTCCTCGCTCGCCGAGGGCAGCCAAAGGGTTGCGAATAGGCGAGTCCAAAAGGGCCCTTACAGGAGCGAACTCGATTCGAATCCCGGGCTTTCCTCCTCCTCCTCTTCGTTTATTTGATGACAACGACAAATCTCCAGACGGGGGGCTAAAAATAGGAGAAAGGGGGTAAAATCAGCAGGACGAGGCGCGGGGACGGCGCTGCGAAGCGCTCTCTGTGCAGCGCCTCGGGGCCGGCCCCGCTGTTTGTCTAGGTGGCCCTTATCGACTCGGGGTGTTTGTTTTAAAACCTTCGTTTTAAAAAGAGAAACACCGGAACAGGAGCTAATGGGGGCTTTTGCACCTTTAAAAATAATAACAGAGGGAGCTATTGGAAATGGCCTCCGGAGTTCGCACGGCGTTACGCGGAAGGGGACGCGGCCCGCGGCGCTGCTCGGTGCGGGCTGAAGGCGCGGTGAGGCCGGGTGCGGAGCCCCGGGGGCACACAGCCCTCCCGCAACCGAAACGGCCCCGGGAGGCGCTCGGCAGCGCAGCCGTGTGCCGTGGGAGCGAGCCGGGGGAACCCTTCGTAGCCGGGTTGGATCCGGGCGTTTTTTCAGGGGGTGTGCGGAGTTTGGTTTTTCAACCAAATCTTTGCCCCGAAATGCCGCCCGCTGTCGCTCTCCCGGATTCTTATCCGGGGAGAAAATGCATCCAGCAGAACGACAGCCGTGCGAGCCCTGCCGCGGGGGCGCATCTTCGGCGCGTCGCGAAGGCAATAGGGGCCGGGCCGGGCCGGGCCCCGGTGCGAGGACGGAGCGAGGGACGCGGGGGCCGCCCCGGCCCCTTCCCTTTTCATCCCCGCTGCCCTCGGATCGGCACCCGTGGCCTCGGCTCAGCTGCGTCCGCGGGGCTCCGCGCGGAGATGCGTGGCGGGGACAGCCCGGAGCCGCCCCGCACTGCCCCGGGAGCGCCGGGTCCCTCCCGTTCTCCGTTCGCCCCGCAAAGCTGCGGACCGGGACTCGGCGGGGCAGCGGAGCGGAGCCGCGCCGGAAAGTGGCTCACGGGGGGATCCCGGTTATCCTCTCATCCCTGCCGGCCTGAGGGCTTCGTTCGCCCCTCTGGGCTGGAGACGCTCTCCCTTTGGCCCCAGGGGTCGCGCCGCTGTTGTAAGTGCTGCCGTAAAACTGCCCAGTTTTGGAGGGGCAGAAGCGGGAACTCATTTCCCTGGGGCCGCCCGCAGCGGGGCCCATACGTGCTGGCCCGGTCCCTGTCCAGGCTCGGCTCTACATCAGTTTCGAGTCAGTTCACTTGAAAACGTGGTGAAACAGCGGGAGAAAATTATTGTGTCCCCCCGTTGTAAAGTGGAGGTGGTGGTTCTCTTTGGCCCCTGAGCTTTTTAGAGTGTTCGACGCAACCGGAGCAGGCTTATTCCTCGAAATGCCGCCGGGGGACACGGCAGCCCCCACCCCGAATGCGAGCGGCACCCGGGGCGCCCGTGGGGCAGTCTGAGGGGAAGGGCCGGGGGCACCGCGGGGCTCCTGCACTCCGGGCCGACCCCTCGGGGCTTCTCGCGGCCCCGAGCTCAGCTTTCTCCTCTCTGTGGCAGGCGCATGTTCCCCACCTTCCAGGTGAAGATATTCGGCATGGACCCCATGGCTGACTACATGCTCCTCATGGATTTCGTCCCCGTAGACGACAAGCGCTACCGGCAAGTACCCCCCTCCTCCCCTCCCCTCTCCGTTATAACGAGTTCTGGGCCGGTAGCGGTGTTTCCCCCTCCTCGCTTTGTGCACAGCGCCCGGGCACGACCGGGGCGGAGGGCGCAGCTCCCCGCGTGCCCAGCCCGGAGCCCCCGCCTGCCGCTCCTCGTGCGCAGCGGGAAGCGCTCGGGTGCCCCGAGAAAACCCCCCGAGGCTCCCGCAGTGCCCGGGGCAGGCAGCGGCTGTCCGAGCCCCGGCCCTGCCCGCGTTTCCAGCGGCGGCACCGAAGGCCTCGCCGGGTGGCACGGGCAGCGGCGCGGCAGCCCCTGGAAAGCGCAGCAGTGAAAGGCGTGTTATGCGTTTGGCTTCAGCTCGGGCCGCCGGGCAGGCAGCGCACGGAGGGATCGCAGGGTCCGATATATAAATATTTGGACAGATATCCAAATTCTCAGGGCGTCCTAGAAATGTTTGCTTGTCAAGGGAAGTGGGATATATAACATCCAATTGAGTATATCTTTAAAAAGTAATGTTTCTGCTGAGCCCAATGGTGTCTAATTCCCCCTGTGCAAACACGGGCTGTAAAGTAAACACGTGGATAGAAGATTGGTTTCTCTGTTTTAAACGTTACTGTTGAATGCGGACTTTGAAAGAACGAAGCGGGGCCGCAGAGCTCTGCTCTCGCTGCTAAAGCCGCACACACGGTTCCGCTCGGAGCTCAGAGCGCTGCCGTCCACCCTTCTCCAGGAGCTGCAGCCGCCCCGTCCCACGCAGGCGGCCGCGCATCGCCCCGTCCCGCACGGCGCTGTCCCCCGCAGACCCCATCAGATACCGCTTCTCTCCCCCGCAGAGTGCGGCTCGGCAGGCCGGGGGCTGCGGGCGGGAGCCGGGGGGGGGCGCGGGGCTCGGAGCTGCGGCTGACCCCCCCCCCGCCCCCCGCCTCCAGGTACGCCTTCCACAGCTCCTCCTGGCTGGTGGCCGGCAAGGCCGACCCCGCCACGCCCGGCAGGGTGCACTACCACCCGGACTCCCCGGCCAAAGGGGCGCAGTGGATGAAGCAGATCGTCTCCTTCGATAAGCTCAAACTGACCAACAACCTGCTGGACGATAACGGCCATGTAAGCGCTCCGAGGGGAGGGAAGCAGCCCGGGACGTCTCCGCGCCGCGGGTCCCACCGCCCGCAGCGCCAGGGCCGGGCAGGCGGCGGGGCCGGGGCCGCGTTCGCCTCTCTGGAAGCTCCGTCTGGATCAGTTATTGTCTCCTTGCTCGTTTTATCATTCAGATCATTTTGAACTCCATGCACAGATACCAGCCGCGCTTTCACGTGGTCTACGTGGACCCCCGGAAAGACAGCGAGAAATACGCGGAGGAGAACTTCAAAACCTTCGTCTTCGAGGAGACGCGCTTCACGGCCGTGACCGCCTACCAGAACCACCGGGTGAGGCGGCGGGACCGGGCAGCGGGGGGCGGGAGGGAGCGGGGCCCCGGGCCCTCGTTGCCTGCGCGAACCGAGCCCCGGGACCGCGGTGCGAAGCGTCGCTCACGCTTTGTTTGGAGCAACGCGCGAGTTCCCGCCTCACGGTGCAGCCACACGCCTAAAGCCCACCCGGCCCGCCCCTCCCCGGGGCAGCAGCCCACGCAATCGCCCGGTCGCATCAGCGCAGGGCACGGAGCGGCGGTCCGAGCCGCGCGGGCAGCCGGGATCTCGCGGCGGAGCTGAGCTCCGCTGTCCCCGTGCCACCCGCCGGGCCGGGCTGCGCCTTTAAGGGCCGCCGAGCCCCTCCCGGCTGGCATTTGCCTGACGGCTCCGGACAGCTGCTCCTTCTCTCCTGCGTTCTATCAGTTTGACCTCTAAGGCTGGAACTGTCACTGAGGGGCTTAGAGTTTGTTTTTCAACCCATTCCGGAAACTCACAATCTCATTATCCGTGGATTTGCTTAAATATAGAGAATGTCCCGCCTTCGCCCCGGCGAATTAAATAAATACATAAGTATGATTTATCCAGCGATTTGTCTTAGCTGCTCCGCCGGTGACCCATATAACGTGGCATTTCTTTACAAGTGCACTGACGCTGCCGCCCCTCCCCGAGCCCCGAACCCACGTCGGGCAGCCCGGCCTGAGGGCCCTCGTGGAGGGGAGGCGCGCCGTGCTGGGCCCCCCGCGTCCTCTCTGTGCTCAGCACGGCCCACCCGTTATCCTCCAGCCACCTCCCGCTTCTCCCTGCAGATCACGCAGTTGAAGATCGCCAGCAACCCTTTCGCCAAGGGCTTCAGGGACTGTGACCCGGAGGACTGGTGAGGCCGCAGCGCGGAGCCCCGCTCCCATCCCGCTCTGTGTGCACGTGCCCTGAGCACGCAGCGCGCACGGCGCGGGGCAGCGCTGGGCGCCAGCCTGGCTGCATCTGCTCGACCCGCATCACTTCCCCTCTCCCTCCAGGCCCAGGAACCACCGGCCCGGGGCCCTCCCTCTCATGAGCGCTTTTGCCAGATCCCGGAACCCGGTGTCATCCCCTGCACACCAGAACGGGACGGAGAAAGGTGAGCGGCGCGTTGTGGGCGGGACGCACGGCTGCGCGTTAGGGAGCTCGGCGCTACCGCCCGTCGTCCGAAGCACCGCGGTCGCCCCTTTGGCCGGGCCCGCTCTCGGCTCCGACCCGCTCGCTGCCGCTGTGCTCCAGCAGCTCTGCCGCGCCCCGCAGCTCTCGGGCCCTCCGTGCCGCGCCCCATTCCCGCCCGCGTCCCGCACCGCCGGGCTCGGTCCCGCTCTCAGCCCCGCTCTCGGGGCGTGCGGCGTCCTGCCGGCCGGCTCGGCTCGGCGCGACGCGCGGCCCCGTCCCCAGCGCCCCGCCCCCCGCCGCGGTTCCCCCCGCCGCTCCTCGCCGCGCGCTGACGCGGTGCTCCCGCAGATGCCGCCGACGGCCGCCGGGACTACGAGCGGGAGGCGGCGGGCGGCGCGGCGCTGCAGGCCGAGGCGGCGCACCAGCAGCTCATGTCGCGCGTGCTCAGCCCCGCGCTGCCGGGCGGTGCCGGCGGCCTCGTGCCCCTGAGCGGCGGCGGCCGGCCCAGCCCTCCGCACCACGAACTGCGCCTGGAGCCCGCCGCCTCGGAGCCGCTGCACCACCACCCCTACAAGTACCCTCCGGCCGCCGCCTACGACCACTACCTGGGGGCGAAGAGCCGGCCCGCGCCCTACCCGCTCCCCGGCATCCGCGGGCACGGCTACCACCACCACCACCACCATCACCACCACCACCACGTGAACGCGGCCGCCAACGTGTACTCCCCGCCCGCCCCGCCCGCCAACTACGACTACGGGCCGCGATAACGCGCCTCGGCGCGAGGGACCGCCGCGTGCTGCGACCGTTAACCGTCCTCCCCCCCCGCGCCTTCCCGCCATTCCCTCTCCCGCCTCGCGAGCGAGCCGATTGGTCAGCTCGATCCGATCGACGTCCGGACCGGCCAATCCCGCGCCGCCGGGCTGTGAGGGAGGCGGCGGGCCGCGAGCTGCTCCGCAGCTGCACTTTGCTAAACGAAGCCATGTGCCGTCACCTCCCTTCTCCCGGTCCCCGCGCCTCGGTTCTGGCCTACGTCCAACGTGCGGACCGCGGGGCCCCGGGAAGAGGGCAGGAGGACGGGGAGCGGTGAGTGAGGAGCGGGCACCGAGCCCCGGACAGCGGCTGGGGGCAGGGAGCGGCGCCGTCTGCTCCGGGGTTCGCAGCAGCAGTAGAGGAGGAAGGGGCGGGGGGTCCGTGGCCCTGCGGAGCTCGGCTCAGCGGCTGGCTGGAGTGGGGGGGAGGGGAAGGAGGGCCGAGGAACAGCGGTAAGGCCGGGGACGGCGGTAAGGCCGGGGGGAGCGGCGGTGAGGGCGGTGAGGCGGCGCGGTGTCGGCGCTCTGTGGGGCGGTTCGGGCACAGCTGCGTTTTCCGGAGCTCTGATGAAGCGCCGCAGCCCGGAGCACCGCCACGTGCAGCTCCTCGTTATCACAGAAATCGGGACTAAGATTTAAAAATCAGGGTGGGGATGGAGGGAACGAACGTCTTCAGAGGTCAGGCTGTGCGTTCGCAGCCATTGCGTGTGAGCTGTGCTCCTGCATCTTTTCCTGCGCTCCTGGTGCTGTGTCCCGTCCCCCCCCCCCCCCCCCCATGCCTCTTAGGGGTGCGTCCCCAGAATGCCCCTCTCTCCTCTTCTCTGTGGCTGCCCCAAGCTGCAGTAGTCCCAAAGCACCTATCTGCACCTCCCTGTTTGCTGCAGCTTCCCTCTTAAAGCTGGTAAGTACTTCTGGTTTTTTGTCCTTAAACTTCTCCTCCGGTCTTTCCTTAATTGCTGAGGAGATGAGCCTGTCTGTCACACTTATCCAGCCATGTGTTTTGAGTAGCTGGCTTGTGTTCTTTGTCAGAAGGTCGCTGACTGTCAATTCTTTTATGTTCAGAGAAGGTATTGAGCAGCTCTGCGTGTTGGTATACAGTATTATAAATGCGTTCCTGATTCTTCCACTATGAAAAGAAGAGGGGTCATTGTTATTTTTTCTTTTTTTTTTTGGAGTCCTCTGTTCATGTTTGTGCATTTTCACTTCAAACTGCAACTGTTTACTGGTGACTTCTAGAGTATAACCCTTGTGTTGTGCAGGTGGCAGCGTTAGCAGCAATGCTCATTCTGTCTCTGGCAGCTGGCATTGGGCTCACAAAGTGTTTTGGAAGGGTGTGAGAAGGGGTGCAGGCTAATGGGGACATGTCATGTATTTTTTTTTTTGTTATAAAAATATATCTGGATCCATGAAAAAGAGTTGTGCAAGAAATATGTATTTTTTGACATTTGCAGTGAATTGTGAGATTCTTAGTGTCTGACAAAACCATAACTAATGTTCTCAGAAAGGTTGATGTAAAATAGCTTTGTGCTTAGGTCTCTGATGTGCTCTGTTGCTTTGCTGCTGTTACTTCACAGTTCTCAGTTATGAATTGTTATCTGTAAATGGATTAGTGCCAAAGCTTTGGTCAAACCTTTAATGAAGTTATATTTATTATTTCTTTCAAAGGGTATACAAACATTTTTTTCTTGATAGTTGCAACATAAGGGAAAAGTGAAGATAACCAAAGAATCGTATCTGCAAACAGTGTAGATAATTGTAGATATTTGTAGATATATGTAGATAATCATGTTACGTTTAAATTGAAAAGACATTAGACAATGGCATTTATAAATGTTTTTCCTCTTCTTTCCCTTTCTTTCTTTTCTTTGTTTGGTTACTTCTGTGTGTCCATCAGTTTGTCTGCTCTGAAGTTGAAGCCTCCCCTGCAAGAGGAGGCCGTTAAGTAAGGAGGGGTGCTCAACTGGAGCTCCAGGAGTTGTTTACCCTGAGCAAACAGTGGGTCTTCATAGGTGGTTGCCCCCTCCCTTTTGTCTCCCTGGTTGCTGGTGGTCTCCCATTATGCAGCAGCTTGCAGGGTTGGGGTCTTACGTTGAAATGGATACGGTGCACTTCTATTTATGTTTGTTAGCACCTGTTTTCTTTAAACATACAGAGAGTGCAGCAGGAGGTGCCTCTGGCTCCTACTGCAGACTGGCCACACGCTTTTTCAAATCCGTTCTGCTTCCCAAGCGCTGAGAGGACTGAATGACCCGACATCAGGAATACATACTTTGTGCTCTTGCAGAGAGTGACAGGTCCTCTCGAGGTCCTTGCCCTGCCTGTAGGAAGCACAATGTATCTCTTTTAGAAGAAAACACAGAACTTCCACCTAGGACTGTGGGCACTGGGCCCCGAGGGTCACTAGGCTGTCCTCTGTGCTGTCTTGCAGGAGCGGAGAGTCCTGCTCAGGAATGGGAAGAACATGACACTGTGTCAGGCCTATCATTTTAAGTGTTAAAATGGTGTTTCCGTTCTTTCATTGTTGGCTTTTGAGCTATCAATTTGCAAGGTGCTTTCCTATGTTAGTATTAGGCTTGCTAGCAGTCCATTTTGCATCATGTTTTAGCCCTTAAAGCATGTTGCCTGAGGGCTTTCACCAGCATTTCCTCCTTGTGAGATGTCCACACCTTGCTGGATGAGAATTCCAGATATGAGAAATACAACCAATTATTTTTCTGTTGTAACAGAAAATTCACTTACAACGAGCAAACATGAAGTTTGGAACGCTGTACTTGGAGCAGTGGAAACCTTTTGGAAACAACAGAAAGCTGTAATGCTTTAATTTCATGTTACCTGTCAGCCAGTTGGTCGAGATATAAATAAGGCATGGCTTGTGCATGATGCGTGTGTTTCAGTTTCATTTGAAAAATGACTTTTGTATGATTTGATTACATGTATGTTTAAACTTCACTCAGTACCTGCTGTCACTGAGACCTGTGGCACATACCTGAAAGAAACCTGCAGCATTTCCAGACAATACTTCCACTTACAGTTGCCTCAAGTCGCACATAATGCTGTGTATTTAAAAGCTGCTGGTAAAACAGGCCTGAGCACCGGGGGTACAAGCATCCTTTGTCTCTCCCAAAGAGCACTAGAGAATAAATTAGCCATGTGGCTCCATTTTCCAGAGGTACAGGCTGAATGTGCTGGTTGCTCCCAAGGTCTGAAGAACACATCGCTTGCTCCAGTGGGTAAATAGAGGATTAGGCACTCACAGGTGAAACAAGGGAGGTCTTTGCTTGATCAGTTACTCAACACAGGAGATAGTCCAGGCTTCTGGGAACTTGTTTTGCTGTTTTTCCTTGCTGGAGGATCTAACTAAATTCAGTGTAGGGATAGGAGCATGGGTAGTAACTGTACTTTGTGTTCATGAATGCTGTTTACACACTTGGATTTTTTTTTTCTTCTTGTGGACAGCCTGATGAGAATCTGGGTGGAACTGGAGGGGGTCACCAGGAGGCACCCCTCAGCACAGCTGGGCTCTCGGTCATCTCAAGTTGCCCACGTGCACAGGGTGCATTGGTGTCCTTTGTGTGCAGAATGACCCGAGGACTGCCGTAAGAGTAGAAGTGGTATTGCAGCTGCTGGGCTGGGCAGGATACAGTTGCATTTGCTGTGGTCACTGCTTGCTCTGTACAGCTGCTGAGCCCTGTTGTCCTTTTCTCAGCCTGTTCTGGTGGCTGTGATCCTCCTCTGTGGTCACAAAGAGCAAATATTCACCTGCAAAATTGGCCTTGTGTGCAGTAGGATTCTGGTGGGAGTGGGTTTTGTGCCCATAGCTAGCAGGTAAACGTTTCTGGGCTGCTGCTGTGACATTCCCCACAAAGCTCCTCTGTGACAGGTTCCCTCTGCTCTGCAGCTCCTCTGCACTCAGGGCAGGTGTCCTGGAGGACAGGGAGGGGTTTCCCGATGTCCTCCTGCACGAATGCCGGGGGGGCGGTTGTGGTGCACGGCCGGGCTGTCCCGTGTGCTGCTGCAGCGTGGGGGCATCCCTGCAGCGCTGCTGGGCCGCTGGCTGTGCCCGAAGAGCAAGCTCCCTCCAGAGGGAAGAGCTGCACATCGCACCGAGCAGATTAACGCCTGGAGAACGAGCCCTTAAGAAAACTTATGCGCGAACTTGCAAATACGCAATCTGAGAGAAAAAAAAACAGATGTGAGCTTTAAAGCACATGGCCACAAATAAGGAAGTGTAGTAACCTGTGGGTTAGTGTCTGAGGATAATCAGCCAGCAATAACTCAGCTGTTGCTGTAAGCCTCTGCTATGAGACATGCAGCCAAAATAGCATGTATTCTAGTGGGTATGCAATGCTTTTTTAAACATAGGTTTTTTTTTCCTGTTAATTATTCTAATTCCCCTGATTAGTAAGATATTTGATTTACAAGAATAAATTAATTTCACCTGACCCCAGGTGAAAGCAACCATGTCCAAAGACTGCTGTGAATGGCCGTTAGCAGAAATGCACCATGTGCTCCTGTCACGTGCTCTCGATGGAAGCGCAGACACCCACTGTGAGAATCTCAGTGGTGTACCTGAGGTTTGCTGATCTCCACACACAGTATTTCAGCCGTCTTCTTTTGCCCAGTGTGTTGTACACGTGATCGAGGTGAAAAGCAGGAGCTGGTTTTGAAGGTATGCGTTCATTTTGAAAGATATGGATGTGCCCCACCTGTACTGGGTGTGTAAAATGCTGCTTTTCAGAGGTCCATCTCCTGCCAGGAAATGCATGTAAAGTAGTGCATGCGTTGCATCTGCTATAGAAAAATGCATGGAAGTGACCTATTGTGAATTGACCAAAGATAGTATAGTTTTATAAATTGGCCACATATGTCTGTGTAATATATTTATTATATCACATTTCATAGCATTTCTGTTTTATGAAATTCAGCCTTGAATATGTCACATATGTTTTGCATATATGTGCAATAGTCGGCCAAGTATATCCAAGTAAAGTATGATAAATGTGTTCTTTCCATATGGGAAATTAAATGTTTTTCCAGATTAAAAAAAAAAAAACTATGAAGAGCAGCCTATACAAAATAATTACAATAAATCACTCACTTTTATTCAGGTTAAAATTTAATTTAGAGCTAGTAACAAAGTGATAAAGAACAAAAGCCACAGAAGTCACATCTAGGACCCAATTCCATGAGGATACAGAGCATTGTAATGGTAAAGAGAACGTATGCATTCTTAAGGCTGCATTCTTAAGGCTGCTTAATCTGTAAAATCACAGAAACGTGATACCAAGGCTTGGGAAGTGTGTGCATGAGATGCCAGAGTTGGAGAGCAGGTCTTGCTCAGCGTTTCAAGATCCTCCCTATGTTCCCTGTTCTGGACATAATAAGGATCTATCATCCCCACAGCTGGCAGGAGAGAGATTGTGGCTGTATGGGAAGTGCCACAGGATTTGTTTGGTGTTTTATGTTCTAATTTATGCACTCTGAATAAAAACTGAGAAGAAATAGCATTCCAGCTGTAATCTCAGTTGGATGTACCATCTTTGTAGATCAGAATTTCTAATTGAAGTAGGCAATTGTCAGAGTAAGTATTTGCACTGCCGCGTCTCTCTGCTCTTCCGTAAGGAGTTGGTACAGCTCTGGGCTGGTGCTGCTGCAGAGCTTAGCCCTCCTGCTATTGCCAGTGGTGTGCTAAGTAGAGCACTAAGTCGAGTGCTTTTCTGGGTGAGCACAGGCTCGTTTGCAGGTGCACGTGGTTGTTTACAGGATTTCCTAATGGTCCAATCCCTTTAAACAAGGATGGTGGGGCAGCAACAGCAAGCTGGCGTAAAAGTTCTAAAAGATAGGCCTGTCACTTCACCTCCTGCTCAGTCCAAGTACTCTTCTCCTGTGCTGTCCTTGTCCCATAGGTTGTCTGGCACCTTGCTGGGGTGCCTGGCTTCAAGGGTCTTTGTTCTTTGGAGAACCAAACTTTTGTAAGGGCAGGCTGCTGCTTCCATTTGAATTTCGTGTCCTCTCCCCCTTTCTCTTCCTCTTACGATACTGAACTGCAAATCAAATTTCTTTGTGGTAAGTCAGAAAAAGGCAGTATACACTAATGTTGATAGAGCATACAGATATATTTAATTAATTAGATGAGCAAAATGTTCAAAACTGAGAGATTATGTTGCCGTGGTCCTGACTATGTGGTTCAGTGATACATTACAGTGTCAATGTTTTTGTGATGGATTATATTGAAGGAAAATAAACCAATTGATAGCTAGAACTTAAAATTTACCTCTTCAGACACGAGCACAATGTGTACCGGGGATGTGCTGACACTATTTTGGGAATAAGAAATCTTAATAGGCTGAGTAAATGAAGCTGATATCCTTTAAAAGTGAATAGAGGAGATGTCTCCACCCAACCAAAGCTGTTTATGCGTGTTGTTTGGTAAGGGGTGCTGGTAATAAAGCCAGACATGACAACAGTTGCGCGCCTAACCAAGGTAGAGTCAGCATGGGGGTATGTGGTGTGGTCAGGGGACAAAGAATTTGGCTACTTGCTCTGTGCTTAATGTGGTGGTGTTGGCAAGTCTTACGACAAGTGTGCTTCAGGTCTTGAAAACGTTACATTTCTGTCTGCTGCATGGGATAGGGCAGCACGTGTTTTGTTGTGTTTAATTTCATACTGTGAGATCCTCAAACAAACTGCCAGAAACCACTGCAGTCTTAATTCTTGTTAGTTTTCTTCACATTATAAAATAAACCTCCAGTGCATAGATTAAATGGAGCCAGGCCTACTTGTAATATTACTCTAGCGTGGGGATGCAGGCTGGAATTTCAGACTACTACAAAGAAAAAACTGTTTCTTTTTCCTTATTCGTGCCATCTTTTTTTTTTTTTTTTTTTTGGTAGCACACACACAGAATGATTATGCGTAAGTACCAAACCTTCTGTCTCAGCACTGCTTTAACATGGTCTATCGTTAATCCAGGTAGTCATGGGCCACGTTTTATGTAATCATCCACACTTTCACACCACAGACACACAGCCAGAAAGGGAAACACATTGATTTAGTGCTCAGTAATCCTCGTTTAATCCCTAGTCCTTTGGTTTGCATCATTACTGTGTCTCCTGCAGTAGTCAGCATTCGATCTTCATTCTTGGCAGACTGAATTAAAGGAAAGATTTATTAATTTGTAAGAAGTTGGCTTTGTAGGTGCATCTTAAATAAGCTAAAAACCAAAGCAGTTCAGAAACTGGTATTGTCTTTACTATAAAAATCTGCTCCCTAAAATAGAATCCAAGTTGAGCTGTACAGAGTAAATTCATGGTTTACTCACACAATGCATTGTACAGGGCTGAATTTAACACTGTCTTGTTGCAGGCTCTCAGCCTGCTTCCTTTTCCACTCATTTTTAGAAATACAGTTAATCTTCTCTTCCCTTTCTCATCTACACCTAAGAACAGCAATGCTTTATGGCCCATGTACTGATAAGAGAAAGGGGTTGGAACTAATGGATTAATTTGCAGAAAATATTGGGGGGGTCAGAGATCACCATTCATTCCAGTGGTGATAAATATTCCATGTAATTGCTGAACAAATGTTAGTGTTTGGGATTTATTTCTATTAGTTTATGAATGCTGGTTGCTTTCTTCCCTCTCGTAGTGCAAAGACAGTGTTTCTCAGGAGGAAGCGGTTTGTAGTAATTTAGCTGTCATCACCTTCTCTCCTGAATCCTTCAGGCCAGGTACAGGCTAGTCCTATTCCTTTCTGGACAGTGGTATTCCAGAGCTAATTCCAGCATCTGAAGGTGGCTCTTTACTCACAACCCTCCTACTAGCAAGTCAGCTGAAATGTCGACAGATGACCGGTAAGAAGCTTTAGCAGTATTTCCCCCCTCCCCTCTGAAAATGCTGTACTTTTCTAGATGCTATCAGGTAACTGCATTTTACAGTCTACATAAACATAGACTGTCCTTCTTGCTGGAAGTTATTCAGCTTTGGGAAAGTGCAGGTCTGCTCCTTAAGCAAATTAAACTTCTAGAAAACTGTAATTCAAGTTGAAACTATGGCATTTAGGCTCAGCTCTAAATCAAAGTAGTGTAGTCTGGTTGTTCATTTCAAGGAAACTGTCATGTGAAAAAAAATAAAATTCCCTTTACTGTTTAAAAAAATTAAGTGATCTACAGCAGTGAAGTGTCACATGGATAGTGCTTGGGTAAGGCAAAAGGAACTGAGCGTAGGGTGGATCTGTTCTTGCAAGTGGATCTGCATGTGTCCTTCCTCTGGAAGCTGATGAAACCGTTCACTTCTTCTGTCTGCTGGTAAGAATACACATGCAGCTTGTGCTTTTATTTTCAATTTGTATTTGCATGACTGAGTTTAACTTTGTCTGTCTAGTCAGATAAATATAAATATGTAACCCCTAGCAAAAGGCAGTTATTTTGATGCAGTGGCACATAGTGTATGTTCCAAAAGACCTATTAGTAAATTTTTGTGTCCCTTGTGAATCTGCATAGTTAATTCAGATAGCACTTCTAATTCACGCATATGTCTGTTCTTCTGGGGTGGGTGGGTGCTGCCTCTGCCAGTATTTGGATCAAGTTACTTACTGCTGTGGCTTCATTAAAATCACACTTTGCATACTGCTTTGAGACCTGGGTCTAGAGCACATGAGGTGCGGTGCTCCTTTGGGGTGGCTTTGCCAGCAGAAGCTGGGCTGTGTCAGTGCCACGGGGCCTCACACTGGTGCAAGAGGTGCTCGTAGCTGGCCTTAGGAACAAGGGGTGTGTCTGGGGCATGGAGGTGCCCTGAAATGATGGGGAGGTTTGCATCTTAACACCTACTTGTCTTGAAAATGGTTTCCTGCTACCTCAAGTACTCCGGTGGCAGAACTGCCTTGTCAAAAGGATGATAGGATAGAGTGATTTTCTTCTCTACAGGGAGCAGGTTTGGCCATTCTCATTTCCTGCAGCCATCAGTTCAAGTGTATTTTATCCAAATGCCTTTTGAACACCCATGCTGGACTTCAGCATGGAGCAATCCAGTGCCTGTTGTGCCAGGCATCCCACAGCAGCGCTCTGGCCTTGATCAAGCACCATGCAAAATGACTGTAGCAGCTCTTCCTCTACCTTGGGCAGCAGAGGGCATGAAGAGGTGGGTGTGCAGTGCTGATTTTCTGACATAGGACACCTGGAGTTTGTGCATGAGAAGATGCAGAGCTGTCTTGTCACATTCCAGGACAGTGCCCAGCCACCATCCTGACAGCAGTTCCAGGGCATAGACCTTCATCTCTCTCATGAATCTTGCTGATTTAAAAAAAAAAAAAAAAAGTGCTGTGATTCTACAGCACAGGGCAGATGGAGACTTGGCTTTTACTGCTTATTACATATTTAAGTGATTGATTTAGAATCTTAAGTAGAGACTAAAACCCAAGTGCTTACACCTGGGCTATGTCCTTTTAAAAACTGACTGTGAAATTGTTCTCACAGCAGTACTCCTTTGAGTTGTGCTTACAGAGTACACGTGAAAAAGAGATAGCAGTCTCAAGGAAGTTCTTCTAGCAACAGGTCTGTGCTGAAGGACCCTGTCCTCCTGGCCTGGAGACTCTTGTATGGCTCAGGCAACTCCTCCTTGGTGTGGGAGGTGGATGATGTGTGGAGATAGAGCCGTTATCATCTACGCAACCCTGTCCGATAGATGTAATGAACACCAGCACCACCCTTTGACTCAGAATCATTCAAAATTAGGATTTACCTTTTTATTGCAGTGTGATCATCTGTGCAGCTGCCTAATAGTAAAGGAACATTCAAATAAATGAATTACTATAAGTGCTGTCACACTCCAAAATGTCCAAGACCCAATTTTCTTTAGAAAAGCTGGTAGAACAGCATGCTGTTTCTGTGATAGAAAGAACATCAGGCTTTTATTTTGGGAATCTTTTGATGTTGCTGTTCACTACAGTTCTTGTGATATTTTCTCTGCTGTCAACCTTGTAACAAGGCAGAAAAACATTTACAGTAAAATACCAATAGTGCAAAAACACTTCTATTTGTAAAGCTGTTTTCA
Organism: Gallus gallus; assembly: GCF_016699485.2. Classification (NCBI taxonomy): domain Eukaryota; kingdom Metazoa; phylum Chordata; class Aves; order Galliformes; family Phasianidae; genus Gallus; species Gallus gallus. The sequence continues at coordinate 963,480 of NC_052546.1, forward strand.
TACTCCTGAGGACACATGCTTTTTAAAATTATGTCTTCAACAACTTGCCATCAGCTAAGTGCTTCAGTGGGACGGCTGTGGCTGCAGTTGTGTGACTTCAAACGGACCAGACATAGGACAGTCTGTTCACGGATATCTTCTTGTAGTCAAAGAATGCTAATGCTTCACCATTCAAAAAACTCTCCTTCGTGAAAGAATTTCAGCTTCTGTGACCATAGAGATGACAAGTTAATGGATCCATTTGCACTGTGTGGGTAAGGATTTATCCATGAAATTCCCCTAAATGTTAATGTGAGTTGTGTAGCTGAATCCCAGACTTGCCATGCTGAAACTTACCCTAACTCTCCAAGGAGAAGGCGCTAATTGGATTGCTGAGTTTAAATCCTTCAGCTAGTCAGTCCATGGAAAGGATTTAGCACTGGCTCTGTAAAGGGCTTTACATAGCTTTGCAGTGCAGTGCAGGGGAAGGTTATTTTTCCCCTTTTCTTCTTGTGATTAATTGTGAGACTTGAGGTGACAGGAGACATAATGAAATTCATAAATGCCAAAGGCCGTCCCTAGTCACATTCCTGGCTGTTGGTTTAAGTTAGAAGCTGACAGAAGTGTGAACAAATCAAGGCTGCTCTGATAGCCTTTCACTTACAGGGAAGAAAAAGTAACTGACAATGAAAAACCACTGGAGGTGGTTTAATGAGTATATGTTCTCACAGAAGAGTGATATTTTACACTGATACAGATTCTTAGATACACGAGTGACTTACGAACAGAGATGTTCTGCCCCCACAGAAGTCTGAGAGATTCCAGTTCTTTTTGCAGAAATTGGCCCAAGTTATTTTAGCAATATGCCAAAGAAAAGCTGTTGCAAAACCTGTAGCAGAACTCAAGGTGTCCTCTGTCTTTGTCCATGACTGGCCTTGCTCCACTTGTTATAAATTTTAGAAGTCAACTCCCCTCCCTGGGAGACAGAACTTTCCACATGAACAAGCAGCATAAAAAATTTAATCTAGCAATTTCCAGGGACTCACCTCGCCTGGAAAAACATTCTACTACTTCACCACATCCAGGTTTGAATTACAGTGTAAGGAGTTGCTTCATCGATCCTACTTTCCCAGTGCAAGACAGTGCAGAACGTGTCACGTCTGAGTATATATCGACCAGATACTGATGCGGTGATCTTTTGCACCAGCTGCCAGCAGTCTGTCACTGGGGCTTTTGTGGTCTGAGAAGGACACAGAATGGACAGTCGCGGTGTGGTAGTCAAGCACTGCTAAGGGCTTCAGTTTTTTCCAGCCAAAGATCCTGATGCGATGATCCCACCCTGCTGTTGCTAAAATCTTCTTGTCTGGGCGGATGGTGATATCAGATATGCCAGCATTGACAAGTCTGTGTGTTTTCTGAACCTGTGTGAGAAAGTTATAGATGAGTTCTAATTGCTTAAAACAAGCAGAAGAAAATAGAACCCTCTGGGATTTTAGAAGGTAGAGTATCCACCTGTATACACGCTGGCATCACACAGATGCTTTTCACCACATGGCAGATAATGCATTAGGGAGAATAATTAACTTAACTTGACCTTAACTATCTCCATCACCATTCCCTGTATGTTCCTTGTATGTTTTTAATTTGTATTGCATGTAAAGCTGTTTATGTTTGGTCACAAGTGAAGCTCTGGCTCAAGGGTCTGAGACTGAGAATCAGACTGCGCAGCTTTGCCCTTCCAGCTATTCTTGCATGAGTGGCAATGTCCAGAGCTCTGGCCAAATATCTTCCCCACTCCTGCAATATTCCCATGCTGAGATTCTGAACTGTCGTTTAATCTACCCACTACTTATTTCTACTACTGTAACCCCTCACAAAAGCCCCAGTAAGTTGTGGCAGTATTTACCAGATTCTTGAGAAAGGAATGCTTCCAGGAATTACGTTACAGTGTCAGGAAATCTGCAGTTCTGGTGCCTCTTCCCAAGGGACTTATTTACAGCAAATTCCAAGAAAGGAATTACGAACAAGTTATTGATTTCTACCTTGGAAGTCTTTTGTTTCTGCTTGCAGACTATTGCAGCACAAGTTTCCGAGGGAGCACAATTAAATTGGAAGGTATTAAGCTTCATTCTTGGCGCACTGGGCACAGCTCTTGAAAAGAAAAGTTTGCTTCACTGTCACAAACTTCCTCTGAAACACCAGAAAAACCCCACGTAATACAATTTTGCTGTTCTCACCTCAGATAACTTACATTAGTCAGCAGTCTGTCCCTGAAACACAGGCAGCATATGTTGAAATAGCCTAGCTTTGTCACAATGGGGAAGACACCTTTTAAGTAAGTGTATGCTGATCCTGACGTGCAGTTATTTGTAAGCACAACTAGAGATTACATTTAGAAATGACACATTCATGCTACTGTCTTCCCAAGACTAAATGTGTAACTAACCATCTTGCAGCACAACTTCTTAATATAATGCAATGCATGTTATCTACTGTTCTCATGAAAAGGGACTGAAAAGCACATTTTTGTCTGAGTAACTTCCCTTCATGATGAGCATTCCATGACATTACAGGACTGTAGTACAGGATTACAGGGCATATATTAATTTCAGGTTGTCTTAACTATAATATTGAACTCAGAAAACAGAAACTCCAGACACACTCGTCAGAGTTGCTTTCAGATGCAACTGAACACATAATGGCATTTTTCAGGAACAAAGCTATAAGCAGTTACTTCTCGACAACTCTCAACTGCCTGGCTCAAACCAAGACACGCACATTCACTGAGAAAAAGGCCAAATGAAATCTAACACACTTCTTGCCTTCTCCATAGAGTCCTCCTTCTAAACAAGACTAGACAAATGAGACTTCAACCAATTCAAAATAGGGGACAGCAAGTTTTGCTAGGCCTGTTCAGTACTAGGAGGCTGTATGTGGGCCTTCTTGCAGTGCTGCTACTGCAAAACTTGTGCTTTTTGCTCATAGGTACTTCCAAACTCCCCAGGTGCAGTAATATCTCATAGCTTCAGTGGGATTTTTGTTGGCATATGACTGGAAGGGGAGGAGCTGTTACATCACCAGCTTGGCAGCTGGAAGTCAGATGGGTCTTACTCTCTGTAACTGAGATTATTAGCTAATGGCTATAGCCAGTCCTGGGTGTGGTGCTTCCCATCATTACTGTCAATTATGTAGGTAAGATCCATACAGCAAAATCAGGACGACTGGGTGAAATTGCATGTCAGCAGCACGCTACGACTTGAAAATGAAGCCTATAATGGAGATGCCTTTTGGCTATGGAACATGAGGGAACAGTGGGCATTTGTGCATGATTTGCAAATACAGGAGGTGAGAGAGGAAAAACAAAGAACAACTTGCTCAAGGTTTTTGCAGCCAGGTGAAATCCTGTTGCCAGGATTTGGCCATCCCGTCAGTAACAAGCGAATACTGTAGCCAAATACATACCAACATTGTTTCCTAATCAGAAAGCTAACTTAGAATTGAGCAAACAAAGGCACAAACAGGTGAGTTACTTCCAGCCAGCCATCACCAAGGACACTTCTATCTACTAGCAGATGCGTGAAGAAATTTCGACAAGCTGAGACCAACAGATATCCACCTCTTCTCTCCAACACATGCCATCTCCAATTTTTCTTCTTAAAATCAGCCTCTCCTACGCCCAAATTATGTTTTTAAGCCCTGTTTTTAAAAAAGTAGCTGATACAGCAGCAACTTCAGCTTTAGCATTTGGGGGAAAAACCTCAGTAACCCAACCAACGGAACTTGCATGCTTACCTTCATTTACAGCTTTTATAGAATTTTCTTTCTTGTCACATAAAGAGTAGAGTGCTTCTTTGATGACTGGATTTTAGTTCTGCTTCGTTTATTCACCTGTAGAAGCTGTTTACTTCCTACTTTCTATCACAAATGTGATCACTTAATTATACTATCTCAGCCAGATCAGAAGGCTCATAACCAATCCAGTCATTTGCTGACAGAGATGATTTCAGCAATTTTCTTGTAGAAGACAATGCACCACTTTCCCCATAGCGATAAACGATGAAGTACCTTCATCATCTATTCACTGACACACTGGAACATTGCCACTTAAAACAGAGCTGAAGTACCATCATTGCACCATTATTTCTCCAACAGCAGATAGCTGTGCACCACGTTTACTTATTAAAACCTTTTAGAATAAAAATAATGTGCCACTGAGTGGCTTTCCACCATCTACCATTACCTCAGGTAACTGGAATGCCAAAAAAGAAAAGTCCCCATCTGGTTTTTATTATCAATGTAATAGTAGAGAAAAAAACCCCACAATCTATGTCCTTGACAGTCTATAGTGCTCACAGGAAAGATGCATTTTATTAGGGAATTCACACCGTGCATGAAGCACCAAAACATTACTTATGGGTTCTAACATTGGGCATTTCCATTTCTTCTGAGACAAATGGCCATCTCAGTGTGATGCACTGAAGGTGTCACCGACAGTGTGTCTCCTGGGAGCGTGAGCACTCTGAGGACAACAACAAGTTGTTCACCTGAAATATTCCAGTTATTTTTCCACGAGTTCTACCCTGCATCACAATTAACTAGTAAGTGTAATGTGCCACGAAGAGCAGGATTTTCTTTGAATGCCATGCTATAAATTAATAAGAAGGAATGACCTCCTTTTCAACAGCAAGTATTTGAATCTTAAAGAAACTTGTATGGTGACGGATTTCTAGAAAACTAGTCTCAATATCAAGTTTCTTATGGAAACTTACCTGCTCATTTTCCTTCAGCTTCCTGGAGCAATGGACTCCAGGTGTGGGTTGCTGGGGCACATGTGACAACACCGAACTATGACAATGATGCGCCAGACTTGTTAAATAAACTCTTCTTTAATCACATTCACTAGCTACTTCATTGCTTCTTATTCAGAATCTAGAGTGCCTCTCTCTTATTTCATGGCTAACTGCATATTAAAGTTGGCTTTCTCCTCCACACTTGGTGAGCTCTGTGTCCTGCAAACTTCATCCCAGTTGGGTGTATTTCTAAAGCATGTACTGGAATCCTAGTGCCATGCTGATCCATAAGTGCCAGTTCTGTGGTAGTCAGATCATTGCTCTTGACTGTGTCCCCAAGTGACGTCACTGTCAAATGCCCAGGGAATTGCTTTTCTTCTTATAACTGTTCAGAAAATGGCATTAACTCATCATACTACCCAACAAAATCTCCACAGCAGCTGCAAGCTGTAAGAGCAGTTGTTTTCTTCCATGAATCCATACACCCAATTGTTATAAAGAGAGATATACAGGGGCACACAGAGGCAATGTGTGTTCAGGGAACAATTGCCACTTAAAAAAAATTAAAGCACTCAGCAGTGGAGGGGCAGTGGATTGGCCATTTTCACTTTCAAGAGCCTTTATTTACACAATTTATTTCCACACCTAGTTAAAACCTCCTTAACCCCTTGGCACTGTTGGAACACTTGCTTAAGTTGTCTAGATTAAGCAATATTTATTGCCATTCACTAGCAGAGACTGAACTGGTGGTGATTACGAGACCTGCTCCTAAACCTGCCACTCCAGGTGTGTATAGCTCAGATGTAAACTGATATAAACCAATATAAACTTACTTTTTCCCTGTCTCCAGCTAGTGTGCTAGAAGTGCAAAGGGAAGCTAGCTGCCTACACCTTACGTCCTCTTAGCCAGGCTATGCCTGCTTTCAGTTTGTCAGGTATCTCATGCAATATTCTGTCTTTCTCCACAGCAAAAGGAAAGCTCTATCCATTCAAGCAGAACCTCTGGAAAAGCAATCCTTTGTTTCTCATTTTTGTAAGTCATTTATAATGTTTAAGACGTTCTGAGAGCTGGATACTACTGATGTGATAAATGAAGACATGGAGGCACTGGTTTGAGAAATGCTAGACCTGCACGCCTGTTGGAACTTTGGTAAAACCAGAAACATGTGAGAGAGCATTTTTTTGGTCTTTTTTTGTTGTTTTTTTTTTAAATCCTCACCATCCTTTGTTAAGTCTGGTCACATAGCACAAGCATTCTAACCAGTCTGTGATTAATTAGCTAGAGATCTGCAACAACTCCTCTCCATGACTAAATAATTTTTTAGTCTATCAAACTGTTAGTGCAAAGTGGGATAAATGACACTGAAGGGCCAATGGCACTGACCTGCAGGTTCTGTTGCTCATTGAGGCTCCAGATGCTAAGCACCTTTTCAGATGAGCCTGAGATCCCTTTGGCCTTCTCTGAGTCAAAGTCAAGGCTCATCACCGGCTCCTGGTGGCAAATAAGTTGGCTCAACACTTTCCCCGTTGACAAATTCCAAAGGAGCACTGATCCATCTTCATAGCCGGCCAGAAGCGACGGTTGTGAACCACAGCTGCCCTGACCACGGGAACAATAAAACTGTTTGAAAAGCGAGTAGTCTGTTTGTGAAATTACCACCTCCAGCTAGGTTTTAGTTCAGACACTGAGAAAATAAATGAAAATGCTGACAGCTGTAACAGTGAAGAGTTTAGAAGTCTAACTGTCAGTGCTACCAGTAAGGACACATCTTGGTGTTTCTTCCACATTTACTAACTGCTGACAAGCACTTCTGGATCAACGTATAACATTTTATATTTGATCTATGTAGTAGATATCCAATGCATGCATGTATATATACACACACACAGAAGATTACTGAAAGTCCAATCTATAGCCCTGTACATCACTTGCAGAACGACTGCTTGAAGTTTCTGAAGCTTTAATTTGTGGCCTGAAGTTCATTGCAATTCTTAAAAAAATAAGAAATGAAACAAATAGAGCAGAAGGGTTAGCACCAAGCCGTACAAAACCACATGGGCACTGAGAGTGCAGCTGCACATCGCCAAAGTAGGGGGTGCACACACGGACTGCTTGCTACCATGCTCTGCAGTGCGTAAAGGCAAACACCAAACTGCTCTTCAGGATTCTCTGGGTGAGTCACCAAGGGGTTAACAGGCGCCCGAGTCCCACTGTAACCAACTGAAGGCTATTTTGATTAATGATGTCACAGGCCAAAGGGCATGGCACCCTGGGCAGACACCTAATTTATTTAAGCCTCTGAAATAACTCAAAGAGGGGAACATTACTGGATTACATGTCACACTTAAGGAAAATATTCATCATTGCTCCAGCCAAAGACTAATGACCCTGTAAGCACTAACTGGCTATGTGAGTGAAGATGCAAATCCCTAATGAAAAGCAACTAAATAACAAGCATCTGTTGCCAGTTATTTATTTAATAGGGGAGAGACAACCCACCAAAATAGACATTGGGATTATGACCACCTCCTGCAGGGACACCACAACCTCAGAACTGCATCCAATAGCCTACCCAGTTATTTCCAAACCCGGCCTGATCCTACGGGATTCTGTTGTTTGGTACTGAAAACAAACTCAAGTTGAACGATGTTTATTAAAAAAAATAGATTTTAGTGGCATCACATGATTGAATGAGGTTCTTCAGATGGACTAGCTGTCAGTGGCATGATACAAGCCTGCACTGACCAAGAGCTCACCACCTCTACTAATGGTCCAGTCTGCTCTCCCACAGGTTATTATTTGTTCTAGGGGAAATTAAACTAACAAGAGATGGGTGGTCTGGGTAATAAGACTGCTAAGTAAAAGCACTGTGTTCTATTCAGCCCAGAGAACCATTTAAATGAGGAATAAATCTTACCATGCAAGGAACAAAACTGCTCCTTAAAGTAAGGAAACAAAGGAGGTCTGCCCACACCTCAAATCCTGTATGAGTCTCATTCCTTACTTTAAGGTTCCCTTCTTTGGACGAGGCAGGGACCTTGCTCTGGCCAGACGTGGGCACAGTCTGTTTTTCAACTTGTTAAAATAGGAGCAATGAATAACTGTCAAACACATACAAGTTCAAAATGTTAAATCATTAGGTATTTTGGATGGAGAGTTTTTTTTAAGTATTGGGGAAAAATAAGAATAAAAATCTGAATTACAATGAGTTTAATTCAAAAAACAAAGCATTTCATAGGTACTTCAATTAAGTTTCGGAAAGCCCCCAGTTTGGGCAGAAAAACTGAGAAGAGCTATTACTGTACTGCTCTTCTGTGAGCACATTACTCAATTACTGAAGCCTGGGACTTTGTGGATGGCCGGACTTTCCTTATCCAACAAAACAAGATCGGGATGAGCAGGGTTGGGACTTCTGCCTCAAAACAGGATGGCCAAGCGTTGTGGGTGCTCACCACCTATCAGCCCTCATTGAGGCAAGAGTGATAGGTGGGTGCTCTAGCATCACAGCAAATGCCAAGCAGAAACATATATCTTTCTGCTGCAGGTATCTCACCTTAATTTGAAGAACGGAATTTGCAGTGAGAGATTGGTCTGTTTTAAAAAGCAAGTGTTTTTTTCTGTGAAGTCAACGCCTCCTGCACTTCTTCCTGACATGCTCAAGCGTGTAATATTTTAATGAATACATAAACCTGAACTTAATAACAGCTATTGAAAGATTGGAGAAGCTCTCAGTCTGATGCCTGGACTTATTAAGCAGTGCTTCACAACAGCCCATTCATTTCAGCTGCTAATAATGGACACTTCTGGAGAAATGCCTTTGCCAGTCATGTTCTGGTTTCAGTGGAAAATTTAAATTATAAATCATCATTACTCCGAAACAGAGAAGTTTGATGTTGCATTTGGATAACTGTCAAGGAAGGAAGAGAAGGTGATCTGCTGTCAGCTCAACAAGAATAACTGCTATAGTTTATATAAAGTAGTAACTCTGCATTTCCAGTTTCTACATGTATTGTTCCCACTGAATTATTTTGTTTGCGCCATTACGCAACACGATGCCTTCCCCAAAGAGTACAAAAAATGTAAGGGAAGACTATATTTACTCCTGCAAATCCTTACCCCACCCAATTAGTAACAGCAGAAAGGTGTGAAGCTGAAGGAACAATGTATTTAAGATTGTGAGTCTTCAAAAGAGAAAAGAAAAAAATGAATGGGCACATGGAGTAAGTTAAGGACAGACCTACAGTCAAATGAGAGGAAAGAAAAAGTCTTAGACAACAAAATAAAATGCTCCTATCTTTTAAACTGCTTAGAAGCAGCCAGATTCACAAGCCAAACATAAGCTTCATCTTAAGCCCACTGTGTATATGAGAGTTCCCAATTCATGCTACTGCTAGTAAGGTGCATCGTAGCCCTGATACGTGGTTCTTTTCCTAAAAATGGAAAGCAGAAAGATACGATCCACAGCTCTGATAGTCCCCAAGCTCTTTCTGAACAACAGCCTACACACTGTGATGTGGCTTTCTCCGTGTCAGTCTGTGCTTCAGCTTGTTAATTTGCTGTGCCATAAGCAACATCCAATAGTCTCTTAGGCAACATATTGCCCATAAGCGATGGGCTGGGGAGTGCTCATCTCCTGGGTATGTCTACATTGCCCAACGTGGTGAAGTACAAAGAAATCTTGAGCTGCCTCTATTCAGGAAGGGGTGCAGCTGGGTTGGCTGGTGGTGTTCTGCTTTTATGGTTACAGGGTTACTCAGCGACCCACTTAGTGAAACCACAAAACAGAACACAGAGCAGCACTTTGGTACACCACAGTAATTATTTGCCCTTACAGAGTATCCTCCTCCCCTGTGCCTTTAAACTGAGTTGAATACATTTGTAAAAGCTGTGTGACTGCAAGGGATGATCTGCCCATGCCTGTTGCAGTCTAGGAACTTGTGGTAACTTACCAAAGTTACGATTTGCATGGAGTAATTTACCTCTCCCAGTTCCCAGTCTTCTCCTTTATCCCTACTGACAACAGAATTTAAAACTTGCTTAAAAACAAGACTCTGCACCTGCTCTGCTTCCTAGAGGATCAGCAGTATTAGTTCATGTGGGAAACATGGCAAGAAAGGGAACTTTTTGTACAGGCAAGAAAATTTTAAACACTGTACATTCCCTCAGTTATCTTCATCTTGTTAAAAATATGACCAGGCCACAGAAAGCCACATTCATTTCCTTGAGTACTGACAGCCTTTTTAGAATAAACTTTGTTTAATGAAAACCTAATTAGTCTACTTGCCTTTTTTCCCCCCTGGCTGTCCCACCATGGGACTTACCCTGTGGCCTCTCCTACCTTTCCCTGAAACCAGCAACTGAATTCCTCTGGACTTCACTCAGTTCAGGGCCTTGAGTGAAGACAACAATGCCTCAAATGCACAGCTGATCAGTACTTTGTGCAGCTGAAACCAATACAAATCTTCAGATGAAACTGAAGGGAATCATGTACATCAGCTCGGATGGCCCCGCAGACCTCTAACTGTCAGGTCAGGGAGTACAGCAGGGAATCTGCACTGCAACCAATTTGGGGGGCGGAATTAAAGCCCATCACTTGAACTCCTTTCCCTCTCTACTGCCCCCTTCTTGTGCTAATTGCCTTTCACTGTTGACATCCCATAAGCATCACTGGCTAAGTGCTCTGCAGACGTGGTTTATTTGTTGTTTGGTTTTTCTTTTGTTGTTTTAATTAGCTGTTTTTATTTACCTTTTAGTTCAAAGCCAGTACAACCATAAACATTTGTTCCTATGTATGCCGGTAACAAAACTGTTCATAGAGCGCTTCCTTATCCTGAGGGCATTACAGTGAACATAACCTACCATTAAAATCACTGTTTTTAAGTAACCCAATCGCTTCTCTTCATTAATAAGGCGAGAGGCTGTATCAAACAACTGGCTTCAGTAAGTCACTCCTTTTTCCTCTTGATTGATGCAAAAACTGTATCTATCCTAAGGATATAAAGCCTTCCCTCAGTATTTGCAAGTCTTCCATTAAAGCTTGGAGAGCTCTGAAAGTTACATTAACAATGTTCACAAATCTTTCCCCCCTTTAATAGTATAATTACTTGATTGGTTTGATAATAAATCAAAATCCAAGTGAAGAAAGATTCATGTGCTTCATATAAAATGAATCACAGGGAAAACATTTCACAATTAGCAGGCGCTCTTGCCTTACCTGCCATAACTTCAGACACATGGGCATGCCCAGCTTGGCACCCACCTCTGGCTTCAAGGTACAGACTGACGTCTTGGATGGCAGCTCCAAAACCTGAACCTGACATCAAGAAAACAAGAGTATTTGGTCATGCTCCAGGTCGAAATTCTGCTGCTAAAAACACAAGTCTCTTAAGGTGATTAAGGCTAGTGTAAGAACTCCCAGTAACAGCTGTCTGGAGGAAACTGGGGAATACATGTTAAGTTGGAGCTGTAGGGGAATCGACAGGTAAGCAGTTTTATGAAAGACCAGAGAGAAGTGCTAGAAAGTAACATCATCATCTTCTTCCACTGTTCTATTTCTTCTGATTTCCTTCCTTAGAGTAGGTGATGTGCATTACAACAGGTAAGAATGTAGACAGCTCAGTCTGAAAACACTTCCCTGCTTCTTCCCCCTTTCCCCATCTTTGTAGCAAAGTTCTTTTGCAATATTCAGTTGTGGACACTTCTATCGTCTCTTCTGTTCTGGCACAGCAACACAGAGCTTGTGTGGATATACAGCCACCGTATACATCTAAAGTGCACTAGCAGAACTTAACACCCCTGAATCATTTGCTCAGTGCAGGCTGGAGCACCGACAGCATACCGGTATTCGACCACAGTGCTGTCTGACCCTGCTTTGAATAGGGTCAGGTAATACTGTGCGTAACACCTGCTCTCTGTCTGTGTAGCAGCCCCTACTTTTGTGTGTGCTGACGGCAATGAATTATGGGTCTGTCTTTAAAAATGTGGGGCAAAAGTCTTTCCTCTGCCAGAGAAGTAGCTCATTTTCACCTCAGGATGATGGCAGGCAAGATCAGGGAGTCTGCCTTTGCAGTTTGGCACCGGAAGGTTTTTAGTCTCTTGACTGACACAGAAGTGCCTTACCTGGGGCTGACTCTTGAGCTTGGAACTATGGAGAAGGACCTCATGTTCCTGGAAGCAAGTTTGTGACTCTTTTTTTTTTAAATATATATTGCTCTTTCTCAGACACATACTTAATCACTGAGGTGATCTTTCATTTTAATTAAATAAGCAACAGTCTACGTTATCTCATAAAAGTAAAGGACTTCAAATATTTGATAAATCCAGCATCACCAGCCACTCTGCATTATTTCAGAATGTGCGAAGGCCCAATAGTGCTGTTGGACAGCCCAAGACATGTGAATTTCCTTAAGCATCTGAGATGAGGTATTAAACAAATATGGCTCCTCTGGGAACCATCAATCAAGACTGCGGCAGCTGCAATGGCTTTCCAATCCCATACCTTTAGTTCAAAGCTTGCCAGAACATCTTCCTATTTCTAGAGATTTTCAACTAGCCTGCCAAAAGCCAGCTGCACTCTAGGACTGCAAGTCAATGATGTACTAAACACAATCTACAGAGCATTTTCTAAAGCCAGTTAGCAATGGAGCAGGAAACTGCTCTCCAGATTTGACAGATGGAGGCTGCAGCAGAGCCATGCAGTGCACAGACCGAAGTTTGAGCATCTGGGAATTCTGCTTCTTTGGAGCTATGCTCTTAACAGAAGATTCTTTTCTCTTGGCAACTTTCTTGCTGTATTGACCAAGCCAGCTATTGCAGGAAACCAGCTGTAAATATGAAGGTGACCCGCTCTCATCTTGTGCCTTTCATCACTGGCTCCCCAAAGGGCATTGCTTTCCAGACCACAAGAAAACCAGGACCGTAACTTTTAGTTAACAAGGAAAGATAAATGCACTGGGATAAATGCATCTCTGCCGGTTAAAATTAATTCTTAAAAAGCCACTCCTTTATTTTATCTTGATTCAAAAGGAAAGACCTGATACAAGGGCTACGGCTGAGCTTGCAAAGGACAAAGGAAAGCAGAGAAAAGGATTTTTTCTGCAGAAGGCAATCAGGCATGAGCTGCCTGTGCTAGACTGACAGTTCCAGACACTGCCTGCATTAGAGACAACTGAGCCTGAGAAATAAATACCATTTCATATATTTTGACATCTGTAACCTAAAACTTGAAGTTCTGTGTTTATATTGGTTTTGCTTAATAGGAGAAAGATTTTCCTTCGCCCGAGGTTAATAGTGTTCCTGGGTGGCTAAAACTGGCCACAAGGAAACACACCCTTTTTCTTTTCCACATTAATAAAGCTTTTAACATGTTTCTGGCAAATTGGCAAGAAAAGTGCATGTAGCTCATAATTGGTGATTTAAATGCAATCATGAACAAATAAATGCCTGTTCAGATCTCATTATTTATGGACTGAACCTGCTTTAAGACAAAATTACTCTTCCTTGGGCACCAGCCAAGCATAAACACTTATTAAGTCTTAATTTTAATCATAAGCTACAAATGTACTGTGTCTCACAGTGCTGCCTATTTGGAAGCACTGCATATTATGGGAGCGTATGTGTGTGCATTTATTGAAAACTGACATAGTTCCAATGTCAAATTCACACACAGAGAGGAACTCTTACCTCAGGAGACAGCAAATCATTACCAGCTTGCAAAGCCCAAGCAAACAAAGGCAAGTAAACCAGAGATGAATTGCAAGAGACATTGGGTAAAACAACCCCTCAGTGGATGACTGTTTAATTCTTCGTGAACAGAACGTGTGTGTACACTTTGCCTGGAACAAGTTCTTCTCCACCCGGTACAAGACAGCACTTTTCAGGTTTAAGTTAAATATTACTGAGCACTTCTGAAAAATGGAAGTAGTTCTGTGTTTGATCAGAACAATAGAAGTGCCTGAGAGTGGTTTTATTTACTGGTACAGTGGCTGTTCCTACAGACCGACTCAGTTCTGTAAAATGCTGAACATTCTGGCTGTGGGCCAGCAAAGTACTTTCTTATATCCTCAGCTTCTGAGCAATAAGGAGCCCACGTTTTCTCGCAATACAGGCACCATTCCCACATATTACTTAGCATGTAGAAAATGTAACTTTCACTTTCAAGACACGCATCCTATAGTCCAGGTATGCTCCTGATCTTCTGTGCTTATGAACAACTTGCAATAAGCTACAATATTTCTTCTATTTACTCATATCGCCTCTTGATTTCTTTTTCATGCTTTTGGTATTTTAATGTCAGGTATGTGGATCAATGTATTTCCCTATCATGTCCTCAAGTGGTCTTTCAAAGAAAACAAAAATACAATTTATACCAAACAGAAGTGGAAAATGCCAACAAAGCTGTCAGTCAGTGACTGCTGTGATAATGAGTATGAGATGTGGGTTTATACAGTAGGAACTGAAATGAACCCTACAATTATTTCAAACAGAGCAAACCTTTGCCGCTAACAGTAATTCCACTATTTGCAGCCAAAGTAGCAGTTAAAGAATTAGCCCGAGGTGAAAGACCACGTATCGCATTACAGATCACCTGCAGCTCCCCTCCTCGCACCACGCACCACTTCCAGCCACAGACGGCAGATGAGCGCTGCCGTCCGATGACAGACGTCTGACTGTTAGCTCCCCAGAAGGACTCTTTTCCCCTCTTAACAGTATTCAGCAGCGGCACCGCAGGAGCTTTCAAATCTCCTGCACATGAAAGACCATCAGCAGCTGTGAATACTTACATGTCACACAAAACTTGGGGTGGTATCCTTGTTATTGCAGCACGAGTTACATAACTCAGTCATGTTTCTGGCAGGTAGTGGTGATTAGGAGCCCCGGAGGTTCCTCGTGCTGCCCTCTCTTGAGCAGCGGATTTGGAAGCAATGATGTTTCTCCCTCCAAACTCTTATTTAAGAAACAAAAGCAACGTTCCAAGCACCGGAAAAAGAAGCATTTCCTACCTCCTCCAGGGCCTTGGCTGCCGTGGCCATTAGCCAGCGTCCCTCTGCCACCTTTAACAGAGAGCATCTGCAGAACCCCACGTTCTCCGTGAAGACAGAATCCGTCACTGAAGTCCGTCCCTCTGCTAAATCCCACAGGCAGATCCTCTGGTCACGGCCTTGACTTTTACAATAAAGCAAGTTGTTCTGTGAGCGGTAGGACTGAGGAAACCTGCCTTCCTGTAGTTTAGTATCTCAAAGTTGGGACTTTAATATGTAATAAGGACTGAGCTTAGGACAGCTTCTGTGCAGCTTCAAAAGCTGTTGGCAGGAGAGAGGACCTGAGGGGCCGACACAGCGCCTCACCGACAGCCATGCCTTCTTACCCAGACAGACTCGATCAAACACAGTTATGCTACTATCTATCTATATATGCAACTATTTATGGTTTTTTATCAGTATTTGAACATTTCATGACAAGAATACCACACGTTAGCATATTTAACACTCTTTCACCATAACAATGAAACAGAACGATCAGGTTTGCTGACAGCTGAAAGACAAAGAGCAAGACAAGAAGGACCACAAAGGTAAATGAAAGGCAGCAGTTACTCAGTGGTCAGCTTCCCACAGCCACATGCAAAAACAGACTCCTACACCTCCTCTGTGGTCCCACACAGTAAGGCCAAGAAGGCCAGTCAGACCGCACAGCGTTGGCTGCTACGTGTTTACGCAGCTCCAGCTGCTCTGGAACAAAGCATGGCTGTGGAGAAGCTGCAGTTCTGGAGTTGAGCTACACAGCACAGGATACCTGTCCTGTTACTGCCTGGGAGAAGGAGTCATCAGGAATTCCTCACCCATTTCTTGTCTGAATTAGCAGTATCGCTTGACAGAACCACGTAAACAAAACAGAGGTAGATGCAAATCTGACTGATTTAGGGCTTCTTCAACATCAATACAGAAACTCCCATCTGCTGTTCAGCTGAATGACGAACTATGAAAACACAGCACTAAGAATACAAAAACGTGGTGGTACTGCAAGAAACTGCTGTGATTTAGAGCAGAATAACAAAAAATACAGGTGAACACTGCCCTAAAACTGCACTGCTGTATGAACTGTTATACACCAAAAATAGAGGTAGTGAAAAGCTCCATAATTATACAAACAATACTCATTCAGTAGGATTTTATGGGGGAGAGTGTTGATAATTGTACTTAAGTAGATAACAAATATAAATGCTAATGAGTTCCACTGTGTATTATAAGAGATGTCTTCTCTAGATAAACATGTCAGAACACCTCCTCGTCATACAGACACTTTGGCATCCACTCTGCTCCAGATCACCTGTCTAATCCAAGGTACACAAATCTTCCCAGCCTTCCCTTCCTAAATGAGAACATGGGCATTTTGCAACATGGGTGTGCAGCTCAGCATTCCTGCTCATTTCACACCATTCTCCCACCTCTGGTTCTTCCCCTTCTCTCCTCCTCACAACTTACATCCTGTACCAGGTGTGATCTTCCCAGCTGTGAAGCACCTAACTTCAAATCCATCTCCTTTAAGCAGAAACTTCACCTGATGTCAGTTCAGTAATAAGAATACTGTAAAATTACAATGAAAAATGGTACATTTAATTTCTTTATGATACTCATGTAGTCACACTGCAATGCAGCCACATGTGAATCATGAAGAAATTAACTGATCATAGTAATTCAGGGTAGTTGTACTTCTGTACATTTTCTGTATGTGTTGGTGAGGTCAGCAGTGGCTCCAAGAATAAAAGACTCCCACTCTTTATGGTTTTTTTTAACTGAGGTACATAACAGGAACAAAAATACTTTCCACTCCTTTTTGCCTGCCTCACTAACCTCAGCAGCCTCTCTTTACCATCCATCGTTTTCAACCCGCAGACAGATTTTCTTCCATGGCCATCCAGGGCCGCGTCCACTCTGTGAGTTTTCAGGTTCCAGACATGGATAAACCCATTCTCAGACCTGGCAGCAATAACAGATGCTGGTAAGACAGTCCAATACTTCCTCCCCTTCTTTTTCCCCCAGATGGAAGTTACATGTACAAAGACAACAGACCCATCATTCACCAGCCACGCAGTTTGTTGTTTATCTAAATAATATCCCTAATTTTAAAAGGAAATGTCTGTACAGCGCTCAGCTTAGCCAGAGATCCTGACTGACTTACCCAGAGAACAGAACGGGGATGTCAGGTTCTCCACCTCCGCAGGAGAAATGCAGCGCGTGGACAGCAGCCCCGGTGCCTCTGAGCACGAAGTGTGGGTCTGGAGGTGGCTGAGCCATCCAAGCAACTGGGAGAGCAAAACGACACGGACAGCATGGAGGGCAAGGCAGCCTGCAGTGAAGTCACAACTGTAAATATTTTTGGATCAAGACATCAGCTTTTCTTAGAGGTAACTTCCAATACTGGCAGTTTGACATACAATCCTTTGGAAGTAATTCCTCTTAGCTTTGAGTGATCAAGCATCCACTCAATCTACATGCTGACATGAGGCGGTGGTTGCCGGGTTGGCCATGTGAGCACACATCCTTGTGAATACAAAACTGTTCAGCTCTTCTCCCTGCTGCAAAAAGGAACAGATACCAAATGCAAGAAACTGCACGCCCAGAATTTCAGTGGGCAAATACTTTATCGTTTCACTTATCCTCCTGCAAAGTCTTTCCCTTTCTTCACCATCAAATGCTCTGTCTGTGCTTTCTAACCACAACCATTTACAGAGAAGCACCGCAGTATGTATGTCAAGTGAAAAGAATTTCAGATGAGATCTGAGCTGTGATCATTTTTACACAGGGCTGCCACTGCTCCCCAGTGCTTCAGCTTCTGGTTCCAAGCATGGTTACTTGAAAAAAGAAATACATTATTTCACACTACTTCGACTTCTGTGTTAAACACTTTATTCCCAGGGGCTGGCACGGTGGGCTCCAGCTCTGACTGCCCGTCAGGAACACGCTTCAGCTGTGCCCTAATCCTGAATTTTGTCACAGAAGGTCACCTTGGGCAGCACAGCAGTGTGCTGTCACCCTCAAAACAACACTGCGGAGCCACAGAAATAATAGCTGGGCGGCTTGTTGGAGGAGCTGTGTCCTTCTGCAGGGAGGAACAACACCGAGTCTGTGCACTGAGCAAGGGAGACAGAGCAGATTGGGATTACT
Organism: Gallus gallus; assembly: GCF_016699485.2. Lineage (NCBI taxonomy): Eukaryota > Metazoa > Chordata > Aves > Galliformes > Phasianidae > Gallus > Gallus gallus. Next base: position 981,413 of record NC_052546.1, read on the forward strand.
GGGCAGGTTGTTTTTAATAGCATTTTTCCAATTACTGACACAGAAGTTTTGCTGACAGACCACAACTGTGTGCCTGGCCATGGGAAGGGCTTTATCTGGCATCAGGCAGACTCTGCAAGTGCACGTCTTTACAAGGGCAGCACCTCAGAGAAATCTTCAGAGTGGCTACAGCAAAACAAACACCAAAACAACCTCCACTGTAAAAACATAAGTTCAATTTATAAGCAAATGAAGTGACTTCTTGCTGTTTGAAGCCAGGTCCTTTGCTTGGTGTTTTGTTCTGGTTTGGCTTCGTTTTGTTGTTGTTTTACAATTCAGGTATATGAATTTTGAAATGGGGCTTAATATTAAGCCCATATTGTTTTTTTATTGAGCATATTAAACGACTTATTAATTCCTCTCGTGACTCAACAAATGAACAGCAGCATGACAGTCTTATGTGTCTCATTTACCTTTCTGCAAGGGCTGGACTGTAAAAAGGCGCCTGTGCTGCCTTCTATATCCGTGAGCCTGAACAAAGCACTTAAGGACTCCTGATAAACTCTTGCTGCTGGTACCTACGTCAGCAGAAAGTCCCACGAGAACTTAAATGGATCGACACTTTGTGATCCTTAAGAGCCCCCCGGAAGCACCCCGTGGTTCCTGCAGGCACCCACGAGCACCCCGTAAGGTATCACAGCGCACCCACAGCACCGCGGAGCTCAGCAGCCCCGTCCCCTTACACGGATAACAAAACCCATGGCAGTGTGCTGGTGCTGACAGACAGCAGTTCTGCCACGCTGTATGACAACAGACAGCGACAGCCATGCTGAGTATGAGGCCTGTGTGATCTGAACACCCTGGGGTACCTTTTGCTGAAGCCCCCGTGAAGCAGAAGTATGAGGCTCACATCCATGAACGCGCAGTCTGAAATCTCCAGGACCTCTTAAGGTTTCACCCCAGGTGTCAGAAAATGAGCTCTCTAATTAGCACAACATTTATTTTATCGTTAACTCCATTTAGCCTCAGGGAGACCAAGCTGCTCTTGTTAACCAGGAATATCTGCAGCAAATTTAATTAAATGATTTGCTTAGCATTTAGGCTGGTCTGAGATCCAAATCTGGCTCAGGGGCTTGAAGAAGCTACCTAAGTTCACATGAAAGCTCCTTACGTTTGTCTCAGATGCCCTCACGCTCTGACTGATTCCCACCAGCTATGAAGAAACATTAAAATATACTGTTTTGCTTATGGCATTATTTGTCTGTGGGAGGAAATCACCACTGAGAGGTGAAACCTCACACCACCCCTTGGTCTTATTTCTTAACACGTCCCACTCGATCCCCTGGCCTTCCCTGTGCTCCTGGTGGCATCTCTCAGAAGCTGAGCTTTGCCTCAGTGCAGCACAGACCACCAAAGGCGTTGTCCACACGGTGTGCTGCAAACCTTCGGGCTCCTGATTAAATCCCTTCTGAGCAACAAGGGCAAAACTCAGCTGTTCACATCAGCGTTTCGAAGAGCAAATGGCTACACAGAGCACAGCACACATTTGGTACAGAAAGGGTTCTGCCCAGCACAACGTGCTTCTGCTAAGTGCCACAACAACTGCATTTCCCCCACAGTTCCATTATTTTAAACAATTCACTGCTCATCTCCTACACAAAGCTGATGCTGTGTAGGCTGCAGAACACTCTTTGAGCCGTTTGAGTTCTGTGCAGTGGTATTCCAGTATCATCACTTCCACATCTTATACACAGATATTAAAAAAAGCTAAGCTTTTATTTTATGAGAGTCATTTAAAATATGTAAATGTCAAAAGGATTACCTTAGAAAAATCTCTCAGAGAATTAAAAACATTAACAGATTCCCACAGGAAAAATTCCAGCAGAATTCAGCAACCCTCCTGTTCCCACTCCTGTCACTTGTATTTCTATCACACATGGAAGCAAAAACAAATTGCCATTAAAATATCATCCAAGCACTCTCCTCCCCCTGCAAACTCCGCAGTTCTGTCTGAGATACCAACGGCTCCAACAAAACACGGACAGGGCGCTCCCCTCTGTGCGGGCTCACAGCGAGCTCTGCTGTCAGAGCACTTTTTCAGGTACGGCTGAAATAAATCTAAGCACGTCTGGCAAACTGATACAGGACTGAAAGCAGCAGGTGTGCACACATAATTACTACTGCAAAACTCCAGCGCATCCAGGTGTGCTCCCCACCAGCTACAAGAAATCCCTCTTATTTCTTTTTGATTCCCCGCCTGCCGGGTGCCACCCTCCCACAGGAGGCCCAGCACAGCCTGAGCTGAGAAAGATGTGAATAATCGATCCTCCTCCTCCTTCCACGGGTCCTCTGCCATTGGCACCAGGCTGAGCTCACAGCCCTGCGCCACTGCTGCGGCCGCTGAGGAGCGGGGCCAGGAGTTGGATGGGGTGCAGCTCACCGCAGCTGGAGTGTTGTATTCTACTGACAGCACAGGGCTGAGCTGGGATGTTTGGTACACAAATACTGCTGGATGTGCTGTGGCAGCTTTTAAGCCCCCCTCTCCCCCCAGATAAAGTAAAATAAAATAAAATAAAAAAACACAGCAATCACAGGAAGGGACGGGAAGAACTCAGCAGTGTGTGCTGAGGGTGCAGAGCCTGGACAGATTGCCAGATGGAAAGCTTCTGCTCATGAAACCTGCTGGAGACACCTCCATGTCAAAGAGAAAGCACTGGTTTGCACTGCCTGGCCACGCAACCTTGTACGAACCGACAGCAGACACTGCTGCACAGGCAGCATTATGGCCGTGCACTCCTCCTCCCTGCAGGCAGTGCCACCAAACCGCCCCGCTGACAGCGGCTCCCACAGCTCACACTTACACAACCAGCAGTGGAAGTTTCCACATTTTAATTGTAACAGCCGGATTGGCAGCAAACAGAACTGCAGATCAGCAGCTGGCAGGACGCCAAGCAATCTTATGGGAGCAGGAGAAAAAGCCCGGTCACCATCGTGCAACGCAACACACGGTGATGGGATTCGCTCAGGTAACGGCTGCTGGCGGCGTTGGCACCTTCCTGCACCCCCAGTGCCCCACAGCGGGATGACACTGCAGCACAGCATGTTACGGTTTGAAGTAATGAAGTTTGCACGGAGAATGCATGTAAGTGGCAGTGTGTCACCTTCGGGACGCCGAGCCCTGCGGCTGTGCCTTGAGGCTCACCTTCAAATTCCTCCATCTGCCATTTTTACAGTCACCGTATAGTAATTATTTTCCATACAAAAACAGTCAGCATGGGAACAAAAGAAAGAAGGATGGTAATTATCCGAAAGACACCGAGTTAGCATATGGATCTCATTGCCACTTACACATTGTGGTCACTGGAACAAAAAGCTATTAATCAATATGTAAGAGCCATAAATTAACACAAGCATTAATCATTCTAATACTCCCACTGTGTCAGACTGATCATTTTTTTCAGCCTTTCATTCTGGCACTTTTGCCTTCCGCCGTCGGCTGCCCGGCCTTCCCGGCAGCGTTACACCGCTGGGCGCCGCACATCTCACTGAAGGCAGCATTTTGAGGGCAGCCAAATATCAGTTACATTCACACTGAATATACAGGGGCTGAAATCGGGGGACCCCTCCATCGCAATGTCAGCATGGTGGTTTTTAGTAAGGGCAGCCCAAAATACAGCTGAAATGGACGAAGTTCTGCTGTTTCATCAACAGGCTCACGTTGCAGATGAGGAAGGACGCCCTACGATTTACTCTGGGAGGCACGACCTGCCCGGTACAGCGAGGCGATGTCGGCACAAAGCACGGCACTTGTTCTCTGCGACACACCCTCCATAAAGGGAATGCAAAAAACGATATTAGAAAAGAAAGTGACAAGGCCAGATCTAGAAAATCCAGAGAATGTGAAAATGCAGAACGTCAGTGAAAAGATTTACGGCACCGCCTCACTGCAGCACCCAGAGCACAGTGAGCGTCAGCTCGGCCGACTGACGCACCGCAACAGGGAGCGCAGAGCGGCCCCGCACGGCCACGGCCCCGCAGCGAGCAGCGCTGCTGCAGCACTGCACGCCTTCCGCTCCCATGGGCTAACGACGTCCTCGGGTAGCATGGGCCTAATTACAGCTCCAGACATTTCCTGCAATAATCTTCTTTGGTAACAAACTATTAAAAAGAATTGACAGAGAAGAAACGTATCAAGTTGTTACAGCAACTGAAGTTATTTGAGCCGGAATTGTGTGCCTGCAATTAAGGATTCTGTAACTCTGCCCAATTAAAGCATCGCTTCATTTGAAAACTAATTAATTCTAAACACATATTTTTCCCATGACAAACTTTTATGATTATTTAATTTATTCTGTTATAATTACTTTAATTAATCTACTCTTGTATAATAGGATGCTGTTATTCTGGCACCTGACCAACGCAGACAAACAATTGATTGCAGGAGCTGTCACGGCAGTTTCAACACCGCTTTTATTTATTTGTCTGTTCTATTACTTTTCTCTTCCTCCCACAGGGCACAGGAAACGCAGCGGATGACATTTTGTCTTCTACGCTTTTTTTCTTCAAAGTGTGAAATATAACTGCAGAGCGTGGAATTAAGGACATGTAACGTGACACTGTGCAATAAAAAACCACCTATAGGAAATTAATGTCTGCTTCTGAAATGCACCACACTGTGCCTCTCCGATCGATTCCCTGCGCAGGACCCAACCTGGAGCTGCCAGAAACGGACGCGGAACCGTGCTCAGAACGTGGCCTTCTGCAGCCAGAAGGGAGACGGGGCCAGAGCTCATTTTTACACTTGTCTTCAAATCACGTGAATTTTCATGTTTCAAGTCAGTTTTATGAGAGCCACATTTTACTCTTACATCAGCTTACTGCATGCATCACTAAAGCTCTTCTTACTCTTCAAGAAGCCCAACTACGTTAAAACAGAAATGTGTACTAATATTTAGTGGTGTATTTTATTTTGCTTTGGCCACACTTGAAATAAAAATTACCGCCACTTCCAGATGGAAGTCCTGGAGCTCATTTGGACACCAATGCCCCTTAATGAACACGGATGCACTCAGCTGCGGGCGGGAGGCACCGAGACACAAAGAGAGGGAACAACGTGACCCATGCCATGTTTAAGTGTATGTCAGAGTTAAAGATTATCAAGTATTGTCATGCTATAGAATACCTCCCAAAATTCAGGCCCAATTAATAACTTGCCTATTAGGATTCCAATAAAGTGTAAACAAATTTCATTTGGAGAAGTCAAGCTATTAGAGAGCAAATTAATCTAGGAAATCTAATGAGAATCACTGTAATTCCAGTGCAAACAGGACTGACGTTTACGAGGCAAATATTACCTGAGTATAAAATAAAATGTTTATTTTAACAGTTTAACCTAAGCTTGCTCTTGAGATACAAACCCACAGCTGCTCTTTCATGCCAGTTTCATCAAGGCTATATCCATTTTGAAAAGCCATGTAAGATGCTTTCATTAAATAAGCTCTCATGTCCAATGCTCTGAGCCTGAGTCACAGTCGCGTTATTAATGTTAATTAATTAATACTAACAAAAAGCAGGTGCCAAGCTGAACAGCGGCTGAGTACTGACGATGCTCAGCTCTCAGCTCAGTTTCCTGTGTGTGTGTGACGTTCTGACCAACTAGCTGATCTGCTTTAAGGAATAATGATAATTAACATCTAGCAGATGGACAGACATAAAACCAGAGTTCCAGAGCACAGTTCCGTGGTTTCCACACGGGACTCCAAACTCCGCTCCTGTCACCTGCAATAAACTTTCTGGCCAAAAATCGACCGAAACGCAGAGCTGTGTCCCTGCCCTCATGGGAAGCTCGGAACCATTCCGCAGCACCTGGACTTGAACTTGCAGGCCCCGACTGTGCGCCCAGCAGCCCCGGTGCAGCGCGCTGCCAGGAGCTGAAGTGCCAGCCTTTCACCACATCATCACAGTGTCATCTTCTGACCAAATTCATTAGGAAAACTTTTACCCGTCCTATTATCTCAAACCAGGAAAGCTAGATCAAAGTATAACCAATTTTACAGCACGATAAAACTAGTATAAATATTTAAACACTAATTAAAAGGCCTCTTTTGTTAAAAAGTAAATAAATAATTGAAAGCTACTTCTGATAAACGCTATTAAATGCAATCGTATTTGTCTCGCACTTCTCAGAAAAAGCGGGGCTTAGGGGGGCTGCCAAACCCTCGCCTGCAGTAAGCCACACGAGTGCCCATTCCTGGGACAACAGATTAACCCTGAACGTCTCTGCCAGCTCCATCCGCATGGGACAGCCGCGCTGTGCCCACGTCGTGCAGCCGTACTGAAAGGCCTCCGCCTCCACAAGGAGAAGGATATCTTAAGGAAATGCTGCATCAGCGAGGAATTCTTTGGTAAACCCAATTACCATTACCTTCTTCCTAAAATGCCTGTGATCCTGTCTCCTACAAAGGTAAGGAACTGTCATCTTCTGGCAGATGCATTTTCTGCTCATAAGCAAATGTGAGATCTGCATAAAACAGTGTGGGGGATTGCAGTGTATTTACCCTGTTCTCCTTCTCAGGCAGATAACAAGCGTGGCATGAGATGAAAAGAAAGGAATCGTGACCTTACGAACAGAGCGAGGAACTGAGGGTAGGCTGATCCACGAGCAGCAGCAATGAACAACGGGACAGCCATCAGATTGATTTCACTTCTTCTGCAGGACCATAATCAGATTCTCCGTCTGTAACTCAAACTTTAAAAGTATGATAATTTACGGAAAGGAGATTAATTTAGCCATTTTGAGTCAAAGACGTATTTCATAGCTTCATCCCAAATCCTGTACCTTGTGAGGATCCCTTTCCCCTTTGAAGACTTAGTGAATGATTGAAGCTTCTACTTTCTGAGAAACAGATAACACAAGACTAGTAATCTGACTCTAAGCCATTGGATAAAGGCAGTTTGTTTCCTCTTAGCCCATCTGTCAACACCTCTTCAGTAATTAGTCCTAATTATTACAAAGGGCTAGCCTCCCATTCGCATTATTAAATCAGAAATAGTATCATAGCCAGGTATCTTTCAACGCCTACCAGGCTGGCGACCTTCGATTCCATTGAATCTTCTATCAGTATCCGCCTTTGGAAGAGCCTCCGCAGTAATTTTAGCAGCGGCTTCAAAGATGCAAATCCCACAGTGGAATTCCAGGGATGCATTCATGTACACACCCACCCCATGTGACAGGAGAGCAAGCAACACAATTGACCTTCGCATTGTTCTCTAAACTCCTGTGATATAAAGCACACATCTCTGCTTCATACAATGCCTGCGTGCTGAGAAGTGCCTTTGAACTAAAGGCCGGGAGGAAAAATAGTGAAACTCTGTCTGTAAAGGCGAGGGTCAAATCTTTGTTAGGAGAACAATACATCTGAAACTTTTTTGTCACATCAAGATAAATTTGCCAGCAGTAAATAGTGACTAAAAATACGCATAAACATATTTGGGTGTGAAGACTTAAAAGGCTGCGTGTATTTTTGCCCTACAGCCCCGGAAAACAGAAGGACGATGCCATCAAACGCTCACCGGATGGAGGCTTGCTTCGCCCAGGCTTTGCTCAGGCAGTTCTGAGCTCTTCGTCTGTGTTAACATTCACTGAACTGAAATGTGAAGAGGAGATGCTCCAAACAACTTGGCCCCCGTTTCATCCCACTCAAAACCAAACGCTTCCCAGCAGCACCTCTGAGAGCACCGCGACCGTTTCCTATGCTGGGTTTTCATCAGTACCGCTCCGGGTTTCCTCAGACACAGCAAAGCAACCCTGAACAGCACAGCATGGAAGGGCCCCTACCCAAAGCCCGAGTCCAGGGCAGCAACACAGGCACGGGGAGTTCTCCGTGTGAAAAGAACACACACATCCTCTAATTAAAACAGCCTATTTTTGTTCCCAAATAATACAACCCAGACATTTTAAAGCACTTCTCTGTTTGCTATACTGAAGTGTTGCAGTGCTGCATTCCTCTCTTCGCAGGTGCCCTCCATGCTACAAAGGTGGATAACGAAACGACGTCTAACTAAGTCCACAGAAACCTGGATGTAAGTAACAGAAAGCCCGCATACCCCACAAAAAGCAGGGCTTGTCTGGGCAGCTGGAGCTGGGCAGGCACCACGCGCTGTGTGGATGCCCCGGCCCACAGGAAGGTGCACGGCACGGACACCGAGCCCCAAGCCCTGGGCCCCACCTGTGGGTGTGCACAGCCAAAGAGTCCCTCTTCTGTCTCATCCTTCCACTTGGCCAACTTCAAATGAGCACAAAGCATCTCGGGCAGTACTGCAGCACGAAGAAACTGCTCCTAACCAGAAACTGCTTCCTGCGGAGCTGCCGTGCACACCTTCGGGGCACCATACAGCACCTGGCTCCTCACTTCAGAGATAACCAACACTCAGTGCCAAGAAAAACCAATAAGCACACACAAAATTCACTTCCCAATCTGTACATTTTCCAAATAAATGTCACATCAGTAACACACGCAGTAGCAGGCAGGCATTTGACTATCGATGGATCAGACTGACACATTAAAATACTTCCAGTATCAACAATGCAGTATTAACATGCTTGCTACCAACTATTTCTTGATTATCCTTACAAGAATTCAGCACATTAACAACCAGACCTTTTCAAAGGAAAGCACTGTATGCTTCTAGCACTGCATAAGACGTGCCCTGCAGGGTCAGGCAAGCGGTCCATGCAGCACAGCATCCCATTTCCAGCAGTGGAGGGCTATTTAGAGAGGCTACATAGGGAAAGCATGACTGCCTTTGCAGCCCATTCCCAGCAGGCTCACCCATACACAGTCACTACAGTGGTGTTACAAGGCACTGTAATTTTGCTATCCATTTGTGGTCCTGCTGTCCATGAAATCACCCAATCCCTTTTGAACCTGCTGATATCACTGCCTTCACTTCCTCCTGGGAGCAAGTTCACTATCTGAAGTTTCGGAAGAGGAAGGAGTATTTTGTTTTACCTGTTACAAACCTGACCTCCATCTAGCTCTGCTGAGTGCCCTCTAGCTTTTGCACTGCAGGTCTTGGAGGTCTCACATTCAGCTTTTCACCCCCGTCATGACTGTATAAATCCCAGAGATAAATCTCTGTCTGAACCGAGGAGTCCCAGCCTTTTAACTTCTCCTCCGAGGACACTGGTTCCATTTCCCCTGATCAATTCAGTTGTCACTGCTGGTACCATCTCTAACTGCACTAAATCCATCTGGATAAGCAGAGAACTGAAAGCAGTACTTCAGACTTAACCCCTCCGAGGCTTCGTGCAGCAGCCAGCTGACACTCTGGTTGAGATAAACCTTCACTGACGTCAAAATCATGCCATCACCGCCCCCAGCTGTGCACTTCCACCACCATGACCAAAGCTGTGTGCTGCGCTCATGGCAACCTGCACGGCCGTGTGGAGCATGGCTTGTCTTTCACATCACTGCCACCACCCTCACTGCGCTCACAGACACTGCTGGGTCTCCATCACTGCTCAGCAAACGTTGATGAATGTCAGTGGGTGCCATTTTTCCTGCACAGAGGAGCTCATTGACACACCTTTGCTCCACACACGCTCCCATGTCAGACGTCATTCTGTCAGTGCCGCTCTGATGTGGAGGAGACAGTGCTGCCATCTCCCCAGGGCTGGGCACAGCATCACTGCACCACAACCACTGCCCTGCTCCAGCCTCACTTCCACCACCACATGCCCAAAGCCTACTATCCAAAATGTGCTGGGACACAACAGCCACATCTCCCCATGGTCACCCGGAAACGCCTTAATCTTAAAGGCAACGAGACGGATGGATCCCACGGTCCTTCTCTAGTAGTTCTGCACAAGCACAGAGGGCAGCACGAGGCCACGTGCTCCCTGTGAAGTCCTTGAATGAGGAAATGAGATCCAGATTTCATGGAATTGCTATCAAATGGCCTCTGCAAAGCAGAACGTTCATTTTTTGATACTACACTTCAGAAACTTTTGTAACTGCAAATATACTTCTGCAGTTCCCTCAGTGGTGAAACAGTTCCCACTAAGGTCCCAAATACATCAATGACTTTGCACAAGAGCAGCACCACGAAAACAACACAGATTTGAAGGAGACGATCCACCCAGCAAAGCTGTGCATGCACACCTGTGAGCAGCAGCCAAGGAACACTAACCCAGCAGCTGTCTTTACCTCTCTCGAACACAAAAGTCTTCATCATAATGTGTTTTCTATAAAACCAGGTACAGTTCAGCCTGCAAGGTAAGTTCCTTTTTCAAATCTGCAAGTCCTACTCTCAGGGAAGAAGACTGCCAAGGCATATTATGCCTACTACAGCAATAAATTCTTCACAGATGAGGTTTTATACATAAATTACCTTCATTTACAGTCTCAGAACGCTCTTCTACATTTTATGGGATAATATGAATTATGAGCACCCATGTCTTTCTTGTAGGTATCATGTGAGACAGACTTCTCACACATGCAGAAGATGACGTGACTGAGCCGTACTCCCTGCCCCCCCAGCCTGGTGACACAGAAGGTGCTTGCCTAAGAGAAGCACCCAGCCTGCTATAAAGATATGTCTGTACGAATTAAGTCTAACCAGGATTAAACATGAATCACATGGTTAAATAAAAGCAATAAAAATACCAGAAAGGCTTTTTTACTAAACCTTATGAAGATGGATTCCTTAAACTGCTATTTCTTAGTTTAGTAATTGGTACATTTACGGTTTGGCAAAGTACCTCCTTTTAAGCAAACTGTACGCTTTAAGTGCACAATTTATATTTAATTGAAACTAGCACTGTAATCTGTACAAAATTTGGCTGGATTTCACTGGCTGAACTTTAGGTATTTTGCTGGTTCTGCTGGATTTTTAAAACCCTAGAGATGTGGGAATGGAATGAGCCTGTTTGCTATTATTAGCAGTCTCTAGTAAGCACTGTCGGTGACCCACAGGAACCTACATCCCAGCCATGCTCCATATGCCCATCCAGCACTGGGTGCTTCGGCCTCGTTCACACACACACTTGCCTCAGGAGCTCTAATTTCAGTCACAATGGATGTGAACTGGCCAACAGTACCAGGACCACAGATCTACATACTGCTCTACCCTCACCATCCGAGTGAGCTTCAGAGTTACAAAGGTTCACAAGAGCAGCTCCAGGATCAGTCATTTTTCTGCAAGGTCACAGCCCTGGTCTGCTGTTAAACAGCAATGTTGCCAACAACGTGCCAAAATGCACCAGCCCTGGCCACCGAACCCGAGCAGCAACCGTACCGATGGCACGGGAAGGCTCGTCCTGCTGCCACGACAGCGGGGGAAGGATCAGGCATGAAGGCTCATCGACAAGATCAGGCAAAAGAGAAAACACTGAATCATATTAAAGTCATTACCAGAAAGTCAGACTGCCATAGAACACGCAGTCAGGCTGGCGAAGCCTTCAGGCTCAGTCTTGCACCGGGCTGCACGCGGCGGCACCGCCCCAGGAGGCGCTCCGGGAGGAGTGGGTGACTCAGACACAATCCTGCCTGCCTCCCTCCCCTCCCCTCGCACTGGGCAACAAACAGCGTCACCCCATTCCACATGGAACCACCCCCGTGTGACTCCCAGCTACCGAACACAGCCCCGTGCCTGCCGGTTTGCGCTGCTCGGAGTGATGGAAGGAAGCAGGGCTGGGCTGCAACCCTTACTGCTGCCATTCCTCCACGGCCAAACATGACATCTAAGGAGGCCCTGTGGAACATGTTCGTTTCCCACCCTACCCCGAGGTGCTTCGAGGGACAGGAACGATCTAGCACGAAGACAGTACCAGCATGAAGGAGAATTCTAGCTAGGAGGAACACACGCTGTCACTAGATAACGATAACAGTGTGTAATGGGCACAAAGGCACTCATTTCAGAGATTCTCCCATTTTACTTTTAAATTAAGGATATTATTAAATGTCCAATTACATCATCAGCCATACACAGCATTTACAGCATAAAATTGCTATAATTAAATGCTAACTGTTGATTATAATAATTTAGCAATGGAGCAATAAAATAAACAAGTACCTTTACAAAGTTATTTCCAAAGAGTAATCAGAGTGTGCAAGAGGGGAAATGTCGGACCCCCAGGTGTCCCAGCAGGGCCACGAGGTGCGAGATGTGAGGCTCCTCAGGCACTGTCATCTTCAGAGCTACCTTTGGCTGTCGCTGCTGCAGGTTTGCAGTGCAGCTGGTGGATAATTGGTGGCAAATGAGTGAATTCCTGTCCCAACTGTTCAGAATTCCAGCCTCACCTTGAAACTGGTCGCTTGGAAAGCAGCAGCCCATATGGAGACTGAGCATAGTAAAGACCTGGGGCAGTGAGGCAGCTCAGCCCACTCACGTTAAATTTACATAGGATGCTCCTATGCAAGTTGGAATGGATAACAAAGAAAAATTCTTTACCTGTGGCATTACAATGAGAATTTTTTTTGTACAAACCAGCATGCAGCCCATTTCTGACAAACTCTTTTTGCTTTTGGCTTTGTTTTTCCAGGCGGATCTTCATCTGAGCAAGAACCGAGCTGGAATCGTGCAGTTCAAACCAAATGCCCTGCCAGCAAAGCGTGGCTGATCATTCCCTGCCACGTTACATGGCTTTCCTTTACTGAGAACAAAACACATTTTGTCAAAAGCCACATTTCTAAGCAGGAATAACGACCGTGTCCAGCCCCATAGCTCCATTGTTTAAAAAACAGCATATAACCACAACAAGCCAGATTAAAAAAAGGCAACAAATGAAGGCCTTCTATCAGTGTAACTGGCTGTGAGGGGTGGGAAGAATAACGGGTTACGCTGCCGTGAAGGAAACACATACAGCAACTGGAAAAATGGACTATAAAAAGCTCGTCTTACATAAACATGGGAGGAAGTAACCAACACCCTCAATTGTTGAAGTAAAAGGAGGAGGACCTGAATACACAATTAGAAAGAAAGAAGCAAACATGAAAACATGGGATGTTTTACATTTTCCCAATTATTCTCGAATTTGAGAGTCTTGTTCAGTTGAGTCCAACTGCTCCCAGCAGAGCTGCCAGGTCTCACTGTCCCACACGTTAATGCAACACAGCACTGCGGACTCTCCTGCTCAACAACCTCCTGCCAGCCGGACAGAGCCCTCTGCACCTGGGGCAAGGGATCGGCGTGCAAAGGAAAGGCCACGGTGCCGTGCTGCAGAAGAGGCGTGTGCCGCCACAGCAGACCAGGCCTGCTCCAATGCATCCCCAGCAGCATCCCCAGCTGCTCCCCTCCTGCCACAGCACAGCCTCTCCCCAGCTGAGAGCCAGCACGGCAGCTTCTCCTATGCCAGAGACACAAGTGCTTGGTACTCTGATATGCAGCAGGCATGCCATCTCTGAGAGATATCCAAAGAGAGTTTCCACAATGTCATCTCCCATTTGCCCATTAAGGTCATTTTCTCTAGCAGGGAAAATACACTGGCTCGTGGCATTTAGCAGTCATAACCTTCCAGCTCCAGAGCTTGAACTTAACGCCAACTACTCAGCGAGAGCAATGGACTCAGGTCGGAATGCAGACACACAGGACACAGGTTCCACTAATCCTTACAAACCACTCCTTCCCCAGGCATCCACTGTATAAAAGAGCACCAAACTGACATCAAATGAGGCAGAAATCAAGATTTCTAATGAGCACATCAAGGTTAAAAACCTTCACTCTAACCAGGACTTTCCTTCCTCAGCTCCACGTGGTAAGGCTGCCCTGCAGACCTCCACCTCACTCCTGCCATCCCCTTACACGCACACAGCATCGTGCAAATTCGTACCGATTCCGTAATGCAAATATAAAAAATGAATTCTTAGATGCTTACACAGCTGTCCTACCTCAAGTCCTTAAGCAGTTACTTTTTTCTGCTCAAACACAAAACCTGATGATAGAAACTGGCATTTTAAGGAGAGGGAAGGAGAAACTGCTCATCAAATGAGCAAGTTGAGCTATGCTTCTGGGTATGTATTACACTATCATTTTTGCATTACACCTACTCTACTAAATATACAAAACACTGAGCAAGTGATAGCTTTGTCAGCCACCAGCTAATCAAATGAAAAATTATTAGGCTTAGGAAAATAATAAAAGCAGAAGCCAGCTGTGCGTTCGCTGGATGAAAATCCCAGTGTCTCCGTGTTAGCTCATGTGCATTTCAATTTCTGGGAAGAAAATAATGGGAGTTTCTCCACCCTTTCTCATGTGAGCCATAAAACAGATTTATTACCTAGGATATATTCTGTGTTTTCTCCTGAGGAAAAAAAGAAAGTGGTGGAACAAGTTCATTTTTTCCCTTCCACAACGAGGGTTTTCTTTACAATGAGCACAGAGCTAAACTTTGGTATCATGTGGCCCTCCCATTTAATGCTCCGGTCACACTTTTTACCTTTCTAAATCTCAAAGTGTAGCATTTTCATCTCAGTGGGGAACACACAGCTGCTCCAGCTGCCCGAGTGCAAAACGGCCGTCCTAACACTCCTACCTGCTGTGTTTTAAAGCAGAATCCTTTCCTTCTCTAAATCAAAAAATTTTAATGCCTACTAAAAAAAAAATCACGGAGTAACTTAAAATAACAGTTAAAACGAACGGAAAGGCAAAGCATCGCTCTGCATTTCTTTGCAAATAGTTCCTGCTCAGCTTTGCCTTACAGCCAGCAGTCACCCAGCAGCTCTGGGAAACCTAAAGGCAGAGGTCGGGGTTGAATATCACCTGGAAAGGTTTTCCTGTACAAATTACTTTTTCTTTTTTCTGTAACAGTCACAGTTTGACCTTTAAAAATAAATCACGAGAGAGAATTTGCAGACTGGAAGGATTTTACTCCCAGGACTCCTCATTTGCTTGCAGTGCAACACTCCAATTGTACGCCCCTCTGCAGAGCAGTGAGAACAAACCCGTCCTTAGGAAAGGTGGCGTTCTGCAGCTTCCACTTCTGAGATGCAGAAGAGACCGACTCATATCTGAAGTGCTTTTGAATCATGACACAGCCCAGTCCCTCCAGTGGAGTGCTCAGCTGTTTATATGTGCCTATTAAAACAACACCCAGTAATACTGCAGTCCTTAAGGAGATCCGCGCCCCCTGTCATGTCTGCCACCTAACCACGACCTACAGCGACACTCCTGATAACAGCACCTACTCTTTAACGAGTCGCTCTTCACAGCACAGCAAACCTGACATCCCACAAAGCTCCAGTTCTGTCAAACAGCCCCTCGCTGTAAGGACACGTACAGCAAGACATAAGCAGCACTGAAACAACATTAGAAAAGCTGAGCTGTGCCATCGTTAGCTAGCTGCACGTCAACGAGACGTGCCATAGCATGTTCTGAAACATATATGTATTACATACACATGTATTTTGCTTAGGAAAAGCAGAGTCCACTTCCTTTTAGCATACAGCGGTGCCAGCATGAGTCCCCAAAGGAAGCTCTTCTGCTCAGGCAAGAAACACACAGGTATTTTTGTAGATGTATTTCTTTCTCCTGGCTCTGTGAGCACTTCTACTGCTCCACAGAGGCCAGTATTTTAAAAAAGAAACAACAAACCCACAAAACAATAGTTAAATAAGCGTTCAAGGCGTTACTAATTGGAAACCCAGCATTTGTACTACCAAGTATATCGCAGTGAGTCAAACTGTATTCAGGTAAAGAAAACAAATCCATCCACGCTGATTTTTTTGGATCAAAGTGCTACTACTGCTATGGAACTTACCTTTTTTCTACGTAAAGACATCCTCACAACCACGCAATACTGCGCCAAGGTTCAAACAGTACAAAAGGACCACATAATGTCCTACAACTTCGAAAGGATGTGCAAACAGTAAAGCTCAACTGCTTTTTAATCATCTCTAGATTTGCCTTTACAACCCCAGGAATGTAACACGCACCTCTAATCCAACCTGCCCACAACAGTGCCATTTATTACAAAGAGCAGCCACAGCAGCTATTTTCCCCCACAGAGACAATGCTTCATAGCTAACATACTGGAAAGCACGAATTTTCAGCAGTAAATTCCCACACCTGCCAATTAGCAACAAGTGGCTGGTTTGTGGCTCCCACCACTACGCTGAAACATTGTGTTTTCACGGCTGAGCTTGCAAAGAAACAGTGCCCAAGCTAAAAATGAAAGCATGCAAACACAAAACCCAACACAGCCAGATGTGTGTGACACAGAGCAACGGACGCCTCCCCAGAATGTCAGGGCAAGTCGTAAGGGCTCCACTGCTAAAAGAAACCCGCTGTATTCTGCAACGACCAGCAGGCTCCAGCAAGGTGCGGTGCGTGCAGACAACAGATCTGCTCTCTGCTGTGATAAATGCTAATGCTTAAAGCTGCAGCCGTGAACCAAAACCAGGCTGTTTGCAATGAGAGGCTGGCAGCTATCCCGGCGTGTGCACAAACGGCACTTCCACCTGCAAAATAATCACCATCCATTGATAACTGATGATGGCACACCTGAACAAACCAGGCTAGATTTCCTGATCGCAGGATGTTGTTACAGTAACGAGAACAGAACAAGCCTCCCTGCAGATCAATTAAAACGTTAACAGGAATCATTAAAAGCAGGTTAAAAAACCTAAAAAGAAAACAAAGATGTCTGTGGTTTCTTTAAAACGCGCTAAAATGGACAGCAACAAATACGCGTGCTCTCCAATCCAATCCCACGGCTCACAGGAGGGCACTGCGCTCTGCCCAGAGACCCGCGGGGCGCTGCGCAGAAACCGAAATGCTCCTCCAAACAGCCCCAGGAGGGCACGTCGGTCACCCCGACTCTGATCCCACACAGCCTTTAGTTTTTTCCCAGAGCGCTGCCAAACAGCACGCCCTTTTCTTTTAGCTTATTTATTGTAAAATGAAGTTGTTGGACCTGGACAGGAGCTGATTTTCTACTGAAAAGCGGCGTATGAAGGAGCTGCATTAAGCACGTTCGTCATTCCAACAGCCGCCGCCCCGCCGGGGGGCACACGGCACTGTGCCGCCGCCAGGGGGAGCGGCGCGGCCATTTGGGTCCCGGCCGTGCGGCTCGGCTGCAGCGCAGCGCCGGCGGGGCGGGCAGAGCTCCGGGCAGAGCTCCGCGCTGTCGGCTCGCGCCGTGTTGCTCGCAGCGCTCCGTGCCGCCACACACCGACACCACGTGCGGCGGAGCGTCACCTCAGCGGGCGCCCGCGGGGCTGCGCTCTGCACGGGCGAGAGACCCGGCAGAGGTCGGGGCTTGGGTCCGCGCCGATTTTACGTGAGCTCGTTCACTACCGCTTCCTTTTAAGTGCCTCAAAAAGACGCATTTCTGGCAGTCCACAAAAGCAGCCGCCTCAGCGGGACGGCCCCGCACCCCCCGCGACGGACAGGCGGGAAGGACCGCGAGGGCGGCCGCCATTACACGCGGAGCGCCGTTACCACGGCAGCGCCCCGCGCAGGCGCACTCCGCCTCCCCCGAGCCGACGCTTCCCGCCCGCCCCGCCGCCGCCACCGCCTCCGCTCACCGCCGCCCTCTCCCCCCCGTCCCTCACCGAACGCCGCTCCGCCTCGGGGTGGGGGTGGGAAGCGAGACAGCGATGACTCGGCGCTCCCCTGCTGTACCCAGGGCTGCTTCCCGGGGACCGGGCACACGCGGAGCGCCGCGCGGCAGCGGCCCGGAGCCACGTGATGCCCGCGGGCCGCTCTTGGCAGCGGCCGGGGGGTGGGGGTGCGGTGCGCATGCGCCGCGCGGCTCGTAATGAAGGGCGCAGAGCAGCTGGGCGCTGCAGGTGGCGGTTGGGCCGCGCGCACAGCGAGCTGCCGGGCGTTCGGTCTGCTCGGGAGGTGTTCGTTAGGATGCGGTACCGTTACTGCTCCCCGCGGGCACCCTGAGCTCGCGGTGCCCCTTTCAGGACACACAGAACGAGGTGCGCGGCGAGATGGGGCGGTTACCGGAATTCAGGAAGGACACAGTGCAGTTAATTGAACTCGAATTAATGCCAGGTCCAATGTACCACAGCTGGATGCAGTCTGTCACTGCAAGTCACATTACAGCACAGCTTTTTATGCGCTGCCACCCCTCGCAGAGCTCTCAGAAGCACAATCTGTGTTCTGAGCAGCAGCAGCGCGCTGCCAGCACCGCCAGTACCGCCCAGCAGTACCACCGCCCCGCCGTGCTGCACAGCCACCCCAGCTCGCAGGTCCCCCTCCTTCCCATCCTCCCCTCCTCTCGTTGGGCAGCAGGAAGGAGCGGCCCTCTGGTTAAGTAAAGCTTTCAACCTCCTGTCTTCAAAACAAACACTGCATTGTGGACTCCGGGCTCCTTAGGTAAAGCCTTAGGTCTCAAATCCAAAAGATACACCGTGTCCCTTTAATAATTTCATAGTGGAGACCCTTTATTTGCCCATTCCTATGGTGTCGTGGAGGTTTTCAATGATTCTGGTTTAGGTTTCGGGATTAGGTGAAACCAGAGTGCCTTAAACCTCTTTAGAGGTTTGGGATTAGGTCTGCAGCCGGCCTACTATAGCCTTTCTGTGCAAGCCTAAATTAAATGGCAAGAATATTTGTTGTGCTCCGATTCACAGGTGTTTGGCAAAATACCAGAAAACATAAAGGAACCACTGGAAGAATCGTGAAGGCAAAGCCACGGAAACATGAGTATTAGCTAAGTACTGCAGTATCACTTGCAACTGGGGGGTATTTCAGGCTGCTTCTAAGTGAATTTTAGCGTGGATATAACTTTTATGTGTGTCTCTCACATGAATGTGAGTAAATTGAAGATCTGTCATGCAAATGGATCAAGGGTTCTTATTTGGGTATAGCATTCTGGTACTCGCTGCCTTTTTTATAGCAAATGCATATTAAAGTTCATCAAACAGCTGATAGCACTGAAGCTCTATTGTTTTATTGTACACATAAATTCTACTCCTTCTCTGAGGCATGCATTGCCCTGACAGCATACGTTAGGTCATGAGGAGAGAAGCACAACAGATTTATGTCTGTTATTAAAACTCCACCCTGTCTGGGTCAGAAGGCAGAGACATTTACCTCATTGATGACCATGGACTAATTGAAGGAGATGGTTTCGTTGTGTAGGCTGTCTACTGTGAGCCTTTCAGCAGCTTTGCAATAAATATCTCTACTAAGGATATTTCTCCTTGCTCGGCCCCATACTAGCAAAGCCTGACTGACTGGCCATACCCCTAACACGCAGACTGAGGTGAGCGGATTTCACCAAGTGGAATGGAGAGCAGCTCAGCACTATAGTGTCAGGATCTCTGCAAAATGCAGCAGCTGGTTTGGTTGCATTTGTAGGGAAAAGCTGTGCTTCAGATGCCTGGCTCTGTGATGCCCCGGTATCCAGAGGAGCAGCATAAATAGTTACAGCGAGGCAATGCACAGAGCCCAGTGGGTTGGCTCCTACAGCTGTCCAAAATTCGTTAATCCTCAAGCATAACTATCTCCTCACATTACTAATTTATTTCACTTGTGATGTGCCTGCCAGCCCTCTCCAAAGAACTGTATTTTGAATGCACTGCTCTCCCCAAATAACTGTTTTTTAATTGCAACTTGCCTGCATTCAGAAAGGCAACTACATCTCGGAATTCCAGGGTTTCTCTGGTGTTTGTTTTCCATGCCAACAGTCGGTTCTCTGGAAGGCAGTGTTTCTGGATTCCTATGGCAAATCTTCTGATCATCAATGCACACAGCCACACTGTATCTTCCCAAGGTTGCTTGCAAAATCAAAACAGAAATAGTTAATTTTCAAAAGAATATCTCCACTCTAATCAAATGAACTGTAAGAGTAGGAGGGAGGCAAACTGGAAGGATTTAATAATCTTAGAATCTGTATAAAACATTATTTACAGCTTAAGATCTACATGAGGCTTGAGCTTTTAATATAAGTTCTTCCCATTCTTAATGATGCATGTAAGGAAGAACAAGAGAGAAATGTTACCAGTCAAGGACAAAACCATAAAATAATGAGCAGCAGCAGAATGAAATGAAAGTAGGTAGGGACCAAGGGAGGCTGAGTGGGAGTTCATCTTCATACATGATTGATCCATACTTAAAAAGAAAAAAGACACTGTCCTCATCCTTAAATGAGATGGCAGCCAGGATTCTCATATTTCTCACACCCCTGAACCTCACATCCCTGAACCTCGAGGTGGAAACTGGAGGAGCAAACTTCCCCCCACTGAAAGGGCAAGTCCAAGATCACCTCATGAGACTGAACGTGTACAAGTCTATGGGGCTAGATGACACGCATCCAAGGGACCTAAGGGACCTGGCTGATAGGGGTGCTGAGCCACTCTCCAGCATATGTGAAAAGTCATGGCTGTCACACTAAGTCCCCAGGGTCTGAAAAAAGGGAAACATCACTACCATTTACAAGAAAGGACAAAGGAGGACACAGGGAACTACAGGCCAGTGACCCTCACCTCTATACATGGGAAGATCATGGAACAGAACCTCCTGGAAGACATGCTAAGGCACATGAGGGAGAGCAATCACACATGGAACAGACCTGCTGGCACCCAAAGGAGCAGACCAGCCAGGCTGCAAAGGTTTCAGGACAGCAAATGACACCTCACCTCAAGCGGGAAGCTCATTTCCTTACACAACTAGTGAGGAAAAACAGGCTCTTAACTACATGCAAACATCCCTCCACTTTGTTTCTGATTCCACTGTTTCCTAGTGTAGCACACTTACACAGCAAGCTTTGAAATTCAGAGGGGCCACCCCACAGAAGTGCTGCTGTGATCTGCCTGGGAGGGCCTTGCACTGGTGTGGGGGTGTCCCATGGCAGTGATAATGGAACAGGAACAAATGGGGAACAGTGTGGCATTCACGTTTTCATGTGAGTTTCAGGGGCCTTGCCTATATCTCAGGGAAATTCCTGGTCACCTTTTTGAGCCATGAAAGAAAGAAAGAGAGAAAGAAAGAAAGAAAGAGAGAAAAAGAGAGAAAGAGAGAAGGAACAAAAAAGAAAAGCGACTGTGCTCCTCAAAGAGATCACTGGAAAACGATCCAGAGGCATGGGCTGTACAGCCACCCCACCAGACCTACCCCTGTAGCAAACCCCCTCAGGCAGACAGTCTGGATGAGAAAGAGAGACGTTCTGGATGCAAAATCCAGATCCTCTGAAACTAGGCAGAAAAAAAGGGCCAAAGGCCAAGCCTACATCTTTGCAAAAGCCCATATTTTTGTTAAATCTGAACAAACCTTTGATCCAAACTTCTCCACTTTTGGGGGATTTCAAGCTAGGGTGAAAGCACAACAGTTTCATCCTAGCTTGAAACACAGCCTCACATCTTTTATTTCTGAGGACTGATCAATTTTATTTGGGATGGGGCACAGGCAGCAATAGATACCTCACGTCTAGTTCAGACCAAGAGGCTTAGGTGGACAGACAGACACACTACCAGCAGCGTGTGGTGGGATTTCATGCTACGAAATCAAACTCTCTGCCTCACCTCCTGAGCTTATCCTTTAAAGACCAGTCCTGCGCTCACAGCTGGAGTTTATGTGAGTCCTGCCTTATTAATTAAGTGTAGCCAGTGCCTTTATCCCCTGAATTCCAACAGAAGCAATTAGAAAGCAGATACTTCACACATAGCAGCTGGTCAGTCTGTTTAACACCCTCCCCAAGTTATTTGCTCCCCTCCCCCAGCCAACCCAGCTCCTCCTTTTCACTCCTTTTCCCTCCTTTCAGGTAAATGGAGAAGGAGGGTAAAATCAAGGTGGCAAACACAGGGGCAGTAGATAACCATTTTCTTATTAAAAATTACCTAGTGTAACACTGAAAGCAGAGGGGTGTTGCTGAGGGCACGTTTCTGGGCAAGGAACTGTAACATTCACCTAACAGATGGGAAAAAGCCTTGGCTGTCTATTGTGTTCTCCTTAAAAGGGGATCTGTATCAAAGTGGCAGCATATTTTCTTCACCACGGGCTGTGGATGTCATTAGCACAAGTCTCATTTCTACTGAATGCCAGAGTTAAGAGTCACATAAAATAGGCACAGGTGAGGGCACCAGGCCCATTAAGTTGTGCAATGTGACTCTCTGGGAATGTTTTGAATGTTCATGTACCTCCAATTTATTTATGCTTAGGAAAGTCAGTCCCATAGTCTCTCCTCCCTACTTCCCAGTCTAAATACTGCCTCAGTGATGCCATTAGACCTGTAAAAAACCCACTCAGTGTCTGATATTTCCCCCCACACAGGGAAGATCCAGTTACCAGAAGGGCAGTCCTGCCCCTGTCTGTGTTACACGCAGCACTGGGAGACCCTGTGGACATAAAGTTAAGCCATAACAAACAAACAAACAAAAAAGTAACACAAAGTGAAATTTGCTTTTAGCAGACAGTGTTACATGCATGTAGGTACTTCAGAGAACAACTCTTGATTTAAGGTAGACAGAGCTTTTCTGATGGAAACCAAGTTAAGAGTTCAATGGCTGCACAGCACTTCTGAAGCAGGGAAGTAATGCCGTGTATTTCACACACAGGGGCTCTCAAGAATCACATTTCTCTTCCTAGCATGTCTGGAATTGTCTAAATGTGGATTTTGTAAGTAAAATAGAGATCCTGTCCTAAACAGTGTTATCTAGTCATGAAATTGATATGAATAACAACAAAAGAGTAGACAGCCAAATTACTCCAGTGCTGTGAGATTTTCTGGTAGATGATTTCTCACTTATCAGGCATCATGAGGACATTTTCAGTTAGAACAGGGGGAAGATTTAGCTCCAGCTGTAAACTTCCTATCTCCTTCCTCAAAGCTCGTTGGCTCCTTTTGCTCAGCTCCCCGGATGTTTGCCATTTTTTAATCAAATTTTCAGGAATCTTGCACCACTAACATACTCCACAGAAGCACGATAAAGTACCTAATACTTATGTTACAGACAGGGAGAACAAGTTAGGAGGGATTAAGTGATCTGCCCAGCTTCCCACATGACAACACAGGTGTGGCTAGAAATCAAAACTCCTCACTTTCAGCCTTTGCTGTTACACTAATCTGCTTTTATTTTTTCCTGTTAAAAAAAAAAATAATTATCATTTCAGTAACATGTTTGGTGGTAACCTGTATGCGCACTCCTAATCAAACAGCATGGTATTTTAGAAACGGTTAGAGCTAGTTAGTCAGCTGGAGCCTTTTCTTCTCCTGGATCCTTCCAGTGGGAGAAAAACGAAAGAGAATGGCAGTCCTTTGTAACTGCAAAGGCTTCAGCTAATGAAAGCAGAAATGGCATTTCTTATTTTGGCAGTTAGTAGTAAACACTGTTATTAAAACTATAATAAGATCAGTTAATATTGTATGAAATATTAGTGATGTCTGAGCACAAAATAGTGCCCTCATCTCTCTAGTTAAAATTACAAAATGATTAACAGCCCAATTAAAAACATTTTTGTTTTTGACATGATAAATTATACTTTATCTACCTAGCTGTAGATGTAATTGATTATTTTATCCGTTTGCTGTTGGCTGTCATTAAAAAAGACAGATACCACTGGTTTCTGGCCTCTCTCCCACTGAGAGAAAGAACAAATCCTGCTATTAACGACAGACAGCATCATTATGAAAAAATTCCATTTGCCACTAGGCAACATAGCAGAGTTCCAGCAATTATTGTATTAGTCAAGCCGTTGAGAAGTTCCATAAAATTGAGAGAGTTTTTAAGGAGCATTCAACATTATTTGGCAACTTTTGCGATGTAACAATTAAAACCATGCTCCAGGCCCCAAAATGCGCAACAGATTGCCAAAATCAGATAAAACCCTAGAGGGCCCCTGACTTGCAAAGAGAAAAAAAAAAAAAAAAAAACCAAACTGTTTACTTTTAGGATCAGACATTCATCAACATTTGGCTTTTGTTTCAGCCAGCGTCAGATAATAACAGCAACACGTTTTCAGTTGGCTTCTAACAGAACTCCAACCAGTTTGATGTCAGGCCTCTGAGAGTTAGCTGGGGCTGACACCAGCCTCTCCTCCGGAGAGGGAAATCTTATGGAGAGCTGGTGCTACCAACCTTGCTTAGTAGATCAGACACATGGGAGCACTCAGCAGTCCCTTCTGGAGTGAATCACATCTGTTCTCTAACTGAAAATATCAGGAAATGACCGGAGAGATGTTCAAGTTATTCTTTCCCATCCAAGGGCTGAGCCAGGCAACACCTCAAACTGTCATGGTTCCAAGGGAGTAAGCTCAAGTCTCCTGTCCATATATCCCATTAACCTGGGAAAAAAAAAAAAAAACAAACATGTTTTAAGACTGCTAAGGGAAGTTGCTACCAAACCAAGTTATGGCCAAGTTTACCATCTACCTATCTCTGTATCATGTGGTGTCAAGGATTAATGATTTATGATACCAGAAGTGAAGATACGGACCTGATCTAGCCTAACACAGACTGTAAGAATCACTTCAAGAGCACATATATTTGTAGAGAAGTTAGAAGATACTGCTCTCCCTTCTCAAAATAGCAAAACGCCCAAGTCAGGAGGTATCCACATATCAAAGGATGTTGATGGGCGCAGGGCAGTCAATGGGAGCTGAGATCTGAACACGGGACGAGGACCTAGGATACTTCTGTTGCTGCTGGAGGGCAGGTTTTAGCACTAGCATCCTGCCAGTCTCCACCTGGAATATGCTGTACCAAGTAGGACAGATGAAAAGATAAAATTGAGCCTGACATAATATTGCCTTTCATTGCACTTCTTCTGGATTGGTGAACACTAGCAATTGTTAGGGCCTGCTATTTAATAAAAGAACAAACCTAGAACCCTAAGCAATCAATGGCTTCTACCTGATGTGAGAACAGCAGCACACAGCATTACAGGCCAATGGCCAGCCATGGCGTATGGGCAGCTCTCGAATCATATTGCATTGCCAGGGCAAGAGCTCAGACTTGGGAGAGAAAGTATGGGAAAGAAAAGTGCGTGAGTCCCGCTAAGCTTGGGAATCAGTAAATGCTGTAAGATACAGTCACATTTTCAAGCACATTTAACTTCCAGTTTGTGTCTAGCAATTGCTAGGGTGGGATGAGATGTGCAGCTATGTAAGTGTAAACCCCTCAATAACTAACTAGCTGCTTTACAGGAAAAACCATGGCCTTCCAGTTTTCTTCAGCAGAGGTAAAAAGCATGTATTGTGATAGCATTCAATTTTCTTGCCTAATAGAGCATTTGCAGCGGTCATTTAAAGTAAAGCATTCAATGTCAGCTCAAGAACATAGGTCAGTACCTGTTAAGTGAGAAGAATAACTATTTCTTATTCTCGAATTACATGAGTTAATTGTGCCAAATTTTCAAGATATTAGCCTAGTGCCAGATGAAGGCTTAGGAAGTTTTTTTAATGCACATTCTTTATTAGCCTTAAAACTTCCATTATTGAAATAATTATGTTACAACATACATGTGTGAAATACATTTTAAAAAGTCATCTCAAAAAAAGCAAGGTTTCTAATATTTTTCTCAGTCACTTTGGCTTACAGTTCACCTGAGCCACTATTTGGGAAAATACAAACCCCAGCACAGAGAGACAAAAAGAAAAAGAGGGGGGTGGAGCATATTGACAATACTGCATGTTGGGCATTACTGAGAACAAAGCATTCGTTGGAAGAAATGATAAGTTGAAAATTTGGGCATTTTGGATCAAGGACTATATAGAAGGCTAAACTCCCTGATTAAGCCAACTCCTCACAGACTACTCCTGCGGTTCCTCTATGGAGCGTTGGAACAAGCCTCTACAATTCAAACAGTTTCCGTGCCAGCCTGTGCTGTTCAGGCTGTAGTTTGTAGGTGCTTGCATCTTCCCCAGTTG
This sequence comes from Gallus gallus, assembly GCF_016699485.2. Taxonomy (NCBI): domain Eukaryota; kingdom Metazoa; phylum Chordata; class Aves; order Galliformes; family Phasianidae; genus Gallus; species Gallus gallus. The sequence continues at coordinate 1,007,210 of NC_052546.1, forward strand.
TGCCAGCTGGCTGGTGTTGCTGTTCAGAAGGATGCCAGACGGCTAGCGCTTTAACCAGCCTGGTTTCCAAGCGACCCATTTTTTTTAGCTGCCACTTTAATTAAAACAAAACATACAAGAAAAAGAAGTTTATCACCTGCAACACATACCATTGGATGTCTGTCAGTGGGCGTACAGCAGACGAAGCCAGACTTCTCTTCCACATCGCCAGTATCCAGAGGGAAAAAAAATCAGTCCATCTGCTAAAGCTGTTAGACCCTTTGAGCTGCACTGTACCAATTCCTGTTCACAGGATCCAGTGCCCTCTACTGAAAAGAACCAAAAAAAGCATTAATGTTTCTCAGGCCCTGCAAAGTTACTGTTAAGGTACAGCAGTATTAGACTTGAATGGCTGGCAGTCTCTCTCCCGTGCATGCATACACACGCACCCACTGGCTCATCTGCCAACAGCGTTTCCAGATTATTGCAAAACAACACATGGAAAGTATCGAGGAACTTGCAATGGCTACAGAGCTGTCATAAGAGTAACATGTCACTTTCTGGAGGGGGAAATGTATGTGGACATATGGTAGTCGTGAAAGGAGTTGGACTAGTAACCTTGGCAGGCTGAAGTCGAACCGAAACGTTGCTGCTTTGCCTTGATCTTTATTTACAATAAACGCCTCGGCTTCAGCTCAGCGTTTTATCTGGGAGCAGCCGCCAGCATTTCTGTGTCCGTGTTCCGTCTCATTGGTGCTCTGACATATTTACACGCAGGCCGGGGCCCAGGCAGCTGTGAATAAGAGGCCGTATATCAAGAGAGGAAAAAGGGATGCAAAGATGAATTTTATGAAATATTTTCCATTTTTCTTTGACTTGGCTGTGCATTTTGCCACGGCCCATTGGGCACTCACTCAGCATTTGGACACTTTGTTCCATGAAGTCTCGCCTACATTTCTAGTTGTGTCTACATGCCAAGCCTAGCGCAGTACCTGAGACAGCCTACGGGGAAAAGGAGATTTACAAAAAGAATAAGGTGAGCGGGAGGGAAATTTCCTGCCCTTCAATGGCCTTCGTGGGCTGCAGAAAAGAGAACCATATCTTGAAAGTCACCGAACAGTCATGTCTGATTCCCACATGACACAGACTGTTGTATTTTACTTCTGACTGCCAAACTGATAGAAATTATTTATCCTGATTTGTGAGAAAAAAGCAGTAACATCCTCTTGCAATTTAGGAAGGTGATATCATACTTCTTTGGGCAACAGAAAGAGTTAATTCCTTTCTGTGATGACTAATCCTCTCCGTTTTCCCCTATGGCTGACTATTAGTTTAGATGCATTGACTCTGTTTAAAAAGACAAGGTTTAGACATAATGATATTGTATGTGCAATAACATTAGAAAACACAGATGCACCTGGGGAACCTGAAGGCATCTTCTGGCCTTTCTAGGCAGATAGCACAGAGTGGCCCTGCAACATTTCCACGTGGAAAAACATTACCTAGCACAACATAGTTTACTTTGAGTGACCCTCTTGACTTTCAAACAATGAGAAGTCAAGACCATTGTAAAGCTGAAAACTTGTTTCCTAAGAAGAGGCCATTGTTCAAGTAGTAGAAGAGGGGAAAAATAAAAAGGGATCCAGAGCAACAATTGGAAAGAAAAACTGGACATTTGAATGGAATATCTACTGGTGTCTTTTCTTTGGCACTGACAACCTACCAAAGGGTGTGAGAGATTCTTCCCCTTACTTTTTGCAGTGCGAAGATAGGAAGAGAGCACAATTTGTTTATTCATCTTAAAGCCATACTAGCATTAAAAAGTCACTGCATATACTTATACAAGGCTCAGGGCTGGGATGCAAGAACTACATGCCCCCCTGATAGCCTATGTGAGATCCAAAACAGCATGTGGAAGTGCTTATTTCCCTCAGATATCTGCTAAGGAGGTCTGGGAGACAAAAGCATAATTCCGATTACATCCCCTTGATACAGTCTGAAAGCTACATAGGCTCAGCCAGTCAGTGGTAGATACTACAATCGTAGATGCATACAAAGCCTTGGTACAAGAAGTCTCATTTCAAAGACTTGTTATATCTGGGGTAGATGTTCCATCCTAAGCACCTTACTACAGGCAGAATACACAAGATGTCAAACCACAGGTTTTTCTTTACAACTGTGCATGCTTCAGTGGAGCTGAATCAAGTCATTCTCACCTTGGATAAAGGGCCCATCAGCAATGCTGAAGAACCTTCTCAGATGGTTCCTTGGAATGCTTTTCTTTGAATAGTTTTGTTAGCTCCAGTGCAGCAGCTGGAGTTACAGTGAAAAGGAGCAATGGGGGTTCTCTAGCATATCCAGAGCTGAGCAGGAGCCTGGCAGGATTTAAAACAGCACCAGATTCAGTAGGTACTTGTACACCCTCTGCCATTAACACATGGTCACTACTTCAAGCTAAGATGTGGGGATCATTTAGTGACTCACCCAAGATCACACAGATGGTGTTTGCATCGAGAATTTGACCCACCAAGCCATCTGACACCTCAGGATTGTTCACTGAGGATTAGATTGCCTTTAGGAGTCCATTTTTATATACTAATGTAGGATTTGGAGCCATGAAGGAACGGTAAATTAAATAGTGAGGAATTTGTCACATCTCTGTTCAAAGCAGGCTAACATTTCATGTAAGTAATTACACACTTCAGACAGTTGCAATCATCTTCTGCACAAATAATTTAAGCTTACTTGGTCTGTCTTATTCTGATTTAAATTTTTATTGGAAATATAAATACCTATGTCGGTCACCAAACCAAACCAAACAAACATATCAAGTAGGGTCTATTATAGACTAATATGGAAACAAATAATCTGCAAGTCTGGTTTTATTTATAAGCTTATTTGAGTTTTTACCCTAGGCTCATATTAATCGGGTTTGTGGTTTCCACATCTGTACTGCTGATGCCCAGTGCAGACTGCATGCCAAGTCAGACCTGGGCACCCTCCAAGCTCTAAATAGAAAACATATGCTTCAACTCTAGCCACCTCAAGACAAGCAGGGCAAGTAACCTACCAAATAACCACAGCGGGTGCAGCAGGCAGAGCAAAACTCCAGGGAACTTTCAGAGGTGCCTGTTTGAAAGCCTCTTGCTTCTGACTTGCTCCAGGGGCAGCCAGACTGCCGCCTGTATTATATTTGCTCTCTCTGATGATCAAGAGATAGCAATTCCCTTTGTAGCCTCCCCTTCCTCTAGCTACAGCTAGAAATTCACAGACTGGACCAGTTAGTTCCCAGTGTCAACTAGTAATACATATTCTAGAGGAAGATGGAAGAACTCTTACAGATGATGGCAGTGCAGTATGAATTCTTTCCAGAACGCCTGATTATTTTTAATATTTATAAAAAGCATTCTGAACATTCACGAGAGCCATAAATATATGTATAAAAAAATGCCCAATGCCCCTTGTCAAGCCAAAATGGATCCAGCTGTTCTGTGGTGCTGGTCTCTGACTGCAGAGAATCCCTGTCTTAATGAAAGATGTATGAAGGGAATCCCAAACTAGAAATATGATCTCAGCTAAAGACTGCTTAAATCAACTATGAGAGTATTTCAGGGAAGGACATGAATACAAAGCTGATTTTCAATACAGCTGAGAGCCAGTCACATGAACCCATCTCTATAAGGAAATCTGTACTGCCTGCACATGCTTTTTAGGACAAGATGCTTCCAGACACACTTTGTTTAGTTCTGGTACAACATCTTCCAAATTCTGTGCCAGTAAAATTGTGTCACTGCAAACTCAACCCTAGGGTCGAGCAGAAACACGGCGCAGTATGAACACCAGGCCTGCTCCCTTTTGGGGCAGATGCAGAAGGTCAGTACATGAGCTGTAGCAAATGACATGTGAGCATTACGGGGAAAAAAAGAAGCAGTAGTACTGGTGTAAATACTTGAAAATTGGCAAAGGTAGTCAGTTTTTCTCCCTGTATACCTTATGATGTTCATCCAGCAGCCTCTGCCACCTGTAGCAATCATTACTTTCCTGACAATTTCAACAAATGTGGCAGACAGCAGTGCCATAAATTTTTTAAAGTTACACGTGTGCATGCTGTTCATGCAGAAATATTGTGATTCACGTTAAGAATGCAGAGCAGGGAAAGGGAGGAGTTATAAGGAGAGAGAAAAAATTGATACAACCTCAGTGCCCCAGTCATGTTGAAGGGAATCACTCTGTCATCCATCATTCTCTTTCTCAGAGGACTGCTTTGCCCAATGTGGCTGATCCATAGCTCTCAGGCAGAGGTAATTGTTATGAAACTGAGATAGCAAAAGAGCAGTGTCTGATAACAGAAGGGCAGATCTGTCATCAGCACAGAAGGCAGTCTTTCCTTGTGGCAGTAGCTAAAGGAAAGAAGAGGCAATTAACAATTAGCTTTGGTAAGAGAAGACAAAACCTTTAAAACAGTTTCTGCTGTAGGAAATCAAGCCACAGACTTAGGAATTAATGGTTCAAAGTCTTGATTCTTGCCTTGCTAGATATAGCGTAAGATGAAAGAGAGAGGGAATTTCTTCTGCCATTTCATTCTGGCTTGCTAAGAACCAAGACTTAGCTATGGAAAAAGGCCAATCTTACAACAGCTACAGGAAATGAGAATAGCTTTGCAGCATTTCCAAGCAAATCCAGCACACCTTCAGCTTATATTTTAGGAACAAAGTTCAGGCTTCTCACCTCAGAAAACAAAATGGAAGCGTTTCAGCGGGTGCTGCACTATCTCCTCTGCCCTTCACCCCTTCACAGCTCTATAGCTTCTCAGTTAGAATCAAATTTACAAAGAGCTCTTGGTATATCAAGCAGGCTTTGCTTTCATACATTTGACCTTTGAACTGCATGCTCCTTCCAAGCTTGGTTAACAGATCTGGAAAAATGGATAGAAACTAACATTAGAAAGATCATGCCAGCAGCACTGTTTATAAACATAACCTGAAGGTTTACCTACATCGCTTGCTTCTAATCAGCTTGCTTAAATCCTGGCAGCAACCCACGGCTGCATCCCCATACAGTGAGTCCAAACTCTGCTCTTTCTTGTATGTGGGCAAACTAGGTGGAATCTCACTAGTCTCTAAAAGCTCAAGAGAACACTCTGGAACTACACTCTTTGGCACTGCCTCTGCTCTGATGTATAACACCTGGGTCAGAGAACACAGCTGCCACCTAAGCCAGCTGCAGCATGACTCCGCTTGATGATGCAGAGAAGCTCCTGTAGATGCTTTACACCTGGGCTGAAATCTTTGGGACTGATCCTGCAAACAACTACATGTGGTTGAGATGCAAGAATTCAGTACAGACTCGTCTGAAAAAATGCTCTTTGAAAAAGCTGGTGATAGTACTAGGGCAAAGATGAAGGCAATCACTGCTCTGAATACTATTTTTCCTACTGTATCAGGCTTCATAGAATTTGGTAAAATTCAACAGAGAAACGTAACATACTTCCACATAATCTCTTGTTGCCAGCCAGTACCATGATTCCTGCTCTACAGGGAGGAGCAATTGCTAAGAAAAAGCATGATTCATAGGACACAATTCCTAGGTATAGGTTATATGCCAATTGTCAAATGCTGCCTCAGAACGATGGACTGGATTCTCATCTTAGAAATTCCACCTAATAACTTAGATTTGTTGGACTTTACTTCCAGTGAGAACTAGATCCATGTAACTCAGATTAGTGATTCAGCTTCTATCTTCATAAACCCAGTCCCTAAAAAAAAAAAAGAAAAAAAAAAGAAAAAAAAAGAAAATAGCTCACTTTTTAAAATTAAATATTCAGAAAATAATTTGATTATTTTGGGGTAGTATTCATAAACAAATGTGTATCTAACTAAACTATGTGTGTTGCCCACTTGTCAGATGCAGGCTGGGCACAACTCAGTCTGTATCAGTAGCAATAGCTGCAGATCCTCCTGAAATGAATAATTATTACAAGTCCCATGAAATGCTTCCGGTGGGGCCACATTGAAGATGTGCAATGAATACTATCAACTAATTCATGCTCCAGAAATAGTGCCTTTATGTAAATAAAAGGCAGGTATATTCCTCTCCCTATGAGGCACTGCGTATGGATTAACTGAGACTCTCTTTGTTGTATCTGGGCAAACTAGGTGGAATTAAAGATCTACCTTGTTCTGTGATTTCATGGTCCACAGGTGCAGGAGAACAAATTCAGCACAGCCCATAGGCTTAGATAAACAACCTTGTACAGCATTGCCAGCTGTTCTTTTCCTCCCCTTTTCCTGACTGCTTTGGTTCTTCATGCTTCTCAATATTTTCCACTTCTAAACTATTTTTTTTCCTTTGTCCACAGCACAGTATGTTGCTTGTGCTTGTAATGATTAATTTCACAGCTCACACCTAATTTGACCCTAATAACTTTGGCTGCAAAGAAGTAAAATGGACAACTAGTTGTTGATCCAGACAACTTATCACTCCATGAACACAATAAAGGCAGAGCTGTTTATCAACAGGGAGATGCCCATTACTATTTTTACAGGCAGAATGCTGGAGCTCTCTTATCAAGCAGAGAGAGTAAGCATGTACTCCAGGCACGCAGAGGGGAGGCAGACTGCTTTCAGCCTGCAAGGCCACACAGTATGGGAAGTGGTCGCTTGAAAGTGGAAAGAATGACAGATGTTTTGTGCCTGTGCGTTTTTTTAGAGGACACTGGGTCCCTGCCATGGGAACAGGGTGGACAGTAAAGGCAGCGGACTAGATGTGAAGAGTGACAAAGCAAGTCAGCCATGGACAGCCTGTGGGAGGCCAGAGGAAATGCACCATTAGTCAAAGTTGGAGGAAAAATAAAATGCGATGACAACTGGGCCATTCATGTACTTCCCCTTCAAGGACTGACCAGACCCTTCACGACTCAAAAGACTCAAGTATCAGCTTCTTTTTCTCTTCATCCAGGCTAATGTGCACCAGCACAGTCTGAGAAACTCCCTTGTCACTTTTATTAATTCTTATCTTGTTGTTCTTGGCTACACTTCACTGAAGTACAGTGAGGTAGAGTGCTTCAATCAATAATGCAGATCCAAGCAAGCACCCTCTTCTGTTGTTCTTACATATCAACTCAATAGCTTAAAGCAAACGTACATCCAACTTACGAACTTGAGAAATATTAGGACTTCCAAAACTAGAAAGCAAGGCAACGAGGTGGCATCACAAGGATGTTTAAGCCCCAAACACAATCTTATGACAATCCAAGGTAGCTTTTGTGCTTTGACAATTTGCTACTTTACGCAAAAAGAACAAGATCTTAGAGCTCTGAGTAACCACAGTGACAGTGAAGACAGCCTTGCATTTTCCATTCCACCACTGTCATGCAAATCCTGAGGCACTCTTGTCACCACCTATGAATCTGATGTATTTTGTCATTAAGGAAAGGCAATGCCCTTCAAAACAGCCGCACATAAACACCCACAAATAGTCGATCTCTTATTCTTCAATAGAGATTATGCCACAGCTAAGGAGAAATCTTATTTAGAACTGCCTTCTCTGATGCAATGGCATTTCCAGATTTGGAAAGTAGAAGTGAGTTAAATGAAAAGGCGTGCAGAAAATCCTGAAATGCTCCTTCAAGAATAATACCCTGGACTCTCACCCCACCTAAAGGGAATTCACTCATTAACACTTAAACAGGGCAGAACGTAACTAAGTAAAATAGAATGAGGTTACTACCGAAAAGCAGACATGAAAACAATTGAGAGGAACACAATTAAAACTCTAATTAAGGACAAGGTCAAAATCTTGACCAGAAACCTGATGGTATTCCAGACAGATGCAGAAAGAACAAGACCAGGAATCAGTACAAGCAAAGTGTCAAGAAAATTCTTATTTTTCCTGCATTTGAAATATTCCTATTGAATAAATTCAGTGAGAACTAAGAGGCAAAAATCAAAAGGTCTCTCATGATTTAATTAGATCCCAGTCTGATGTAAATAAAATAAATCCTCTGATTATCTGAGAACCAATTCTTAAGACTCCAAACAGCCTCTGTTCTTTAAATTGCCTATGGATAATCATCTCTGCTTTCTACATTACTGCAATCTGCAATCATTCACCTAAGCTAGCCAAATTTAACAGTGCTATCAGAGTACGAGGGCCCTGCTGCCCACACTACTATGACTACCAACATCTTCCCAATTATTTAGGAGTCTTTTCAGTAAAACATTCATCGATTCCATTTCTCTAAGGAAAATGCCTGGGTTTTCTGATGTTTTCAGCTGTGTTTGTACAACACACTTCATCCTCTGAGACAAAGAAAGAACTATTATCAGGACTTAATAAAAATGTCAAAGCTCAATCTTTTGTCCCCATTTAATAAAAGCATTTAAATAAAGATTTCTGTGCATCATCAATTGTGTTGGAAACTTCAAGGAATTATATGATTTAAGATAGCTCAAACTTCTGCATAAAGCTAAAAGGTGCTAGACAACCTGCTGCTCTCACACTATGTGAATAAAATCTTGTTTGGTTGCATTCAATTCTGGTTCTCTTTCAATAGATGTACACAGTTTAATAATAAATTTGAGCCTTGTCTCACAGGGACATTGCAAAAATAGGAAAGTATTTATGTATTTTCATGCTTCTTTTTTTCCCCCCTCCAAGTTTAAAGCCTAAAAGCTGTATTTTTTTCTATTGTTTTCTTCCCCTTGTTATCTTAGAAAATGTTAGCTAGGTATTTTCTTACGTTTCTAGAGCTATGCAATATTTTAAGAGACATAAGGTGAGCAGGTATCCATTGTATTTTTTAATTTGTTACCATCTATCCAGTTCAAACCCCCTAACACAGCCTTGGGGAAAAGAAATCCCCTTGTGAAAGATTTAAGAAGAAGAAGAATCTTGCTGTTCTATTTTCTGCCAAAACAAGGAAGAACAAGCCTGATTCCCACCTTGTTTTATGGTAAGGGTAAGAAGGATAGGAAAATATCCCACAACAGTCCTTTTGGTCTTCATGTTCTCTGAAAGAAAATGGGGGAAGAGGCACAAAAACGGTAAGTATGTTTGCAGTCCATCTTTTACAGAGCATTGAGGGTTCCCCTAAATTAATGCATTAATACATCAGATATACTCGATCATAAAATGCTGAGATTTTTGCCTGGAAAAAATGTCCCCCACCTTGGAGATGCTGGTTCTGACAGGCTGCAGCTCCCAATACCTCTATACCTAGCTAACAATGCAAAGCACCTTGTTCAAACAAGACTGGTCTCCATTTCACACAATCCCCCCAGGGAATATTCACTTTTCTATTCATACTATACCAATCTGACTGATGCAATTGGATTTTGGAAATGTGCCTTACTAGTTTCTATTCCAGCTTCTTAGGGATGATGCTAATTTTCCATTGTAGAACCAGAAAATTTTAGGTGTCTGCAAGAAATGACACCAAACAAAGTGGCATATACAGTTAACTCATAAACCATGTTTGGAAATGGACATTACTTAACAGCGCTCCTAACAAAGAAAATCTACAGGTAATATAAGACAACCTTCCTCACTCCAGTAGTGCTTGAAAGGAGACATTTTACATCCACATGATGAACAGACACCTGTATTCTCTTACTTCCTCACACAAAATCTTTTGCTTAATTTGTGCACCAATTCACCTTCCTAATTGTTTTCTTCCTAGATCAGTGGTATAATATTAAGCCTAAGATAGCTTAACAGTCCTATTTTATCCTTTAAAGATTTGATCATTTTCTTTTGTTTCCCCATAACAAACAGAATCCTGTTCACATCCCAAACAGGACATCAGCAGTTGGGATGGTGTTTTTTTTTAAGGTACATATGAGATTAAAGACTGAAATCAGACACAGTGTTGCCAAAGTCTTTGCAATATGCATGTTTTTGTGGCAAGATGATTGACAAGAATTGCAGTAAGGTGCTGAAGGGAATATTTCACCTGGCCCATCAAAATTCAATGTAAAGGATTAGAACTAAGAAGAGCTGACAATATTGACTTTGAGTGCCACAACAGAAACAATAATTAGCTTTTTGACATGCGGTGGACAGAATTTATTTATTTATTTAATTAGACAGAGTAATTAAACCAAATCTGTTTCATGCTGCCCCAGAAAACGAAAAGAAACACCCTACCCTAGCTCCTGTCTCCCCAGCACAAAAAAGGTCTGCTCTTCTGCTTCCTCCTTTCCTAGTAAAATTCAGATTTGGCACTAGAATAAATGCATGCAAGTCCAGCCTTTCTCCTGGAAGAACATCAGGAAAACTTTGTGCATAAAACTAAAAAACCTCTCTTAAAAGGGAGCATATAGATCTGAAAGAATGAAAAAGTCAATGAATTTTATATAAGTTTACTTACTGCAAAACAAACTGTCTGCACTATGCTTATTAAAGGCATATTTCATTGCCTAATCATATACGTCTATTGTATCTTTTATGTTTTGAATCGTAATAGCAGTCTGTTCCCCAACTGTAATAATGAAAGACATTTTGGCATATGCTTATATTGATTCTACTTTAACAAAGCACTTAAGACGTATGGTTGCAACCCACTGAAATTAATGGCTAACACTGAGTACATTGATTTCATTGGGATTCAGACAAGCAGCAATGCAGTTGGGCACAAAGTTGCCAACTTCGCTGGATAAGCTTGAGCCTCTGGAGAGAGAAGTGTTCACACTTGAAACTGTACAATGTTTAACTGTTTTGGTTAGAAATACACTTTTTTTGTTAGCATGGTTATTCTGATAAAAACATAGATCCATTGTCTGGAGGAATAATAACAACAGCAGAAACATTTTCTAAGAGGTGTTCACAGAAAACAGTATGTTTATATGAGAAAATGCAAAACTTAATTGTAGAGAGTAACTTACCATTAAGAATATGCTATCATTAGCTATAAGTAACACAGCATATTCAATTCCCACTGTTATAAACTTACAAAGATTGCCTATACACTTGTCTGTTATTCTTGTTGGCAGCAAGATTAAAAGGTGTATAAAGAGGGGAAAAAAAATAAAGAGCAGTGCTTACCTCATTCCCTTTTTAGCCAGTTTTCTAGCTATCCTAATTAGAACCTGCAGTGAAAAAATCCAGGAAACAAAGTAAAAATAACTTTAAATGCAATTAATTCAATATTTCTTCTCCAGTATCAACCCCAGGAAAGATACTGAGGTAAAGTTAGAACAGCCTGTTCAGAAGCTCAGCATCACCCAACTTAGCTGGAACTTCTCATCAAAAGTGAATGTAAAGAAATAACATTGAGATGAACACAATCAACGTAGTTCCCTTCTTTCCTGGTAGAAATTCCTCAGATTTTTTAAACACGTTGCTAGCATTTGTTAATTAGTTTTAAAATATTTTCATCTATCAACTGTACTCACAGCTACTAGATGGCTTTGCTGTATTTTTTCCTCTATATTTTCTAGTCTACAACACAAATAGCTAAATACAATGTAGTTTAGTCCTACATAATACTGTACACTGTATTTCAGTAAGTTTCCGAGTTATGTCTGGCTGAGTCCTCAGCAGCATGTCAACACACACGGACTGTGAACATACCTGTTTGACCTCATTAATGGCAATTAACATCAGAGAGTATTTGAAATCATACTTATTTCATCTAGAGTTGTTTAGAATTCAAATTCAAAATAGTTTAGAAGGTCACCCAGCCTGGAATAATGGCTTTTCAGTTTATACATCAGAGGAAGGCAGGTACCAACATTTCCTTATTAATCGCTCTGAGTCCAGTTTCCGTCACATATACTTCTATCACAAGAAGCAACATTAAGATTAAAAAAAAATATATATATATATATATATATATAAGCTGAAGCTATGTGCAAAATTAACAACAACAAAAAAACATTTACTAAAAAATACTTTCTTTATTAATTTGTTAATTCACAACACAATAAATATCAGATAATACATAAGGGACCCAGCAGTGCTCAGACTTGTCTGCACCATGGTGTGGTTTGACAAACAAGCCATCATCAGCTGGCATCCTGAGAAAAGACCTACAATTATTTTTAACTTTCACACACAATCAGTGGTTTGTGGCATACAGCAGCCCATCCCAACTGACATCAGCCAGGCTTCTAAAAACAGTTTGTAAGGACCATCCCGGAAAGTTACATAGAGAATCTTTCAGGAAAAAAAGCACAAATCACTCTACTTTCCTTATTCTATCTCGCCGTCGATTCTGACATTAGGTTTATGTAGGTGTGAATAAACATTTAGTTTTACTTCAGGTGGCAACGCTTTCCATTAAATGTGGAGTAGAACTAGGCTGCAGTACATAATACAAGATCCATTTTCATGATGTCCACATAACAACTGCAAAACCAAGAGATTTCTATTATTTGAAGGATGCTTACAGGCCTCAGTTTCAAACACTGAATATATTCAGGACACGTTTCCTGATCTCTAGACCTCTTCACTGGCTGTCCCAGATAATTTTCAGCCGTACAAAATGAATGAAATTAACTAAACTTTCCATTGATCACTCCGTAGAGACAGACAATTCAGTCTGCTGGATGCATTACTATGACAGAGGAGAGAAGCCCTTTCACACCAGTGAACACTGATGTTTTCACTCATGGGAGCAAAATGAACTGTAATAAGTAATCACTGGGAAAAAGATCTTGCACAAATCACGTTACAGTTTAGTCAGAGGCAGGTTGTTTCTCAGCAAAATCGCTGCAGACTGAGATGCTCTGTATCTCAGTGGTTTGAAATAGTAAGTAAAATATCTTTTAAAAAGCTAATTTACTGCAAATACTGCAAATACTTTCACAGCTTGGAAAAACTAGTAGGGTTTTTGGCTATATCATTCTCATTGGGCCCCAATGAAAGGAAACTAATTTCTGGAGGTGCACGTATGCATGCATTCACATGCAGATGTAAAATTTGGATACCATTTCGTCTAGAGGAAGTTGCAATATTCAGGCAGTATTCTGACTACATTCCCACTCAAAAGTATTGCTATGCAAGGTTATTATGATTTTGTAGATGAAAAATTACATCAGCACATCTGAAAGGGAATAACGCCTTCAGTTAAACAGCATCACCCCTTATTTCATGGATCAAAAACATCAGAAAACTTTGAAGAGAAAGGATTTGGTATTTCTTTTGCTGTTTTTTTAAGCCAGAACAAATTCTAAAAACCAGAGTATTCAAGTGTAAACAATGGCGTGATCAATACTGAATATTTTACCAAGTCTAATCAATTTTTGCCTAATAGTTTCTCTGACAGGTACAAGTCTCATGATAAGGAAACATTTCATACTTGAAATAAAACAATCTTTGCCCATGTTGCAGGCTGCAGAAGCAAAACAGTCAGAGAAAAAATAACAAAAGATATACATGATCATCAGACTACTTTTCCAAAATGTGTAACAAGCAGAACATAGAACAGCTATGAAAATATCAGATTACACATGCAAAAACACTTGCACAGGTTGATTGCAAAAGGATACATTTTGTTTTACCTGAAGTTGATCTCTCCCTTTTCTACAAATTCAACTCTATTGTAAAGGCTGCAAGAAATTAAGTGACTGTTCATATCAAAACGTTGGCAACTGCAACTTGGCTTGAAGTTCTATGTGCTCTGTATTATGCCTTTGTCAGGCTACTTACACATATTTAACTTATTTCTTCTGCAAAAGAAGTTTAATCATCAGATTTCTGATTCTCCATTGCCACAAATTAGCCAGCATCTCCCCCTTGTGGACAGAAGGAAAACTAGTAGAAACTTGCAATAGGTTAATTATTATTACTTTGGTCAATACTCAAAAAAAAATAATAATAAAGTTTGCAGATAATGACATATTACATTAAAAAAGAAAAAAGAAAAAAAAGGGGTGACTGTAGCTATTGTTAGGGATTTTCTGGGAACTTGCCTCTACAAGCACAAAGTCTTAATGTTCAGTATTAGGATTGGTAATGAACCAATGCACCACACCAAAATTCAAAGGACAGCGCTGTCTGATGCCTGGTATCTGTATGAACGCAGTGCAGGACACTTCTTTTGACAGTCAACAATGCCAACACAGAAACTCAAATGGCAACTATTTCAGTTTAAGAAGGCCTAAGATGTTGGTGACTTTTTATATATTTTTGTACCTAAAGCAGCAATTACTCCCTAGCTCCCAGGAAGAAAAAGGAGCTGTATACACTTTCACAGAGAGGGATTTGTTAGTGTGAATTGCAAAAGTATGAAGGGAATGAGAAAGCTTCCTGGAACTCAAACTATTAAAGCTATTTCAACTCCAAGTGCCCCTTTTCAGATATATTTTGTGCTTTTTTTCCCTCCTTTCCAGGGATGGTATTTAACCTCAGCAACCTGTTACTGTTGCATCCAGGCCGGAACGTTTTGTAATATGCAACTTGGTAATTTCCTCAGCACAGGTAGGGTGAATGCCAATTGTCTTCATTAGCTGAGGATATGTAGCACCACATCTACCAAAAGAAAAAGGAAAAGACCCAGGAAGTCATACATTATTCACCCAAAGCAGATAGAATTTCCTAAAACACCCAACTAATCTTGCACTTATCCATTTTATCAGGTGGAAGAAGCTGCATTTATTCTTCAGTACTGTCTATTACTTCTCAGGCACTTCCACAGTAAAATTCAAACACCCAGCTTAACTACACTGTTAGTCACAGAAGAATTGTCATAAGAGCTGACACAGAGAGAATTAAGCAATTTATCCCAAATCACAACTGAGCCTACAGGAAAAAAAACCAAACAAACAGGATGAAACTGCAGCCTTCAGCTTTTTTTTTTTTTTTTTTTTGTACATACATGTGTTTCAGCAACTCCAGATGGAAACACACACAAACACAAAGGAAGATAATCTTAGTTAGGACTGCAGGCAAAAATCTGCTGAAGGAAGCAATACCAGCATATTCTTCCACAATCTTTAGAAAGTCTACTGCTTGCACTGAAATCACCAATGCCATAAATGGGAAAAAATTCCATCATTTGAGAGAAAGAAAAAAAAAAAAAAGGAAAAGGTGAGCTAAAAATCCCACTAGCTTAATCTCTTGTCCAACAACATTCTGAGATTTGATCGCTTTCCTTTGAGCTGCTATTCCTGGCAGGTCATGCTGTAAAAATAGCTGAAATAGGCCTAAACATAAGAATTGTTCCGAATTCTCTATGGAATAGTACTCTATCTCTGCATAAAATATAACAAAAAGAGCTACAGAAGGCTTCTGGTGTCCCACCCACATAACCCAGGGAAGCACCCAAAGCAAAAACCACTACTGAGCACAGGTATTACTTGGAGCTCTAAGTGGAGACAATTGGAGACAAGGAAAAAATCAATCTGTGGAGGGACTGAAGTAAGAACTTATATCTGACAATGGAGAACAGCAGGTTTTAGGGTGGGAGATGCACACTGAAAACTCTGGATTAATGAAATACAATAGAAAACAATACAAGGACCTGACCTGCTGAAAACCTCTTACTGTGGCTAAAGTTTTAATTTCCCTCAGGCAAGGCAGAAAAGCACTCCAGTTTCATATGCTGCTTTTTCACTGGTTATTTTGGATAAAACTTCAAAACAACATCCTAAAAAATGTAGTTCTAGAATCTATACCACTGGCAATTAATGGACTACAAACACATGTTGAAAATGTGTACTCAGGGTACACTGCAATCAGTGATTTCCAAGATACTCCTCATGTGATATTGAGGTCCTGCCTTCTTAATCATTCTGCATTTAATTTATGCTAGTAAAGCTAAAACTGCAAAAGAATAGCGATGATATCTAGAACAATAAGTTGACACCCTCACTGGGAGGACATTTTGTGCAATACAAATTACTTTAAAAAGTTGAAGTACTGTGATTTAGCAATGGAATAATTTAGAAGTAATATTTCTGACAATGTGAACAAGCAGTAAAAAAAGCAAATGAAAAACAAGTAAGTCTATCACACAAGTGAGATAGCAGAAACACTCCATTTAATCTGAGAGGACCTGGAATCATTTCTTACACTTCTGAAGGGACAACAAAGAAAATACAAGTCAGGGAAAATGCACTACTATTCAAATCTGAATAAACACAGAAACAAAAGGTTTACCTACTTGGGTAAATTCATTATTGCAATAATCAGACAGCTCCTTCCCCAACATCCTACTGATACCACTTCCTTACCTAATCATAGTGTTTAGTTTATACCTAAAAGCCTAAAATTCATGCAAGTACTTGCTGAGCTTTTAAGGAGCAATGGCTGTGCACATTTAAACATGAGATTAGAAAAGGAAATGATTAGCAGGTGAAAGAAGGTTTTCTATGGAAAGCACAAACACCCTTCTAAAAGGACTTGCAAAACAGTATAGTGATTTCCTATCCCGTGTACAGAATGCAAAGGCAGCTTCACTCTGAGAAAACTAAGATTGGTAACGTAATTATTTCTTTTGTCTTAAATATATCAAGCCAACAGTGTATTTTCCTCAGTTGTTTCTTAACTATATCCAGTATTACAATAACTAAATCCAGTATATCTTAATGAAAAACTGCAGTATTTTTAGTAAAAATATGTGCAATACTACATAAAAGTAACAAAAAGCATGGATTCTTTATAGTGTTGCCAAAAATAGGCAGCTATCTTTTATAATCTTACAATAACTTTAAAAGCAGGCTTTAGAAGCTAGAGACATTCTTTTGTACTTACTTGATTCCAAGAGCAAATCCTTGAATAACTTCCCCAGCATTTGGTCCAATGAAATGAAGGCCAAGGATTCGTTGCTCTCTCTCTCGTAAGCACACCATCTGAAAACAATACATTACATAGCAATCTTTTCTTAGAACATCTAAAGATAAGGCATGAAGTTGAATTAAATGAAACTGCAGTGCCCCAAGATCCTAGTTCAGCTGTCGAATCCCAATGTGCCAAGAACTTAGACACTTGTTTAAATCTTACTGACTTCAATAGACCTCACGCTTGTCCTTGAGCACTTTCCTGAATCAAAGCTTTATTAGTGTATTTCTTTCAGACTTCAGGGAGCCACTGGCCACAATCTGTGATATACTGCATACCTTCTTGTTTGTTGTTTGCATAACATCTTAAGACGACCTTCATTAGTCTGATTGCTGGACTAGACGCATTCTGACATTGAAGTAACACCTTAGCAATTCTCCCAGTTTTTGCAGGTACTCTTGGCACCTAGTCAGCAGTATTTCCAAAGACCACTACCAATTACAGTACATTTTGTGACTCTATAACTCCTTACACTTACAGAAGCTTGTTTGGTGAGATCCATTTACCACATGAGCCATATAACCTAAACAGGAGTCAAGTCTTGGAAGCAATCAACAATAAAAGGTAACTAAGCATATGTGAGGGCCTGAGTGAATGCACACTTCAGTTCTATTAGAGAACTCATAGAAAATTTTTTTGCTCCTTTAAGGACATGATGTTTATCATCATGAAAAGAAATCCCATCCATCCTTGTGCACCCATCCAGCATTACACTGTCACCAATCTGTTAGATCCTCTACTCAGTAAAGTCTTGGATTTTGCATTAGGAATTCCCAGAACAGCAGCAATTCCAACATGGAACTTTAAAAACAGAAAAAGTTTTAAAGAAAAAACCCTTTTGGTACTGCAGTGTTAAATTCTAAGTTTAATGTACGTTCAGATGGTCTGCAAGTTCAACAGGAACTATATTCAATAACATCCAACAACTACTATGACATTACTATTTTGTCTTCAAATATTCACTTCCATTTCCACAATTTAAAGGGAATAGCTAACAAGAATTAGCATCACCTTAGCTGCAAGAGTGCTTGGGATTGTTAAGGCAAAGCTGCTAAGCTATTTATGTGAGTCAGAAGTGACATAATATAGTTAGAAATACTGGTCACAATTATTGACAACAGACATTCCTTACATAATGCAATAATAATGGCACAGTAATTTGTGATGGACCTACAGAATTTGTTACATTTATTCTGATAAGACATTTAGGAAAAAAAGAATGAAAACTGTGATACATTCTACCAATCTTAGATATATTTACCTTACCTAACTTCTTCCACTATGGGCAAGTGTATCACAAAACTTTTTAAGAGTGAAGCAACTGGACTGCTCTAGGAGAATACGTACTTCTAGTTTAACATTTTGGTCCAAACCAGCAGGTTATTGCTTTCATGGCTAAAACAGAACAGTTCTGCAAGCTTTTTTTTTTTTTTTTTTTTTTTTTGGCAGCAGTGTACTTTCCCAAGAGAAGGACACTCAAATAATAACTAATAATACATAGTATGGTACAGCATAATAACTAGTTAAGAACTTTGCTGAGGGAAGCAGAGATTGACCTCTATGGAATCTTGAATATTTCCTTGAACCTTAACAGAAGCCCATAGATGGTACCAATCAGTACAATGCCACCTCTGAGAAATGGTATTATCTGCAAAGCACTTTCAGGATGCAATGAGATATGTAGTGAATATTAAATGTTTTAAAGATACTCTAGAGAAACAGACTGTCACCAAGAAAAGATCTCAACCATCTCAGGGTTTTTTTTTTCCCCCCACTAAATACACCCTATTAAGGTTGGTCATATCATGTATCTTGTGTTAAGTTAAAAGCAAGTTAAAAGTTTACAGCACTCACTTTTATATAACACTGAGCTGCATCTCTTTCAGCCACTGTGAACTCTAGAGGTTTATAATAAGCATGAAATACCTGGTGTGGAAAAGAATAACATTTGTGTTAGAATGCATTACTGTATTAAAAAATGCTCTTTATATAATAATCCTTAATATTACTACGCATACATAATGCTATAAAAAAACCCATTCAATCATGTTCAATACTATGAACAAAAATAGGGAGAGCACACAATTTAACACAAAACTTTTATCTAATGGTTCTTTAAGGAGAAAAAAAACCTGAAAAAACTCACAGAACTTGTTACTCAAATCCATGCCACGAATTCAAAATGACATTGGTTTTGCTTCTTCAAATTTCTCCCAATAGTTTAAGTAATAACTTGTTTATTCTGAATAATGAAATCCAAGAAGCTTTCCATGTTTATAACTATGCATACCACAAGACAACTTAAACTCACTTTTGCAGTTTGAATAGAAAAGTTTTATTTTCTTCAATGATTTCGCCTGGGAATCCAAGCAAATCTATCAGCTGAAATTCCTCTCCAATACGTATACAAACACCAACATCCTACGCCTCACATGCCTGCCTTAAGCAGGCAATTTTGTTTTACAGTAATTTCTTTTATTCTTAAAGGCACCAATATCCAGAAACTCAGAAAACAATTCTAGAACAGCTGTTGAAGTATAAGCTATATTTCAGAATCATGAAAACTCAGAACTGATAACTGACTGAACATGGAGTATCGCACTTTT
Organism: Gallus gallus; assembly: GCF_016699485.2. NCBI lineage: Eukaryota > Metazoa > Chordata > Aves > Galliformes > Phasianidae > Gallus > Gallus gallus. The sequence continues at coordinate 1,026,577 of NC_052546.1, forward strand.
TATTTCCATAGTTTATTGAGTCTTATACTGACAGCCTTTTTGATGAGTGAATAAAGGTAACCTTTTCAAGGGTGACTTGTTTGAATTTTGCCTGATTATATAGTAATTGTGATTTTTTTCATTGTAAGTACCTTAATGTCATCCCTTCTATCAGAAGGTTGTGAATATATGCTATAGCAGACTTCTTCAACAGGCAGTGCCCAGGCATATCAGATCAAGTTATTTCAGCCACAAAGAAAACATTGAATAGCTTGTGTGAATATTTCCATGGACATCCAAAAAATCTTGATTAAAGCACCTGACCAGTAATTCTGACAACTAAAGGGAATACAACTGTATGTAATATATATTGTTGCTCAATATAATTTATTAAAATGGCAGCTAGTTTGAAGCTGTCAGACTATTAGTAATTTTAAGCCCACAAGGTAACAGTTTCCATCATGACATGCTGCAATATTTTTGAAGTCTGAGCTCTTTTGAATAACTCTTTCCTAGATGCAAACACAGTATTTGGGGACCAAAAATGTCAGTCCAATGCCACAGTCAAACTTTTAACTTTTCATAGTGCAACTCTGATACCAACTATAAACAAAAATGTTTTCATACCTCAACATTATCTGATCCATAACACTGCACAGCCTTTTCTTCTGACAGTCCAACACAACCATATTCCAAGGGAGTGAAAACTGTAGTAGGTACCTGCTTGTAAAGAAACAGAAAGTGTTACTGTGAATCACATGAAGCAGCTGCAAGGTAGATGTGACTTCAGGGGAGGCTAGCTCTGTCACACATATCTGCTTTGGATACTGTCAAAACTGGACTCCAAATGGAGAAACACAACTTATTTAAGTATTCTTTTTTTTCTTTTCCTGAATAGAGAAATATTTGGTTTTATTAGTGAAAGAAGAAATGACAACTCACATTGTCATAGTCCATCAGTTCTGAAGAGTGGCCAAAAAGACGCCGAGCCAGCAGTTTCCCTGCAGCTATTGCTGTGGGTGTCAGTTCAGGACGGCCCTGAGAAGAAGAGCACAAAGCTTTGTTTTAACTAAGAGAGAAGTGGCATCCAAGGACTTCTCCTGGAACAATGGGCAGAGGAAGGCCAAATCTTTGGAATTCCAGTCCAGCAGCTTGTGCTCCAAACACTTATGGCAGTAATAATTTCTGTCCAAACGTGCTTTAAAGTTGCTGAGCTTTGTATTTGTATTGATGGGGGGAACAAATGCAGTCAATGTATTTAACAAAAACCTTACATCTTATGTAATTCCCTGAAAAGCAGAGGATATTCACACATTCACCATCCATTTCACCCTTTCTTTCCATAGTAAGTTATCAGTAAGTTTTCTGAACAGCATTTTTAGAGCAGAAAAAAACAGTATAAAGAAATACTGTTTTCAAACCCACCAAACTTTTTTGAAAGTTGTCTGACATGTTTTTACAGAACACAGAGTCAATAGGTGCAAACTTTGCTGTTAATAATATCTAAAAAACTTCATAAATCTAGTAAAAAAAAAAAAAAAAAAAAAAGCTTACTTAAGAGCATCCAAGACTGTATCATCAGGATACAGTCATCTAGAGGGAAAGATGTGGAGACAAGAAAGCCATAAGTGATAAACTACACTTTTGTGGGACAGTGTGGAATGCTTTACAAAAACTGAGATTTTGCTTCACACAGGTTCTATCAAGACCCAACTCTTGTCATGTTCCTGCGAAGCCCCGTCTGGGGGTGGCACTCATCCTGCAAGTCCTTGAAAACAGTCTTCAGCAGAAAACAAGGATTTCCCACCACACACACTGGAGTTTTTCAAACGTCTCTTCATTATCCTAACATTTTTTGAACATTTACTGGAATTCATCTTCTTTCCTAGCTTCTTTTCTGTATGTTGCTACACAGGTTCTGTACATACTGTTAGCTACCATTTTCCTCATTACACGCACCATATAAATTATCTGCATGCTAATATGAATTTATGTTTTTCTCTATACTAATATCCTCTTTGTTAAGCTTTCACTGCAAAAAATAAACTGAAACAACACTGTGTCTAACCTGTTAACAGATACTACTGTTTCATTTACAAAGACAAACCAATTTCTCCCCATAGCCCATGACAAATCACAACACTGACAGTATATCCCCCTTTTCCCCCCCAAGATCCATCAAGTTGTGTTTTTTCAAAACCAGCATTTTGACTTTCAAGGCTGTAATGTCATTTACCAGATGAAATTTGCCATTTGTTTTTTCTTACACACATTTGCCTGAAACATGGCTGCCAATCATTTCTGTAGCAGGAAATACAGATGTTGTTTTGGCATTCCAGAAAAGAATAGAAGATTGGAACTAAAGATAAAATTGTGAAAGCGCTGCTACGCATTCCATAAAACCCAACTAATTACTAAAACATCCATGCAGATAAAGCCCTATTTCTCATAAACAATAGCTTAAAGACCTTCCCTGGTAAATATTTGAAGTGAACATTCACTTTGCAGTCATGTGTAGAACTACCCTGATGATTATTATGGATACAAATCGTTCATAAGAACCCTCCAGTGTATTATACATTTAAACGAGATGGCTCCTAAGAGAGTTTAGAAAGCTTTGAAGTACAGGGCATTTGTTCTAACACAGCTCTTTTTTTCAGTCTAATTTCTATTCAAAGCAACATATTGTAGATCTTCTCTACAACTCTTTGTTATAACACCCTTTGAAATACAACAGATGTATACTGTAGTGTATATACGATAAATCTCCTACTAAGAGAATTTCTTTATACTGTGTGTCGTACTTTTCAACAAGAATACCACTGGAGGATGGATATTACCAGACAGGGCTCATATCAGCACTGAAAAAAATATATATATATTAAAATTCCAGCCTGGTAATCTTCATCCTGATTTTATTTTACTGAAAATAAAACTACCTAAATGCAGTTTTACCCGTCAGCTAAAAACTTCATTTTGCTGAAGCCTGAAAAACTTTTTTTAATGATAGACAAACTGACTGACCTCTGGAGTTTTCTTTTCCTCCCTTTCTCCAAATGAACAGCCTGCATAATATAAGGATTCTGCTTTTCATACAGGGGTGCAACAGGACACCCATGCACACATAGTTTCCCATTTATGCCAGATGGGTATGATTCCCAAATGAAAACACTCATTCTGACCATATCAGGAAGCTCCCCATTTCCCATCACACTCCCCTTCCAGTCAGTATACTGAACTTAAGAAACAGATCTTACCATTTGGTAGCAAGTTAGTATCTATTCAGTGTGGCCTAGTAAAGGGTGAGGCAGGGGGGCCAAGGACTACTCACAGAAGTATAAGCAATAACACGTCATGGTAGTAAAGAAAATCCACCAGGTAGAGAGAAAAACATAGAGAAATCCTGACCAGCGACATCAGAGACAAAATCCTATTTTTATAAACAATATTAGGGGTCATTGATATTCATTCACATGGTAGAAGCTTCCCCTTCCTGCCCCTTGAAAGGTCTCACCCAGATAATATCACACACCAAGCTCTGCAGCTTTGTGTTTATTAAAGAGAACGAAGTGTGTCCTGCCAAGCTGCACACCAACGCCAACACTGGGAACTTTGTTTCAATGATGATTCCCATGCCAATTAATTTTATTATCTAAATTCATTTTGCTTAAAAAAGAAAGGAAAAAGAGAAAAAAACAAAAAGTATTTGTATATTCAAACAAAAGAACTGCATTGCTCAGTGAGTGAGATTACATGGCTCACATCATAATGGCATCAGCTAAGAATTGCTGTCTCTAAACTCTATAAACGTATGAGGACTATACTGCAATTTCTTTAATTTCCTATATTTAGTCCATACTGAGATAAAAGCTTAAGACACTATTTCTACAGAAAACTGATTTAATTGTCCAGTGCTTCCCATCTGTACACTGGACACAGTACAAAACTATGTTGCTGTTCTTAATACATTCAGAAGTGCCTATTACACAACTCACATTCAAAAATCTGCACTAATAAGGACAAAAACAGGAAAAGGAAATCCAAGTTTTAACAACAAAATGAAAACAACAAATAAAAGAAGACCTGATTTTATAGATCCACAGTAGGAAAGATGAGAGCATCCTGCCTCCAACTTTCTATTTCTTGCTTAACTAAATCCTCAAAGGGCAGAAGACAAAAAGCACCCAAAAGGAAATGACTTGCCTAAAATAACATCAGACTGGCTGCAAAAATGAGCAACAGAATCTAAGGCCTTGCCAGAACTGCTTCTAAGAACTGCTTCTTGGACAAAATTAAAAAAAAAAAAACAGTTTAGAAAGCAGGAGGCCTCATCAAGACATGCACCAAGGATGTGCAGAGATCAGTGGTCACTGTGAGTAGAAATAGTACTTCAGAAAACATCCCAAAGCATGAAGTAACCAGCACAGAGGGGAACCTCTGTTTGAAGAGAAGAAAAGAGCTGTCCATAATTCCAAGTCTCTGAGTGATTGAAGTTGTGGAGAATAATGGGGGGGCAGGGGGGAAGGAGAAATAGTTGAGCAGGAAAGAGTTTTCACACAATTTAAAAGGAAATGGTGAGTCATTTGCACGAAGATGGAGATAGATGGGAAGAAAACATGTCTGCATATAGAGAAAGAGGTCAGGAGTGACCAGATTTATTTCATTGTCTCTGACTGTTGACAGTGTCCAGTTAGGGATAGGCACGCTATTCCAAGACCTGCTTCATCCCTTCAGAAACTCAGAAGCACCTGCTGGGCTTATACATGGCAGAATGAGAAATGTTTAAAAGATATCTCAAATGATGCTACATATGGTGTTTGGATATCACTATGGTATTTAGATTTCTGACATTCATAAAGATGAAGAGTCTTCATCTATCAAAAACAGCCTTGATAGGAAGGGATGTGCTCGTTTCCATTAAGTTCAATGACAAGAAAGAAAATCCTGTATCTTGCAATGCCCAGTTTTTATATTCTACACTACTGCTTAAGTTCTTCAGGAATGGCAAGCAGCCGATAAAAACATCCTCTTGTAACTGTACAGTTCAGAATGAACCCATACGTTATGCTTTATGAAGATAACATATTTGAAGATGTCCAGATTAGAGGAGATATTCTGAGTTCTACTGTGAAATAAAAACAGAGGGATTAAAAGTATTTGAGTGCACTTCAATTAGAAGGACATCCTCATCACAGTTACCTGTGGATTAATAACAGCACTAGATAAAAGCCACAAAATTCTGGTTTTGCGCCTATAGCAAGAAATTGTTTTGCTGAAGTTAATAATGTCTCCTTCTTTAAAAAAAAAAGTAACAAAAATACTCATATTTACTTGGCCAAAACATTCACAAGTCATGTGAATCATTTAACAGAAGTCAAGTGCCTTCAGTATTTGGAGAATTGCTGTTTATTTTGTCTTTCCTTGTTTTCAGAGGCATATATTTTTGTCAGCAGCATTCTGTGTCAGAATGCAGAAATGCTATCAGAAGATAAACCTCAACAGAACTGTTGTGGTCATTCCCCAAAAGTGTATTCAGTTCCAGAAGGTAAGCAATACTTTCACTCAGCATTCACAGGGAGCATGAAGTCATACATGTGAAGTGATATAAACATAATTAGAAAGATAATTAAAGTGATAAAGACATTATTATTAGCCTCTGACCAATGATACATTCCCTGATAAACATCAGTAATAATCACTAATGGTGAGACACTTCACGAGATCCATGTGAAGGAAATTATTCAACCAGGTGGCAAGCATGAACAGTACAGCTGTACAAAATGAAAGAGAGCAAAACACTAAGATATATGCTAGAGCATGACGACATCTGGGGACAAGTTATTAGTCAGGAACAAAGCTGGCTTCCTGTTATTGTAGAACGGTTTATGTAGACTCAGTACCTCTGTTATGTCTCCAATTGCATAAATGTGAGGAACAGAAGTAGCTTCGCTGGCATCAACAATGATCTTTCCAGTTTCAGAATTAGTTTTCACTCCAACAGAGTCCAAATTGAGAGTTTTGATGTCAGGGACCCGGCCTAAAGAAAAAAACAAATATTTAAGTAAAAACTATTGGAAAACTTCAGTAGTGTTAATCTAAAAAGTTGGCAATCTTCACTGCAGCGTTTCAAGATCTTCATGCTATTTGATAGTCCAAGTAGAAAGAAGATAAAACACATCCAATACTGAAGAAGCCAGAAGGGCAGATATGGCTATGAATTTCTTTGTGAAAGCAACTCTATTACTATTGCCTTTATTCAGACTATTTGAAAGAAAGTTATCCTTCAAAACTATGCAGAACATCATCCACTGCAAAAAAACCTGAAGTCAAATGGTTTAAAATATATTGTGCATCCTAAATTTAGCTTACTAATGCAGGATTAATACATACATGTAATAATGATGCAATTTCTACACTGAAAATTTCCAACCAACAGTAACTGAATGGCACTCAATACTAACAAACAGCCTGTTGTGCACACTTGTGAATTCATTCCTACTAAACGTTCCTCTTTTAAACATGCTTGCTTTAAAACTTTTTCAGTTCCCTCAGCCTGGACATCAACTCTGCTCTCAACCTCTTTGTGCTGAGCCATTTAATATTTGGCTCAAACTCTGAAACTATTGTTTCAATGGATTCAAAAACAAATGAGGCAAATTATACTGAGCCTAGATTTTACTAGTTTTCCCTTCCAAAGATTTTAAATTGTATCTCTTCCATATGATTCTTCTTTCTCTAAATTATGTAGGTCACTCCAAAAGTAATGCCCCCTATTTATTTCCACGTAAACTACAACAGATACAAAGAGCAAAATTCGATAGAGAAAAAATCACAGCTACAAAACACTGTCTTTCAACATAATCACCACCATCAGCTATGCATTTTCACTAGCAATGAACAAGAGTGCATGCAGCATTTGTAAACATCTGCACTGGTGGAGGTGCAGATGTTTTTTCCACATGGAGGAGTTCAGTGACACACCTTCACTCCACACACACTCCCATGTCAGATGCCATTCTGTCAGAGTGCCCCTCTGCTGCCATCTGTCACACAGCAACAAAACATAATGGGATATTGGTGGGAAGGTTCAACCTCTGCTGCCATACCACCAACAGCCGCCTCTGATGTTGTGGGCCAGCATAATGAAATAGGAGGCATTACTTTTGGAGCAGCCCTCATACTTTTCAACCAATACACCTTTAAAAACGTTTCTGTAGTGTCTTTTGCCATAAATTACTACCAGTGTCTTGATGTAAGCTCTACTGAGTGGTGTACAGAGTATCCAGCAAAGCAATTCCTGATCCAGGAATGGAATCATAAAACTTAACAGGTTTTTCAAGCGTATTTCAAGGTTAATAAGCATAGTGAAATTATCAGGTACTCAATTCAACTCAGAAGTTGTTAGGGACACACAGTATTGTATAGAACAGATTACTTGATTATATCCAAATGAAGGAAGTTTTAAACATTGCATACATTTTTAGAGGCTATAAATGGATGTGGACATATCTACATATATCTCTCTCCTGTGTGAGTCACGATTTTGCGTTTGAAGTTAATACACAGCTATACCAAAGCAAAACAAAAAGGGAAATGTGTTTTCATTATAAAAACAAGCTCTTTGATGTTAATGTAGGAAATTATTAAACAAAAGGAAAACCTGGCTTGTCAATACAGACCTAATTATATGTAAACATATGATTCACTGCTTTATACATCTGTCACATAGCCAAGCCCCCCAAACAATGTCACATCTGAATGCCTCTGTAAAGACTTCTGTGTATTAATTTCATCTGGTGAAACCAACACTTCCTCTGGGAGTACTGACTGAAGCTGTCAGCACTTGGCTATCTGTCTGTCTTCCCTTCTGTTGTCCCCATGGGATGTTGATCTGCTGTTCCTTCTCTGCCCCCTGCTCCCCAGTCCTGATGTTATCAGGCAACAAAAATAATAAACCTCCAGGACCTTATCTTGGCTCGGATGTGAAACAACTTCCTACTGTTGTATTTCTCTGTGAATTGAGAGTAAAGCCTGGATATTCTGCAAATGGACAGCTAATGGGGTTTTCTAGTTTCCCCTTTTCCTGCCAGGCAGAGCCAAGAGAACTCTTAGCACGCAATGGCAAGCACTGAAAGAGGGAAAAAAAAAACTGTCAATAAAGTCATTTAAAGACTTGTGACAACAACAACAGCTGAGTTTATCAAATCTGCAGGATAACACTTAACCTTTCAATTCCAATCTATTTTAACATGTGTACAGTTTGGTATTAATAGCTAAGAGTTAAAGTGTGTTGCTACTCAGCAAAATTTCTCTCTGAACCTGACTGCCTAAACATTATTTCTGAAAGTAATAATAGAATATTAAAAACTAAACTAAGCCTTTATTGGCCCCATGCTGGATCACCTGCATACAGCAACATTACACATGCTGACCTTGCTATACCTCAGATCTATTACTGTAGCTTCACAATGAACTGAAGTGGCTTGGTAAGTTTTAATGCAAATTCAGGAAATTCAGAATTTTTCCAATATTCAGTCACGTGGTATTACAGAATCAGTTCTCAACACTCTTCAGTAATACTGGATGAAAAGAAGATTTGCTTCATACCTATAATTCCTACATTTATTTATATACTTATAGATTCAAGAAAGCGTAAGTTTGTAGTTTATTCCTAAAATCCACAGGGCAACAGAGATGTTTTTTTTGTTTTTTAATCCAGCTTGCAGAGTTTGGTTTGAAGATGCCTGCTGTCCTGAAACTCCCAAATAAGGAGTGCATGATTGTGCAAGACATACAATTAGCTTTGTATTTTATTCAAAACTGCAAGCTTTATGACAGACATCTGGGAGAAAGGAAAAATGATGTAAATTCAACTCTGACCCTTGAAGAGGGTTACTCACCTCCTGCACTTTTAATATCACATCATAATCTCATCTTCAATAGACCCACACAACAACCACACAGCTGTGAAAAATCACACACATCCCAGTCCTAGGGGTTTGCCCTCGTTCACCAACAACCTTTTGATACGGTTTTGCAAAATATAGCAATATAGGTTCTGGGGGGCTTCAGTCAGCTTAGCTACAGCCACTGACAGGAGATTCATCAAAGCACATCTCAGACAGACACCAGGCTGGCAATATTTGATGTAGCATTTCTGTCCCATTATCTGTGGAGTGGTTCTGGTAATTGCACTTGGACACCAAATAAGCTGAAGGCAATGCCAGTCTGCTGCGACTTCCAGGTGCAGGATCTAAAATGGTAGAGCTTGAATCAGCTAAACTTAGCAAAAACCATAGTCAAGTATCAGCAGTAATTGAGTGACAGCATACTCTTGCACACGCTAAGATTTCCCAGGGTGATAAAGGTGCAGCTGACAGCAACTCTAAAGTTTTATAATAGGTCTTTTGCAGTTTCTTAATCGCAGAAACTGGAATGTCACTTTGCCCCTAGCATTTGAAAAAAATCGAAGTAGAGCCAACCAATCATCTTCATGTCAGGCATGATACTGCAGTTGGCCACTGTCAGGATATTGCAGTGTGGTAGGATGGATTTTCTGGCATAAAACCTAAGCCCAAGTCTTCTCCTTACCTATATGTTTGTATTTTTACACATCACTTCATAACTGTACCACATCCAGCCTAGGTTTAACCCCAATGAAAATCTCATTTGTGTTCCCAGTCTCGGTATTCACTTTCATCTTGTTCTGGGTGCCTGACTCATCCCCCAGAACACTGTCAAGACATCTGCTCTCCCCTCCTTTGAAACCCTTCCTAAAAACTGTAGGTATTAAAAAAATATATATATAGACCACAGACAGCTGATAATGACTAGTACAGACCAACAAAGCATAAGCTATATTCAGATGACAATAAAATACTGGCAACAGGAATATTAATTAGAATTTTTAAAGTTCAGAAATGTTATCACATTGACAGTAGAGTACACCAATGTTACAAGGACATTTTTGGACATTTCATCCATTAGTGACAGATTTTCAGCAAGCCAGACACAATTTGGCAACAAAAAAAACCAAGCGCCTCTTAGTGCTGGGGCAGTTAGCTCCTTTGCTAAGTCTGTCTGGCTGTACCATTTATAATAGCATTGATTAGTAATAACGGTTATGCAGACGAGAAAGTCTCTGGCAGCCACAGTGCAACCAGTCACTGTCTGGGCATCACCATCCAGCGTACATCTGAACTTACTTGCACCTGGCAACAAAAGGCCAAGGATGTGCCCCTTTGGTCCTACCTGAACTACAACAAAAACAAGCTGCTCCAGATGCTGTGTGACCAAGGTAAACCTTACAGCACAGGGCTGCCTTCTAACAATTGTTATTTGCTTTGTTCTCAAGGTCTTGTGCAAGGTAAAGTGTGCTAGAAACACTTCTTTGTTTGAAAAGCATAGTTCACCTTTACATCAGTTCTCCCACATTGGGCTTGCTGTAACCAAAGGTTTTCTGCATCCATCAAGGCTGCTGCTGCAGACTCAAAAACCAGAACCCACCAACCACTGCCAAGCGAGGTCATCAGCTTCAATCTCCTACACACTTATATGCGAACAGAACCCACATTCTGCAGAAGTCGTCACACTAATTATATTGGTTATACAAAATTACTTTGGAGCATTTTTTGCCATTTTTTTATTTCTTTATACCACCATTCCAGCCTAGCCATCACTTAGCAAATCAACTGTCATCTTATAGTTCAGATTCCAAAACGTTTTCTAACATCCAAGTTAGAGGCATAGTTTAATATATAATTTTTCCCCAATATGAAGCAGTTAATTTTGTAGTTATGAGCTATGATAAAATAAGCACCATAAAATATAGTTCATTCAAAGATCATGGGTGAGTTAAGCAAAATGTACATTTGCATCTCCTTTAATGCAAACATGTTACCAGCACATTAAAAATAGCCTTGTCAAAGCAAGTCTGACTGACTATCATAAAAAAACTACACACTGGGAAAAAAATCCCCAAAGCACTGACTGTCAGGAATGAAGAAATCATATCTTAAGACAGTCATGGATTAAAATTAATGAGAAAGAGACACACAGAACTCAGAACAGAGACCCAGAGCCTCGGCTAAGCACACCACATTCACACTAACAGTTTTCTCAGATCAACTGAGGTGTGTTATTTTTCAGTGAACAGACCAAAAGTTTGGATGGCAAAATTCTGCTCACGAAGAGGAACCTAAAGCCCCTCCTCGTTCTGCTGGGGCTGGCTGAGGTGTACTCACTTGAGATCACAACAATATTTCACCATATGGTACTTTTCAAAGAAAATCTCCAAACATTTCTGTTTTCAGTTAATCCAAACAGATTTGGTTACAAAACTTGAAAAAAATCCTATATACTTATTGACATAAATATGCACGTGTATATGCACATGCTTAACCCTTTCTTGATATTCAGCAGCAATTATCTTATTTTACCGTGCTACAAAATAAATCTGTCAAGCATCCAATATTACACAAAGGGCAATATGCTTCATTCACAGTGTGATGTGCAACACCAGATCACTGCTCAACCTTACACTGAGCTAAAAGCATCATCTCTTTTTATAGAAAAGGCAGTATTATTTCAAAGGCACAGTGGCTTTCCTCTAAACAAACCTATGAATGCAAAGGCACTTGAGAACGGTTGTTCCATTGCCCTCATCGATGACACATTTTTCTTTTGTAAAGCTAGACTTCAGAGCTGCTTCTGGTCATCACTCTTTCTAATAACAATTTAATAGTGCACTATCCCACTTTCTCTGTTGAACTAACTCCAGGATATTTTATAAACACCTGCTTAGTTTAATTATCAATTCTGAACTGCTCCTCCACAGAGTAAGATTCCCATCAGATACACAGTAATTCAATATCTTTTCCAAGGACTTTATGAATCATCTGGACAAATGCCAGTTACAGCAGTAATGTTTTGCCATCAACTGCAAATTAAAATGGAAATACAACTTGTTCTTTCCTGTTACATATTAGCTATGTTGCAGCTGCAGAACTCAATACACAGGTTTCATTCCTCTGATAGCTTAAACAAGTGCACTGTACAGAGCTTCATCTCCTGCAGCTTTGCCTTGCAGATCAGCGCTTGCATCTTTTAATAAACATGTCAATCTTTATCCTTTTCTTTGGACAAATACCCTATGTTCCATCTGTACAAGCACAAACTTACTGTTGTTTTGTAGCTCAGGTACATCAGGCACTTACCATAAAAAGGTTTTTTTGTGTCCTTATGAGCAAATTTAACATTATATCATATTAAAAGTTATATATATTTCAATACAGAAACAATATCTCAGGAGCTTATTTCAGGAGAACTCTCACAAAAGCAGCTGACAGAGCACTAGTGAAAAACAGGACACTGTGACTAAACAGAGAATCAAATAAAGGCCAAGCAAGAGCTGTGTTCGGTGGCCTGCTTCCTAGCTGAGTACAGTCACTGGGCAAAGTAACACAAGCTTGTAGTAGTAACCTGTAAAAGCTTTACACTGAAATCTTTGAGTTACATTAAAAATCTATCAAAATATTATTTGCCTGAAACATTTGTACTTGTTCAAAAATCTGCTATAAAAGTAAAGTCCAGTTTGCTTTTAATGGCTTATTCATCCTAGTAGGAAATTAAACATTCCAATAAAATAGAAACAAAATTCTTCATAGAAGCAGCAATGTAATTTTTCTGCTCCCCCCACCAAGGTTACACGTTAAGACATCGGATCTGTAGCTTACCAAACTTGAATTATCCCACTGTCAGTAAACACTTCTAACATCATTCATGGAACCCTATTGATTGTAATAATCCAAGTAACATTCCATGATACATTCACAAAGATCAAGGAAAGATCTACTATGATTCAGGCTTCAATTAGTTAACCACAGTGGCTGCTTTTGAACTAACTCTACAAGCTGACTTTCTTCAATCAGTATTGTAACTGGCACATCTGCAGACAGGAAATCCTCAACACCACCAAGTTTCCCAGTCTATTATCTGAGACACCTGGTGTGGGTGTGTTGATACAGAGAAAAACAATGAATCATACTGACTGCACATCAATTAAACAGTTCTAACTGTTAATGTTTTTAATCCTTAAGTGTGAAGTGCCAACTGGAACACTTAAACAATCAACAACAACAAAAGAAGAAGAAAAAAAAAAAGCCCAAACCCACAGAAACACCATAAGGACCACAAAAACCTCAAACTGTTCATTTTTAAGTTTCTACATACGGATCATAACTCAAATCTCTGACAGAAACGACAACAAATATAGCTCTTTTGTATTAAAATAGCAAGTGCAGTCATGTTACAACTAGAGTTTTAATAGCATAGTATACAACTTTATTATAACTAGTATTAAACCAAGATTTTTATGGTATCACTTCAACTTAACAGCTCATTTTTACATCTTTGACAAAAGAAACTAAATTGACTTGAAATATCACAGGTGTGACTGTGCATCAGTGTGGTTTTACCAGAAGGCTGAGAAAAAAAAAAAAAAAAAATCAGAGACAGCATTTAGAAACAGGCTTTTTGGGGGGAAAGAAAGAAAAAAGAAAAAGAAGAAGAAGAAAAAAGGATAAAGTGGCTTCATTTCACCTTAGAAATACTATTCTCCAGTTTTCTGGATTGTTACTGTTCCAGACAGCATGATGGCTTTTGCTCTCAGGAAGTGGGAGCGTCTTTGGTTCTGGTGAATATAACCCACTATCAAATGTTGTTTCTGTAGTTTCCACAAGCCCATTACACTTCTAGGAAAATAGTAATCAAAGTAATCCAAATAAGATGTTGGTCATAAGACACAACCTCCTCTCTCTGTGGAGCATTTGGAAGATACAAAGTGGACATAGCCAGGGGAAGGGACAACAGGACCGTAGATTGAGTCCATGGGGCAAAACACAAAACTCTACCAATTGATCTATTCTGTTACTTCACTAAACTTAATTTAATCTGTTTAGCAAGTGAACAAGTAATGCTTCCCCTGCTTCTATAAAACAGTCATGTTAGAGATGCATAGCATAAAAATGTAATAGTTTAAAAGGAGTTCTTAAAGCTGCTAGTAAAACAGATCATTCTTCTGCATCAAAACAGATTTTTTGGGCAGCAAGTTTAAGCTTATTCATTATGTTCACCAGATATCTGCTTTTTAAATACCACTACTGCCTTCAGCCATTCATTACGTATCTAGTATCTCAGATATTCAGAGGGCCATGTAAGAGAAAACAAGAGGTATCCTATTCCAATGGGCTTGCAAGTCCATCAGAACTAACACAGGAACTGAGAGCCAACTCCTAAGAGCAAGAAAGAAGCAGCTTGAAGTAGTAAACAAGAACAAATGTTTATGTTCCTGTTAAGTATCATAACATACATCATTTAGCATGTTAAACACTTCCAAGAAGTAATATTAGACTCAAAGGAGGCAGAAAATAGATTTAATTCCTTTTTCTGGTGATTATACTTAGAGTTATTTGTCACAAAATTATTTCACAATAATCAAAGTAAATAATACTTCTCTGAATGGAATGATGGTTGCTGTAACAAACTTAACAAGAACAGTGTAGAAATCCCTAGCAGAAACCCAGCTTCTAAGGCAGGGCCAATACAAACTTCTAATGTATCTCCACAAATAAGTCCAAGTGAGTACTTACAGAATATCATCAACTACAGAGGTTGCTGGCACTTATGTTCTCATCTTCAGTGCCGACAACTAAACAGCATTCCATTCACTGCCTCTCATACATAAGTAATTACTACTCATTTGTTTCATTCACTGTAACTTTCATGTGGCTTTAGACTGTAAGTGAACAAGTCACATGTGGAAGAAATGAATTTGAAAATGATCAGCCATTAGGATGCTAAATTTTAAAGAGTTTTGGTCCCACAGAACATGAAGGAGTTTCCTTTTCAGAAGGGAAAGCATTACAAATAAACATAAAGATGATCAAGTTTACCTACTGCCCACATCACTGTGTCAAAGGAATCCGTTTCTTCTGTGCCCAACTCAGTATTTTTCCAGGTGACTTGTAACCTGCTGCTTTCCAATTTTTCAACTTTCGCTGGGACACATTTCTTTAAAAATTTTGTGCCATAAGATTCCATGTGCTCAGTTACTAAAGACGCCATTTGCTGTTGAGTAAAGGGAAAAAGCATTTATTCTTGGATATGACCTTCAGTTGCCTTTATGAAATCCAATAAATACATCATATATTTCAAACATTCTTTGTCACTTAGCTACTGTGCACTGTCGACACATGATAATTTACTGAGCTACTACGACCTGCAACTCTATTCCAAGAGGTACCTGCATCTGAATATTCAGATTATTTTTTAAAGTGAGTAAACAGTTGTGTATAATAATTTGATTTTTATACAAAAATAGCATCTAGAGCAAATTCAGTATAACATTACCACAATTGCTGTTTTCTGGCAGCTGAATTAAATGCTTTAATAAAGCTAATTAAGAAAAATACTTCCCTTTGCCATGACACCTGTCATTTCTCTGCAATAATTACAAATCACTAAAATTTCCTGACAAGTTCTACTACAAAAAGGAAATAATGCATTTGTCCTAAGAGCTTGTTTGAAATAATGCCACACCACAGCCAGTGAGTAAAGCATAACATTGACAAGTTTATCCAAGATGTCATTGCTCTTGACGGCAGTAATTCAGGTTGTACTTTGTCAAAGGATATATTTACTACTCAAAGGATAGTATCACAAAACCACTCACACAGAAGACCTACATGCAGGGTCTTGACTTACAAAAATTTTTGATGTTAGTTAACCAACAGGAAAGCAACAACAGGGTTATTATATCACTTTAGAAACATGACAGCTCACTAATCAGTTTCCATCAGACTCAGTGTGGCTAGATTCAATGTAATTATTTTATATCTGTTCCAACTTACCTTTGAAATTGCCACTGTCTTGCTGCCTACAGAAGATCAAGTTCTCAGAGAAAGCCCTACTGTATTTTATAAAGTGCCACACACATACTTTTAATACTGTTTCCTGCTCACTCAGATCTGATGTCATTTCTCACACAGATTTCTTCCATTATAAGTGCAATTCCCAAGACACATTCTTATAGTGTTTAGCAAACTCTGCTACACATTCCACTAGCTTTAAGGAAAAGACTTTGAAGTACGGGTGGCTGGTGTGCAAACAGAGGTTGTCATTACCTGCAGTGGTACTTATCACTGCTTCTTCTAACAATATTACTTTCTCAAAAAATCAGCTGTTACACATTAAAAAAATAAAAAATAAAAAAATCGGTGCAGGTGTGAGTGAAAACCCAGAATTTTCTTCCTTTTTTAAGAACACTACACCGACTTCAAAATCAAGGTAATGCTAGCATCAAATCTTGCAGAGACAGAAGATCTACCATTACCTTTAAAATATTCTCCCTGCAGGGGCTACAAAACCACATGCAATTCGTGCCTTTACTAAGTCCAATCATTTGCCTTTAACCTAAAGCCACTATACTTCCCACTACTGCTTCTTTAAGCAAATAAATCTGTATTTAACATAACTCTCCCTTCCCCCCCGGCCCCCATTCTTTTTCCCTCTCAACTGTAATTTTGTTCTTTTTAAACAGGAAAGGAATTATGGCCAAAACTGTTTTTTGTTTTGTCAATGCAGCTGTGACCACTCATACTTTTTCCCAATCTTGAAACAGTTTTTTCACTTTAAACTTATCTTTTGCTTATACCTTTCTCCATCTTAAGGTTGATGGTTCCACTGAAATCACTCTCTCTCTCTCCACTTAATACATACAATTTTTTTACCTAGTTGTAACTGTCACTGTTATGAAAGTCATGATTTCCAGTTCCTACATCATTAAGAATTTTCAGCTTAGACATTTACTTACATTCTTCATAATGATCTCCACATTTAACTTCTTCATGCTAAGTCCAGTAATTTACTTTAAAAATCATTATCTGCAACTCTTAACAACTCTAGATTGTTTTAAAGAAATCATCTAATACTTCTAGCAGTGGCATAATCCATATCCCTCCCCTGATTCCCAATCTATTCAATCCTGTTTTCAATTAAGGAGGAAAAAAAAGATTAAATTTTCTGAATAAAAAAATCAAGTGATATGATTGGAAAACATGAGCTAATATTTATTTAATTACTCTTCAGAAATTACGTACTAGGCATGTTTGGAAAAGCCAATGTCATCCTTTCTTAAGGAGACAATGTAATCCTTTCTTAAGGAGACAAAAATAATAAAGTACATCTTATATTTGATAAACAAAGAGATGCAAGATATTTTGCACTGACCTGATCAAATCCACGAAGTGGGATACTTCTCATTATGACTGTAGTGTCCAATCCAATACCAGTCAGAAAACCAGCACATTCAAGTGAAACATCTGGTGAAGTATCAATTAAAGAAATACAATGATTTCATATAAATACAACAGAGGACAAAGTAGCATACAAGTGGTGTTTCTACCTACAGATACCAAGCTCGCCTCACACATCTTTAGCTTCCTTTTGTTGAACAGTATAAAAATCCAAAGCCTTAGAACATTACTTTCCTCAGAGATAAGATCCTTCCAGATCCTGAGAATTCATCCTCAGCTGACCTTAGCTCCCAAGATGCCATCGCATGGAAAATTATTCCTATTACATTGGGCATGAGCAAAGGAATTTGGGAAATTAAGCTTTCATAGAAAGGCAACGATGCTGCTTATTACCATAAACTATCACAGATTTTCAAAGGATACAGCTGGCTCCAACAACCAACCTGTTATATAAAAAAAAGAAAGAATGAAGCTGTGGAATGAGCTTGTGCATACTTTTGCATTAGCAACAATTACTTTGGAAGTATGTATGGTTACAAGATCACAGATTTGAGTAGTGAATCTGATATCATTAGGTGGGAAGAAAGCATGGCCTGTCAACTCCAACAAAGACAATACTAAAACATGTGAGGTTATTTTCTTAACAGAACTTTAAAAGTAACAGATATATAAAACACATAGAAGAGCTTTTATATTGTAAAGAGATATTTAAACATATATTCTGAAAGACAAAGTGAAGAAAGCCATGGAAAAAATCAGAACAGCTTGAAAGGTTAAGAGGTATCACAAATATTTCAACTGTGCTCTGCAGTACACCTCAGATGGAAGCATCTAGAGTGGAAACTGACACTGTTTTCCCCCAGACACAGTGTCTGTTGCACTGATGCTTCATTTTTTCAGGGTCTCTTAGCACCATTGCTTCTGAGACAGTACACAACATATAAATGTACTGACACGCAACAGTCTTACCAGAATCGAAGTATATTTCAAAATCTCTAGATATATCCTGATTACTAAACCATTTTTAAAATTTCTTGAAAACTTAAGTCAATCAGAAGTTAAGCACATACCAAATTCATCATCTTTTTATCAAGTAGATTACAGTTCCCAAAAGGAGAATAGGAGATTTTACTAACTGGTAAATTTTGATTTGATGGTATCTGCTTTTCCACCACCTTATTTATCCAAATGACAAATATTTGTTTTTCCTGTCTTTAAAAGCTGGTACACAGCTATAGATGATCTAGTTCAAACTATAGATTTAACTGGACTACTTTGAATCAAATACATCCATTTTAGATTTTGAATAAAACTCCAGTTCCCGTGTCTCCCTGTATTTCACACTTTCAACCACAAATACCACTGAAGATGTCCATCAGCACTTCTAAGTTAGGAGTTTTATCAGCTCTCCAGAACACCATTTTCTACTCCTGTACCCAGATTCCTGCACACTGCAACAGTCCTCTCTCTTCCATATACTCAGTGCCCAATGTCTGCTATCTGCTGGGTACCCAACAAAGAGTTCAGTCACTCTTCTGGTGATAGAAGTTAGTCCAACTAGTCAGCCACTGACAGCAAGCTGCTGGGCAAGCTGTACTCACGTGTCTTTGTTACTCACATGATACGCGGGCTTGTTAACATCTCACAGCTCAGAGATGCATTCCAAATAATACTTCTACTTACAACAAAGCTTTTTCTGGCATTTTTAAATTAGGAAAAAAGCATCATTAAGGATCAAAATATCTAATCACTACTACAAGGACTAGGGAGAATGTTAAGACTCTTTCTGACTGTGAGCTTCATCTACAGAAGCATATGCTTTATAGAGAACTTTCAACCACTTGGGGGAGAACAACAACACGAATCAGAATCCACAGGAATGACTGGCATAGTTCTCCAGGATTTGTTTGTTTTTATAACACAGGTCTCTCCCTGCCATAATACAAAGTTTAAAAAAGGCTGAGACCTTTCAGGTATGAAAGAAATAAATTGCTAATTGCATTTTGGAAAGCTGGAGATTATAGAAATTTACTTAAATTCAGAAATGTACTTAATTTTGAACCACAAACTCATGTTATCACAGATTTTAAATGGGTTATTTAGTTTTAGGAGCAAAAGCAATGAAGTACAAGTATTTAAAACAAAACCTTATCATATTCTTTTACCTATATCCAAAAGATCAAAATCTAGCCGTCTAGGTTTTACGTTTGGCAAATAATCTAACACAGAGGGAAATATTTTTTCCAGCATTACATCTACATACTATCTGATTAATCTATGAATGGACGAACATCCCCTCTTTCAGCCTGTAGCTTCAGGGAAGTGCTGCAAAAAGCCACACACTGCACATAAAGAAAAATCTGAGGAGATTTACAGGGAATGGAGTAAGAATATCAGTAGTTTATGCATGCATTTGTTCTTCTGTTTCATCAAATGAAAAACAGCTGCCAGCTGGCATCCACGCATTATTCACCATCTCTTCTACAAACTACAGGGTTCCTGGGCATCTAACTGAAAAGTTTTGAAAGCAGAGCCTAACCTCTGCCACACCTGCTCCATCTCTCACTCATTCTGAACATATTTCAAGTCACCTTTTCTAATTCACTCTGCCAAAGTCCTTCATCTCAGTAGCAAGAATTTCTTCTTTGTATACCTAAGGGACTTTTAATTTGGCCAACTGTTGCTTGGTTAACAGTTTGTGTTCAGAAAAAAAACCAAAAAAAACAACCAAGAATAACTGCAGGACTGACAGTTCTACAACTTCCAGCCATATTCATTTGCAGCTTGGCTATGCACATTTGGAAGAGGAAAAAAGAAAGAATAAGTAAAACACAGCTCAGACTGAAAAACGAAAAGTATTAAACTGAACCTCAAGAGTATTTATAAAAGAAACAAATCCATCAGAAACAAACTTTTAACAACTCCCTCCTTCATTTGCTAGGACAGAGCCTGATAAAGTACAGAAATGCTACTGTAGTCCCCGAGGGCTTATTTTGACTAAATCTTAGGAATGCAACATATAAACACTAGACTCCCATATTACACTGTTACAACACGTATTTGAAGCAACTGGACAAAAGCCACATTTTCACAGAAACATCTCGTAAGGATAAGCCTTATGTTTAGGTGCTTTTTTTTTTCTACCTTCATTTTTTTTTCCCTTCTTTACATAAATCACACTCTCAAAATTCAAGAAATCACTGATATAATGCAAAGAACTGCACATTTAGTTGTTTTTAAACTGTACCAATGAGCCCTGCTTATCCATTTGATGCTTAGCTTAACATACACTGCATTTTTGCATTAGAAAGTCATGACCATGAAGGGCAACTCTCTGTTTTTTGAAAACACTAGTATTGTATTTGTTACAAGTATCTTTCTAATCTATAATTTCCCTGTTCAGAATTAAGTGAAGATGTTAAACTGGGGACACAGGCACAACCATAAGACAAGTAAAAATAGTACCAGCTGACTTACAAGCTAGCAAATGTGCATTTCTTACCACAGCTATTTGAATCAAGAAAACACTCTGGAGTGCTGTGTGGATTCAGGAACTTACTGTGCTATATGCTGTAAAACATGCTATGGCAATTTACATAGTATTTCAATTAAAAAAAAAAAAAACACACAAAAAAACCAATTTTTATTATTTCACTTTATCAATAGCTTTCAAACCATAAAAAAGGGCAAAAGTAACAAAAGAAAATTCAGCTAGATGATAGGATTATCAGACGTGCAATCGCTTAAAAGAACATAAAATTATGTTGGAGTTTCCAACTGAGAAGCAGTTTCACATAAACCCGTAGCAAAGAATCGGGACGGTACAGCCTTCACTTAAGTTCATGCTGCCCTCTTGTGGTTTCCAAGAGGAAGTTTGCTACAGCAAATAAGTCACCTTCACCTATGATGAAAATTCAATTTTAATCTCATTTTAGAAGGGAATAGCACGGGAAAAAATATCTGTGTTAGTTACTTATAAGAGCTGATAGTGAGATGTTGCTGCATAGTAAAGCAAATTCTCAGAAGGAAAACATGAGAGAAAAACTGGAATATATATATTTTTCACCTTGCTGTAAAAAGTACAAATGCCACAACATATTAAAGCCATTTTAGAGTATCTTACGTTTTTCCAGGAGAGTCTTTTAACCAGAATAGATCATCACTTGTGATTCCATACTCCAGTGCGCCCGTAATCTACAAACACACAGGGAAAATCTTGAATGTGCAACGCAAGCGTTAGCTTTTAGATTGGGCACTAGGGAGAATCTCTTCACAGAGAGGGTGATCAAACATCACTGGAAAAGACTGCACAGTTAAGTGATGAAATCTTTATCCCTCGAGGTATTTAAGATGTGCGTAAACATGGTGCTACGGGGCACAGATTAGAGATGGGACTCAGTCAGTCAGGCTGATCATTGAACTTGCTGATCTTGAAGATCTTTCCCAGCCTAGATGTTTCCATGATTCTAAGAACATCAACATACTGAATCGATGAAAATTGTTTTCTATGAAAGTGTTCCTCTGAAAATCCTGTAGCTTGTGCAAAAAATAGATAAGAAATAATAAATGTCTCGTGTGTTACACTGTTTACACTATCCTCTAAACATTCGTTATTATCTGAGACAAAGACAGTAAAGTCATTGAAGCTGTGAGATGGCAAGTGTAACTTACATGTGTAGGATATTTTGGTCTTCCTCCAGTAGCAATGACAATTTTTTCAGCAGTAAGAGTAGTCTACAAGCAAAAACACAATAATCACACATTTGAAATGAGCAATATGAGAGAAAACTGGCAGTACCATCTACTATTTATCTGACATAAAATCAGCAAAATGTTAAAAAGGTCAGAGGTAAATCAAATTAATACAGGCAGAAGGCTTCTCCTATACATTCTCTGCTACTTTTGCTCTCTTCTGCTACTATACAATTGTTATTATACTGGATAAGATTCTGATGACTACTTGGAAAGAACAGTTGTACACAAATGGCAGCTTATGACAAAACACAGAGAGATCACACCAAGTGACTCTCATCTCTAAGGCCTACAGCTAAGATATCTCAACAGGAGGATAGTTCTAGACAATGCTAGGCATTTACCCCCTGAAAACTTTTGTTCTCTCAGGTTGACATTAACCAGTAACATTATACAACAGGCCTCAAAAAAAAAAAAAAAAAGCAGCATTAAAAAAGCACATTCAGACTTTTGTTAAATAAGCAGAAATAGCTACTCTTTTGTTACCTAACCCATCTGTTTGAAGTCAAATTCAGTGCATTCAGTATAATTGCTTCCCACACACAATTTTCTATTAGAAAGCTGAGTGCCTTTGCAGTTCTTCTGGCACATCTCAGACTGGTTTAATACCCAGAGCGGAAAGCAGATCTTGGACACACCAAAACCTGAAATGCTTGTAGTGAACTATGCTGCAGAAACCAGTAGAGCAGCTCACCTCTTTACCTCCTTTTGCTATACCACAGACTGTATGGGAATCTGAAAAACTTCCTTTCATGTTGAAATATTTCACCTTCCTGTTTGGGAGAAAACAACACCATAAATGCACATTCAGTGAAGGAGAATAGGAATGAAAACCAACTATTTTTCCCCTATTTGAAGTGCTAAAAAAAGCAATCAGGAATAAAAAAGGAAGAAAGCG
Source organism: Gallus gallus (assembly GCF_016699485.2). Classification (NCBI taxonomy): domain Eukaryota; kingdom Metazoa; phylum Chordata; class Aves; order Galliformes; family Phasianidae; genus Gallus; species Gallus gallus. Next base: position 1,049,518 of record NC_052546.1, read on the forward strand.
TCTCATATCATCAAATTGTTTGCAGCTCTGCCACAACTGTCACTTAATTCTTGTATCACACTTCACTCCTACATGCAGCACCTCGTGCTCTGGCAGGCTTTGGTATCAGGTTATCGATCTCTTCAAACGATACACATTCCACTACCCATAACATTACTATTTAGAACATTACTAATAGAATGCTCTTCTGAGAGCACACACAAGTCACTCAGCAGTCACGAGACTAGTCCCTGTTATGTTAGTATCACTCTACAAAAGGAACCACATGCTGAAGAACTTGGATATGTCAGATAAATTATTTCTGCACTGAAAGCAAAAAATTCAGCTGCTCTAGTGCAGTGTTACCTGTGGGCCTGTAAGTATAGCACATAAGTTTTGAGGCACAAGCCTGAAATTATTTTGCTAAAACCTGACTACTTAATATTAATGCAAAACCTCTCCAGATTATCAAGAATATTCCTATGCTGTTAGAAAGCCTTCAGCCACGGTCACTTTCAACCATTACTTTCCAGAAAAGAAAAAGAAGGGAAAAGAGTATCTGACTTACACTAGCAAGGGCACCTACAGTCCAGAGCAGAAAGGACATAAAAAATCAAAATACTAGCTCTAATGAGAAATTCCAAAGGCAATTAATCGATTCTACAAGGAGAAGAACTCCTTGACTGTGGGAGGAAATATGAACTTCAAAGTCATATTTACTTGTCTTGTAGCTGCACTCTGTGTCCCCAGTTCAGGGATTTCACATAATTCTGAACAGCTTGAGCCATCACAGACCTATCACAAAGCAAAAAATTGAATATGAAATTATCGTATTACAGATTCAGACAACACAGCTCAAACAGCCAGGTAACTGCTAGAAATTACTAAAGTTCTACAATACTTTCTGTTACGAAAGTGAATTGAAGTCCAAACCAACACAAGAGCTGCCCTCATAAACTAGTAATTACAGATGTGTTTTAAACAAGGGGTAGTCTAAAAAGCTTCATTGGAAAATCATTTTCCACAACATCAACAGTATGTTTCCTTACACATTCACAGAACAAAGGAGTGCATGTGGGCAATATTCTTTACCAGTTGTGATGAACTGGGTGGGCTACACTCCAGCCGTAGTGCTGGGCATCTTTAAGAGCTCCCCCTAAAAGGGCTGCCTGATGCATAAGCTTTTTAGGAATGCAGCCAACGTTTACACAAGTTCCACCAAGTCCCCACTTGGTTCCTGAAAACAAACAAACAAACAAAAAACAACAACAACAACAAACAAACAACAAAAAACCACGTCAGTTTAGTTTAAAAATGTAACTGGGTTATTTAGAGAATTATTTATTCATGCAATTAGTTTTAACAGTTCTGAAACAACACAAAGCTTACTATCTTTTGCCACAAGCAAAGCACGCAGCTTGGCTTTGGCCACTTTGCTGCCTGGATCAACCTGCTCACCCAGGCCATAGCTTCACACACATCCAAATATCATCCTAGTATTTCTCTTTCATACCTCGTGGAGAAGGTTCAACGTAATCCAAAACAGCCACATTCTTCCCAAACTGAGCAGCTTTAAACAAAAAGCAGGAAAGCTCATTTAGAGGAAGGAGAAACACAGAAATCTAAACATATTTAGTAGCAGAAGCACAGATTAGGAGTATGGGAGATGACAATTGGTGGTTTATACTAATTTAAGACATCAGACCAAGAGTCCAGGCTGCCAATGTGGTTAGTATATTCTCCAGAAGGTACTTAATAACCCAGACGAGGGCCCATACACACAATAATTTGATGCCAAATTAGATGTTTAAGAATCTTGTGGATTACTGAACACACAGGGGTAATACATTACAAAAGGCAGAAGATTCTCTACAGAAATTACACAGGTCCTGGACACAGCATGAACAAAATGTTGTTTTAGCTGATACATAAGGAAAGTGTAATAAAGAAAAATATGTCATCTTCAAAAATATGCCATCTGCAGAAGTACTCAGAAACAGTGAAATGAAGATTAGACTTTCTAGAGACAACAGAATAAATATATTTTTTAAGAAGAATAACAGGAAAGCCAAACAAGATCATCACACCTGAGGGTGTGAATTAATTTTCAAATAAATCTGATGGAGGTAAGTTAACAATTAACGTGCAGTTAATCATGCATAGTATGCTATGTTTCTTAGAAACGTTTAACATTTTCGGTATCACTCCTCCTAGATTCCACATACACCATCTAAGCTAACATAAAGCTTTTATTATCTGGTTATACCAACCTTCTTTTGCACAAGCAAGGCCTCCAGATCCACCACCAATGACCAGCAGGTCATACTCCTTCTTTCCTGTGGAGAGGTTGTGGGGGAAAAAAAAGAAAAGAAAAAAAAACAGGCAAGAAATGCAGGAGAGGTGTGTTAAGGGCAAATACAAAAAGGTACACTATTGTTTACAATTGATTATTGCTTATTTGGGTTTCTTTTACTTTAGCAAAGTATTGTGTTTCTTCAGCGTTTCAAAGCATTGTCCAAACAAAATCACTGAAGGAACTAGTTTGGTTTTGTGAACGAAACACAGGAAATAAAGCAATCCAAAAGAAGTGGAAAATAACGACATTTTGTGCAACGTCCCCAAAAGCTCTTCCTGCACGCTCAGACAGCTGCGGGTAGAATCTGGTACGGCCTTTCCGTCCCTGTCACAGCAGCAATTCCTACACACATATTTTAGCAGCCACCTTATCAGGCCCGCCAAGCCCAGCTGCCAGAGGGGCCCCAGAGACATGGCACAGCGCTCAGAGGGAAGCAGGCCTCTCCCACTACCCATCTCCTCACAGTTCAGCACGTTCTTATAGAGCAGCTCTGAGTGGCAGGAGAGATCCACGATCCAACCAAAGGTGAGTAATAACTTTTTTTTTTTTTTTTTTTTTAAATAGTGAGGGCAGAAGGGCTTTAACAGAGCAGCCAGCAGCTCAAGGCAGCCAAGGCCACAGCAGCCCACAGCACCCAAGCCACTCCACTGCCCAGAGCAAGTGACTTCTCTCAGTGGTTTAGCGTGGGCAGTCACGCTGGAGGGCTGACACCCCTTGTCACACAGGGGCTAAGTAAAGGTCTGGCCGCTCTCGTGCTACCACCTGCGGCCTTTCCCCTCAGGAACGCAGGGGCCGTGGCTGCGAGAGCCGCTGCGGGGAGAGGCGGCCCGCACCGCCCGCGCAGGGCGCTGAGGGACAGCGGTGCCTCACGGCACAGCGGCAGATCTGGTAAGGTCCCCGCAGGCCTCGCCCCGCGTGCGGCTCGCAGCAACGCTTTGGAAGACGCCGCGGCTCTGCGCGGCAGGAGGAGAGGGCGGCCCGCTTCCCGCGAGGCACGGCAGACGCGTACCTGAGAGAGCTCGCGCCGTACGGCACAGCCCCGGCACCCCCAGGAAGCGCTCCCCCCGCCGCCACAGCGCCGCCATGCTGTACGGCAAAGGCCTTCCGCGCCCGGCCAGGACCCCTGCGAGGCGGCCGAGCAGCGCCTGAGCGGAGGGCGGCGGCGCCGGGTGGGTGAGCGCTGCCGAGCGCCGGAGGGGGCGGGGGCGCGCGGTGCAGAGGACAGGCAGCCTCTTCCCGCCTTTCGGAGCAGCCGCTGTGGAGCCGAGATTGTGGCGGGCGCGCGCAGCCTGGCGGCGGGGAAGTCTGGTGGCGTTAAAAATCCAACTTTTGGGAAGGGACAGAAACAGCACCGCTTTTCTCGACTGAGTTCCCGTCAACTCAAATGCTGCAGACTGGTTTCAGGGATGGCCCTTCAGAGAAGGGGAACGCGCTGCCCAAAGCCTTTGCTGATACCGGGAATCCTTTTGTTCCGTTTTCTGAGACCGCGCATCCCTTCACAGCAGCCGCGCTGAGGGCCGCACAGGTGCAGCGCGGGCCGAGGGCTCCAACCCTGCGGGGCGGCTCTGAGGGCCCTCCCACTCCCCCCGTCCTCTGAGGGCGGCGCTCCCGGCGCTGCTGCGGAGCCTCGCGCTGCTGGGCGGCCTGAGGTAAAAGGCGGTGCAGTCGGCATCGATCAAAGCCGTGCCCAGGGGGGAAGGCCTGGCTCTTGGCTCGTGCTGCTTACAGTGCTAAATGTTGCCACAGCCACATCATCTTGAGAGAAAGAAGCGTTGCCGTCCTCTCAGGGGGAGGCAGCCAGGGGGCAGCGCAGCTCCGGGCCAGCAGCCCGGGCAGAGCCGAGGGAAGGCGGCACGGCCCCGTGCTGAAGCGGGCTCCTCCTGTAGGCTCCAGCTACACTAGAGATAGATACTCTTGCCCAACCCAACGGCAGTAGGAAGACCGGACTAGTGCACGCTGCCAGAGCTGTAAGTGACAGAGAGCCCGAGTGTATTCAGATAGTGATCACTTACACTCTTCAAGTAAGTGCGTGTGAAGTTGTTCCTGCTGTTCAGTTTAGCCGCTGCCCCGAAGCCAATTGGGCAGAGTTGAGCATGTGCTCATTGCACAGCATTTGGTTCAGATGCGTAAAGTCAAGGGCAGAATTGAGTCAGCCCAAACACAAAACTATTTTTTTTGAAGAAACGTACCTGCAGCTTTGTCTTATCTTGATAATAAAAGAAGGCCTTAGATGCAGCAGAGCTGTTGATTTAAGAAATGCTACCTCTAAACAGCAACATCAGAGGAAATTTAGGAAAGACATGCTGATAAATTTTGAGTACTACTTCCAAATTGTTGAAGAAAGGAATTTTGGCCAAATGCTCTGTATAACAGCCACATCATATACTAGCATCCCTGGTTGCTTTCAGTGTTTTAGAGCTCAGAATCTCCATGAACCACAGCCTACACAGCAGTGGTGAGATTCTAGCTTCTTTCAGATGCTTCTCTCTTCCCAAGCACATCCTCTCATTTCTAGCTTGAATGTGAGTCAGCTGCTGCCATTTGGCATCCATAAGTCATCTAGGAAACAGAACTATCCATAGCTACTGCTTCTTGCTGACAGAATGCATCACCAGCCCTCTGGCTGTATCTCACAGGTCACAATAAAGCGTTGTGAATTTCCACAGGCCAAGATTTCCCCATCAGGGAAGTACAGAGTTTGCATGTTGTTGTTCTGCTCTTGCACGTTCTCACAAGTTTGATCATTAAAGGATTTAAAAGGTTTTTTAAAAAGCCTTCTTAAAAGATTGCTATCATTGTTCTACTGAATTGTATCATTGCAGCTAGCGATGTTTATCATAAATTAGTTTCATACATTAGAATCACACAGTCACGGAATATCCTGAGTTGGATGAGGTTTCCAATGGGATGTTTATTCAGTGTAATATTAAGAGGTCAAAGGAAACAACACTATGCTGTGTGTCATAAATGTATATAAGTCCATTCAACAGCTAATAGGAGTTTTGTTATGCATGAATTGATTCTGTTAACGGACAGACTTTCAGCTTTTGAATTTATTGTAAGGAAAGCTTGAACTTCTCTGCTTCTCTATTTTCTTCATAAGAAGTAATTTTTGTTACACTTACCCATGGTTTATTTAATTTCTTCCTCATGAAGAGAAAGTCATGATATGGAGACAAACAGGACAGAACACCCAACTTACACTGTAGAAATGTGGACTTCTCAAACGCATCATTTTGTCTTTCATCTTTCTCTGGGATGGTTTCTTTTAAGCTTAATGTTCCCACATTAGGGGTGGGGAAAGAAGGTGAGAGGCTGCAGATACCATCTTTGAAATTCACCACGTTGTTCCATTTTTAGTGGGTGGAGTAGAAAATTATTTATATCTGAGGCTGCATTTTGAGGCATGAGCTAATTAGTCATTCGCTGACATTAGTCAGTGAACTGTACTGTATCACTGTTTGAACTAAGAGGCCTCCACAGCAAGGTAGGACCTTTTGGTTTCATTCTATCTCTTGTGATTGCCTTTACCCTATTTTTTTTTCTTGTTATCCCCTGCTGGTTTGTGATCTGGTGTCCTTATTGTTAATGAGGAAGCAGGAGGGAAAGGAAAGCACAGTGGAAGAAAGGCACGCAGGTGGTTAAAACAAAGAGAAATGGTGGCATCGTCCCTGGCAATTGAGAGAACCATGTGACAGAGCTACAAAAAAAGGCACAACACATGGGAGTGGGGAAGGGGCCGTTAGCTGTCCCTAGACTTTGTCCAAAGCAAGGTGGAAACTGTTCACAAACCAAATTGCTAAGTAAATGGAAAATATACTTAAGTGGGATTTGTGCTGACAAGCGAGGACACGTGTTTGAAGACACAGACCCTGGGTAAACAACAGAAATATAGTTACTGCAGTTATGACACTTCTTACCTGAGTTGTGTAGCAAGAATTTTCCAATGTTACTTTTAGCTGGATTTTAGTTTGTGTAGTTCCTGGCATGAGGAATCTGTGGTTGTTTCCTTAAAATCATAGATCATATGCTAAGTACTGCCCAAAAGACATCTTGTCACAAATAACACATCTGTCAGCTTACAATGTTTCCTCTGCTGGAAACATTCGTGCATAACATTCCAGCTTTGTTGCTATTTTACCTTTTTGTTTTCTTTTTATTTTATTTTCAGTTTATTTAGAGTAGGACTCATTGTTCAGAGGTTTGTCTGTGCCATTTTCTTCCTTCCTTAACTCCACAGAATCTTACATCCATAGTTTGTCCTAAACAACTAATTCATTCCAAGTGATCAAAAAACAAACAAACAAAAACAGTAGGATGAGATATAATTTTAAGTTCTTGACTTCATTCAAATAGTTCAATGTGTTGGACAAAAGAAGTATAGGGGGAAAATACAGAATTATGGTAGGCTAATGGAGCTCTGAAATTTTCATGAGGAGTTATAAAGCTGGTGAAAGCAAGAAGCTTTTTCAGTCTGTGATAACTTTAAGATGCAGAATAGTCTAACTGCTTGTATTATCTGTTACATTCTAAACTGTAACTTTTCTGGCCCTCTTTCTTCTCTGTTAGTTGTTTCTTATTTTACATTTCTTCAGGCAGTTTCCCAATTCATACATGAACAGTGCTTCCTTTCTCAGAATTCCTCTTTTGCATGTTTCTCAGCAAGAGAAACTAATCTGACTGTGGAAAACAGCAAATGCACATAAAAGCAAATCCCTCCTGCTATTCTGAAAATGCAAGCTCAAAAGAATTTTCTTCCACTCAGTGTTTCACTTGATCTTTGGGGCTTGTGATGTGCTAACTCTCCTGTCTTTTTTTGTCACAGCTTTCAAAAAAATCTTTGGCCAGGGTTATTAGAAGAAGGGAATGCCGTTTGTTGCGGTGCCAGGCATGGATTTACTGGGAAAGCTTTAGCTCCGTGCTTTGCACAGTGGGGATAACACTGCCACAACACATCATGTGATTGCAACTGTATAGCCTCCATTTGGTGGGTGAGGTGTGAGGTGCGTTCATGAGCAAGTCCAGTCAGATCTGAGCTCAGCTCTGTCAGCCCTCTGAGCACGTCTCTCTGAGCTAGCCAATTATTCTTACCTGTTGTGTTTATGTGTTGCTGCATGTTTGCTCCACCCATGCTCCTAGCCTGAAGAATATTATTCAGCTCAAAGCTAAAAGTTCTTTAGAAGTGTTGCCATGGGACACTATCCAATCTGGTGAGTTTTGGCACTAATTTATGCTGTGAAACAGAGTATGGGCTGGTGCTACTCACCAGTTCACAATTAGCTAGAGTTATTTTAAAGACATCTGCAAAAAGAGCTGTATGGTTACTGGGCCAGGTCAGTACACAGTAAATTTTACTGTTTTAAGCTCTTTTCACCATGCCCATCAGTAAAGGAAATTCTCAGTGAAAACGAACTGTGGGTGGCATCGTGGATTTTGCAGAGACAACCTGTCATGTTTTTCAAGCTAGCTTTGGCCAGACAGGAAACTACTGTTGGTGGAGCTGTAGAGCACTATTTTTTCATTCTTTGTTCTGCTTGATGTCTGGATTATAAGAAAATATTTGTTGAGCTAAAGCTCTGTTACAGATGGAAGGGATGCTTCAAAGTTATTCTGGATTGACACCAGGTGCTGTGCTGTTTTGCATGGTCTTAATTTTGTTCTGTTTAGTGTTACTGAAAACACCTTGATCCTCACTTATTTCTTAGCTGTGTAAATGTTTATTCACTTTATCCACTTCCTATTATTCTTCTGTTGTCGTGCTCTGGACTATAATACATTGATTACCCTTTCTTCGGTAATAGCTGTTAAGCAATTTGCTATGTGTATCTCCCCTCCCCTTCAGCAGCACTCTATATTTAACCCATGTGCTTGGGTCTTGTTTCTACAACTTCTGCACTGGCCGTACATGCCACGTCCCAGCTGAAAAAAAGAATTAAATCCCTTGGGCCAAATTCATTCCTGGAGTTGCTTGATTGAATGCTGCGCATTTACACTGAGTGCAGATTTGGCTCATACCTGACTCTGTCAGCATTGGCTGTGCTGTAACTAAGTAACAGAGCACTGTCATCGAGAACAGACAGATAGCTTTCTCTGAGATTATTAGAGCACTGAGCACCTTTAAGGAGTGCAGAAATCTGTGAAAGGAGGAGTTCAGAAAAAGGACACCGCTCCTTTTAGAGTCTGTGTAACAGAGCTGATAAGCTATTCCTCTGATGTGATTGAATGTGACTGAATACTGCGGGCTCGTGGACTCTTATTCTATAAAGCACCCATCAGAACAGCACAGGAGAAGATTGGAGGGAACAGCTTCTGCTGTACTGAGAAAGGTACACATTTATATTTTTCTGTTTCTCAGACTTGGCATGATATGTTATGTTAGATAATACCACTGTTTTAAACTGTGCCGAATGTGAAAGAAGCAGCGTTTTCCACGTTTTGACTGGTATTCATTGTCAGGCAACTAGCTTTCACAGAGAAAGAGTAGGACATATTTGTGTGTAATGCATTTCTACTGCATTTCTACTGCACTGCAAGCCTCGATAGTTGAAAGCAAGGAGGTGAGATAACCCCATCTAAATGGGAAAAGTAACTTATGGCTGTAAGTTTGCTAGAATTTGCTACTCATCTGTACTGAAGAAAAAACTGAATGCGAGTCAAGCTTCGGTTTGTTAATAATTGACTATGAAGAGCTGCTTTTATACATGTGGCGCTGCAGCTGTATTTTATGGAGTTTTCATTTTCAGTGAGGAATTCTGATTCTGTAAAACGTCTATGAAGAAGTATAACAACAAAAGCTAGTACTTTTGCTTGCTAGCCCTGTTGCTGCTTGTATAGTATCTCTCTGCTGCACTTTATGGGCACCCCTTACCTTCTGTTCTTTAAAAAACTAACTCATACTTACACTACTAGCTGCATGTCAGACTGGTGATCTTTATAAACAGCTGTAGCAATTTCTGCACATAAGCTTACTGCTTACTCAGCCATGGACTCCTCTAACAAAGCCCTCAGCTCAGATTCAAAATCTCCTGCATTTGCACAGCATTGCAGCATTTAAGTGCAGAGGAAAAATTACCTGATGTACACCTTTGGTTTGCTAAAGAGCTTAACCACATTAACACTGCAAACAATTTACTTGTCACTCAAGTCGAACAATACTTCTTAGCAGCCTGGAGTTGGTATCGTGTTCGTCTCTGCCAGTGCCACACTTTCTGCATTCCTTCAGCATTGCTGGAATTAGAACTGATGCGGAGTTTTCTGAAAAAACGTAATTTTGGCAGGGGTCATTGAAACCAAAACTTACTGTGTGAGGCCATCCATACCAGTTTTGCTAAAACTTTCAGGAGGGATTTCTCAAAAAGTAATTTCTAGCTAAAACATGTAGAAACTCTACATCCACTCCAGCTATTTTGCTGGGGAGGGCATTCCCCCAGGACTTGAAGCAGGCTGCTTCTTTTCACATAGCACTTTGGTTACCTGCTGTGCTGTGATAGATCCCACTTTGCCTGGCCTGTTAGAGCAGTTTATGTTCATAGAGATAGACCTTCAATTCAGCAGCAGTTTCCTTCATATTCTTTCAGACCCCTCAGTGAACATCTTTGCTACCACATTTCCATCGTTCACACTCTCTGGCCCAAAGAGCAGCTTGTGCAGAGCAGAAAGCTGTGCTGGGAGAGACAGGTTTGCAGTAGATTAGTATGTAGCCTTGGAAGCAGGTCAGGACCACGCAGTGGAGATTTGGGATACTAGGAGTTCAGCCGTTGGTCTTTGTAACTCAAATAGAGAACACGATATTGGTCTGTTACAGGTAATTAATCTTGGGGCAAAAGTTTGGTCTTTTCTCCTTCAGCCTTTTCTCTCTACTGCCATTTTTAGGGTAGAATCATTCAAAAGAAGCTTGTTTCAGCCCCTGGGGAACATGAAAACCTCAGCTGGAAAACTTTTTCCAGGCCAGGTCTTGGTGTGCTGACAGGGCAGAACACTCTGAACTTTCCAGGAGTTCACTGCCTCTCAGGTGGGATTTTTGCAGTTTAGCTAAGCTGTCCTAATCAGCTGTCTTCAAGCACTGGTGCAAGTAGTACAAACACATCCAGAGTTCTAGAGTGACGGAACACAAAAAAGTGCTTCCTAGAGGTACCTGAAAGGGTCTCAATCCTGAAAAATAAAGTGCTTTTCTTATCCTTAAAGAATTCTCTTTCCTAAGGCTTTGGTTTAAATCATGCACAGTGTTTCTTAGACCAGTCTGAATCACAGCTCAACAGATCCACATGGGCCTGCCTGCTGCATGGAGATGTCTGTCTGTGAGGCCAACTTATTCTAAACCCTATGGGGGCACATAACCATTATATAAATCTTTCCCTTTGGGTGACAGTACTGATTACCATTCAGACCATAGTTACTGCAAAGTAAGTTTTAAGTGCATAGTAATTATCCTAATTGAAATCTATGGAGAATGGAGTTACACACCCTTATGAGGCTTAGTTGTTGGGGCTCCTTGGTAGGCAATAAGTACTCTTCTGTTCTTTTCCTTTTGTTCAGTAAAAATAAACTTGTATTTGTTTTCTTTCAACTTAAGAGGGAGGAAAATGAAGATGAAAGGACTGGGGAGAAGAAAGTCGGAACTTTGCATTTATAGAAGTCTGGAATTTTTTGTAGTCGCAGTAGCTAAGATGCAATAGTTTGAAAAAGCCTAAGGCGAGAGGAAACTTGGGCTTCATGCAAGAAATACTTAGTGAAAATTATATGAAATGTGTTCAGCTTGCTTTTGTGATGTCAGCGGAAAATCTGAATGTCTGATGCCCAGACTAAGTTTCCATTGAGGCACAAGCTATTTGCATTTGGCAATATTGTGATTATTCTTCACAGTGTTGGACTCAGTTGAGAACAAGTAAACAATAATGAATAAGAGGTAAACAGATTATTATTTTTTTACCTATAGAAGTTCTAAAATATGAAGCTGTTCAATTATTTTCCGTACAGCAGCAGAACACAGTATGTTTGGCAGAAGTTTGTTTAAACTTTCTGATCAAAATACTCTGCCTTTCATGCTCTGGAAAAAGATCAAGAAAAGCAAAATGTCACAAAACAGAGATTGCCTCAGTCAAGAGAGCTTAGGACAAAGAGTCAGGAATTCTGTCCTGGTTGTGGCACAGCACAGATCTCCTGTGCCCACTGCAGGGAAGCAGATGTTCTTCCAAATGTGTATAGAAATGTGCCAACTCTTCTGCACTGTTTTCTTGAGTGCTTCTTAAACAGCTAATACAGCCTTACTAATTGGCAAGTCCTTCACTTACTTTAATGCATGAGATGCTTAAAGGCATCATTTCAGCACAAGCTTTTAAAAGGTTTTAATTTAAACATCCTGAAAAATGTTTTCAACCTTTTTCTATAGGTAGGGGGTACAATACCTCCTTCACACAGATGTGTGTAGGAGGGCTTAATCTTAATTCATATGGCCTTTATAGAACACCTCTAGAAATTGTTTGTTATTACAGACTTAGCAGAGGCATCTCTGCAAGTAGTTCAGGCCTCGCTGTCCCCAGGCACTCCATTATTGTAATCCATTTCTGTTACTATCAACAAGATCAGACTGATGGAGAGATTCTTCTGTGGGGAAAAAAGTGAAAGGGTATAAATTATCAAGCACTCCCCGTTCACCAGGTTGCGTGAGCTAATCAAGTCTAATTTAGATTCCAAACCCTTCAGCATTAGAATGTTAAAGTACTGTCTGGGTTCTTGGAGATTCATAATAAACTCTTGAACAACCGACTAGGACTTGGCAGTTAGATCAAATGCATGAAAAATTAAGGCAATGTTGAATGTAACATCATCTTTCCTCAGAGGCCTAATGAGTAAGCAGGCTGAAATCACTTATACTAAGTATTTGAAGCACTCTTTGTATCTACATTTTTCTTGTTTTTTCATAAACTCAAGACTAGTGATTTCATATAGGTGTTTGCTATCTCAGTATCCTAGGATGGATCCGTCTGGCTAACACAGATAAGATCGCTTTGTTCTTCCATAGCAAGGTCTTTTCTGATAAAAATTAATTCAGCTTCACAATGCTTACAATAATGTTAACTTTCTTACGGCAGCAATGATATACGTGAGACAATTCACACAAGGTCAGATCAGATAACTGTTGCCAAAAATAGACTCAAACCTAAATCCTTGGGGTCACAAAGTTTACTCTCATTACAGTGATGGAGAATGGTAGTCTAGTGTCTTTGTAGAAGAGATTTTTGTGATTACTGAAAGATCTTTGCTGTAATCTGTGGTGATACACCTGGAGTCACCTGTACAAGAATGTTCAGGTAGACAACAGGATGTATTGCTTTATGCTCCATCCCATGGCACTTTTATACTTTTAGAGAAATTGGAGATCCTATAAAGGTAACAGGGGTAGGAATCCTCTAGCTTACCAATTATTGCCATTGTAATAGATCCCTAAGTTTGAGCCAGCCTCCTGAGGATTGTTTTATAGCCATTGGAATGACTTTGATATATTATTATAGGCAGCTAAGTTGGAATAGCAAATTCTTCTAATTTTTTGTTGGCTGCTTTATTTCAAAGTGTATTTTTAAATCTCTGTAATGTGAAACAGAGGTACTCCCATTTAAATGCTAATGGTTTGATTACAGTTGGCAGGGAAAACTATTGAACCACTTGATTGAGTTGTGATTTGGTCTCCTGAAGCCAACAAAATGAGTAAGATTAGATGCATAAGAAAATCCACTGCCTTGAAAGGCTTGCCAGTAGTTTGACAGGTTTGGGCATGAATTTTTAATATTCTTTCTTTTAAACTCTGTCTTTTTGAAAATAGATTTAGCTATAAAGTGTTATTCATCTCTTTCCATGATGTTATCCATCCAGTTTTCTGTTGATTTCCTTCCACCACTTTACGTATTGCCTACTATTTTCCACTTCAGATTTTAGTTTTTAAAGAGATGGATCACATTATCAGGGTGTTTCTAATGCACAGAAGAGATTGAAGTGCTAACTTGTATATTTGGAACCTCGTTAAATCATAATATGGAAGTGAAGGGACAGGTTTTTACCTTGAAGAATGTCCTTTTAGTGAAGGTATTAAACCAAGTGACCTCAGTTGCTCCTAATACATCTTGCCCTCTAGACTCTTCCCTATCTTTGTAGCCCTATCCTTCCTGAGCAGCAGTTCTATCTGGAAGGGAGTTCTATCTGGTCAGCAGAACTGCTAGTGCATAGAAGGGTAAAAGAAAATTCAACATCCAGACCTTTTTGATCCTGTTAAGACAAAGAACCAGGCTCATATTAGCTGGGAAGCAAAACTCAAAGCCTTAGAAGGAGAATGTTCGTGTGCTAATGATGCTGGTGAGCCCTGAAAGGAAGCATCTCAAATCAGTCTTTGCAAGGAAAGCATTAGTATTGGTAACTATCTGAAATAAATACATTCAGCTGCTCCAAGTTATGCTCACAGTGCAACTAAGATAAGCAAATGGGTGAACAAACATCAGCTGTATTGTATGTTGAACACGTCTCCATAGCAACTCAGTCAGCTTCTGAACTCAAAATGCATTCTGCATGATGACACAAAATTTAATGCAGTGGTATGGATTTTCCCATGTATAATGTGTGTGTGCTGGATCCCACTATAGAATAGAGGTCTGACCACCCATAACATTTAGGACGTTTGTGAAACAATTCTAAGGAAAGTGAGAACAAGTATATCACAGTTCTTATTTAGCACCCTTTGAAAGGCTAAATCAATACTTGAAGAACACTTACCAGATCCTTTGTTTTGTGGCTCCTGCATGGAAATGTTACTTCCTTTATGCTGGCTTGTCTGAAATCTAACAATAAACAGCTTTGATGGGATTTATTGCTTGAGCTGTACAGGGTGACATGAATCCCATCTGCTGAGCTTTATGTTCAGATGTCCTGAACTCACAAACAGAAACTCACACACACCACCCATGCTATGCACACACAGGCACTTGCAGCTACCAGTGAATTTCAGGGGAAGAACAGGCAAAGTCCCACCACATAATTTCAGCTGGCCCATCAGAGTAATAAAATGTACCCTTTTGTTACATCTCTTGAATTTCATGAGCCTAGACTCTTCTCTGATTCAGGGATTTAGCTTTACATTTTTATAACCAGTGAGAAAGCATCTCTGCTATTAAGTATATATATATATATGTATATCTTTTTTTCCCTCAAAAGTGCCAGATTGATGGTTCATGTCGAAAGTTTTCTGTGTAAGAAAGGCTACCATCTTCTGTGAACCACCTCTCCTAGCTCCATCTGCAGCAGACTGCTAAAGGAGGGAGGCAGATGAATTCCTTCAGAAATGTCCAGCTCAGCTTCTCTGCAGAGCATGCAAGGACAGGTGCTAGCAAGGAGGTCTGCATGCCCATTAATAACTTGACCTGGGGCCTGATTTCAAACAGAATAGTACCTGCATCCAGTGTCTGCTGATCCTTGGCTCAAAATTAAAAAGTGAAAAGCTTCATATTTTGTTACCACAGCTAAGAAGTTTCCCAGTGTTCAGAAATCAGTAAAGTGAGATCACATGCAGAATCTAATTAAGATTTTAAATCCTTTAAAAACCAGTTAGAACAGATTCAGTGCAGAGAGGCTTCTCATGCAGTGGCATGCTTGGAGCCAGGACTGAGCAGCTGTGTGGGGGAAGGGACCAGGGCATTAAATAAAGCTACTTGTTGACTGCATGTAAAATCGGCTTCTAAAGGGAGTGCCACAGAGCACCATCCATTACCAAGTGACAAAGAGTGATTTCCAGCAACTCAGTACAATATCATAATTACACTGTGTGTGCTGCTGTTTAACATGGTAGGTTGTGTGTGATTCGGGTTAACATTTACAAGAAATTGTAGTTCTCTCACGGACCAACTCTGGGCTTTTTTTTTTCCTCCTCTTTCTTTCCAGATGCTGGAGAGCTCTTCAGTCCTTTTGTTCATTGTCTTCGTTCTGCTTTTCATTTCGTTGCTCTTCGTGGTACTCATCAGGAAAAATGGCACTGCTGCCCTGATCTGGCATGAAATAATCAAGGAGAAAATAACCAATTTCATCATGAATCAGAGCAAAGAACGGAGGATTTTAAATTTTGTGTTGCAGAATGCAGTCCGAGGGGACCCCTGCAGTGTGATGGAAACTATAGATAAATACTGCTCTGAGAAAGAGTGGGCCATGAATGTGGGCGATGTAAAAGGTAATTGAAGCAGGGATCAGCACTTGAAAGATCCTTCAAGACTAACAGAACACAGGACATCTTTCTGTATTCTCATGGTCACTCCTCTCTGCTGCAAAAAAATCCCACCACAGCCTCGTGGTCAGTGGAGTAGTTCTATAAGCATCAATGCATGCTTGTGCAAAAACATCTTAGAGGAGGATCTAGGGAGTGATCCAGGAAGTCATAGAATCAAATGTAGTTTTGTGTGTTGTGTGCAAGTGTGTAAGAAGAGGGTGACAAGATGGAAGAAATCTAGAGTTATGTTGTGTCTTAGGTACCATAAATCATACCTGAGGCATGATTACGTTAAGCACTTCCAGATCCTTAACTGAAAGATACTGGATCTGAAAGAAAAAAAAAGAAAAAAAAATGAAAAAGAAAAAAAGTGGGAAGTATTTTAAACTAAGAGTTTTGTATCTGCAAGCATAAATATAAGTTAATGTTGAAGGGAGAGGTCCTAGCCATGTAATACACAAAAGCAGCTATCAGATGTTGTTGCTACTGAGCAAGTAATCTCATTCTTGTCTCCTAAGGGAAACTATGTGGTCAAAAGATTTCTTTTTCTTAGCGGCAGGAAAATTACAGTCTATTCCAAAAACTCTGATGGCAAAATGTTAACCTGTTCACTTGTGAGTTAGACGCAAAAGTCTTACTAGGAAACTGCAGTGAAAATTTGCTCAGTCTGGGATTAACATAATTAACAGAGTACAACTGTAAGCACTGTAATAAAAGTGCTTCTCTGTAAGGGGTACATTTTCTGAAACTAGCTCCTCTGCATACCAAGTGGTGTGGTTTTGGCAACAGAACAGTAGGCTGAGTAGGAATTCTCAGAAATATGAACTTTGACTATTTGGGATTATATTCTTAAACATTTCACTCCAGTTTTGCTCTGAGAAAATGGCTTCTCCATCAGAGCCATGAAAGTTACCGTATCTTCAGTTCTGAAGATTTTCAGAACTACCACATGATTTCAGAATGCAAGTATTAACATCACACTGTTCATAAACAAATTACACCTAGGAAAAATTGAGGTAATTAAATGTATGCACCCATTCAGGCAATCTGTGGCTCAGCATAAAATCCCGCCAGACACTTTTTAGGATTAGCTACCTAATTTCTAGCCATATAACTAAGAGGTGACAGTTTTTAAAAATAAATTCAGTCTTTCAGAAGGAGTGATTATACAGTAGCAGTACACTGTCATTTCTTTTTGAGAACTTTGTTTTTTTAGTTAACAATTGACTGTTTTCCATCCCACAAATTAATCTAGTAAATTCAAGTATCTTGCAATTTATGACTAGACTTTTCTTTTTCCCTTTAAAGACAATTATTTAGACTGAAATGTTTTGTATCAGGCTATTACTTGTAACATTTGCAACAAATACAAGCACTCAGAAGTTAGAATTTATACATTTCAAATACCTCCAACAAGGTCTGGAAAAAACACACTGCATTTTTCCCTTATAACACTGAAAATACTTCAGTTAAATCAGGTACTTACACAAAAACATGTAAAACTAAGATTTTTTTAGTTGAAAGTTTGCATTTTGAATCTTCAAATGCCCATTTTGTTAGAAGTTAACCTGTTTCCATTTTTTTTCAGGTGTAATTCTGGACAAGACAGTGGAAGAGATCAATCCTAAAGTTGCACTGGAGCTGGGAACATACTGTGGCTACTCAGCTGTTAGGATTGCTCGGCTGCTGAAAGCAGGCGCTTGTCTTCTCACTGTGGAGTTCAACCCAGAATTTGCTGCTATAGCTAAACAGATGATTGAGTTTGCTGGAGTACAAGATAAGGTACATACTGTTTGTCCATAGGAAGCAATACATAGAGAGTGGGACTTCATCCACAGAAATAACGTTAATGGGTTTAAATTTGTTATTCTACTTGAGAAGAAAGTACAACTCCATAAGCAAAGCTCATGGTGACTATAAGAACACAGGCCTGGAAGGAGGCTCCTGAGTCCATTATTTCATTTATCATAGTCACAAGGCATCAGCACCACACACAGTCCTTATTATAAAATTATCAACCACTGTTGCAAAACTGGCAAGACTTACTGCCATTACTGAATATTAGACTGCCCACAGACTCCTCCTCTTGATAATCAGGAACCTCTCTACAATTTCTATCCCACATTTATTCACAGACACTTTGTTTTCCTTTACTGTTATATCAACAGCTCCTAAATTTAGCTCCTAAATTCAGTCCTGTGCCTGATCTCTCACAGAAGTACAACTGAGGACTTCAGAATATTACCTCTTAAAAGCTAGACTGCTGGTTTTCTGTATGAAAATACGACATTCAGACCAGCATCAAGAGAACTAAACCATAGCCTATTCTTTTACAAAAGTTCACAGAAAAAAATTCAGTATGTGAACATACTTCAGATAAGACACATTTGCCCAAATCTAGTTGGTCACAGTACATATATATAAGCACCTAAAGTTTGCATAGTGTGAGATGTCTCAACACCTTATACAGTTGGCTGAGATGCAGGTATTTCCAGTCTATAATCCTTCTCAGCCCCAGGCAAATATCTACAGCAGATCACAGGATTCACACCCAAGAAGTGTTACTCTATTGACAAGCCAACCAACTTCAACAGAGGTGATAAAACTATTGGAAATAAATCTTGAAGATGAGATCTTCAGAGGTGTTTCTTAACTTCTTGATGAGAACCTGAAATAATGACATCTGAAATTGCATTTCCCTCCACCTGATTTAATAATCTGATGAACTATGAGTCATAAACCATACAGATTTCCTTACTACTTTTTTTCTTCCACTTACAGAATATGGCACTTCTTTAACAGATCAGTGTGCAGCAATTTCTTTCAGCTTAACAATATTTATGCAAATAAACCTGTAAGGGAGGTACAATAGGCTCTGTCCTTCCTCCTTTCCTGACCATATCGATTTTCTATATGGTAGCTTCCAGATGTATTCTAAAGAATTGTATTCTTCTTATTTTCTGCTCCACTTTGAACTTCATAATTCAACTGAGATGCAACTAAAAAAAGTAATGAAAGTATTGTTTTCAACAGAAGATTCCCATGTTTCCACTGAAGGGTCACATTATCTAAGACAAACTATAGGTGGTATTTATAGACAAATAATGGTAGAAGCTATATTCTGAGCCTCAATTTGTGCTTATATTGAACTACAAGCAGGATCATTGATGTCTGGCCACAATTTAAAATGAGCCAGAGGCATGTTCTTAATGGTTTGCAATTCATCAGATGGATTTGCATTTCAGGTAAAACTCCTAGAAGGCCCTTCAGAGGTAATCATCCCGCAGCTGAAAAAAAAATATGAAGTGGATACTCTGGATTTTGTCTTCGTGGACCACTGGAAAGACAGATATGCACCAGACACCATCCTGCTTCAGGTCAGTTCGCACAATTCCAGTCTTAAAAGTAAAGTACCAAATGCCTAAATGTCTGTGAGGCCTATATTCTAACTGTAGTACCTTCTCAAATGGCAGTCAAAATAGCAACTGCATGAAAAAAGAGGATTTGGGGGATAGGACCCTAAGCTTTTATCTGGGACAACGTCTCACATAAGACAGCTCAGAACTTGCCAAATACTGTTGAGTCATTTTATTTCACGAAAAATGAGTCTTCATTAGAAATCCCAACTGGAGGAGTGCATGGACTGGATCCTGTACTCCGGAAGGAATTTCTGCATGGTCACTAAATGAAACACATGATCCAAAAACATCCCAGTCACGGGACAGGTAAGACTCAGGACCTGCATATTGCTGCTCTACTTTCACCTCTCTAATTTCCTCAGTACACCGTTTTCTGCCTGGGATTGTGGTGCCAGCAGAACCTTCTGACAGAATACTATTCTGTTAGCACAGCTGGGTATCATCGTTCTGGGAGCCTTTTTTACACCTAATTATTTGATTTTAAAGCAACCCTAAGAAGAACAGTAGACTGCTCCAGAAAAGCACTTGCTAGGGAAGTTCTACCAAACCTTATCTACAGCCCAAATGTGGAAAAATTGTGTTCATTTCTTTCCAACACCCCATAGCCATTAGTGTTACAAAACAAGTTGTAACAGCAGTAGGCATTGATAGGTAACATGGGAAGTGAGGTAACTACATACTAGAGTACTTATGGATGGAAAGATGTTTTCAAGTGTTAAACCAAGATTCACATTTGTATTTATCAACACAGCATACACAGAGTCTCCTAGCTTTGGAACTGCAGACTGATAAAACTTTCTAGAACTGTTTACTCGGATGGAAGTGCCATTTTTCAGTTATTTTCTTCACAAATACTTTTTTTTTCTTTTTTTAAATCTGCCTCTTACATTGAGAACCCACCATCTTCCTGTCTGATCCCCGCCTAAGGCTTACAAAAATATTTTCTCATCCAGGCTCTCCTGTTTTTTTAACTTCATTCTTGTTTTTCTGGTAGCTGTTCAAAAAGGCAATTTAGTGTTAGGAACAGCTGGTATTGAATTTACCAGTAGCTGAAGAAATTGTTCCTCTCTTCAGTTACTTTGTATCCAGAGAATGTTTTCTTTTAAACCAGCTGTGTAATGATAACTGAGGTCTTTTCACTGGGAAGAGATAGCTGCATCCTTATCAGAGCATAACCTCCATAACACAACCAAAACAAACAGGTAGTTCACCTCCAAATTTGTGATTTGTCTGGTGCATCTGTGAGACAAAGTTGCTTTGTTTAAAAACTGAGAAAATTCAGAGGAGAAAGAGGAAGAAAAAATCCCCAGTTTTTCTCAGATGTTAAAAACTTTCTAAGTTTCAATTTTAGCATCTATTTCAAATGGCCCAGACAGCATTCCTCTTCATGCACATCTAGAAAAGCCTGATGCAAACATAATCTGAAATCCTGGTGACTAGTGGGAAATACAACATGTCACTTGCAGACTTCTGTGAGTTGCAGGCCAGAGGATGTTTGCCTGAATACTGCAAGATAATTACATCTTGTGGAAATTTGTCGAAGTGATCTTCCTTGTGCACAAATCCTGCTTCACACCCAGCTCCTGAATAAAGCAGCAGAAAGCTGTACAAAGTGAAAGGAAAGTAAGCTCAGAACATCTCATTTATTCTGTGAGCGTATTTGGAGTTTTACTAGGACAAGCCAATGCAGACTGGTACATGCCAATCTCTCAGATGACCTTAAGAGCCACTACAATGTTTTAATGCCATATTAAAAAAAGGCGTCAAACTTTAGGCATGAAAGCCAAAACACAACCCTCTTATTAATCATGTAGATGTGTTTGGAAATCATACAAGCAGCAAACTGCACTCCTCCACTGCATTTGATTTGTTATCTCAGAACCCAAGTGACCCAACATTATGTTCCACCAATTGTGTTAGCAGAAGTAAATCAGAATGTTAAATGTGACAACAAAGGACTGGCTACAGAGTTGTTCAGCTATGCCTAAGTCTCTTCTTCTTCCCTTCCAAATCAATGGATTTTTTATGCATGCACTTTAACATGACATGGTTAATATAAAAGCAAATTGCGTTCAAGCCAACGTCAGCTTAACAGCCACCATGAAGCAATTTCTCTTCTTTTTAGGAATGCAGCTTGCTGCGGAAGGGCTCAGTTCTTCTGGCTGACAATATCATCTTCCCAGGAGCTCCTGAATTTGTTAAATATATCCGCAACAACCCCCGTTTCCAATGCAGTACCTACCCATCTTATCTGGAATATATGAAAGTGCAGGACGCTATGGAAAAGGCTGTGTTTTTGGGATAAAGACAGCCATTAATACTTAATCTTTGTTTCTAATGACATAAATGTAACTACACAGGTTAACTTGACTGTGCTTTATATTTCGCTGTTTGTATTTTGAGCTTATCATCTAGTGGGAATCATTTTTTACCAGGTGGAAACCAAGATTTGGAGTAAGTAGGGCATCCACTCAAAGGCCCATTCGACTACTACACATTATTCGGCAAACCCAAGGTGATCAACATATTGTCAAACAACAGTCTGTTATTTTGAGCTCAAACTTGAACAACCACAGTTGGTAGGGTTAGAGTAACATGGAAAAAGTTACTCAATTTCTAAGAACTTATGTTCTAAAGCCAAACTGTCTTATTCTCAAGTGTGAAAAAAGCATGCATATTGCAAGAGAAGAAACCCTGGTTATAGTAAATTATTATCATGCCACTTCAACCAGTGAAGGTTCCTATAATAACGTCAGATGCATTTTTGCATGGGTGCAAATCTTAATTATCCCCATGCTGAAGAAAAGGGCACATACTGAAAGAAGAAAAAGCTACACAGTGATGGGAAAGTGTAACATAATTATGCATAAGACAAAAAAAAAAAAATTAGGATATCTGCACATGCAGAGATAATTGAAGAAGCGAGCAGATTAAAATAAACACAACAGATAACAAAAGACAGGTTATTTCTAACAGAATACCAGAATGACAAAATCACTGAGATCTTGAGAAAATACTACTCATCCCTTCATTACATTTAATCATTCCTTTATTATACTGTATATACATAGTGTGTGCATTTGAGAGGCAGGGCAAGCTGCTTACTCTGAATTGTTATGTATGTTTAGTGAGAATGGGTTTTACCAGGTGGGTCCTGCACACCTTGTTTAACCTATTGTAGTTAGCATTGAATGGCAAGGTTTATTATTGAGAAGATTTACAAAACCAAATCTGAAGTCTCTTAACTCACCTGAACAATACAAAAATCCACTGTTATTTCCTTCTATGTCCTGCTGTGATTATATAATGAGCCGATGGTTGCTTTTATGAATAAAAACTAAAAAACAATAGAGAAGACAAGTTGCTTCCTCTGTTTTCCATGGATTCTGCATGGCACTTGGGATTTCCAGCCTTGGAACAGCAACAGAAACACTGAACAGTTCAAAATCAGGGGTAACCTCTTATCATTTTAATCAGTGACTCTTTCAGACTTATCAGTTTCTTCCTTTTACAGCTCACCTTTCTAAAGTGGTATCTGCCCTGGCCTGGGTGCTACAGAAAACCCATCCTGAGGACACCAGTAATGAACATTGTAGAAGATTACCCCACAGTATAAAAGACAAAATGTAACAGGCGAGGGTGACACAGTTCAGAAGTAGACCAAGAAAGCTATGGTGAATTCCCTTAGAAGCAGATCCTCTTGTTATTGACAGTCAATTCAATATCAATGGATCAAAGTCTTTCAGGTGATTCCAAGCATCTTTTCTAAAAGTTGCAAAGAAGAAAATAATCTTCAAGCTCATTTACTGGCATATACAAGTTTCTAGAGCACAATGGAAACCCTGCATAATTACAGATGACCAGATTCTGTGCAGCTAAGGTCATGTCTTATAAGATTCTTCTTTCATTTCTAGCTTTAAACACTTTTGCATCTAAATAGTCACTCCTGCCAAAGCAGGGCACTGAACACATACTGGTAAGCAAACCAAAGTCTCAGAGATGAATGTTAATTGGTGCCTAGGTAGGGACAGACTGTTTCTGCACTTTTACAACAGAGAATCAGAAAAATAAATTCCTACTGCTAGTTAGGCCCAAATTACTGCCTAAGAGACCATCAAGAAAATTAGGGAAGAAGGGAACTTCCAGAGTTAGCTTGGATATTTCAAAAGATGCATTAGTAGATAAGGAATGTGCAGTATGTGTGCAAATGTAGCAGCCACCTTGTAGTATAAAGAAGATACCGCCCACATGACAAGCTGTAAAAAAACAAAAACAAAAGTGGTGCATCATCAGATTATTTACAAAATTTTACATGCAGGATCATTTTTTCTGCTTGACAACAATTCTGAAATGCTTGTAATTATTGGTGACAAAGGATGAAAAGGAAAATGCCTGATTAGATGACTGGCAATTAGAAAATAGGCTTTTGGTCAGTTAAGCAAATGTGATCTGGAGCCACTAGTGTAAAAATGTGACGTGTCCCAAGGAGAAGGGTTACTTTTTAAAATAAAGTCATGCTTTGAATTCTGTAAGAAGCAAAAGGCAGACAATCAATCTTCTAATTCAAATATATTCTAAAAACATATAACTTACTTGTTATTTGTTACAACCTACTGTAATTGGCAGACACAACCTATTCTTGCACAAGCCAGATATGGAATGGGGCACCTGGAAATGTGTTTAAAGACTGCTGTGAGTACACCAATGATAGGAAGCTCCAAATTGAAAGGACTCTCCTAAAACACAAAACTGTCAGCCAATTCTCACAACACATCACAAATGATTGAACCCACCAAATACTGTTAATTAAGATTTGTTTCACAAATGACAGCTACTCTCTATGTAGCCTTGGTAATTGAGGCAAGACATTAAATTGAGGCCTGGTTTCTGCTGCAACCTCTCTGTTACCTCAAAGGAACAGGATGTCTTTCAAAATATTGAACTGATTCTTTATATCAGTATACAAAGGAAGTGGACAATTTATGAGGAAGTCAAACTGAGCTGTAGTTCCTTTTGGTTTCTACTTTAATACTGAATTCAGCATAATAGCACTCATGTAGCAATCATTACAGAGGGAATTACCCACCAAAGCAAACAGCAGTCATATGTTTGTATGGGAGTTCCGCTTTGTCCTCCTGATACAAGGAAGTGATAGCACCCTATGAAAAATTTTGAGCTGTGAGCCAAAAACATCAGATGCAGTAAAATAATTTTGATGTCTGCCTGTACAGCTCAGTTGATGATCCCATTGTAAAACAGCAACTTCCCACTGTAACAGACCACCCACCATCAGCCTGTACCACAGTGAGGTTCTGCCACTGCTCTTTAATTATACAGAAATCTTCCCAGTAAGACACTAAGGAAGAGAGCAGTAAGGACAGATTGTTCCCAAGACACTGTTGAAACCTGAAACAGATGAGGGCTGTGATATTTCCTGCCTGTTGTTACCAGGTTAACCTTTTACCTGCAGGACTTGCTGCTTCCATTTGCCCAACCTGTGATAAGCTGAAAATGAAATCATTTTGACAGCTATAAAAGGTCAGTTGTAGAAACAACATATTTGTTTTAGCTCAGTATCTTACCTACAGCATCTGCTATTCGTTATCATACTAGTGCATCCAGAGGGGGGAAAAAAAAAAAATCAGATTCCTAATTTCAGTACAATACGGCTGATACTTTGGAACAAAGGAGCTCACATCTTACCACAGCACATTTGAAAATAGATCCTCCTGCCACAAGAACAGAAACTGGAGATGACTTGACAAAATTCTTGAGGATGCACACATTACACCTGAAATAAGGAGGGAAGGCGAGCTGAAGACGACCTTCCCAGTACTGTCAAGCAAGCATCCACAAGTAAATGGAACCTTACAGTCCTGTGAATAATACAAACAGGCATTAACACACAGCAAACTCTTGTAGTCAGCAATGGTTCATCAACCTTTAACTCAGAGAAAATCTGACCTGAACTCTGTAAGACCCTGCACAACACTCATGTCAAGATTTACAGGGTTTTGTCACATTTCATGAATGTCAATAACCATAGTATGTTTAGGTGATGCCCTACTGGACTCTCAACACAGATGAATGTGCCAGGGAGAGGCAGTCCTCAGGAGAATTACCCAGAAAAGATGAGCCAGTAACTGGCAGTTACTTGAAATAATGACTTTCAGTATAGGGTTTTTTCCCCCAACGTGGTAACAAATGTAAATTGGTTGGGACATCTCCAAAATAACAATTTTTCACTGAAACCAAATCTCATGCATAGCTATGATGAACTTAAAAGATTTTCTGTTATTATTTTGCACTTATATTTTTGAGAATACTTGCAGACATTTCAGAGATGTGAAATCTCTGTAAAATTACACAGATTTTACAACCAAATTGGGTAAGGTTAAATAGCTTCTCAAATGGAAAAGACATCAGCAAGTTGGGTTTGTGGTCCCAAATGTGCAGTTCTCTGAGCAGTGATTGAGATGTCTTCCTCAAAGAAACAGGCTTGTACATTAAAAAGGGGGAAAAAAACATGACCTACAGTGCAAAGCCCTTAGAGGACTTTGTGCTACAACTACAGCATATAGCAATAAATCAAACATTTCCAGGTGTACTAGTTCAAAGGATATTCCAATTGCCCTCATTACTACTGACCTTTTACTAACACAGAGTGCTGACCTGAGCTAGCGTTGAATAATTCCCTGCCACAGAAAACTGCTGTTGCAAAGCCGAAAGAATATGTGAGATACCTGATATAACAAAAAGATAACCAGTGGCACATATATTCTTTCCAGGCATGGTTTATTGAAAACACACCAAATTGTTATCCTACATACCTGGTTTCTAACAAGCATTCTACTTGTCTGCATTATGGAAAGATCCTATAATAATAATACATTCTGTCACGGTAACATTTGTTCCATGAAAAGCATAATCCACCTTTTTTCCTCTCCATACTGGTAAAATCAAACCATTCTAAGTGTTTCAATTTATAGTACAGTGTAAATACAATGCAAAACCCCACCAGTCTAAACTACAGAGAGAATGTTGAGCAGTATTACAGAAAACACATTGTTGATTTATTTTTCTTTTTTATTCTCCTACCATGAAAATTTTAAGGCACATGATAGTTACAAACACATTAGCTACTAATTACCAGTAAGCTCCTTAGTCTAGTTACTTTGTTTTTCTTAAAAGTAAGAACCAGATTGGCAGGCCTTGTAGTATCTGCACTATCTTCCTCCTCATTTGCAAATGGACTTCCTAACATCCTACCCCGATGTAAAACTTAAGACAGAATAAAAGAGATTCATAACAACTTTCCTTTAAATGCACTAGATTAGTTACTGTACCAAAAAATCAGAGGATTTCTCTGACAAAGATAAGGAAACACCAGATTTTATGGGCATTAAAACAAGAACACTGCGAGAAACTATGCCTATATAAACACCTTCAAAAACTGAGAGAGTGTAATCCAACCCAAACAGCACAAAACTTCTGGCTGAACTTGCTGGCACACTATAGCTTACACTGAGTGGGCAGCTAGACAGAAGGGACTGTAATCAGTCTGTAATGTGCTCATGTGGTTTCTGAAGCTTTACTTACTCCAAGCGTTTAAAATGTGCCTCTCTCTCATAAGTAGCCAAGCCTGTAAGCTCAACTTTAAGGCAAGTAACAGAAAGTAACTCACCACCTTCAAGCTAACAAAATCGCTGTAGGATTGAAAACTGCTTTGCCCAGCATAAACCATGCATGCTAGAAATCATCACTGAAAACTATTCCTCTGAGTTGGCAGGAGCTTACTAATTGGCTCTAACAAACATGCCACCCCCACTTCCTTAACGCATCACTTAACAAGTCAGTTCCTAGTCCCCAAGTCAGTCCCTTTTATGAAGTCTTGGCAAAGGAGACAAGATTTATTTTCCTAATATATACATTTAGAATCTGTGGGTCTGAGTGCACTAGTGTAGAACCAGGGACACTCAGGTATTCTGCCCATAAGACTTCTGGCTGCCCAAGCTGCTCCCTGGGGAACATTTCAAGCTGGCAACCACCTTTGATTTGTCAAGTTACACTTACGGCTAAATTGCTTTTTAGCTCCAACACAGAAACAAAATGTCCTTACATCTTGCCTTTCTGCTGGACGCTGCACAGACAGAATCACATAATCCTTAGAGTTGGAAGGATAAATCACTCATCCACTCAACAGCCCAACTTCATGCTTACCTGGCAGTCTTGACACACAACATTAAGTGGCCCTATCAGTGTTGTTTCTTGGTTTTCAGTTTTGTTTAACCTCCACAGCCTACTGAATATGCCTGGGCAGTGAGCAAGCCATCTCCCTGGGATGAAAGTTCAGCAGTTAGTTGCCATCAGAAATCTCTTCCATCCCGTTACCTCAGCCCTTACTGGGCGATCAAATTTCTTCCTCCTCTTTATTAAGAGTCTTGCAACACCCATCTTTTCCTTCCACAACCACCCCTCCCACTTAAATTTCTGCAGGTACAAATCTCTCCTACCCCAGCTCTTTGCAGACAGACTGCCTCCAGTTTTCACAGTGGAACCAACAGGAAAAGAGGAGGTCACATACCTGAGCCCTAAAAAGCACTGCCTGCCTTTGAGCAGGAGCCTCTAGACCATACTGCAGCATTAGTTACACACACTGCCACTTTCCCTTCTTAACGTACTATCCCTGCTGCCAAAACAAACTCAACAATTACTGGTTTATTTACCCACATTCCAGAAGAGCTCAACCAGCCCAGTCACACTTGCATCAAGAAGGAGAGATATAAGGGCAGGTGTGGACACACATCCCACCAATGCATTCTGGAAGTTGGCATGTGGCCACAGATGAAAAGGACATTGGATAAATCACCGAACTAAGTTCAAAGTATCTTGCTAGACATTTTGGCTTGTGAGCTGATAGTACAAGGCGATAGTCTCATATGCAAGTCATTCCCAGCCCATTTTCTTTCCTCATCATCCGAACAACAGCTTGGTGAGAAAAAAAATAAACACAGTAACGTAAATGATACATTATTGGTTATTGCTACATACCGAGAAATTCATCATAACTGTAAGGCATGGGAAGGACAAAAGTAAGATGTTGTTTCCTAGGAGGACGTCTTGGCACGTGGACTTGGCATTTCACACCTCTTATGTACTACCCTTTACTTTTTTGCTGCAATAAACCATGCTTTCACCTCTGAACCATCGGGGCTGCCAAGAACACTTTATCCCAGGAGAAAGGAAGAAGAAGAGTTTGCTACAATGAGCCTGGGCAGCCAATGCCATCTAACCTGACAGGGAGGTTTGCTTGACAGAGGATGCAGTATAAATATGAAAAGGTCTTTGGGGGGGGGGAAGCTGGATAGGGTCTGAATTTGCTTCTCAAGTTTTCCTTAGTGTTTTCAGTTTGATTCACTAATGACAGAGACAAAAACAGATACCCATAGATTTTGAGTGTCCTTGTAGTGCCCCACTGAGAGTCATATGATACCTGGCACAGGAGGTCATGGACATAACTGACCCCTAATCACATCACTTCCCCCTTTCCTGCAGTTTTCTCTGTTAACCTCTTGCTGGCTTTGAAATATTTGTACAGCAACTGAATTACAAAGTCTTAGCAGAGACTCAACAGTCAGGTCTTTATTTTAAATGAACTTTTGCTCAGACTCCTTTGGTAAATATATGGTTTGAAGTAGATCAGGGACAGACTGACAGCATGGCCCTTTTCTTACACTGTTCTAATTAGCTACAAAGCAGGTTCCGTTGCTAATTACTGAACGCTTTTAAAAAAATCCTTTCATATACAAAAAGAATACACCAAGTACATAACCAAAAGTGATATAAAACGTTTCTGTGTAGCTTGGTTAAAAGGGTCTCCGCGTATTGGCAGAACAAGTATGAAAAGAGCACCATTGATATAATATACAGTCAGACTATGTATCTGGTTTCATCGCCAAACTTTATGTCTACACACAGAGACACTGCCTCTGACACAGATGTTGATAATCACAGATGCATCTCTGCTTCCCTTGATCTGCTGAGCATCTTTGGCCCAATAGAACTCTCATGCAGGTGAAAACCCCACAAATAGTTGCTATCTTAATTTGCTCTGAGCAACTTCACCTTCTCTATGATCCAGAAGTGACTACTGCAATGTACATAGAAGATGAGGGTCAAAAGGGAGGAGGGTGAAGGAGCACATGTATCATCCAAATCACTGACAGCTTCTGGCATCAGTCTTTTTCCCTGAATCAACAAATGCTTCCCTCTCCTGCAAACTACTTTACATGGTTTTATTAACCTATCCTCTGCACAACAATATATATATATAGATATATAGATTTATTTATTTATATATATGTATTCATGTCAATTTTTTAATATACTCACGAAGATAGAAAGCTCTTGGTACTTGCTTTTTTGTGTTTTTTTTTTTTTTTAACAAAAACTTCAAATGCTTACTATTACAGTAATATTTTGGGTGAGGCAAGGTTGTTGGATATTTCCCCTTTTTAATTACAAAGGAAATGGCAGGCACTGAAAACACCAAATGATGTTCGCTAGGCTCAAAAATGTGCTTTCCAGTCACACCATTTTTAGGAGCTTATTTAGAATTAAATGTGGCAACCAAACAAAATCAGCAAAAGCCCTCTGATGCTTACTAGTGAGATATTTGGTTCCTATTCTTTTCTGCTGCCCTCCCTTGACCAATGCCTGCAGAAAATCAGTGATCTAAAGTCACTTAGTTCGTGGCATTATCATATTCTGTATATGCAGCGTATGTTCTCTGTTCTCATGAGGTAAATTTTCTGCCTTATCCAGAGCACGCCATGGCATCTAAGAGGAGAACATTTGCACATGGATGATTTTCATACCACCTAAAATATGTAATCTCAAAACAAAATCAAGGGAACACAGAAATGATGATGATTTAAAAAATGTCTGATCTGTTCCCTTTATGGCATTTTCCACCAGGATCTATGGCCCAAAGCAAACATGGATCCAACAGTGATAAATTTACCATCAAATATAAATGACAGACCCCTCTAAAATGTACAGTATGTTCAAAATAAGACATCCTGTGAAGAAGCTTCTATTTCTTCCAATGTGTTGACAGCTACAGCAAAAGAAATTGTTAATTGTCATCAATGCAACACTGGTACAATTAAAACGTAAGAGCTCCTTACTGCAACCTCTGAGAATAAGAAAATAAAAAGTCAGCCAACTCCATTTCTGAGCATACATTTCTGAACTGGGGACACTAAAACCTTCATGTGGAAATAAAAGCAGAGCCATTACAGAATTCAAAAGGCAGAAGTACTGTACATCAGATTATAACGATAATATAGCACTGTGATTGATATAGCTTACTCTAAAAGCAGATTTATACAGCTTGCACCAATTTTGTTATCTACTCTCCAGTTCATCTGACCAGCATTTAATATTTTTTGTTCTGTATTTTCTCTCTTCATTGAAATTCAATAAACCCACTCAACATTCCTGCAATTCCTGTTGAAATAACAAAGAAAACCTCAACATTTTTCAAAAACCCTTTAAAAATGTTAGATTCACAGTTCAAAATACATCCCCCCAAACAAAAAGAAAACAATGGGACCCAAACCATAAAAGTGCTAATATCTTCATGACTACACCTAAGGTATCATTTCAAATATTCTGCAGTTCACTTATGAAGCTGTCCTCTTTGCTGCTGCATGACCTTCGCTTCTCATTCTTGGCACCTTCCACATGTAAGTCACCTAAGAATGCAGCAGCCAGATGGAACTTGGATTCTCTTTTCTTGCTTGCTTTATTCTTGCAGGAGTGGGAGGGAGCAGGAGGCGGCTATGTCTGCTGGGAATGTAACTGATTTAAAAAGCAAACTGTCTCGCTGTAAGGCATGGTGCTCTGGGTTGGCAATGGCAGTCAGTTGTGTTTTCTCCCTGCATTCTCTTAGAATCCGCAGCCTTGTCAGTGATGCAGCGCCCTCCAGATCGAAATGGCAGTGGTGACTGATGAAATCCTCTGTGTCAATTCAATGCTTTTTTCTCCCCCTCAATTAAAAAAAAATGTGGTTGGACTCTAGCCCTGCAAAATAAAGCCAGAACCGATTAATACCAGCAAGCAGCACGGCATTGGTGGTGATCTCCATCACCCAGTGGTAGAACAACGAATGGAAATCCCAATCTATCCCCAGTATATGGGCTTGTTGAAAGGTCTGACTGAGAGAAAATGAACAGAAACTTCATTCGAAGTCCCACCCATAAGCATTCACTGCTAAGAAGAAGAGTGCAAGACTGGAGGTGTACAGCCACTGCACACATTTATCCTTGCCCTCTGGCTGAGCCAACAAGGCTGACTACACAGCACCGACCAGCTGTGTGAAGCCAGCAGGGCTGGGGCCTGCTCTGTGGTTACACAAGGGTACCAGGGGGTGTTAAAGACCGCTCTGGCCAAGCACTTCCAGCCCAGGAAGAGAAACAATCTGCAAACACGTAGCACTTGTACTAGAGTCTTAAAAGAAGGAGAAGCATTTTCGGGGAGACCTCAGAAATGAAAACCCCGAACATACTAGAGCTCTCTCTCCCACTACTGCATGTGATTTCCACGTCTAATTATGGGAGTGGATAACATTCCACTTTTTGGAATTTGGGCCTTAAAGGCCTATTGTCCATTCTGATGGGGAAGCTGTCCAGTGTCTTTGCAACTGTTTCTTAGGTGTTCCTTCAGCCAGCCAGGGGCACAAAATCTGCTTTTCCAAATGGGGCATCATATCTCACAGTGATGGATGGTATAACCAGGGTAGAAGACTGTTTAGCAAAACAGCGGGAGGCAGATTAGCAATGGCAGGAGTAAAGAAAGGACAGTGACATTACTAAGGGACTTGGCTCATGGCAAAGGCAGAGAGCTAGAATGAGACAAAAAGGCGCCTTTCTTTAACAACAAAGAAGGAATTGAGAAGTGGGAGTTGTGGCTTATCGTTATACGTGTAACCAAAATCACCTCCCCTTGCAAAGTAACTGTGTACAGGCAGCAGCCTTCCTGCAGATGGGCAGGGCCTTGTAATTCTAGAGAACCTCAGGGGACATCCATAAATAGAGAAGGATATGCTTTTTTCTTTTAGTCTCAGGCTAATCCTTATAATGAGTGTGAAGGGGGAAAAAAATGGTTGGAAGTAGGAAGGCACTATTTAAATTCATTCCCATGGCCTACCAGGAGAAATCTTTCACATTTTGGCTGACAGCCAATCATTCAAGATACTACTGTGCTGTCTAGTTATTTGACAGATTATTTTTTAATCAAACAGGGGTGTCTGATTGTGTCTCATTAAAGACACAATGAATAATATAAATACAACATTTTCAAATGTATTTTCATTTCTCTGAAAGGGCTCAGTTAGCAGTTAGCCTTGAAGAGATTCCACAGCTAAACAGATCATGCACAAGACAAGTTAATCACTAGCACCAATTACCATTAAAATGACCTACCATGCATGCAAATTAGACCCAGGAGTCAACAGGCTGGGGTTTAATGTCACGAGCATCCACCAGATTCACCGAAGCCCTGTTACTCCTGTTAATGTTTTTCCTATTTGTGTCATTCTGCAGCACAGGGTGAGGAGTTAAAAGCAAAACAGAGCGGATTAATAAAACAAAACCACCAAACAAGTCAGCTCAAAGGAGCACGAGGGAAAATTAGTGGTGGAGAAAGAAACAAGAGCAGCAAAGGCACAGTACCAACAAGAGCACTTGCAGCAGCCAAAGGCTGCACTTCCCTGCCATCATTATTCAAAATGCTTGGCCACTCTTGAGCCTCAAAGCCACGGTTATTGAACAGTTTACAAACCAGAAGACCCCAGAGTTCTCTATCACAAGACAGGGAAAACGAAGAGCAGCAGCTACTCAAGACTTTGCTCCAGCTGAGAATGCAGCTGTGACTGCTTTTGAGGCATGTAACAGGCTGAATTCAGGCAACCCTTTATCCCTAAAACCAGGAGGCAGTATAACTACGGCAGGTACATTACCGAGGTGAAATATTTTTTATCGTGGTCCTCTAAAAGCAAAGCAGCTGCTCCCTAGAACTCTGGGTTGTGCTTCACCTCAGACATACACTGGGAGTTTGGTCTGAGTAACATGATTTTGAAAATCACCTCCATGAACTCTGAGTGGCAAAAATAACAAGTATTTGTTAACTCTTCTGCCTTAGCCTATTTTCTTTGGAAAGACATTTTCTGTCAAGCTTGTACTGATCAAAATACTTATGTCACTTAATGCATCTGTTCTCACTGCATCCTCATAACACACTAGAACTGTTATGAGGGGGCAGAAAGTTTATACCATTAATACTGGTCTGAGCTGGGCCATCTCTTGTCACTTCAGAGCAACGCTGGAGGAGGGAGCACACACTGAATTCAGTAATCAGGTTGTATCAGTTGCAAAAAAAAAAAAAAAAAGAGAGCACAACCACCTCCAAGTGGCAAGGTGAGAGTATGCTCTTCTGTCTTCACCAGACCCTATCAAGCAGAAATGTAGTGGGAAGGTTTAGCCAGCTAGGTGATCACTAGTGGATTACTTTAATAGGTGTCACCACACGTCTGGACGTTGCAGAGAAGCTGCAATATGACTAAATAGGAAAACTGTAACGGCTGTTCTTTATCGAATTGCTTTCTGAGTGGCAGAGGCTTCCTAAACAATGTACTGCCCTGATATTCACTTATTTCTAGAACTGTTCAAAAGAGAAAAGGGGTGGGAAGTGAGCTACCCGCTGAATCTAAGAGATCACTGTTTCAGATCAGCCACATTACTCTAGACCATTTACTCAGGGCTCGCTGGTTCAAAACAGGAAGCCATGTTTGGCACTGCAGAGTTGACACAAGACAAGGAGCAATTATATTAAGAAGTTTAACTGGGCAGCCTCCAGCAGGATGCAACCATACCCAGAACTGGCAAATTGAAAAGGAGTGAACTGTGCTTAAAACTGCAGCTGGATTTAAGTCATTCTCCAGCATATACCTTCACAGAAAGGGAGGACACAGAAGGAACTGCATGAACAGGCAAGTTAACATAGGCAGACTTATACAGAACGATATCTTCCTGGTCCACAAACTATAGAAAGATTTTTCTGCAAATCACATTTTAATTTCACTTCAATACGGCATGTTTTTCTTTCAATTGACTCAAGTTTAATTGTTTCCAGTGAACGCAAATCACCTGGATTTTCTGATATTATCAGCAACATGCTGAAGGTTATTAAAGACAGCTTTTTATAGACTAACAATAGTATTTCCTATCACTGATTCTTGGTTCACTGCATCTTTTTTTTCCCTCTCAGAAATGACCTACCCAGGGGAAAATACAAGCTTGTTTTGAGGCCAGAGAGAAGTTATGGCCACAGCAATGTTAGAAGCACTAAGTAACTTTTAAATAAAAAGATCTACTGAAAAAGCATAGCAATGCAACAGAAATTCAACAGAATCCACTAAGATACTTTTGCACACAACCCTCAAGGCAAAACGCTTCATGAAGAAAGACTGCTGTTGTTGCTGTTAAATTAGAAAATGGTCTAAATTTGTTTTTAGAAGGCACACACTCAGAAGTACGCACATCTCTCCTTCCTCTCCATCTCCTTGGCCCATGCCCACTGTCTACAGTCAGGAGTCAGAGTGAGTGCTGCTGAAATGAATGCTGCTCACCACGCTGCTCTAGACAGATGCACAAGCTGACACGTACTTCTCACGGTGAAAACAAAGCAGTGTGATGTTCTGAAGTGACTGTTCTCAGAATAAAGACTGAATACAGTTATTCACTACAGGGCAAGGGAATGCTGCCTGCACAAAGATGACAGAACAAAAACTTTATTTTCTTACAACCTCATTCATTTACAAGAATATATCAACTGCCTGCATTTACTTCTGCACTGGAAAGCAGTATTTTGTTTTTATTTCTAGTTAGCCAGTGCTAGGTTAGGAAATGGTGCTTTGTCTTAACATTAGGCAACAAAGACACCAAAAAAACCCTTTACAGCCCTCTAGTGAGTAACTACCCTGTTCTTGCTGAGAACACCAGGCTCTGTTTCTTCTGAAGGCACTAACTAGCACTCAGCAATAAAGGGAATCTCACTTTTAAGGGTTCTTTCTCTGAGGCATCCCCTGTGTTATCGCTGGTCTTGTATTTGCGCTCCTTGTCCCGGTGATCGATGGTAGAGTATCCATCTGAGGAGGAATAATATGACAGTTAGGCATGAAGCACAACAAAGAGCAAAACAGAGCTGATGCTAGCAGTATTCTTCAGCAAAGAAACAGGAAAAGAGACCATCAAAACCCAAAGATGCTGGTAGCGTGCTTCTCACATACGCTCTAGCTCTGAGATTTTACTTTCACCGGTTTAAAACAGAAAAGCTTTTTTTTTTTTTTGTATCACTGCCAGATGCTGGCACTCATTAGCAAGCAGAACTGTTTTCATCCCAACCTACTGCAGTTTTGTAGTGTGCCTAAGGAAAGCAGCAAGTTGTCATCTCAAGCCCTGTGGCTAATGAGCTCCAAATTCAGCTCAAATCTTGTGTTCCTTGCTTAGCAGCCTGATTAATTGGCTGTGTTCATTCTCTGAATGCTCTGCAGCATGTTCCCACTCTTCCTGAGCCTGACTATTAACAGGACATAACAGTAATTTCAAATAGCCCCTTTCAGTGCATTGAGAAAAGGAGACTGTTGAGTTGGAAGAAATCTTGATGCAAACTCTGCTGTGCTAGGACTGCCTTTCATTCCAAAGCAGCACCTGATGCTGCTTTTTCTCCTGACAACTAAGAAACAATATGAAAGCGTGATTAGTACACGGAGGAAAAGTGTGAGGGACCATTATAAAGAAATAGCTTTACATATTTCAGAACATACTCTGCCTTGAATCAGTTCAGCCAACACAAACCTGAATTTATTTTCCTGAGGCATCAGATTTCCCTCATTATCAATTACAAATAGATCGTCTCCTGCTCTGCTTTGACAGCATCGTGACCTGGAGTAAATGACACTCGATCTATATATTCCTGTAGGCTTTTGTTTTTACCCATGTAACTGACAGATCATTAATGTTTTCACATTCTGACAAACTGGGTTCTTAGAAGACTACAAAAAGGTTCTTAGGGAGCTACCCAAAATGTGCATCTCTTGGCACAGTACTTGCCTGCAAAATGTCACTAAGAAAAAAAGCTTTTTTGTGGGGTTGCCTTGGCACAAAGAGGCTCTGTTTGCCCACACGACAAAAGCAGCTGGAGTGAGTTGTTCCGAACAGTCACAGCACAGTTCTAAACGACGTTTATGCTGGTCACAGTGAAGTTAATTTTAAAAGAGCTCAAGTTTTCTACACATCTCAGGAATCAAAGTGCAGACAGACCTGAGGCAGCACTCATGACATCATGGCTAGTAACATTACTTACCCATGCTGCTTAAAAATAACTAAGCAATTGAGTTACACACGTAGTGCACAGATTTTCAAGCATTGCTACACAGAACTTCACTTACAAACATTTGTTGACAACAATGAAGTTAACATTACTGGCTATTCCTTTTGAAAAAAAAAGTAGAACCCAAAGCCTACTAGTTGCATTCAGTCACCCAGCCAGAATTTGTGGTGGAATGCTAATCAATAATTCTCTTCAGAATGTCTAGCATGAATACTACTAGTTAAGTTATATATTAAAGATTCATCATTCATTTAGGAGTAAATTGTTCACATAGGTATCTACACAAATGATGGAAGCATGCTGACTCACAGTAATTTAAACACTCAACTGAGAGGTAGATTCTCACAGTCAAATTTTAATTATACTCACAATGGTGTAACAGATCACTCTTCATTTCTTTACTAGTATCGAGGGTAATCCCAAAACATTTTAAAATCAATTGCTAAGACACAAAGGGAAACCTTAAACCTACCCCCAGAAAGCAAAAGCCATTAAGGTGAAGTATGGCAGCTGTAGTATTTCCCAGACAGCAACGTCAGAATAAAGACATTAATAATGAAAAACTTAAAGTATGGCAGTTCTTCAGTACTAAAAAAACAATCAAACAAAAAATAAAACCCCATGCTCAACAGGAATCTAACAAAGAATGGGCAAGAACCTTGTTTTTTGTATCCAAATTCCAAGATTTCGAAGTTTGTACTGTCAGCCCACTGTTGTGTGGCCTGCATGCTAATGGTGTTGCACACACCAGTGCTAATGGAGTATGTGCTTCTGAAAACCAAGCACTGTGCTACAACTCTGTCAAGATATGCAGCAGCAGAGATGGGAAGTTCATGACTGGACCTAATAAAATGAGTAATGTCTTGAAGAAGGCTGCATCAGAAAAGTAATACCTCCGTCCCCAAGGATCATACCTCTCCAGGAATAGTGACTACTGCTTCTCTCATGTTTCAGATTGATTCTGAGTAAGTTATCTTCTGAAGTTATATTCTGAACAGACAGAATGACTGAATTTACCTGGGCCAAGTTCATCCATAGGTATCATATCACGACTCCCAGTTTTCTCATTATCTGTAAGACAGAAGCATGGAATAACTGTAACTACTCAAGTTACGTTTGATTTTCTCAATACTGGTACTTCTAAATTAGTCTCAGAACCAGAGAGGTCCTTGAAGTATTGGCTGCAGACCTGTAAAAAAAAAAATTCAACTGCTATCCATTCAGAAAGGACAATTTAAGCTCTCCAGACAGCATATGAAATCCTTATTTTCTGCTTTGGACTAACTGCCATTTAACAAGCTTCTCTTAAGTTCCATCTTACACCTATCCCAAATTCTCCCAGATTATTCTAACTGATCATGTTGTTTTCTCAACTTGTATGCAGTATCGGCAGAGCACATTTTGCAAAAGAAGGAAAACTGCTTATATCCGGATAAATGGGCCGATCGTCTCGTTACTATGAATTA
Organism: Gallus gallus; assembly: GCF_016699485.2. Lineage (NCBI taxonomy): Eukaryota > Metazoa > Chordata > Aves > Galliformes > Phasianidae > Gallus > Gallus gallus. The sequence continues at coordinate 1,087,432 of NC_052546.1, forward strand.
AAAAGCACTGTATAAGTAATACATTTACCCCTTCATGTCTTGCCCTCCCTTTCACTTCCCATAACACAGTTGTGGCAAATTCAGCAAGCAAGCAAAACACATACAGAAAGTGGTAACTAGCAGAACTGACCTTGACTTTTATCCACCAGCGGCAAAGTGCTGTCATCATAGCCAGACCTGCCAGCAGTACCTTTGGAACTCTTTGGAGTTGCAGAAACAGACTTCAAAACAAAAATTAGGTAAATATGAAACTGCTGTTCAGGGAAATCAAACAAGTAAAATAAGCAGTATGAAGCAAGATCACCTATTGCTTCTAAATCCCCTCCTGTTGATAGCATGGCAGTGGAGTTTTTTTTTTTAATATTTTCATACAGATTTGTTAGTGGAAATTTTTTTGTGTGTGTATTATCTAGATGGCTGCACTGTTGGTCTGTAAAAGGAGCTCAACCTTTTCAGAAGGGAAGGTAAGGAGGCTGCACGTCAAGAACTAGTGACTGCTCTGGACTGCTGCCTGAAATAGATTTCATATGAGAAAAAAAACAGTTGAGAAAAGACATGCTGATCCTTCCTTGAGCAAAGCCCACACATTTGGGCTACACAGCATGGCATACTTTCAAAAACTAAAAAGCTACATTTCATAGACCAGCAAAAAACCTATCCATGAAGTATGTGCATGATGTTATGACTGAATAGGTTACAACACATTTTTCCATTACCCAGAAGAACAGATTCAAAGCATGTAATCTATCAGACATTAGTATTACATTAAGAGAGGGCACCTTCCACTCAGGTATTTCATAACTACTAACTAAACCTAAGACCCGACATCTTTACCTGGAAGTGTGATTTGTTCCAGCCATCTTTCTGCAAAGCATTTCGTAACTCCTTGTAGCTCCAGATCATCTGAAGAACGTGAGACGCTGCTTTTGTTTCTCGAGGAGACTGGCTGATTTGCAAAATAAAATTAGAACATTAAATATCAAGCAATATAAGACTATTCATATGTCAACTTCTCTGCACCAAAACAATATACAAGAGGTACCTACTAATTCACAGAGCTATTCATTGGCTTATGAGTTTTAAGATGTATGTAAAATAATTTAGTGATGACTTCACATATATAAGTGTTTGTTGACAAAAGAATCCAAGAAGTCAAATTTTGCAGATTTTTGTGTTTTCACATTGCATGCCTGGGCAAGCACTGAGGCCAGGGTGCTCATTTCATTTTGTACTTGTCCCTAATAGAAAATAGATGGATTCCATCCTGCTTGGATTTATTTAGAGAAAAAAAAGAAACAAAACACAAGACACACGAAGTTCTGAGCTGCCTTTAGCCAAAACAATTACTGCACATCCTTGACCATTTAATTTAAAACAAGACTTCATCAATAGTAATCCTTGAAAGGATTGGTGACATATTCTAAGACATCATGTTCTAACAGGCTTTCATTCTCTTTTTTTTTTTTTTTTTTTAAGTTACAAGTCTACTGAAAGCGTGACTTTTTATTGTGTATATATTTGTTTAGCTACACTTCTGAAAGGTCAGAATGGCTTTGGAAAGCAAAAAACTACTTTGCATTGTGCTACTTTCAAGTTTGCAGTGAGTTTTATACATTTTGTTTTCAACTGTTACTCACCTTGACTTGCTGATAGCCACCAGCTTCTGAATGCCCTGTGTCTGGATCAGAGACCTTGCATTTTCTGAGCTGTCAGTAATGATTTCATGGATTGTATTCAATACAGCAACCACTGTATCCTCTTCCAGGTTCTTTGCAGATCTCTGCTGCCTGCTGGGCAAATTTCTAACCAGCTCACCCATGGCATAACTACCTGGAAAAGTGGAAGAGATACCACTGCTCAGCCCTATTACTAGGGCTTTCAGCTTCCCATCCTGAATGAAAAATTCAAGAGTGTGTACCAGGTAAAAAAATTTAATAATGCAAGTGTTTTGAACATCAAGACTGTAACTTTATGGTGCATTTTTCATTTATTATTTCAAGGTGATTAAGAGTTGATATCCAAAACAAAACTCCTTCATTGTGAATACTAAAAGGCTGAGAGGGGAAAAATGCAGACTTCATTGTGATTTTACAGCCAGCATCTATCGTACTTCACAATGCCTGAGGCAAAAAGCATCCAGTAGCTGCTGCTACGGCAACATATTCATGCTAATACACGCACATGGTTTATTCAACGTAGCCTTTTAATAGGTGTTCTGGGGCAAGGTGCATAGCCATGCATTTATTAACCTTCTTCCAACAAAGGTAAGAGTCTTTCCTCCTGGGTCCAGTTAGCCTTCACATCATATGGTACTGGAGAAAAGCTAAGGAGCCAGGAGTTTATCACTCCCAGGTGTGTGTCTGCACCATTCGCCTAGCTACACCTCTGAACTATTAAAAGAAAAACTTGATGTGTTAGGGCAGAATTCCACCTGGCCATTTGTTAGTATCAACTTGGATGATGGCCCTAAACAAGTGCTGAATACCTCCTGGCCTGACAAGTCACAGTTTAAACAGACATCAGTTAAATACAGAGGCATCCAGAGGAAAACTCAACTGACAGCCAAACCTTTCTGATTACGTGCACACAAATGCATATTTACCCCATTGGAAAGGAGTTAGTGAGCACTGCTGAAAAACTCATTTGAAGACTATGTCTCTGGCAAGTTGTTGAGTATCCAGCTTCTACAGTAATTGCCACAGGGAAGGTCATGATGGAAAAAAAAAAAAGGGACAACTTTAGGTTCTCCTTCATGACCCCAGGCAAGCTCAGGATTGCCACTCTAATCTCAATAGTGGGCCTAAGGAGGAACACAGCTGTCAGTAACCTCTGCATGTGACTAGTAGCATGGTCCCTGCCAGCTAGAGCTAAGGAAGAGACAAGCAGTCTGTTAACCCACCCAGTCGTCTGCATACCTATACATGCTCCCCTCTCCCGCAAACATCTATTTTTAGTCCTTAGGGATCTCTCTTAAACCATGGCTTGTTTGAACGGGCTGGAAATACATTCTGAGGTGAAAACCTTTCACTTGGTGGCTACACAGAATAATCCTGGATAGCAGTGATAGAAACTACAAACAAAATGAATCCTCAGCACAACTGACAAAAATGACATGTCTCTCAAGAGCATCCAAGATTCCAGCCTGCTAAGAAAAGTTCTAAAGATACCTATAAGGTCTTTATTGCGGCGATCCATGGAAAGGTTTCTCAAGGCAATTGAAACAGCCCTCACAACCTTGTCAGAGTCGGACTGGAGTAGCTCCACAAGCACTGGCAAGCCTCTCTCTTTCCTCACTGTTGCACGAATGTATGTGGACCACTGATCAAAACACAAGGAAAAAGGAAACAACACATAGTATCGTGAGCTCATATACCCACTCGTTCTTGCCTTTGGCATTTCTTTCAGTGCTGCAATTCATTTTTTTCTCCTGCGAACACCAGTTAAGATGTGTATGCTGATGCATCTGAAACATAACATATCAGCACCAAAGAGAAAACGATGTGGAGGTTCTGCCTGCAGCTTAGTAAGCTGATGGAGAAAGAGGACAGAAAGGGAAGGAATTTCATCTGCCAGCCAGCATCTGTTCTGTACACATCACAGTGTGAAAACACATTCCCCTGGATTAGGAAAAAGAGGTCATATGGAGGGAACAGTAAGGCATCTAAAGCATGTTATCTTCTTCCACCTTCAGTTTTGTGCTATTTTACTTTGTTTGATAGTTGATTTTAAAATAGGTATTCAAGACAGCTGCAAAACACCACCCTGCTGATCTTCAGGCTTCTGCTTGCTCCAAGCTTGCCATACAGTTCTAGAAGCGATCAGGTATATCTTTGAGAATTACCTGATTAGTACTGGGGATGGCTCAGAGAGAAAAATCAGAGGATAGTTCAGAGTACAGTTTCTTGAGCAGTCCGACAGCCTAATGAATTAAGCATTCACAACAGGACCATATAACAACAAGCTTTTCTGAAGGGATGTGGCAACAGTTAAGTAGTTTAAGTGGTAAAACCAGCTCATGGTTAAATTGTCATGAACTCAGTGACATCTGCACATAAACACCATCTGTTCAGAAGATGCAAAGCATCTTAAGTGGGCAGATGAATTGGAAATAATGTTTTCACCTTCCTCCTTCTTAAAGGGCACATAAATGCACAAGGTAACAGTGCACTTACAACGGACGTAGCTTTGTTCTTTACTTGCACCAAGTAATGACTAAAGAGAAGACTGCTCTCACCGTCCAGTTGCCAGCACTGAGATTCTGCAAAGCCCCCGCTGCAGCTTCCAGAGTGTTAAAGTTCTGACTTTCGGTGAGGATGGAGAGGTACAGTCGGACCACATCTGGTTGGTACAGTAATTCAAAGCCTGGAGGTGGGGAAGAGGACAATGGAATCAAAAGAAGTAGAGAAGGCATGTATGAACAAACATATAACATACCTTTATTTAATCACATTAGAGAACAGCCAAGATAAAGCTGTGCTACAGAAAGAAGGGCTTCTGCCATATTCAAAATATTTTATTCACTCTTGTGAATGCAGTGCATGTGGGAACTCATCTACAAGACATTCAGCTAGACTGAAGGTCCCTTTGCTTGTTGGCAAGTTGATCATTCTTTCTGAAATCTGTGCTATGCTATATAACTGTCTAGCAGGTTGAGTATATGTAGTGTATGTAGTAACAAGGCAGCATGAGACAATGACTGAACAATTCTTATTTTGCATCTGTAGACTATAAATTCAACTTGCACTCTTTTTTTTCTCATTCAAATCATTTCAGATATCAACAAACAGGTCACAGAGAGCAAGCTACAATCCCATCATCCACCCTCTTCTCACACCTACGTGAGGAAAGAAAGATGCAATATGTCAAAATGACTAGAATTCTCAACTGGTAGGAGCAGGGAGAAATACTGCCTCCAATTCAAATATTACGTAAAGAAGTACACCAGCATTGCATTACACTGTGAGACTGCAACAGACACATATTAACTAAGTATCCCCAGTCAATGCTGCAGCTTTGCCATTTAAGCATGTCAGGAATGGGAACTATTCCCAGCTCTGCCACGCATTTCCTTTTGTGATGCTGAGTAACTGACAGTAGCATCCATGTCTCAATTTCCTCATCTCAAAGGATTAGGATTTATCCATCTAACCACAGTACAGCGCGGCACTGCTTTAGACAAGGACTACAGTGGCAATTCTATGTTAGTAACAAATTGTAGCATATTTTCAAGCAATTTTACCTATCTTTTGTCACTAAGTGTCTCACAACACTGAACTGATGAAGGAAGAATATGCAAGCATCCAGTTAGAGCACTTCCCCATCAAATAGGATCCACAGCATTGTGCAGAAAATTTCAACAACAACAAAAAATAACTTCCCTAGAATTGCTGTGGTGAGTGCAGGAAGGCACAAACCACCTACAGACAACAGAGACACAGCTACAGTGACTGCAGCTGTAAGCCATTTCTGAACTGATGACTTCTGGGGAGTTTGCAATTAGCATGTGTTACTTGTAAAAACATTTCTGGAAAAAAGAATGGCATGAAAGCAAGCATGAAGGTATGAACGAGGTTGGGCAAGCAGTAAATGTGAAGCTTGTCTTGAATAGAAGGCTTTTTTTTTTTTTCCCCTACATACCGACAAAAAGAATGTTTGTCACATAACAAAATGCTGTCCCACGAGTGTACCATAACTCCAAGCAAGTTTTCCACTAGCTAGACAGGAAACCTACAAACAAATCATACCCTCTCTTCAATACTTTCCCTTCACAGATCACCCATTACTCAAATACATATTTTTTATCATATTTCAGGCATCTCAAATCAAACCTAGAAGCAAGAGAACTGAACACTGCTATTCTATCAAATGGATATACTGCCCAAAACTTTCTTTTAGAAATCCTCTGTTGCTGAAGAGGATTAAAAAGCCTTCTGAAATGAAAGCCTTACATTCCAGCTCTGTTTTTCCTTATTTTTCATCATAGTTATAGCTGTGGCACTACATCAGCCACAATCTCTCAAAACTCTGAACCTCATCTAATACCCATAAACACAAAGCCACGAACACCCTTGGATGTACAGGGCTTATTTATCCCACTGAAGACACACTCTGTCACCCAAGGCTTTCTTTGCTCCATACCAGAAAACTGATCTATGCATGAGCACCCACGAGCTCTGATGTGCTGTCTTACATGTTCCCTGTCCGGCTTCCTCACGTGCATTCCAGCACGGCTGCATTCTTTTTGAACTGCTGGATTGTTAACCTGCTCCAGACTGCTTTTACTGCCACCACTTGCTTGTTACGTGACACCTACAGATAAGCGCAAGCTGCAACAGGTGGCGATCCCCAAAGGCATCCTGCCAATCCATACCGCTTTCTCTCCTCTTCTCTGCTCTCCTCTCCTTGCACTGGGATCACTGCCCCCTGTAATGAATGCTTAGAAAAACTGCAGTTACATAATACGTGAAGCACGAACAGTTGTACAGCTATTCTCTGTTCCTTGAATAAGTCTGTGATTATCTGACTCCAGTATGACCTTCACATCACCTCTCTCCTCTGCTGCTTCACAAGGTGAATTGGCAATCCCAGGACTCCTCAAGAAATGACACTGCTGCCTGCTAAGTGCCTACTATTACTTTCCCGAACACTAACACTTAAAAAAATCTCTTAGGATAGCGTACTAGAATTTGGAAGCTGCATTATCTTACGGAACCTTTGCTGAAACATGAATCAGACATGCAAAAAGCAGAAAGTAGGTTCATTAATTTTCAGAGAAAATTCATACAGAACATGTATTGCATCTGTATTTGAGCTCAGAGTAGCCTGCCCATTGAGCAGGGTGCAATTCTGTAGACAGTCTTCTGACAGCTTTGCTGTAAACTGCCTGGCCATAACTGCAGCATACCTGGCAACTGCCCCATAAGTTCACTCTCTCCTGTGATTTAAGTGCAGTCTAAAATTTGCCCTTTCTGTTCCCTTCTGGTCAGACATCCTTCCTTCCTTCTCAGGGTATGAATGCTGAGATGCACACAGAAGCAATAACCCTCTCACCTCCACTTACCTCCTGCAGACAGAGCTGCATTCCAGTCACGCACCTCTTGCTCGCTTTCTGTCATTACTTCTCTTCATGCATGAAAGCCTCTCCTTTTTCCTACTTACTAATCTAAGAGCATCTCAAAAATGTCCCCCACCTCTGTTCAATAACACACAGCATTTCTTCTACCGATCACCAGTGCATTTCTGCTTCGGGCTGTAATCCCTTAGCTACTTTGGTGAGCGATTCCCACTTCATTCCATACGATCCCATTTTCCAACTATATTTATGCCTCCCTATTGACATCTGTTTTAAAAGGAGTTAATAAATGCTATACACCATATATGAATGAGACCTCCCTCATGTCATTCCCCACCTTGGGGGCCCCCCACCTGCTGCACACTTCCAGCACTGCATATAATCTGTGCTAGCAAACTGCAGGCAGGAGTTGCTAAACCAAAGCACAAGGAACGACTCTCATGGATAACTGCTCATTAGCAGAGATGAGGACCTAATAGCAATAAGGTTACTTCTCCACCAGAGAGTTTCTCCCTCGCTGACAACAAGCTGACACTCTCCATAAGCATTATACTCCCCTCAAAAGAAACAAACCAGTTTTGTATTTCCTCCATCTACCTCCTGTCCTAACGAGTCCAGCTCTGCTATTTATAGGACACGATTTGTCTGAATTATAAATTTCCTTCCAGCATTGCATGGAGGCCTCACACATCTTTCCACAAAGCGCTCCAAGCATGTTCCTGGGAAGCACAGCTGCTCTCACCTCCATTAAGCACCTGCTTCTCTTCTAAACTGATTTCCTTAATTTCAGGATCATCTTAATTATTTTTTTCAGGTAATGCTGCCTTTGTGCAATATATAGCTAATTGCTTATATCCTTGTTTTAAAAGAAAATGCGAAAAGGAGGGTTGTTAGCAATAGGTAATATAACCAATGAGAAAAACAGTACATGCTTTTCTTTTCCTTTAAAAAACTGTTACAGTTATAGCCCAGATTCAGCACTGCCCTACAAAAGATCATTTCCCCCAGAATAAATGAGACGTTTTCCTTAGGTTACAGATTTGTGTTGAGGTGCAATCTATACCATTTCCTTCTGGAAAAGCACGGGGATATATCTTTTATTGCCCCTCCCCCCTCCCCCCAACTCCACTGCAAAATGCAAAGCAAACCATTTGGCTGTATTAGCTTTTCCCTTTTAGATAAATGGAATATGCCTTGGACACTGATGTCACTGTGTCAGACATATTACAACATCTAAGCATTCTCCCCAGCTGCTGGCATAAATGTGTACACAAAGAAAGATCGTCCATATTAAACTCACCTTCACCAACATGCTGTGGTTTCAACCTTATGACAAAAGGAAGATGAGCTTCTTTGCATCCGAGTTGTCCAAAATTGGCAGTGGGGTTAGTTCTGTGTCATGTCTACCCCACAAAGTGCTGACAACTGGAGCATCCTTTGTGTGCCCACAGAACAGTAACAGCACCGACAGCAATTTTAAACCTGAATGTAAAAGACCTGAGGAATGAACTGAAGAACCAACCCAGCCCATTCAGCTCTCAGCCACTGTGCTGAGAGATGCAGCAGTTCCTGGATCACCTCATCCACAAATTTACTTGCTTTCCTTTTAGCAATGATGACATTGTGCCTATACTTAGCTACATTCTGGCAATAACAAATTATTTCATCAGGTTCCTCTCTCTGATATACCAACTTAATCCCACATTTAGACATCCCTCTTTGGAGCAAGGTTGCTAAATTTAATTCCCTTTACAACTCATACAATTTAGGATTTATCACCACCCTACAGGCACAGGAAATTATACACATTCATATACTGGTCAGATTAGAGTCCTACTGCTGGAGCAGATGTGATGCTTTATTTTTTATCCTTCTAAAATCTCTGGTTTGCTGTTTCAAAACAAGCAGTTTTCATATAAGCTAGAAAGATACAGGGAGCACTGTGGGAAATACAAATCAAAACAAAACCCTTAGCTGCCAAAGGAAAAAAACCCTAAAGTCACTTAAACAAACTCTGACAGTTACTTGTTCTTGCAGTATTTACTGGGATGTTTACATTACCGTTTTAATTCAGACCACTTTCAAAGCAAATTTCCCAGTACTTACTGCACTTTAGTTCCCAACACACAGCACTTGCAGCACCATCTGGACACATCTTGGGATGAAACTTAACCAACAGATGCACTCCAGGACCACATCGAGGTCCATGTGCTAACAAGGGACGCGAGCAAGTTCAAGAGCTGCTTGCTGATGTGTTCACTCACTGTGCTGGCCAACTCAGCACAAGATGTGACAGTTACCAGCAGATGGAGCGAGAGTCCAAACCGCAACTTCTCTGCAAGGTCATACACTAACAGACCTTGTAGAAAAAAGAAAGCAGCTGCCTAAGCAAGTAGGAAGCTACGAGCCAAAAGAAGTAAAAAAATCACGTCTCTAAAAGAAACTAGCAAGTTAATTGTGAAAGAAATGCTTCACAGATTTTGGGCTCCTGTCCTTTGTTGCTAGCAGGCTGCAACCTCATTACAAACTGTGCAGTTCGTGGTTTGCAAGTCAAACAGTTGTGAACCAGAATTCGGAATCGTTTTCTACAGAAATACTTTCAGAACATAAGCAGCCCATCAGTCTAGCAGTTCAACACCTCCCATTCCAGGAATGCCTCACCCCGCAGAACACTTAAAAAGGCAGAGGAGGAGAAGGGGAGAAGGCAGCTGGTTAGTTTTGTAAAAGCAGCAATCAGATCCTTAAAACAATACTAATGAAACAAACACACAATAAACCCCATCAGCCCCACTCCATCTGTACGCTGTGTTTCAGCACCCGGTGCACAGCTTGAATGCCAACCTCAACTTGCAAGATTCTTCTAATTGAGAGGCTGAACAGTAGTGAAAACGCAGCCAGCTCCAACTGAGCCAAATGCTTAGAATAATCGATGGAGAATGCAGCTTGATACAGATGCATATAAGCATACTGAATGTCACACAAGAGAGGCACAAACTTGTTCAATGGATGAAGTGGTAATAGGTAAAAGGTTTTTAATATGCCTTGTAGCTTGCACTTCAATGTACAGTGCAAGGCAGGATGGATATTACGCTTACTGCAGTGATTCACTCAAGAATGCAGCATCCACCACTGAGCAGGAGCTCCAACAGTGGGTAGTGTTGAAAAGAACAACCAGAATAATAGGGGACACATGAGACTCAAATCAGGCTTGAAGGAATGTTTAAGAGGAGATTTTCTGTTTAGAAAAGGAACACCAAAGTGTGCGACCTTTCCAGCTGATTTAAGTCACACACAAGTTCTACAATTACATAAATGCTTCCCAGTTTACCACCTACTCCCACAATGCCAAAGCAATGGCTTGCTAGCTAAAAGGGGAAGCAGCCCCCTCATGCTGCAAGGATGTACCAAGGACATCGCCACTACTACAAAACATGGAGGTATGCAAAAAAAAACAACAAGAAGTTAGTCTGCAGGGAAGGCAGAAAAGCAACAAGGAAAGGGAGGGCAAGGTGGTGCAGGAGAAATAAGGATGTCTGAAAAAACAAACTGTCTTTTGCTATTTCTATTATTCTTCACATTTCTCAAGCCCCACAAGCTGTTACCAGGGTATCTCCTCTTACTGAAATTACTTTCTATGAAATTGATTTTATTTCATTTCATATCAAAGAATATGCAATTTAACAAAGAGATGGCTCAATTAAACACAACCTATTTTGACCTTGTGCAAATTCCAATGCTTCTGCTTTCTGTGAGCAACTATTCTAAGACTAAAACAGCTCTCCCTTTCCAAACGACCTGCAAGCAGCGTTCTTCCCAACAGCATCTGACGCACTGCCCAGTAACAAAGGCTTTTTTCAAGCCTATGCAGCTAAGTCTCTTGGCAACAGGAGATGTTCAGCTAACAACTCTCTTTCCTCTGTTCACTAATCAGTCGAGAAGGCTCTGGAGGACCAATATTTAATAAGGATCTTAATGCCGCTGCAGATAACTGGAGCACTACCCAAGCTACCAGTTCAAAAGGAGAATACGATGTCCCCATAGGCTGTTACTGAAGGGCAGGAAATACCTGGCAGCAAGGCTGATGCAAAGAAGGGCAAATTGCTAAAGGTCTCCACTCAAAGCAATAGCAAGCATGATGGTGAACTGTAGCACATTTAAGCTTTTGTAGGTCACCTTTAGTGGTGTTTTTGAGAAGCATCATTATTACAAGCTATAATGCTGTGGATCCGAAGTAAATGTTAAGCCCTTTTGCCAAATGATTAAAATGGATGGCATGTAAATAGCCTCCTTTACCCCAGTCCTTGAAGACTTCTATCTGTCCTTGAAGACTAAGCAGTATGGTACACAAAACATTAACACTGCTTTAAGTGCTCTACCTGATCCAGTTATTTTTTCTTTACTTCACAGTGATAACAGAATGTATTTTCTTTTAAAGGGAGTAGGACAGGCATGTTATTCCTAAAATCACACACTGAACACCATTCCCTCCCTCTCACACATGGCACACACCTTGGAGTCTCTTCTTCATAAGCTACATATCAAAAGCCATCTCTTGGAAAGCATGGGTTCCCCTTTTTCCACAACCAGCTTACCATGGTGTTTTTGTGAACCCCAGAATGCACTCCAGGCCCCAGAGTGCAAAATCTCAAACTGAGGTGTGGTTCAAAATCCTGGCTCACACATGCAAGGGAATAACAGCAGAATTCTCAGCAAAGGTCTGCCAGCTCTTCCATGTTTCACAGCATGATGCCACTATTCTTGCAAGGGTATTGTACACAGGGTAGCTCAGGCACACCTTAGACTCTAAGCTACAGGTAAACACTCTCGCCTGGAGAAATTCTGTGCATTCATGATAGCTTTGTGGGTTGCACTTTACTCCTGCCTCAACTGCTACAGCATTTGAAGACAGAAGACAGATTAGGCATATCATGCTGGGGATCTCACTGACAGCAGATCAATATGCTAGGAAAGCAGAAATGCAAATACTCCTGGATACAAACAATCTTGCTTGCTGCCTCCAGGGAAGCTTCCTCCTTAAGCTACCAGGTTGGATGTGTGCCTCTAGCAGCTGATACCAAAAGGACAGTGGGCACAGGGTTGATGCACATGGCACTGGGGACTTCTTAATCAGACAGCAATTTGGCCCGTGCATACAAGATCAATATGAAGCAGACCACTGATCACACTGTGTTTCTCTGAGAGGGAAAATCTGAATTTCCAGACATTGTCTGCTGCACAACAGCAATATTAGAACAACGGTGGACAAGGGCAAATGTCCAGGCTTATTCTTTCAGATCTCAGAGACGCTGCTGCCATGACTGACCACGGGTGCTTCTGATGAATCTGTTCCTGTCTCCACGGCCATCCAGAATTGCACTTGACTGACTTGTTAATTTTTTTCTCCCTGAAAGGGCGCAGATGGTAGTGCTTGGTGACTGCACACATGCCCTGAGGGATATCTCCTTGTGTGTGGTACCAAACAGCTCTATTTTGTCACCCCTCCTATTCTGTCACAGATAGCAATTGCAAGGACTGCACAATCAAGCTAGAAATTAGAACACCATCCAACGAGCCTGGCTTCTGGCATTTGGGCCAGTTTACATAAGCAGAAAACATGGAAGGCCAGGAAGGCGTCAACTTACTGACCTCAAAGCTGTAAGCACAAGTCAAGAACACATGGGGATGTCACAGTCATCAAAATCCAGAGCACAAAGAAAGATGGTTTCCCATTTGTAATTCTGGAAAAAATAAGGTGATGAGGTAACATAACAGGAAACCTTATTTGATAGAAGCAGGTGTGAAAATGGATCCCATTTCTTAATGGTGGAAACCTGTATGTGATGGAGTCTCTAGGCTGGAACTTGCTTACTCTCTGCCTCGGTAGGGTTCAAATGCATTGCTTTTCAGAGAGAAAGCTGTTGTAGTGTGCTATTTTGTCAAGTTTTCTCAAAGGAGCAAAAGCTAATGAAGATTGGGTACTTGAGGAAAATTGTTACTTTTCACATTATATAAACAACTGTTTACAACCATACAGTTGTGTATATACGCCAGAATGTGAGCTTTTAGGAAGGACTTTTCCTTAAACTGGAAAAAAAACCCAAGAAAAGTGATTTCCTTACAAAACCCACATACATCTCAGTGAAAGCATGCTACTCCTCTTCAAATCATAGCTGCCATGTGATGCAGCTGAACAGAACTGAGCTACAACACTTTTAACTGCCTTTATTAGTGCAGATGAATAACAGACCAGCCCAGCTGCGAGAGGGTTCGAGCTTACTGTAGGAAATGCGCTTTTTAAACAGAGACAATTGAGTGATTCCCTGAAAGAACATTCACAGACATATCACAGCACAGCTATGACCAACAATAAAACACAATATATTGCTGTTAGTATCTTAACAAGTTCAAGAACCTCATAACATAAAAATGTCTCAGGCTCATCACTGAAAATAACAGCAATTAAGGGACTCCTTCCTTTACCTTTGTGCTGCCTGGCCCTATCATTTTCTTTCCTCCCCCCCTTTTTTTTTTTTGATGTGTGTTAGACTAATGATCATGTGTTCTGAAATACCCTTTTCTGGCCTCAAGCCCTTGTCAAACTCTGCTTTGCAGTTTCAGATGCCAATCAGATACTTTGACTCCAGGAAGCTAATGAGCTTTTAGCTTTCTTCCAGCTCAGTAGTAGCAACCTGTCTGCAGAGAAGTGCTTACTGCAAAAGGAATCATGCAGTAGTCCTTGGCTCCAGACACTGTTTAATTTATTAAAAACATTCTGATGTTATTCAGAACTGTTTAGATGTTGAACAGCTTTATAAATGTAAGTGTCACAAAACCTCAGCAAATAGGCAGGCATGGAAGAAAGACTGCAAAAGACAGCTGAAAAGCACCAAAGGAAAAAAAGCAACAAAACCCAATATGGTTGTGGTTATTTAGTTGAAATAACCACTCACACACAGGCATAAAGTACTGAAGTATGCAAGAAAGGTAGAAAAAGCACAGAAAACCCTTATTTGCCTCTGCAGACCTCTCAAGCATCTTTTTCCTATCTCCAAGAGAGACTGCATGGAATGCAATAGATCACAAGGCTGGGGATGGTCCAACTAGGTACCCTCCCCTGCCATATGATTTGCATTGGACACAGTGGACTGAAAATCAAAGCCCCTGTGTGGCTGCAGAGTGGAGGAAAAACCACTGTGCTATAATGCAAAGCAGTAAGATCCAGCATCAAGGAAGAATGAGCTGTCAAATTAGAAAGCTCTGTTCTTCTCCATGTGCCCTGAAGAGAGGTGGTACGGCACAGCTGGGAGCTAGGGAAAGGCAGCAGTCAGCTCTTCGGGCAGCCCACCCGGTGTAAGAGAGGTGATGGCCCGGAGCAGACAGTGCTCTGCTTGGATGCAGCAAAACACAGGATCATGTTGATGAAGAAACTGACAGCTGTGCTCCTGCAGGCCTCCACGACCGCCAACTCCCTCTACCAGGCCTGTGGCAGGTCAGGGTTTAGGGTAGCCCAGAGTATGCAGGGCAATCAGGTCTTCTCTGCCTTTAAGCACAGTGGATAGAATTTTGACCATGAAGGCAAAAACAAATCCTCCATCACCATGGAATTTACAGAAATGAGATTGCTTTGTCAGATACGGGACTACAGGGGTTTCCACTGACTGCACTTGAAAACACCATCCTGCTGCCAAGGGACTTCCTGCTCTGGTCTGAAAGCCCACACGCTGCTCACGAGTGGCTGCATGCATCAGCAATGGGTGCTGCTTCAGAGCTGCGACAGACAGGGATCGACAGACGGTATTTCCACTTGGGCTGGCACCTGTCAGGTTCTCCCCTTCACAGCCTGAGCTTCATCTTCAGCGTCAAGGGGAAACAAAAATCAAAGAAGATATTTCAGAGCTCACACACTGAACTATACTTAGAAGGCAATTTGAAAGCTTTTCTTCTGGATTACTCGTGCTTCACCAAGTCTGCTTATACTTCCACTTCTCATCATGATTTTTATATAAAGATCTCATAAATGGTCATAAGCCACTATACAAGTATTTGGTTATTCTTATTAGTTCAGTTGCTTACCAGAGGCCTGTCTGCTTAAGGCAGTGAGGGGCAGCAGAACTGTCCAGCTTGACTTACTAGAGTAAGAAAGGAGAATAAGATCTGTTTATTCTCCAGTGAAGCTAGGAGATGATATCTCAGCCAGGAGAAATAAAACATCAGTGACTCTTCATCATCAGGACTGATACTGGAAGCCTGTTTAGTTCATTACAGGCAGAGTCCTACAATCTTGTCTTTATAAGCACGTTAGAGGCAAGTACCATATGGAAAGACACACTCATATTATTAAATAATTTATTATATGCAAACACAGACACATCCTCCAATCCTGTTTGTGCTATGAAATTGCTAATTAGTTCCTGCTGTAGCTTCCAAAGTCAAAAATGTGTTTCAGTTTCTCTCTCCATTTCATGAAAGCTGCCACACGCACCCAAAGGAAGCCCAGTGCCTCCAGTCATCTGTCTCAATTACAGTCACTCTGCTGCTGTCAGGCAATTCAAACATCTCCCAGCCATCCAGGGAGAAGAATTCCATTTTTTTTAGTGTCAACTAAATGTCAGGCCAGAGTGGAAGCAGCATAAACAGAAGATGGTTTTTTTCAAGTTCTCTAACAAAAAACTGACCCTGCAGCCCAAGTTTTCAAGGTACAGTATTTGGGTAGTTCGTTCTCATGGATTTTGGCATAAAATGGAAGCCTTAATGTCTTCAAGAGCAGAGATTTTCCAACAGTCCTCAAAGCACCTCATCCATTTCCAGTCTGGGGTTCCAGAAGGTGAGAGGCAAGAGCAGATGTTGCTGTTCCTCCCTCACCTGAGCTGGGATGCACAACACTAAGTTGTGTAATGAGAGGATACTCTCTTTCCTTCAGCCAAACACTTCCTGGCTTTATAGAAAAGCACAAAAATTGCTATTAAATGTAAATATGCCTGAGGCATTGAACGAATATCTGATAATCCTTGGCAGAACAGACAATAATAGTTTTGCCCATAAAATTATAGGTTTCCTGGAAACATAGATCTTGCTGTAAAACTTGAATTTGGACAGAAATGTGAGATACAATGTTGTGGATCCGCACAGAAGTACCTCTACAAAGCCTGAGCTGTCCAAGCACATACACATTTTAACAACCACAGATGAATCTACCTGTAAGTAAAAACAAAGCAAAAAAAAAAAAAAAGGAGCGGGGCCTCCAGCTCATAGCAATGAATGTGATCCGTATGTGAAATGGAGGAAGCACAGAGACCTTTTTCGAGAGACAAAGGAGGAATGTTACACAACATCCAACTGCAGCCTGTCCCCATTCTTACTTCCTACAGGCATGGCCCACATTCTCAAAAGAAAATAATAGGGGAAATTTCATAGCAAAGCAAAAGCATATACTACCTCAGAACAATTATCAAAGCTTCCCTGAAACCACTTAATCACTGTTAAAATAATGGATGGATTCCTAACCCAGGAAATAGGTTGTTTAGGATAGTTCTCAAATCTAACACAGATTTCTTATGGCAGTAAGACAAGGAACATTTCATGCTATTGTAGACTTCCAGTTTTTCCCATCATCAAGAGAAAGAAAATTCAGGGCTGAAAGAAATTGTCTGAGACCGAAATACAAACGCACTCCTTCCTACTACATACTGGTCAACATTCACACTGATCATCTGAAAATGTGGGGGTCAGCAATCAAGCTCTCCGTAGGTTTAGAGCAAATAACAGTTGGATTGACACTGCTTTCCATACCATGGAGGGGTAAAATCTCTCTCCCCCACTCCTCCACGGCTGACAGGTAAATTTAAGCGCCCGCTGTACAATGTAAAATGCCTGCCTCCCAGTTCAAGGTCATTTTTCTTCATTCCACAGCTAGATGTATTTGGCACATTAAGTCACATCATTCCCCTGTCACAGTGGAGATGGAAGAGCTTTTAAGCCTGCACAGAGCACTCAGGGTTATAGAAATAAATATGGCTTTGTAGCACAGTTCTCACATTCAAGATCTCTAAGTGGTTTATAAAGTAATGAGTCAGATAACATGACTGCAGCAGCTGTGTAGGTAAATGTGCTGGAAATTAGTGTTGAGAGAGGAGAATTTTTAATTTTTTGAGTTTCTTTATTTGCTTTTCTGCAAAACACATCTGCAGCTTCAGCACCAGTAACTCCTGTAACTTGGAATGCACAGAGCGTACGACATTTGAGCTTATTTTAATCTTGAGATTAACTCCATGATTAATGCTCTCCATTAACTCTAATAAATACTGTTCAAGCAAAGGAGGAAAAATAACAGACACTTCATCTATTTCTCCTGTATCAGCTGCATTATAAGGAAGCCATTCTACGATTCCATGAGGGCCTTGCTGATCTCTAGAGCCTGAATTTGCAGTTAGTTCAGAATTACTTAAGTGTTTCATTTTTGTTGCTCATTTTTGTTGGGCAAACGAACTCTCCCCACCTGAGATGCCTAGCTAGCTGTCCTGGATGAAGACATGTTAGAAAAAACAAAAACCCTTGTCCCTAATAAAAAGAAAAATCTGCCATTTCTTTGCATGCACTTTTTTGTCTGTCAGTATCATCAGTCCCAAAAGAGTCACAGAGAACAGCCAGGGTGAGAGCGCTGGAGGTCCCCGGGGCAGCCTCCTGCTCAAAGTGGGCTAGCACTGAATGTGAATCAAGTTACTTCCAACTCTGTCCAGCCGGGTCCTGAGACCCATCAGTGGCAAAGCCCTTTCAAAGCCTCTCTGCCAACCCGTTCCAATGCTTAACCTACATTTTTGTGTTTCAGAATACTTGATCAGGTCACCAGACCATCGATGACATCTTTAAGTAAGAGTCGAGAGGTATCGGTCTAATATCAAGATTTGAAAGCATCTGAGTCACACAGTCCTCTAAGAAAGCCATTCACACACCTGCTCCTCCTTACAGCATTGCCTTCACAACACCAACACAGAGCTGTAACGACCTCCTTTACTTATGCACACACTATTTCTGGAAGTCTGGCATGGGATTTAAATCCACATTATACAATTTTTCTGCCTCAGCTGTTCTGAAACTTCCTGCTGTTCTTTTAACTTGTCAAGTAGCTTCGTCAGCAGAACTTTGCTATGGTACTTTTGATGGACACCAGAAACAACTGAAACTTTGTGCAACAAGGTTTTTGTGAATGATTTTGACATGAAATCTCAGTTCTAAGTTCTGACCAAAGCTGAATTCCTCTTTCTTGCTTTCCATAGTAAGACTGTGTTGGCAACCAGGATACCCTCTGACTTGCATCCTGCTTCAGAGTATAACATCTCACCTTCATCTTCTACACTTATGCCAGAAGGGAGAGGTCTGTAAGCTCTCATTGTTGCTCCTTAACTGAAACTGAAGAAGTGATATGGCACAAATCTGACATAAAAATTTGGGACAGACAGATGGATGGAGCTTTTCCACTGAAGTCACTGAATCCCAAATTGAAACAGTTCCATTCACATGGGATAAGCACCTCCTCACCAACTCCTGCTCTTAATCCTGGCATATTTTCATGGCGTATTTTCATTCTGTGAACAGCCCTTGAGCAGCATCTCTGTAATGAGCTGTGCTCTGTAATAACAGACATTCCGTTTCAGAATTTAGAATTAGAATTGTTTATAGAATAGAAATGTCAAATGAGACACACAGAAACATATGCACAAAAAGGAGGGTTGTGAGGAGAATATTAATGATTGTCAGAAAGGGCCCAACAGTACAGGAAGGGCTGTGAGCACAAACAAAAGTGACTGACAACTAACACTTCCCAATATGAACTATTTTAGCATCAGAAATGGTTGCAGCTGAGCTATAAAATTTGCCGAGGTATAAAGTTACATACTGGTTTCTGTGTACTTCTATCTCCATGGAGCATCACAAATAACATGGCTGAACTTCTTCATACAAATACATAGTAAGTGTGGCACACTGTATGGGAGCAGTTGGGTCACAGCCAAAACAGTGATTGAGCACCTGGAGAAGGGGCATTGCCAGCCCTGGGAGCACAGGTGGAAGCAATTCAGCTGTGCAACCAGAATGGGTGGACCCAGGGTCCGCCCCTCACTAACCTCATATAAGGACTGGCAGCCACAAGGGAAGCATCTCTACTTGGAGACTGCTTCTTTTGAAGTGTTTGGTGAGCCCTGACCCTCAAAGAGGGTAAGCAATTCCCTCTTTATTACAGGATTGTGACCTCTGCCTTCCTTGGGTAACCCAAAACTGGTTTAATGCAGCTCTACCTGCTACTGCCTATCCTTACACGTGTGTAGCAAGAATACTAAGCAGTTTGTAGTATTATGCATTTTGGAAGTACTCTCTGCACCACAAAATCCTCATTCCATTCACACATTATCCCAGTGGGGTAAACCACTGCCACACACCTTGAACAGAAGCTGTTTTTGTATGATTTTCTTATCACTGCAGTGCTAGTAACAGTTGTGATACCCAACACTTTGGCAGAAGTTGCCGCATTTACAAACACATCATATATACTCTGCATTGGTTATCACAGCAGCAGCGAAAACACCAGTCATTATCCCACTGAAGGCGGTGGGAGTAGCGAGACTTTGTGAATGAGCACACTGCAGCCTTGGCATATGAAGGCAATTAGCTTGCCTAAGGCCACTCAGCAAGTCAGTAGCTGAAATGTGGAAGTGAGACTTCCTTGCTTCCAGCTCTGTCTTTTGCTGAAACCCCAAACAACTCTACCTCCTCAGTAGCTGCCATCATTACTATCTGCTTCAGTGGAGTTCCTGCTGTTTAGTTTTTCATAGGCTATTTTATTATGCAAGTACATATAGTGTTCTAGTTGAAGATGTTGGAACACATACATGGTAAGTCTCACATTCAGTGCGTTTATAACTTGGCCACAGATTCACAACAGGATAGAAAGGGAATTTACCATCTGAAATTCTTGTCTTTTGAAGATACAGCCAATTATTTCAATAGGTCTATAATCTTGGATGTCAGCCTCAGGCAAGAAAGATCTGGAAACCAACTGTAAGAGTAATTTTATACTTCTAAAGGACTAAAGATGGAGAGGGAGAATCTTGTCTCTGCTAGCTTTTTCTCCCTCCACACGCTGTGGAAGTCTGAACATTCAATAATGCAAGAGAGGGATGAAGAACAGGGATAGTTGTGTGCGTTCATCCCTTCTTTCCAGAATAACCAAGTACCCTCTAGCTGAGTCAGCTTCTCCTCATTCAGAAGGATGGAGAAGGGTTGGAAAGGACAGGTCACACATGGGAATTTTCCCATCCAAGATGATAACTGTTCTCTGACTCAAAGAGTTAAAAGACAGATGAGAGTTCTCTCAACTGCTTTGCAAATTATGGAAAAACACATGGGACCAAGAAGAACACTCAGTATAGGAACAGGTAGAAGAGATACTTAACTCTGATAGGAATTCTCAACACCGTGCATGAAATACTTAAAACATGTTAATACAAGAATACATTACCTGCTCCCACAGAGATGTTCTCGGTCCCTCGATCTCCACTGGCACACACAGGAGGGGCGTGGATGGTGCCATTTATCAATCAATCCTACTCCCAATTCTGACAATCATAATTAATGACTGCAGTGCTAAAGTCAACTTGTAAAGTTTTAAAGAAAACAAATAAAAATGGCAGTGAAACGAGAACAGAAGCTAATCTTAATTACAAACGTAAAGTCAGAAGTTTCAGTGAAGTCTCTCTCCCTCTACAGCATTGCCTTTAGCTGAAGACAAATTGCTAGCATTTCTGTAATCTACTAAGTTAAAGTCATTATCCTGACAGTGCCAGGAAGTCTCATTTCCTGGAGCAGTAACACAAAGATTTATAAGTGAATTTAAACACTCACCTTCTGGAATAGGAAATCTATCATCAGCATTGGGCTACATGAAAAGTGACTGAGTATTTGAGATAACAGAGAAAGAAGAAATTCACCTCCTGACGAGTTCACCCAGAGCCCCATTCCCTACCTACGCGGGATACTGATCAGGATGAGTGTACCCACAAGGCTGAGCTTTCAAACATGTGCAGCTTTTCTTTCAGGTCCCTGATACAACAAAACGGATTTGTTCAACTACGAGCAGCTCTACTGCATGTAGTTCAATATTTCTGCACTACTCTCTCCTCTGTTTATGTCCCCCACCAAAATGCAAGTGAGCTTAAACAATCAAAATAGCGTTCATTCAGTTTTCCTTTCTATAAGTAACTGATATAAAGGAGAGATGAGTTAGCTCGCCCACTGGGCTGAAATATATCTGAACATCCATCCTCATGGCTGAAAATTTTCAACTCCTGAATGAGATGAACTGAAACCAGAGCTGAAGTTCAATACTCAAAACATCTTAGAGCATCCACTTTTATGCCATTAGATGTTTGCACGCATACACAAGAAGTCAAGGGATTTGTCTAAACCAAATACCATGCAGCCTTGGACTTAATTAGGAATAACTGACCAATTACACATGAAAAGCGGTTTTGCTCTTCTGGACTTTCTCTTCCCATTGTAGCACTGACAAACAGACGTGAACAATCCAGCACCTTCCTATCAGGAGGGTTAAACATTACAACCCTGGTAACACCTTCGGAGGGCTGGCACATATCATTGCTGATTCTTATCTCATAATCTGCCATCCGAGACACTGCTTCCCACTGTACAGGTATGATTAATCCTTGTCCTTCCCCTACTATATGGGCCTCCGGTTGCTACTCTTGCTCAGGAATAAGGACTCTGCTAACAAAGCCAAGGAATTGTACTATGCTACGTATTTAATGTGCACACAGGAGAAATCAACATTCACACCAGGGTAGTGCAGAAAAAACAGGCTGCAGGGGAGAGAGCCAACACCACTGTCAGTGACCTACTTTATACGGGGAAAGGGATTTCAGCAAGCTGCTGCTTCTCACAGAAGGAGGAATTTCTGAAAGTACTAAATATAGTGAGGTCCCAAGGACAGCATTCCTAATTCCTTGTTAGTGCTGTTCCCTTCTCATACAGCCCTCTGCAAGCTCTTATCATTTCCCCAAAATTTATCCTTTCTCCCTGTCAAAAAGACGCTCCTTCCAACAAAGCAGAATCATGATGCTTCTCTTCCACTGTCCTTCCTCATGAGGACAGCAGTACTCTGGATGCTGCCAGAGCATGTATACTTATTTTGTTTTATATCAGATGAGACAGCTTCTGAAAGCACTGCAAGATCTCTCATCTGACATTATCCAGTTTGCTACAGATGATAACCCTGAACTGGAAGCATTCCCCTGCCAGAATGCCTAGCATGTAAGATTATTAAAGGCATAGAAATGGTTTCAGGGCTGCTCAAATGCTATGCTGCAGCAAAATCTGATGTCCATAAAAACAAAACAATGAGAGAAATTGGAAGGAAAGGGGACTCCAGAGCATCCATTTGGAAAAAAAGGATCTCCTTTCATTCATTCCTTACTCTCCAAAGAAAACAAATAATGGGAGAAAAACTGCTGGAATTTCAACTAGGTAACAACCCCACGCTCCCTTTGTTCTGCTGAGGATGTGAACATGCTCATAAGCCATCCTGAACAGAGACTGAAAAAGCCTTGGCCACCAAAACATGCACCTCATTCCTCACCACTCCCACCTCATTTCTCTCCAACTAGAAGCTACTAAAGCTTCTGCTTTTATAAGTCCAGTTGTGCGACAGCATCACCATTCGGCTTGCTTTCTATGGCAATTTTTGTAATTAAAGTCATTCTGAGACTAAACAAAATCTGAAGATGATATTTTCTATCAAGTCTGAACTAAGTGATCATAAGCAGAGTATCAGTTAAGCTCAGTGATTGTATCTAACATTACTTCAGAAAGAAATCACATTGGCACTTTTCCAAAGCCACTCTTGAGCCCAACAAGGGAAGCACCACGGACGTTGACTGGGGAATACATGAAACCTGCAACATGGCACCCCAACGTTCAGTTGGCTACCCCAGTGTTCTGCTGCTGCACTGCATGAAAAAACTTATTACTGCAGTTTCACTTGCCTAGAATGATTCTAGTTGAAAAGTCACTTTAATATGACTTTAATAATACATGAAAGAGATTAATCTATAATTGTTGATTTTTGAAATAGCACTTAACTGTGTCACTCAAACTGAGTGCCTTTGATCATTAAAACTTGCATGGTTTTCCAGTCTCAGTTACAAGGATCTGCCTCAGCTGAGAGCTGATCTCATCAGAGCCAATTATCCTCTATGGCACGGATCTGACCTAAGGCTTTTAAGGGCTCTAAGACTGCAATTTTATTCATCTTACTGAACCATTCAAAGTCCTAGAGATCTTCTTATGACCTTTAATATTCAGGAACTCTCACTTAAACTAAATGTCCTGCAAGAAACTACTGGTTAAAAAAAAGAAGTGAACAAAAGTGTTCTCAGTGCATTTTTCTCCCCCCCAAACTTTGAACACACAGATGTACAGATCCCACAGCAACGGCTTCTTCCAAAACACCATGGAATTAATCAATCTAGTAAGAGAGATGTCGTTAGATTATAATCTATTCCATTTAAATGAGAGCATCTCAGAACTGTCAAAGAAAACCTCTTCAAGTGTGTGACTTCTAGATACTGAATAATGAGCTGTGTAAGCTCAGATGTAGCTCCCATTAAATATGCCACACCTCTACCATTAGAAAAAGACATATCAAAGAGTTTAATCTTAAAATTATGCAAAATACATTTCTGTGTAGAAAACCTTGATCTCTTTTTTTTTTCCTAAACTTTACTGGCACCTTCATTCTTTTCTAAATATGATTGGAATGTTAGAGTTGAAGCCCTTGCTATATTTTGCCTTTTTTTTCTTTTTAATTATAGTTTAAACATCCTTAAAAAGTCTCCTTGCTCGGCAGCGTCAGTGCCCAGCCCTGAACTGATGCCATCAAAGTAACAGCTGGTTATGAGGCATGACCAGGAGCTCTCAGGGTAGGATGGTACTGTGCCTTCTAGAGGGTGCATTACTCTCTCGTGCAATAATGCACCAAGTGAAAACCACAGTTTAGATAACAGCCTAGAAACTGTAACCACTGTAAAAGGCACCTGCAATTTCAATTTTACATGCTGAAGAATGTTCAGTTCTTGCTATTTACAGATCACGAAGGTGAGGGTGCTGCAGGAGAGCTTTTCTGCCAGGTCAGGTGAACAGCGTGCCACCACAGCAGTTGCTGTGACAGTAGTTGGATCTGCAGTGATATTGCACACACTTCAAACAAAACCTTGTGCAAGTTTCAAAACACTTCTTATAGCACTGGACAGTATGACAAGACCCAAACAATCTCCTAGCATTCAATTAAAGACAGCACCATATATTCAGGATGGAAATGCAGACTGAATGACAGTGCAAGATTTCACCGCTGTCGGAACCTGAAGCACAACGCAGAAAAACTGAAGCACTACAGACATGCCAGGAAAGGGAAGCGATTAGTGGTTCGTACACTTAATGCTTGCCCATATTTCCTTACGCTCAGGTTCAGTGAGGCAAACCCAATGTCTCGACAGCAGTGCCCCAATGTTCCTCGAGCTCTGGCAGCTCAGGGCCATGCCCATCGCCCTGCAGGGCCTGTGCTGTGCCTGACCATCCTCTGAAGAACCTTCCCATAATTCTCAACCCGAACCTCTCCTGAAACGGAAATCCCACAATAAACCCATGGGCAGAGCTACAAACGGAATTCTCCACTCTCCAGTACAATGCTTTATTATGGGTGTAATGAAAAATATGCAGTACTAGAAACCAGCAAATTCTAAGCAATTTTTAGAATTCAAAATATAACATTTCATCCACAGCCTTTGCATTTAGTGGTTACTTACTTCTTCCTTGATTTCTGGCAATCCTTATTTCAGGCAGGCTTCTGCAAGACTCCATGCACTTAGCAGTTTAATACAAAAGCTGCTCGTATCTAGCATTGCTAGATAAAAACAGGCACTGACAAATCTATTGCTTCAATTAAACAAATACAAAATAAAGATCAATCGGATTGGTTCCTGTCTCAAATCCCTTTAAGAGCCTCCAACTCTCACACTACTTGTTATTTCGAAAAGCACAGATATCAGCATTACCTTTTGCTGTCTCAGACCGCTTCGGCAAATCAAGTGTATCAAAACTCCTGTCCAAATCTCCATTCTTCTTTCCTGTGCAAAAAAACAAAAAACAAAAACAAAACAAAACCAGACGGTGAAAGACCAATCAATGAAGTGCAATTTTAGCTATTTATTAGCAACTAATGGAAACAATTTCATATTTTTGCTAAGAGAGAGTTCTAAACCATTACATAACCTTTAATTTAAACAGTTCTACACAGAAGAGTGGAACAGCACCGTGACTTCACTTCTGGCTATGGACTGAATTTAATGAATGCAGCTGGGAAGAAGTGTTAATTTTCTCTTCCCCTACCACAGAGACACTCTGGCTTGGGTAAGCACACACAGACCCTGTGGGATAACCAAGCACTGCCATTGGAAGTTCTGGAATAGAGATACAAGATTCTGAAGGAAGTGCAGCAATCTACATGGCTTCTGAGGGCAGCACTACACAACTGAGCCTTCCCAAATTACTTCAGGATGAAAATCCTGTTATTTAGTCCCTCTCCCTCAAGAACAGGGGAAGAAATTGCAACAGCGAGCGATGGGATGAATTCACACCCAGTTTGGCTGCCAGGGGTGGCTTTTGAACAGAGACCCTACCAGACTGTTCAGGGAGGTCTGCAGGAAGGGCTGAAAGTTCCACAAGTCAGGATGCTTAACAGCAAACAGAACAAACACTGCTTGGAAAGTATAACACGGAGATTGGTCTGGCTCTTAACTGGAACAGATCACAAAATGGGAGAGGCCAATCCCTGCCCTCTTATAGCAGGAAGCTGGAAGTTTCTCACCATGAATTCCAGAAACCATCCTACCTTCTGGATGAAAGAATAAACGTACGCAGTACAGAAGAGAAACAGTGCTTTTAGATACCAATGTGAACATTTAGAAACATCAGTAAGAGAAGAGCCCTCGGGACAGCATTACATCCCCACCCTTTCCTTGGAAATACTTTTTTTTAATTCTGAAACATCAGCACAGGATCAGCCAACTTTCACTGCCGTACAAAACCAAAAAGCATCTGGAAGTTCTGTTCCTCTGAAGCCATTAAATTAAAGTATGGCAAAGCCCCAAAGCCCATCCTTCTAAACTGCCAAAAAGTCATGGGACCATACAGCATGCCAGCGCTCCGAAAGGCACCTTTCCTGCAGGGAAGGACAGGACGCAGCTGTAACGCCACAGCCCTCCATCTAGTTTTTGTTCCATAAAGAACATGAAACATATTGCTTGGTGAACGGAATACCAGAAATTAAAAATGAACAGTAAAGGACACTACATCTCATAACGACAGCTGAACACTGCTGGTGGCTGCGGAGCACTGCAGACCGTCCGAGTAGAGGGACGGGAGAGGACAGAAGTCACTGTTTAGGAAACGTTACAGACTTGGGACAGACCAAGAAATGGGACTCCATCATATCTACAAGTATGACTAACTCCTTTCACACACCCCCAGTTTCACGTCTCTGGCATTAGCTAGGTCAAAAAGCCTAAGAATAACTGCAGTGAGAGCCAGACTTTACTCAACATAACCACTCATTTCAGAAGTTCTCTCCATAAAGATAGCAGATTGTCATTTCTATTAGCCCTGCAGACCTGAGCTGGCTCAGTAAGAAGGAGGACCCCTCCAGCCTCGTGCCCTGCTCAGAGCTGTATGTGCTCACACAACCAGTTAAAGAAGAGACTGTCCAGGAGAGCAGCATAGGCTGCTGCATCTTTTGAGCTGGCAGTGCAGAAGCAGCTATTTATTAGGCCATCTTTCCACCCTGCATTCTCTAATCTTCAGTCACAGTCTCAATTTCTGGGCCAGACCGAACATACTGGCCATCCTTTAGGAAGCCTTTACTGGTTTGTCTCTCAGAAGAGCTAATCCAGCCCTCAGGCAAAGCCAGTCTCTTTAAAACAGAAGCTGCCAGCTGTTTACTAGTGGAAGAAATTCAGGAGACACAGTTCTGACCAATGGGATCTCTGCTTTACCAACTGCTTGTTTAATCCAATTCAGCAAGGGCCAGGTTCAGAAATTCCCAAAGCACCTCCATTATCCAGGGCTTTCCTTTAGGGAGGGGATGAGGAACATGAGGACTAAGCTGGAGACGACTCCAGAAGAAATCCATCTGGAAGGCAAAGGTGGTGCAGCTGCTCCTGTTCCCATCTGATTTCCACGAGACCCACAATATTGATTTGGATTTACTAACAAGGTGACAGCATTCAGCAATTTCAAGAGCCTATCAATTACGGACCTCTCAGCCATCACCTACCCTGAATGACATCATGAGAAAACCAGCTTTGCTGACAGCCACTGCAGCTCTGAATATCACTCAAGCCTGCCAGCATTGTTAGCGCAGAGGGACGTTTAAAAGACTGTGCTAGCAGTTTAAGGCACGTGGTTTGGACATCTCAATTTTTTCCCCTGCTATACATCTCCCTTCCTCCCCAAGTTTTACAGCTCTAGGAACAGGAGAGAAAAGATTATACTGCTGGATCAAAAGCACGGCTCCAGACTTGGCCAAGAGACAGACAGCTTTGAATGTGCCTGCTGACAGGTCTGTTTTATGAGACCTGGCTGAAGGAATTGGCACAGCAATCTGCTTTGGGAAAACAGCCTGACATGAGACTTGATTGTACAAGAAGCAATTTACAGTCTCTGAAACAGTAGGATTAAAATTCTTTCCCTCTCCCCCCACAACTTTTATGTAAAAAACAACCGAAATGTGACCTTTGGCATCCTCACTGTCAGAAACTTAATAAGGACTGTGAGATATAACCCGGTGTTATTAACCAATAGTGCTGTTTATCATCTTCCTCAAATATCGCTTTGTTTTCTTGGATAATCAATACAGCTATTCAGCCAGACCTCTCCTGCTGGAGGATTCATTCCCAAACACTTCTAGTTAAAAAAAAAATAACAGTGAAGAGATTCTTCACGACACCCTGCAACAGTCAATGCTGTGCTTATCAGTTTTGTTAATAGGCTCCATTGCCATCCAGTTCAGTGGGTGATAGAAGGCAAGGGCTGTGCTCTGCCCCTCTGCACACCCACCAGCCACAGTCTGCGAGCGGCGCCTCCCAGAAAGCTCACAAGCACCATTTGTTGGGTGGAGCAATTTTGTCAACATTTTTTTGACTCAACTCTCCAGGACCCACTGATCTGAGGCAAGTGTCACAGACTGACAGTGAGCCTGCCTTTACCCCTCAGTTAGCATCAGGAACACTGGAAATCTCCAGGACACCGCACAGCCAAACCGAACTGCCAGCTGAAGAGTGAGGGAGGTGCGGCTCCAAAGGCAACTCCACCTGTTGTGCTGGGATGAGAAGCTGACAGGTGCAGCCCCCAGCAGCTTACTGCAGTATCTTCATCTAGCCAGCCTGAACGTCAGTAACAAAGATGCAGAAGCCCAGGCCACATTCCTTAGCTGACAAAGTGCGCTCTATGAGTACAATTCCAAGCTGCTGAGCCTTGCCACTTACTGCTACCCAGGTGAGTTAGCAAAACTATACTTTGACACGACAGGCTTAGCAAGGCAACTTGCACACTTACCTGTGCCCTCCCTCACGGGATTGTTAGGCCGGTTGCAAATCAATGATACCAGGACTGAATAGGAATTTGACATTTCTGCTCTTAGCGTGAGAAGAACAAACTGAAAATGCTCTCTCAATTACACAGCGGATTTCCATGCCTGCTGAAATGAACAGGAGGGAGCAGAGCATGGGGGAGCAGAGAAGGTGAACGAACAAGACCTTAACCTCAGCTCTTTGCCTTGCATGTAGAAGCTGAACAATGTAGATTATGGTGATGATGAAAAGAAAGTATTGCAGAGACTCACCTTGATTGAACCACTCCTCTAATTACCAGAAAAGCAGCAAAAGAAAAACAAGAATTTACAGGAAGGAAGAAAATACAAAGGAACAGTCACAAAGAGGCAGAATTTCACAAAACAGGTTAAAACCTGAGACTTACAAGAAAACTATGAACTTTCACTGATTAAAAACAAAAATAAACCCACCAAAACAAACCAACAAAAGAATAGGATATTCCACTCTCTTCCTTTTGTTCCTGCTGAGAAAATCCTCCCCTGCAGGTCTTCCTCCCCCCTCTCCTCATGCCATGGAAAGGGCTCAGTGCTCCGTGGGGAGGGAGGCCGCCCGGCCCCCGCAGATGGGTTTGAAACGCTACGATCGATGACCACGAACTGAGGTAGAACTGAGGTAAAAAATATGGAAACGCTGCAAGATTCAGTGAGCAAAAGAGAGAGGGAATTGAAATGACCTATTTTCCAGCCCTCGGCCGACACAATTAAGAGTTTCAGCCGAGGTATTCACATAAATTTAACAGGGGGAAAAGGAATTTTCTATTTCTGACTTTAAAAGCACATTTACACGCATGGCCAAGCCCAGGCTGTCCCTGAGCGCCAGCGCCGCCTGCTCGGTCTGTGGGCCCGTCCTCGTGCCACACGGTTTGAGAGCCATTAATCCCAAAGGACACAGTCAGGTTCTGTGGCGGACACGAGGCCAAGGACAGCCACCTGAGAGCGCCCTGCTTTCACAGCCATCAGCAGGACGACCACAGCTCTTCCCTACGCCCCCCTCCTCCACAGTGCACACTCAGTGCTACACACAAAGGTGCTTTCACCGACTGCTGCTCTCATGTGGCCGAACAGCACGGGTGACAAGAGGCAGGAAAGAGGCTCAAGTCAACGTGCACTCCAGGTTTCTGAAGGATATCACACTGAAGTTTCAGGCATTCACGATGAGAACAGGCTGGCCAGGCAGGTCACATAGTCTTTTCAGTTTTCCCTCAGCCATTAGAAGGTTCCCAGCAATTAATTTTTTGTTTTTGTTTTTTTTTTTTTTTTGAGCACAGCCTCCATCTCTGCTGACAGACTGCTCTAGAAACGTGCCTTCACTCTGTGGTGACTTTTTTAACGCTTATGGAAACACAAAACGTTCTCACAACATGTACAGGTCACATCAAAGGAAGCCCCCTGCACAGAACATAGTCTGTCAAGTTCAAACAGTCCCGTGTATTCCCTTCAGCACCAAAACCTTCCTTAGATCCTGGCCATGAACAGTAAGCCAGGATGTGAGCATGCACTAATGTGGAGAATGGAGCCCAGACAGGAACCTGAGTTCATTACCTCTGAATTCAGCCTACAAGAGTCATTTCTCAAAAACACCAAAGAAAACACAGGTTTCTTTTATACCCAAATGCATTTCACTGCCTCTTTTTAAGATGAAGATGGAAGCAGGGTTACTGAGACTGTTAATCTTTGCTTGAAATGAAAAATCATTTGCAACTTTCACGTCCCAGAGGAAAGAACAGGTCTGAAAGTGACTGACAATTAAAAGCTACAAAATCGTGTTTGCAATTTAAATTACTGAGTGACAGAACTGGGAGGTTCTATCTCTTGGTTGCAAGTGAGAGGACAGCCTTTCAGTTTGTTTTCACATGTGGGAGACTGAAGGCATGGAACACAGACAGGACTCCCATGCGTGGAGATGGACGCGTGCTGGCCTGGCTTCCAAAGACATCGGCACATGCTCTGCAGCCAAGCAAGCAGACTAAGCATAGATCTGACAGATGCAAGAACACAGCCAAGAAAAGAATAGGGAGAGCACATCCACCATTATCCAGCAGCAGCATCTTACAACAGCATGCATCACTCCTACTTAAAGCCAAACAGAACGTAGCAATTGTGGACAAAGGTCCCAAACACCGAGCAGTAACACAGCAAGGGAGATGACCACGTGCCACAGCACTGCAGACACGTACCTCTGCAAACCGCATCACTCTAGCAGGACGGAAGGGCTTGCAAGAGCAGAACCAAACAGCACAATTTACCCCCAGGACATTTCCAGTTTTTGGTTCTCTGTGAGGCATACCTTTAGCTTTCTTTCCACCGAAACAACCAGCATCATCTTTCTTCTTTTTCTGAGAGCCTCCCGTGCCCGCAGTCTGACCAGCATCAAGTTCTTGGTACTTATCAGCTCCGGGGACCTCTTTGTGGACATGATAGGAAAGGTTCCTCATGATGCACACACAATTCTCCACGGACTGCGACAAAAAACTTGGTGTTAAAAATGAGTATTGCACCCTTCTATCTGCAAAGTGTTTTATTACACAGCGGAAAGTTGGGAGAAATTAAGAAAAAAAGAAAAAAGGGCACCCAACCAGGAAAAGAATGGCATATTAAGCAAAGTTAGTAAAAAAAAAAAACTAATTTAAAGTTCTAATCTGCTCTAAACCATTTTTTTCTTCAAAAGTGAAGCACTTCATAAATAGCACCCATTCAACAAGAAAATTCTCCAATCACAAATACCAACTGATCATGCATAAAGAATACAAACTCACCAGGAGATCAAACACACAGCAGAAAACCATCATTTAAGGTTCTTATTTTAATACAGCGTCTCTCACACTCTTCCAACCTCTACAATCCCCAAGAGACTCTATTTATTACATTTCCTCTGAGTCAGAATGAAGACTATGTGAGGAGTTGAATGAGAACACACATTGCTCTGTAGTAATAGCTGATAATATATAACACATCAGATTTTGACATGAGCAACGCTCCGTAGGTTGCAATGGAAGCCAGCAGGTGGTTACAAAATCCACTTCCAAAATACCTGATTAAGTGACAGGCCTTTAAACATTCTTTTAAACAGTACAAGATGAAATGATGATAAAAGCAGATGAATCAACATTTGTACCTACAGAAGAAAAAAGCCACAAAAAGCATTGCAGGTCTAACACCTTGGCGCTACACCATTTTAAGATGGCATTGAAAAAACTCTTTAAAATGAGAACTAATCCCTTTGCTGATGCTGTGCAAAGCACAGTACAACAGGACTCAGTTCTGATTTGGAGACTGCACTTAGGAAAGTTGATTAAGTAATGCAGAACAACAGCAATAATACCACCAGGATAAGAAAGGAGTCCTCACCCATCACAGCCACTTGCCTTTGCTCATCTCAACAGCCATATAAAGTAATGCAGCAGCATGCTGATCCTCTGTCAGCACTATCATGGGTATCGTGACAGAGATGAGAGGAAGGCAATTACTGTGTTTTAAGAAGCAAGCACAATCCCATTCTAAAACTAGCAAAACAGAAGTCAGACCAAGCGTGACACCTTCAGACTAAAGTAACAGAAACACCAGTCATGTTTTAATACTCAAGCTCACCTTATTGTCCGTATCTTTCTTGCCAACTGCAGACTGTAGGGCGTGAAGTAGGGCATCCACCAAGCCATCACACTCTCTTAGCCTTCTGCGTGCTTCTGCTCCATCTGAACTTACATTCCTAACACAAGAGATTTAAAAGAAACTTTAGGCCTCTGACCTTCAACCACAAGGCTGAAGGTGTGTTGATTTATATGGCAATTATTAAGAACTCATTACCTTGGATCAACAATTTGGAGGCAAGCCTCTTTGTCAACTTGAAGAAAACTGAACTGAATACTTCTGGTTTGTAAGGCCTTTATTTCTCCCAGCACAAAGTGAAAAAACACATTTAAAGGAATAAAAGCTATTTTCTATCTACAGTATCTGATGTATGACTGCCACACAGGCAAACTTATTACGGCTTACATACATCGTACATAAATACATTTCATGTAACAGAATCAACTTTACAATTTCTTTCAAGGTTGGTTCATCCACCAGTGAAAAAAAACTTCAGGTTACACGATCTGAAATTACTCCTTTTGTGCATTACAGCAGACATGACTTGTAGAAGTTTTCTGTGGGCTTGCACTGATTTTCAGCACAAGCACAAAACAAGTGTTGCTGCCAGCAAATGCTAACCCTCAGCATAGCAGGTCTCAGCATGGAGTGGTCTGCAAAGCTGCTTGCTCTGAAGCTGAAGACAGCTCAGCACCAGAGTACTCCTGGCCATAGAAACTGAAAAATATTTTTTCAATTCATGAAAAAGAATTAAAAACAAGTATACAAAAAGCTAGAGTACATTTAACTATGCAGGTCACTCCAAAAGCAAAGTCTCCTATTCATTTCCCTGGAAACTACAATGAATACAAAGAGCACATAACACAACTTAATAGAGAAAATTCTCAGCTACAACACACAGCCACCGCCCCCAGCTGTGCACTTCCACCACCATGACCAAAGCTGTGTGCTGCGCTCATGGCAACCTGCACGGCCGTGTGGAGCATGGCTTGTCTTTCACATCACTGCCACCACCCTCACTGCGCTCACAGACACTGCTGGGTCTCCATCACTGCTCAGCAAGCACTGATGAATGTCAGTGGGTGCAGTTCTTTCCACACAGAGGAGCTCATTGACACACCTTCGCTCCACACACACTCCCATGTCAGACGCCATTCTGTCAGTGCCCCTCTGCTGCCATCTGTCACACAGCAACAAAACATAACGGGTGGGAAGGTTCAACCTCTGCTGCCATACCACCAACAGCCGCCTCTCATGTGGGCCAGCATAATGAAATAGGAGGCATTACTTTTGGAGCAGCCCAAAGTAGTTGTTCCCTCCCCTAGGGAGGAAATGAAGTGACAGTACAATTCTCCAGTGCATTCATCAGCAAGCCTACATGTAAGTTTTCTCCCACCTGAAACGCACTAATCTCAACAGCACAGTTAACACTTCAGCTTTCAGGGTGTTTGAATTCCACAAACCCACATAAGGTCACCTTATGAAAGCTCAGGATACAACCATTAACTTCTCCTACCAGGACAGCATGGCCAATTTTTCTTTCTCACTGACTGCAGGGACTGCCAATCTCAAAGTAATTAACAGCTCAGTCAGTCTGTACTCTCAGCACCCAGACAGGCTGCCATGTTAACTGCACGACTGCAGGAAAAACATCTTCTCAGAGCCCTCTCAAAGCCCGAAGACAGTGAGCTGTGAGCTAGCTGCTGTCACAGCACATACACGTGTAATTGAAAACACATAAGGAAATACAGATAAATGAGTCCTTTCCTCAGCACCCACCACTCGGTCTCACCTCCAGCAATGGCTGACACAGGGCACAGCAGCAGCTATTCAAACAGGATTCCGTGGGATATTTAGAAGAGAGAATATGTGCTGTTTCTTCACCTCCAGCTGTACTCCTTTAGTACGAAAAGCCTCAACGTGGATTTCAATATACAGTTCATATCAAATTGAAAGTAGAATTCAAATTCAGTGACATCTTTCTGGTACTGTACTAACAAATGACAGATGCTCCACCTCCCAGTACACCTACCAGAAGCAGAACATTACTTACTGCACTTCGGAGTGACAGAAATGCACTAAAAATGGTTTATCCGGAGCGGTGCATCACATTTCCTATTCCCTCATTAATTCTTAGAAACAGCAAACTAAAATACACGAGGAATGTCTGCAGACTCTGCAGAATAAATAACTCACATCTTTCAGAAAACGTTCCTGAAGGCCTTTCCTGCCCCTGTGGCCCATTCATCAAACTTTCCTATGGTTCATTTGTGCCACTGCACTCGTAATAACATTTGCTTTACAGCTTTGGTTATCAACAGCATTACAGGATTTTGTACACTGCTTGTCCTATTTCTTCATCAGTTATAGGATTAATATTAAGGTGGATATCGATAAGATTATAACAGAAAAAGATTTTAAAGGGCATCAGTAAGTGCAGCTTGTCCTTCTCTCTTGCTCTGTTTTCACCTACAGAAAAGCTTACTGAAAATTAATGCCTCAAACAAACAGTCCCGCCTATATCAAACATAAATAAGCGTGAGAATTCTGCAGGGTCAAATTAATAGCTAATTAATATTCTGTACAAGTTGCACAGACATCACACCTTACAGTACTAATGTCATAACTCATGCTAGAAAACATACCTCTGAGTATCTCATGCAGAACCATCTGCTCTGCAAATGCCTGACGCCCTCTTTGCTAGATCTCCTTGGGATTTACCTAACAACAACAGAATCCCTTTCCCTGTCTGTCACTGTAACCCAGACACCCCGGAGAGCTCAGCTCACATCCTTCACCTCCACTGCAGTCGGGGCAACAGAGGCCCCAGGGAGGCTGAGCCCACGGAGAACAGCTCCTGTCTCACAGCATGCACTGCTGCTGCTGCTCTGAGTGCGCACAGCGAGAGCTCCCAGGGGAACAGCTGCACTGCAGACACACGCACAAGCATGCCCTTAAGTGCCAAGGAAAGGTGGGCTCTGATAAGCTGTCACCTGGCAGCCCCTGGAGAAGAGCTGCTGGTGTTGGATCCACAATGCAGAACAAGAGCCACAAGCCAGCAGTGCTGGGGCTGACCACGAGCTGTGCAGGAAGAGCCTGAAACTGCCAGCATACCGACTACATGGCTCCTGCTGCACCAGAGCTGGAGGGCAGAACCTGCATGCAGCAGTCCTTGCAATACAGAGGAAGCACCCAGATAAAGGACTCAGAACAGATGGTCTGATGGACTTCTCTGGCCTTTGAAATGAACCCCCTCATAGTTTTGGGGGGAACATTCATCTCTGGTGTGTTCAGAGAAGCCTGCTTTCCCCCAAGACCTGCTTTTGAATGCATTCCACAAGTCCAACAAATGAGAAAGCCATTTTAAAAACAAGAACAGTATCTTCCTCATATCACACTGCAAAGGGTAACAGAAAGCTTCCCTGTGTGTTTGCCATACATATATACACTGCATTCAAAAGAGCAATTCCAGGAACAAGACACGAAGTTGCTGCCTGTGTTACTTATAGGGGCATAGGATGGAAAGCAACTGCAGGAGAGAACGCACACCTCAGCCAGACATTTGAGAACCTTTACACGACGATTCCTCCTCACATTCTTGCAGCCCGGCCTGTAGGCAGGACTAGGGAGAGAGGGTGTGCAAGGATGATTAAATGTGTGCTTTCCCTGGGAAAATAAAACAGAGGACTCCTAAGTAAATGTTAAATGAAAGCAAATATCTTCCAGCAGAGAAACACATCAGCCTAGGAATCCAGTCAGCATTAAAGAGTATAGAAAATGGTGGGAAATGTGTGAGAAATCTGTTCATACTTTAGATAAGTTTAGCATTAGCACCAAATGGTCTTCTTAATGATACGCAAGTCTGAACGTAACAGTTACATCTGCAGAGCAGAGCTGACGTTCACCATCTCCAGGACAGGTGAACCACTGCTGCTATCAGAGCCAGCACCCAACTTATCTGCATGAGGAAGGATTTAAAAGCAACCAAATGCAAGGTTTGGTTGCATGCACTCGCAGGATTTCAGTGTGAATCGCAGCACTGTGCTCTCCCTAAAATCACTGCCCCGGGGTGCAAATCACGGGCGTCCCCTGGCAGGTGAAGGAGCAGCACTTTGCTGGCACAGCACACACACCTCGCTAAGCCCCCAGCACCGACCTCACCCCGGCTGCGTGGCACTGACATCTCTGCTTCCACTGGTAACAGAACGAAGGTTTCCACACGTCTCATTTAAATACTTCACTTGTCACCTCCACCTACTCCGGCAGCCCAAACCCTTGCTTTAAAGACACCCCTCTACACTTTGCTTTGCTCCACGAGTAAGAATTTTTATGTGGATGTCAGCCAAAGGAGATCGATAAGGAACAGCTGCTGCAAACAGGCACTCCATCTGAGCGCACTCCGAGTTACTGAACGTCCCAAAGGGGAACACAGAGCCGTTTAAAATCGTTCCATCATTTCATGCAGGAGTACAACGAATTCCATACTTCAGTTCACATGAAATACCAAAAAGTTGAATCAGTATTAAGTTCATTGTTCCGAACATAAGAGAGAAAAAGCAAGAAGCTGCCTGTGACATGAAGATAGCCTAACCCAGGCCTCTCTGCTGACAGAGACCTATACAACACAATGGAGCTTGGCAGCAGTGAGCTGAACCAGGCATCAAGCAAACAGTAAAGCATACAGTAAAGAAAGAGAAGGACAAAGTCCAAACAAAGAGAGGAGAAGAAAAAGATGGGGGGGTTCTGATGGTGATGCTGGTAGAAGCAGTTGTGCATCAGATCCGGGCAGGTGATCTCACTGGGTATTTATTTATACCTATTTAAATATCTACTCACCAGCCAGACCCAAACAAGAAGCGCAGCAGCTCTCACTGCCTTGCATGTAAACCCTTCCAACTACTCGAACAGAGAGACTGGCTTTGTTCAACTGCCCACGTCTGTAAGAGGACCTAACAAAAGCCAGCTTTGAAAACTGACTTCACAAGAGAGAGCTGCTGTCCAAGAAAACATCTGTGTGGAGCAACAGGTCTAAGGCTGACATGACCCAGAATCACGTCAGAGCTGCCTCTAAGACCCCCTGCAGTAAGCAAGGGCTCAGACAACAGCTGAACAAGGTACAGATGTGTGGCCTATCTTCTGTCATTTGTGCCTTTCTACATCCCAGATATCATGTAGTGGTATTTTAGTTAAATGCTGCTGACTGGTTACCTCCAGCATGACCTACTGGAGGGCCTTTGCTCGCTCTCCTGTAACGCAAAACCACAGAGATGCACTACAGGAGAATTCCACAATACCCAGCAGCGACTCAGCTTACAAATTATTCCAGACTCTGCTTGGAAGAAACACTAAGAGGTTCCACTTGCTTTATCATATATGCTTGCTGCAATGTGAAAAGAATCTCAAAAATACAAAAATGAGGTAGCGTGTATCTAATGAAGGATCACAGCTCGCATACCTTCCAAAGCAAACTATGGCCTCTGCACGGACTGCAGCGAGCTCTGCTCCCATCTCTTCAGCCCACCACAGCAACACACATTTCTGTAGGTTCCCTCCATTGGCAACCCAGGGGGAAGGGACCTACACTCATTCCTAAGGAATGACAGAAGGCAATAAGCAAGTGCACAACTTTGAATTTATACTTCAGATTTTATTGTAAAGCATTAAGGTTGCATGTAAGTAGGTTATGTCTCTGCTGCTAAAATCTATGCATAATTTATTTATATTACAAGCTAAACATCAGGAACTGTCAGGAGGAACCCTAACAGCTCCTTACTAGCACGAATTAAACGCTCTGCTCAGCATATAAGCCCCAGGACAGCCATATGCTGTGATCCTGCACAGTATCAGTAAGCTAATTAAGAAACCGCCTTCGCCTGCTCCTCTGTACCGAGGTGTGGGTTTTGAATTCGGGTTGTTTTTTTCCAGTCTGGGTTGGGCAGATAAGCTTCTCTTCTTCTGTGCTGAAAAATGGAAGATTCACAGGCAAATCTCTGTTCCTTTTTTATCTCTTTGAAAACTATTCTTTTGCTGAAATCCCAGCCCTAAAGTGCCTACACCACAGAACACTAACAGCCCTGTTATGCCTACTGGAGGTTTTCATCCCCCATTACAATCTCTAGGGCCAACCACCTGACAGGATTCCACCTACTGCTATTTACCAACCTCATGGGAAACTAATGCTGAAGTGCAAATCTCAATTGGAGGGAGGAAAAGTGAAGATGACTGACACACTCAGGTGCTTCGGAGTCTGAATTTCACCCAAATCAGAAAGAAGCAGCAATACTAAGAATCAGACCACAAAAACATTTATACAGCTAATCTTGCTGAAGTTATGTCAGAACAGCAATTAACTCCATGTTTCTCATGTCCCCATTACTCCCCCAACCACCAGGTCACCCTTCTCTTCCCAGCAGCTGATGTTGAGCAAGCTGCTATGTGCAGCTTCAACCTGAGGAATGCATGTTTGAGTGGAAGTCAGGTGGGTGCAGGCTGTGTTTGCACATGCACAGCCACGTCTCAAAACCTCGAGGCTACTTGTGAATGTGAGTTTCTGCATGCTTGGAGAACTGACAAGAAATGCTGCAACCACAGATGGTACCCTGGAAAAAAAAGAATACTCTGCATCTGTTTACTATGCAAATTAATTCATTTAACATTTGTTGACAGCAGGTCAGTTTGGAGCAGGAATCAAGCTAGAAAGCAGGTGATTTAGGAACTAAGTTCTACTCCATCCTCCTACAATTAAAAAAAATCTAAGAGAATTAAACTAATTAAGCAGAAGAAGCAATTAAGCCCAAAATGAATTTAACTTTTCAGCCATTAAAATCTTCACAGCTTCCAGAAAACGAAGAACCACGGTGGACACGTGCACAGAAAGCAGAACAGGCTGTGTGAGCGCAGCAGTGCTCCCGGCTCTCGGACCTGCACAGCCGCCCTGCAGCAGAGCGCGGCGCTCTGGCACCGCCGGGATGCAGTGAGCACACTGAGCCCCACCACCCTCACAAACAATTCGACTTGTTTTCTCCTCCTAAAGCACCCTCATGTCTCACATGCATCTGGAGAAGGAGCACCAAATGACCTTGGAAGTGGTTCTGCGAAAGCTATGTAACACCGCCTATAATGTAATATGAAATACGGACTCCTCCAGACCCCAGCAACCAGCACTACTGTATGAGGCTCTAGGTGCTCTCAGAAAGTCAAATACAATTTCTAACCAGAAAAAGTTCCTTTCCAGGCAATATCTGAGGTATTAGAAATGTTCAGTAGTACAGGAAGAGAAAGGGAGCTGTCTGAAAGCACACTTAAAATAAATAACACCACTATCAGGGGAAACAAAGAACACGCTCAAAATGTGTAGAAACACTGACCATTTCTGTAGAACAGGTAAAGGAACGTGTGATCTTCAGTGCTTATGGTACAGCTTGCATTGGAAGATGCTTATTCTGCACTCAGCTTGCTGGTTAACCTGGTGCCTGGGTCACTCCCCACTGCATTAAACACCTCACTACTGAGATCCTCTCAATCAAACGTGGCTCAATCACCTGCTCTTAACACAGACCTCGCTGGACAGACTTCCACTGTTAAGGTCCATGTGACAAAGCACCTCCAGCACTGTTACTGAGGCCACTAAAAGCCGATGTCTTTGCAAAAAACGAATATATACGGTACTTTATTCCAAATAAAACTAATATAAAGAAAATCCTACACACAGGATATGGTGAACAACAGATTAACACTCCAGAGTTCTACCTTACCGTAAGCAGCCAGAAGTGTTCTTGAAGACAGTTGTCCACTCAGCATCGCGAGGCTTGGAGTCCTCGTTGGGCTCACTCTCCCAGCCAGAATGGGGTATAATCACCTCGTTGGTGAGCGTCTGCAGGCCGTGGTTGATGATGACCATCTTCAGGGGCTCGTAGGAAGACAAATTCCACAGAGTGCCTTCAGGAGAAAAAGTGATTATTATACAAATAAGGCAATAATAATGACTTTTAATTTCTAGATTAAATAGAACTACCAAGTTTACAGAGAATCACTAGAAAGCCATATGATAAAACTAATAAGACATTCAGTAAAACCACTCGATGAAAGGCCCGATGAAGCACACAGCTTAGTGAACGTTCCACAGTCGCTGCAATGGAAGAATTTCCACAGATGTGGAAGCACTTATCAGGATACAGATATTGCTCAATTTATTAAGTCTCACGACTGAGTACATAAACACAGTGTGCTACTGGAGATTAATGGGGCACTCCTGATACATGCAAATTTTGATATTGTCTGGCTATACCTCAAAAAGCAAAAATTGATCCAGTGAAGCAGAAAGGTCTTAAAAGCAAGTCTTAAAAACATGGCTGAATTGATGGAGGGTCATTGATCTTACACTTATTCTCCGCACAAGACCTCTCTATTATTCACTTTCACATCGTGCTGTCAGAGGCAATATCTACGTTCCAATCACCACGTGCCATGGGCTCACAACTCCCTGAAGAAGCTGCTACTCAGAGCTGCTCTGCTGCCTCCCCATTCCTACCTTGCTTAGGAGCTCAAGTAGACAGATGTCAAGCATGAAAATGACACAACAGCCTTACAACTGTAAACATCCATTTTAGATGCAGGATGCAAATTTCCAGCAGAGCTGCACCACTGTACCAACAGTTCAGGCTCATGAAGGACTGGAAGAGATTTGCTTCAGAGAGAACTCCGGCACAGCGCAGCCCGGCAGCGCTGAACAACAAGCAGTAGAACAGGTGGAGGGAGGCAGGTGCACACTGCTGACCTCCGAGCAGAACTGCAAAGATCAGCAAAAATTCAAACAAACTGAATGGAAAAGCATTCCCCAGAGCTACGGGATGCCTTTTCTAAGTGAATTCGTGCACCTTACAGCACGAGCTGTAGATATTTGTCCCTAAGTGTTCATCTGAAACAAAACACAAAAGAAAAACAAAGGCAGAGCCCACTGCTTTCAATCAGGTTTTACACCTATTGCGAAGGAGATTTTGGATCCATCCCTTTTGTCAGCCAGGTAGAAATCCACGGCCTCACCAAAGCCCCCCGTGAGCACACAGCGGGTGGTGGAACGCAGCCCAGCAGTGTGCACAGCCAGCACAGCACCCCAGGCAGGAGGAGCTGCCGTCCATGGGAACGCTCCTTCACAGCTACGGGCAAGACGTGTCCAACACCAAACGTCCTTCTCTCATGTCAGAGCATTATCTGTATAGGGTCACAACAAGCACCATGTCAGAAAAGGAATTTTATCTCCATCCGAGCAGCGAGTGGCACTTCTATGAGAAGCTCAGGGGCCGGCGATTAGCAGAGCCTCTGCAGCCTCACACTGCGTTGTCTCCATTTCAAAGTGCTCTTTACAAAATCCAGGCATCCGTTCAGACTGAGGAGATGAGAGAGCAGGATGAACACAACGTGTCTTTGCTTTGCATCTTTCCAGAAGACGACCCTAAATACTGCTTCTTTAAACTACTTACTTCTCACCTCATTATTCACATACACAATAGGTCCCTAAATGCACTGCTGGTTCGGAACTTCTGAATGTCAAACACAGAATGAGAACATCCAGCACTGAATGCGATGGATACGTCCCAGAGAGCTACAAAGGACAAACTAGGGCTCCTCCACTGGGTCGTGGGTGAAGCATTGGGTATTTGCCCTGCTCAAAAAACAGCAGCAAAAGGAGATAGCAACAACCGAGGAACCAGCAGAGTGCTCCCAAGGACACCGTGCCTCTTTTCTTTTGAAATGGAACATATTTCAACCGGAAGCAACACGGAGATTCAAACCCATCTGTATGTGCAAAAGTTTTAAAAACTGGCAGCCCTTTGTATTTCAGTGCTCCGTCCTTAAACGCACAAATCTCTCTTGCATCTGAAATGAGATTCTGCCCTTTCCTCCTTCCTGAAGAAGTGACAAAATCTGCTGTCTGTATCACGAGGCTACAAAGGCAAATTTTAGTGCTCAAGAACAACCAGGCAGACAAATCCTTAGAACGACAAAAACACCCACAGAACTTGCACAGGCTCTAACAACAGACTATTCAGAAGTTTTTCACTGCTCAAAAAGCTTTGGTTCATTTTCACACTTAGAGATTTGTGCCTAAATTTCGGTACCTCCAACCTAAATCTATACAATAAAGTTGCCATCTCTGTGTTCCCTCTCTTCTGTATTCTCATTCTGCAGTAGTTATTCCAAGAGATTAAATCCAGCTGGGTTCCAGCAGTATTCTCACTGCACTGCAGAGCTGACATCACAACTGTGCCAACCTACAGCCAGCACAGGTGAATCCCACTGACGTTACTGACACCACCCAGACCAACAGAGCCCCATGTGCCCATGGAAGCATCTCCTACACTCACCCAGAACACTTACTGAAAGTTTGAACACAATCTGTGCAATAAAACAGTCAGAAGCAGAGGAATTCTGACCATCAATCTCCTTGCCCTCCAATGTCTGCTGGAGCTGAAGCTGTGCAGAAAGCCTTTCCTCCGAAGAAAGGAACCTCAGCTGGCACGTGTGCCATTTTCTCACCTCTCAAACGTTTCACAGAAAATACCAACAAACTAAGAAGAATGACAAAATATTGTCTTATGAAAAACACATTGCAGAAACCTCTTCAAGTTTCTCAGAAATGTCAAAACACATTTTTGTGGTTGCATGGGGGGAAAACCAAAGGAATTTGCCTGTTGAACGGCATTTAGTGAAGGAAAACGTACAGCACGTGGCTGAAAGAGAGCCCAAGATAAACAACAGTGATGAGGGAGCCCTGAGGTTCCAGAGCCAGGGAAAAGGGGCAGATTTGAGTCTGACTATGGGGAAAATACCCCACAAGAAGGGGTACAGATTTTGTGATTCAGTTGTGGAATAAGAGGTGTAAATCCCAGCATCCTTTCAGGTAACAAATCTCGTGGTAAAGACACGGACAGGGACAGCCACGGAAACCTAACAAACAACAGCAAGTCTTATCAGGCTGTACATTTTAGCAGCGTGAAAAACAGAGTGATAAAAAACCAAACAGCATAACTGTAAATTTGACATCCACCTTGTAAGAATCCTTCCGTGCCTCTGTCCGCATAACACAGTAATGAGCTAACAGGCTAGGAACACTGTTTTTAAAACTCGGAGTTTAATCAATTCAACCAAATAGTGCTCAAGAGAAATGAAGTCAACACAGCAGCGCGAGGGAAAGGAAGTTATCTACATTTCCCATATGCTTTCACAAGGATCTGCCTTTTTTGACCAGAGACTGGAAGAATTTTAGGGCTCAGTAATGAATTACTGATCTTCAGAAGACAATCACATCATGATCAACTCTTCATTATATTCCTAAGCACTATTTGCAGAATACATACATATTTCTAACTGCAATCATTACCTCCACGTTGCAGGATGCTCAGCAGGGACAATGGCTACACGTCTTCATTTCGAAAATACTGATTGTCATAAAAATATCTCAAAAGTACTATAAGCTGTACACATAGCTACACAAAGTCTGTCACATTAGAAGCGATTAGGGCCACAGGCAGTTTCCTAAATCTCTGCCTCCTTGGAGCTAACTGCGTAAAGAAGATTTCTAAAGACACTGTGTCAGAGTACCACCGATGCTATTACCTTCCAAAATCCAAGGCAAATCTTACATTGCTGTGCCTGCTTACTTGCAAAAATCCACTGTCACCACGAAATTAGCTCGAATGAAGAGTTAAAACACCTTCTTATGGTCTATACTGAATCATTTATCATTTGTGAGAAAAGCAGCACCCTCCATCCCATCCACCACAGACTTGTGTGTTGGGCCCATACGCGACTATTGGGCACCTACAGACCTGACTGTGTCAGTCCAACTGCTGAAGGGTGGAGCCGCACTTCTTGAAGTTAAATACCAGTTAAGGGAGACTCTCATCATGAGCTACTGTGTTGCAGAACAGGCTATGAAATGGGACCTTCTTCGGACAGCCTCCTAACAGAAAATGGGATCTTCATGTTCAAGGCAGCACAGTAGTTCAAAAAGAAACTAGCACCGTATCAGCACACGGGATCTGAGCACGTGGGGACGGCCAGCAGGTGTGAACACTGTGCGAGCCGATCCATCTGAAGGATTCTGTTGTAGTATTAGATCAAAATATACCCTTCACACCGCATTTTGAAGGTCAATCATTTGTCAGTTAAAACCAGCCTGGCAACACAAAGCATCAGGAAATTCATGTTCTGCACCACTTAGAATCTGTGCAATGTCATTAAACAACAAAATTACTTTCAACTTTCTCACAAAGAATAAATTATTCATTAATGCTACCCACCTCTGATCACTTTTCTAAGAATGTAATAGAATTCTGGTCTTGCATATCTGATAGGAAAAAAAACCCTTATCACTCAATAAAAAACGCTTACAGCTTTCCCAATCAGAACAGATTCTATTCCTTATCAGTTTAATCCTCATTTCCCTTCAGTTATCATGAAAACGATGCACTGGGAATTCAGCAGCATAGTGCCAAGACAAGAGAGGGACGGCAAGGGATGGCTCTGTGCAACACCTCTCATGATTTACTTATGGACACGA
This sequence comes from Gallus gallus, assembly GCF_016699485.2. Lineage (NCBI taxonomy): Eukaryota > Metazoa > Chordata > Aves > Galliformes > Phasianidae > Gallus > Gallus gallus. The sequence continues at coordinate 1,132,381 of NC_052546.1, forward strand.
ACACAAGCTTTCCTCAGTGCAGTAGATGGAGCCAAGTGAGAAAAGTGAGATCTATGCTATTTTATGACTGCATCTTGAGTTTTGTGAGTACTTTAAATGCTGCACGTGTCTGTGTGACCTGGATGGACATCATGCTGCAGTGCCATTTGCAGATATATCAGGAACAGTTGGCAAAACAGCTGTGACATTAACCTAGAGGTTTCAACTCTACTAAACAGTGTATTATCTGAAAGAGAAAAATGCTACAAGCTTGCTTAATGCGACAGCAGTGCCGTATCAGTATACTCAGACTGCTTCCAAACTCTCACATCAATATATTTCACTTATGTTCTCCAAAAAGTATATTCTAGGCAACAGTCAAGCAAACACACTTCTGTCACACCAAGTCTCATGTGCTCAGCAGGGAGGAGCACCCACCCAATTCCCTCCTTATGCTGCCCTGCAACTGCCTCCACCTCTCCCACCCTCCCACCGCACTGCTCTGCCTCTGCCCGTTATCAGGTGAGCAGCCACAGCTGGCTGCACCACTCACACTGCTCTGCACAGCTGCGGCCACTGCATCAGATCACCACATTAATGAGAGGCCGTGGAGCTGCAGGAAAGCCTGGGACTCACAAATCAGTGATCAGTGACACACGCTTCAGCCAGAAATCATCCTCCTAACTGCAGAGGATGAGCCCCGCAGTAAGCTGCCATGCGCCTCCGGTCCTGTGGGCAGGCAGTGCCCTGCAGCTGGAGAACCAAAATGTCAAGACTGCATGGAAGTGCTCTTCATTCGGGCACCTGAATTATTTAAATCTTCAAAATACTGAAATGTCTTTGGAAAGCAGGATTATTTCATCAGTCATCCACACCTGGGATAACCTGCTGATGACAACAGGTCAGCTTTCATAAAGCAGCCAGTGTTAAAGAAATAGTAAAATGTGGGGAAGTCAGCGTGCCCATGCCAACCTTGGACATGCTGCCTTCTGGAGCTGATGTCTGACTGGACGGTTACACACCATCAGCTGGGGTTCAAATGCTGTCTGCAAAGCACTCCAGCATCAGTTACAGAAGCATTGCTGGAATACCCTTCTCTTCTATACAGATGCTTGAATGTCTCACACCGGATCTGGTGATGTCATTTTAGAAGTGGACTGAAGCCATTCCTGGTTAGGAGGAGATTAAACGCATATCATCTGTTGCTGGACATCTGCTTAGGTTAAGGCCCTCAATATTCCTGGTGCTTCTCAGGAAAGGGAAATAAAGAGCTTTAAATAGCAAAAAAGGAGTGGAACAAAAATACTGTATTTAATTAGCAGGAGGTGCTGTCAAATAAAATTTATTTGAATTGCAAATCTAATATATCAATTGGAAATGGAGGCAATGGCCACTTAGAATAAGAAGGGAAAACAACCAGTTTGTTTCTGCCGTCTCAGAAGTGACTGATTAGCGCTTAGCATTGTAACGATGTTCCTTCAGAGTAAATTACAGACTGGTTTCTCCTTCCCCAAATCTAAAGAAATAAATGCACTCCTTCCCAGCATTCCAGAAATGAGTTTTCGGTAAACCAGAACAGCAGATCAACAGCAACTCTTTTTTTTTTTTTTTTAAATAAAGTCATCATTCTAAATGAGTGCAACAAATGGTGTATAAATACTACCCACACAGCTTCCACGTTAGGAGACAAAGCTCACAGAGCACTCAAAGCAACGCGTGCTACTGGCAGCTCTCCTCTACCAGCTGTGTGGGAAAGGATTGGGAAAAAAAAGCCCACATTGTATTTAGACCTAGTTTTCTAAATATGTTATAAATGGTGGGGGAAGAACGGTTGGAACACCCAGGGCCACCGTTCATCTCAGAGAATTACGATTACCAGTAAAAACCTGGACAGCTGCCATATTTTTGAGGCGATTATAGAATTACGATGTTTACTTCAAATGGCTTAATCCACATTTGCAATAGGGTCTGCTTGGACAGCCCTACACTGATAAGGGAGCTGAACAGTTTCAGTCCTGGACTGATATTTTTGTGGCAAAATATTTTTTTCTGGCACTGAAATGCACTGCAGCTCCCCAGGTTCCCCTGCTGCTTCTGAGAAAAGAAAGAGAAATCCATTTCAATCCTCATGAGTTATGGGAGACCGAAGAACAATATATTTCTCCATATTTAAGAGCTGACATACTTTTCCACCTTCTTCCACTTAATGGCTGAACTTTGAAACTTGGCATATACTTTATTACTCCTTTTGGGCCACGTCCAAGACTAAGTTCAAATAAAAATAGGCTGAATAATGGAGTTGTAAGTGATTGAAAAATCCCTGGAAAGCGCGCAAGAACCCAGTATTTAAAAAATATCATTCTCCCTTTCCCAGTTGCAATGAACAACTCACACATCCACCAGAGCATCTCCTCACTCTCAGCCACAGACACGCAGTGATTTATACGTAGCCTGGGATCAGCACCAGGGCAGGACATGCTGCTGAGGAGACCGACCTATCAATACAGAGTAGTTGGGACACAGCAGCAGCATTGTTTTAGAAAAGATCAACACAAAGTTTTAGATTAGCATACCTTACCTCATGATTATAACACACTGAGGGCAAGGGCAGTACAAATTATCTGTCAATGGCATTGCTATAGCTTCTTGAAGCTTCAGTTGCCCAACCACATGCTACATCCAAGAAGCACCATCCATCCCTCAGCGCTCAGGAAAACCAGCACGCTACATACACAGATGATCATGCATTCCACCTAAAGGAGGCATAAGCCTTAGGCTTTCTCACGCCACAGATATAGTACAGCTAAAGAAACAGCTGCAGGTAGCGATCTAAATGCAGCATCCTTATCTCCAGAAATTCTTGTTCTTGAAACTGGAAGGACTCCCTAAAGAGTAATTTATTAAAGAAAAATACAGACACTGACCTGTAATTAGCTCTCTGACTTCCATGTCATTTGTTTTTCGCAAGAGTCTGATCAAAGCAGGGATCCCATCACAGTTCTTTATAGCCACCTTGTTTTCGTTATCTTTCCCATAGGAGATGTTCCTGAGGGCCCCGCAGGCTTTGCGATGGACCTCTGGCTTTGGATGATCGAGCAGGCCCACCAAGATGGGGATCCCCTTAAGGTGCCTCACGTCCTTTTTGATTTTATCATTCTCGTAGCACAGGTGCTGCAAGTAGGCAGCGGCGTTAGACTTGACCGGGTCAATCGGGTGGCTGAGCATGGCAATGACCTCGGGGAGGTCAGGGTCCCTCCACCTGGGGTCCTTGCGAATGCTGTCAATAGAGGGGGAGCGCTTCCCCAGGCGGTCGATGCTGGCCATGCTTCCTCGCTCTGGCTGTGCCAGCGGTGCCGCGTAGCTGCCGTGGAGGTAAGGGATCCTCTCTTCCACCATCTCTGTCTCAATGGGGTCATCATAGCCCCTGCAAGAAGCAACAGTCCCGAGAGAAAGAAAGGAAAAATATATATAATTTAAACATTCTGTGCCTCCAAGTCAATATGGAGATTTCAGCTGTGATCAAACCCTTTAATATCGCAAACATCATCAGGGACAACATATTTACATTTTCAAATAATTTATTTCTAGTAACTTGAAAATTAATCATAGCTGAGCACTCAGCAGCAATGGGACTACAGCACAGCGTTTGTTTGGCTGGCAGTGAGCCGATGACAGGAGCTGCACATCAAACAGACTGCTTTCATTTTGGTCACTTAGCAAAGCAATTATGTTAGCACTGGATTACATTCAGTAGGAAAGACTGAGCTTCGTTAACATACCAATTCTGCAACAAACCAAAACGCTAATTGAAGGAGTTCTAGGCTGGGCAGAAAGAGAGCACAGTGCTCTGGAAGTAAGAAGAGATCCACTGCACTTCCATTAGGACTCAGAGCTCACACAGCGTGTGTGAGGTGCGCTCCCTGTGAGCTCACACCTAAGCTGACAGCCGGGAGATGGAGCGGAGGACGCCTGCAGCTCACTTACAGCAACCACCCGGTCCTGACAAAAGTTTGCTTGTTCCTCACTGTTAGGTGTGACCGAGGGCAGCAGAGAGACCACTGCTGGCAGTGAGGGGCTGCCCCATCCCGTGCCCCCAGGCCCAGCCTCGAGGCTCAGCCCTGCCTGAGGGGCAACGCTGATGGCAGCTACGGATCTGAGTCAAACTTCCCATTCACTCAATTGCTTTTAACCTCAAGCCCAGAAAATTCTTATTTTCATCCTGCCGTCCCACTGCTCTCACTGCACAATAAGTTAAACTGACTTCTCACGTTAGGTTCACGTCTTCTTTTGCTGCTCAGTAAAGCTAACAGATGGGAAGAATTAAAAAGAAAAATTAAGGTTACTATTTAGAAAAGCCCTACAGAATTGAGAACAGCTCATCGTTTCCAACACGTTTCAAACATCAGCACAGCTCCCATACTCCCAGCTGCGAGCAGTTATTTGCCTTCCTCCCAACCAGCAGCAGCAGCCCGGGCCTTCCTCCTCCTGCCCCTCCCGGACAGATGTCAGCTCCTACTTCTGCACTTGCAGGTATGTACTTTTAATTGCTACAAAATGATCTGTACAGACTTTTAAGCACTGGCTGACGTTACTGAAGTTGTGGATGTCATGCATAAGGAAATATAGAGCACTAGAACTCCAACAAAACGGAGCTCACTGCTCCCCTAAAGGGACTGCTCATTAAAGCAGACTCCGAGAAGTGCAATCGGAGGCGGAGACTGAACTTAGCATTGGACAATTAATGCTTTTGATGTTAAAAGCACCTCTAGTGACTTCAAGTTGCTTTAGCTGCTGTTCTAAGCAATGAGCTGAATGGCAGGATAAAATGGGCCAGCATCCAGAGCTCAGAATGCATCAGAAGTCCTCGTATTGATGCAGTTATTTGTGTATGCGTAATTCATTACTTGCTCTGCAGTGATTTACCACGTCTGGACAGAGCAGAACAAAGCTGCCCCCATCATTCCAAGAGAAAAGTAACAACTTGAAAATATTTACTTGTGTGCATGTACACAGGGCACAAGTAATAACAAAGCCCCTAAGCTGTACTTTGTTTATACATGTGCAAATTTGTGCCAACCAGCATTAAAACTATAACAAAAGCAAACTTTCCTCATGCTCAGCCTCTTATTAAATTCTTAGTGACTGTGTAAAAGTAGCAGATTAATAACTGCCCTGCACACAGCTGCTGCTTGATTCGGTACCCTGCAGTTCTGCACTTCTCAGCCCTCGGAGCTGCCTACACAGTAACCATGCACTGCCCCAGCTACACCTGCGTAATTAACGTTCTCCCTCCCTCAAACCCATGCAATACACAAAGATAATTATCATCTTGGGATGCAGTTCTCTTCCATTACTGCCATATGGAGCCTTACAAACAGAACTGAACAGCTGATCCCGACTCTGTTGCGCTGTTCTCCCCTGTGCCACACAAAGCTCTCCGGTTCCATTACATTTGCTAAAGTAAAACTTCACAATTAGGACTTTAAATGCTGCCAGGACCAGAGGGAGCATCACATAACTCCTACAGCAGCAGTAACAAGGTTTTCATCCAGTTCCACCCCCCCGCGAACTGCTCACTTACACAGCTCTTCTCCTGCCCATCTCAGCCTGACTCCGCAGGGCCACGTCTCCACTAAGAACCAGCACACAGCTCTAACGGGAGCTTTTTAGCTCACCAAGACAGTTACATTCAAACAGGTTTTTTTAAACAGCATTTTTAGAGAGAGGATGAACATAGGAAACGCTACGGCTAAAACATTCCTGCACAGGTCAGGTTCCACATACCTCTGTACGAAAACTGTGTTAAGAGCTCACCAACCACTGGTAAAAGCACAAGCTGCAAACCCAACAGCTTTATGAGGCAGCAAAGCAAACAGCTGGATACTTGGCCATTCAACACCAGGAATAAGTATCTAGAAACCCCATGAACTTAAGGGCTGTACAGGAAAGCTTGGTGGAAGCAAGCACCATACCAGTTCAGATTCACGTGACTCAATACAGCAGTCAAGTAGAGAGGGTAAAACACCACCACTACCCAACTGACACTGAAATTAAGGACAAAAAATCCTGAAGCACTTCGCAAGAGAAGGTCTAAATGTCAACTCTGCCATCGCTCAGCAGCCTCGAGGGGAAGGAAGCAGGTTACCCACAGAGACTGTCTGCCAAGAAGAAAGTAACTGGCACAGCAGTGGCATGCAGAACGAACACAAAGCCTTGGGCTGACCTGGCACTAAGGGATCCCTGCTCCCAGTGCTGGTGAGATGCTCTGTCCCGTGCTAAGCCTCATCTCCTCCCCCTTAACAGAGGAGCTGGGGCCAGAGAAGCGCACACCAGGCAAGGGGCAAGAAGCCATACACAAGTATTATCAGGAGTTAAACACATCCCATTTCTGAAAGCAAATGAGTAAAATCAGAAGCACGTTGACAACCAAACAGTGAAGAAATCATCTGAGCCAGTCTGGGAGGGCCAAATGAGGTTTTTCCTGCACCCCAGCTGACCGCTCTCAGAAAGGCAGGCTGCTTGGCACAGGAGGAGGAGGAGCGATGAGAACTTCACCAGGAACAGCCCACCACGCTCAGGAGGCCACGGGCTCTTCACTCTTGGACTGGTGGTGTGCCAGGGTTGCTGACTGCGAGCATCTTGCCTTCCATCTGCTGCAGCATGTCAGTTGAGATTTTGGGATGCTGTAGGTCTCACTAATCACCTGTCTGAGGGAATTGATCAAATCATATCCTAGCACAGATAAAATCTGGGAAAATGCTTGCGGATTTATCATCTTACTTGTGGCTTCAGCACAGGCATGTTTGAGTAAACAGGTGAAGGATTTCCACATTTAATCCCCATCAATTATACAACAGCTACGCTCATCACAGCTTGCAGCTGGTGTCTGCTTAGGATACAAGACCAGAAAGGCTCGGGATTTCAGGAGGGAGCTTTGTGCCAACGAAGAGGAGATGCAAAGACTTTGCAGCACGAGGTCCTGCTTTTGCCAGCCTCTGCTCTCTGATGGGAGGATGTGCAAGGGGATTCAAAGGCTGGACTGAATTCTCTGTTCAGGCAAGTCTGAGTTAGCAGCTGTGTGGTTAAAACACTTGAAATCACCTCGTCTGGAAGCACCTAACAGCTACTAATGGATGAGCTGACCCAGGCTGCAGACTGCCACAAAAAACTCAGCCACACATCAGTCTTCTGCTGTCTGCTTCCACATCAACTAACCCATATCAAGTAAATTCACTCTACAGAGGAGCCTGAGAAAACAACAATCAATGCTTTCAAACTGATTGCATTTTGGCCTCACTCCATTCTGCTCAGGCACATCTGTACACTCCTGCCCTGAACTGCCCAGCATCCCAGTGCTAGCTACACTGTGGCACGACGTTCACATTTTGCTGCTAAACCAAAGAGGCTGATTTTTGGGGACAGACCTTTCCCCAGCTTTAAGGATGCCAGCCTACATGCTGCTGGGAGGCCAGACTCGATGCAAGCAGACTTAGGCCAGAAGCACCAATGGAAAGTCTGCAAACATTAGTCAAACTGAAGTAGAACATGAATAAGAAATGTGTGATACCAATCTTCCACGCTGTCTCTGCATAACAAAGCAAGAGAGACCTAATTTTACAGCTACTTTACCTAAAACCCAGCCCATTTCCCAGTGACAGTTGCTTAGATCATGAAATAACCAGCAACATGTAGCATCAATCTCTTAACTCAGGCTTCTGCCATAGAAAATTGAGCAGCAGAAAGCTGTTTTGCTGTTAATTCCATTACAATTAAAAATTCACATCCTGCCTGGTCTGGAATACACAGTAGCAAAAGCTGCTCCTTAGTTTTTAGGGAAAAACAAATCCTATGGATGCTAGTAGAAGTACAAACCATAGAGATGAGCCATGCAAACAAGTCGCTACGAAAGCAGAAGAGTTGGTGTTGAGCAGAAGATGATTTAAAGAAAGGATTAGTTATGACTGGCCATTTTCTCCTGCTTGTTTGTGTTAAGTTCAATGTAATGATCATAAATATTCAAATAATACTTGGCATGTCTTTTGTAAATGAAAAATACCCAGTAATTCCTGCCTCACTTTGAAAAGAGCTATATACAAAAAGCCCAGCAACACCATAAGGCCACATATATTTAGAAACTATAATAAAAATAACCATTATTTAATGAAAACAACCTACTCAGTGAAGAAAAAGGGACATAAAGCTAATTAAAGCTATGTAAAAACCATCACAAATAAATTTGAATACTGTAAGATCAATATAATACACCCAAATGCCTTTTCCTCACCATAATTTGTCGTCCTCTTTCAGGAGAAAATGTCTGCTACAGCAGAGGCTCAGTGCAAAAGAAAACAAGAAGGAAACCCATCCATGTGCACGGAAGAGCAAACAGATGCAGTATTTGCACTTGTCTGGTCTGGAGATGCACGTGGAGATGATGATTCTTCCCATTTAAAAAGGAAACATAGGTAGCTTAAATGGAGGCTGGGGGTGAGATGAGTACAACAGACAGACAGAGAGGAAAGAGGAAGAAGGAATAATGCTCGTGCTGCAGGTCAGTGAGGGCTCTGCCCGCCGCAGCTGTGTGATGGAGGCGCCCGTGCTGCACAGCGCTGCGAGGCAGAGGCCTGCTGGCTGCAGCACCAGGCCTGTCCCACACATACCAACACTGTGAAACCAAAGGTGCCATCAATTCACCACGTTCATTTCATCGTTTCCTCAAGTAATAACCTCATTCAAAAAAAAAACAAAACTAGAGAGAAGTAATGAAGTAGTAATTACCCTCATCTAGCTCAAAGCACTATTTCTTATCATTATTTCTGGCAGTAGCAGATCTGAAATAGAGGTTTACTGAGTTGCTCAAGTGTTTCTTTGAAATGTCAGAAAGCAGCTACATCTGAAGAGGCCCTCACGCAATCTTACCACTCTCACAAGCTAAGGTTTGCTGCCGCAGTCAGGCTAATTGCTTGTCAAATCCTCTTGATCATATTAAATATGGAAAACTCACAACAAAAGGAATGTAAAACAAAAATTGTAAACTGGTCCTATCCGAACTGCAAGGAACAATAAATCAAAGGGATGCTTAAAAGTACACTTTAAAAATACAAATGGGCAGGTTCTAAGAATGCATTCAATTACTTATCATGAATGTAGTTTGAAGAATGTTAATAAAACTTTACAAGCAGCGCTGCCTGACTGCTCTAACTAGAACTGCAAACCTTGCTTAGATGCAGAGGACCAGAAACAGCAGTCTGATAAGCAGATCAGTGTCCTGGCACCCACTGGCATTCACTTCAGCCCCATAAAACCCTGACGCGGTCCCAATGGTTGTGAGCTGCCAGGAAAAGATGCCGGGGGACCTCAAGAGGGTTCTGGCAGATACGCCTTGTCATCCTCTTCTTTATTTTGATTTTTTTAATTATTATTTTTTTAAATATAGATAAAAATGTGTAGGTGCTTGATTCCCTTTGAAATGAACTTCCAGAAACATGAAGGGAGACTGAGCTACAGAAGGATGAACGAAACCACAAGCAGCATCACTTCTCCAAGCAGGAGAGCTCCCTCTGAACCTGTTCCCAACCTCCACGTCCCTCCCGTGCAGGAGGCCCAGACACACTTCCAATGCAAGAGCTGACAGCACAGCACAACTAAGGGCATAAAATAGCACGTCTCTTCGGAAGGGGACTGAAGCAGAAGTAATTTGTGATTGGTCTCCTCAGTTACATTTAGTTCAACACAGATGCTCTTATCTCCCCTTTATTTAGGCTGACAGGACAAAATAACAATCTGATCTTACAAACGCTGAAGTACTTCACTGGGGCTCAGCACAACCTTGTCACACAGCTGAGGGCGTACGATAAGCACAGGCCCAGGAGCTGAGGCTGTCAGGCACCTCACCAGGCAGCTCCTCCATAACGAGGCGTCCCTTCATCACCAGCTATCAGCTCATCTGCAACCAACCAGCTGTTCAAAACTGTTTGGCAGATGTGCACATAACCAGACCTCAAAGATTACAAGACCTCTTTTCACCTTGCCAGTGTGAGACAGCACAGGGAAAATGCAGTGTGGTCACACTTCTTCTTGAGGAAGAAAAAAAAACCTATCCCTCTTTCAGGAAATCATCTTTTTCTTGCTAAATTCAGCCTAAATGAAGTGGTCCAGAAACACACCAAGAGGGATTTGGAGCACAAGAATCACTCTCTTTTGTATTTCACGTGCATTTTGCAGTTATTTATTGGCTAATGAAATGATGTGTTCTGCCTTGTTCACAGCACAGTAAGGCAGCTCCCCTCTTCTCCACGTAGGTCAGCTTTCTCTTCCCACAATGTTTAGGACATGCTGGTTTTGCCTACGGTTGTTTTCAAGAAATGCTCATTATTTCTCTAGCCAAAAATCACAAGTACACTGCAACCCCAAACGGGTTTGTTTTTTGTCCCTTGTCTAAGACCTTTCTCCTTCCACCCCTCAGTTTTCCCGTTTAAGAGATTTTAAGATGTTTATTTCATTCTAACAATTACATTAACCACAATCCAACCACTGCATTTTTTTTCCTGCCAAGTAATTGTGACCTTACCAAACCATTAAGAGTTCAAATGTTCAACTGAGCAAAACAGCTGCAGAAAGCACTGTAAGAAACAAATGGATTTTTACCTTCCTTTGTGAGGTCTTCCTCTCTCCGGCACACCTGCAGATGTCCTTCGGTTCACAGTAGAATAATCAGGATCCAGTTCATATCCTTCGTCATCGACTCCAAGGCTGCGGTTATCATCCTCTAGCCCATAGGGCTCCGGCTGGAAACGTTCTGGCTGAGAGCGGTTCAAGTCAACACTGCTGCCCACTGGTACCTGAGGCTGGGCAACAGGACCATAGTTATCCCTTCTGCTTGGCAACGTGAAGCTCCCGTCGTCAGGCCGGTAGCTGTTTCCTGGCACGTAGGCGTAGCGAGGACGGTAGTTGACGCCACGTGACAGGCTGCCATAGTTGTCTGCTAGATCTCCATAACCATCGTGACTGATATAAGGACGATACTGGCCTTCGTGGCCGTCAGGGTAGGAATCATTGTAGCTGTTGTAAGATCTGGTTAACGTGGACGACGCCTGTGGGGTGATGTACCGCTCCCCATTCTTCATATACCTTCTGTCTATTGAATCTGTGTAGCTGCCCATGGGAGATGAACCATCCATTGATGGCAGGCCGTCGGGTCCGAGCGGGACCTGACGCACTGTTCTAGTGGTGACTGTTTTGACCATCTTGGTAACCTGTGAAGTAATAAGTAAACATGTTAATTTTCTCTTTGATGAACAATGTAAAGAGACTTAAGGGAGCTAGAACAGTGAATGAATACATGTAAGTGGATTACACACTGGGAAGAACACACAACAAAACTGTTGGCAATTTTGGGTTTCCAGCGCAAGTATTAGAGAGAAATAGGCGTATGTAAATAACACTCATCTTCACAGAAACTGCAGGGTGACACACATCCACCAGGAGCATCTGGAGCCCACGCAGATAATGTGACCTGCAGCCTCTCCCATTTAAACACAGGGATTGGCACCAAATTGGATGAGCTGCTACTAAACAAAACACTCAGAGTACACCTGTTGAAGCAGCTCCAGGTGTGTCCTCTCACGACATCTTCACAGAGATAACCCCAAACAGGAGAAATTCACCCAAACAGTATTTCTTTTCCTAGAGACATCTGTGAGCAAATGATACTTCAGGCTAATGAGTTAATGAAATCCTGCGAGATGGCAAGCAGCACAAATGGCTCTCCACCAACAGCACAATTAAGTACCATCACAGTGCTGAATAAAGCATAGCCAGGTACCAACACAACCTCAGTGTCTAATTTGGGCCACAGCTGAAAATTTTCCTCTTGATCTCAAAGGGATTTCCTTACTAAGCAAGCTTCAGGAAAGATGCCAGTTTCCATCCCCACCATTTTTTAAATTAAAAATATGTATTGTTGTATGTAAAATAAAGGAATTAAGAGCTATAAACTAATCCATTTTTGACACAGAAACCAACAATGGCTTCTGCTCATTACCTGAGCACAATAATCCACCTCTCCGTTCAGCCCCAGCACAACTGCTGCCATGGCATTTATGAAACTGGACAGCATTTAGGGATGAAAAAGATTTGGGGCAGCTTACAGTAGCCCTTTGTGATGTGGACATAAACAAGTGGAACACAGCTCAGCATTCTCCTACTGAGTTTGAAACAAAAGTTTTATTCAAAGTACTGTGCTCATAAGTGATCTTCTAACAGGACAGAAAGCAACGTTTTCAGGCCTGAAGCATGTGAGTTTTGCAAAAGAGTGACACAGCGGGATAAAAAGTGTTGGGCTTCCACATTCTTGAGGTTGTGAACTATTAAGGTGAGTAACAGGAAGTAAGGTAGCATTTCAGCAGTTGGATGAATCAGAAACTGATACTTCTGCACAGTAAGGAACAAAAGAGCAGCTTTCTGGATGCCAGGAATAGTGCTCGTGTAACCACACAAAGTTCTTTCTTTCATCACTGCTCAACAGAAGGCAGACATACTAAACTGAATTCCAAGTTCTCCTTCTCGAGGCATATGCTGCAATGCATGCACAGTTTGTCACGTGCCATTTTTCACAAGATTTTCCACATCAGACAATGCAAGATACCTGATACACCGTGAATGCTTGCAGCAACAGCACAAAAGAAGGAGCAAGCTTGACCTTTCAGGTCCTCAGAGAGGTGATTCTCAGGGAGCTGTCGCTATGGCACATCTTTCAGCCACCACCACTGCTGCCAGTTTGGAAGTTGCTTGTTTTCTCCTGTCTCATTTTCCTGGAGAATCGTTGTTATTATCAGACAGGATGGAGTAACACAGCACAGTCACATCAGAGCAAGGACAACTGTCTACAAACACACAGTACGCATATACAAAAAAGACTAAGTAGAGAATCAGAACATTTGGAAAATCAATTACGACTTCTCATTTACATTTAATTAAACTGAAAGTTTTTCCACCATGCTCCTGCACTCTATAGAGTACAGAGAACATAGAAAGCAGGATTCATTTGCAATTTTTCCCCAGTTTGCCTCCTTCTTGCTTATTTGAGCACAGACAAGTTTCCAGCAGCTATGCTAGTCAAAAAGACACCCCAGGCATCAGCCAGCACTCAGAAGAACAAGTTGACAATGTCAGCACAGCATCACCTCCATCATTTACTGAATGTTCCCCTCTTAACAGCAGAAGGAATCAGCACAGTCAACAAACCCTCGTCAGAAACACAAAAGGCAACGTTTCACTCTAGCACCGAAGCACACATTTCTCATAGCATAAAAGCATTCAATAATGCCAAAGGTACTGTGGGAGGGGGGGTCAAATCAAGTCTGTTCATATTTTGAGAGAGGGAATGTTTGCGCTACGCCTCATTTGTCAGGGTTGGGCACTGAAACAGAAGATTTATCATGTGATAAACAGACGTCGCTGCCTACAGGACAATAAAGGGGAGCTTTTTGGAAGCAATTAGCCTGCACACAGAGGAAGGCCCATTTATTAGGCTTCCAAGCAAAAGAAAACAATAAACCTTTATTTCAGGAAATCCAGCTCAAGGGAATGTTTCAATTATATTTCTTAAAAGGAGAGGCAGTCTTGGATAGCTGACAGCACAGTAATCTTCTCTCCCAACATTTCTGTGGTTTCCTTAATACCAGTACATTAGCCAGAGAAAACGAAGCAATTCCAAATGGGAGACCCAGCAGGCCATCTTATCTGCCACCTGATCCTCCAGATGCATCCAATTTATTAGCATGAACTCTGCTCTGTAGGTACAGGTAGGTACAGTACAGAGGCTGTAGTGCACAATGCAGAGATACAAGTTACTCCGAGGTACTGCAATCTGACTTCCTCCATTTATCCACAGAAAATCCACCCTAAGAGTTCTTTTGCCTGATTACAAATCAAAGGGCGCTCAACTGCTTCAGTGCTGCCAGACAAGAGCTTCGGACCGCCTCTCCACAAAAAGGTTATTTGGGTATGCTTAAAATACATACTTGCAATTCTGTATTTCCTGCAAACTAAATAAAGGTTTCAACCACAGGAAAAAAAAAAAATCAGCAAGTTCCAATACTCCAACTTATTCAAACCCTCTGGAGCCCAAATCCCACAGCAATCACCCATCTTCCTAAAGTGACAGCAAGTGGGAGCCTTCAGTGCTTTCCTCTGCCCCCAGACAGGAATACAAGCACTCTGCAAGCTCACTGGCCTTGTTGCTGCTTCCCCACAACCCCACGTGGCAATAATCTTGTTCATCAAATAATTCCCCTACGAGCCTCATGTAATATTATCGTTAGTTACGTTCCTGGAAAGACATTTGCCTATAAGATACAAAGGAAACATCCATACGTTCGGAACAGTTTCTGTATTTTTCTGTTCCTTGTCCTTTTGTCTTAAAGTGATAGGAAAGCAGACCTGAAGAAGCCCAGGACTGGACTGACTGGTCACACACAGAGGTGGCACACACGGATTCCTCCAAGCGCACAGTGCTCAGACGGGGGGAAAGGCAGTGCTGAGATTTCAGTGGAAGTGTGCTGTCACCATCAAATGCTGTCATCTTAACAAGGAATTATAATTCCCACCCTCCGTCTCATTATGGAGGGCTTTTGTTTTTCACTTTTGTACCCCACCTCTCCTCCCCCTTTTCTTTGACGAATTAAGTACTTTATAAAAGCTGACAGGGCTAAAAATTTTGTTGAAAATCTGCCCTAAAACAAAAACAGATGAGAAGAATGTGCAAGGGTAAAGGTGTTCTGATGCTTCTGAGAGCTCATTTTTCAACTATGGACTGTAAAAATTTATCAGCCCAAGCAGGCCGAAGGTATTACCTTTCTATTAAACGCCGTGTAAGAACTCACCCCATAGGTTTTCAAAACAACAGCTCAAGTTTTTCCTCTTCAATTTTAAGCTCAGTGTTTCACTTTTTCAAAGGACCCTCAGCTTGGCAGAAATCCATTCCAGCTCCATTACCCAATTCCCCTCAAATTTTCTGCAAAGTTTCAAAGGACTGCATCCCAGTGCAGCTGGCACCACACAGCTGAAGCTTTCAAGTCACGACACCTTCCAGTTCCTGCTGCTAGCAAGGGAGAGCAGCAGTAATCGCTGCTGGGAAAGACGGCCTTCTTCAGTGTTAGAGAAGACAAGGCAAGCGGAGGGCCTGGAAATGAAACAACTCTGTATATGGATTGATTTTACAGTTTGTCACCATAAAACATCTTTTTCAATGAATAAAAGTGACCCAGAGCTCTCCAATCTTTCTGGATTTCAAAAAAGATAAAAATAAAAGGTGCCTGAAGAAAGAAAAAAGCAAGCATTAACAGGAGCGCACAAATCCTGTTTGTTTTACTCCATTTCTCCTCAGCTGCTTCCAAACCGGCTCCTGTGACACGGCAGCCTCCCAGCAGCCCTCCCCCCAAGGTGACTTTCACTGTTGGAGCATGATAGGTATTTGGCTTCCAGAGAGATTATAGAGCTGAAATGAAGCATTATGTGATACATCTTTTGTGCAGCGAATGCTACGTAGGGACTTAGCCAGCACAGTAGTAAGATAATAACAGTTTGGGGAAAATTACTCAGATACCTCATTTTAGAGAAGGCAGATGTTCTCTATTTAAAATATGTCAAATATTAAATACCATTACGCTTCTTCCCGCTTCCCTCCTGCAGGCATCTTCAGAGATATGGGGGGAAGATACAAACTGTGGATGTTCTGCACTGAAGTGGTTTACCTTGTGTATCATTGGAGAGAGGAGCCGCTGCAAATTATGGCTTTCGAACAACACGGGGGGGATTTGTAAAAGAAAACAAGGAACAGCAGCATAAAGGATCATACACATCTATAGCTTTTGCTATGCTTCGGTGCAAGGGGAATCATTTATAGGCATTATTTTGTACAATGCAGCAAACATTAACAAGAATTGTCTTCAAAAACGCATATCAAATCACATGGAGTTAACTAACCTCCACACGGGATGTGCAGCAAGAAAAGCACACACCTGGAAAACCCCTCTGGTTTCTCCAGCTCTTAGAAGGATGGCCTACATAACTTTGTCAATGGGAGCAATGTGTGGTACCACTTGTTTGTCAAACAAGGCTGGAAAATGAGAGTGCCACTGGCCAGGACAGCCTTCTAAGTACAGAGATAACAAAGACAGGTTCTGAACCTTTCTCCAAAAAGCTGAGAGAAAGAGCAACACAAAGCATGAAACTTCTACTAAGCCTAATGTGAAAGCACAAGCCTAAGTAATCTCAAATTAACTACCACCCTCATGAAGTAACAGATAAGATTATGGTTGTAAACAGATGTGAGGATTCCCGTCATAGGAAACACCATTCCTTTACACTGATAAAAACCACAGACACCACAATCACGGCCACAGCTTGTCCCACTCCTTACTGAACTCCATTATGCATACAGCCACATAAACGAACAATCCCTATGCAAGTCTTAACAGGCAGAACTGTAACAGCATTGGCCTGTTCTTCTGAGCGGATACTAAACCAGGAAGGATGAAATTTCTGCCTTAAGGATGTATTTCACTGACATAATACAGTGGCAACATACCTGACAGCCAAACTTCAAGGTCATCAAGCTGGGTAGGTCCCAACCCAGACACAGTGGGTATGCCCTGACTGCTGTGCTGGTTCAGACAGGAAGCAGAGGCCCTGGGAGATGGAAACTGCTCAGGTACCCCTTTGTGTGCAGCAGAGCACAGCACTGACCAGGCTGAGCACCTCAGCCCTTTCCCCACCTATACCCCCCAGAGGAGGAGTGCTGCTGCTTTGCAGCTCACATCGCATAGAAACTCTCCTTCACTGTCCTCACCTGAACAGCAAGGTCAGAATTTTGTCACCACACAGAAGGTGCGAAGAAGTTTCATTTTCCCTGCAAGGCACTAACACATAATAGCATGACCTATAAAACCACCACGATGATACCTATTAAAAGTGATAGTAAGTCAATGCCAATTAACTCCAGGACACTTAACTGATGCTACAGACTTCCAGCAACAACGGTTTGCATCTTCACATTCACTACCAACACTATAAACACAAGTTGAAAACAATGCGATTGAATAAAAAATGCAAAGAAAATCTGATCTTGTTTTCATCTCTAAGAGCTGGTAAACCTGTGCCATATCATCAGAGTAGGGAGAAGTCAAAACAAAACCATTCAGAGACAGCAACAACTTCAGCAAAGACTCAGTGCCTCTTTCAACAGTCAGGGCTAAGCCAACCCCATCTGTGTTTTGACATTTCTGAGGCACTTTCTCAACAGCTGGATATGTAGATATACAAATCTGTATTTATATAAAGAGTTGGTCTTTTTAGCAATAAAACACTAGGAAGCAGCTCCAGATAGCATGTAGGTTGCTCTGAAAGTAATGCCTCCTGTTCATTTCCATGAAAACTGCAACAGATGCAAAGAGTACAATAATGTTGTTTGATAGAGCAAATTCTCAGCTCCAGAATGCTACTTCTCAGCACTATCACCACCATCAGCTGTGCAATGAACAAGAGCTGCATGCCACACTCCCAAAAATCTGCACCAGTGGAGATGACCCAGTGTCACTGCTGCTGAAATGCACCACCCACTGCTCACTGTGCTCACAGCTGCTGTTTGGTCTCCATCGAAGCTCAGTGAGTGCCTCTGACAATGTGGGCCAAAATAAATAGGAGGCATTACTTTTGGAGCAGCCTTCATATGTAAGTAGAGGTCAGTAGAATTAGTTGAAACAACATAAAACCAGAGTAAGACTAACATGCACCCTCTCCCTGTTCTTAACTCACTTCAGTGTCAGGACTGAACTACCGTTAAGAGAGGAAAATGCAGCTCTTTGCAGTGGAAAGGCATTTGTAGGGATGTCATTTTTCCATTTTCTTCCCATATGCAGACATAATGGTTTGTTTTGGAGCCACCACTCAACTTTTCTCTGGGAAGATGCAATAACAGCAGGCATACTGCACAGGAGAAAATTGCACCTTTTCTGTTATGACAAACACGCAGATTTATCAGTGGCATAACTATTTCAAACTATTCCATGTGGTTCTGTTATCTAGGGAACACTACATGGCCTCCACTCTATTTTTATGGCTGTAGCTATTTTATTCCTTTGCACAGCTGCACTAACAGCTTCCTAAAAATATGCACTACTATTAGTCCATATGAAAAGGTGTCCATCACCACTGTAATTTTACCTCTTCCTTCCTGCAAACAACAGCTGTTGTTGCCACTAGAAGGAAAGCAGACTTTCTTTCAAATGAGTTACATCTGAAAAATGTCAGGTTATTGGAAGGACTAATTAAAATGCGATATTTTTTGGTTGTTTGTTTTTTAAGACCATCATTTCCTTCTGACAAGCAGAAAACAGACCAGTTACAA
The DNA here is from genome assembly GCF_016699485.2 of Gallus gallus. NCBI lineage: Eukaryota > Metazoa > Chordata > Aves > Galliformes > Phasianidae > Gallus > Gallus gallus. Next base: position 1,150,769 of record NC_052546.1, read on the forward strand.
GGTTTAACAACTTTTTAAACAGATGCTCAGTGTATGCCAATGTGTGCAAACCCACTGATCTCAGAACACCAATGTTCAATCACTCTAACCTGAGACTCCAACATCCTCAACGGATACCTCAGACAGCCACAATTCTGGAACACCAGAAAAATAAACACTGATTTATGCAACAACCTGTGTTCAGCTCCTACCATAAAAAGCAGCTGGAAAGTCTTTTTTTAAATCACTGTCGTTCAGAAGTTTTTCAATAAGCAGTCACCCCTGATCTTTCAGGAGACCAAAACCTAATGAACGTCAGCTCAACTTCCAAGGCCCAAATGTCAAGTCATATTACTGTTGCAGAAATACCAAAAGCACGCGAGGCAACCATGAATATACAGCATCTGCTCAGCAGAGACTGAAAATTTATCTTACGTGAAGGCTAGAAAAGTGAGCATGAGGAAAAGAAGATACACAACATCTCTGAACCTGAGGTACAGGTCACTTGAGAACATACCTAGCTTTCCCTATGCATCAGGAGTAAAATTCCATTCACGAGAATGTTGCAGAAGGTAAACACTGTAGTTTTATTTAAATATTATAGTTATGGTTCTAGAGGATGAAGAATAATCGCATACTATTATTACCAATCGTAATTAATTTGAAGACACATTTCCAAGCACATTTTCCCCAGCTGCAAAAATCATTTACTCCATGCCCTTCCATCTCATCTCAGTCTCATACTTCCATATGTGTTTGCAGGGCAATGTCGTGAACTGTATCAGTAAAATAAAGTGAACTTTAAAATAATTAACAGTCTGGAAATGGGTGCTGGTGTTTTTGTTTGGCTAACCTGGGTAATTCCTACTGCTCAGCTCACAGCTCCGTGAGCAGCTGTATCAGCACAGCTGACTGAGAGCAAAGCAGACACAAACTGACAAAAAAAACCTTAGCTTTGCTGGCAAAGAGGACATACTCAGATCACAGAGGATCACAATAGCATGATTCTCACCACTCATTCCACTTCTTTTACTTCCCAAGTAGATGGTATTCTCCCATTTTCTTTGTTGGTTATTAACCTCTCACCTTGGTTTCAGTTCTCCTTGTTGTTCCATCCTCAGAAGTGACAATAGACACGTGGGAAGTGGGGGTTCCTGGATCCTCCTCCACAGTAACTGTTTCTTCCACCATTTCCTGAGGTTCTTGCATCATTGCTATAGATGTCTGGTTACTGGGGCTTTGTTCCTAAAGAAGCAAGCAAAAAAAAAATAATTTTCCCCTTCTAGCATCATGGCATACACATCTTAATGATTCAATCAAACAACACGTTTTACCCAACAACTTGCAAATAGAGATTCAGAAGAAGAAGAATCCTGTGTCTCAAAAAACACCAGCCATGCAACTATGCTGGTATGGCTGAGCTCAATTTCGTAAATGGAAATCATGTGAGTGTGCTGTAATGAACTTTGTATTTATAGGCAACCCACTACTGGCTAACAGACGGCTGCCTTATATTTAAGCCTATCTTGAGCTTCCTCTCCAATGTCCAGTGTAGGAGGAGTGGCATTTTTGTACATAAAACATTCTTTCTGTTCTGCACTGAATGAGACCAGTGGGTTTCAGAGCAGTTTATCTTACACAGCATTCAAAGTTTAATTCCATTTGATAAAATACACGCAGTTTCAGACTACAGAAGGCTATAAAACATGAAGACCTACTATCAAACTGACACCTGTCTCAAACGGTCCAAAGCAATGATAATCTAAAATGGATAGCTGAAAATTAACTGCTGAATTATGTGGAGTGTTGCTCTTCTGACACCTTCCCTTTGCTGAGTGCAGAAGATCTACATGGGTAGAAGCTCAATGAAAACTGTGAACAGACAGACAACGTACAGAGACACTGCAGAGAAAGAAAACGACAGCACAGGTCAGCTGCTGCCAGAACGCTGCCCAAAGAGAACACTTCTGCTTCTCACCAGCTCAAACATCTGAACTTTCCTTTCTCTTATGCAATCGTGTCTCAGCACAGCAATCAGAGCAGCTCTCCTTTGGTACACAAACGTATTTTAGAAGTTTCACAGCAAGTGGCCAATAAAGAAGTGGCTTTCATACTGCAAAATAAGCCTTTTCTCCAGCATGATGAACCGTCAGCTATGCGAGACAGAATGGCAGACTGTTCATTTCATTGTAATCCCTGAAGCTATCATGGTACACAGGCCTCAAAGCCAAAGCAGGGCTTCTATTTGCACATCCTGTCAAACAGGCATACACAGAAAAGCTCTTACTAAGGAATAAATGCATATATATACATTTGCATACATATACACACACACACTTTTCTTTTAATAATGGAAAGGAACGACAGGGGACCTGAATTTACAAAGTTAGTATGTTTTTCCTAAAGAAAACACCATGGGCAAATCCCATCTACCTTTTCACATCACAGGAAAACAAAATGATTGGGAAGAAACCGTTGCCATGCAGGAGCCAAGTCTGATTACATCCATGTTTAAATATTCTCTATTTGAGAAAGCCTCTCCACCAGAGAACTGTAACATTCTTTTTCTAAATATAAAGTCACAAAGCTGCACTTTGTCCTGACCATGGACTGTGGACCGCCCTCTGCTGCGCTGTGCTCAGTGTAAGCCACAAAGGACGGTACCCTTCTCTCTGCTGAGCAGGAGCAACGTACTGAGGTCTCATTGAGCTCCACTGGGAAAACGTACCGCCTAACCCTTGTGCGATCAGCAATTCCCTTTGAAACAAGCCAAGATGCCCTTGATCAATTTCTGTTATTTACAGCTATGTTCTTACATTCTGAAATTTGGACTTGAGTAAGGCAGCTGTTTTCATTTCCAGGTAAGTCACGATAACAACCAAGACCGTGGCAATAAGCTTCAGGCAGCCATCTCAGTCAAAATGCAGAACAGACAACCTTCAAAGGAGCCCGTGCTGCACCACCAGGGATGAGATAAGTGAACACTGCTCCCATTTCTACTGAAATCAAGAAATAACTCAGGCAACAGAAATAGCCAGAGTAGGGCTGCTGAAATCCTACAGAAACCTCCGCACTCAACATCCAGCAACTCAGGACGCACACACAATACTTTATGGTAGAGCTCAGATGCCAGATTCTGTCTTCTGCCTACAGCTTCAGGAGGGAAACAAACTCCTGGGACAAATACACAAATCTGCTCTTTATCCTGAAGCTATGAAATCACAGCTGCAGTTCAGCTCTCCCCAACCCACTGCAGGGCTTCCCTCCAAACAGAACTTACGCAGTACTGAAATAAAGTGGAGACCCAAAACTTCTGTTATCTTCCTGCAATCCCAGTCTGACCACAACCAAAGACATCGGTTACTATGTATAGATGTCTTCCATCACACTTTGTCCTGGTAAGCCTCCTTGCCGGTTATGTGGCATCAAATGCCAAAACTGATTCAAGTTGCGACACTCACTCCTTTTGCACATGTGCATAGACATACCCATCTTCTTCATTTCTAGTGTGTCACTGAGGCATGGCCATGAATTCATCTATTTTTCTTCTCCTCAAGTTTCTTCAGAAGAAAATTCTGCTTTGTGATAATAAATCTGAGGAGATTTCTGCCTACCTTCCATATTTTGCTCCTTCTGCAAAACCTTTTCTTTATAAAAAAACAAAGTCTCCCTTTGTATTCAGACTGCCTGTGGGCTAAGAAAAGCTTTAAAGCTGGGCACTTAAACACCAGTGAATTGCAAACTAGGGCATATTGACTTTAAATGAACACCAAACCAGTTTTCATCCCATGGCTGCTTCTAAAATGAAGTTTCAGGTACAGATCTGCATTCCTACAGGAGAAAGGCAGTGTTAACAAGAGACTGTCCTAAGCACCAGAAATAAAAGCTTCCAAAGTTCAAGGTAGATTTCCTAACACAAATAACTCAGCAGACTGCATTTCCTTGTACTTCCCTTCTAAGGACGTGAGCTACTGAAAAAAGCAGTGAGCAAAGAGGACAGAACACCATCCAACTTGCTCTTCCCTGAATTAGCTTAAGGAGGCGGCTCTTTGATCTCTACCACCAGTATTTGTTCCACATCACTAACGTGCAGCTGTCACAAGCTAGCACTAACACAGAAAAGATGCAAAGGCTTTCTCCGTTTTTAGTATCCTCCATTATGGATTTTAGGTCACCACAAATTGCAAAAACTGGGACACATTACCCCTCTCAACCATCTTCTTCAGTGCTCAGCTCCTAAGCCAGTATCTGGGGCGCTCCTGTTAAACACATCTCAGCATCTCAGGTTCCAAACATTTGGCAGCTAAGCCTAATTATTCAAAGTAAAACAAATTACCAGCTAGAACTGGAATACAACACTCCTAATGAATAATCCTACCAGTAATTCTCTGCCTGTTGAAGGCGCGTAATTCCATTTTAGTGAACCTTCTCCACTGTGCAGCTCGCTGGGGCTCACAAAGCAAAAGCAGGATGGCGGTCCTCATTCCCTCCCACAGCCACGACCCTGCAGCCCATCCCGTGCTGCCAAACCAGAGGGGTTGGTTCACCACCAGCCCAAAGGGATCAGCATGCACTGTGCTGCTCCCAGCGGAGCGTCTGGGAAGATGAAATCCTAAGGAAACTTCTTTCTAGTCCTCTTTAATGAGGGCCTGTCAGGATTCGTGACTCTTCCTGCAGCCAACACGTTACCCACGAGGTCCTCTTGAAATAATGGTGTTCGGCTCCTTCCATGAAAATTATGAAACATTAAGTTATAAGATCAGATTCTAATCCAGCCAGAGCACTGGATACCAGCAGTCATGGCTTTTCTCCCTGCTTCTTGGAGTGCCAAATGAATCCCATCCTTCGCTTGCATCTCTGGTATGCTTTAAAAATGCCAAGCTATTTAAATAGCAAAACAACAACAACCATCAATTTATCCCCAGCTTGTAAAAGTTAAGTGCAGATGAAACAGCTAAAGACTTTGTAAAATAAGCAAGAAACAAAATAATAGTAATTCTAGCTTTGTTAAAAAACAGAGTGATTTACCATTTAGGGCACATATCTCCTAGGGCTTATTTTGCATTAGAATACTACAGCTTCTGTAATCATCACCATCTCAATTCCTGGAGTTACGTTTCCATCAGAGCAGCTACTTTCTATCTTTTTTAATAAAAGAATAACCTCCCCTAGGAGGAACAGACATTCTACTTTGAAACAGTAAACAAAGTTCTTTATTCACTGCCTATGAAATGACTTAAAAGAGTCTGGAAATAATATTAAATTGCAGGAGATTGTTACTTCCACTAAAACAGTCCCTCTTCAAAAACAGGGAAAACATGTACATCAAATCATCGTTCTCCCAGACGTATCCTTTGTGCAGCAGACTGCAATGCAGACTATTCAGGCTGCCGCTTACTCCAGGCTACTGTTAGATACCGAATTTGAAGGGTTTTGCAGAGCACAAAAGCTGGATTCTACATCAGTGGACAAACTTGTCCTCAGTTGGCCCCTGCACAGACAAAGCTCAAGTGTATCGACTGCTGTGGAACACATCAGAAGGCTGGTCATAATTAATGGTGTTGGACACCAGTGCTAATTGAATCAAATAGGGATTCTCTCTTCTACCCTTCCTATACTTTGCTTGAATGACTTATTAAAGCTTCTGCAAAGCGTGAGACAACTTACAAGTGCAAAGCAGGCAAACATCAGTTTTGTCAGAGCTGAGTCTCAGACCAATGGTGTGTCCCACGGCTCTCCTTCCAACTCAGCTCTGCAATTCCAGCTCTGACATTCTCAGGCTGTTTATTGCTAAAGGAATGTGGAGAAAAAAAGGAGAAGAAAAAAGGCAACCGAGATCACCACGTTCCTGGACTGAGAACACACATCAGATCAGTATCCCAGTAGGGCATCAAAGTACAAAAAAAGTCAGTGGTGGAACCAGCTTGGTGTATCTGCAGCAGACCTTTTTCCAGCACAGGATCCAGCTCCCCAGCTGCTGAAAGCTCCTAAATCTGATTATCATCACATTCTCCTGTTCTGTCAAACTGTTGTTTTTTTTTCCACCCAAACATCCCTGCTGTGCCCTCAGCCCTGATTTGTCCAGGGAGCTTTCTGTGCGCTGCAGCAGTTCAACAGCAGAAATCCAAGCAGGAGGCAGGGCACCTTCCTGAACAATGAAAGGCCTTACATTCAAGGGCTGCCATGCACTGTATTCTTCCAGTTCCAAAAGCAAGGTCCAGGCCATCAGCCCCAAGCACAGCTGCACAGTCACAGCTCTCAGGACTCTTCACAACCAAAGGAACTACTGCTGTACAGGTCGGACCTACTGATAATGTGTTATTCAAGCTCCAGAACAACAAAAAGCACATGGACTGGGCCATACTGAAACCCTAGCCACATATGACATTGAAAAGAGTTTGCAAGACAGGCAATGATTTCAAAATGAGAATACTTAAGTATTTACCTTGCTGCTGATCTCCTCTTGGTACACATACTTCTCCACTTAAACATAACATGAGAAAGTGATATTGGTCCACTCCAACGTGCACCCAAGCACATCAACCCGTAACAAGCTTCAAGTGCTTTGCTGGAGCTCTCACACAGCTCTACCAATAGGCTGGTCAGTTCCAACCAAAGGGAAACATCAGCCTTACACGAGAGCAGGCTGCCCTGGCACGGGGCACCAGAGTGAGCTCAGCCACGCACTGCAGTGCCCGAGCTGTTTCCTGAACACTTACACCCTTCCTTTGTCCTTCAGAAACACACACGACAAGCAGCTAACAAATAACGCCAAGAGCTTTTTAAGCACCAAGGTTAAAGAGGAACTTTTCACCAGCTGAACAACACCTCCCTCTACTACAGCAGTTGTGAAAAGCCACAATGCAGCCTTTTTTGCAAGCGGGTCTGGCAGTTCACCATCTGAAGGCATCGCACCTTTCAGGGAAGGCAAGAGGCGGGGGTGAAGGAGAAGGAATCAAACCCAAACAAGGCCTGCAGTAGTAACGCTCATCCCCCAAACAGTGCCAGACACACTAGGGCTCTGTTCAGCCACACGGTAACTGCCCATGCACAGGGCGCCAGCCCAACGGTCAACAAAGAGCTTTTATGCTATTTTAAACAATCTGAAGTGTCTCAGTTAATGGAAGACCGGGCAATTGGCCCTCAACTATTTCTAATTGACTGGAATGATGGATGAAGCTAAAGGGAAAGCTGACCTACTGAACCTTTCCGTACAAAGCTAGAAAATGGAGGGAGATTGTAAACAGTTTATGAGAATGAGAAGTGGGAGAGGCAGAGTCCCAGGGGCCTTGCTCCTCTCAACCTGCTGAGGAGTTGTTTTAGATTGAGGAAAACAAAGACCTTCAACTCAGCAACATACAACAAAAAAGCACTGGGGAAGACCTAAACTAACAGGGTATTTTTCCCATGCTCCCCTCCCCTTTCCCCTGTAGCTACATAGCTCTGAAATGCAAGCTGGTCCTCTGAGTCAGAAAGGGCAATTTGTCACTTTGACAAGTAAGACATCTCTCAGGGCTCTGTATTGCTTTGCCCTGCTTTTCAGATTGACTGGGTGTTAACCAAAGATGTCAACCTCAACAGATGCAATAATATATACTTAAAAATTACGTGTTAACAATCCCACTACCATAAAAGTAGTGCTCAGCAAATCGAGCACACCAGCTGATTTTCAGAACCAAAGCAATCACTAACAGCTCACACAGTGCAAAAGGACAGGCCTACCTCATCCTGACAGAGCAGCCTGCTGACCTAAACATTGCCAGGAGGAAACAGTGAGGACACCTTGCAGGTAGGCAAAAGGATGCACAATAGGTTCAAACTGGCAGCAGCTATCTTCAGGCAGCTTAACAAGGTATTGAAATGAACAGTAACTGAATTCTTCCTCTCTAGTCAAAAAGAACTGGAGTTTCAGAGAACAATTCAGATCTTACAGACTGAGTCACCTCCTTGTACAAATCCAGCTCTTGACACTCATTACCTGTTGAATTACATCAGACTTGGGGTCTTTTGAAAAGCACTAAAGCTGGGGGATGAACCCAGGCCTGAGAGCACAGGCAGTAACACCCAGAACTGGATGAGAGCACCCCTGATTGTTTGGCAAGATCATGCAGTAAAACAGAAGCATAAACCCACCTTCAGTATGAGCATGGTCAAAGCAAAAAAAAAATAAGACACACCTGGATCATACAGTGTTGGGGGTACCCTTATTTCTCCTGTCAACGCTGTTCATCTGGAAAGCCTTCCAGCAGGAAACCAGACTAAATGAGGGGATAATGACTGCTTCTCACCAAGAGAGTTCAATGCAATTTGCTGTAATTTAGATTTGTAGTTTTTCTGGTCAATCCTCCTCCCATAGACAAACAAATGTAAATGTGTGTCTAATCTTTGACCAAACTCAGAACAGCTCAGACCTGCTTCTTCTCTGGAGCCTTTCAGATGAACTGACCAAGGCTAAATTAGGGAGATTTTTAGTGGGATGGGGTTACATCATGGATTACAATTTTCCAGTGAGCTTTTTCCTCCATCTCCACCTGCTGCCTCTACAATGCTGGCATTAACACTGGTGTGGAATGACTCATTTGTACATTCCTTTCTGCAAGACAGGCATTCAGCTCTCATTTCTCCTTGACCCCACACAGTTTTGGTCATAAATTAAACTGATGCTTGTATTACTAGATATCAAGTCCACAAACTTACATGCACATAGGAGTCAGAAGTACAAGCTAGGTCCTTCATCTAAAACAGAAAAAAGAACTGTCAGTTCAGCAGAGTACAGCAGTAAGTTTCTCTATGCGCTCCGTGAGTCCCAGACTTTACCCCAGCCACCTGAACACCCCACTACTGTGTTAAACCAAGATCTGTCAGACCCAGCCTGCCAGTTCCAGGGAACACAGACACACACACACCCCTCCTTGCACTGCTACAGCAGTACCTTCCAGAACTGCGTTTTGACCTAAGGCAGATGTAAACTGTCTCTGCAGTCTTTAAATTACGACCAGAACTGGAACTTTATTTCAGCATCCTAGCTGCTATATCTGATCAGTGTTAAATTTAACTACCTCCTCATCTACCCACAATTTTGCCAGTAGAATTGAACTACACAACAAGAAAGCTGCTTTTGTGGCAAAACACACAGGCCACAACACAAAAAAACAAAGCTGCTTTCATAAACTTAAGGGAGACAGAAATAACAAGTGGGTCAGTGATGACTTTCAAAGCTTGAATTCCAAGGAAGTCACTCCTTAAATAAATTATTCCTCATTCTAGGGAATACAGAATGACTGACAATAAATCTCATTGCCTGCCTCATAAGGAATGCACTTGTCGACATCTCCCACTACAAAGCACCAAAGCAGGTTTGCTTGGCATCAAGACAGCTTCAGTCCAGACAGCTTCAGTTTAAACAGCTTCCCAAGAGGTTCATCTCTTCCCTCTGCACCTCACCCCCTCCCTCCCAGCCCCACACAAAAGCCGTGGTCTGACCAAAAGGTAGCAGGAATCCTGCACACCGCTTCTGGCACAGGTCTGGATCTCAGCATTGTGTATCCCCAGAGACCAAAAACGTGGCAGCAGGAAAGAAGCTCTGCAGGAGGTCTCATTATGACTACAAGTCCATCTGAACACAAAGAGACACAAACAAACCAACAAAGCCAGAGGCCAATCCATCTGCTGTAAGTCTTGTAAATAGAAGAGATTCCAGCAGAAAGGCAAGCTTTCCCAAATGCAGCGCATTACTGTGTTACTTCAGCTGCCCAGGAGAGCCCACTGATGGCTTTTTTCAGCAGGCCATTTACTTCGTGCATTCTCCATCTTTCTTAGGACTGAGCTTACAGCCCTACATGGGCAGTCTTCACAGACTGAAAAGGTGGCAGAGGGACTTGGTAAGTCAGTGCTAACCTAGCAACAGACAGTACGTAGAGAAAGGAAAAAAAAAAAAAGGGGGTATGGGGGGGAGAATGCTGAGTAAGAGCATTTCATCATTTCCGTTTGGCATTTATTTGCATAGCCAGTGATGGAAAGGGCTGTTCAACTCCTGCATCCTCAGCCTGGCAAGGATGCAGACAGTGCAGGAGCTCCAGAACACAGCTGACAGAAGAGGAGCAAGAAGAGATCAGAACAGAAGAGCTGTAAGATCAGAAAAGGCTCTCGTCCAGCCCCACAGTGCAATTCACCATACAGAGAAGGTCAAGGATTGATCTGACAACAGTTCAAGTGCCTAAAAGAGTGCCTTAGCTTCAGCTGGGCCCTGCCGGGTTAAACCACAACAAGGAGAAGGAGAAAGCTCAAAGAGAACTTTTCAGTCTTGCAGGCAAAGGTTCAAAATTAGTCCCAGTGTCAGGAAGCTGAGGGCTTACAGGGTACTTTTGTTTCAAGGCATAGAATGTGAGTAGTGTCAGTAAGAGATGTTTTCATGCCAGAATTATCTTCACTACTTAAAGACTAATTCATCCAACCTATTAAAAAACGCATTCCTGTTTAATCAAAAACTTGACAGTGGAGAGGTGCTCAGGTGTAAGCACACAAACACTCACACCCTTCTGAAGATTTTTGAGTCTTAGAGCAAGAGCAAGTTATTTACAGCTTGTTAAGGGCCGTCCCCTCCCCCCCCCCCCCCAAATCATAGTTACATGTAATAAAGAGACTGCTACCTGCCAGCAAGGCAGCTCAGCAGAGGATCCCAGTCAACACTGGTTTTCCTTATGGATTTCCCCCTCCTCTCACCACTGACACAGGGAACCACCATCTCAGCCACGCCAGCAGTGCTGCAAATAAGGTCAAACTCCAAACCAGAGCAGCATAAAAACTTGGCTGAGAAATAGCCAACCACCCAAGTATATGCACTATGGTGTTTTTTAAACTATTATTTCTGTTCTGCGTATGTTTGGCACTTCACAATGGAATTCATACATGACAAAGATCAGGACAAAACACAGCCCTAGAGCTAGTGATGTAAGTCACTTCTTTCCAACAAGTGTTCAGAAGCCATTTCTCCATGAAACACACAGATAACAACAACAGATGACACTAGATGAAATTAAGGACTTGCTAATAACTGACATCAGAAAGCCAGACTCGCTCTGCAGGCTGCAATTCCCTTGGCCAGACAAGCTGCAGCACTGCTGTTCCAAGCTGAGGACAAGCCAGCCGCACTTCACTCCCACTCCTTGTTGCGTTTTATGCCAGGAAAGGGAATCTTTAATTTACCAGCACAACCCTGCAAAGCTGAGGCTGCAAATAGGATGCAGTGTGTTTGCAGCCTAGCCAGCCTGCTCATATACTGGCCAGAACTGTTCAAAGTGCATAATTCCCTATGTATGGGCTGGCAGCAGGGACTGCCTTGCTTTGATGCCAACAGGCCTCCTCTGTTGGTCTCCTCTGTTTCTCAGGATGGTACAGGATACACCGTTTTCATCTGTTCTGGCAGAATATGCAGCATTCACACACCTTGCCTTCTTTGCTTTAAATAAAAAGATCTGCCCTTACAGCCCACCTCCACCACGAACATCTTGGCTGAAAGAAGCTGGTTCTCCTGTAAGCATATCACAGAGGAAAAGCCTCTGGAAAGCATTAGCAGTTCTTACCCCAGCTATACACACAGCTGTCTCTGAGTTAAATCAAGTTCTTTCACTTTTCTTCCAACTCTTTACAGGCAATTAAAAAATAAACAGCCATCCCACCTACCCCTACAGGACAGCTGGACAGATCCACTCAGTACCAACTCAGCAGTGATGAGCACCCAGACATAAATGCTGTTCCTGCCTCCCAGACTCACTCTGAGCCACAAGGTTCCTCACAAACACACATTAGCGCGGCTCATTTTCATTTTTCTACCTTCTGGATTTGCTCTAAGAGCAGAGCAGTGCCTTTCAGTGCCTTCCTGGAGACCCAAGCAGCACAAAGCTATCTCCAATAGGTACTGCTGAACCAACGAGCCAGGTCTGTTTATTTGCACTCACTCACTGTTCCCAACTATGACCTTAAAAAATGAAGACATCCTCAGTCTGATGGAAATCCATAATATTTCACAGCTTGAGCTGTTCCGTCAGGGGCAGCGCAGTTACCAACAGGTAAAACAAGCATGTAACGAGAACAGGTTTGGCAGGGAATAGATCCGAAAGTAACGCTGGGAGCCAGAGGCACCCCAGGAAGAGAGGACAGACAAAAGGTCCGCTTCTAACTAGGGAGGGGAAAAACAGAACCAAAACGCACGGCAGGGATGGAGCAGGGCAATGGCAGGAAAAGAGGAGAGAAGGCAGAACCTGTGTACCAAAGAAATAATTCAGTCCTTAATGCCACGGTGTTAACAGTGCTTTAGTCCACCATATAGATCTCTTGACATACAGTTGGTCTCTCTGCACACTACAGCATAAAGGTTCCTTTTTAAGACTTCCCAAACAACTCCATCTCATTCCTTGGCTTGCTTAGACTGGTTTTGCTGCTAAGGACTCGTAAGATGTGTAACCTGTCCAGCTTCTTACAGACAGGGAAGAGAATATGAAACACAGGAAACTTAAATGAAATCTCAGCATCCAATTTCACGCAAGTAAAGACACACAATAGCAGAATGCCTTACCTGTGACTTACTGATACTCTGATACTTGCACCTATGCTAATGTGATGCTGTAACAGCAACAGCCACTCTGCCAAAAAAGGACTAAAAGAGCTGCACGGAAAGCATGAGGGTGAATGAGAAAACAGAAACGGCTCATCTTTACATGGCTTAGCACTGCCTAAAAGTCTCAACTGAATTCCTGACCTCCCATGGGCAGACTCCTGTTGCATGGCTGTACAACTGCTTCCACAACCGCCAAGCCACAGCACATCCTCTGTGCGTTGCTGCTGCCTGCAATGACAGCTCGTTCAGCTGTTGAGCAGTTGCAGTAAGTCAGGGGGGCTTTCAGAGAGGCCGAACTGACTGCACCTGAACTGCTAAATACCATCACGTGAGCAATTCATTTAACAAAGGCCTTTTGGAGCCCCTATGAACAGCAGCCCAGACGCACCTCCCACCTCCGAGGCCGTGTGTCAGGCACTGCTTCCAGCCTGCAGCCAGCACTCACTGCCTGACACACGCACTGCAGAGCAGGAAGAACTGCCCTGAGCCTCCAGCACCAGGGGAGTGCGACAGCAACCCAGCACAGACGGAGCCAAACACGTAAATCCTGCTTAAAGCCAATGGCAGTGAGCAAGTCAGGAAGACAAAACGTAACCACATCCACTGTTTGGGTGAATGACACAGACACCAATATCCCAAACTGCAAATTCTGTAGAACAGCCAACTGGCACGACGTGGGTGAAAGGCAAACCTGATTCTATGCTTAATTCAGTCACTCAGGTCAGCAGTGATCAAACACATCGGTATTCACAACTTCCCATCTGTTTTCAGTTCATACGTGCCTAAATTAAATCAATTAGCTCTCAAGAAAAAGTTAATTAGCAGCAGTTCAGATCATGCAAAATAAACCTAACAGTACAAATGCCAAGAAATTTAAACTGAGTACAGCTCCATTTAGAAAACCTACGGATAACTGCATCATTCACTAAACAAAAAGTCACTCAGTGTATACCGAGAGCCTGGCTAAAATACATATAAAATGTTTGGAGACCCAGAGAATACGTCAGATAACCTGCTCTGTATACACTCAGCAGTAGAACTTACAGCTATTCTTAATCCTAGCTTTGTAAACCTTGTAGGCACAACTCACTGTGCTTCTGAATTCATAATATTCTGCAAAGCGCTGCAGTTTGCTGGCTTATAAACATGCCCTGCTGGCTCACTGGGTAGAAGGATTTCTGCTGACTTCATGTATCATTTCAGCTGCATTCATCAGGGCTTAATGATTTTCCCTGCTAAGGATCCAGGCTGCAAATATTAAGTAGAAGAGGTTATACATGTGTCTGACAGACTGGTGATATTTTAATAGGTGATATTTGACTATAGCCATAAAGGCGCTATAAATAAATTGTACTAATGAAAACCAGGATCCTTCATTAAAAAGTGAAAAGCAGACGAACAACCCAGAAGTGACTGAACATTGCACAGCGCTGCTCAGAATCATGTTCTGAAATAACCAAATCATTCCTTATTTATTTACTATTCACTATTTATAAATGCAGTCAGAGCTTTTGCTTGAGAAATGGGACATGCAGCAGCTGTTCTACCATACTAATTTATACACAAATGCAGATATTCAAACATAAATAAAAGATGTTTTATTCTCAACTAATTAATTCCATAGATTTCAAACTTTTTGACAAGCTGCTGAAGTAAGCCCTTCTCCAACCCAGATGCCTGCTGCTCCTCAGAAGACTTAACTCTGAGCTCCCTGCCTTCTCCAACCCGCTGCTCAGGAGCTCAGGTCACAGCAGCTCACAATGTATGCTGGAGTGGGCACACCGCCAGGCTGCTCCTGGGAATCGGCCTCTCCCCATCTGCCTCCATCCGCCCTGCCAGTCATCGGCCATACAGGAGAACAGTCAGAATCACAACTCATTGGACTTGTGATAGGACACCAGGCTGTCCAGTGCTAATAATGTTCTGGAAGCTGCAAAAGAAAAGCTTACAACAAAAGCCATATAAATACACGCAGTGCACAGGTATACACAAAGTTCAAACAGGATATTTTAACCCTTTTGAAATGTTACTGCTCTTTAGAAGACATGGTTGATAAGATAGGCTTGTTAGCATTAACATTTCTAAGCACAGCTTCTTCACGGTTAGTAGGAAGGAGATCATCACGGCAGCCTGCTGCATTCCTTGCACTTCTACAAGTAGAACTCCTTTACAGAGCTGTACACATAACACCAGAAACAAGACTTTTTCTAAAGACGACGACAGTATTTCACGTGACAAAAACAACATGAAAAGCCATAATGGAAGATTACCTCCACCACTGCCGGCAGGATCCCCTACCAGTCAGCTCACGTCTGCAGCACATCACCACTTCTGAAACACTGCCGTATTTTACAATGAAGGCAGTTTTCCCTCGCAGGGTATCTGCATTCCAATAACAGGTTTCCATCCTTACACTCAGCAGAAAGTAAGTAAATATTGATTCAAATCCACACAATTATTTCAGTAGAATTTTACATGGTTAAAAAAACACCTCCAGAACAAATCACCGAAGGAACTGCTTCAAGAACACTAACTGCACCTGCAGCAACATCAGGACAAAGTGAAATCCACTGCTTGTAGCATTAAGCACCATTTGCAGCATCAGCAATCAAGCAAGTTCAAATGGTCAGTAGTAAACAGTTTTTGTAAACCATTTACATCTTGTTACTGCTAAGACTCACAAGAGAACTAATTAGCTGTCAGGACCAAGTGAGATTTTAAGGTCTTCACTGCCAGTCACAAACATTCCTCTAATGCTCTCTCTACAGGAGCTGCATGATCTCAACGACAGATAAGTGCACTTTTTTCCTAAAGGAAGATAAATCAGTATAAAACATCAGGATGCAATGCAGCAGATAGAAATGCAGCAGATAACAGGGTGGGATGCTTCCTCCTGTCTGAGAGGGGCTTCACAAAGATCTGCAATATGCCATATGGAACTGGGAACAGCACTTTATCTTTCCAAAAACTGGCATATCTTCCCCAAAGCTACGAGCTGCTCCTCTTCATCTCAGAATATCTGCCCTATCCAATGATTAAATCCTCTGACATTTCATTTAGGAGCACATATTCCTATTCCAGATGATAGTAAAAAGCAGGAGACAACAGAAATGATAAATGTTTGCATTCCAGTCACTCTGCTACAGCATGAGCCCACACGGAGCACTGAAGTGGCAACCACAGAACCCACATCATCAAGTCAGCATAACCTCAGCAACCCCTCACACACAGCCTGAGCCGTTCTTCGGGCACCTGTGTGCTCTGCAAGGATCTGGGATCCACAGGATCCCCTCCCTGCAAATCACTGTGCTTTGCATCACTACCTTTCATGCAAGTAGGGAAGACTTTGTAACACACCGTCCACCTGGAGCTCACCAAGGATTCATCTCCAAGCAACTCAAGCACAGACAGCTCTTGGACTTTATCATTTCACTGCTGCTTTCTTTGAAGTAGAAGGAACAGAAGCATGGTGTAAAATCCAGCTGGAGATGCTCAAAACTGGCCATATTCCTCATCTGCAGTACAACAGCTGAGGAGTCAACGCTTCTCAACGAAAGCCACGGTGAGGATGAATGACTGTGAGGCACAAAGCGCGTGCCAGCTCAAATCACTGACGGTGGTTCCTTCCAACTTCTCATCTTCTATCGTACAGGTTTACCACCACACAGCGGGTTAAACTGCATACATGCCTTTATTTGGGCTTTATACAAACCAGAGTAGGTGAAAAGATGCGAAGCAGTGATTTGTCCCGCCAAGCTCAGCCCGGAAGCACAGGAGCAGGGAGTGCAGGGCCTCGAGCTCCATGCTGAGGGACCAACCAGGTGGCGGTGAACAACAACATCCAACGCGACTCCCTGCCCAGTCCTTCCACAGCGTCACATTCATGATCTCATGTCTGCAAGGCAGCTCCACTGAACTGCTAAATACAGTCCAAAAAGCAACTGACAACAGAAGTAAAGCGCACTCACTGTGTGAGGAGCCACAGCAGCCCCTTACAGACAGCTCCTGCTCTACAGGAACTCCAGAGAAACTAACCCGAGCAGCCTGTGAGAAACCAACACACCTCAACTGCCAGGCATGAAAGCATCCAACAGAGCGGGTGGGGGTGGGGAAGGAACACCAATTAGGGATTGGTGGAGAAGGAGACAGCCACGGTGATAATTTCATTTCCCTGTAAATCCGTGATTCGTGCAGTCAGCGGAACCGAGACATCTGATTCAGATTTACCTCCCCTATATGTCTCTGCTCTTAAGAAGGAAAATATTGTTCAGCCTTCTCAAGACAGAGCTAAAAAGAACTTCCCTTAGAGATCTATGCAGACAGAAAGTGACTGCCTTACTGCCAGATATAAATAAACCAACAACTCTCACGAAGTTTCAGACCCAGCTTTTGCCTTCCCAGCGCAGGCTGTCAGGAGATTGAATCCTTTTGTAGTTGTGCATTACCCAGAAGCCGTCTGCCAGGAAAGAAACAGCCTCAGATTCTCAGAGTAACTCCTGAGGCAGATGCTCTGTTCTGAAGGCAAAACAAAGCTCTTCTGGATTCAAATTAAGCTGCTGGTAAAACAGAGCAATGACTCTGGAATGAAGCCACTTTTAAAGAAAATACAATTCATGCAAGGACACCTGTAATGTTAGCGTTCATTCTGACACAGACAACACAGATCAGCACAGCCATCCCAACGTTTGTCCAATTCACAGAATATTTCCTTTGCATAAAGCATTCCCCAAATGCAACAACAGCAGGACAGAGCTTGCAGGGAAAGGCTCGCAATAGGAATTCCAGGGAAGATGCAGGAAAGCCTTCCACAGCTGGGTGCTTTGTGTTCTGTCTATGAAAACACTGACCTATAACAAATGTCAAACACCGAAATCAGGAGGAAAAAGTGATTAAGAAGCAGTGTCACTGATCATGCTTCAGTGCTTTGTTTCCTGTCTGAAATTTGCCTCCTGTTGGAACAGCCCACAGGGATAAGTGACAAAGTTAACTCTCCTGCAATCACCATTCCAGTTTCCCAAGACGTTCAGGGAACGGTGCACACAGATCTTGCACAGGTAGGATGCTGTAATGCAGCAGATAAAGAGAAAAGCTGCAGAACTGGGGTCAGATCAGAGTTTTCACCACTGCTACTATTCCTTTTCATTGGGAAAGGCAGTGGCTACAAGTGGTGCGTGTAGAAGAACGAAAGTCAAACTAAGTGGCTTACATGTATTATCTGTAATGAGTAAGAATCAAACTTAATAGTCAGCCAATACTGACCCGATGAGGGAGAGCCATTCAAACACTGCCCCGGTCCCAGCACAGACTCCCGGCTCAGCAGCCAGTCCCCAGGTGCACTCAGGTGTAAGCAGCTCAGCTGACTGACAGCTCTGGCCTCAGAACCACATGGGGGATTATAAACAGCAGCTCAGAGAATGACAGAACACAGTCATGTACAAGTACTCTCAAGCAGCACTTAGTTAACCGGTTTTATTGGCATCCACTATCTAGATAGTTATATATGGACATGTGATAAATCTCTGCTGCTCTATCAAGGACCTAGAAAATATTCTGCATCTAAAAAACCAAGAAAGTACTTGTGATTTCCTCTGGAAAAGCAACAAGGGTTCATTTCACCTTCCTGTGCTTAGCTCCAGTTTGGCATTCATATAGGCTCAGAAGACAACTATTTGTTTACTGGGTACTTTAACATATGGGAAAGCACCCCAGTTTGAAGGGCATTTACTCCTTCCTTGGAGACGGAAGTTCAAGTTTACAAATGCGGTGCTGTGAGAGGCCGCACGAGCAGCTCGTCATCCCTTTCCACTGCTGAGGAGCAGCCTAACCTCCACCCGGAGCTCAGAGAAAAATAACAGTGAAGTGACTGCGAGCCTTTCTTGTGTTTTCCCACTCCAAATGGGAAAACACAACCAAAACTAACGGGAACAAAGCCCCAGCCACACTCGAGTTCCTGCTAAGGGAGTGGTGTTTTCCTGAAGCCATTCCAAGCAGCAGTCAGTGCAGGGCAGGGGCAGCCCAAGCCTTCAGTACAGGCTGTTTATTTAAACAGACTCCTTCTAATTGCCCTTCCTCACACAGCAGTTTTCAGCCATGGAATCACTTGTGCTCTAAGAAGAGGTGAATACGTGCCACTGGTATCACAATTACAGCCCAGTTACTTGTGTCACTCTTTCAACTTTGGAAATAAGAGCTTGAGAAACTAATGATAAAGTAAAGCATAAAAAAGCAGTGAGACTACACCTTCCATTTAGCTACAGTAAAGGAAGGGATGAGCAGCCTGTTCTTGACTGTTCACTGAGCGCCTGAAATGATGCAGACCATTACTTCCACCAGGCACCTCGGATGTTAGCCTGGAGATTTACACAGGAGGCAAAAGCCATACTGACAGAGCGATGGGAATCCGACTGCACAGTGCATGCCAGTTCTATCCACAACAGTGCTCTCCTCTCAGAACTACAGGCATTTGCGTGTGGGAGAGAAAAAAAAGACTTGAATGTGGCCAAACATCGGTAGGACAAACAGGGAGAACTTGTACCAAACAAAAAGTAAATCTCTGCCTCCCAACTTCTGTTCAGGTGCAGCCCAGAGGAGCTATTAAAAAAGCAGCCCTCGTATGCACACAGCCCTGTGCAGGCTTCAGAGTCAGCAGAACCAACCCGACCAGGGTCCCACGTCCAGCACTGAGAGGGAAATTCACCTACAGCATAACTCCACCCAGTGACCTCGCTGAAGTCAAGAGCCAAGTCTGGCTCATACAGCCAGTGCACAGCTGAGGGACAGGAGGGCAGAACGTTGGAAGGATAAGAATGCTCTAGATTCAACCCTATAAACTGGGACAAATGACCTCAGTGACAAAGGGCATCTGTTAACTACTGCTCCACCACAGAAGCCGTACATTCTCGGCCATTTCACGGAACTGAGGAGCCAGATGATCGCTTCCATGCTGCAGACAGCCTGCTGCACACACACAGCCCAGCTCCTCCAGCACGGCCCTCTCCCACACCCCACACACCTTTTCACCATTCCGAAAAACCAAGCTTTCAGGTGGCCAAGGGATTTACATTCAATGCATTTCTGAGCACTTCTACTTAAAAAGGTCCTTTAGAAACCCCAAACAACCCAACTAAGGCCAATACCACCGCAGAGGTCCTGCTATGAGAAGCCTGAGCAGAAAGCAGTGTCCAACAGGAAGCCCCATTCAGCATTTACACACACCAGGCTGCAGCGGGCACAGCTCTGCTAAATCCATACCATCACAACAGCACAGCTGCAGGAGCACATTGTTTCTGCTGGGATAAAAGCCATTACAAGGAAATAAAAATTGGGGGAAAAAAAAAAAATCAAGAAATCTAACTGGATGCTTTTATAATTTTTTCCTTAGTGCTGCACTTCTTTCTAATCCTGGAATGGTTCAGGAACTCCAGCTTGGTTCAGGAACTCACACAAACACACTGAAAAACATATCTGAAAAGACAGAAGCATGTAACAGTTTGTCCTGGAGGCACAAAACAGAACTGGGTCAGAAAATTGGGTAACATTTGACTTGCTCGGGCCAACACAATCAGGCAAAAAAAAAAAAGAAGTTTTGATTGGATTATGTCCACGCTGGCTTGAAGCAGTTATCTCCTGCGCTGACTGCAGTACGAACTGCCTTCAGCAATGACACTATCGCGTTCCTCATTTTGCAGGGATGTGCTTGGTTTCATCCCTTCGCGTTCGCACATGCACAGCATCCTTGACTCACCCACCAGCAAAGAGAAGAAATCTTTCATAACCTTCTCCTGAGCCTGACTAGAAACCACCAGGTAGCTGTCAGAGAGGAGCAGGAGTGGAACAGAGCAATGCTGTCCCAGAGCAAGCACCTGCCCAGTCTGACTCCAATCCCCTCTCCCGCACCACAAGAGAGTTGTATAAGAGGAAAGGAGAGAAGACTTATTGCCCACCCAAACTTCTTAAGACAGCTGAAGAGAAAAAAAAAATCCAGAAAGCAGTGGGAGGGCAGCAGAAGGGGATAAACATGGAGGTGAAAGCAGGAGGGCGGGACCCTGCTGGCAGGCAGCGTAAGAGCTATTAACGCCATGCAGAGAAAACCATGTTTAGACAAACCCTGAGGATACACATCTGGATGGTATTGACAGAAGTGACCTTGCTACAAAGCAGGGACAGCAACAGCTCTCCAGTACTGCGGGAGACATCCCAAGCAAACAAAGGCCTTGTTTTTATTCATCTTGTGTAACTCGTACTAATTCAACAACTTGCCAGTGTTTAGCAGTTCACAATCGCCACCTTCCCTGCATTTTCTGTTTCAAAATTTCAGAAAGTATTCTTTTCAAAGGCTGCAGACTTCACAGAAAGGAAGCTGAGGCACCTCCTGGCGATGGATTGTCCCCCAGTTACACGGAGCTCACACGACACACAGCTCTGCAGCAGGGCAATGGGGCTCATGTGCAGCAGTGCCAGCTGGAGCCGCCTCTGTCCTCTCCTGTCTTCCAAACCAAGACTCCAGTTCTTCAGCTTCTCAGGTCACTGAAGAGTTAGGTTGGTCACCATTCTTTTTGTATAGCAGATTTTGCAAAATACACCACAAATGGAAGGTTGTCTTTGGAACTCATTTACCAGGAATTTCAGCAATGCTGTACACAGATGTTGCATTATCACTTTAGGCTGCTGCTATAATGCAAAATGCTGCTGGACTAAAATACAAAGGATTAACAAGGCAGGGCTTTTAACTGCAGAACTCCCATGAACACCGACCACAGTTCCCTCTCATGGCAATGAGAATGTAGCAGCATATAACAGAAACACCCAAGGCACAGACCTGTACAGTCCTCTCAAGTTCTGTCAGGACATGCATTCCTGGGGCCCCCAAGCCTTTTGATATATTGTCCTCTTCCCCTCACACTGTTCCTCCTCCTTATTAGCAACAATTCGGGCAGTTCTGCTACTTCTGCTAAGCATTCTCCATGCCAAAGCACTTGCTGTCCTTAATATCAAGCTGATTTTCTTACATTCTCCATATACCAGCCTTTCTGTAGAACATCAGTTCTAATCTCCTTCCATATTTTCAAACACCATTCTCTCTTTGCTTCTTTATTGCCCATCCTACCTTAGCAACTGATGCTCAGCATCCATCTCCTTCAGAACGTGCCTGAAGCACTCAACTTCCCATTTATTATTTCTGGAAAGCCAGTTGCTAGACTATACATTAGCACAAGCCATTCCTTCTTCTCCTTTCACAACAACCTTTTACAAACATCAAATACAACTCAAAAAGAGCCCTGCTACACAGTTATTGTTACAGTCCCATTCAATCTAAGGCACCAGGCCAAAGTAAACCATGCCACTCACTCCTACAGAACTGCAGTCCATCACAACAATTCTTCACATACCCAGGTCTTCTTTCCACTGCATTGTAGCTACTGCTCATTTTAAGAGTCACATAGCACAGGATGCTGAAGCAGGACACCAGACTCAACCAGTAGCAAAAAGGAGAGCCTAGGGAGATGCGATGTCATCCATTTATAAAGGAAAGTGTATATGCCTATCTTCTTTGTGAGTTTAAGTTCAGGTTATTTGCAGTCTTACTTCCACAAAGCCCAACCTCAATTTTTGCTAAAACTCATTTCTATTAATAACAGCTTCTTTCCTCCTGGGAAGCATCAACGCAATCATCTCTTAAGATGCTTTAATATGATCTAACAACAAAGCAAGACAAAGAAACAACAAAGGAAACAACACAATTCTGAGAAATTTTAGAGAAGTTCTCAGCTTTTCATTGGCAGACAAATGAAAACTGCTTCTACAAAGGTAGATACAGCATTTTGGAAACACAACCTGTCCCAGTTTCCTTCTCCCCACGTACTGAGAGAAACCTTTTCCATTGGATCAAAACCCCACACTTCAACCTCCACACATCCGTGTGCATTTGCAAAAATCTTTTCCCCCACGACCACAAACAGTTCTCTAGTCTCCAAACCAAAGGCAGCTCTACACTCCCATAGGTCAAATCTCAAATGCAATTTCTTCACACTGACACAAAGAAAAGTGGGGCTGTCATAACAAATACCAAGCCTGGATAATTCCTGCAGTCACACGAGCCCTGCTCAGACAAACAGCTGGAAAACACAGCACTACTTGAGGTTTTTCTTGCCTCGGAGTCAAATTTGCCTGCAAGTTGTACACAGCACTCATGCACTGCTCCTAGAAAGACACTTGTAGCTAATTTTGTAGCTCACCAGCTCACTGCTGCCTTTCCTTTACAGTAATCCTTCTGGGGGAAGCTGTTTTTTCCTCCTCGCATCCTCACTACTGATTTCTATGCTCATTAATCAATAGCCAGAGCTCACCAGGAGCAATTGCTCTTATTAAGCATCTCAGCACAGTGCTGGTCTTGCCATCTGCTGTGCTGGTGGGGCTGGCTCATGCACAGGCCCTGCTGGCAGAGGGTGGGCAGCCAAGGAGCTGCTGGCCCATCATCAGCCCTCCATTAAAGACACCACCTCCTTCTCCCACAAAAACAGGGCAGCTGTTGCCAGAGTCATTCAAATCACTCTGCTCCTTTAGCATTAAGATATGAACATGCACACAAAACTCCTCTGATTTGCTACTAATGTGATGCAGATGTAACAGGCACCAGGTAGCTCTGGATTTACCAGCTGGCCTTTTGAAAGCTTATCATTTTTCTAATCTGTCAGGCAGCATTTTTAGGAGTACCTAACAGTTCTGTTGGTGCCCAGTGTTTCTCCTACTAGTGTTGGTAGGTGTGCATCTGGAAGGAATACAATGCCTTACAATATGAAAGGGTCAATCTGCTTGCAATAAGCAACCAAAGAAACCTTACAGGAACAAGAGATTTTGTCTCCTACACACAGGACACAGAGCGTGAACAGGGCAACCATGGTCTAAGGAAGTGATAAGAGAGTGGAGTTTTGGAACCAGCTTTCACAGCAGCAGCCCATAGTCACTTACATGCACAAGCAAATGTGGCTGGCACCTGGGAGCAGCAGTGTAAGGATGGTTTATGCTTTGGGCAGTTCATGTGTGAGCATATCCAACAGCAAAGCACTTACTAAACAATCATCTTTTGTTGCAGTCAGCTCTGCAGGGGCCAGATTCCTCAGTATGATTATGCAAAAACAGTAGAGAGGACAATGACTTCAACTCGGTTGCATGAAGATGACACAGCATGAAAATCACACCCCCTGGCCACTTTGTTCCATAGTAACACAAAGTCCTTCCTCCACATCGGGACAGGACAGCCTTCTAGCAGTACAGCAAGATTTCAAAGGAAAACACAGATCAGTTTACAGATACGAAAAAGACTCACACTTTTACATCTATACTTCTGAAAAAAGATAGTCAAGAGCAGTTCCATTGTCTACCTCAAGAGACCTTAAATGAGCATTTTGTGATTTCAAGTCAAACCATGCTATGGGGAGGGAAGAAGGGAAAAACAGTTTAATTTCCTCTGCTCATCTGAGTGTGCATCAAATGAACCCTTCAATAACCTCATAAAAATGTGCAAGATAGAAAATAATTGAGGAGTCATTTAGAATTTATTGACTTGGCCTGGGCACACAGGTAAATAAGAGATCTTGCTGCTGGCATGGCAAGTGGGAAAAATTAAATTAAAGCTAATCAGTAAAAACTGGCAGGTTTACCTTTAAATGGAGCTTAAAAACAAACTAAATCCCTGATCTCTCTTTGAAAAACACACTCTGAAATTCCTCCAAATCAGCTATACTTATTTCAAAAGAAATTCTTAAACAAGAATTGGGCTCCAAACCATGACCGATGGTAGGCACAAGGAGCAGCACAGAACAGCTGGGCCTTTGCTCTTTTCTCTGACATTTCAGGGTGACCAGCAAAAGCCTCACTTACAGGAAAAGGACTCAAAACCACCCACTGACAGAAACATACTGCCTCCCATGTCAGTCTGCCGCATTTTTTGCCTCCTTCTTGCACAAAGCCATGATGTGGTGATAGGGAGTTAGAGGGCAGATGCTAATTTATTTGCAGGGTGGGCACATGGAAGCCAAAAGAATTCGGTTCAAATCCTGGATGCACAATCACTGACTTTCTGCTGTGCAGCTATCTGTGCTTTCCCTAGTCCTTCCCATCACACAGCCTGGAAGCCAGGAGCTTTTCCACAAGGACAACTTGTGCAATGAGGGTTTTGCACATTCAGAGCTCAAGTGATTCTCTGCAACTGGAAGGTTATATATTCACATGAATTAACTGAAACCCCATTGCTTCAACAGAAGAGCTTCAAAAACAAAACAAAAAATGTATAAACTCTCAAAGGCTTAAGCACTTAACAGTTCTGATGTACTCCTCTGGACTGGGGGCATTTCTGAACTCTGAAGGCACATGAACACAGTGGGAGATCTCAGCATGGAGAGGAGGGATGGCACAAGAGAACCCTGACATGCTGCTCTCCAGCTTACGTCTGGAATACATCCTCTAAAACTGACTGCGTGTCAAGAGAAACACATGAGAACAGCCCTAGTTTTTTATTTTTATTTAATTGTGAATAAACTTGCTAGAAGGAGGGGGGGAAGAAGCCCTGTGTTGCAATAGGAAGCTCTCTGCCCTACAGCTAGAGAGAAAGCAATCAAATCACTTACAAAAAATATACACAGCAGAGCACAAAAATAGCCAAAAGCTCTTGAAAACTACCAGGCGTGATGTTTTCTCGCTCTCTCTTGATTAAAGAAGAGGTTTGGGATGCTCCAAATGGCACAGAATGTTATTGCAGAAGGCACCACCTCAGCACTCGCAGCAGGACCAGCAAAGCCTGCCCTGGGCTCAGCGCTGAGAGGCACCAACCCCAGAGACCCGACCCAGGGGCTCATTGCAGCCTCCCATTCAACGCTGTTTGACGCACTGCAGCACGCGCTGTAGTTGGTAATTCAGGTCTTCAGTCAAAACATGCAAGGGAAACAAATGGATCATTTATCCCTAGACTTTGATTTCAGACCTACAGTAATTTATTTACACACAGTGTTCATACACTTGTCCCCAGCAGCCTCTGAAGCATAATGCTCAGAAACCCAATGCAGACAGTACAAGCCCAGATGCAGAGACTGAAGGAGAGGCAGCCACTAAAATATGGGGAAAAAAAGCAATACCCTGCAAGGCACATGATGTTTCAAGGCACGTAGCAAGGCTTTAAGCAAACACTTTGCTAGTGTTCCAACCAAGCAACAACTGAGAAGCCCATTTATGGACTGGGATGGGATCCCAGAGCACCCCATGAAATTTGCACCCCAGCAGAAAAATAATGCTGTGACTATGGCTGTGGGATTGGTTAACAATTACAGTAACAATGAAAAGAGCAATTTATACTGCAACATACTGATGTACTGCCAAGCCCCTGTCCAAAGAGATTAAAAGAAAAGGCTGACACAGGCAACAGACAAAAATGTCTTCTGCAGAAGGTTCACTAACTAGATACCTGAATTTCTGTGCAATTCCCTTAAGGACAGTACTCTGCATCTAAACCTGTGTTAGATAGCAGAGGTCCAATGCAAAAACTAGAAGCAATGAGCACTTAGGAAGTTCTCTGATCTAAAGGAAAAAGAAAAGATACTCCCCATTGCTCCAGAAGGCATGCTTCAGCAGCCCAAAAGATTGCTTTATTTTGTGGGTAGGAGTGGTCAAGGGGCCCCTAGGTGATGTCTGGAGGAGCTCCTGCTGCAGCAGTGGCTTCAATACAAGGAGACCTCATAGGCCTTAACAGGAAGCACTACGCAGTGATGACGGGACAGGACAGCTCTGCAGAAGCACTGTGTGCATAGAGAGGAGGGGTCACAGAATCCCATGTTGCTGCAGCTGCAGCCCCTGGGGCTCTCCGAAATAGATCTGCTGAACAGAAACAACTTGCATGGGTGGCTCCGGTGGGAAGGCATCCTTCTGGAACAGGCAAAACCCAAGTGAGGGGAGGAAAAAAGAGGAGCTTCTGAAGAGAAATACAGATAGTTCACAGGCAGGGCAGATGAACATTTTTACAAACCGCAGAGCTTTTAGCTCTGGTTGATTTATTAAATGGGTTGTCCTCTTTTTACTATCACTTCAGGCAACAGTTGAATTATTCAATGAACTCCAGTTGACTATGTTGTTTCTAAAACACTTGGGCCACCTCTGGGAGAGGAAGACAGAAAGCAAAAGGGAATAAAAACACGTTTAAAAGTTAAAGAGTTTAGCAGAAGTGGGTCCTATCCCTTTACAAGAAGTCTCAGAAGCAGAGGGCAGTATTTCTACAAGCTGTCTGCTGAAGGCAGTTGTATCACACAGGCACAGCAATGAGCTGCAGATATGCAGCTCAGCTATACCATCCAACAATGAAGATGGCCTTGTCTCCCTGCTACCAGGGCACAGAGCTGATAGCCCTTCTGCTGCTCCAGCAGAGTAGGATACATTGCTTCAGCCCTGAAGATACCAATATGCTTTTGGAAAGAAACCCATACTTCCCCCCGGGAAGCTCTGCACCCCTAACCGGACGGTCAGAAAATTCCTCCTGCAGTCCCATGGAGTGGAGAGTGGTTTTCCAACAGTCTTCTGGAGCTCACAAGAATGCAGAACTTCCTCACCAGCCCAGTTCTCACTTGATCTGTGAGAACAAGAACAGAGCCAGGCCTCCAAGCGAAGCAAACACCAAACCATCAAGCTCATGAAAATATCAGTATCCTGAATACATAATTTCTGATGGGTCACCAATTCCGGGGCTCAGCTTCACTGTCGCTTGAATTGTGAAATTCATAGTGGTATCTGAATCCATGAAAACACTGTGATGCTCTTGTGATCAGTGGCTGGCTTCCAGATTTCAGCAGTGCAAGTGCTTGGGTGAAGCAGCAGAAGAGGCCTTGCAGACCTTTCCCTCACCTAGCAAAGACGATGCATCTGCTCCAGAAAAAAAGCAGCTTGCTGGAAGAAAGCCTGTTGGCAGCAGGGAATCCTGTTGTCCTTCGTGCCTACTCAGTAATGAGAGCTAGTTGCAGGAAAACACAAGAATCAATCAGCATGTCAAGAGAATGGGAAATAAACCAAATTAAAACACACATACAGAAATTAACGTCATCAAAAATGTGGAGGGCCTGGCAACAGCTCACCGAGGCCCCAAACAAATACAGTTCTTCATTATGCTAAGAAACAAAAACCGAACAAAAACAGCTCCAACACACAAACCATAAACTGTTGATAGTTTACATTCTTATGGCACAGCACACTGCTGCTGCTCCCCAAGGACAATTCTCTTGCAAACCACACATGTATATTTCAAAACCCAAGTTATTTATGGCCTCTTTCCTCTTCAAAGATCTCAAGCAGCTTACGTGCACCTATATATAAAAACGTGAGCAGAACATTCCAACCTGAGCAAGTTACAGGACTGCACACACCAACCCGTTTTTAAGTATAAGGATTAAAGCCTGAATGCACTGTAAGCTAACAAGGCCTTTGGACCTACATGAAGATTTCGTGTTTTAGCATCTGGGAGACTACCATAAAGACTTCCAGACTTCTCCCAATTCTCAACATCACTGTTCCCACAAGCATTGTTTATATTTACTCAAAATGATCTCAGAGAGGAATAAATGAGGAATCAGATCATATAAATTCTGATACTCATCTTCCTGAGTTAGAGACAGACGCAAAGCAATATCCAAGCCTACTGAAAGAGGCTGGATTCAGCTTCTTCCTTCTACATCCTACATGGTTTTGATCACAAAAAATTAAGACTCCTTTCACTCCTTCCCAGAAATCTTTCCATCTTTTCTTCCCGTGTCTCAACAATCTTATTAAAGGCTCTTCCTGGCTTTTCCTCTAGCAGCCATTTACGTGTTGTACAGATTACGTCTGCCCATTCCAGCAAATCTCTCATTACTGCACAAATAGCACTGATGCAGACATTTCAAAATGCTTTTTTAGTTTGTGTGCACTCATCGGGATGACTATGAACAGCACAAGAATCACACACTACAATGATTTCAAAAAGATGCTTTAATAACCTCTATGTAAAAGAAAAGTCAAAGTTTCTGAATCACCTAAGGAAAACAGGCAATTCTACTTCTTGTTCATTTTTCCACTAACAATCATAGAATGGTTAGGGTTGGAAGGGATTTTGTTATGTTCCAGTAAAGCAGCTTCACTGCAACCACACATATTGCACAATGCCAGTACTCACACTCTGGTGTCATCAGGAAATTCTCACTCGGGTAACTTCCATTCAATCCCAGCCAAGAGCATTGCAGTGCACATTGTGCTGACACCACTACCCAGAGAGCAGTGCCCTAACCAGCCCAACAGCCAAAGTTTATCACATATACAAAAAATACAACATTGAGGACAGATCTTCGAAATAACCGGAATACCACCACAGGGAGAAAACTACTAACCAAATCCACTTATTTTCCCTCAGATTAAGTACACAAAAATCACAAATTATGCAACAGGAAGAAAAAGACTCATGTAAAATAAATAATGCCTTCTCTGTTTGCAACAAGCTGAGAGCATTTCCTAAAAACTTCCCACCCACCCTCCCTTCTCTTACTTTTAAAACACAGAGCTAGGATAATTAGAGAAGACTTCCAGAAACATGACCCACCTCCCCCACAGCTCCAGAGCATCCCCCAATAATTAAATTGCACAGCACCAGACAAGTCTGCTCTTTCATATGGGGGTGCCATCAGGTTTTTGGTAGCAAAGAGCATGAGGCAAGAATCTATCCAAGATGCATAACCTCTCTGATGGTTCCCTCTCTACTGAGCAGTTCCCTCAACAAGTCACATACGGTCACATTTTCCCCATGCAGTCAGCAGAGAAAGAAGGCTGAGACCCACACAAGACCTTGACAGGAGAAGCAACTGCGTTCAGAGGGGAAGTTGCCTCCTATCAGCCTAGCAAAAGCAGCTGCACACAAAAGCTCCTTAACAACCACGGAGGAACTGCCAGGCTCTGCTTGCCAGGTTTGCTCCTGTCCCCACCATTTCTGCAGTGTTCACATTCCTGCCCTCTAACTGTACCTTTGTGGTAACCAGGACTCCAAGCTGCCCAGGGACATAACATGGAGACATCTGTTCATGAAAACAAAGCTACATGCATTAGTATTCTTGTGTATGTTTACTGCAAAGCAAACTAGGAAAAGGGAGGGGAAGGGCATACTACAGAACAGTGCAGCTGCCATCAGTGAAAAGCCATTGTCACCTATAGTGACATCTGTTGCTGGCTCAGGTACTTAAGATGAACATGCAAAAGACAAATGCACCTGTGACTTGAATCCACAGACACCCTCAGAAAGAACCCCAAGTCTGGGGGAAGAACACTCTGGAGCAGCAGAACAAGGTGTGGAAGAAAGAGAAACAATTCCGTATTTATTTTTCACACCAGCCAGCAGACCCAGGTCAGACTCCAGCTGCACATGCCTGCAAAAGCTCCTGCCTCAGTGCTTTGTGGGCAATGTTTACTACATATGTTCCACTTGCCATATCTCTCACCACCTTCTGATTGCACAGGGATAAGCATCTGGAAGCACTGCTGCTGCTGGCAACCCAGATACAGCTAAAGGCCTGATCTTCAGTCCTACAGCCATGCTTCCTGGCACATCACCCCGGCCTTCCTCTCAACCCATGTAGGGAAGGCACGCTGCACTTTGCCAAACCATTTAGAGATATTTAACTGGTGCAGGGACTGCCTACTATTTGTTTGCCTCTTTGAGGGGAGGGGCAGCAATGAGCTGCACCTCGGGCTTCCAAATTGCTATGCAAAGAGCACAAGAAGCTCCTACATCTTCTCTTCCTCTCGGTTCACTGAAGAGCCTGCCAGGCTGAGAAGTCCCAGCAGAAGCAGATGTACTGAACCTTCAGAGGAGACACAAATGAGACATGACCGGGGACAACCCAGCTCCCTGAAGGGGACTTAAGGGATACCCAAATATACCCTCTCTTCTTATTTCTTTATGTTATCTAAGGGTTATAGAACATTATCTGGAATTCAAGCCAGCACATTTAGTACTCAGATCATTTTGGTCTTTGCCAATGTTTTGAAAACCATGCCGCTCAGGAAAAGAGAGGGCAATTTTTTCTTAAATTATCCCAAACTCCAGAAGGTAACATCTTCCTGACATTCTCTTTGCATAAAAAATAGTCAACAAATACACAGCATGCTGAATTTGTTCCCCACTGCCATCTTACAAGACTCTTCTGCAAGCAGCACACCGGAGCAGGGTTCCCCAAGACGAGAGCCAGGATCAAACCCTTCTGCAGCCCAGCTCTCAGCAGCAAAAAGTGCTCTACAAATAAAAAAAGTACGACATGCAACACGGAGGGTGGAAAGAGAGAGGGAGAGTAAGCCAGACAGCCCTGGAAAAATTTCTGATTATTTCTGTAGAATAACAAATAAAACCAGGGAGCTCTATGGCACAGAAAGCTCTGAATGTGCTTTGTAGACCTTCCAAGGACAGCAAAGACGATCAAGGACATGAACCTGGGCGTACCAATGTCAACGACCACATTCCAAAACCATGGTGCACTTAGGTTAGCTCACTGATACATCAACATCACACTGCACCCTCCTCACGTCAGATGAGAAACGTGGAGCTGGAATTATTCATTGCTGCTGGAAGGGAAATCTCACCTCAAATCTAGGGACACGCAAAAGAAGTCCAACAGCTCTCCACCTGACTCAGCATCTCTCACTTCCTACGGCAGACAAAGCACCTGCCGTTCCCTCAAGCTCTGGAGCTTTCACCAGGAGCATTCCCCCAGCAGTGATCCTCCTGCACTTGGCTAACTTACCTGCTGCCATTCCAAATGCCTCTGGAAACAGCAGCGGGATCCACACAATTAAAAGCTGGCTTGCACTCAGCCACGCTGCTCAGCTACCAAATGTTTGTTCTCCAGTTACTGTCCAACACCTCCCTCTGCATGGATACTCCTCCACTGCTGCATTCACCAGATGCAAAGGTAGAAGCCTACAAGAGCTGTAAATCAGTGGATCACATTATGAACCAAAACAGTTTTTCCAAATGTTGTAGGCTTGCCTCTGTAAACCTTCAGCAATTCCAATCCAATTTCAGCATCATTTAATCAAGACGTTTCTGAACACGGATCTAAATCAAACTCTGAACTCAGTAACACTGCTCAAGAGCTGAAAACTCAAGACTTACCTCCTCTCGGTTCTTGCTGCCACTAAAAACATGCAGAATTCAGCTGGGATTTCTGCCTTTGCTTCCAACTACACATCACAACCCTGATTTAAAATTCTTTTCATCATCCTCTAGAAGAGCACATAAACATTCAACCCCAATCTGGGAGGCGGGAATCCTGATAAACACACATGCTGGTGATTCACAAGCAAGGTGGAAAAAATATTCCACATCGAATTTTAAAGCACTGATGACATCACCTTGATGGAAAGGACACCAACCATAAAACTAACCGACACAGAAGGAAGCATAGGCCCTATCCAGTCTGCAGCTTCATGTGCCATCTAAGTGAACGGAGGTGACACAACCAGGATGTCCGCATTCTGCATTTCCACTCACTGGCACCTTTTTTGTGGAAATCTAAAACAGAGTTCAAAGTACTTCTTTTGTATTCTGCTGGACAAGAAAGCATTTCCAGCATCCCACAAGAAGTAAGAATAACAACAAACCACCTGCAATTTCTCCATTTAGCAACTGAGCCTTCCTATCTCACTGCTCTTCTGCACAAAGTTACTGAGCAGCACTGAATCAGTTCTATTGGAAACCAACAGCACCCTACAGAAATTGGTACTGTTTCCTCCCAGTGGCATGAAATAAACAAGCATCCTTCTAAAAAAATAGCTGATTACTTCCAACAGTGTCAGCCAAGCTTAAAAAAATAACAGCCTACATATTTTTTTTTTTTAAGTGGGCCACATCTGAAATTATTCAGCTTTTTTGGCATGCTCACAGCATTGTTTTCTAAACTGTTTCAAACTGAAGAATAGTGTTTCCAAACAGCATGCTGAGGAACTTTCACTTGAAGCCCAGCAAGCTTCCCAGCCGGCTGCAGCTGATGGGGAAGGCAGCACACACCGCTCTGCAGCAGCAGCGTGCCCTGCAGCAAGGGCTGAAGCTGCTTGGCTTGGAGAAGCCTCACTGAGGAACTCAGTGTGCAGAACTACCTGAAGGGATGGCATGAGGAGGATGGAGCCAGGCTCTTTCAGAGGTACCCAGGACACAACAAGGGGCACCAGGTGGGACAAAGGAGGCTCTCAAAACACTTCCTGACTGCATGGCTGACAGCACTGGCACAAGGTGCCCTGAGCAGCTGCGCAGCCTTCATCCTCACAGACACCCCAGAGCCATCTGGGCACGGTGCTGAGCGCCCTGCTCAGGGCGGCCCTGCCTGGGCTGAGTGTGGAACCAACAGACCTGGAGGTTCCTTCCTGCACCTCTTCCCACCAGCAATCCTGTTTTAGCCACCAAAACATAGCCCGCTATTTTTGAAAGTGCAAATCTGCATTTCGGTTCCTCTTGAGACACTCTCCACCCTAAGGCAAAGCAACAGGAAAAAACACAACCTCAAAGGCTTTCTGAATTGCCTCCCCCGCATTCGAACCCACAGCAGCTATAAGTGCTCATGCAGTAATTAGCATCTCTACTGGGGGCTAAAGAAGGCAACCACAGCTTGCTGACTGAGACAGAAAAAGACCCCGAGTCTCCTTCTGCCCACCAGACAGACAGGTACAGAGTTAAAGACAAGGCTGCAACACTTTGTACAGGTTTGTCTTCTGGATATCTGCTCAATCCACTGCATGCCTGTCCAAGTAACTGCATCACTGTGCCACAACCTGAAGTGTTATGGACTAGAACATAGAATTCAACTGAGTACATTTTGCATTAAAGCACATCCCTATTCTTTCTGTACACTTCTAAGTATGCTCTGAAAGTTCAAGTTCTCAAATTCCAGAAGCATCCACTTTCCCCTCACATAATCCCAAAGTTACATGCCTTGATCTTCTTACAGAATAGCACCCAGGAACTGCAGTGCTGCCAGTAACCAAGCGCAGGCAGTCCCCAAAGAGTGCATTCCTCTGAGTGGAAGAGCTGCAGGATTTCCCCTCAGTCACCCTTAGTGGGTGAGCAGAGCAGCAGAGGTTCCTCTCCCATTCCCTCCTCCCCACTCTCCCCAGCTGTCTGGGGTGTCCCAGCAGAAGCTGCCTCAGCACGCCTTGACTCCACTGGGATCCGGCTAACAGGATTGCTTTAAGAAGCCAAAGCATGCAAACAGACACTCTGCAATCTCTTTTAAAAAGCTCCTTAAAATCCATCTCTTCATCAATCATCATTTCAAACCCTCTCCATTCTCCACCTATGTGACCTGACGTACTGCTGACATGTGCTGCTTATGTGGGCGCCTTATAAGACGGAGATGGGCTTTTTACACAGGTGGGTGGTGATGGGACAAGTACTTGTGTACTTGTCCAGTACTTACCAGGATAACTTCCAGTGCTGGAAAGCATTTATAAGGAAACAGGACATTTTAAGCAGCACGCTAGAAGGCAGGTATCCAACAGCTCTCGCACGTTACTGATAGCCGACTGCTAACTGCCTGCTCCTATGAAAATCCAGTGAGATACAAGTGGAAATGTTTGGCTGTTTGTGTTGTGCTGCCCTTCCAAAATATGGAGTACCAGATTGAGAGCTTTATCTTCACTAAATCTTAATAGACAGCTAAATATAGTAAAATGGTGATTATTTAGCACATCTTTAAAGCAACAATTTCCCTCTCAATTAATTTCCCATTCCTTGGATTAATTATCTACTCAAATTTTCTTGATGCACCCACTGCAAGAAGCTGAATGCACTTCCTGTAAATTAAATTGCCCTCAGAGATAATGACATTCCTAGAAGAACTTTGACTATGCCAAGAAACAATCCATTCTATTGAATGTGCCTGGATGGGTAGGAAGGAGAAAAGTCACAAGTCTCTGGAGACAACAGTTGAAGTCTGGAGTTTGAACCTGAACAATAAGCTGCTTTCTCTTACCCTCAGAGTGACCCTAACATAATAACAAGTAGTAGTTCATTAGCCCAAATAAGAATGAAGTGTAACACAGACAAAAAAATCCAGAGATAATCACTACGAGCAGCAACTTCGACCACTGAGAGCTCACACCCAGCAGTCCGAAGGTCTACTGAGCCACAGG
The DNA here is from genome assembly GCF_016699485.2 of Gallus gallus. Lineage (NCBI taxonomy): Eukaryota > Metazoa > Chordata > Aves > Galliformes > Phasianidae > Gallus > Gallus gallus. The sequence goes on from NC_052546.1 coordinate 1,185,537, forward strand.
CGGTCCAGACACACATTGCTGTCATGATCAGTGACAAAGCTCCTACAAATTTCTGTAATACTCAATTAGGAACTTCATCAGAGAAGTGGCAAGGAGAGCATCAGCAGAGATGTCAAATAACACCCACTCTGTGTCAGACCAGAATATGACACTTCACAACCACATGCTGCGGCACACAGGAGCAGAAGAGAAAGCACAGGCCTCTGTCCTCCCTGACACTGGGAGAGGTTCAAACTGCTCCTTGTTTTTGCTTGGAATCTCTGCTCTACTGTGAAGGCTAGTCCTGGAGCGGCAGTGATCCTAACTCCCAGGAGCACAGCATGGAAGTGGTCCAACCTCGGCACCCGTTAAAAACCCAAACCAGTAGTCGTATTGAAAGCACATCAGATGGAATAGCAGCCCCTGGTTTTACTGGAAGGTGAATGGCACTGGAGGTGCTTCTCCGTTCCTGTGCAGAGCAAGGTGCCCGCAGCTCCCCAGCACCCGGAGCCTGCCCAGCCCCACAGCACGCTGTAGAGGTGACAGCGTCTCGCTGCCAGCTCTGTGCTACGCAAGCAGCAGGTGCACCTGGGACCCTTACCTTATTTCTTACTGTGTTTCTTCCAGGTTGGTTTGTTATCATTGAGTACCAGAGTCCTGAGTGCTGGGGTCACGTCCCCAGAACATTACTATTGCACCCAGAACATTACTACTGCACCCTGAGCAGACTTAGATTCCCCAAATGCCAGAGCGGAGGCACAGCACACTCCCCACCCAATTCTAACAGATCTCACCCGGAAGCGGTGTTTAAGATCTGCACTCATATTTTATCCTAGCAGCATGAACCAGCATTGCTTCTGTCACACTGGAGACGTGAGGGGACCAACGAGGCCGTCCCACAGGTACAAATGACTTCAGCAGGCAGAACACAAGGAAAGAAGAGGTTCTTATTACTCAAAGCTCTGTCATTTGAGCACAGCAAAAGGGAACTTCCAGAACAAAGCATGGCTGAAATGAAGTACCTGCTAAAAGCTTACACGTTTCAAAGCCCACCGACCTTACAAACGGCATAAGTGGAAACAGATAAATCAGACTGCAGAAGGAAGGCAGGGTTAGCTTGCTATGCACTGATCTTGTAAAATACTTAAGCAAAGCCTGTGCCCATTGATAACATGCACCTCGATTGAACAATAGGCTCCAGAAAAACAAAGGTTTTTTTCCCCCCCCCCCAAACCTTTAGCATGTTAACGTCTGCAGGGGAGAAAGGAAAGGAAAAGTTCTAAAAATAACAAAAAGCCATATACACAGGAACACATTCCAAGTTTTTTTAGCACAGCTCCTGAAAAGCATACTTGGTAATACTATCCATGCTCTAGTTCAGAAATAGACGTGGGCACACTAACAGATTCTCCATCTACACAAAAGCATACCCAAGTGGAACAGCCCTGCTGAGAAGAAAGCTCTCACGCTCCTCCAGTTGGAACTCCAGCAGCTGTGGCTCTGCTCTGATGCTGGACAAAACCATGTCAGGCTGTGCTTTAATAAATGATGAAGCTCCCATCCTAGTTGAGGCAGTCAGTCAGCTGTACAAGAGTATAAACACAGTGTCTGTACAGCACACCAGAAGTGAAATTCACTTGCTTACTAGTGATGGAAAGATGTGATGGAGACTACAGGCTCTAGCTGAGAACTTACGAAGTCAACATCAGCCTAAGCAGGAATTAATTTCTGGGATAAACCCAATATGGGACTATCGTGCAATTTATTTTAAGTATGTTATCAATCCTGCAGATATAAAATATTCAAAAATGTTTCATGGAAGTTTCTCTACTCTCCACAACTATCTGAAGAGCTGCACAGCTCTGCTGCTATCACTGGCTTCAGAAATAATTGGATTTTAATTAAACCCAGAAGACGAATGAAAAATTGATGCCACACCAGCACAAGTTTCTGCTCAATTATTTTTCTTCCCCTAATAAAGGTGACACATTGATGCCACTTTTACAACCAGGAATAAAATAACTCCATTCCTGTTCCTACTGTTCCATGGGATCCCCCGACCGAAGGCAGGGGCAGCACCCACACAGCAGCACCCCTCTCTGCTGGCTGGCGGCCCGGGGGGCACACAGGGATGGGGGAGGAGCAGCTCCAGGTCACCGAGCCACAGTCCCTGCAGGTGTCCAACATCTTATTTAGGGAAAGATTCATTCAGATTTTATTAGCCTCGTGAGTGAATAACTAAAAAGAACGTCAGTACCAAAAGGGAAATTAATGACGACCTGCATTTAAAACACTTTACAGACACACTGACTCACAAACCATCTCCGTGCTGTAGGGATTCATATGAGCAGGATGCATTGTGGGACACGTCAATTAAAATTAAGAATGAAATAACTCTGTGCAACAGTGCTGAATGGCATTTTCTTTCAAGAGACCACAAGTTCAAACAGACCTCAGCCCTGCCATCAGATTATTCTTAACTCTTTCATTCCCAAAGCAAGTGACCAGCTCACACAAGGCGGATGGCAGAGCACTGGGTGCCCAAACCCCGCAGACACAACTCTGCCAGGAAGGCTGTGCAGCTCTGAGCTATCATGAGAGCAGGATTTAGTCTACAACTAAAGATACAGTAAGAAAAATAAGAGAAATCAGGAAGTGCACCTAACAGTCTGCTGTTACAACCAGTCAAACCAGGCAGAAGTTCGAGGAATTTCTTATCAACATTCGCCATACTGAGATTATTTTGCCCAATGGAGACAGCAGCTTTCACACCTCCCGCCCAGTCGTGCTCACAGCACAGCTCAGCACCAGGCTGCACCACGGGCACTCCTGGTGAAACCAGAATGCCACGCTCAGCTCTGCATCCCTCCTACTGCTGCAGGGAATACACCACCACACAACTGCACAGCAGCATTTCCACTTGCAGCGAGTTGCATGAATTGCCCAAAGCTACCTTGCTGCCTCTCCTCAGTACAATGCAAAGTGGAGTGAAGGAAGAACAGAGGTACCTTTTCCCACTGTTAGCTACCTACAAGTGCAGTCTCTGGTATCCACATCAAATATTTAAGAAATACACATGCATGTGTGGCACATCTCCAGTGCATTCAGTTTTGCTAAATGCAATTCAGTTTTGAAGAAGTCTTGTAAATACATCACAGTCCACTCCGTTTGGCCAAGGAGCAGAATGAGGAGCCAGGAAGCACAGTTCTCCTTGCTAAATCCACGACAAATGGTAATTGAGATGGGGACTGCAGCCCCAGGTTCTGATACTGCGCTATTGCTAGGGCACAATCACCTTGCAGAAGTGAATTAATGCCATAACTAGAAGACCTCAGAAGATCCCATATATTTTATTAAATACCTAGCAACTTAGCTGCCAGCTGAGAAAGCAAGGACAAGTTTTCTGCATAACAGACTCACTGAAGTTTCATCCAGAAAGCTCCATGTACTTAACCCCCACACACCAGCCAGCATTACCCAGAACACACTTCCCAACATGTGTGCTCAATGCCTCCCTTTCTCCAGAGGGAAACATAACTCCACTTTCTCTCCTACTTCCCTCTATTCTGCTTCTCTGGCTGGGCACCATCCCTCCTGTAACAGCAGGCAAACCAAGAGAGTGCTTTCAATGACCTCACTGTGGCAACCCAGGCTTCATGCACACAAACCAAGGCATGCTAAACCAAGGATGTCTCAAATGCTGAAGTTTTGGGAATGTTTCAATGCCATGATGCTGCCCCAATGAAGGGGGAAGGCTACAGACTTACTGCTCTGGAGCAGGGCATTCAGCTACTGCTTTAGGCAGTGCTTTCCCCTGCTTACTTCCTTTACCCAAATGAGAATACCAACAAGGAAACACCTCACCCATGACATCCAAAGACCTCTCACGAGCATTCAAGAATCACATTGAATCAGGGAGTCACCCAAGTTGGAAGGGACCCAGAATGATCACTGAGCTCAACTCCTGGCTCTGCGCAGGACCACCTGAAAATCAGTCTGGGAACACTGTCCAAATGCCACTTGAAGTCTGGCAGCCTGGTGCCAGCACCCCCCACAGCCTGCTCCAGGGCCACACCACCCTCTGGGGAACAACTCCTTCCAAACACCAACCTGATGCTCCCAGTGCAGCTCCACACTGCTCCCTCAGGTCCTTTCGCTGTCACCAGAGAACACGAATGCTCATAAGATATGAAGACAATCTCTCCTCCGGTACTGATAGATGGCTGTACTTATAAGGTCTAGTAGCAATAAAAGGAAAAAGCAACTAGGCAGTAAAGAATTTCATTTGCAGCACACCAGATAATTCCAAAATATTACCAACACAACAGAAAGCAACTGAGGCACGGTAATGCTCAGGTGGCATTTAGGGGAAGTAATGAAACCACACAGCTTTTGAGTTACAAGCACAGAAATAACCATTCCCTTTTAATTAAAGGCAACTATTAATATTATTAGTTCCTCTTAAAAAAAAAACCAGAAAGTCTGCCAGCAGCTCAAAGGGACATTTCACAGCCAAATGCTGTGAAAGCAGTGAGAACCAAATTCTACAACCGTAAGCAGTACCAATATGTAATTTATGAGTAAAAGCTACCACTTACAAAGCTGTTCTTGACTTCCACAGCATTTAGCATTTAAGTTGAAATCTTTCACAACCCAGAAAAAGATTATCATAAGCACTGCCTCATTAGGGCATCACAACTATGATCTACAAGGAGCTGCACTCTTAAACTAACAAAAACCATATCTAGGATCCATCAGAGACTTGAAAAGGCAAAGAAATCACCAAAACAGCCCAACTGGGCAATGCTGGTGTCCCAGAACGTACTGCCACTATTTGCCAGATGAGCCAACAACCAGTGTGATGCCAGTAATAGAAAACATCTGCTGGAATAAATTTACATGACAACACATTCCTCTTAATTTGAACTACATGAGCAATAAATAGGAGGATTATCCTGGTCAACACCGCTTCCGTGAGGAAGAAGCTTTAAGAAGGACAATCACTAACACAAGTTCTCCCACGTACCCACTAACACCAGGACTTGATGCAGGGCCAGAGCAGTTGCTGTACAGAATTGACACCAGAGAACAGCAGCCCCAGCCACTGTTTCCACCCGAAGAGCCAGGGTGTGTTTGGCTGGTGTCTAACAGGGGCTCGGGGTGCTGATACAAAGCTACTGCCACCTGGATAATCTGTTCTACAAATAAGTCATACTGTCCATTCAAAACCATTTGTTTTTCATTGCTGTAATGCAGTACCATGTGGAATACAATATATAGTCATATATTGCGGTTTTCTTATCAAGCCTACTTTAATCAGTCTGTATTAAACTCCTTAATCAAACAACTCCATCTCATTTAAGCTTGGAAAGCTGCAGTCTTTGTGCAGCTTTCTGGTACAAACACTGATACACTTTGTTAAATGCATCACCAAACAAAGCAGCTCAGGTCATCACGGCACTGTGCCTGGAAGCCAAAAGGGCCTTTATTCCCTTAACATTGAATTCCCCTGAGAACCATTTAATCAAAGAGAAATGCAAATGGTTTCAGATGCAAAACTTGCTAAAACAATGTGAAAGAGTTTACAATTCAAACAGCAGAATAATCCCCATCGTCCATGGAACCATTTACATCTCAGGGCCCCACCAGCCACACAGGGACTGTACTGCATATCTTATCAGCTCCGGAATGAATGACAAGTCTGTAAGATGAAAAGTCTTCTGAATGTCCAGCATGATTCTGATCACTGTTATACTACATGCATTTAAAGCAACGCTGCTTAAATCAAATTGTGCTGTAGCCACAGCTCTGCAAGCAAGTACGTTCTTCTATGGCACAAAAATAAGCCCTCACATTCTGGTTCCATTTCAGGCTTTCAGGGACATCTCTGAACAATAGTTTAGCTGTGGAAGTTGTACTAAAAATAAAAGTTCAGAGCTGTGCCAAATGATTTAGCTTGCAGAGGCAGAAATTCCCAAGCTCAAATATTCCCCACGTCTGCTCAGAAGAGTTTTCACTTAATTTTTTGAACACCAAAGAGGAGGTTGGGATGTGAAGGATAGCTGCGTGGGATCAGCCAGAAGGGAAAACTCAGGCGTTTCAATTTCTTCCTGTAAGCAGGTGTGGGCTTGACTCAAAGGGGCACAGAACACCACTGGAAGTAATGAATTTTCACATTACTGCAGTGCACGGGGAGCACCGAGACCATGGAAACACCACCCTCATAAGACAGAGGAGATCATGCCTGCCCATTTGTAGATACAAAAGATTATGACTGCCCAGAGAAAGCAAGATTTAAGCTCCTATGTGCTCATAAAGCTTCTCCCAGGTACAGTTACATTTGCTCACTGCTCAGGCATGCAGACAAGTGAATAAAAGAAAAACAAAGCTGGGCCGCAACCTAATGAAATACGTGAGGCACAAAGGACTCTGAAATCAGAACTATCTATGTGTGAGTGTCAGTCTTCCTTTAAGCAGTAATTTGAAGCACCATCTAATCTCAGGATTTAACTCGGGGGACTCCACTCAGCCTCAAACCGCTCCTCTCGCTCTGTATTCCAGGGCTGGGACACAGGGAGGAACCAGCCGTTCCCCACATCCTTAAAAGGCAAAACAAAACACAAGAAAACCCACAAACAGTTCTACATTCCATTTTTAGCTAGAAATAAAACCTTTCGACGTAAACCAAGCACCACCTCCTGCTATCTGAACTCTATTATGACTAAAGGCACCGCAGTGCCCGTTTCCTTCTCTGACCTGCTGTGGCAGGAAGCAGCAGTGTGCTGCTGTCACAGCCAGCCGCTCCAGCAGCCCCAACCTGCTCCGTGGCACAGGATGTGTGTCACAATCTGGACCCCCAGTGAAGCTCCGGCACTGCACAAGTTAGAAGCACCCTGTGCAGGCGGCTTCCAATGGTTACCACCACCGTTCTTTTCCCCATTTCATCAATAGTAACAGACATTCCTACGTTATGAATGACACTTTGTGCGCATACCTTTTTTTCTTCAAGTTCTTATTTTTAGCAGCTGCAGTGCAACTGAAGCAAAACTCGCAGTCAGCCCAGCGCGGCCCCTCAGCCCGCAGCCTTTGGGACAGGTGGTTCTGTGACGGCCCGGAGGCAGCACGGAGCGTTCTGCTGCTACAAGCTGCATTCACACACTTACACAAACCCTTGTGTCCCAACAGCCCATGTCAGCACTTTTACAAGAAAGCAGTTCTACTGACAGCATTTACTGACACGCGCTAAAAGTTCCCATCTCACTTTCTGGTAGGATTTGCCCAGCTGACCGGAGAGTGACGATGCTGCCACACACCGCACCTCCAAGAACACATCTTACCCAGGATTCCCAGGGCTCACACAGACCCCATCAGCTCAGTCGCTAACGCACCGCTTCACTTTGCATCCCGCCAACTCCATGCTTCTGCACCTGCTCACATCAGCATCATCCTCCAGCAGAGGCCCCAGGGACAAGGTGCCGGGGAAGGGCAGCCGGCTGGGCTCACGGCATGAATCAGTCATGTTTGCAAAGTATTTTCTGAAGCAGAAATAACAGAACTGAACAGTTTTCGCCAGAAGTCACTAGGTGACTCCTTTCCCCTTCACAACTTCACAGCCCTGAGGCAAGCCAGCGTTTGAAGTTTCAGGCCCAGACCAAAGCCATACGTCATACAGCACTCCAAGCATACTTTAGCAGTCACAGACTCCAAGAAGATTCCAAATTTCACAAACTCTGTACTGACAGATGAAAGAATTTCAGGTGTGCATGGACAAACTTCAGCAGTCTCCATCCGCAGCCACCAGCAACAGAGGGAAGAGCCAAGGCAGAGCACAGGAAATGCCAGCCCTCCCATCACAGCAGAACCGGCTCTCCATGTGCATTTGCTCCACCAGCCTTCCAAGGTGCAATGCTGCTCTGGGGCCAAAACTTGAGGAAGTGTGGCTGTTCTCAGCTGAAGTCCAGAGCAGAGCTGGAAGTCACGCCTGCTTCTTTTTAATTACAATTCAACAATTGTCTTGGCTCAGGTTTTAGATGTGAGGAGCCTCTAAAGGCACCGAGTCTTCAGTTGACATGAAAGAAATCCCTTCAGCCTTTGTATGTGCGGATTGCGTAGGATTGCCACTCGCCTTAACCATTTATTAATTTGGCTTAATTTTACTTAATTGTGATCGTTTAAGTTAAAAAAAATACTTTCTAAAGGCTCTATAACCACACAATGAGTTTTTCTGACAACGCAGTTTAGAACCGCTGCCTTTCATTAAGCAAACCATTCTCATCTATGCTGTTGCAGTATCAACTTGATCAGTTATGCTGCAGAAAGGCCTCAGAATAAATCAAGAGCCCAACCTCCACCAGAAAAGATAAAGTAACACTTCTGTGTCACCCTCGGCTGGGAAAGCAGCATGAAAATTAAAACCACGGGCATTTTTTGTTGTTGTTTTGATGTGGAAGAAGAACTTACAAATTAACTGCAATGCACGACCTGAAGTGATTAATGGTAATCTTCCACTCACTCGAGCTTCTCCTCCTATCCACACAGAAGCCCAGAAGATGAGAACACAGCTCCATGCGCAGAAGGCATTAAACACACCGTCAGCATTCTGCTCCCTGCTTCACTTTTTTTTCTTTTATTCAAAGAAAAAAAATCCAAAGCTGCCATCCATGCAGGTACAGCAAAAGAGCAGCTCGCAGCACGGCCCTGCACAGCTCAGGGCAGGCAGCAGGAGCAGGTCCCGCACAGCTCAGAGCCTTCTGTCCCGAAGGACGCAGGGATGTGAGATGCAAATGGCACACAACGCAGTCGACCAAGCCGGGCCCCCAGCGGGCAGGGCGGCCACCACCATCATAACTAAAAAGGGAGCGAGCACAGAGGGGCCCACCTGAAAGGGCTGCTTTCCCCTGAAGAGAAACCCATATCTCATTTGCATCTAGAAGCGATTCGGCCTTCTGCTGCCGGGACGGAAAAGCAGCATGCTTAAAGCAAACTGAAGCATCTCCAACAACTCCAGAGCAGTGAACTTAAATTCAGGGACGCGCTAGCAGTACGTTTTACACTCCTCTATCCAAACACACTATTTTAAATGAACAAAAGGAGAGAAGAAAAAGGGTATTTAAAAGAAGCCTGCAGCAACCCCCCCCCCCTCCCGGCACCTGTGCTCACGGGGCAGCCCGGGCGGAGCCGCCTGTGGGGGTCACCGCAGCGGGCAGCCGCACACAGCAGCCTGCTGGCCTTGCTATCTGCCTGCCACAGCTTCACTCTGCAGTACCCAACGACAACCCGAGGCAAAGAACGACGTCTGAAATCTCCCACCAAGCTGTAAGTTCATTATTAGCATAGCAGCAAAGAGGACTTTCTGTTTAAAATAACATTTACAGTAAGAAATAGAAGTTATTTCGCCGGTATGCTCAACAACAGAATCAAAGAGCACAGCGCACTGTCTGGGAAAAGCAAACACTTCGCACAGCACAATAGCCAAGCTTTCCTCTTCCAAAAGCTCAATTTCTAGGTGCTCTACGCCAAAGAGTTCCCAGATCTACCGAGCAGGACGAGAAGGTCAAAGAAAACAACAGTTGGCTTTCTCGAGCGTTTCACCAGTGAGCACAACGAGCAGCAGCAAAACCCCTCCCGAACGCTCAGCTGGTTAAAGCAGCCCAGGGTTCCCCCGGCCGCCCTCGGGACGCGAGTCCCGCACTAACCTGTTCGAGTTCCGCAGGCATGGATGCACGGCGCCGGCTGCACCGCCCCTCGCCGAGACGCGCCCCGCTCCCCGCGACCCCTCGGAGCGCGCAGCCTCCCGCTCCGGCCGCCTCCGCAGCCTCGTTCCCTCGCGAAGCTCGCTCCTCTCGCGACCCGAGCGGCTGCCTCCCTCCGGCCGGAGCCCATCCGGGGCGAAGAGCCCCGCGGAGAAGCGCCGCCGCCGCCCCGAGGGGAGGAAACCCCGCTCACATGGCTCCGCTCCCGCCGCCCGGGCCCTGGGGGCGGGACCGACGGGCGGCCGGGGCCGGGCCACGCCCGGCGGCTGCGAGCGCCCGGCCGGGGGGCGCGGGGAGGGGCCGTCCCCCGCTGAGCCGCGTCCCCACGGGCCCGCCCCGCCGCCGCGGAGCTCCGCTGCTGAGTGCGCGAGACAAAGGGGGAGAGCGAGCGGCGCCCGAACGGGGTGACGTGCCGCTGGGCAGCGCGACGCCTCTTCCACGGGAGGGACGGCTGGCGAGAAAGAACAAGAAAGGAAAGTCCCCGGCTTGTTTACTGTCCGTACCCCACTTGGGGACTAACGCCATTCCTAATGCAGCGGCAGCACAGAAAGGTCATCTGCAATCACAGCTTCCTCCCGTTTGGATCTTGCACAGAAAGTGAGGCTGACGGCTCCCAGCACAGCCGGCCTCGTTCTTTTAAAACCATTCACCAGCATGCAGACCTGGTCCGCGTTCACTGAGACCGCCTCGCCGAATGACGCGCCAGCACAATGCACGCCAGACGTGCTGCGCCTTCCTGCCCTCACCGCTCTGCGCCCAACGCGGGGCCGCACGCCCTGCCCGCAGCTCCCAGCCCCGCGCTGCTGCTGGGCTGCCCGCGCCCGGCCGCGAGCCGTGAGATGGAAGAGAGCCTTCGAGTGCCCAGCCTGGGATGGAACCCTTCCTCTGCCTTTTCTGAGAAACCGCAGAAGGGAGATGTACTGATAAACAGACACCGAGCGGGGCAGGCGGGCACAAAGCGACCGCGGCCAGACCTGAACGCCCTGCGCCCGGGGTGCCGGCAGGGCAGCGCAGCTGCAGCCCGCCCGAGCCCACAGGTAGGGGCTGCTTCCGCTCTCTATTATACGCGGCTCCAGCAGCAAACCGAAGCAATAAATAAATCCAAGCCCGTAACAGCTGGCGGCTCAACAAGGGTAATCAGGGACTGAAAGCTACTGGAATCAAATTAGAGACTGTCCTGGAAAACAGGGATGGTCGGAGCCAAAAGAACGAAAGGAAGGCGGAGCACAATAGAGTTTTCTGTAATTCCCAGAATAGGCACCTTAGCACAAAAGGGTCTTTTCATCCTAGCTTCGGGTTCCCTGAGAATTCTAAAACACGCGTCCAGCGTCAGTGCAATTAACGTGTCAATTAATACAAATCTCACTGGATAAACATGAAAAAATGGCATTTAACACGGGCAGGAATGTGTCAGACCTATTTAATCCTCATTTCAGCTCTCCTACTGCAGCCCATGTCAGGGTTCCAGCTGAATGCTGAAGCCAAGGCTGGGTAGGTGAGGGGCAGAAGACCGCAGAGCTGCCCTACCCAACCCTGAGCCAGATCTGCGTTACAAAGGTTGACAAAAGCAATGGTAAATGTTCCACCAGGTTTGGCTGAAATAAAGTATTTGCTGTAGTGGACAGAAAATCAGAGTCCGTCCGAAAAACAAATAATTCAGAAGCAACTGGTAGCAGCCCTCAATAAAATACTTAAAAGTCAAAGCAAAGCAGAAGGAATGCATTTTGTCCCAGTGCCCTGTACTTGTACAGCTCTCCCCCTCCTCCTCACCCAACTATTCTTCAGTTAACTACCAGGGCTCAACTTCTGTTGAGGGCACACTGGCACAGAAAAGCACCATTCAGTTTCGGCATGTATGTGGACATGTGCCAGACCTTCTGACACCGTCAAAGGAAAAAACATCACAAAGTCTATACCCACAGGGTGCTGTGGCAGCTGCATGTGAATGCAGAAAGATGAAACTGAAAACCTTCCTGGACAGACTTGCCAGTTCTCTCTCACACTGCAAACCCACCGGTACGTCTGCAAGCCCTGCATGGTTAGCATTGCTGAATGCTGAAGTCCCACCTTCCAGACTCAAGAATGATAACTGCCTCCCAAATGCATAATAGATGTTGGGAGGCCTTCTGGTTATAAGGGAAACTTCAAAAATATTCTCACTCAAAACCAAAGATTTATATATATTTTAAAGCAAAGCATATTTCAAATCCCCATATTTCTTATGAGCTTGCAATATCTTGGAGCTCAAATGCTTCTGAATGCTGGGATTTGGCAATACTAAGTAACTAATTGCCTAAATAAGAGCTATGGATTAGATCCCTGAGGTGATACTGAATTCCAAATTCTGGCCACACACACCATCCATTAGGACTGAACTGCTGACTACATCCCAAAGTCACCCCTTCCATCCCCGCTCCCTTTTTAAACTGAACTTTAATTTCCTAATTTGTCGCATTTTTTCTACCACCAAAACTAGGGTGAGAACCGTCTTTTCTCTCTAAGAAATAAAAGCACACAGGTAGGAGCTTTCATTTTCTGCAAGACAGACAGGCACAGTATCTGGGCCAACTTCTCCTTTTCATTTTCTCCCATTACCCTTAAAAAATTTAAATCAGTAGTGCTGCACTGTACACCAATCTGCTCTCAGAGACACTAAAACCAAAACGGTTTACAGCTCTGCCTGGAAACATAACATATGGCCCCAGAGATAGGTAACCCCCATAAACCCACCCGAGCGAGAAGTCACAAGATGAATCAAGAATTCCAGCTAACCATGCAGGCCAAAGCACCCACTGCAGCTCTCAGCATCAGACAGCTTCTGTTCACATGGCTACCTTCCACACCAAGGTTGCATTTATTGCTGCTCTAGGGATTCCATGCCACAAATATACAAGGTAAGTGAGAGTACTAAAGAACAGGACACCATGATGTGTCACTGAGCCACACTGTGATTATTTTAACATGGGCAGATGAAAACAAGAAATTATACCCCCAATGTACATTTTGTAATCTGTGTTATCTCCATTTTTAAATGTTGAAAAATTACATTAATCCCTTCAGAGCATCTGTACTTGGTCCCAAATTGTTGCACGACTCTAGTAAGACAAATCCACCATGACACTCATAACATTTGAAAATGTAGTTTTGAGAATCCTTTTGCTTTCATATTGCCAGGTTAGAAACAGAGATGAAGCCAGATAGCCTTCATCAAGGGGAGGCAGTGTTCAGGTGGGGGATGCTTCCACGCATCATTCTGCTTTAGGAACGCAGTGCTAAAGAGAAGGTCTAAAGCACCACAGAGCTGAAGACCAGTACGGCAAAGAAGCCACAGCCACATTGTGTAAAGGGCAACATTAGGTACTTCAGTAAGTTCAAAGCATTGTCACTTGTAAACAAACAGCTTCCATCTTGCTACATCTAATATCAGTCAACTCCATTTCATCCAAGTTGTCATATGACAGGATGAGAACAAGGACGGTCTGGTGACAGCATTGCTTACATGAGAAGTAAAGGACAAAGGAAGCTACATGTCACCACATATAGGTCGCAGTCGAATGAATGCCCTGTGTGTCTGCCTAGCAGCTTCACTTAGATAAGAATCAACTACATCTTACAGGATTAAAAATAGAAAAAATAACCTCCAGTTTTAAGAAAAAAATTAAGATAGCATTACATTTTATAAAGAAATGACAACAGCAAGGAAAAAAAGTCAGATGTAAGGTTGGGACTGTGGCCACAATTTCGTACCGTAGTTATTGGAAAGGAAAACAAAGGCACTGCAAAACATGAAAACCCAGCACTGACCATCTTTCATTCCCGAGCTTCTTATTCCTCCCCTCCCTGCCCTCAGATTTTCCAGATGATTTTTGCTGTATTTCAATCTGAACATTACAATCACCTGCTCAGAAGATGCAAGATCAACGTATGGCATTCTCTCATTCAGAAGGGAAAAAATCTGGTTTCTCATTAATGTACAGGACTGATAGATGGCTATCCAATCAACTCATTTTTATGATCCTTTTCAAACTAATTACTGTCTTCCTCAAACCAAAACCTGAACACATTTGGGTTGTTTTTTCCTGAAGAGAGAAGTAAGGTCTTTGTGTACAGCATTTTATTCCAGAGGAACATTCTTATATTTGAAATACATGCAGATAGAGAATAAAAAAAGAGCCAATAAAGCTGCTTCAGAAACAAGGAGTGGAATTCTTCTCAGTCTTACCTACAGAACTCTAAAAATGCTCCTCCACCAGCAGCTAAAGGCACACATTAGCTTCAGTGCCTACAATGAGCTCAGGCAGTAACCTATAGCACTCCCAGTCACCACAGCTATGGCTAAAAAAATAACCTCTTTAGCTAGTAATTTGGTAGCTTAGAAATGGGAAGCAGCTTTTACATTATATCTATCTCACATGTATGTATCTCACACACACACCTCAAGCATAAACTCTGACATTCGTTTAGAGGAAGGCTATCATTACAGCTGGCACTCAGCCTCGGGCTGCCTGCGGCCATGTCCAGCCGTTCTGCTCTCAGTCACTCTGATGACTTCAGAGAGCCATTCCATAGTCATGACAAAGAAAGCAAAGAAAGCAAGAGCCTCACAGAGCCATGAGCAGCACAGCATAAAGTAGTGAAAGGCTCAGCCTGTATCAGCAGCACCGCAATCCAACTGCCATTCTTTTTCAGCATGAATTCTCAAGAGTGTATAGACACCCACAACAGCAGAAATGGAATTGAAGAAAACTTTTGGTTTTAAGAGCCTTTGGGTCCAAAACCACCACTCTGCTTACACACTACTCCTACAGTTTGCACGAAGCACTCCTGCTGCAACACGGGGATCTGTGAGGGAACGGCACCCAGGGACCAACAGCCTTCAGTGTGCTGCCTGGTGGGGATGAGGGCACATGCACAGATCACAGCCTGTACTGACAGCAAAGTCTTGTCAAAGAATTGAGAAAGGCTGCAAAAAGGTTTTGTGAGGACTTGGGATACACTGCCTGACCGTGCAAGTCTCACACATCGTGCAGAGAAGAGGTGTGCACTGAAGCTGGATTCCTTGTCCATGTGTTTCTTACATGTAGTTCTAGAAGAAAACACATTCCTATTGTCAAGGAGAAATGAAGCAAGAGAAAATTAAGGGAAATTATGAAACTGTGAATTTGTCATTCAAATAAAATAATTTTAAATTGAATGTGGCAATATTCTAAGCCAAAAAAAGGTTAACAGTTGCAGCAAATTGTTCTCACTTTCACACATCTTGGCAAACAAAATCATACCCTTGCCTTTCAATTGCTTCCAGAACCTCATTCAATAAAAAAAGTCCCCCAGAACAAAGAAAGTTGAGACTTTCCAAGTCCAGTGAAACCACAAAAATATTTTTGAAGCGATTAGGGAAAACACAGCCATTGCTTTCAATAATCCAACTGCTCTCCTGCTGACAGACATTAGATGGCACTTTGGAATTCAGCGGTTAGCAGACGAAGCTGCAGAGCAACTACTTCAGAGGAGAGTGAAGCAGGGAGGTGAGGCACTGCTGGTGATAAAGATGAGATATTCTGCAAAGGCATCTTGGTGCTCATAGGTGCATTCCCAGCCTGCCCATGTGAAAATATAAATGGTACGTCATTATGTTTTGAAAGAACACATCGTTTTGTTGGAAAGAGTAAGGTAACTCCTCCTTTAGCAGACAGGATCCGTCTCCGTGCCTCAGTTCCCCTTTTACATTTTTTAAGTGACTCCTTTGAGAGGTGCTTTTCAAACTAGATTTGCTGACATAGATTTAAACATTTCTCAGCTAATGCCTCAGATTTTCAGTGGATTCTGTTGCACGCCAACAGATCTGAGTCTCGAATAGCCCTACTAAGCAGGGGTTGTGAGTTCCCCTGTCAAATCCCTTCTGGAAGGAACTTCACAGGATCTGATGCCTGTAGTCAAATCTTAGTTGTAGCTGAAATTCATGCTGATATCCCCGTTTATGTATCCATGTTTATGCCATCTAAGGCCTTACACAAAGACTGAAGAATGATCATAAGGGAGAAGCTATAATGAAGAACAAAAAGCAGCAAGTGTAAGTTCTGACAGGAATACCCCTACACACACACACACACACTTAATTCTCATCCTGAGCTTTCATCTTTTATGTGAAACTGACTCACTTCACAAAGCACCACTTTGGGCAGAAGTCACAGACATGTCTGGCAGGCGCTGACTGCCACAGAGGGCTATGAAAGCAAATTCTTTGCCCGTTCCCATCTCTAAAAGATTCTCATTAATATTAATAGATGCATTTCAGCATCATTTAGCACCTCTTATTGTGAGGACAGCATCTTACAGAAACCCATCCTCTGGGAAAAAACTCATTAAAAAATAATTCTTGCTATTCCTAATTAATACCTGAACAAACCACCCATGATCCACTTAGACTGTCCAAGAAATCAATTTCTCCCACTACAACAACTTCAAGATGCTTTTCAGAAAAATCCCTCCCACTTTCTTCATTTCTAATTAAGAAGTCTATGCACAAACCTTGTGGCAATTTCAGCACATCCCTGACCTCCATTTGTAGATCTGATATTCTTTATGAATGGCCAAAGGACTGTGTTGTATATGCAAATGTCAACAAGCACACCCAGTTCCCATGCTCCATTTGCATACTCTAAATTCACACTGAACACACCGGATTCACCCATCAGAAATGAAGTGAAAGAAGTCCCTAAACAGGCTGCCCAGGATGAGGAGCAAGTGCTACAGAATAAGCTTAAAGTTGGTATCAGTAATAAGAACAATAACGATTAGAATCAGTGCTGGAGTAAGACCTTGATTTTTGTCTCCTAAGGACTTCAGAAAAACTACTACACATTTGGCACATTGCCCACATCCTCTTGTCCTTTTCTCAAATTGTCCAATAGAAAAAGATTTTCTTCCTTAAGAGAAGTCTTTACACAGTGCAGAAAAATACCGAGACTGTTACAAAGCTCTCAATAGAAACCCTTCACTAAAAACTCCTTGGATTCCACTCTGACAACCAAACATGGAAAACTGATGTTCGTTTGCAGAGACTTTTACAGATGAGTCAGCATTCTCACAACATGGAGATAACCATCAATTCTTGCCCAAATTCTACACAGAATAACCAGACTGCATACAATCACTTTGACCACACCCAAATGGAAAAGCTCCCACTGGAATATTGTACTATGTCCTACAACATGAAGTTGAACAGGGTGATAGGTATGAGCATCTCTACTGTGAAATCATCTGACCAGTGCACTAGCAACCCCTGCAGTCAGGGGAGCATATTATACCTTTTAATTTGTGTGCTCTTGACATTAGAGTGCAATAAATAATAAAATTGTAATCACTCTACATTCTGCACCGGTCTGAAGGTTTCAGCCTTCATTTAATACTATCTGATGAATTCTAGTAAGTTAGGGAGGAATTTGACCCTCAGTATGCTTCATGAAGATTCCTATAAATAGCCACACATTAAATACTATCTGTACATAATTAGCTAATCAACTGTTTTACGTCATATGGAAGCTGTTCAAAAGACTTCAACCCAACTGATGAAGGCTCCCACTCCCTGGACCCAGAGCAGGGATGCACAGGTTGGTGTCACTGCCAGGAGCCGCACTGCCATAAGAGCCACATAGATTCCAGTGTAACTTCAGCTCTTTCATTAAGTTTCCTAGGAAGTGGTTAGACCTTAGGCCATAGCTGCAGAAAACTCACGCTCCACCAGTTCTGTGGGTAAGGAATTTCATTCTGAAGCTATTAATCAGGCACTTTGCACAAAGTCATTCAGAAAAAAAGGTGAACTTGTCCTTTCCTATAAAAAAATTATGTAGGCACATCCCCCGCCCCCGCTAATCACAAGGATAACGGCCTCTCCAGCTTCTACCTGCTGCTGTCACACTTCTAGCCTAACCATTGCAGGCTACTCCTTTCAAGTGAAGTCCCATACTTCAGCATCTATATGAACAGAGGCATGGCAGCTATTAATAGGAACATTATGCTAATGCACATTATGTAAATGCTGGCCTGAATGCAGTTCAGTGCAGGTACCATTGTAGAGTAGCCTGGCACTATTGAGAAACAACCTTTAGAGTGCCCATAGCCTGGAGTCTCTCTGAACTGAACAGTGTTTTCTCAGGAAAGAGACCTTCACAAATGGTACTACTGCTTCCGCATGACTTACCTTGCACGTCAGAGTCATTTGCTACTTTAAGTAATTTAAAGATGCAAGTAGTTTATTGCTGCAGTTAGAGAACACAAATCAGACAAAACAGTATCTGGAAATCTAAAACTATCACAAAGCTTAAGTTTGCATCATTAAAAAAATGTCCATCATTCCAATAAACACAACAAATTGTGAAGTGCTCCTTACACAAACAATAAGACTTCACAGGAGGGAAATTCCTGTTTTTCATGCTGTTCTCTCTATTCAGAGCCCAACTATTTCTAATGGAAATTCTGTTTGCTATTGAGATTATGATTCAGCCGTGTTTTCCAATCACCAGACCATCACCATACTAACAGCAAGGGCACAGATTTAAAGGATGCACACATTTTACCAATATCCCACAAGCTAAGAGGAAGCAGGAGCACCATCTAAGCCAAGGCTTCAAGATCTGAGCTACCAAACTAAGCAATGAAACACATCAGCTCTGGGATACCAGAAGACAACTTATGGAACGAAATGCTGATGACAAACAAGACGCACCCGACTTTCTGGAATGGAGAATTCTGCAATAGGTGAACTGTAGCAACAGGTAAAATGAGCAGGCTGTTACCTGCAGTACAAGCTGCTGCCAGGCGGTTGCCAGTGGCTGACCATTGCCAATGTTGCAAATGCTCATTCGGTCTGCGGGCTGATTGGCACGCTCAAGTTGCAAGGAGACATTGCGCCGCTCTTCCTCGAGTGCACGGGTAAGCCGCTCAAAACGAGCTTCTTGCTCCTTAACAGATGCTAAAATGCTGGCAGCAGACCTGATATCATAGTCATCCATGATTGCTTTCAAATGCTCCTGCCTGTTAACTGACATGGGCAAATGGAGAGGGGTTAGGTAAAAGGGTGGGGAGGACACAGGTCAGAGGTTAAGAATAAAAATGCACATTGTTAGTCACTGTACCAAAATAGCGTTCATTCTAAGAAGCAAATTCTACTACCCTTTAAAAAGACTTCCTTTCTTTTCACTGATTTGATTTTCAATCTGAAGTAATTAATCCAGTGCTTCCCTGGGAAGAAAAAAATACACGCTCACCTTGGACAGACTTGATATCTAATTCCTTTGATCTTTTAGCTAAAATTGCTCGACAGGGATATTCATCCCTCTTGCAGAACTAATTTCACTATGCAAATAGTAGCAGACTTAAAAAGAATTATATAAAAAAAGACAGTTGGGAGGGGTGAGGAACACCACCTTTCTAACTACAGACACTTGGAATGAACAGCAAACGAGAAGTCTAATGTTTTTAGAGCCAAGCTACATAGTACAAAAAAACAATTGCATTCATTTTTCCAAGTGAATGGAATCCCCTCAAATTTAGCAGACAGCAACTGAAAATAGTTTTCCATTTTAAATTACAGGAGTATGCCGTAACATGAAAGATATTTTTAAATACAGACAGTGCAACTGCAGTTGAAATGTGCTTGATGATTTCAGCATGGGAGCCAATGAAGCAGTCCTTCATGCAGCTGTTTGCTAATAACATAAATGAAAAAGCCCAAATCAAACATCTTCAATGGAAAACACAGGATTGCTTTTCTCTCAGTGCAGGAAAAAGAATTCAGAGAAGAAGTAGATGTGTGTGATATACGTCCGCCTTCTGTCTTCACTATCAGAGTTATGAAGAATTTCATTTAAAGCTCTATTTCCACCTGTATGGTACATGAAGCAAGACTCCCCATCCATTCCACAGATTTATCATTTGAAAATCAGTTAAGATGCTTTCGTAACAGTATAAAACCAGCAACAGAACACAAGCGTTGGCTTCAATGGAATCCTTTTCACTAAAGCTAACCCAGTAACTAGTTTACTACTGCGCACTGGTAAACTGCCTGCAGCCCTTTGGAGGGGGCTTCCAGTTTGCTGGAAACATAAATAACCTTGAGGTCTCCCTTCTCCTGAAGTCATCCAGAAGGCCCACAAGACACCGGAGCAGAAGTAACGGACTAGAAATCCACAGCAGAAACCTTGATTTCACAGGAAACAACCTGTCAATAGCTCTGCGGTTCAGTGTTAGCTCCCAAAAAGTTGCTTTTGAAAGGAATGTGAGCGTTAAGAAATCATGCTGGAAAAATGTAAGAACTACCATGTATTAACTTCAGTGTTTACCATCATGAATTCAGTTTCTCATGCTTTCAGTTCAGTAAGCAAAAGTGTAATATAACAGAAAGACTGTAATTACTTATGCATTGACTTAAGTCCTATTGATATTCTGAAGGAAAACCAAAAACCAAAGGGTTTCCAGATGCCACATAGTGGTCAAACATAGACCATGCTGTTGACTTCAGAGATCTTCCACTAAGAACCTTATTTTGCAGTGGTAGTCCATTAAAAGCCCGTAAAACCATCAGAGGGCATTAAGGTTTCTGCAAAGGAGAATCACCATCCAACAGGACAGTGAACTCACAGGAAGTCCATGCAAAGCAGGACAGCACTGCAGGACTCACCTGTTACACCTCAGCAAGATTTAGGCCCAGGACAGCCTATACATAAATACAGCCATGCTTCCTGGACCTAAGCTGTCTGACACGCAGCCAACTTGCATATATCTACTTCTGTGCTTCCCTACTTCACACAGATGGAGGCAGCTTTGCCTCCCAGCAGTACAGACATGCTCGCAGATTCCTCAGTTTTATCCTGGATGTATTTATACCAGATGGAACTCAAAAATCCAAAGCAGGATGAAACTTTTCTGTCCTAAGTTCAAAAACTGGCTTATGTGTCATAATGGTAAGTCCACATCCGTGTAACAGAAGGAAGCAGAATCAAACTATGAGTCCTAAGCATTCCTCCAGGTTTTTCATCAGGAGAAGGTCAGAACTGAGCTCTAGTGGAAAGTAACCACTGTAGAGCTAATCATATGTGCTGTAACAGTTTACTGTGTTTCTTCATGGAGACAAGAGTTTCATCTTAAAAGCAAAGAAGGACTAAAAGTTTTCCAGCCTCAAGTTAAACTTCATTTTAAAGATTTAGAAGACTCTCTACTTAAAAAAAATACTTGAACCTCAGCTGAGAATATATAACTGCAAGTCTCCTTTGTAGGACCCTCACATTACTCAGGGAATTCATTGTCTGCAGCTAAAACCACTTTTTCCTCACATGTGATTGTGATATGGGATAGCCATTCTCTTTTGGGAGCCCCATGAGCCAGATAGGTCTATGGACTAACTTCAAAACATGAACCAAATAGGACTGTGGGAAGAGGACAACAAGATGTCAACTACAGTAACTAAATTCACAAAACACACTCCCTTAAAAATACATATTGAAAGTTTCTGTTTAAAGAAGGGCATTAGCAAGAGCAGCATATGAAACTGTGAAGCACCTCCTCTACTACAGATTCTGAAGCAGTAACAGCTTGAACGATTGAAGCTCCATCTGATGACTTAGCTGATGTATAACTTTCAAGTCACATTCTGAGAACATGACAAAGACCCCATTCTGAAAATTCTCAATGAGCTGTAAGAACTTGATGCCACACGAGAGATCCTAGAAACTTTGGGTTCTCTAAATGGTGCAAGTCTCTAGAGAGCTATAGAGAGCTCCATGCAGAAAATGAAACATTAACCTCCTTCCAACAATAAATAGTGTTTCTTTTCTCTGCACAAAGACAGACACAAGGCTGAAAATAAGCAATATATTTTCAGATGTACAATTAGTGACCATAAAATTCCTAATTGCTATGCAGAAACAGCAGCAGGACCAGTAACTGCCTTTTAAGAACAGTTGGACAAAGACTGGCTTCTGCATTT
Organism: Gallus gallus; assembly: GCF_016699485.2. Classification (NCBI taxonomy): domain Eukaryota; kingdom Metazoa; phylum Chordata; class Aves; order Galliformes; family Phasianidae; genus Gallus; species Gallus gallus. The sequence goes on from NC_052546.1 coordinate 1,207,251, forward strand.
CAAATGATTTTTTAACAGATAAATACTTGTTTGCTGTTGATTGCACTCCCAATTATTTACTTGGGGTTTCAACAATTTACATTATCAGCAGTCTAGACTATAGACTAGAGGAAGAAAATAGAATTACTGACTCATGAGTTACTCAGGCTGCCACTTGCAATTTGCTGCAATTTGTGACTAAATTAAAGTGCACTGAAAAGCCTATGACTAAATGAAAATATTAGACCTATAGCAGCCAGGTAAGGTATATTCCTTAGGCTGCACTTCTAAAAACAGCAAACACTTTCCTACAAGGTGTCAAAGGCTATGCTGACAGCAGCAAATCTTCTCCCACCTGCCTATGTGACTCTAAATACATTATTGTGCTGTGTTAGAGTTAAAGCCAAGTAAGAGGATCTATTTTTTTCTTACTGTTCCTGTGAAGAACTAATGCATCAAATGACCACCTATGGGTCAATACAGCTTAAGTGTTCAGTAGGGATAAAAATCACCCCTGTGCAAAGAGGCAAGAAATGGGAGGCCCATACACTGCTAAGGTCCCAGCTCATGCTCAAGTTTGAAGGATCTTGGAGATACTGACACGCCCAGGAACACTTGGTCCTCTGCACGTTAATTTTGGTAATACAGAATGTAGCTGATGGTCAATAATTGTTAAAGAGCTCTTGAGATAGAGGGTATCAGTTTCTGAGATTTGTGCATCTAAATTGAGCAGTCCTGGAGAACCTCAAATCCCAGCACTTCTCAAAGTGTTCTGCCTTTCTAAACCAATTGCATACTTGAGTGAGCTGTGCTTGAAGAGAGCAGCCCACCAGAGCATCACAGAACCTTCTCTTGGGGGAAGGGGAAGTGCTTCTCAAGACACACAGGAAATGTCTCAGCTCCAATAGTCCAAATACTGAGAATAGCTATTGCTCCCTCCCAGCCCAGTTCAAGTCCTCTAGGTCCTGCTAGCAAGAAATGGTACTATGATGAGCAGCAAGAAGCTTGTGTGTACAGCAAATTGACAGCTGTAGTAGCAAACATGAAAGCCTGTGAGCATGCATGGAAACAGTTGCTATGTGCTTCTACAGGGAAGAAAACCATCAGCTTAAAAGCAAAAGTGGGGCTAAAATAATTTGCGAAACAAGCATAGTGCATGCTAATTATGTTTTCAGCCTGAAGAGCTACAATAGATGAGCAGCACAAAATGACTTATCCCCCATGCCATATCACAAAGCATGCAGAGAAAACCAAGCAAGATACACACCTAGTGGATTACTGGGGTCTGAATGTCAAAGATGCTGTGACATCACTCGCTAAGACTAGGAAAGTATTGACAAAGTAGGACAGCAGCCTCAAGCAGAACCAGCTATAAGAGAGGAAAGAGAAGAAAGTTAGTTAATAAGGTATTACAGCCTCTTCTGCGTACAGTCACTTCCTAGGTTCTCCTTAGCATGTTGCATAATTTATGATACTGTCTTGCTCCTAACTTGGAAGAAAAAGAAACAAACAACATTCAAGGGAGGCAATCTTGAGACTGCTGAAGACTACAAAATAACATCAAAAAAAGGTTTGTGATTTGTTATCAGCAGTCAATGCTTGCAATTCCTGAGAGTCTGCTGAACTGGGGCAGACTGAACTGGAGCATTGAGTTTGAACATTACAGAAATGGATGTTGTAGCCAACATTTCACAACACAAATCTAACATGGCACCCTTTAATTAATAGCAATTATTTAGGCACACAATTTTGATCCTTGTTTTTGATGAATGAGACCCCCAACAGTGCAGGATTGTTTCATGGATACCTATCAGAGAGGGTAGATTCCTTTCTGCACACAGCACAATAGTTTAAAGTCACTTCCTTTGCACTGTAACCCAATCCTATAAGAAACCCAAGTGAGAGTAGGCTCCTGGATGTTAGATCTTTTATTTAACTTGGAAAATCTCTGACCTGTTTAGTCATAAAACATTTAGCACCACACTTCTCTGGGTCATTGGTTGCAAATATAGTACCTGTTTTGCTGGATAACATAGAGAACAGAATCTACTTCACAAAGGCATGGTTCCATGAAGCAGCATATCCAGTTTTAAGCTACCACCATGCAGAAATGCAGCAACCACACGGCATGAAGTGCAGAGCCAATACAAACTTACTTTACCGGTTCAAATATTTCAGAACACTTGCAAAGAGTAATTCTGCCCCAACAGATTTCATGCCTGACCAGGTACCGTCTGCCTTCTTGAAGCCAGCATAAGCACTATTTCATATCTTTCTGCCAAATTACCAGAAAGAGGATCCTTTCTTTGCACTGATTCAGTCTCAAAGGGCAAGGAATTGCCATATGTGAAAGAGAAACAACTGATTTTCCTTAAACTAACAGAAGTAAATTCTGTGCTCAGAACTTACTAGATTGAATAAAACTGGCAAGGATATGCCCAAACATGGAAGCAAGGAGGCAGAGTGAGAGAAACATTGATGCTGAAGTAAATGACCTGGAGGAATACATTAAGCACAGTTCAGTTTCTACAGACAAAAGAGCAATGCTTTGCAAAAACAGCTGCAGTTGCAAGTACCAAATTCCAAATAAACTGCTTCTCAGACCTTATGGTGAAATTTCTCTTGAGTGTGGCTCTTCTTGCTGCTGCTCTGGTTGAGCGAGTTCTAATTTGACCCTTATGTGACAATCTCCACCAATGAATAGCAATGAGGAATTCACAAAGAAAGCTATTTCAATATAGTTCTCTCATAGGCACAGAAAGACACACTGTGGTGGTATCAAAAGAAACAAAAAAGCTGATCAGGGCTTTTTTTTTTTTAATTCTTAAGACAGAAGCAGTCTGTGAAACAAGGCTTCCACTAGGGAGAAGGCAAGAGGAGAGGAAATGCTAGAACTCTTTAAGAAGGAACTTTGTATCTTAAAAGCATGGCAATGAACACTACAGCTTGCCAGTTCTATCACTGCAGAAAAATGTCTGCATAAGATATTTGGGCATTACATCAGTAAGATTTCACCCAGGCATCCAGCAGGATGCATTTCACAGAAACAAACTGCAAACAGAGTTACAGAACAAACTACACTCTGGGCTTGGCAACACACACAAAACCATGTATACATACACATCACTGCATGCACTGTGCTCTTCTAAGAGCCTCTAAAGAGGTTCTAAGTAGTACTTCTATATATTTATATCTATATCTATACATATATTTAAGCATGTGTATATACACTTACATACACTAAGATACATAACTATATTAATGTTATAGATAGTATATTATATAAATATACCAATACATGAATATATTTAAATACATGGAAATGTAGGATACATACCATAAAAACCATACTAATTCAAAGCACCTCTTGCATCATCACACCTGTACTTATGATCTCACGCAGAAAGAAATGCACTGAACAAAGTCCTTCCAGTATGGATACAAACATGCTGGCAAAGTTGCATTTTGAAGCACAACTTCAGTTTGAAAGAACAAAGCAAAGTCTACAATTGTACCAGTGCCTCCCACTGTCAGCAGAAATCTGCAGTGAGACTTCCACCTTAGTGTGCCATTTAAATATAGATCTTCTAGCTAATCTCTCCTGATTCACTGGCGCACGTTTAAATGACACCAGCCATGGCCTTTCTATGGGCTCCCTTGGAAAATGATGCCTCACTTCATAGGAACGTTACCTCGAATTCTGGATTTTCTTCCAAAATCCCATGCAGTGTTCTCAGGGCTTGGTGACAGCAGGCCCACATAGCTTTAATTATACTGTCACTCCGTCTCCCTAGTAAGATACACTCCTATTGCTACAGCATACTCCCAAAGGGAGAGGAAAATAAATTAGAGCAATACAAAACACCTCTAACTACATGCATATAATAGCATAAATAATTCAGAAGAGCATTATACAAAAGCCACCCTTGTAAAGATATTGAAATATGAAGAAAAAGTTTTAGCTTATGAGTAGTTCTACCCCAAAGTTCCATTTCATTCTGAAATTTATCATTTATAGACCAGAGGAGCATGACAGCGCCTTTCTGAAGCACAGCCCTTGCTCCTCAGGCCCTAAGAACTTGTCTGCACCGAGTAAGCTTAAGTCTTCAATCACAGAGCATTCGTTATGCCACGCTTCCCACCAAGATCAGCGTTGGTGTTAATTAAGCATAAAATAGCACAGCAAAGTGGCGCCGTGTTTGCTCACACTAAGTGTCCACCCTCAGGTTTAATGGAGTTTGTGATGGACTGTAAGTTCACACTGTGTGCTGTAAATTCTCTGCACAAACACATCCTTCCCCCACACTTTCAAATAAGCATTTAGGTGAAACAGTTTTTTAAAACTCACATACATACCAAAAGACGGGGCAATGCAGAGATGGCTGGATTCTGACTCTGGTACAAGTCTGCAGAACGTGAATGTGACAGCTCAAATCCCCTGCTATTGTTCCACCTCAACGAGTGCTAATTCCACCAAACTCAGTCAGGACCACGAAAGCACTGGCCTCATTCATTTTTTCATTCCCATCATAAAAAGAATCACTGGGTTGCAGAACTTCATTTCTATTTATCTACTTTACTCGGGTAGTATTTGGGAGACAGCACTTTTCCCCCCCATGTCAAGAAGCCAACTCTGTAACACAGATAGCATATCTGCTACTTCTCAAACCTCTGACTCATTTTCTTCGTGGCTTGAAATTCTGCAAGTATGATTGCTACTGGCTTGATTAGTTCACAGGGCAATCACTTTAACGCCCTATAACACATGCCAATGCATCCTAAAACTGCTGCATGTCATTGATTCTTCAAAGGTCTCCCCCACTGAAATCAATAAGCAGCTCTACTTAAAAAATGGATTGCACTTTGTGGCCCCTTTCTGATTCATGTATATTCAGGTTTCAAAGTATCCTCACAGCTGCTGTTAACAGAAGCTATAGGGATGAGCTGCAGCACTGCCCCTGACCGCAGTCTGACTCCCACTGCCATGGGGTGCGTTGGTCCCCCCTCAGCCAGCAGAACCAACCTGCAGCTGTCTGTATCAGCTTTAACCTAGCAGAAAGCTCCACCAGAAAGCAGAAAATTCCAGTAGAAGATTACCATTATACTCAAGTACTGCCTTCCACACAGCCAGAACAAAACTCTCCAGCAATGCAGCTCACGTGAACACCAGATAGTTCCAGGTGTCGCAGTAACTACCAGAGCACTAGCACTGCTATCTGCATTGGACTGTATTGACGGACTTGGTCTCATCTCATTTTCAACAGAAAGACTTCATTACCAGGCTGTACTGCCTTGCTGGGCTACTATTGCAAGCAACGCCACCAAAAAAATCAATAGGTCTACTCTCAGAACAGGGTTATTTCAATGAGAAAGAGATATCTAGATCAAAAGCACTGCATTTCATAACTTCACTCTCCGGTCCTTCTGTTAGCATTTTAAGGCTTGCCTCCATTCACATAAAGTCATGTTTGGCCATAAATAAGTCAATCACATGAACAAACTGCAATAACATTTTGCAATTCTTTTTTTACACAGAATACTTAAAAGATTTCACTCTACAATACCTACCCTCATTTTTCCTGGCCTCCCGATGCTTTGCACTTTGGTAAAGTGCTCCCATTGCAAGAGAAAGGCTACGGACAGCAGTGCAACCCAGGGCTGCCTGCATGCTGCCTACAGCTGAGAACTGCTGTGTTTACCACCATTACATCTCCATTTTCTGAAGTGCAAGAACAGAGGCAGCGATAGGCAGCAACTTCCACTGCCAGTCCAGTTTCTCACTGATAAAATGGAACAACTGAAATATTACAATAAGGCTGGAAAATCCTGCAGATGGTTATGATCACTGTTTCATAAAAGATATTATTGTGGTATCTTCTAACAAAGATAAAATAACAAAATGGCAAGTAACAAAGATTGGGACGGCTCTGCAGCTAAGCTGAAAGCAGCCTGCTTTATCTCTTCCAAATGCTACAGCAGCAGTGGCAGCAGACAGCGAGCTGCAGCCAGCTGACACTGGGAAATGGTCCCTCACTGCAGTTAGGGAGGAAAAAATTAAACATGACCCCATAAAGCAGCGAGCACTTTAAGCTCAGCAACAGATGTGTCAAATGACTTATCCCAACCAGGAGGAGTTAATTGGTGTTATAAATAGTGCTCTGAATTAAAGAAAAAAAAAGGCCGAAGCCACAAAAACCCTCCCAAACAGATAACTCCTGCATCCAAAGCACACTGTGCAGCTTCACTTAGGAACTATTTTCCTTTAAAAAGTGGGCTTGGGTGTTTTACACAGACTGACACAGAGATAATTTGATTTCAAGCTACTGAGAGATTTCCTTCTTTTCATATTTCAGAACAACAGGACTGCAAGCAGCTAAATGAGATTTGTAGATTACAGTAGAAGAAAGGCTAATAGAACTGCACAGCTACATTCCTGGGTAATAACCAATGTTCAGTAATCCAGGGCTCCAGTCCCAAGGTTTATGAAGGCATTTCCCATTAATGCTTTTAAGATTAATGCAAATAAATGCATCAGAAGGAAACAGATCTTTTAGCCCATCTGAATCAAACACTTAGCATTTTACTCCAATAAACAAACTGTCATTGCTAGGGAAAAAATAATCACAACGCTTGTGTTCAAAGCAAGCATCTTTCCTGTGGTTTTCCTGTGGCTTTCAGGAGGAAAACAAAGAGCAAACCTCTCCTGTCTCGCTTCTGAACATGCATCTTGTTTAACTTTCACTGTCACATCTGGTGGGTTGTGTGGCTTCTGCATCACCCAGAACCAAACTGAAAATATTTGTATGGACAGGAAGGATGAAGTGTCAACATTCATGTTTAATTCTTGAAGCCACTAAATCAAATGAATTTTATTAGCTGCTTACCAACCAATCCTACTGCATTACTCACTCGTATTTCAACCTCTCATTAAAATCAGCCAGATTTAGACCCCACATTGCTTTAAATCAGGACCAGTATCAATGAAAAAGGAGATTAAAGCAATCTGAGAAGAGGGAAAGAACAGGATGAGGCCCACTAGCTCTAATTCTCTCCACTAACATCTGTCTCATTCTAAATCAAGTGGGCTTTTTTTTTCCCCACCAAGCTAAATGTGGAAGCCTGAGGCACAAAGTAAACCTGCTCAGAACAGAACTATAGGTCTGCTTTCTACAGTTGTATGTGCAGATAGATGGCTCACATAGACCCTCTGCTGTCACAGCATCTGTAAATTTAAAAAGCAAGCCAAGTTCATTTTACCCTCATAAGTTTAGGATGAAATCCAAGTTTGTCATGGTTAACACCACAGCTGTTTTAGAGCTGCAAGACAAGCATGCATCTGAGAACTGATAAATAATATCCGAGCAAAACAGAAGTATTGAGCTCATCTTATGTCTTGAATGGTCATTCAATTAATGCATAAACATATAAGAGCAGGAAAAACAGATACATTATAATGACAGTCTCAAAGAGACTCTCATCATTCCATATGATGGATTTTGGCAAGTAACATCTCTAACACTGCCAACAGAACAGCCTTTGTTACACATTGCAAAACATGCCCCTCCAGAGCCTTGCTGTCTGAGGGGCAGAAACAATGCCATGAGAACTGCCAATTTACTTCTCTGCATTCAGGTGCACAGCACTGCTTCATCTTCAAAGTAGGAATCTTTTATCACCCAGAAGCACTTTCTGTTCTATCAGCCAAGTATGTTGTCTTCTTCAGGGTTATACTAGCAGCCAAAATAGCCTTCAGAGAATAACATTCAGGACATGACTTGTTCATATCACTGGGTAAATCAAGAAGCCATAGTAACCCCATTGATTCGTGCACATTCTGATGTTCTGTACTCATTTAATGCTTCCACTTGCATGGAACAGAAATGCAGTTCTGTACTTAGACTGCATAGTATCTGTTACATCCATCTGTTTATCAATAAAGATTTGACACCACTAAGTAACAATTTTCACAACTAGGATTTTATTATTTACTATACAAGTTTTACTTAAAAAAACAAAACACATTGGTTTATAACTACTAACATTTGAACATCTCAAGTTTTCCTGACAGGTCTTTCTCTGAGGCTCACTTCCTCTTTTAAGAAAACTTCAGCTACAATAATTTGACCATCTCTCATATCACTAAGAAAAAAAACACCACAAGGCTGTGCTTCTTCCAGTAGTGACACAGAAGACAGAGCCAAGCAATTTGCTATCAGTCAGCAGCCCCACAGGTGCCAGCATCATGCAGAGGTGTTGGATGCTGTCTCTTCAGCTTTGCATGCAGCTCAAAGGCTGCAGAGGTCACCACAACCTTGCTATCACCAACATATTCACACCCATACTGAACCTCAAGGGATTTCCCTCTTTCCTGCCCAAAAAATCTGCTCCAAATTTTCCTTATCGTAAGATTTCATCTAGACTCCATTTAGACTACTACTGTTGTGCTGTTGCTCCTCTTGGATCTGCAGTTCCGAACAACAAAAGGAAACTTTGTGCTTTTGCTGTTGGCATCTGAACAAAATGAAAGTGAGTTTCTGAGACAAGATGAAAAGTCATCTTTCACAGAAGATGAATGTAAAGTCTTACAGATAGCCCTCACTACAGATATATCCTAGTTTTCTCAACACTTAGATTCCAAACATCTTTATCACTAGATCCTATCCCACCAAAACAAAGAACCACCAAAAAGCCTCAAAAACAATCAGTCACAGGAAGAACTGATACAGATAACTTCCTCAATGGCATGCTGAATAAGTAAAGATTTTCTTTCTGTTCTCCTAATTCAAGACAAGAAATCAAGCAGTTACAACTGACCACTCTGGTTCCAGACATGGAAAAATATCGATAGATGCAGTAGAAATCTCTGCATTCAATTCTTTTCTAAAATAGCAGAAACATTTGTGCACCTTGGCCTCAAAGTCTTTCAAGGGCATTCAAGTGCTGCACTTGAAGGTCCTTTTGTTGGCAGCCCGGTGGCACATAGACTCAAGCAAGCATTGGGTATAACTGAATTGAGGCATGAGGTTGACAGTGACCCAAAAACCAGTAGGAATTGGGAAAAGTACTGTATTTAGATGCATCAATATCAATTGTCATTTGGAAAGGTTATTTTCTTCCAGATATTTATAAGTCAGATACTGACTTCATTTCTTTCAAGGCAATTCTACTTCAGTGTCTTTGACTAAATCTTAATGCTTTTTGTAGTTTATGTTGCCAATCAGTAATATTTCCCCTTTCCAGGAATGCACTTATCACAATTGCCTAATTACAGTTATTTGGATGCAGAAATCCTTCTTCCAGATCATTAAGTATCTGCTCCAAGAGACAACTTTCTATTCAAACATCCCTTTTTAATAAACATTCTGCTGATGACTGCTGAGTGGGAAAAATTATAATTTTGCTTTAACTGTCTGCCCACTTCAAAAGTTTAAACAAGTTCCTTCCATTATGTTGAAATCCTGCACTGTATAAGTAAGAATGCCTTCCAGCTACAACACTTCTAACTTACTTTATTAAGATTCTGTAAGCAAGAGATAAGTAGCAAACAGTTCAAACAGCAAGTGCAGTGTAATCGCTGCTCAGAAACCTTCCCACAGAGGCTATAAATGGGCCATGTACACACCTTCAGTTTTGACATTTATAAAGATGACAACACTTAATGTAAAAGTAATTAAAAGAGAATAAAAAGAACTTTATTAAAAACAGTAACATGATACTTCTAGTTCAAAGGATTATTTTGAAAGAATGTTCGGCTAAAACCATGATCTACCTACACTGAGAAAAATCAAATGCTACACAGAAGGGAATGATATTTCAGGAAAGCAAACAACAGAGAACTGCAATATTTAATCCCATTATTCATCACTACAGCCTCGGACTTAAAACACACACAAAGTGTAGAGGTGAACTTTCAGCAGCCAAAAATGCTTGTGGTCATCCTGTAAGCAACCAGAGGATGGGCCTTTTGATCTCAAGCAAGGTTCTGACATAGTTGGCAGGGTGTGTAGAGAGAAAGGCATCTCATAAGTGCGACCCTTACTGCAGAAAGAGGAGTGCAAATAGTCACAGACATCAGTCTAGCTTGTTCAGATACAGAAACACCTCAGGAGAACAAGCTGCAAGCAGCAGGTCAGTCCTCCCATTATAAAAGCAGCCGTAGGAGGAAGTCCCATAGTAGGAAACACCTCCTGCACTGTGAGGATTAGAATGAAACTAAGTGAGAATCTCAATGGTAGAAGAGAAACAAGGAACAGAGATGGTGTGAAGTCAAACAAACAATTGCCATCCATCTTGTCAGTAACCAAAGGAGTTTTCTCACCTGGCACTGTAACTTTACTCTCATCAGTGCCTGAGCTCTGAACACAAAGCAGAATTACAAAGGTTCCAGTCTAGGTTTCACATTTTTAACACTTGCCATCCTACCACTATTTGAAAATCAATTTTAGTTGCCCTTCAATAGTCTACAAACTCATGTATTTCCAAGAGGTGTAAAAAACCCAAAAAAACAGTGTAATATCTTAACATACCTAGAAACAAAGCAACAAACTACTGAAGAGACTCTTGGTAAGCAACTGAAGAAACAATACCTTTTACGGTGTTCTTTTTTCACAGCGGCTTTACAGTAGAAATTCTCCCTTGATTCGATGATAACTCTGTCAGAGAAACAAAGAAAGGACAAAAAGTTAATAAATCTGGGAAGAGTAGAAAGAGAGGTGTATATACTGGTCACATTGTACAGGGGAAATCCGTTAGTTTTGTCTTCCCTTGATTTCCATTCCCAAGTCATGCTGGTGTACAAGACTCTTGTGCGACCATCACCTGAGACCCTCAGAGATCCCATACAACTGGAATGCAGGAGGTAAGCTCAATAGGAAGCATTCTTTGGCTAAGGAGCCCTTCCAATCCTCTTGATTTCTGTCCCAGTACCAAAATTCCATGCATCAAACAGTTCTAAACATAGAACTTAATTGAAAGTACGTTGAATTTGCCACTGATTCATAGCAAAAAAATGTTTCCTTCATAAGCACACACCACAGCATTTTCAGTCATTCAGGCCTAAATATCATCTAGTGACTCTAAAAATGTCAACTGTGGATACATAAATACATCCCACACTGCTTGACATTTCCTACTGCTAGAAGAGACAATATGAGAAATCAGGACAGGGAGAAATTCACCAGAAAGAACTCAACACTTTTCAAGACCTCTTTCTTCAGTTTGAGTTTCAGCTGTGCCCTATGGATGGGTAAAGGATGGGAAACTGCACGGGCTGCTCCCTGCTGTACAGTTGGCACAAAGCCACACATGAAAGGCATTCTCTCTGCTCCTGAGTAGATTCCTCTCCTGTGCACAGATACAATTAAACTGCTACATGTGAGGCAAGGAGAAAAGTCCAAACCAGATGAGAGACGTGGCAGTGTGATGTGGCCAGACAAGCAGCCTACTCCTCAATTCAGCAGGCTTTGCAACACCTTGCCAGCAGAAATGGCAAGCCTTTATCTTTGGTTCCTTCTGTCAGTCGAGCTTTTCTCTGGCTTTTCTGGCATTGTGATAACAAATATGGTATGTAGTTGACATGGGTTACATGGTAATAGAAAAACTACCTGCAAAATCACTGCTCCCACCCTCACTGCGTGCAAACAGCCCAAAATCCAGTACTTCCCTTACTTACAGTAATAATTATGCAGACAGCACAATTTTGGTTAACAACAGAATTACAAAGATGGAAATGAGACCAGTAGAAAAGAATTCACTTAGTCCAAAATTAAATGTGTCAGTGCCTGTGCTGATCACAAGCAGCCCATGCCCTCCAGCTGCATGTTTGCCTCAGCAAGGACTTCATCACAGATAAATCACTGAGTACAGGCAGGGCTGAGCTGTATTCCTTGTGCTGCAGTCTACCCCTGTTGTGAACTGCTTTTCTTAACCAAGAGACAAGGAAATGAGCAGAAGGAATTTCCTGCCTAATCTCCTTCCTTCACCTTCCATCCTCCTTTGCCAAACTGCTGTTTCGTTTCCCTGGGAAATGCAGACGATCCTGACTGACAACACAGCACAGCTCTGCGTTCGGAGAAGTCGCCAGACAGGACCCAGGAGGTGCCTCCATCACAGCTCCGTGTGGGCACACCGTCTGTCACAGCTCACATCAGAGCATACCAGACACCCCTGGGAAGCACGAGCTCCAGTGAAAGATGTGATACAAACAAAGCTACCACACCATGCTTAACAGCGAAACTGAACATTCAGCCTATGACACTGCTCCAAGAGATGAACAACCAGCTGTTTGATATTCCAATATTTACATTCAATTATCTTTAGAAATTCATTTAAAATAGCATTATTTCTGTGTCACAGATGAGCTTGGAGTTCCTTTATAAACTCCTACTCATTCTTAATTATAATGTAAATCAGTGGCTCAACATCAAACAAGCAACCATTAACTAAATCAGCTGATAAGAAAGCAGAGAAAGTTCGGACAGAAGCAGTGGCAAAACGCCCAGAACGTCAGAAAAAGCCTCCTAACAGCTCAGTCAACACGGAGATACACGGAGCTTTCAGAATAGATGCTCTGGGTAATAACAGTCACTGCCAGAAGTGGAATATAAATACTGCAAGAGGCAAAAAGCCCATGTTCCACTACACAGACATGTACAGACCTGACCTGTGGCTTTTTCAAATGTCAGAACTGAGAACACACCACAGGCTGGGAAATGTCACTCAAGTCATTACATGCAAAACAGTGATGTAAATCATTTGTTAGGGTAATGATGGCTGAGCTAACTTTGGCAGCCTATCTGTACCTATTTCCTGTGGTGCATTAGTTTGAATGTGCCATGTCTTTATCAACAAAGAAAATTTAACAAACAAAACAACAGAAGGCAACAGGTGATCACTTCGACAGAGCGCAATACGAGCAAGTTAGACTTAAGCTAATTCTTTACTGAAGGAAACATCATAAACTCGTGTGCATTTGGTACATTAGTATTTATAAGAAGCCCAGAGAACGTTTAATGTAAGACAAAGATTTTCTACTGAACATCAGAGTTACATTAAAACTGCCAATTCTTCATAGCCACAGAAGTACAAAGGGCAATATTTCCAAGATTTGTTTTCCATCACATCATATAGATTAGCAAACATACACAAGTGGGTGAGATTTGCAGAATCCACCAGGTAGCCATGAATTATACACTGCCAACAGTATTTAAAGTTCATAATCTTCCCATTGAGATTCTGCTGACAGCAGGTCGTAGCGCCATGAGACATCCAGGAACTGAAGGACAGGTAGGTGTGCACAGAAACGAAGGGCACACAGGCACACTTCATATATGACATGTATGTAATGAAGGAGACCTCCTCAACATGGTCTCTCAAGTATTTAGCAATAACATTGCTAAAAATAGCTGAATGCCTTTTATGAAAATTTAAAATTCTACAGCTTAATATGCATAAGAATTCATCACATCCAATTAAATTAAGATACAACACTTGATCACTTTTTATGCAAATCTGAAAAAGGAAGATTACATAATATGCTAATACACAGTTAGAATTTACCTAGTTCTGTTTTCCAGCATCCTAAGGACATCCCCATTGAACACAGCTTTTCATGGGGCAACCAATTCATCTTTGGCAGTGAAAAATTATTCTTCTTTGAGATACATTTGCTGAAGAACGCTGCAGTCAATGCAGACTTTGACACAGAGTCTATCAGTAAGATTAATCTGCTATCATGTAAAATAAGAGTTAGGTTTAGTTTCCCTTAACAGCTAACACTTTTTTGCACCTCTTTTCAGCATTACATTACATTTACCAAATGATTCAACTCCAAACATAAGTTTAATGTTAAATTTCAGTTTGAATTTCAGGATAAGAATTACTTTGGATTTGAGAAGTAGGTGCTTCACAGAAGATACCTGTTCCTTTAATTGTATTTATACAGTGAATTTACCATGATCAGATTTAATTTTAACATTTCAGAATGATGTAAATATCATTAGAATTGTTAAGTAGCATGGATGCTCAGTCAGCCCCAACCTACACATCACAAAAAGCCAAATGATCTTTGCTTACTAAAGGCTTCAGCTTTACACAGCTCTTCCCAACCCATCAAGAAGTCCAGTAAAGGCTTAGACTGAGAGAAATGGAGTCTGAGCTTCATTTCTTAATTCACAGTCATTGCTTTGGCACAGGGGACCAGTAGAATGATGGCTAGACAGGGAGGAGTGATAAGATCCCAAAGGAGATCAAGAGAGAAAACAAGGAAGGATGGATCTCAGAAGGAAGAGGCAAGAGGAAAGCAGAGAATGGTTCAATTTGTAAGTAGACAAGTTCAACACAGGCTTCAAGAGAAAAAAAAATTCAGCAGACTCCAGCTGTGAATATAGCTAAAGGTTTGTACTTACATTTCTTCAGGCAAGCTATTCAGTACCTTGCTATGTTTAATTGAAATAGTAGTCCAAAACAAAGAGAGAAATGAAGCTCTCCCATCTGGCCCCTATTTGAAAACGTTTTGATGTAAGGAAGAAAGGTGCCTCCTAAAGGAAAAGGTAAGTTTAATGCATGTGTGTCACAGCTACTCTAACAGGTTTGAAACTCGCTTCACAGTTCACTCACTATACAGTTATGAGCATCTTAAATATTTCCTTCAGCAGCCACTTGCTAAGAAAGCCTCGAGTTTCCTAAAAAGTCAATCTTTGTGGGCAATTTTAGTTCAAAAAAGCAAACTGAAACTTACAATTATTATGGTACCGTACTTGATGGAACAGATTAGCTGCTATAAAACAGCACAGGCAGTAACAATTCATTATGATTACAAGAACCAGAAGCACTCTGAAGCCAACATCATCAGATGTCTCTGGGTCCATCAGGCATCCTTCTAGCAGGTGAGCAATGCTGCTCCAGCTGTCAGCTAACATCTCCCGGTCTGGCAGTTGAGCCAGCAAGGTCTCAGTTCTGAACAATGGAGAGTTACCAGATATTCTGTCAGTAGAGATTCAGGTCTTCCCCCAGTTTTCAGGACAAGAAAAAGCAACTAAAAGGTAGCATTAACTCCCAGAAATTAGTCTCCATATTCACAAAAAGATAATGCTGCTAGCTATAATGTTATGTTAGCTGGTGTATGCTAGCCACATTTATTAACATTATCTTGTTCCCTGGTGCTTTCAATTCAATAGGTTTATGACTCCACCATTCTTAACAGTTCGTTGGGTATTACCTTGGTTTTAAACACTAAAGAAGGGTTCTGGCTCTTATTTTAAAAAGACTAAGGGGTACCAGCAGTAGGAATGTGGTTATCCTGGCACTACTTGAGCAGAGTTATTTGCTTTGATGTACTATTTCCATTTTTATGACAGCTCTCATCTCTTTTTCATGTACTGCTTTCTCTCTGCCAATACAGAAAAATTTACTATGATCCTGCTGTAAAGAAATGGAAGCAATTTCCTAATACTCACACAGTTTTATATTTATCATTAAGGTCAATGGAAGGAGATTAAACTAAATTATATTCCTAGAACACTAGCAAGTAAGCACAAGTAATCATCATTCTAATTGAGAACAGTTTTTCCTGTTGCTTTTTCTAAGAAATATTGTGGTGTGGAATGCTAGAGAAAACCTGAACAAGGAACATTCAGGGAAAGCATAAGCCAGTAGAAAAGAAAGGACAGACTGACCCCCGGAAATTTGGCAATTACCATAAACCAGTTAATCGAGTTCAGTGACAGCCTGACCTTACAGAGCTCCAAATAACGCATTTTGTTTATGGCTCCACTTTTAACAAGAGATGAAGGATGTCTCTGAAAGGTCAGTAACCCACTAAATACAGTGGCAGCAAAATGGAAGAGTATATGGCACACACTAGAAAGCCTAGCAATGAAACATGCTGACACCAAATAGATTGGTGAGTGAGAAGAACACAGGAACAGGTGAAAAAAGGCACTTGGGAGATGAACGTTTTCAGCGTAAACAGCAGCAGTAGTGCCAAGTGCAAACTGGCAATGTAAGCACGTGCCAAAATGTGTTCGGAGCTACAACCAGGAGTGTCAGTAAGCACCTGAATAATTACATTTCTCCTTCTTAGTATACTTGTCTTGTGGCTGCTGTGATAGCTTGCTTACATAAATACTAGAAAGCATGGAAGTAATAACGCATCTGAAATTAATACTATTGATACATGCTTTAGAGACTGCAGAGAACTGCTTTGCTCCTAGGCAGAGGGAAAACAAGCAGAAAAACATACACAGAAGCAGGGAAACAAGGAGAGTAAGGTCAGAAGTGAAGGCAAACACTACATCTAAAATATACTAGGGAAATATGTAATTAATACATCATTAATATAAGAAATAAACAAACAACTTGCAAAAACATGAATCATGCTGCGTTTGGTTTTGTTCCCAAAACAAAGAGAAATAAAATGAGAACAAAAGTCAGAGGGACAAATGGGGACAGGATGTGTTTTAAAATGTGAATGCACAATGCACTTGAGCTTTCCGAGCTCAGATGCCATCAAGATATTGAGACTTGCAGAACCTTTTTGTTGAAGCACACTGCTGGCAGTTCAAACTTGTCCTTCACTCACCAGAATGGAGCAGGCAGAAAGGAGAGCAGCACAGCATGGGTAGCCACAAAGCAGGAAGAAAAGCTGGCAGGTCTCATTTTAGCTCTGCCAGCCTTCTCCTAATAAGCAGCAAGTGTGATAAAACCAAGGGACAGGCCTGACTGTCGAAAATACAAAAGCAATAGTTCTACTACACGAGTCTTATTTGCATCTTAAACGTTTATAATCTTCAGATTTGAGAGAGTATGGCTGCACATCTGCTGTTAGTCTGAATGCACGCCTTTTAATACAAGCAGTTAAGTGACTGCAGTCACTACAGAGCCACAACAGTTCTGGGGGACTTCAGACGCCAGCTCCCAGTCTGCATCCACCATTGAAAGGCTGTGGCAGACCAGTACTGCTCAGATGCTGGATTGCTCCTCTCTAATTATATTATTCCCTCTGAATGATTCAGTGACATCTCCAGTTTCTGTGGCATTAAAAAAGCAGTGAAAAAGCTGAGGCCAGTATTCTAGACTCAAAAGTCCTCAGCTTGACTCATTCATTATTAGAAAATACACGTCATGAAGGTATCTTGGAAATAAGCAAGATATTTTGATTTCCAGCCACAACGTTGCCACACAGGTTGTAGGTGCTTCTCGGATCTGAAAACACACACATATTGGATCCTATGAATACCATATTGGACATGATACAGTACCAGCCTTGCAAAGTTGCACACAAATCTGTTTGTCTGTAACTCACTAGAATTATTGTAATGAAAAAACAATGTTTTGCTTGCTGCCAGGAAGAGGTAATCATCCTTAGCAGGCTGACAGAACTCTGCAAAGCTGCAGAGCATTAAGCTGCCCATATGATGTTAATACAGCCCCATGACAAAACCTAACAAGCTGCCATTCCCTCCAGCTCTCCTGTGGGTCTTACTCACCGGTCCTCAGAAAGGCAGACAGCCTTTTCTATCTGCTCACACATTAAGAGTCTCCACCCTCCCCTGAAACTATGTTATTAACAACACTTAATGAATAGAACTTAAGTCTGAATACTATTGTCCATAAATTCTGGTATAGCTGTAGCTTTGTGCTATGTGTTTTCTTAAAGTTGTTACATGCATAATCTTATTATTACAAAACCCAGTAATCTTCCCATGAGCTAACCACACACAAGCTCCACATGAGGGCAGGGAGAAGTTAGACTGTCCAAGAACTGCATAATTTCAGGCTAGATGTTAATTAAAAGAAATCAACAATCCTATGAAAGCTTAAATTGCTAACAGATTAAAAGCTCACATTCAGGAAAAGTCAAAATCTATGGCTAAGGCCAGAATCAACCTAAGAAGTACTCCACTGCACTCACTGGTGATGAGACCTGTAAACTGCACTGTCTTTGCTGGTACAATTCACAGTCACATCTTTTTAAGAAAGCTGTTGATACGATTGAGCTTTCATTAGATCTGTGTTTTACACTTTTGAAGGGCAGATTTTAATTGTATGTGTGTCAATCATAAGCTCCATCCAATTGTCATGGAAACAGTCATTCCAATGAAGACTCAAATGACTAACTTGGCTGCTGGAACACAAGTTTTATTGCTGCAATTTAGCAAAACTGCCTGGTTTGCATATATAATGCTGAATGGAATCACAGCAACGGCCATGCTGCTGGACGCCGTGCTCTGCCAAGACTTTAACTGGATTTAGTATTTTGTAAAAGAACCCATGCATTATTCTCATTGTATTCACAGAGCATGATGTTACACGGCATGCTTCATTCCGCAACACTCCTATGGTTTTTGTCTGTTTCTCTTTCCAGCATAATTTCTGCCCACAGACATGACTAGGCAGGTTAATTGAGTTAATTGAGAATTTAAGGCATAAGCAAGACCATTCAGGCTTAATGTACTGCTTTGACAAGTGGTGCAGAATCCTGTAGTAGTAATTACTGTGATAACCCAGTATGTTTGAGACGTGATTTTCAGCAACAGTCACAATGGTTAGGTCATGATTGCTTTCTTAAACCAAGGAACACAGACTTGGCTAACATCACCCAAAAAATCCTAACACAGAAGCAGCACAACTTTTTTAAGCATCCAATCACCAGAAGGAACTCACTGTTAACATCACAGTACTTCATATTTAAGCAGCTTTTTCAACTACAGACATCAATGTATTTTACAAGGTGAAGTTACCATCAGAAATTGTAACAGCCAACATACTGTAATGTGTCAAATGCAAAATATACAGCAAAACCTGGAATTAGAAATATTTTTGTACTTTGATACCCATCCGTGTTCCTATTCTTCCATCCTCAGGTGTACTCCTAAGAGCCAAAGGAGCTCAAAAGAAAATGGAAAAATTTCCATTAAAATTCAAAACCTGTAGGTAATGGAACATATCAGTGATTTATAATTTCCTGCACACACAGGTGGGTTCCCACACCTTTACAGTAATTCTCAAAGTCCCTGTGGAAATTGACAAGCTGTAGTTGCAGCCCACTGCAAGTTCAATGCATGTGAGTTCCAGCAGACTGCAGCAGGCCTTCTGCACGCACGGCGTGAACTACCAGGAGGTTTTACCTTCATTTCTTCAGTAATTTTAGAAGAGAAAGATTTTTTTTACGCCATGTCTACATACCTTTAAATTCAGCTACTTAATTTTAATGTACATAATATTTTTTAATTTATACACTAATGTAAAGGAGTAAGATTGCATCAACTCATTCTGCTGAGAAATTAAGACAACGTTAACTGGCTATAAAAACATTAGACTGCAGAAGCTATACAGTCTAACTTTGGAAAACTGCAACTCCAAGAAATGGGTTAGATTCCTAAGAAATGGGTTAAGATTCTGTGTACCAAAGCAATGTAACACAGCAGCATACAACAGGACTGAGCACTGTCTAGTAAAGGAACAGACATGGGCTGTTGGTTATCTGGGTAGGGGTACGTGCACACGTGTGCCTCCATTTGTTTGTCCCCACACCCACATCCAGGTAAGGGTTTGAGGACAAACACCCACATACAGAACCAAGTGCATAGGTGAGAACAAGTAGGATGAAATACGGCTGCAATCTTGATCAGATAGAGAAGTGGGAAATCAGAGCAAAATAGAAGCAACCACAACTGCCAAGCTGTACCCAAATCTGTGGGACTTTAAAAAAAATCACAGTGAAATGGAAATAAACTAATTTTAGGGGGCTGAGGAATACTTCTTCCTTGCCCAGAGAAGAATGCCCTCAGTTGGGAATGCAATCATTTCATGTTTCCATTTCATTGGAGAGGAGGTGATTAAACCAAACAGTGTAAACTGCACAGCGTTCATCTTGAATAATATCTGGTAATATAAATTACCAGTCATAACCTTGAGATTTCATTCCTCCACCACAGTTCTGCTGAGCCTTTACATCCACTGTACCATTCTGAAATGTCCACCTGGTTCCTCCTGCACATAAAACTGCTCTGAGTCCAACTGAGAAAGAAATCAGATCATTAAAAAAATCTTCATACAGAGACACATGAACAAAGCTGAAAATGTCACCAAGTGCTGTGTTTTCCTTTCTGTTTATTATACCAATTTACTCAAATCACTCACCATAGGTAGCCCTCTGACTTAAGTTTCTCCACTCTATTAATAAACATACTGCCCAGGAACACAGGTACTACAGAGCAGACTTGTTACACAGCGAAAAACTCCCATTTGTATGAAATTCATGCATAAGTGTATAAACTGTGACAACATTTACTTTGAAGAACAAGCTGTGATGGTTAATTAGTTTCATTAAAGGAAAGAACTGACACAGAATTGTGCTCTGTATTCACACCATCAGACCCATGGGAGGAAAGGGAACTGCCACACCAGTGCTGCTCCCTCAGGCCACGGCTTGGAGGGCATGAAATTTCATGCTACAGTATCTAAAAATATGTAGAAATTGGAACAAATTCAACTTCAGTGTCGAAGACTGACCTTAACTATTCCAGCACTCTAGACTGATACTTTAACAGTGCCCAGTACCAATTGCCAAAGAAAAACAGACAAAACTACAGTGCTACTTTCTCAGGATAATGTTACACACGGAAGGAATGCAGGCTTATCTGAATAACAAATCTGGATGTTCTGCTACAGCAGCAGGAAACATCCACAGCACAGCCCAAATACTACAGAGCAGCACACCGACTGCTTTCTGAACTCCAGGCAATTGCAGTCTGCAGTGAGATCTTCGAATGCTGTATCTTTCCATCCAGAGATCTTTTCTGAAAGGGAAGGCAGGGGTTTATAGAATCCACAGCAAATGGTAAATTACAAAACATGGGACTGCTGCTGAACACTTCTGAGTCCTGAAGGCATTAATTTTCTGCATATTTCCTATAATACATGATATTAGGTTTCTCATTGAGAAATTGGCAAAGTGTCTTTGGATTCGTCCTTCCTCCATTCCACAACACTGAGCCAAGAGCTCTCATTTTTTCCTCTGTAATCTTCTCAGTATTGTCATAAGCTTCCATGACAATGTGAGAAGCACAGAAATTGGGAAGAGGCAGATTTTGGAGCATACAGTATTTTTAAATAAGCTAAGCAGGCCTAAGTCACATCGCCCTACATTTTAACATGATGCAATCTAAAACTACTTTTTTTTTTTTAATAACCTAAGACAGCTCTCATCTTCACTGTTTTGCACTTCAGATGCATCTCCTAAAACTGTTTGTTTTGCCTGCAACCACATTTATTAGTTTGCTCTGGAAGTCCCCCAGGATACACTGCCATCATCTGCAAACATCACTTGGGATTTTCATGAGGCATTACAATCCAAGTCCTAAACAGAAGCCCAATTGCTGCACACTTCACCATGGATGAAATTAATCCAACTTTCCTGTGGCAGTATCTCACTCACTACTGTTAGCAGAGCGAGTCCTGTTTCTCTAAATACAGAAGGACTGAGTTTAATTACACTGACAGATCACATTTGGATCTCAACATTCACAATAACTTCATAATATTAAGCATGCAGTGATAAACCCATCTTTAAAAATCTAAACACAGTTCTTGTCTATGACTAGGCATGAAGAGTGCCTATCTATATGAGGGGGTTCATAGCTATTTTGATAAACAAAACTATGGAGGAGGATTAAAAACCAGAAAAGTCACATTTTTGTACATTGAGTCACCTGTTGAATATATACAAATACACATATAATACATTCATTGCAGGCAGTGTCCAGGGTGTTGTGGTTCAGGCACGATAGTGCTTGCTTCAATCTATGAAGTTCAGTTGCATCTGTGCCTCTCATTTAAAGCTGATTGCTAATTGTTTATTCTATCTCTAAAACTGAGATCAAGACACACGGTGCAGCTCTCCCTGTATTACTGGATCATGCTCTGAAGATATAAAAACAGAAGTACTGTTTAGTCACTAGGATTGTCCAGCAGGGAATGCGCCACTGCTACAGAAAGAGGCACTGAAGGCCAAAAGCAGAACTGCACCTGTTTGGTTTGGTCACTGGATGGATTTAATTGACACACAAGCAGGTTACTTTGGTAAACTGTGTGCACTTCGGTTCCGCTCACAGACGGATCAGTGATGTTCAAATCTCGTTACCTACCCCTGCAGCTTCAAAACACCTCACTGTGCAAATGATTATTTTATCCCTTCTGATTTAGTAGGCTAGCTGTGCTGCCTCTTCATGAAAATATTGTGCACATCTCCTTATTTAGCATTTCAGGACAGCTTATAATTAAGAATTATTTCCTAATATCCCTGTACCTGCCAAGCCAATAACCCCACACAAAGTAAATGAATCGGACCTGCCAGGAAGCCTGTTAAAACAGAAAGGATGAAAATTAAACTCTTGCAGCAAATCTTAAGGCTTCACTTCTATGGCAGCCACTTAGCGTTCTTTGGGCAGACTGCCACGAGGAACGTCAGCCTTAAAGATCAAACAGCCCACATTAGTGACTGACACAAACCTCAGTCTTCCCTGGAGTTAACGCCCAGGATGGCCCCAGCCCCGGCTCGCCAAGGGCCGAGCTGCAGGCAGGACAGCCCAGGGAGACTCGCCTCCCTCAGATGACACGTGCCCTCTCCTGGCAGATCCAAGCACTGATCCAGCGCGGCTGGTGCACACCGAGAGGAGGAAAACTCAGCCTTTCTGCTGTTAGTACCGGCACACATTACTCCAGTGCTTTTATTACAACTTGTTTATTAAGCATTCATGTACCATTAACCTTTCTTGATGCTATAGCAAATACACTGAATAAAAATACTCCAAACAACCCATTTTTATTGCAGGTCTGGTCCTACAGGACAGATGGAACATTCAAGACAGCTAGAAAGTCTTCATCATCACAATATGCATTAGCAACCAAGGAAGGAGAGTGGGGGAACGTAGAACATAAAGCCTCGTCTCAGTTCTGATATTTTTAATTAACAATGGGTGTTATTTCAAAGGGTTCACAGATCTCCCCTACTGAAGTAGTAAAGTAAGATTTCCACTCTTGAACTCAGTACCCATTATAGCTGACTGGAAGGACTTCTCCATGAAATTCGTTTTTACTTCATGAAATCCCATCACTCACAAGCAGACTGAAAAAGCAGAAGAGATTAGGGCAGGACAGCAAAGCTGCTGTTTAATATTACACAACACAGGTTTGCGGTTAGTGCCCTGAAGTAGGTTCTGCCAGCAGCCTGATACACCCAGGTAGAGCTGCCTTGGAACCACCCCCTCGGAGCACTGGGCTTACAGTGCCAGCAGAACTGCCATCCTGCTCCTCAACCTTACAGCTGCAGCAGATTTACAGTAATTGCCTGAAAAGTATGTCATGACTCTTGACATATTTTTTCCTCAGTTGTCATTGTATTTCTGCTTCCTTCAGTATTCTTGGGCACATGATCTGACCAAGAAAATGTTTACAAAACATAAGTTTGGGGAAAAAATTAAAATATTTGTAAAAGTATTCCGTCAATAAATTATATTTGATCCATGGAACTTACGTCCCACATACGTCATGTCAAACCCAGACCATTGTGAATTCCAGATACTACAAAAATGCTGTGCCTGTGGAATAGAGATGGAAAGACCGTTAGAAAAGGAGAACTGATAATGGCAAATTAGTGCCACTTGAAATTAGGAGTGCTATTGCTGCTAACATCTAAAGCAGAGAGATCAAACTGACACGTGAAGTGCTGGACTTTGAGACAGTAATATGAAGATGTTTCCTAGAAGGAATAATGAATGAATTGTCAAAGGACAGAGGCCTCAGTGCATCCTCTTCTCATCATACTGGTGGATAAATGTGATTCATTGCTAAAAACAGTGCAAGTCTACTCTAATCTGATAAGGAAATCCAAGAACTAACAACACTGCTTGATTCAGGAAGTAAGAGCTCAACAGGAAAAAAAAACCTGCCTGGACTAACCAGGAAGGAATGGCTTTTTGGCTTCCAAGATTTCTCCAAAGATTAAAGCAGACACTTTAGCAAAGAGATCCAAAGACTTCTGAAGATCTATGAAAGTGGAATTACAATGGAAGTGGGCAAAAGGTGAAACAATTTTTAAATTCATCTCCTTCCCTGTTGGTTGGATTGCTCTGCCATACTTTAAGAATAAATTTCTTTCAGGAACAGCAAACTGGCATGAGTTCTACCTTCTATTTAATAGATCCTATACGATCTCAGCTACGCTACAGTTTCTCGTACTTCCCCTGTCCTATAGCTTTTCTGCATTTTCCTCAAGGAAACTGCTCATGTTTGCACATTGCCCCATATGGAATTACAGCAAGTAAACATAAATGGAAAACAAATCCACTCCTGCAGAGACATGCTGCTCTGAGAATCAGCAGGGCAAGGACTGGTTCCTGGTGGATGCTGGGATACTATTAACACGACATGCTGCAAACACTGCTGTTAACTGACATTAATGCATCATTAAGTATTACTGAAGAGACAATCCTGCTTCCAACTCGCACACTTCTTGTTCTCAGTCCTTCCTTTCCTTCCTCTACTTTCAAGAGAGCACAGAACTAGCTCACTGACATGGTTAGGGATGTCTCATTCCAGACTGTTTTCAGGTTCCATACCACCCATCCACTTCACCAAATCAAGAGAGGATTATAATCCTATTTCCATCTTCTTTTCCCCAAGGAAAAGTGAAAATGAATAAAAGGTTTTCACCTCATCCATTCCACATTGGTGCAGAGCTCTACAGCCAAAATGCTCATCAGAACCAAGAGCCTGGGCATGTCTGAACTTCAAAACAAGTCAGACATCAATCGTTTTGATTTATACCCATAGGAAACCAAGTCAATCTCAAAGGACTAAGCTTAAATTTATTAGCTATTCAGAGCTGTCTATAAGACATGATTAACCTGAAAGATATAAGGAGTATGAAGTACGAGTATGCTGAACAAAAATGGGTTAGAATTTCATCTCCATAATGGTCATACATCCAGAACACCCCTTACTCCATCCAGGCTTTAAATCTAGATTTTTCTGCCACCCATGTCAAGCACAAAGCATTGAATGCTTTCACAGCTATTGACTTAGAAGAACACTGAATATACAACACCTCAAGCTGCATCAGCTTTATGACATCTCTATAACTGGACTGACTATCTCCGGCATCTGTTTGGGAGGCACAGCATAAGGCAAGTTCAGCAGTTCAAACCTTGCCTATAAATAGATTCTGCAGATGCATTTCGTAGTAGATACTGTAGACTCTTATTTTCCATTTGAACAGTTTGCATCTTTTAGGTAATGCACATACATAAATACAAAGCATTAACATAACAGCTTAAGAGATGCAATCTGGTACATTTTAAGCTAGAGAAGAATTTGCTGTTTTATGATGGCATGAAAATGGTTGTTAGATTCAGCTGCAGGTTAATATACAGTATGCAGTTTTCATTTCTGCTTTAAGTTGGGTGTTGCTTTGTGCAGATCAGAAGGTTAACTTCAGAATGAGCAAGCACTGTCAGACACCACGCAGTGCAGCACAACTGGCAATCCTCCCCCAGCAAAGCCACTGGGGGAGGGCCATCTCATCTCATCATATGCCACAGGCATGCAGCTCTCAGCCACTCACACAGCTCCCTACATTTTAAACAACAAATTCACTTCCCAAAGCTGAAGTGTCTCAAATTCCAGTCATCCAATATCATAATTATGTTTCTGTGGCACAGATCATGGCAACATGGAATGAAGCAGGCAGAAAGAGAAGGTTAACTGTAGAGTTCCATTTTATACTGTAATTTCTTTTTTTTTTTTTAATAATGGACCCAGAAAGGAAGGACCACTACTGATGAATGGGAGATGGAACAAAAACTGAACCATTTGCTGAGGTCATTTAGTCTGTCAATATAATAAGAAATGGAAACCTTCTAATTTAGTTCTTTGCATAAGGCTCCTGGTGTGAAAATACACAATGAATTTTCAGCATTTAACTTCAAATAAAAATCAGTACTGTAGCTCAATAATTATCTTTCAGGCATTAAGTCAAACAAAGATCAGATTCCAGACAGACAGCATTACCAGCTTTTTAGAGCTCAGGCAACTTCTTTGTTCAGACAGTAAATCACAGTATGTATCCCAACTTGAAAAGTGAAGTCAGATGACCTATGTATTTTAAATATTATTTCATGAACTCTGTGGAGTTCGGTTCCAGACATGGTCTACATCAACCTAAAATCAAGCATCCAATGGATATAATTTTAGCTGTCTTTTGTAACTGTTTTAGTAATCATCACAATGATATCTAGAAGAAAAATCATAGAACTAAATTTCTGCAATGACACAGAATGTAATCAATCTGCTAACATCCTTCAGACCATGATCTAGGGCTCAGACGTGTAAGTTCTGTGTCCATAAGATGCATTACTGTGTGCATGCATTAGAAATCTCCATATTCTGGGCTTCTTACTCTCTATAAAGCAGCAGAGTAGAACCACTCCCCTGAGATTCATAAGCAGATTTTAATTTCATCCTGAAAAGTCTCAATCTTCCTCTTTGCAAAAGAAAGTTCTCCTACCTCAACCCATTCTTTACAGCTTCTACATAAGTAGTATAACTCATGGCTTTGAGGCAATAGAGAAGTCTACATCACTACACATAGGCATGGAAGAATAGAACAGTGTTGCCAGTAAGGTTTTCTAAGAGCTATTTACATCTTGTATAAGAAATACATAATATAGTAATATAACATATACAATTATACCAAACAAATGCACATTTTTCTCCTTTCTTCTGAACTACATTAAGGATATTTTTTTCCATGCCATATATTCTAGGTACATGTATAATGCCAGTTCCATAAGCTCTGACAACATTGCTGCCTTTCTGTTATTTTCCAAATCACATTTTGCATTGTTCCCCATAGAGACCTTGTGTCCAAGGTGGCCTCTCCTGACTGTGCAGGAAAGTTACTACTCAGCAATTTCTACCATCCAAGTAAATACACCTTGTTCCTGATTTCTGGACTCCAATCCATTTATTTTACAATATACATGATGCATGCCTATTATTCTGGAACTTCATTCCATACATGAGCCCAGGATCAGCCCTCTTGCTGCCCTCCTGACCTATGCAAACCTATTCATATGCTCACACCATTTCTATCATTTTCTTTCTTTTTTTTTTTTCCCTGAATGTCACACAAAACCCTTTGGATGTAACACAGGCCATATTACAGCCAGCAATTTCATCAAACAGGCCCATATTTAGCATGATCATCTCCATATCATACAGATACAGCAGACAGGACTAAAATAAGATCCCTACCCATAACTGTCCACCTTTGAGTGATGTCTCATCTCACACCCTTGTCAAGCCAATTGTTTTAATTATGGAGGTTGCCGTGAAAGTAATGCCTCCTATTTATTTCTGTAGAAACTGCAACAGATACAAAGAGCACAATAACATTATTTGCTCTACCAAATTCTCAGCCACAAAACACTTTCTCAAAATGCTCACCACCATTAGCCGTGTATTTTTGCCCACAGTGAACCAGACATGCATGCCACACTCTTAAAAATCTGCACCAGCAAAGGTGACCTACTGTCATCACTGCAGAAATGCACCACCCAGCCCTCACTGTGCTCACAGCCACTGCTTGGCCTCCATCAACATTCAGCAAGCATCAGTGAATGTCAATGGGTGCAGTTCTTTCCACGTGGAGGAGTTCAGTGACACACCTTCACTCCACACACACTCCCATGTCAGACGCCATTCTGTCACAGTGCCCCTCTGCTGCCATCTGTCACACAGCAACAAAACATAATGGGATATTGGTGGGAAGGTTCAACCTCTGCTGCCATACCACCACCAGCCGCCTCTGATGTGGGCCAGCATAATGAAATAGGAGGCATTACTTTTGGAGCAGCCCCAGTAGACCCATCTCATCTTAACAGTAGAATTATTAACCCAGAGACATCATTCAGTTTGCCTTCTTCCACCACTGGACACCATCCTCCTATTTTAGTTTCCACATGCCCTACAGATCCCAACCTCTTCTCCAGGAATGGCTGTACCCACAGTGGCTCTCAAGAGCTATTCTCTTGCATGAAACACATCCAGAGCCAGAATTCTACTGTTTAAAATATTTCATTTTCATCATACCTGCTGGTTTTAATATTCAGAAGTTAAAGCACTGCTGAGATGGCATGCAGGGGGATTTCAGAGCTGAATGTAAAGAGGAATTACTAAAAAAAAAAGCCTTGCAACAACTGAGTCCTACAGTCAAAAAATACTGCAGTTGCAAGACCTCTCCCATCAAATGCTGAGGATATGAGGCAAATAAAGCCCACACACATTCCTGTCTTTCAGGTCTGGCCAGATAATCCCACAGAATGCATGTGTTGAAAACTGACTGCAGTAAGTGCCAGATAAAAACAAATCCAATTACAATCACTATCAATAAGCAGGACAAATAAAATATGTTCTATATGTGGATATCTTGCAGCAGATTACTCTGCTGTCTTTTTGTCCTACGTGATATAAAGACAATTGCAGAAAAAAACAAGAATTGTTTGTATTGTATATTCTCAATAGCAGGAGCTGATTTTTTCAGTTTAATATGCATCCACAGAGACTTAACCACAACTGTCATCACAGCAAGATTTTTTTTCAGCTGAGTAGCTTGGGAAAGGACTGACTTAATTCTCCTCATTTGCACTGTGCCAAGCACTGTATGGTTTCAGTCCCAGCAGAGGCCCCCAGGCACTGTCACAACTCAGTCACCAGATGAGCAAGGTAGGTGATGTGCTCAGTGCTGAGCTCCTCAGCTTTAGCAGGCATCTTGAAAGATGCAAGGATAAATCACTTCAACAGCAGTAAGCATGACTTGATTAACTTCTAAAATTAAGCTCGATTTTTACTGCTTAATCCTCCATTCTCCTACCTGCAACTGTTACCTCCTCTGTGTAACACTGGGGATAGAATTTACACTTAGTATTTGCTCTGACACGTGCTTAGCACACCCCAGGAATACCATGAAATTAGAACAATATAAAGTAGGTTGGAGGGTTAAAACAATCTTTTTGTTACTCTCACTGCTGAATAAAAAGACCGAAACATTATTTTCTCAGCTACTAACGACAAGCTAAGTGTCAGACTTAAAAAATAAAAGTTTCACTAGAGCTTTCTGCAGCTTAAAACCCTGTTAAATTTATTCATATTTGATTCCACCCGCAGAAAGCCAGTCCTCTTCTGCCTTTTATTGTTTATATTAGATACAGTGAGTCACGGAAATAAAGTGATATGAAACCACATTTATGCTAAGGAAATCATCCTACATCCACTTGGATTCTCTTGCCTACTATTTCCATAGCATACCTCCTATGGAGTCTGTGGGACTGATTACCCAAGCGAGGACTAAACACAAGTTCTGGACTTCAGTTATTTAGATGCTCACATTCTCTTCTTGGCTGACAATTCAGAGGAAACAGATGCACCATCCATCATTCACCAAATCTGAATGAGCTTACACAGTGCTATTTATCTGACCAGTGCATATTAATAACAAAGTGAAGCTAATGGAAAACAAAGATAGTCATCTAAGAGTGCCATTAGTTTCCTCTTCTTTACATTTACATAACATATGATTTAATCTAGTAGAGATCCCCATCCTTCTGCATGTAAGAGAACAAGCACAGAATTTCAAGGTGAGTTTCTTCCACCCACTGTTTACTAAAGCTAAAATGGTTATGGCTTCAAGTTTATGACTGAGTCATACCTAACAAAGCTTCAAACTACCCACATGTGCCCACAGTCAAAGGTTTGAAGACCCCACTTTGAGCAGAGGTTGGACCAGATGACCTCCAGAAGTCCTTTCCAACATAAATTATTCAGTGATTCTAAGACTCAAACCACTCTGGTTTCCGCCAGCATGCACTACACAGCAAGACAACAGCAACCTTCAGAAAAGGATGTACACCCTCAGGCTTCATTCCTCTGAATTTTCAGAAGGTCAAATGCTGTCAAAAATTGGGCAGTGGCAACTCCTGTTGGAGTCAAAAGAAATTAAAGCCTCTCATCTCTCCAGTGGCTTTACAAACAACACTTTTTTTCCACTGCTGACAAACAGAATCAGAACACAGGAATACAGCTTAAGGGCTGCCCACCTCACCTCACCATCTCTGCCTACCTACAAAGCACCTCAAGCAGGAGGAGTCCCTCCTGATACCTTTTAACTGATACATCTATATGTAATTAACTAAATCTTTCATGCACAGTATGCATTTAAGGTGCTTTTGCAATCACAGCACACAAATATGTTTCAGTTCAATTTACACTGCCATCCTTTTATCAGGTTTCTGTACAGAAATCCCACCCAGTGTGAGTAACAAATTCTCCATGCCAGTCCCAGCACAACACCTCCATGGTTAGTGCTGTGTGTAGCTTGCAAGGGATGAGGAGCAAGAGCAACTGGGTGGTGTCTGTTCAAAATAAATCTAGCATCAATCCACGTAACAAAGAATCCTCTTTCTGGACTTACTAGGATCCATGTCACTGAGATGAAGAGTATGCTTCCAGCCTCTCAAACTGCTCTCATGAAAGATGCTGCTGCTTTGGAAACTCCTCAGGAGAAAGTTCACCCTGGCTCCCACTTAGGGGATTTTCATTTGCTCAGAGCTGTACTTCATGTAGCAAACTTGCTCTTTAGGAAGCACTGGGAACTGCTAACTCTCATTTCTTTGAAACATTGTGTTCTTATCACAAAACACCTAACAGTAAGCAAAGGAAGCTCTTCTCTTAACAGCTCCATCAATGGACAAACAAAAACATTACTGTTTGTGTTATTTCCAGGAAAGGAAGCATAGGAAATAGCTGCCAATGAGATCATTAGTCAAGTTTAGTTACAGACCTTCAAATACAGTCCCAAATAGTGTCCAGTGACAGTATATGATCATTCTTTTATGGGCACTAGTTATGAGAGGTCAGAGCCTCACAACAGAATGTTTCCCTGAATGCTCACAACTTCATGATCTTCAGGTACCCTCACACAGTCACTTCATGCTTCTAAATAAGCAACTGTTTCTTAAAGCCACCTCCCAAACACAACCGCTCCCATTTCCACTAACAGTGGGAAATAGAGCTTGGACCTCCTGGCCAGTAGATAAATAACATGGCACATGATTAGGAGTTGTTATACTGTAACACAAATACCATTGCCAGCATTAACAATATTAGTTACTCCACACCATCTGTGCTTAAGTGCATTATGTCTGCAACAACTCTTTTGGTCTGATTTATCCTTTTCCAGTTACATAGTTCACAATTTGAGTCAGATTTTCTTTCAGACATGAATAAAGTTCTGTTCTCAGGGAACAGCTGAGAGGCACCTCAAGCTTCAGATGCTCTTGGATAGAAGACAGACAAGCACATCACTGGAACTGAAATGCCCTTTTAGAGCATCCCAGGGGAGATGAGAAAGGGCCAGCAGAAATCCCATGAGATCTGGATGGTCAGGAGGCTCCATCACATCAACCAGTTCTGCAACCTATATGCGATCAATTTATCTGGATAACACACAGCTTTTCTAAGATCAGACGTTCATGTTAGAACCTTCACAAATGTATGTCTTTAGGACTGTAGAATATGCAATTCATGGAGAAAAGACAAGCACATCTATAGAGCCTGTAAGAGACAACAGGAGAAAGCAGCCAATTATCTTCGTACCGTGATCTAAATTCCAGCTAAGCCCATGGAGGCTGTAAAGAATGCTATAGTACAAGTCAATAATGACTTGTGGGGATAAGATGATGACAGTCTGGTAACAATCCTCAGCGGCAATAGCCAGGATGTACTGAGATGATAGCAAATACAGAAGACAAATTGCATCGGCATCTTGCTTCAAGAGCCTGCTTCTCAGCAGAAAAGACTTTCAGCACTTCTAAGTGTCCTACAGCTCTGTAGCCCATTGGGAACCCTGTGTTACACAGTTCCCTCCACCATCCCAAGGCAGATGGAATTCTCTTCATGCATCCAGAAAAACCAGGCCTGCAGGGAAACGCTTCTGAGAGACAGGCAGCACTTTCCAGCTTTTCTTAGAGCTGGCAACTGGCTCTGCAGCAAGAATATAATCTTTTGATTAAGCAAAAAACAATGGTACTGAGCTGGCCAGGATTTGATTTGTTTCTCTGGTGTATCATTATAGCTGGAGATAGGTAACTATTTTAGGGAGACACAGAATTATTGTGTGCTTGGTATGCGAGTCCCAGAAGCATCTATTGCTATAATTTTCTTTGTCACACATCAGCTTTTACTGTAATGAAACCTTGAGTTAGAGGAAATATAAGAGGGAAAAAATCAGTGTCATTTCAACTCTTCTATGTCCAAAATGAAGTACCAGGTTTCGTCAGCAGCAGTTGTCATACCAATTCAAAATTAAAACTCTACATATTAAACCCAATCCTTAATGAACACAATGCTCATTGTTCTGCTCACACTTAATTCTATGAAATTATTCCGTTTCATGCGTGACCCTCAAAATATACATCGCACCCGAAATACAGCGAAGGTGGCTGTGCACACAGGAATGACAGACAGAAGCAGTAAATCACTTGGTACCTGAAGAGTGGAATTACAATTAAGAGTGGGAAAATAAAGCCTACTTGTAGGGTACTTCCTTTCCTACAAGCCTACTTGTACTTCCTTCTTGACAAATTCCCTGAATTTTTCAGTAAATCCATTTGGATTTCCTCTGGGTTCTAGATCTTCAATCCAAAAAGTTTTGCTGTGGAACTCCTACAACCCCCCAGTAGATGACTGCTTCAAAGTACACTATGCTTAGTGTCCAGTAAGCACAATTATCCTGATCATGCAAGCTTCTACGCACACAGCTGCCTGGCAAACCTCCCCCACCCATTCTAACACTACAACACCAGCTTCAACTACTCCTCCAGGATACATTTAGCAACAATAAACACATCGGTGTATTACTCCAAAGCTCCACAAGGAGGACTGAGCACTTCCAACAGAAACAGCTGACTACTCCATGCATCCTACCAAGAGCAGCAAATGGAGATCCCAAAAAATGAGAACGTGGGGAATTACATTTCACTCCATTATTAAAAAGACAATAGCAAGAAATCCTGACCAAAATCTCTATCAGCTGAACTCAAGTTGCATTGGCAAGGCTCTGCACCTTGCAAATCATGGCTGTATCTAGCTAGGAACCTGTACCATCCAGCTGCCTTTGCCAAAGCACCACACAGATTTGCCTTCAGATGCCTAAGTTAGTCGTGTACTGTTTGCTACGTTACAGATTATGACCCTGCACAACACAAGTTAGATGAAAGCCACATTAATTTTGAGTCCTATGCTTGTTTCAGTAGAGTATCAGTATACTAAATTCCAGCTGTACCACAAACACAGAAAAGTCACAAGCCCTGCTGACAAAGGGAACAGAGCAGAGGCTTGGCTCTGCAAGGAGGTTCCAAATATCCATACATCGGGGGACTGGAGAAGGATCTCTCTTCTCAGAAGTAATATCCAAAAAGGTATGGAGTTAAAGTTTGATCATTAAAAATAACAGGGCACATGGTAACTTAAATAATGAAAACATTCTTACATTCATAATTTCATTCCAGAGGATCCAAACAACCATCCAAGAACAGGCAGCAGCTTTAGCAAATTAGAGGATAGGGTAAATCTTGTTTGAAAGGTCTCCCTACACATGTTGAAAATCCGCACCTAGTGTCTGTGATGCATTTATAGCAGCAGCTCTTTTATTAGGGCATTTGTTCTAAATGTAGTACACTGGAAAGCAAAGATCATCTTCAAGAAGGGAGTTTCAGCACACAGCGCGTGCAGCCAGCACGTTCAGCAGTACCTCATCCTGTAGGATGAAGTGCTGCAGAGCAGAAGAGGAATAGAAAACCTTTCTGAAACACTGTTTTAAAACATGTTCACTTCCTCACATAATGTCTTTACATATTTACATTAAACCCTACGTGCCTATTTCTGAGTATCAGTAGAATTAAATAAAGAAATAAAATAAGAAATAAACTGAAAACAGCCCAGCAGCACACTGACCGAACATCCGAACGTTCCAGGCATGGTATCAGTCGTCTTCAACAATTACATTTAGAAACTGATGAAAAAAACCTCAAACCAACCAGCTCTGTAGCTATAGCAACGTGCTTAGCTTCATAGGAGAAAAATTTCTTCAGCTGGTTCAAATCAAATAACCTGCTCTAAAATAGATGCAAAATATCTGACATGCACATGTGCAGTTTCAGATACAGAACAACCACAGAAAGAGGTTTTTTTTCCCAAACAGCGCTCACCAAACAGGCAGTGGGTGAGAAGTGAGTTTGATTCCATCACTCTCAGCATTTAAACAGCTAAATGCTTTATCCCAGTGCTCAGTTGTGCCTCCTAAACAAATCAGGCTTCACTGAAAATCATCTTTTTTTCCCTTTTTCTCGCTATGCTTTGAAGGAGGCATCTGTTAAAGAGCCAAAATGAACCATTTTCTCTTCATTACACAAAGAGTAAGAAGTCACCCCAAGTTCACATTACTTCAGAAAGGAATTTCTGTTCCCCAGAACAATTTGGTATGCATTCACTCCTCCGCATGCAGTTTTGCGGTCAAATTTCCTCAAATATTTAGACTTATCTTGGCTTGCAGCCATTAATTATGGCTGTTACAGAAATTGTAGGTTTCTTTAAGGTGGTGTTCCACATTAGCACTGCTAAAAATATTCCTTGGGTTGCATATTTGTTACGCTGTGTGATCACATATCGCTCCTAAGGAATTACACCACAAAAGCCAAAATGGCAGAACCCATCCGTGCCAAGGATCTGACCCACATCCTGGAGCCAAGCAGAAGCCTCCTGCTCTCCCTTCTGCAAGAGAAAGAAGGGCAGCTTATCTCTGCCCACTCCTGAAGGTGCTTCAGAGCAGCAGCTTCCATAGGAAGGTATGAGCAGCAGCCGCATCCTAGGCCATTACACAGCAGACAATAACACTCAGCATGACATATTTTTACAAGTTAGGAAAACATTAAGACATTCTTCCTAAATATAGAACGCAATTTAGTACAAGGACAGCTTAATTTATGCATTTTTCATATAGGATACCTAGTCTGATTAAAATCTTTGCAATTAAAAAGGTTATTTTCCACAAGACTTAATCTGTTAATCAGTTAAATGTGATCTCGTTAAAAATTTGACAGATAACCAAGCCCCATAATTTCATAATCTTTATCAACATATTCCACAGCCAGTTAAAATTATCATATGCCTCATGTTAAAAATAATCATATGATTCTAATCTTCTGATTGTGCTGCACTGCAGATCTCACCACCGACCTTGTCATTGTTACACAGATGTCAGTCCTCTGACTTTCTCCCTGCTCAAAGTCCAGTGGTATAAAGTGCTTTATCCAAAGCCTTTTGCTGAGCAGAAGTGAGCATGCTCTTCCCCTCTACAAGCAAACAGACAAGTACTCCAGAGCAGTTCTGATGCCTAGATGGAATTTCTTCCAGGCATACACTACATAGAATTAAGCTTCCAGTAAATCCACATTGGTTCTACTTTCACCAGTTCCTATACAGTTTTTACCCTCACAATAGACAAGCACTTGGCATAGCCTTCTCTTCCTGTTAAGCACTGCCCTCTTCATTAGCCAGGCAGACGCATCTCAGTAATAAATGGGATTCCTTAAATGTGCTTGTTTCATTTTAAACAGACAACATTTTTTTCCATCAAAATGAGAAATGTAATCTTAAAAGCTTAGATCAAAAGAGCAACTATAAATTCTCTAATCTCATGTCAAATACCATCTATCTTCACAAAACTTTTCATTAAAAATACTATCAAAAGTATTTTAAAACCATTTCATAGATCATCTACTTTGGTTTCACAAAGAACAAACTGTTTGCAAGACTCAGCTCAGCAACCAATGCTCTCAGATCAGCACCTAACTACACCAGAAAGATTAAGGCAATGACTCCAGGGCCTGGTAAAACAAAACAGGGTTGGGTTTGGTTTAGATTTCACATGGCATTGTCTATTACAGATTTTAAAAGCCTACATGTGATCTGACTTAATCAAATCCTTTCCTTAAGGATATGACAACACAAAGCCAAAAAGGTGTTTATACCTTTCTCATAAGTTACCTAAAGGAAGGACTTAAAGTAGTTTTAGGATTCAGCATGTTTCTCAAGAGAAGTTTAAGCACATACTTGCAATTAACTCACTGATAGTGTGTTATGACTACTGTTCAGCAACTCTTCTCCGCAATGACTGACCAAATAGATCTTAACAGATGAATTTACACATCAGTTACTGATTGGCACATCAAGGCTGCTGCCATGCAAGGCCAGCACTATGCTATAAGCAAGCACTATCAGCCAGCTTTGTTGTCACTACCCAAGTACAGCTATGTAACTTGTCTGAAACCATCAGGCAATATTTACACTCAGCATCCAAGAACAAAGGACCTATGAGTATCATAACTGTCATCAGGAAAATGAAGTTTCTAATGCATCTGGAAAAAAAAAAATCACCCCCTTTCGAATCACAGGCACATAATTTGTAAGCTTAAAATTCACTGTAAAGTAGCCAGCAAGTTTTGAGAAAGTTATCTTCAATTCTGAATTAGTGATTTCAAAGCTCACTATCCTCCTGCAAACAGACACAGTTAAGGACATTTGCTGGCTGCGTTGAAATGAATGAGTTCCAACTGAGTGCTGTCATCCTACCAGTGATAAAAAGCACCTCCCCTCTAGCACTAAAGACCATTATGATATTCGCAACAGGATGGGAACTGCTTCCTCAACGTCATGTAAACAGGTTTTAGCAGGGATGTGTCAAAAGTCTCACACAAACTTAGAATCAGAACAAACTTTTGCATTTTAGCCTTGCATGGAAAAGAGTTAATATTGTTCTGAAGAAAAAAGCCCCAAAGTGAAAAATAATGCATTTTAAAGTAGCTCAAACCTGTCAGAAGTAGACAAAGTCAAAATTTGTTTTCATCTAAAAATGTCTGTCAGGTTTTAAGTACTATGCTATGTACATAAGTTACTGTACCTGTCATATCAAAAGCACACTTGAATATTCATGGCATTCTTTACTTTTACACTTCAATGGTACTGCCTTGAAGGCAGACAGAGTGAAAACAAGGCATCTTGAACAAAACTTCTCCGCAAGCAAAAATTAGTGCCATTACTTCATTAGTTGTGTTAAAGCAATATGCCACGTCCTGCAGAGCAGATAAAGGTGTTGAGCCAATACCACACATGTTAGTTTAAGGCTACAAAGCAGAGCTCAGTCCTTACCACTGCAACTAGTTCTGTTGAAATCAGGGAAGTCATTAAGAACAATAAGCAGAACCCTCACTGCAAGTATGGAGCTTTACTTTAGATACCAGATATAATGAAACACTGCAATGGAAAGAAAGAATAGAAGCGAAAGCAGAGTGCTAGGAAACAAATTGTATTCTCAAGCTGTCCATCACAAACATACACATTTCCCAGGTTATACATTCATTGATACAACTCTTTAATAGATGGATGCTTCACAGGAGTTGTAAGAAAACACACTCTACATAAATACTTAAAGGCTTCAGGCATTTGTGTGAAGGAAAAACGAGGAGTATCCTAAGTTTATTCTCTCTGTACTTAAAACAGCAAACCAACAGCCATAATCAAACAAATTTAGCTGATTTTATTTTTTTAAGCTTCATAAAACCATACTTCAAGAAACTTCTAGCAGTCACATAGAAGAAAGAATAACTAGCTGTAAGGCACATCTGCTAAGGAATGAAAAATGCTTCTGAAGAAACCAGCTTGAGTTTCTAGCTTGGATAACTCACTTTCAGATTACTGAATGTACCACAAAGAAGATGGAGCTGCAGCAAGACATCTAAGTGACCCTGTGAGGGAGCAGTCAGACTTAGACTGGCTTATGACTACATAGAGAGAAAACTTTTTCATATATTGTTATCATATACATATTTTATTATATTTGAAAGGAAACTGGAATGAATATTTTCAGTTATGTTTTCCAGGGACAGTAGGCTGTATTGAGCTCTGTACCTTAAACAAAATCATGCTCCATTTTAAATTTATCCATTTCTCAGTGGCACCAGTTGTTTTTCCAGAAATAGAACTGTACAGGTAAGAAGCATTAGAGAGATTAAAAATTAGAGGTAACTTCTCAGCATTATTAAATAAGTATGCACTTCACTGCTATTTTCCACTATGGACTAGTACAGTCAAGTGCTTTGGTAAAACCATAACCTTTTCTTTTCCTGTAACCTATCCTATAAAAACAAATTATTACTTCACATCTTGTCTTTTTTCCCCTACTTAAGAGAATATTCACATTTTCACTTACTATTTTGTTATCTGCACACTTGCTTAAGTTTGGACTCGCAAGCATACCGGCCAACTTGTGCTTGCTTCTGTCCCAGCTGAGCAGCAGATGACAGTTAAGCAGCAGTCTAGTTGCCCTTTACTTGCTAGCTACCAACACAACACCATTGAACTCTAAACTGGAAAAGAGAACAGAAGAAAGATTGACCAGCTACTTTTCTCAAGCAGCACACATCAGCTCCCACCACCACAGCCCAGTATGTTCCTTCACAGCTCTGTTGCTCGCTGAAGAAAACCTGCTTTACTTTCTGCAAGAGGAGAGCAAAAGCATCATATCGCAAAGATACTACACAGCATCCTTCTGAGACACAGGAAGGATGCTCTCCTTCAGGGGGGAATGGCTCTTCCGGCATCTCCCTCCCATAAACTTTCCCAGCACAGTCAGGATGGATGGCACAGAAGTGCTTTGCAGGTAGAAGTAGTCACACAGCTTGCTTCTGTACAGAGGGAGGGAAGGTCTAATTGCTGGTGCAAAGACACCCTAAGGCTTTACTCCTAGCATCACGCCATGAGCAAGAGCAAGTTCTGTATAGCAAGTAATTAATGCCCTAAGGGAAACTGCAGGGGATTCCATGGTAGTTCAGAGCTGCATTTCCCTCATTAGCACCAACTGCCACTGAATTTTGGTGAGCAAATAAGTAGTCCCAGTATTCCCACACTTGTTTGGGATCAAGAGCAAATGGAAAATTCTCACTCACCCCTGGCTGGGTGTAATTGCAATTTGCCCAGATAAGCTACAATTCAGGTCATCTAGCCAGCATGAGAAGCCCTAGGACTCCAGCACTGCAGAATTCTCTGCACTGAAGAGTTACAGAAAGCCAGATGTGACCTCTTTTAATTCAATTTCACAGAAAACAACCAAAATCACTCATACCTGCATTGGATTACAGCTGCTTCCAAAATTAAGAAACAGTTTGACAGGAGTGCAATCACACCAAACTACTAACACCTGGGTGCTGTGTAAGAATGAGAGACAAAATAATAACACTGCATTAGAGAGCCAAAACCCATTCTTAATCAATTCAGGAAGTTTTCTTAGAAACCTAAATGCCATTAAGATGAAAATAACCAAAGACCTTTTTTGTAGCACTACATCCTCAGCATAACAAATAAGAAATGACCAGCCTGAGGACCTCAACTTGCACCGTGGGACTTCACACACTGAATTCTACAGGATGCACACCTGCAGGTTGACACAGCCATTCCTGGGGTAGATTTGCTCCAGTGAAAGTTACACAAAGGCTGAAATGGTCTTCAGTAAAAGTCTAACTCCTTACAAGGCACAGCCTGTGGATTTCTGAACAACTTACATTTACAACCTACTGCTTCAGGTTCAGCATAACCTATAGTTATTATAGATCAAGTTGTACATTAAATGTATGTGCCCTATAGTCAGATAAGTTATTATGACAAAAGTAAAAAGAATAACTTCACATATTTCAAGAAATTTTATATTTAGCTTCACTGATGGTCAGCAATTTTGTTTGGGAATGATCAACAATAAAGAACAGTTGGAAAATGTGTAATTACATGTCTTGTTTTAAAATACCACCTCCTTTCCAGCAGCGAGCACATCCAATGCTTACATTGCATAACAGATCCAAGTTCTATTACATAACAAATCCCTAAATCCCAATCACATTAACTATGTGCTATGCATATTTTTCCACATAACTGCACACTTGACATTTACAAAACCTGGCTGAACATTTTTCTTCTTACATGCATATTTATTTAAAACTATATACTGCCCTTTCATCTTCAAGATATGATTTTTAAATACATTTCTGCTTCTCCTCAAACTCTTTCTAAAATACCTGATTTAACCTTGTTTCTACATCTGATGTGTAATCATCTCATTTACATTTCTAAATATGTGTATTATACACAACTAATGCATTCAGTGAAAGATCTTTGCCTTTAGTGACTTACAAAGGTCTGAAGCACGCAGCCAACTATGTTACTCTATGCACAGATATACAAGGATATGAAATAAGCGAATGTGTGCACACAATGTCATTTCCAATAGTTTTTTGACAAGTAGAAAACTCAACCATTAGTTTTGTGCTATACAGCTAGAACATACCTGCCTTCCAAATGGAGTTCTGCCTTTAAACACCAATAAATTTAATGTTGCTGAATTTGACTCTAGTTGAGTTTACTTGAAACATGCACATGTTCATAAAAATACTGCATTAGATACAAGAAAGTTCTAGATTCTTTATGTGTATACTTTTACTATACATCACATCTGCTGAGGAAACATTTGGGGCATTATTTTTAAGTGGCATAGCCATAGCTTTAGAACAAGAAAGAACAGCAAGAACTGCATTCATTTGACCTCTAAGCCCTAGCTGTGTGCACATCTGTCACACACACTGAACAAGACACAATGCCTCTTGGTGGCACCCCCACACCACACCACCACATGCATGAGGGGGAGCAACACAATCCTCAGGATTACAGCTGGAATGTCTGCTTCCAGCTTCCACACTTCTCAATGCAGGCTAAGTGAAAAGAAAGCTGAGTATAATTACCGTGTATTTTTTTTTCCAAAAGAAAAGTGCCAAATGAGTATTCAGGGCAACAGTAATAACTGTATTGGTTCATGATGTGTGTTATATTGCAAGGCTTTACTAGAACTTGACGGTAATTTTGCATTATCATAAATTTGCATATCACCCCCAGCAGGACACTACATAGCCCTTTTCCTCCACCCACTCAACCTCAGTTGAGTCCATTCCCATTTAAGCTGGACACATACCTTAAATTCCATTAAATATAGGGGCAGACAACAACCAAACAAACAGAAGTGGTGTTTGTTCTGAAAGGCATGCAAAATAAAGACAGATGGCACAGGGCCATGCAATTCACCTAACAAAGAATCATTCTCACTAATAACCTGGCATTCTTACCATAGCTCTCAAAAAATTTAATGGTTTAGTTGCAGAAAGGTCTACTATTATGAAGATTTCATTACTTCTACGGAATACTACAGCATACAAGAATCATAAATAATTAAAATGAAATTACACTTGTGAAGATAAATAGCCTATAGAACATTTTGTGATGCTGCATCCTTGAGTATTTATGATATTAGTTCACTTACTAGCAAGACAGAACATATGAAACACCCACGTATGGAAACCTTGCACAGTTTGTAAGACCAGAGGTGAGCATCCAGCACAAACCAGCAGTACAGCTCTGTGCCTTATGACTCGTATTTTCAGGGTCTGATACCTTGAACCCAAAATCTAAGCTTCAATCTCAATTTAAGGGCAACTCGGGTCCTCAGTATCAGTCAGGATAGGAGTACACACTTGCAATATTTTAAGATGATTAAAAATTGGTTTTGGAAGTAGTAACAGATAATGCCATTGCCATAGTGCCAGCTTCAGTATCATCACAGGTGCTGCAAAATGGGACCTCATGAATCATTCCATAATGTACTGCATAATCATACTGCCATGAATCAAAATCTCCTAATAGAAACTTAGGTCCCAGTTCTGCAGGCAGCAAGCCCTCCCTTCCAGCAGACAGCATGACCTTCATCACAGGGTTACAGAACCAGCAGCCAGAGGCACAAAACAGAATGCTGTAAATGTAGGTAGTGAGCCACACACAAACACTAACTTTACAACATTAGGATGACATTTTTATTCAGTAAGACAGATTAATGTTTTGATTTGCTTTCTATTCCTCTGAAATAGAAGAATAAATATGCACATGTATTCTTGAATAAGATTAAAAGGAGATGTGGAAAAAGCAGTCTTAATTTCTAACATCTGGTAATTGTATATAAATAAGCTACATATTGCAATATGTAAGTTTCAAAATTGTCAAAGTTAAAAAAAAGTGGACACATTGTGACATTGAGGACATAGCTAATGCCATCCCCTAAGCTGAACTCCTCTCCTAGACTCTAGTCTAAGCCATAAGCTCTCTGAAGGAAGTTGTTCAGAAGCTGAAACAATCAGCACAATCCTGTTTGACTTTCAGGGTACCCTGCCTGAAAGGACAGGAAAAAATTGCCTCAGAAACAAATGCTAACAAGATGCAGTTTAAACTCCCTAAGGTAAATATATACACACACACTTAAATATCTAATGTTATTACAAAGAAAAAACAAATTTAAGTTGATAATCTACATTTAAGAATATTTCATCTGCTTTCAAAAAGCAGCCTATCAGAGATGGCAATGAGAGGAGACAGACATACAACAGCTGCTAAACAACAGCAAAAAGCAATCATAGCTTTTGGGCACAATGCAGACACTTTTTTAAGTTCAAACTCAATGTGTAAATTAAAGATAGCACCTGTATATCAAGTTCCAGTATGGAATTATAACAA